>NC_135236.1:82144041-83466541 GCF_051348905.1 Ranitomeya variabilis
GGCTGAAACAATGCCCACGGGCTGCACCATGCCCTACCCCGCCGGCCATCCATCTGCCATTGCTGCCAACTATCAGGATGCAGACAGCGGTGATACATTAATGGAGGACGGGACCGCCAGCTTCATCGTTCACCGATCAGCGTGTGAGACAGCAGATGCAATGACAAAATTTAATCGCGCCTCTGCTGATTAGACTCAGTGTACAGAAGACAGAAGCAGAGCGCCAGGGGAATGGGGGTGAGTTGAGTATGTGGTTTTTTTTTAATGTGTATCGGATATTTGTATGTAGATAGGAGCCTATATGGGCCTCACACTGTATATAGGAGATTATATGGGGCTCACCCTATGTACAAAGGCTTTGTGATGCTTACACTGTATATATGGAGCCTATCTGAGGCTTACACTGTATATATGAATGCTATGTGGGGCTCACATTGTATATAGTGAGGCTATGTGGGGCTCATACTGTATATTTAGAGGCTATGTGGGACTCACACTGTATATACAAGGGCTATGTGGGGGGCTCATTCTGTATATAGGAGACCATGAGGGGGCTCACACTGTATATATGGAGGCTGTGGGAGACTCACACTGTATATAGTGAGGCTATGTGGGCCACATGCTGTATATAAGAGGCTATGTGGGGCACATGCTGTATATCAGAAACTATGTGGCACATATGCTGCATATCAGAGGCTATGTGAGCCCCACACTGTATATAGTTTCTTGTAGAGAGGCTATGTGGGGTTCACGCTGTATGTAGGGAGAAAATATAGGGGTTCACATTATATATAAGGAGGCTATGTGAGGCTCATGCTGTATATAGGAGCCTATGCCGGGCTCGCACCATATATTGTATGCTATGTGGGGCTCACATTGTATATATTGAGGCTATGTGAGGCTCACACTGTATCTATGGAGTCTATGTGGGGGGTTCAAACTGTATATAGGAGGCTATGTAGGGACTCACTGTGTATACGGAGGCTATGTGGGGGTCATACTGTATATAGGAGGCTATGTGAGGTATATGCTTTATATAAGAGGTTATGTGGGACACATGCTGTATATGAGAGGCTATGTTGGGCACATGTTGTATATCAGAGGCTATGTGGGGTTGACGCTGTATATAATGCTGTTATGTAGTGCTCACTGTATATCTGGAGTATGTGTGTGGAATTATACTGTGTATAGGGGGCTATGTTAGGGCTCTTTCGGTATATAAAGGGCTGTATGTGGGCACATACAGTATATAGGGGGATTTCAGCATACTTAATTCTGCTCAATATTAAGTTATACTATTAATATTAATATCAATAATTATAGTTAATATGTTAATATTAATATTGAGCAGAATTAATTCCAGCCTATTGGTTCGGCCTCCACAGCAATCACGATCCCTCATGTGGCCCCTCAGGAAAAATTGTTGTTCACCCCTGATTTAGATCAACCTCTGACAGTAATTGCGACATTCAAAACTACAACTCGTACCTCAAAGTTATGACTCTTGAAAAAAGGGGCGGGAAAAAAAACAAAAGCACAAAAATGGAAAATAGCCTAAACTTGAAGGGGTTAAAAAGTCAGATTGGAGAAAACACTAGTAGCCTGCATCATGCCCAAGTTTAACTTTAACTTACCTGACAGGTTGAACAGCGTGTTGAGGATATGATATCTCTTGGTGTCATCTCTCTGAATGAATTTATTGGGGTATTTAATCCAGATCTCAGCCCTGAATAATACAATGGAAAGGGGTTGGAACATTTTTTTCCTGACATCTGTTAATTAGATTAGATCATGCTCCCTGAGGAAGTAGGAGGAAACACGCGTCGGGGTGGTGGGACATGGCACCCAAAACTCTCATCCTCTACAATTCAGGCAAGTGCAATAGGGCCATAGCACCATCTCCTATAATTATTGGATAAGTCTATCATTTTGCACACTGTTACTATAAATAAAATGCAAATTAGTTGTATTTTTATCATACAATATGATTTTCCAGTTTTTAGTTTTAAATTCTGTCTCCCACAGTTTAAGTGTGCCTACGATAAAAATTACAGACCTCTCCATTCTTTGTAGGTGGGAAAACTTGCAAAATCGTCAGTGTATCAGATGCTTATTTCCCCAGTACGTGTACAGCACATATCATATTATATCATTGTGTGATCTTGTATAGGATCACAAGTAACAGGAGTGCTATGTGTGAGTAGGGTTGTGCAGCATTGTCGCATTGAGTACAATTAAAGTGTTTGTCTGGCCTTAGGTTACAAGTCTGCAGATGCTCTATGTGACTACAGAGTTTACTCCATGTTACTGTAGACTTGTGAATCCTCACATCGCAGACACTCTGCGTTGTGAGTCTCTGGAGTAAGGAGCGGGCAGTTATATGACCAGTGCAGCACCCCAGGTGGCCGGTTGGTGCAGTGATGTTGCTTTTCCTTCGGGGAAGGTAATGTCATACTCAGAGGCAATGGAGTTCTCTTCACCATGTAAGGCACACACATGCAACACATTCTGAATCCAGGCCAGGAGGGTGAGCTCAGCACCCGGATTCAGGGGAGCTTCCCTAGGCTTTATGTATCCTGACCTGGAGGAGGAGCTAGGGAGTTGGTCCTAGGAGACCAAGCAGCCAGACGTCTAGGAGAGACGCAGTGCAGAGAGAGAGGCCTGGCTGCCACGAGGGAGCTGCAGCCTTTGGAAGGACAGATAACCTGGAAGGGTTGGATGTGGAGTAGCCGGAAGGGAAGGAGCACAGGAGAGGAACAGAGCTCTGAGGGGAACTGTGGCAGGTCACCCTCAGGGCTGAAGCGCAGTATCCGGGAACTGGGAGCCCAAGGCTTTTGTGGGACTCTAGGACACAGAGCAGAATCGGAGTGCACGAAACTACACGTTAACTGCCTGCACCACACCTGAGACGCAGCAGCACCTGATGAGTCCGGGGCATGATGAAGTCCCTGTAAAAATGCTCAAGCTGCCCGTCATACACGTACCTGTCTCAGGACAGGGGGAAAACTGGAGGACTCTGTAGGAAGCTTCAGGCAGCAGGGACCTCTCCTTTAACGGCGCTAGTTGGAAAGGTTCATAGACCTCTACTGGAGAAGGGAACCCTCTATTGCCTCTGAGCCGGCCGGACCACCATCATCCGTGCCTGGTACCCTGGACTGTGGCCAGCAACCTACAGTAACCAGGTGAAGACTTACAACTTGTCTCCTCCATTTATTTACCGGTTATACCATCCACGCCCTACATCATAGGACCCCTGGGGACCCGCTTCATCTGTGGGAAGTGTAACAACTGTGCTGCCCCAACATCCCCCAGGGGACCCCTTTAATGCAGCGTCAGTCCAACTACTAACCGAACTCCACAGGTGGCGTCACGACAAACTTTGAACATTTTCCCCTTTAACGTTGAGGCCCAGGGCAACGGACCGGGTCGCAGCCACCGTGACATCCCCTTTGTGACCGGACCCGTTACTGCGTACCCCACTGCCCTGGGGGCGACTCACCACAAGTATACGATTTGCATACTTCTGGACACATTCCGACTAGCCGTGTCCTGCCTATCTCACTCCACTTGCATTGAGTGAGGCTGTGCCTATCTAGTTGGCATGTGACCGCTTGCAAGCAAATAACATACTGCAGTCACACAGAGTGACTGCAGAATTATAGCCTGAGGCCGGACAACCCCTTTAAGGGCAACATAAAAACGGTTCCCTTCCTCCAAAATACAATGGTTAACCTGGCTACCTTTGAAATTGGTCACTGTGTGAATGTATAGGAAATAGGAATAGTCATTACAATCTGTGTGCAACGCTGAACAATATGTTGTTGATATACTGTACTGCTCATAAATATAAGCAGGCATGGAGAAAATGCTTCAAATTAAGAATGCTTTAAAGAAATGTAAGTATTGATAGTATTATTTTTATCAATTAACAAAATGTAATGTGAATGAAAAAAAAGAGAAATCTAAACCAAATCATTATTTGGTGTGACCACACTTTGCTTTCAAACCAGCATTACTTCTTCTAGGTACTTGTCACTTGCACACAGGTTGTAAGGGATCTCAGCAGGAGATTCTTCCAAACATCTTGGGGAACTAACCACAGATCTTCTGTCAGTGCCGCTTACGCAAATCCTTCTGTCACTTCATGTAACCCCAGACAAGAGTGGATGATGAGATCAGGGCTCTGTGAGGCCAGATCATCACTTCCAGAACTCCTTGTGCTTTACCCGGAAGATTGGCTGCATGTTTGGGGTCATTTCCCTGCTTCAGTATAAATTTTGAACCAATCAGACGCCTCTCTGATAGTATTACATGATGGATAAAACATACATCCACAGAAGATCTGTGGTTAGCTTTCCAAGATGTTTGGAACAACCTTCCTGCCAAGTTCCTTTAAAACTGTGGGCAAGTACAAGTGTACCTAGAAGAACTGATGCTTTGATGCTGTTTTAAAAACTGGTCACACCAAATATTGATATGATTTCAATTTCCTTTTTGTTCCATTGGCATTTTAGTAATTGATGAAAAAAAAAACAGTTAATTTTTCTACACTTGAAAGCATTGTTACTTTTTTGAAATGGCCACAGTGTGAATGTGCTCTTACACTTTGAACATTTACCAGCTTCTACATTGGCATGTAAAAGTTTGGGCACCCCTGGTCAAAATTACTGTTTTTGTGAACAGTTAAGCAAGTTGAAGATGAAATGATCTCTAAAAGGCCTAAACTTAAAGATGACACATTTCCTTTGTATTTTAGGCAAAAAAAAACCATCCATTGTCATTTTTTTACATTTTAAAAATTACAAAAAGGAAAATGGGCAGATGCAAAAGATTGGGCACCCTTGGAGATTTATGTGCTTAGATAACTTTGACCAAGGTATCAGACCTTAATTAGCCTGGTAGGGTTATGGCTTGTTCACTATCATCGTTAGGGAAGGCCAGGGGATGCAAATTTCCCATAAACACTCAGACTTCTCTAACCTTGTGCCAAAAAACAGCAGCTGCCTAACTGTAGCACCGATGTTCCTGCACGCTTCCTCCCTCCCCCGGCATGGGAGCCAACTTATTCACTGCTGAGAGCTGCTCGTAGGATTGCTAGAGAGGCAAATCAGAACCCCCACTTGATAGCAAAAGACCTTCAGAAAGATTTAGCAGACTCTTGAGTTGTGGTAAATTGTTCTACTGTTCAGAGACATCTGCACAAATATGGCCTTCATGGAAGAGTCATCAGAAGAAGACCTCTCCTGTGTCCACATTGTAAAATTCAGGGTCAGAAGTATGCAAAAGAACATCTAAAACAAGCCTGATGCATTTTGGAAACAAGTACTGTGGACTGATGAGGTTAAAATAGAACTCTTTGGCCACAACGACCAATGTGTGGAGAAAAAAGGGTACAGAATTTCAGGAAAAGACCATTTTGCTAACATTAAGCATGGGGGTGGATCAACTATATTTTGGGGTTGTGTTGCAGCCAATGGCATGGGGAACATTTCATGAGTAGAGGGAAAATGGATTCAATCAAATTTCAACATATTCTTGATGCAATCATAACGCCATCTGTAAAATAGCTGAAGTTGAAATGAGGATGGCTTCTACAAATGGATAATGATCCTAAACACACATCAAAATCCACTATAGACTACCTCAAAAGGTTTTACAATGGCCCTCACAGTCCCCTGATCTGAACCTCATTGAAAATCTGTGACTAGACCTCAAAATAGTGCATGCAAGACGAACCAGGAATCTCACAGAACTGGAAGAATTATCCAAGAAAGAATGGATGAAAATTCCGTAAACAAGAATTGGAAGACTCTTGTCTGGCTACAAAAAGAGTTTAACAATCTGTGATACTTTCAAAACATGATGCTACTAGGTACTAACTATGCAAGGTGCTCAAACTTTTGCATCGGACCATTTTTTATTTTTTTTAACTTTTAAAATGTAAAAGATGGAAAAAAAAACATATAAATACATATTTGCCTAAAATACAAAGGAAATGTATAATCTTTAACTTTAGGCCTTTTAGAGATCATTTCAATTTGCTTAACTGTTCACAATAGCAGTAATTTTGACCAGGGGTGCCCAAACTTTTACACTCCACTGCAGTCCAGCTCATTTCATTCGTTTCGTAGCACTGTTATTTTAGAGCATTTTTCCCACACCTGCCTAAAACCTTTGCAGAGTGTTGTATAAGCAGCAGAAAATAAATACTTTGAGTTAATAATAATATATACTTTCTAGAAACTGTCAGCAAGATTTACATATAGAAGTAGATCTATGACTGTATAAGAGATTGTCCACCAACAAAAACGATACTTTTTTTTTTGTAGAGATCCGATATGCAAGTCAGGAGAAATGAAAGCATAGAACCCATATGCAAATCAGGCTGGAAGTGCACTAGGGGTGTGTCAGTGACATTGAAAAAAGTAAAACAAGTGCATTGACACGCCCACAGTGCACTTCCAGCCTGATTTGAATGTCTATGCTACATTTCTCCTGACTTACACATCAGTTCTTGAAATTGAATAAAGTCTGACATTTTGCAAGGGTCCATATACTGTTCCTGCACTGGGGCCCTCTTCTGTCTGTGTCAGCCCCTTACTTGGTCCCTGTATAGTTTGCATCGGACCATGTAAAAGCAACTTAATTGACTAATTACCTCTTCGATCATTGTTCATTAGGGGCAAATGTAAGCAGAATATAAACCCAGCTTAAAAAGCAAAGGCGATATGGTGATCCAGGGCTTAGCCCCTCTGTCCAGGGGCCCCGCAGCAATCACCCTGGCTGCCTCTGCGGGATTTATGCCCTCGCTGGGCAGATTTGCTGTCTAGGAACTCTAGAAGCAGGAGATCATAACACAAGAACTGGTATTTGCCAGTGATATTATGGAATAGAGAAGATACTTATTAGACTCATCACTAATTAGGACGTCGTTTGATATGTACAGTAATTAAGTTGTGGAGTCAGGGTGGCTCACAGAGAGGACGAAGTGTAGACTCGGGAGGAATTCTGGCCGCCGGACAATGGATTTCTGTATAGAAATATTAAACCCTCGGGACTCTTCTGTCAGAATTTAGGATAGTGACAGCACCCCACAAACATGTCACTCTGGATCCAGACCCTATTTCCGTCCCGTAGATGAGCCGGAGCACGGTCACGCCGGTCACTGGTGTGTTCTTCACAGGCTTCTATTAACTCACCCTTTTAAGACGCGGAAACCATGAGTGCAGACCAGCACATTGCCATTAGCGTCAACTTTCAGCAAATTTCCATAGAGACTGTCAAACACCAGGCCCCTGCCGAAGACACAAGGCGTGAGGATTCAGTAAAATCTGAGCTTTTCATTTAGCATCAGGGCCGCCATCAGGACATTACACGATGTATTATGAGGGAAGGGGCGCAGGGGTGGCTGCACTGGATGCAAAATTCTTAAGAATGCAAAAATCCACTACCCGGACAACTTCTTCTTAAATACTTCACTCCTCAATGTAAAATATAAACACCATACACTGGCCTCCCACACCAGCACAGCTATGCCGGCGTCGAGTAACCCAGGGCTCTTGTGACCTCTTTATTCCACATGAGCCCTGAAACCAGTCAGCGGCTGTGGTGCCCTAACTTACCTCAGATGAACCTTGGATGACTGAGGAAGATCACTCCTGTGACTTAGGTATGGCACATGAGCCCCGTGTGACCAGGGGCCGACATTGCCGGTGCAGGAGGTGACTAGAAGATGTTTTTACTTCACATTGGGGAATGTGGTATTTAACAAGGCCTTGTCTGAGTAGTGGACAACCCCTTTATTAGGAAAAAAAAGAAAGCAACAGCGGCGGCGCTAGCTCTGAAGAATCGGGGCAGTGTCATGTCCCGGATTTCAGCCCCGGTGTCCTGGATCTCTGTCCAGGCGGTCACCTCATTGAGCTTTATTGACGTCAACACTGATAATGTTGGATCTTGTGGTAGGGCAGGGAGGCGTCCTACAGGCAACGGTTGTTGTACGCCTGCGGCCTACAAGATGTCGGTGTCCTGATGGCAGCAGCACCATGACATCAGCGTACTGCCCCTGTGCCGGCTCGCTCTGTGGGAAGGAGAGAAGAGCACACGGTCGAACTAATTAGGTAAGAAGAACTCGATTGGCTGCAGCGCTGCCGACGTGATATCAGCGCTGCAGACAATGACAGACTCAGCGCCGGACCAGGGGTAAAACAAACTCCAGCTGGGGACTGGGGTTCTCCAAAGCCAGAAAACCCCTTTAATAGTTCAGTGGGCATTAATGAGGTGCACTCACGGGGTAATTATTACTGGATTATGGGATGGTATTCCTACCTCGCCCCGGGCACTAGCAGCCCCCCACTACGCCACTGTTTAGCAATGCCTTATCTCTAGTCTGCAGGTGCAGTGGGGGAATGCGCCATTCTGACCTGACACCACACAATCTTGCAGAATACAATTGTGGTCACAGGGCAGATAGCGCTTTATCGTCAGTGCACTACAGTGCAGCACTGGACAATGTGTGTACGAGAACATAACACCACGCCGTGCGTGCGGCAGGATAACCTTATCAGTTAGAAGCAGATCATGTAAATACACCGTAGAAAAAAATGTGGTGACGTTACATGACAAGGCGGTGAGGGATTCCTCCCCTTTCGACACTAGCGGTACAATGTTATTCTATAAGGCAAGAGCTCTGTGAATGGAAACATTTACTATAAATGGTAAACTATACTGCACCACCTGCAGGTGGGATGGGGAACTACACCTATAATGTGAGAAACGAGTGGAAAGTTGAGATGAACTGCAATTGAAAATTAGTTGTTTTAGCATCACTTCAATTTTTTTGCAAGCCAAATCCAGGCAAAATAAACAATCTCAGAAATGTCTGTAATAAACTACAAGGAAAAACATAATAAAAAATGACACTAAACAAGTCATAAACAAATAGGATATGCTGTAACGACTCTGTATACAGTATGTCCAATAGAAGTAAATTGAAAATCCCATCTATGCAGTGTGGTAAAAAAAAATCTGCACAGACACTGACCTTTGGAGAAGATTTTAAAGGGAATCTGTCACCAGGTTTTTGCTATGTAATTGGAGAGCACCATAATGTAGGTGCAGAGACGCTGATTCCAACGATGTATCACTTACTAAGCTGGGTTTTACTGTTTATATACAGCCAGTGTTTTATCAGCAGGATATTATCACTACAGGAGATCTGGCCTCGTGCCTCCTAGTCCAACCCTACCCCAGCACTGATTAGCAGCTCTCTATCACTATTCAGTGTACACAGAAAGTAGCCAATCAGGGGTGTGGGCGGAGTAATACACAGCTCAGCATTTGAGCTTTGCTAGATCTACAACAGAGAAAACTGTGATTCTATCACAACTGCTGCACCCAGTACACTAAGTGATGCATCATTGGAATCAGGGTCTCTGTCCCTACATCATGCTGCTATCAGATTACATAGCCAAAAAACTGCTGACAGATTATCTTTAAGGTTGGATTGTATACTGTGTTTTCAAGTCATCTCATGTTATTTATCAGGTTTCTGTGGACATTGTCTATGTACATAAGGAGCGGTGAACATATAGGTTGACCTCATGGACGAGACATAAGTAAACGTTCTCCTCCCGGAGACAGGCGGATGCTAAGATGGCCGAACCCTTACTCAGAAATTCCAATAAATCAGAAGACACACACCTGGTCGGGAAGTTTGGATCGTACTTATACTCCAGAATTTCATGAGGATATCCAATGGAAACCAGTCTGTCCAGTAGAAGCTCAAAGCCAAGTTCCTCGTAGTCTGGGGACCGATACACTGGGGAAAAAATCAGTATAAAATAAATACATATAGAATATAATACATTTCTATAGAATCTGCAGCGATAGTGCCAGTTCAGGTTCCTTTCCCATCTAACAGTCTATGAAAATCATGCAGCAGTCGGATGCCATCCGATTGCTGCCATTTGTTTCACAGAAATAGAAACACATTGTCGATTTTGATATGACAGTTGGATCAAAATCGGACCTGATTCTATGATTTTGCGCAGACCACTCGGAAACCAAACATATAGTCATTATCATCACCTTTTTCTAGAGATACTCTAACGTTTTGCATTTAGGGATAACAAAAAACCACTTACTTGCCAATGTATAATCCATATCAAATCCGAAACATTTTATATTCTCCAGGCCCAAACTCCGATTTACAAAAATCCTGCAAGGATATAAGAAAAACATCACATATAGTGATTCCCAGCAGCGACCCGACATGTATCAGGGTACGTTGTAAAATCAGGCTAATTAATGACAGATATATAATCTAATTTACACAACCTTTTTTTTTTTTGCATACAAGAAAAACAAAACCATTTTTCATCATTTTTCAAACCGATTTTCATATTTTTGGTCCATCTGTCATCCGCGTCCTGTTTTTGGAGCGCCCCCATGGGGCCATGGGGTTAATCGGTATCGGGTCCTTTGGTTCACAGGGGGATGTCACGGTGGCTGACCTGATCCGTGGCCCTGGGACGTCCGTGTAAAAGGGAAAGGTCTTTAAGGGATATGTTCGTGACGCCACCTGTGGTATTCGGTCAGGGTGATCGACGCTGCTTTAGGGGGTCCGCTGGGGTGATGTTATGGCAGCTAGATGGTATACCTTCAACCAGGTGAAGTGTGTCCCCAGGGCTTCCCAGTGTGTAGATGGTGGATGATGTAAGGCGCAGAGAAGAATGAGGACACAAGGTTACAGTCTCTTTACCTTTACTGAAGACTTCAGCATCCACAGTCCAGAGCACCAGATCACAGGGCAGGCAGCGTCCGGCCGGTTTGGAGGCAAGTCCAGAGTTTCCTTGTCCAGGTGGAAATCAGTAGCCTTCCTCTGGTGCCGTGGTGATGTAGTCCCTTACTGCTAAGCTTCTCATAAGGTCCTCACAGATGTTGTAGATGTTGTGTCTCTCTCTCTGTCCCCCAGATGGATAGGACAAACCCGTATGACCGGTGGCTTGAGGCGTTTTACAGGGACTCTATCATGCCCCAGCCTCTAAGGGGTGCCACCTTGCCTCCTGGGTGTAGGGGCGGACAGGTAACATGAAATTAGCTGTCCTGCCGGTCTCTGGAGCAGGCATAAAGGATTGTTGCTCCCTCGGTGTTCCGGCTACCGGGATCCTGCGCCTCAGAAGGAGGCAGCCTGTGTAGGGCTGATCCCCTCCTGGTATCCACTCCTTTGCTACGACTTCTTCCACCCTCTCTGCAAAACAGTTCTCGTTCAGTGTCTCTTTCTGTAAGCTGCAGCTCTGAGGGCATACACAGCTCCGTGTCCTTCTTCCTGCCAGGGACCAATCGCTCAGCCAGCAACTAAATAACTTTTTTTCCTACAGGTCACCAGTTTTACCAAAGTGTGACCTAATAAATAGGAGCATAGCTCCCCCTGGTTGCCTGGAGTATGAAATGTGTTGCATGTTTGTGATACCTGGATGCAGTTGTCCTTCTTTGCCTCCAAACGTAACATCACTCTCCCCTAGAGGAAAATGACATTACTGCAACGACCAGGACCCTGGGGCACTGCACTTTTCTCACAGACTCGTTGATTTGAATGGGCAAATTTAATCTGTGACTCTGTGATAAAACATGAATATGTCTCATTTTTTTGTCGACACTTGGTCCCTAAAGAACGCGGACATATGAACATGCCCAAAGACCAAAATGAGCACGAGTTCTATGCTCCAAAAGACAGATGGAACATGTATGCAAATCACAGGTCTCTTAATGAGACCTAAATATCGCTAAGAACGCTGTGCTGCGGCTATATGTCAGCGCAATACAGGTCACGGTGAATGGAATCACATTGTGACCCACTAGGCTACCTTTGCTCCACTGTTTGGCTAGGGGGCAGCAGGAGAAAGCCAAGCACAGCGTTCTGCTATTTCTCTCAGTCCCATAGACAATGAATGAAACAGTGGGGGCCATGTTTGACCTCTGCTCCAGTCACACGAGGTTCTGCACAGCCTCGTTCTTGAGGACACAGGAGATCCCAGCAATCAAACCCTCAGTGAGTCTGATGGGCCCAAGTGCAGGATTTTAACTGGAACCCCCCAAATTCTGCTTAAATTATACATATATGTACAGTATACTGTATATATACTGCATATATATACCGTATATACACCGTATATATATATATATATATATATATATATATATATATATCTTATCCTTCCTTATCCTGGTATATATATCCCCCATCCTGGTATATATGTCCCCCATTCTGAAACTGTTCTTTAATGTATAGAAGAAAATAAACAATTACACTTACCAGGGGCGTACATAGAAGTCATGGGGCACCATAGAAGAAGTATAATGCAACCGATTGTCCTCCATATAATATACTGCACAGTCCATAATCATCCATGTACTAAAATGCACAGCCCATAGTCATCCATAAATATAATGCACAGCCCGTAGTCATCCATAAAGTATAATGCACACCCCATAGTCATCCATAAAGTATAACGCACAGCCCATAGTCATCCATAAAGTATAATGCACAGCCCGTAGTCATCCATAAAGTGTAATGCACAGCCCATAGTCCTCCATAAAGTATAATGCACCCCATAGTCATTCATAAAGTATAATATACTGCCTATAGTCATCCATAAAGTATTAAGCACAGCCATTAATCATCCATATAGTATATTGCACCCCAATAGTCATCCATATAGTATAATGCACAGCCCATAGTCATCCGTAAAATATTAAGCACAGCCCATAGTCATCCATATAGTATAATTCACAGCCAATAATCATCCATAAAGTATAATGCACAGCCTATAGTCATTTATATAGTATAATGCACAGCCCATAGTCATCCATAAAGTATAATGCACAGCCCATAGTCATCTATAAAGTATAATGCACAGCTCATAGGTATCCATAAAGTATAATGCACTCCATAGTCATCCATAAAGTATGATGCACCCCATAGTCATCCATAAAGTATAATGCACAGTTCATAGTCATCCATAAAGTATAATGCACCCCATAGTCATCCATAAAGTATAATACACAGGCCATAGTCATCCATAAAGTATAATGCACCCCATTGGCACCCATAAAGAATAATGCACAGCCCATAGTCATCCATAAAGTATAATGCGCAGCCCATAGTCATCCATAAAGTATAATGCACAGCCCATAGTCATCCATAAAGAATAATGCACAGCCCATAGTCATCGATAAAGTATAATGCACCTCCAAAGTGATCGATAAAGTAAAATACACCGCATAGTCATTCATAAAGTATAATGTACTGCCTATAGTCATCCATAAAGTATTAAGCACAGCCCAAAGTCATCCATATACAGTAGTATAATTCACAGCAATAATCATACATATAGTATATTGCACCCCAATAGTCATCCATATAGTATAATGCACAGCCTATAGTCATCCGTAAAGTATTAAGTACAGCCCATAGTCATCCATATAGTATCATTCACAGCCAATAATCATCCATAAAGTATAATGCACAGCCCATAGTCCTCCATAAAGTATAATGCACAGCCCATAGTCATCGATATAGTATAATGCACAGCCCATAGCCATCCATAAAGTTTAATGCACAGCCCATAGTCCTCCATAACGTATAATGCACAGCCCATAGTCATCTATATAGTATAATGCACAGCCCATAGTCATCCATAAAGTATAATGCACAGCCCATAGTCCTCCATAAAGTATAATGCACCCCATAGTCATCCATAAAGAATAATGCACAGCCCATAGTCATCCATAAAGTATAATGCACAGCCCATAGTCATCAATAAAGTATAATGCACAGCCTATAGTCATCCATAAAGTATAATGCACCCCATAGTCATCCATAAAGAATAATGCACAGCCCATAGTCATCCATAAAGTATAATGCGCAGTCCATAGTCATCCATAAAGTATAATGCACAGCCCATAGTCATCCATAAAGTATAATGCACCCCCATAGTCATACATGTACTAGTATGGCCACTGATTTAAAAAAAATAAAATAAATACTCACATTCCCTCCACTGCCCCACCACATGCGTCCTCTTGTGAAGTCGGCAGCTGACTTCGGCATGCGACGGGAGCGCATGACGTCACTACCATGAGCCCCATCACATTGACTGGCAGTGTGCATTGTCGCGCATGAACCCAATGGGTCTGTGAGGTGTAATACACTTCAACTTGATGTGCGTCCAAGGACAAACATCCAATTGAAGTTACCGTTGGTGTCGGAGGGCCCCTGACCTACCGGGCCCGGTCGCAACGGTGACCGCTGTGACCACGGTTGTTACACCCCTGATAATCAGAATGTATCCCATGAATAGGTGGCATCTTAAAATTTTGGGAAAAAAACGTTAAGATTTACTTTTGTTTATTCCAGAAATGAATTTAACCACTAGATCTGACCAGAGGACAAATCAGAAAAGTCCGAAAACAACCTCTTGGGCTAATATAATCCAAGCAAATCACTGCTAGCTGTTGAATTGGATCCATACAAAACACTGTGGGGAATTTTGGTCATAATGTACAACCTGCATCTGATTTTGATTGGATCACCTGAGCCCAATACATACAAAAGCTATTTGTCCATCACTGTACTGATAGAGGACCACTAGATGGTCAGGATCAGCCAGCTAACTAATGCATGGAGGTGTGCTGACTTCAACATGCCCCATACTTTACTCTCCTAGAACAAAAGAAACTACCATGGGAAGTGGTGTGTTCCTTTGTCCCCATCACTCAGCCGGGCTGCAGAACAAGCATTCAGCCAATATTCAACATATTGAAGATACATGGAAAATCTAGAGTTTTCTGAAGATTAATCTTCAGGAGCGCACCTCTCCCCTGCCTCCCGGATTCCTGATTGTCTGGGGATAGTGCGCTCCTGATGACTGAACCTTGCCTCCGCAGCATCGGAGCTCCAACTTCTGAGTAGCATTTGTAAGCGCTATAGTATAGAGTATGTAAGTGCTGCTCTCCTTACCTAAAAGATCAGCCACTTCTGATGGAAGCAGGGGCCGGTGACCTAGGCAAAGAGCAGTAAACCATAGAAATTAAAAATCCCTCTGTTCTTGCTGAGTACATCTCCATGGTGGCTCAATTCAAAGGCTACTAATCCAGCTGGAAAGATGCAATCATTTGGAAATAGTTTCCAAATCATCTACGTAAGTCTATTTCCCATTGACATCTATATTTGCTGATGTTAACAAATATTTTTTGACCATCACTTCAATGTTCCCAGCACCCTATCTACCGAACAGGTGTGTTATTTCTAGGAATGATGGGCGGTAAGATGCTAGACACCATTACTCCTCCCGGGGGAAACAAAGAATCTGACAGGTATAAATCTTATGGCTATTCTTTCCCCAAGAGGGAAATATCAGGATGGTACCCTTTGGAGATCGAGGAGTTCACCTTTATGGGATTCCCTTTAAAGTGGTCAAAATAAAAAATGTCATACAGCCAACTCATGGCACTGGAAGGCTATAGATTTCCCATTGAGATCAATGAAAATTATGAGTATCTTTAAATTTCAACTATGATGATGGCTAGTAACCAAAATATACCATTTTGTCATACCGGACATGCGGCTATTCCTGTGCCCACTCATTGGGCAGATTGGCTAAAATATTGTCATATCGATGGTCATTTTAGAAACATTGGAAACTGATGACAGAAGAAGACTTGGTCCATCTTGTCCTCAGAAATAAGAACACATTGTCACTCACCTGTGGTGGTAATCCTTCTTCAGCTTCCGTAAATCCATACCACTGGTGTTGGCGGAGCTGAGACAGTGGTCATGCAGCTGGTGCCCATCGGTCCCCAGGTTATGCTCCTTACTGATGCTCCCCATGGCCGATCTCTGTGCCACCTGAACGTTCGCTGCTGTTCTCACTGTGCTCTCAGTACCATGTCAGTAAAGCTAAACACCCAAGTCCAAGGGTCTATCTTATGCTGCAGATCATGTTATCAGAAGGGGACAGCCGCTGCCTCATCCCTCCCTCCTACTCCTGTTCCAGCGGCCCCCTCCTCTCTCCAATCCCTCCGGTTCCCAATTCTCTAAGTCTCATTCAGTCTTCCCCTGCACAGTCTGTCACATACACAACTTGTCTGTTTATCTATGTTTCTCACATTTCATCTATCTCACCGTCTCACATAGTCCTTTATTTTTGTCACACATCTCCTTCCTCTCAGGTGTGCCTACATTATTCATATAGTACCTATCGTGATGGGCTACACCTCCCAAATGACCAGTTATCCCATATACAGTGCCTTGCGAAAGTATTTGGCTCCCTGGAACTTTTCAACCTTTTCCCACATATCATGCTTCAAACACAAAGATACCAATTGTTAATTTTTGGTGAAGAATCAACAACAAGTGGAACACAATTGTGAAGTTGAACGAAATTATTGGTTATTTTTAATTTTTGTGGAAATTCAAAAACTGAAAAGTGGGGCGTGCAATATTATTCGGCTCCTTTAACTTAATACTTGGGGTATGTCTCGATCAGTTTTGTACATCGAGAGACTCAAATTCTTGCCCATTCTTCCTTGGCAAACAGCTCGAGCTCAGTGAGGTTTGATGGAGATAGTTTGTGAACAGCAGTTTTCAGCTCTTTCCACAGATTCTCGATTGGATTGAGGTCTGGACTTTGACTTGGCCATTCTAACACCTGAATACGTTTATTTGTGAACCATTCCATTGTAGCTTTTGCTTTATGTTTGGGATAATTGTCTTGTTGGAAGACAAATCTCCGTCCCAGTCTCAGGTCTTTTGCAGACTCCAACAGGTTTTCTTCAAGAATGGTCCTGTATTTGGCTCCATCCATCTTCCCATCAATTTCAACCATCTTCCTTGTCCCTGCTGCAGGCCCAAAACATGATGCTGCCACCACCATGTTTGACAGTGGGGATGGTGTGTTCAGGGTGATGAGCTGTGTGGCCTTTACGCCAAACATATCGTTTGGCATTGTTGCCGAAAAGTTCAATTTTGGTTTCATCTGACCACAGCACCTTCTTCCACATGTTTGGTGTGTCTCCCAGGTGGCTTGTTGCAAACTTTAAACAACACTTTTTATGAATATCTTTGAGAAATGGCTTTCTTCTTGCCACTCTTCCATAAAGGCCAGATTTGTGCAGTGTATGACTGATTGTTGTCCTATGGACAGACTGTCCCACCTCAGCTGTAGATCTCTGCAGTTCATCCAGAGTGATCATGGGCCTCTTGGCTGCATCTCTGATCAGTCTTCTCCTTGTTTGATATGAAAGTTTAGAGGGACGGCCGGGTCTTGGTAGATTTGCAGTAATATGATACTCCTTCCATTTCAATATGATCGCTTGCACAGTGCTCCTTGGGATGTTTAAAGTTTTGGAAATCATTTTGTATCCAAATTCGGCTTTAAACGTCTGCACAACAGTATCACGGACCTGCCTGTTGTGTTCCTTGGTCTTCATGATGCTCTATGTGCTTCAAACAGAAGCCGGAGACTATCACAGAGCAGGAGCATTTATACGGAGACTTGATGACACACAGGTGGATTATATTTATCATCATAGGCATTTAGGACAACATTGGATCATTCAGAGATCCACAATGAACTTCTGGAGTGAGTTTGCTGCACTGAAAGTAAAAGGGACGAATAATATTGAACGCCG
Source organism: Ranitomeya variabilis (assembly GCF_051348905.1). Taxonomy (NCBI): domain Eukaryota; kingdom Metazoa; phylum Chordata; class Amphibia; order Anura; family Dendrobatidae; genus Ranitomeya; species Ranitomeya variabilis. Next base: position 82,161,733 of record NC_135236.1, read on the forward strand.
CACTTTTCAGTTTTTGAATTTCCACAAAAATTTATAATAACCAATAAATTTAGTTCAACTTCACAATTCTGTTCCACTTGTTGTTGATTGTTCACCAAAAATTTACATTTGGTATCTTTAGGTTTGAAGCATGATATGTGGGAAAAGGTTGAAAAGTTCCAGGGAGCCGAATACTTATGCAAGGCACTGTAACTCATTATTCAATGTGACAAATGATATCTAGACTTCAGGTGCCCCGTAATGCATGGAAAAAGTGACTTTGTACCTGTTCTGTTAATGAGGTGCTGGCACTTAATACGGGGTGGGGCTGTAACTGACACTTCTAGCCCGCCTGGTGCTGGCATTAGTAGGGGCAGTAGATGTCTATCTGCCACAAATACAACTGTTTGTTGGCACTTATGGTGCACTGTGACAATCCAATTTATTGGTTCACTATATATATTTTTTTTATTTGAATTCTTACGCATTCTGGAGTTCTGAGTCCAGAGTGAATTTCTACCCACTGACTGACAATATCTGATGATTTGTACGTCTTGATGATTTTGTTTGTTCCACCATTTGGTAAGAGGATTCGTAGGCTGATGGGCTGCAAAATGCCATTTCATAGTGGCTGACAGCGGGAGTGAGAATTTTATGACTGCCAGATTATAGAAGAAGGTGGAAATGGCAGCAAAGGCCTAAGAAGAGTCCACCCGTGGTGGAGGTATGTCTTGTGGAGCAGAATCAGTACAACATAATGCCAATAATAGGGGGTAAAAAGGAATATGAGGGAGCATGCCCTAAAAACCTGATGGCCTTTGTGCATGTTAGACTCTGACTTGTCCATCTTGAGAAAGTTGGCGAGCTGGAGGCCAGAGTGAGTGAAGAGGATCCTGTGGAAATGTGGCAAAGTTGGTTTCAAAGAGTCTGTAGAGTAAGGACCCAGAGGATTAAAATGCCATTGCAGTATCGCTTATATGTGGTAGGCCATAAGTGCCATCAGCCTTGAGTAAGAACAGCTTGAGGACATCTGCGCAGACAACGAACTGTTGTTGTAGTGGTATCGGCTTTGAGTCTTGCAGAGGTTAGCTCTGGGAGATCCATGTGGACTATGGGAGACTTCAGGCCTGTGAGAAACCATTGCACAGATGGTAGATGGCATAGGCTGTGTGATTACATTTGCCTTGTGGTAAGTCAACCTTGAGGGACCAAGTGGGCTGTGTGGGACCTGAGCCCTAGAGGGAGTTATAGCTGGGTCAGGCTGGGTTGTGAAAGGCTTCAGCTTTTAGAAGAACTGCAATAGTGATTGAGAATACACTTGAGCACCCTGTTTATCTGTAAGTGGTCTGTGGTTTGTTAGTGACCTGTAAAGCTAGTGGACTGGTGGGATCTGAAGGGAGAGTGTTAGCCCAATGGCTCTTGGAGGTGAAGCCAAGAATTTAGAATGTATCCTTCCTTCTGATTTCATAAAAAGTTTATATGTTGCATGTCATGATGCGGGTTGAAATGAACCTGTTTTGATTGGTTTCTGCTTTATTAACACTGTCCTGTGAGGAGATAAAGTTGACTAGTATGAAGTAAATGCATATTCTATAACATGCACATTTCCTAAACCACCAAGAACCAAGAAGCCAATCCATGCTACTGGAAGCATTTTATAACCATCAAGCATATTGTAACCTTCACTATGAACTGTAACCATCAGCCGTATTGTGTGATTCATTGTGAAATGTAACCATCAAGCATATGGTGCCTTTCATTGCGAACTGTAACCATTAACTGCATTATGTTCCTCATTGTGGATTGTAGCCATCAACCATATTGTACTCTTCCCTGTGTACTGTAACCATCAACCATATTGTGCCCTTCATTGTGAACTGTAACCAATTATAGTGTACTCTTCATTGTGACCTGCAACTATCAAGTATATTGTGATCTTCATTGTGAACTGTAACCATCAAGTATATTGTGCCCTTCATTATGACCTGCAACTATCAAGTATATTGTGATCTTCATTGTGAACTGTAACCATCAAGCATATTGTGCCCTTCATTATGACCTGCAACTATCAAGAATGTTGTGCTTTTCATTGTGAAATGTAACCATCAAGTATATTGTGCCCTTCATTATGACCTGCAACTATCAAGTATATTGTGCCCTTCATTATGACATGCAACTATTGTATATTGTGCTCGTCATTGTGAACTGTAACCATCAAGTATATTGTGCCCTTCATTGTGAACTGTAACCATCAAGCATATTGTGCCCTTCATTGTGACCTGCAACTATCGCGTATATTGTGCTCTTCATTGTGAACTGTAACCATCAAGTATATTGTGCCCTTCATTATGACCTGCAACTATCAAGTATATTGTGCTCGTCATTGTGAACTGTAACCATCAAGTATATTTTGCCCTTCATTGTGAACTGTAACCATCAAGCATATTGTGCCCTTCATTGAGACCTGCAACTATCACGTATATTGTGCTCTTCATTGTGAACTGAAACTATCAAGCATATTGTGTCCTTCATTATGACCTGCAACTATCAAGTATATTGTGCTCTTCATTGTGAACTGTAACCATCAAGTATATTGTGCCCTTCATTGTGAACTGTAACCATCAATCATATTGTGCCCTTCATTATGACCTGCAACTATCACGTATATTGTGCTCGTCATTGTGAACTGTGTTGTGAATTTGGATTCTGGGCTCCCCCGGTGGCTACTGGTGGAATTGAACTTGTGACATCATCTTCCCTGTTCACCTGTTCTGATTAGATCTGGGTGTCGCTATATAACCTGGCTTCTCTGTTAGATGCTTGCCGGTCAACAATGTTATCAGAAGCCTCTCTGTGCTTGTTCCTGCTCCCAGACATCTACTAGATAAGTTGGGCATTCGTCCATGTTTTGTTTTTGTATTTTGGTTCCAGTTCACAGCTGCAGTTTCGTTACTGTGTCTGGAAAGCTCTTGTTGATCAGGAATTGCCACTCTGGTATTATGAGTTAATGCCAGAGTCCTAAAGTAATTTCTGGATGTGTTTTGTTAGGGTTTTCTACTGACCATGAAAGTATGCTTTCTGTCTTCTGCTATCTAGAAAGCGGACCTCAAATTTGCTAAAACTATTTTCCTGCTGCGTTTGTTATTTCTTCTAAAATCACCGCCAATATATGTGGGGGGCCTCTGTCTCCTTTTTTTTTGGGCATTTCTCTAGAGGTGAGTCAGGTCTTATATTTCCCTCTGCTAGCATTATTTAGTTCTCCGGCCGGCGCTGGGCATATAGGGATAAAAAGTAGGACATGCTACCTGGCTACTTCTAGATGATGCGGTAGGTTTAGTTCATGGTCAGTATAGTTACATCTTCCAAGAGCTTGTTCCTATAGAGGCTTATGCTAGTTCTCTGGCCATGGAGATCATGACAGTTTGACCGGCCAACTAAAGGGTTAAAATCCTTGGCTGAGAAAGGAGAGAAATAAGAAGTCTGCTGAGAGTTTTTTTTTTTTTTTCCTCTGTGCTCTTGATTGGATCACTTGCCAGTCTGTCTATGCTGCAGTCTTTCTTTTTTTTCTCTCTCCTTATAATCTTTGAATGGCTTTGTGTTCACCTGTTAATAATGGATCTTCAGAGTGTAACTGCAGGTTTGAATAATCTCACCACGAAAGTACAAAATTTGCAAGATTTTATTATTCATGCTCCGGTATCTGAGCCGAGAATTCCTTTGCCGGAATTCTTCTCAGGGAATAGATCTAGCTTTCAGAATTTTAGAAATAATTGTAAGCTATTTTTGTCCCTGAAATCTCGTTCTGCTGGAGACCCTGCACAGCAGGTTGGGATTGTGATTTCCTTGCTCCGCGGCGACCCTCAAGACTGGGCTTTTGCATTGGCACCAGGGGATCCTGCGTTGCGCAATGTGGATGCGTTTTTTTTGGCCTTGGGCTTGCTGTATGAGGAACCTCATTTGGAACTTCAGGCAGAAAAAACTTTGATGTCCCTATCGCAGGGGCAAGATGAAGCTGAAATTTACTGCCAAAGATTCCGTAAATGGTCTGTGCTTACTCAGTGGAATGAGTGTGCCTTGGCGGCTACTTTCAGAGAGGGTCTCTCTGATGCCATTAAGGATGTTATGGTGGGGTTCCCTGTGCCTGCGGGTCTGAATGAGTCCATGACAATGGCCATTCAGATCGATAGGCGTCTGCGGGAGCGCAAACCAGTGCACCATCTGGCGGTGTCCACTGAGAAGACGCCAGAAAGCATGCAGTGTGATAGAATTCTGTCCAGAAGCGAGCGGCAGAATTTTAGACGGAAAAATGGGTTGTGTTTCTATTGTGGGGATTCTACTCATGTTATATCAGCATGCTCTAAACGTACTAAAAAGCTTGATAAATCTGTTTCCATTGGCACTTTACAGTCTAAATTTATTTTGTCTGTGACCCTGATTTGCTCTTTGTCATCTATTACTACTGACGCCTATATCGACTCTGGCGCCGCTTTGAGTCTTATGGATTGGTCCTTTGCCAATCGTTGTGGGTATGATTTAGAGCCTTTGGAAACTCTTATTCCTCTGAAGGGGATTGACTCCACCCCATTGGCTAATAATAAACCACAATACTGGACACAAGTGACTATGTGTATTAATCCGGATCACCAGGAGACTATTCGTTTTCTAGTGCTGTATAATCTACATGAGGATTTGGTGCTGGGATTGCCATGGCTGCAGTCTCACAACCCAGTCCTTGACTGGAGAGCTATGTCTGTGTTGAGCTGGGGATGTAAGGGGACTCATGGGGACGTACCTTTGGTGTCCATTTCATCATCTATCCCCTCTGAAATCCCTGAGTTCCTGTCTGACTATCGTGACGTCTTTGAAGAACCCAAGCTTGGTTCACTACCTCCGCACCGTGAGTGCGATTGTGCTATAGATTTAATTCCGGGTAGTAAATACCCAAAGGGTCGTTTATTTAATCTGTCTGTGCCTGAACATACTGCTATGCGAGAATATATAAAGGAGTCCTTGGAAAAGGGACATATTCGTCCATCGTCATCTCCCTTAGGAGCCGGTTTTTTCTTTGTGTCAAAAAAAGACGGCTCTTTGAGACCATGTATCGATTATCGGCTTTTGAATAAAATCACTGTAAAATATCAATACCCATTGCCGTTGCTGACTGATTTGTTTGCTCGCATAAAGGGGGCCAAGTGGTTCTCTAAGATTGATCTCCGTGGGGCGTATAATTTGGTGCGGATCAGGCAGGGGGATGAGTGGAAAACCGCATTTAATACGCCCGAGGGCCACTTTGAGTATTTGGTGATGCCTTTTGGTCTTTCTAATGCCCCTTCAGTCTTCCAGTCCTTTATGCATGATATTTTCCGCGATTTTTTGGATAAATTTATGATAGTGTATCTGGATGATATTCTGATTTTTTCGGATGACTGGGACTCTCATGTCCGGCAAGTTAAGAGGGTTTTTCAGGTTTTGCGGTCTAATTCTCTGTGTGTCAAGGGTTCTAAGTGCGTTTTTGGGGTTCAGAGAATTTCCTTTTTGGGATATATTTTTTCTCCCTCTTCCATTGAGATGGATCCTGTCAAGGTTCAAGCTATTTGTGATTGGACGCAGCCCTCTTCTCTTAAAAGTCTTCAGAAATTTTTGGGCTTTGCCAACTTTTATCGTCGATTTATTTCTGGTTTTTCGGATGTCGTTAAGCCATTGACCGATTTGACTAGACAGGGTGCTGATGTTGCTAATTGGTCCCCTGATGCTGTGGAGGCCTTTCAGGAGCTTAAGCGCTGTTTTTCTTCTGCCCCTGTGTTGCGTCAGCCTGATGTGACTCTTCCTTTTCAGGTTGAGGTCGACGCTTCTGAGATCGGAGCTGGGGCAGTGTTGTCGCAGAAAAGTTCTGACTGCGCCGTGATGAGGCCTTGTGCCTTCTTTTCCCGTAAATTTTCGCCCGCTGAGCGGAATTATGATGTTGGGAATCGGGAGCTTTTGGCCATGAAGTGGGCGTTTGAGGAGTGGCGCCATTGGCTCGAGGGGGCCAGACATCAGGTGGTGGTATTGACTGACCACAAAAATTTGATTTATCTTGAGACCGCCAGGCGCCTGAATCCTAGACAGGCGCGCTGGTCATTATTTTTTTCTCGGTTTAATTTTGTGGTATCGTACCTACCAGGTTCTAAGAATGTTAAGGCGGATGCCCTTTCTAGGAGTTTTGAGCCTGATTCACCTGGCAACTCTGACCCCACAGGTATTCTTAAGGAGGGAGTTATCTTGTCAGCCGTTTCTCCAGACCTGCGGCGGGCCTTGCAGGAGTTTCAGGCGGATAGACCGGATCGTTGTCCGCCTGATAGGCTGTTTGTTCCTGATGATTGGACCAGTAAAGTCATCTCTGAGGTGCATTCTTCTGCGTTGGCAGGTCATCCTGGAATTTTTGGTACCAGGGATTTGGTGGCAAGATCCTTCTGGTGGCCTTCCCTGTCACGAGATGTGCGAGGCTTTGTGCAGTCTTGTGACGTTTGTGCTCGGGCCAAGCCTTGTTGTTCTCGGGCTAGTGGATTATTGTTGCCCTTGCCTATTCCTAAGAGGCCTTGGACACACATCTCGATGGATTTTATTTCAGATCTGCCTGTTTCTCAGAAGATGTCTGTCATCTGGGTGGTGTGTGACCGTTTTTCTAAGATGGTTCATTTGGTTCCCCTGCCCAAATTGCCTTCTTCTTCCGAGTTGGTGCCCCTGTTTTTTCAAAATGTTGTTCGTTTGCATGGTATTCCTGAGAATATCGTTTCTGACAGAGGAACCCAATTTGTGTCTAGATTTTGGCGGGCATTTTGTGCTAGGATGGGCATAGATTTGTCTTTTTCGTCTGCTTTTCACCCTCAGACTAATGGCCAGACCGAGCGGACTAATCAGACCCTGGAGACATATCTGAGGTGTTTTGTGTCTGCTGACCAGGATGATTGGGTTGCTTTTTTGCCATTGGCGGAGTTCGCCCTCAATAATCGGGCCAGCTCTGCCACCTTGGTTTCCCCGTTTTTCTGTAATTCGGGGTTCCATCCTCGATTTTCCTCCGGTCAGATGGAATCCTCGGATTGTCCTGGAGTGGATGCGGTGGTGGAGAGATTGCATCATATCTGGGGGCAGGTGATGGACAATTTAAAGTTGTCCCAGGAGAAGACTCAGCTTTTTGCCAACCGTCACCGTCGTGTTGGTCCTCGGCTTTGTGTTGGAGATTTGGTGTGGTTGTCTTCTCGTTTTGTCCCTATGAGGGTCTCATCTCCTAAGTTTAAGCCTCGGTTCATCGGTCCGTATAAAATATTGGAGATTCTTAACCCTGTTTCCTTCCGTTTGGACCTCCCTGCATCCTTTTCTATTCATAACGTTTTTCATCGGTCGTTATTGCGCAGGTATGAGGCACCGGTTGTGCCTTCCGTTGAGCCTCCTGCTCCGGTGTTGGTTGAGGGTGAGTTGGAGTACGTTGTGGAAAAAATCCTAGACTCCCGTGTTTCCAGACGGAGACTCCAGTATCTGGTCAAGTGGAAGGGATATGGCCAGGAGGATAATTCTTGGGTCACTGCATCTGATGTTCATGCCTCTGATCTGGTTCGTGCCTTTCATAGGGCCCATCCTGATCGCCCTGGTGGTTCTGGTGAGGGTTCGGTGCCCCCTCCTTGAGGGGGGGGTACTGTTGTGAATTTGGATTCTGGGCTCCCCCGGTGGCTACTGGTGGAATTGAACTTGTGACATCATCTTCCCTGTTCACCTGTTCTGATTAGATCTGGGTGTCGCTATATAACCTGGCTTCTCTGTTAGATGCTTGCCGGTCAACAATGTTATCAGAAGCCTCTCTGTGCTTGTTCCTGCTCCCAGACATCTACTAGATAAGTTGGGCATTCGTCCATGTTTTGTTTTTGTATTTTGGTTCCAGTTCACAGCTGCAGTTTCGTTACTGTGTCTGGAAAGCTCTTGTTGATCAGGAATTGCCACTCTGGTATTATGAGTTAATGCCAGAGTCCTAAAGTAATTTCTGGATGTGTTTTGTTAGGGTTTTCTACTGACCATGAAAGTATGCTTTCTGTCTTCTGCTATCTAGAAAGCGGACCTCAAATTTGCTAAAACTATTTTCCTGCTGCGTTTGTTGTTTCATCTCATATCACCGCCAATATATGTGGGGGGCTTCTGTCTCCTTTTTTTTTGGGCATTTCTCTAGAGGTGAGTCAGGTCTTATATTTCCCTCTGCTAGCATTATTTAGTTCTCCGGCCGGCGCTGGGCATATAGGGATAAAAAGTAGGACATGCTACCTGGCTACTTCTAGATGATGCGGTAGGTTTAGTTCATGGTCAGTATAGTTACATCTTCCAAGAGCTTGTTCCTATAGAGGCTTATGCTAGTTCTCTGGCCATGGAGATCATGACAGAACTGTAACTATCAAGCATATTGTGCCCTTTATTGTAACCTGCAACCATCAAACATATTGTGCCCTTCATTATGACCTGCAACTATCACGTATATTGTGCTCGTCATTGTGAACTGTAACTATCAAGCATATTGTGCCCTTTATTGTAACCTGCAACCATCAATCATATTGTGCCCTTCATTATGACCTGCAACTATCACGTATATTGTGCTCGTCATTGTGAACTGTAACTATCAAGCATATTGTGCCCTTTATTGTAACCTGCAACCATCAAACATATTGTGCCCTTCATTGTAACCTCGAACCATCAAGCATATTGTGCCCTTCATTATGACCTGCAACTATCAAGTATATTGTGCTCTTCATTGTGAACTGTAACCATCAAGTATATTGTGCCCTTCATTGTGACCTGCAACTATCACGTATATTGTGCTCTTCCTTGTGAACTATAACCATCAAGCATATTGTGCTCTTCATTGTGAACTGTAACCATCAAGCATATTGTGCCCTTCATTATGACCTGCAACTATCAAGTATATTGTGCTCCTCATTGTGAACAGTAACCATCAAGTATATTGTGCTCTTCATTGTGAACTGTAACCATCAGATATATTGTGCCCTTCATTATGACCTGCAACTATCAAGTATATTGTGCTCTTCATTGTGAACTGTAACCATCAAGCATATTGTGCCCTTCATTATGACCTGCAACTATCAAGTATATTGTGCTCTTCATTGTGAACTGTAACCATCAAGTATATTGTGCCCTTCATTGTGACCTGCAACTATCACGTATATTGTGCTCTTCATTGTGAACTATAACCATCAAGCATATTGTGCTCTTCATTGTGAACTGTAACCATCAAGCATATTGTGCCCTTCATTATGACCTGCAACTATCAAGTATATTGTGCTCTTCATTGTGAACTGTAACCATCAAGCATATTGTTCCCTTCATTATGACCTGCAACTATCAAATATATTGTGCTCTTCATTGTGAACTGTAACCATCAAGTATATTGTGCTCTTCATTGTGAACTGTAACCATCAAGTATATTGTGCTCTTCATTGTGAACTGTAACCATCAAGCATATTGTGTCCTTCATTATGACCTGCAACTATCAAGTATATTGTGCTTTTCATTGTGAACTGTAACCATCAAGCATATTGTGCCCTTCATTATGACCTGCAACTATCAAGTATATTGTGCTCTTCATTGTAACCTCCAACCATCAAGTATATTGTGCCCTTCATTGTAACCTGCAACCATCAAGCATATTGTGCCCTTCATTGTAACCTGCAACCATCAAGCATATTGTGCCCTTCATTGTAACCTCCAACCATCAAGCATATTGTGCCCTTCATTGTAACCTCCAACCATCAAGCATATTGTGCCCTTTATTGTAACCTGCAACCATCAAGCACATTGTGCTCTTCATTGTAACCTCCAACCATCAAGTATATTGTGCCCTTCATTGTAACCTGCAACCATCAAGCATATTGTGCCCTTCATTGTAACCTGCAACCATCAAGCATATTGTGCTCTTCATTGTAACCTCCAACCATCAAGCATATTGTGCTCTTCATTGTAACCTCCAACCATCAAGTATATTGTGCCCTTCATTGTAACCTGCAACCATCAAGCATATTGTGCTCTTCATTGCAACCTCCAACCATCAAGTATATTGTGCTCTTCATTGTAACCTGCAACCATCAAGTATATTGTGCTCTTCATTGTAACCTGCAACCATAAAGCATATTGTGCCCTTCATTGTAACCTGCAACCATCAAGCATATTGTGCCCTTCATTGTAACCTCCAACCATCAAGCATATTGTGCCCTTCATTGTAACCTGCAACCATCAAGCATAATGTGCCCTTCATTGTAACCTGCAACCATCAAGCATATTGTGCCCTTCATTGTAACCTGCAACCATCAAGCATATTGTGCCCTTCATTGTAACCTGTGTTATGATCCGGTGGTAGGATCTCAAAACTGACCTGACACATGTGACCAGAATATAGGACCAGTTCTGGGGAGGTGGAAGCTATACTGACCGCAAACCTGATCCTACCCACAAACACTAAAGGCAGCCGTGGAGCGTTCCTAAAATCCTAGACGCCACGTTCACAGCCTGAGAAACTGACTACCCCTAGAGAGAAAGCAAAGACCTCACTTGCCTCAGAGAAATAACCCCAAAGTTTTAGTCAGCCCCCCACAAATAATAACGGTGAGTTAAGGGGAAAAGACAAACGTAGAAATGAAACAGGTTTAGCAAATGAGGCCCGCTAACACTAGATAGACTGAAAATAGGTAGGAGTCTGTGCGGTCAGTACAAAAACTATCAAAACTAAACCACGCAGAGAATACAAGAACCCCCACACCGACTCACGATGTGAGGGGCGCACTCTGCACCCCAGAACTAACCAGCAAGCGAAAAATCACATATAAGCAAGCTGGACTGAACTCATCATATACAGAGAAACGTTTTCAAGGAAATAATGAGCAAAATGAACAAACAAACTTAACTTCTCCAGCAGGAGACTGGTCACAAGGAATATTCAGGAGCTCTCAGAAACAGGACTGAATACACCGACAGCAGGCAACAAATGAAGGGCCAGGTGAATTAAATAGGCCTCAGCATAGCAGGAAATGAAGAAACTAAGCCCAGCCAAGACCAGCCAAATCGCTAAAGGCCACCAGAGGGAGCCCCAGAACAAACTCACACAATACCGCTCATGACCACAGGAGGGAGCCCGAGAACGGAATTCACAACAGTACCCCCCCCTTGAGAAGGGGTCACCGAACCCTCACCAGAGCTCCCAGGCCGATCAGGACGAGCCGAATGAAAGGCACGAACCAAATCGGCCGCACGGACATCGAAGGCGACAACCCAGGAATTATCCTCCTGACCATAGCCCTTCCATTTAACTAAGTACTGAAGCCTCCGTCTCGAAATACGAGAATCCAAGATCTTCTCCTCCACATACTCCAACTCTCCCTCGACCAAGACCGGAGCAGGAGGATCAACAGAAGGGACCACAGGCACCACGTATCTCCGCAACAAAGACCTATGGAACGGAACGGAATTCACAACAAACCTGCAACCATCAAGCATATTGTGCCCTTCATTGTAACCTGCAACCATCAAGCATATTGTGCCCTTCATTGTAACCTCCAACCATCAAGCATATTGTACCCTTCATTGTAACCTGCAACCATCAAGCATATTGTGCCCTTCATTGTAACCTGCAACCATCAAGTATATTGTGCCCTTCAATGTAACCTGCAACCATCAAGCATATTGTGCCCTTCATTGTAACCTGCAACCATCAAGCATATTGTGCCCTTCATTGTAACCTCCAACCATCAAGCATATTGTGCCCTTCATTGCAACCTGCAACCATCAAGCATATTGTGCCCTTCATTGTAACCTCCAACCATCAAGTATATTGTGCCCTTCATTGTAACCTGCACCCATCAAGCATATTGTGCCCTTCATTGTAACCTGCAACCATCAAGCATATTGTGCCCTTCATTGTAACCTCCAACCATCAAGCATATTGTGCTCTTCATTGTAACCTCCAACCATCAAGCATATTGTGCCCTTCATTGTGACCTGCAACCATCAAGCATATTGTGCTCTTCATTGTAACCTCCAACCATCAAGTATATTGTGCTCTTCATTGTAACCTGCAACCTTCAAGCATATTGTGCCCTTCATTGTAACCTCCAACCATCAAGCATATTGTGCCCTTCATTGTAACCTCCAACCATCAAGCATATTGTGCCCTTCATTGTAACCTGCAACCATCAAGCATATTGTGCTCTTCATTGTAACCTCCAACCATCAAGTATATTGTGCCCTTCATTGTAACCTCCAACCATCAAGTATATTGTGCCCTTCATTGTAACCTGCAACCATCAAGCATATTGTGCCCTTCATTGTAACCTGCAACCATCAAGCATATTGTGTCCTTCATTGTAACCTGCAACCATCAAGCATATTGTGCCCTTCATTGTAACCTCCAACCATCAAGCATATTGTGCCCTTCATTGTAACCTGCAACCATCAAGCATATTGTGCCCTTCATTGTAACCTCCAACCATCAAGCATATTGTGCCCTTCATTGTAACCTGCAACCATCAAGCATATTGTGCTCTTCATTGTGACCTGCAACCATCAAGCATATTGTGCCCTTCATTGTAACCTCCAACCATCAAGCATATTGTGCCCTTTATTGTAACCTGCAACCATCAAGTATATTGTGTCCTTCATTGTAACCTGCAACCATCAAGCATATTGTGCCCTTCATTGTAACCTCCAACCATCAAGTATATTGTGTCCTTCATTGTAACCTCCAACCATCAAGCATATTGTGCCCTTTATTGTAACCTGCAACCATCAAGTATAGTGTGCTCTTCATTGTAACCTGCAACCTTCAAGTATATTGTGCTCTTCATTGTAACCTGCAACCATCAAGTATATTGTGCCCTTCATTGTAACCTCCAACCATCAAGTATATTGTGCTCTTCATTGTAACCTGCAACATTCAAGTATATTGTGCTCTTCATTGTAACCTGCAACCATCAAGCATATTGTGCCCTTCATTGTAACCTGCAACCATCAAGCATATTGTGCCCTTCATTGTAACCTGCAACCATCAAGCATATTGTGCCCTTCATTGTAACCTGCAACCATCAAGCATATTGTGCCCTTCATTGTAACCTGCAACCATCAAGCATATTGTGCCCTTCATTGTAACCTGCAACCATCAAGCATATTGTGCCCTTCATTGTAACCTCCAACCATCAAGTATATTGTGCCCTTCATTGTAACCTGCAACCATCAAGCATATTGTGCCCTTCATTGTAACCTCCAACCATCAAGCATATTGTGCCCTTCATTGTAACCTGCAACCATCAAGCATATTGTGCCCTTCATTGTAACCTCCAACCATCAAGTATATTGTGCCCTTCATTGTAACCTGCACCCATCAAGTATATTGTGCTCTTCATTGTGACCTGCAACCATCAAGCATATTGTGCCCTTTATTGTAACCTGCAACCATCAAGTATATTGTGCTCTTCATTGTAACCTGCAACCTTCAAGTATATTGTGCTCTTCATTGTAACCTGCAACCATCAAGTATATTGTGCCCTTCATTGTAACCTCCAACCATCAAGTATATTGTGCTCTTCATTGTAACCTGCAACCTTCAAGTATATTGTGTTCTTCATTGTAACCTGCAACCATCAAGCATATTGTGCCCTTCATTGTAACCTGCAACCATCAAGCATATTGTGCCCTTCATTGTAACCTGCAACCATCAAGCATATTGTGCCCTTCATTGTAACCTGCAACCATCAAGCATATTGTGCCCTTCATTGTAACCTCCAAACAACAAGTATATTGTGCCCTTCATTGTAACCTGCAACCATCAAGCATATTGTGCCCTTCATTGTAACCTCCAACCATCAAGCATATTGTGCCCTTCATTGTAACCTGCAACCATCAAGCATATTGTGCCCTTCATTGTAACCTCCAACCATCAAGCATAGTGTGCTCTTCATTGTAACCTCCAACCATCAAGCATATTGTGCCCTTCATTGTGACCTGCAACCATCAAGCATATTGTGCCCTTCATTGTAACCTCCAACCATCAAGCATATTGTGCCCTTCATTGTAACCTGCAACCATCAAGCATATTGTGCCCTTCATTGTAACCTCCAACTATCAAGCATATTGTGCCCTTCATTGTAACCTGCAACCATCAAGCATATTGTGCCCTTTATTGTAACCTGCAACCGTCAAGTATATTGTGCTCTTCTTTGTAACCTGCAACCTTCAAGTATATTGTGCTCTTCATTGTAACCTGCAACCATCAAGCATATTGTGCCCTTCATTGTAACCTGCAACCATCAAGCATATTGTGCCCTTCATTATAACCTGCAACCATCAAGCATAATGTGCGCTTCATTGTAACCTTCAACCATCAAGCATATTGTGCCCTTCATTGTAACCTCCAACCATCAAGCATATTGTGCCCTTCATTGTAACCTGCAACCATCAAGCATATTGTGCCATTCATTGTAACCTCCAACCATCAAGTATATTGTGCCCTTCATTGTAACCTGCAACCATCAAGCATATTGTGCCCTTCATTGTAACCTGCAACCATCAAGCATATTGTGCCCTTCATTGTAACCTCCAACCATCAAGCATATTGTGCCCTTCATTGTAACCTGCAACCATCAAGCATATTGTGCCCTTCATTGTAACCTGCACCCATCAAGCATATTATGCCCTTCATTGTAACCTGCAACCATCAAGCATATTGTGCCCTTCATTGTAACCTCCAACCATCAAGCATATTGTGCTCTTCATTGTAACCGCCAACCATCAAGCATATTGTGCCCTTCATTGTAACCTCCAACCATCAAGCATATTGTGCCCTTTATTGTAACCTGCAACCATCAAGTATATTGTGCTCTTCATTGTAACCTGCAACCTTCAAGTATATTGTGCTCTTCATTGTAACCTGCAACCATCAAGTATATTGTGCCCTTCATTGTAACCTCCAACCATCAAGTATATTGTGCTCTTCATTGTAACCTGCAGCCTTCAAGTATATTGTGCTCTTCATTGTAACCTGCAACCATCAAGCATATTGTGCCCTTCATTGTAATCTGCAACCATCAAGCATATTGTGCCCTTCATTGTAACCTGCAACCATCAAGCATATTGTGCCCTTCATTGTAACCTGCAACCATCAAGCATATTGTGCCCTTCATTTTAACCTCCAACCATCAAGCATATTGTGCCCTTCATTGTAACCTGCAACCATCAAGCATATTGTGCCCTTCATTGTAACCTCCAACCATCAAGTATATTGTGCCCTTCATTGTAACCTGCAACCATCAAGCATATTGTGACCTTCATTGTAACCTGCAACCATCAAGCATATTGTGCCCTTCATTGTAACCTCCAACCATCAAGCATATTGTGCTCTTCATTGTAACCTCCAACCTTCAAGCATATTGTGCCCTTCATTGTGACCTGCAACCATCAAGCATATTGTGCTCTTCATTGTAACCTTCAACCATCAAGTATATTGTGCCCTTCATTGTGACCTGCAACCATCAAGCATATTGTGCTCTTCATTGTAACCTGCAACCATCAAGCATATTGTGCCCTTCATTGTAACCTCCAACCATCAAGCATATTGTGCTCTTCATTGTAACCTCCAACCATCAAGCATATTGTGCCCTTCATTGTGACCTGCAACCATCAAGCATATTGTGCTCTTCATTGTAACCTCCAACCATCAAGTATATTGTGCCCTTCATTGTGACCTGCAACCATCAAGCATATTGTGCTCTTCATTGTAACCTGCAACCATCAAGTATATTGTGCCCTTCATTGTAACCTCCAACCATCAAGTATATTGTGCCCTTCATTGTAACCTGCAACCATCAAGCATATTGTGCCCTTCATTGTAACCTGCAACCATCAAGCATATTGTTCCCTTCATTGTAACCTCCAACCATAAAGCATATTGTGCCATTCATTGTAACCTGCAACCATCAAGCATATTGTGCTCTTCATTGTGACCTGCAACCATCAAGCATATTGTGCCCTTCATTGTAACCTGCAACCATCAAGCATATTGTGCCCTTTATTGTAACCTGCAACCATCAAGTATATTGTGCCCTTCATTGTAACCTGCAACCATCAAGTATATTGTGCCCTTCATTGTAACCTGCAACCATCAAGTATATTGTGCCCTTCATTGTAACCTCCAACCATCAAGTATATTGTGCCCTTCATTGTAACCTCCAACCATCAAGCATATTGTGCCCTTCATTGTAACCTCCAACCATCAAGCATATTGTGCCCTTTATTGTAACCTGCAACCATCAAGCACATTGTGCTCTTCATTGTAACCTCCAACCATCAAGCATATTGTGCCCTTCATTGTAACCTGCAACCATCAAGCATATTGTGCCCTTCATTGTAACCTCCAATCATCAAGTATATTGTGCTCTTCATTGTAACCTGCAACCATCAAGTATATTGTGCCCTTCATTGTAACCTGCAACCATCAAGTATATTGTGCCCTTCATTGTAACCTCCAACCATCAAGTATATTGTGCCCTTCATTGTAACCTCCAACCATCAAGCATATTGTGCCCTTCATTGTAACCTCCAACCATCAAGCATATTGTGCCCTTTATTGTAACCTGCAACCATCAAGCACATTGTGCTCTTCATTGTAACCTCCAACCATCAAGCATATTGTGCCCTTCATTGTAACCTGCAACCATCAAGCATATTGTGCCCTTCATTGTAACCTCCAATCATCAAGTATATTGTGCTCTTCATTGTAACCTGCAACCATCAAGTATATTGTGCCCTTCATTGTAACCTGCAACCATCAAGTATATTGTGCCCTTCATTGTAACCTCCAACCATCAAGTATATTGTGCCCTTCATTGTAACCTCCAACCATCAAGCATATTGTGCCCTTCATTGTAACCTCCAACCATCAAGCATATTGTGCCCTTTATTGTAACCTGCAACCATCAAGCACATTGTGCTCTTCATTGTAACCTCCAACCATCAAGCATATTGTGCCCTTCATTGTAACCTGCAACCATCAAGCATATTGTGCCCTTCATTGTAACCTCCAATCATCAAGTATATTGTGCTCTTCATTGTAACCTGCAAACTCTAATTCAACCTTCCAATTTCTAATTTTTTAACAGGTTGTGCTAGAACAGACGCAACATTATTGTAGCCATGTAGAGTCCGGTATCTGCTGGTGATTACCTTTTGTTGGACCATAGTAAAGGGGTAGTGCACATCTGCATTATAGCAATGGAAATTTATGAGAAATCAGGTAAAGTTCATTCATTACTTTGAAACTGCATGATTCCATAACTCGCCTCTAGAGGGCACTACTGATCTGCTAAGGAACAACAGGGAAGACAACCGTAAAAGCTGGATAAAAAAACATGTAGCTTAAAAGTCAGGGGGGGAAAGACGTGGATCCAGGGGGTTATCGCTCCAAAATAACTTATGCCTCATCCCAGTGATTGTAATGCAGTCACATTTTCGTGCACGTACTATGAGCGCTACACGATTCTAGTAACTCAAAGTTACATCACTGCCTTACGGTAATTTAAATTTGGTTCTCCAGGTCCTAAGGATCTCAGTCGTAATAGGGAGCACTAAAATGTGGATGCATTAGGGACTGAGTGAGGTTTTACAAAAAGTAATATACAGCAGACCACTTCATAGATGAAGCGTATTCGCTGCGTATCACAAAAACTTTGCCAATACTTTTGAATACGGGGATAGTAATGGGGGCGTCTTATAGCCATCTCTTCATTACCAACCCTGCCGGGCCAAACGGGGCAGTGGGTAGGACAGTGTAGTTGGAGAGGCTGGACGGCGAGTCACACTGTGTGGAAAAGTGGAAATGGCTATGCCTGATGGCATGTCAACAGAGAACTGGATGGCATATGAACAGCGGGGAATAGTGAAGCTGGAAATGCAGGATGGTACCTCGGTATAGCTGAGCCGAGTATGTGGCCAGGCACTTTCAGACAGCAGAGACGGGTGTGCAGACAGGCATCTTGATACATTGATACAGCAGAACAGAATGTGCATAGAGCACCTTGAAACAGTTAAATACGGTTTTCAGCACCTCAGTACAGCGCAGTGAGCTTTGCAGTCAGGAATCTTGATGCAGCAGAGCTGAGTTCATGACCAATACTTTGGAACAGCATAGCTGGGAGATGCAGAGATTAAGTGGTCTTTAGCAATTCAACCAAGGTGGTCAGAGTGGACACCGCACTACCTGAATACTCTGATGGTAAGACGCCGTCTGAGCCGGATAAGGGGAGTGACATCAGAGGTGCACGCGGTGGTACCGTCGTAATCTGATGGGTACTAGTACAGAGTGAGCATCTGCTGGACATAGGGGATGTAATGTCTGGTGCTGGAAGGGGGACTTGTGACTAACAGCAACTATGATATGAGCCCCTCCTATTTTCTTAATTTTTAGTTTAATAAAGTCTTGTTATGTAAAAGTTTTGCCACAGTGGTTCACTGATCAACCATAACATTAAAACTACCTGCCTAATAATTGGTAGATGCCTTTGTTATTCTAAAATAGCCCTGGTCCATACTGTAAAGGTACAGCCTGTACAAGACCTAAAGCCCTAGCCCAGGGGCGGGGAACTTCCGACCCGCAGGCTGCATGCGGCTTTTCATGCAGCCCGCGGGAAGGTCCCTGGAGTCCTCAATGCTCGGGCGGCAGCCGTATCCTGTCGGTCGTCAGCCGTATCGTCAGCTGCCGGTCCTTTAACCCCCAAGTGCACGGTACGCAGCATTCATTACAGAACGCTGCCTGCACATGAATGATGATGGCATCAGGGTGGGGTTAGCAGCCAATGCGCTCCCGTGCTCCTGACCCTCCAGCTACATACCTCCTGTAATCTCTGGGCCCCCAGCTATGTGCCCCCCTGTGATCCCTGTTCCCCCTGTGATGTCTCTGCCCCTCCAGCTATATGCCCCCCTGTGATTTCTTAACCCTCTAGCTATATGCCCCCTATGATTTCTGTGCCCTCCAGCTATATGCCCCCCTGTGATTTCTGAGCCCTCTAGCTATATGCCTCCTATGATTTCTGTGCCCTCCAACTATATGCCCCCCCGTGATTTCTGTGCCCTCCAGCTATGTACATCCCTGTGATCTCTGTGGTTCCCAGCTTTGTGCCCTACTGTGAACTATGTGCCCCCCTGTGATTCCAGTGCCCCCCCTGCTATGTACCCTCTGTGATATTTGTGCTCCCATGTGATCTGTGCCCCTCCATGAGCTCTGTGCCCCCCAGCTATGTGCCCTCCTGTGATCTTTGTGCCCCCTTTGATTTCTGTTCCCCCCTGTGATCTTCGTGCCACCCCTGGAAAAGCAGCTGTGAGAAGCAGCATGATCAGTATCACCTAACATCACAGCTGCACCAAAGAGAAGCAGCTCCAGCCATCACATTAAGGCTGCCGTCACACCATCAGTATTTGGTCAGTGTTTTACATCAGTATCTGTTGCCAAAACCAGGAGTGGGTGATAAATACAGAAGTGGTGCATATGTTTCTATTATACTTTTCCTCTGATTGTTCCACTCCTGGTTTTGGCTTATAAATACAGATGTAAAATACTGACCAAATACTGATAGTGTGACCGTAGCCTAAGGGTGAGTTACCATAATTGACTAAATATACCGGGGTCATTTTCAAGGTGATAATTTTTATGTGGCCCCCAATTAATTCTAGAAATTTCCAAATGGCCTCCGGCTGGAAAAAAGTTCCCCACCCCTGCCCTAGCCCATCAATACACAGACTCTACAGGACCTTTGATGGTGTCCTGTTGTATCAGGCACCTAGATGTTAGCAGCAGATCTTTTAAAGGGGTATTACTATCTCCAAGATCCTATTCCAATATGTAGTAGGTCTAATAATAATAATAATAATATTAACTAATACCTCCAATTAGAAATTTAGTATAGTTCTTCTGATTTGCTATGTTTCTTACCTCATGTGCAAGGCATGGCAGTAGCTTAGGTATCCATGGTTACAAATGACAGTTGTTAGTGGTCGTAACCATGTATATCTAAGCTACTGCAATGCTCTGCACATGGGGTTAGTGACATAGCAAATCAGAAGAACTATAATATGTTTTTAATTGGAGATATTTGATAATATTATTATTATTACACCTACTATGTATTCAGATAGGATCTTGTAGATGGGAATACACCTTTAATTCTTGTGGCCGCTTCACTCTCACTTCCTATGGACAAAACTGACATCCAGAAAAAGCGAAAGCTGCTGCTGCTCTCTGGATGTCAGTTATGACCGAAAGAGGGGAGATTGAAGTGGCCGCTGATTGGCTGCAGGGCTCACATGACATGACATCATCACCCAAAGCTCGGGAGAGCAGGTGCTGACACTGCTTGGACGGCACGGGAGGTGAGCATAGCTGTTATTATTTTACATGAGGAAATATAGTAGTAGTGGCGGACAACCCCTTTAAGTGGACTATCCCTTTAAGAACACAATGTTTATAGCAAAATTTAAAAAAAAAACATATAATTTGATGTTTGTTTAAGTGAAAACAACAGAAATAAAAAAAAATGTAGAAAAGGTTAAGTGCGAATGATATTTTTAATGCTGGAATTTCTTTTGTTGTGTTGTTCATTGAAACATGTGATCTCATGTCAATGTTTGTACTGAGCACAGCGTGATAGACGGGACGTGGTTACCCGAGCGCCATAATAACGCTCTACATAAAGAAAAGATTAATGGTCTCCACCAGCACGGTCACACCTCAGCTGTCGGACGCCGTCACGGGTTTTAGAAGGAATGCTGCATACCGCAGCAGTGGCCCACATGACCGGTGTCCGGGTGAACGGCACGTTTCCAGGTCCATAAACGTACCGGTGATTGTGTCCACTAACCCACAAGGTCAGCGAAGAATGAAATCTCGGAACACCAAGACATCCTGCCGTTTAATCACCTGCGAGCAAATATCAGAGCGGACAAAAATCATTTAATACCAGATTTTGGCACATGGTTCAATATTTACTATATTAAAAGATCAACCAGGGCAGCACGGGAATGTGGAACAAGGAATAGTCCACTTTATCTCTATGTTATCAAGCTTAGGACCTAATACTGTGGCACTTACTAATATATATTTATTGCAGGTTCTCGTCCCTCCTCACTGGCTGCACTGCAGCACTGTTATCCTCCAATTAGAAATGTTGTATAGTTCTTCTGATTCGCTATGTGAATGGTATTGCAGTAGCTTAGGTATCTATGGTTACGACCACTAACAACTAATTATCTGTCACTATATGAATGGTCTTAACCATGGACACTTAAGCTACTGCAATGGTCTGCATATGAGGTAAGCAACATGGTAAATCAGATGAACTATACTATAGTTCTAATTGAAGGTATTTAGCATATTATTATTATTATTACACCTAGTATATATTGGGATAGGATCTTGGAGTTGAGAATACCCCAATAAATAGCCCTTAAGACTGAAGTTACAATAACAAGAAGGAAAAGTCTTGGATTTATGGAAATCACAGGATGGACAGACATGTTAATGATATGTAAATAGTGGAAAAAGGAAACAAAACTCTCAAAACTTCTTGATTTATTCAGTATTAAGTATGAAGATAGAAATCACCGCATTTACAGCCTTGGCTGATATCAGTGAGGTTATTAATGGTTGTCTGAGGAATTTTCTGTGGCGCTGAATGCACTTGGGCAAATCATCAAGATCCACTGCTGGCAGCTCCCTTTGTAATTGCCGACCAATGACGTCCCAGATGTGATGGGAGACAAGTCCAGAGACGCTGCAGGCCATGGTAGCATGTTTAGGCCACGCAGTCTGCTCACAGTAGCATGGAGAACATATGGCCTGGAGTTGTCATGTTGGTTCCTGGGACACTTTGGAGAAATGGCCGTACCACTGGTTCTATGACCAAATCAATGTAAGGCAAAAATTTAAAAAAGTCATACGTACGCCAAAGTGCTATTGATAAAAACCACAGGTTACCACACACACAAAAAACTGACCGTCATACAACTCTGTTATCAGAAGCATAAAAAGTCATAGCTCTTGGAATGCCAAGAGGAAAAATAAATAGCAAAGAGGGACCCGCTGTGACCCTGCTGCCCAAGAACCTGTATGGACCGGAAACCAGCACTGACGCACAAAAACACCACCAAGTGGAGCCCACTGACGACTTATCCATCTCCCAATCAGAGGAGGCCACAGTGGTCAGACCCCCACTGACCTGACATTGGTGACATATGCTGATAACATGCCCTCAACATCTCTCCTGAGATAGCTACTTTCAAAGCTGTAACCAAAAGAAAAAGGATCCACGAGGTCCCCGACAATCACGTGTCATTTGTAATACTGGAGCATTTTTATGTGGTACAGGGGCGTATGGGCCTTTTGGGGTGCGACTGCTACCTCTGCGCCCCTAGAGCTACAACTCTGAATGTAGCATAGTCGCCCTTGGCCACATCAATTCATCACTAATCAGACAGGTTCAGTGACATTAATGTGAAAGGGCCTGTGGCAGAGAGCAGAGATTGTGCCAGGCGAGTGACAGGGTTACATGGTCAGTGATGTTGGCAGAATAGAGCTGCAATAAATTAGAGGAGTGACCTCAGGGTGAGAGTCCACAAAGTGAGCTGAGAGATGGGGGTTGTGTAGGGGAGCACAAGGTTATATTTGCCTTGCAATAAATGCTGATCCCATGAAAGGACACACTGTCACCTGCTGAAATCCTGTTATTGCCATTTCGCAATTCCTGATCTGGGGGAACATCGAGGGAGCTGTAAGCCCTGAGGACAAGAAAGGTCAACTCCTGATCTGGGTGAATATTGAGGGAGCTGGAAGCCCTGAGGTGAAGAAAGGTCAACTCCTGATCTGGGTGAACATTGAGGGAGCTGGAAGCCATGAGGTGAAGAAAGGTCAACTCCTGATCTGGGTGAAAATTGAGGGAGCTGTAAGCCATAATGACAAGAAAAGTCAACTTTTGATCCTGGTGAACATCAAGGGAGCTGTAAGCGCTGAGAACAAGAAAGGTCAACTCCTGATCTGGGTGAACATCAAGGGAGCTGTAAGCCATAAGGACAAGAAAAGTCAACTCCTGATCTGGGTGAATATTGAGGGAGCTGTATGCCCTGAGGACAAGAAAGGTCAACTCCTGATCTAAGTGAATATTGAGGGAGCTGTAAGACCTGAGGACAAGAAAGGTAATCTTCTGATCTGGATGAACATCAAGGGAGCTGTATGCCCTGAGGACAAGAAAAGTCAACTCCTGATCTGGGTGAATATTAAGAGAGCTGTAAGCCCTGAGGACAAGAAAGGTCAACTCCTGACTTGGATGAATATTGAGGGAGCTGTAAGCCCGGAAAGACAAGAAAGGTCAACTCCTGATCTAGATGAACATAAAGGGAGCTGTCTTCCCTGAGGACAAGAAAGGTCAACTCCTGATCTGGGTGAATATTGAGAGAGCTGTAAGCTCTGTGGTGAAGAAATGTCAACTCCTGATCTGGGTGAATATTGAGGGAGCTGTATGCCCTGAGGACAAGAAAAGTCAACTCCTGATCTGGGTGAATATTGAGGGAGCTGTATGCCCTGAGGACAAGAAAAGTCAACTCCTGATCTGGGTGAATATTGAGGGAGCTGTAAGCCCTGAGGGCAAGAAAAGTCAACTCCTGATCTGGGTGAATATTGAGGGAGTTGGAAGCCCTGAGGTGAAGAAAGGTCAACTCCTGATCTGGGTGTCATGTCGGACGCTGTTCAGACCAGGTCGTCCGACAGACAGCGGTAATTCCGCTTTTGACCACTATTTGCTCATTGGCGTCTGCTAGATTTTTTCTAGCTGTTCCGGTGTTAATTTACCTAATCCTCAGATTGGAAGCTGGGCCATTCCCATGGCCTTTAAATAGTTCTCTGTTGTGAATTTGGATTCTGGGCTCCCCCGGTGGCTACTGGTGGAATTGAACTGGTGTCTTCATCTTCTCTGTTCACCTGTTCCCATCAAGATGTGGGAGTCGCTATATAACCTTGCTGCTCTGTTAGTTGCTTGCCGGTCAACAATGTTATCAGAAGCCTCTCTGTGCTTGTTCCTGCTCCTAGACAACTACTAGATAAGTTGGACTCTTGTCCATGTTTGTTTTTGCATTTTTGTTCCAGTTCACAGCTGTAGTTTCGTTACTGTGTCTGGAAAGCTCTTGTGTACAGGAATTGCCACTCTGGTGTTATGAGTTAATGCCAGAGTTTTAAAGTAATTTCTGGATGGTGTTTTTGATAGGGTTTTCAGCTGACCATGAAAGTGTCCTTTCTGTCTTCTGCTATGTAGTAAGTGGACCTCAAATTTGCTAAACCTATTTTCATACTACGTTTGTTATTTCATCTCAACTTACCGCCAATACATGTGGGGGGCCTCTGTCTCCTTTCGGGGTATTTCTCTAGAGGTGAGCTAGGACTAATATTTTCCTCTGCTAGCTTTATTTAGTCCTCCGGCTGGTGCTGGGCATCTAGAATCAACGTAGGCATGCTACCCGGCCACTGCTAGTTGTGCGTTAGGTTTAGTTCATGGTCAGCTCAGTTCCCATCTTCCAAGAGCTAGTTTAGGACTAATATTTTCCTCTGCTAGCTTTATTTAGTCCTCCGGCTGGTGCTGGGCATCTAGAATCAACGTAGGCATGCTACCCGGCCACTGCTAGTTGTGCGTTAGGTTTAGTTCATGGTCAGCTCAGTTCCCATCTTCCAAGAGCTAGTTCCTATATATGCTTATGCTATGTTCTCTTGCCATTGAGATCATGACAGTTTGACCGGCCCACAAAGTGTTAATTGTTTGGGCTGAAGCAGGAGAAAAAGAAGTGTTGAAGGGAAATATTTTTTTTTTTTTTTTTTCCCCCTCAGAGTTTTGCTGCCTAGCCCTTAATTGCTGTCTAGCTGCTTCTTACCTCCTCTTAACCCTTGAATGGCTCTGTGTCCACCTGTTTGTAATGGATCTTCAGAGTGTAACTGCAGGTTTGAATAATCTCGCCACGAAGGTACAAGATTTGCAAGATTTTGTTTGTCATGCACCTGTATCTGAGCCGAGAATTCCTTTGCCGGAATTTTTCTCGGGGAATAGATCCGGGTTTCAGAATTTTCGAAATAATTGCAAATTATTTTTGTCCCTGAAATCTCGCTCTGCCGGAGACCCTGCACAGCAGGTCAGGATTGTGATTTCTTTGCTCCGGGGCGACCCTCAAGACTGGGCTTTTTCATTGACACCAGGGGATCCTGCGTTGCTCAATGTGGATGCGTTTTTTCTGGCCTTGGGGTTGCTTTATGACGAACCTCATTTGGAGCTTCAGGCAGAAAAAACTTTGATGTCCCTATCTCAGGGGCAAGATGAAGCGGAAATTTACTGCCAAAGATTCCGTAAATGGTCTGTGCTTACTCAGTGGAATGAGTGCGCCCTGGCGGCGACGTTCAGAGAGGGTCTCTCTGATGCCATTAAGGATGTTATGGTGGGGTTCCCTGTGCCTGCGGGTCTGAATGAGTCCATGACAATGGCTATTCAGATCGATAGGCGTTTGCGGGAGCGCAAACCAGTGCACCATCTGGCGGTGTCCACTGAGAAGTCGCCAGAGAGTATGCAGTGTGATAGAATTCTGTCCCGAAGCGAGCGGCAGAATTTTAGACGGAAAAATGGGTTGTGTTTCTATTGTGGTGATTCTACTCATGTTATATCAGCATGCTCTAAGCGCACTAAAAAGCTTGGTAAATCTGTTTCCATTTGCACCTTACCGTCTAAATTTATTCTATCTGTGACCCTGATTTGCTCTTTGTCATCTATTACCACGGACGCCTATGTCGACTCTGGCGCCGCTTTGAGTCTTATGGATTGGTCCTTTGCCAAACGCTGTGGGTATGATTTAGAGCCTTTGGAGACTCCTATTCCTCTGAAGGGGATTGACTCCACCCCATTGGCTAATAATAAACCACAATACTGGACACAAGTAACTATGCGTATTAATCCGGATCACCAGGAGATTATTCGCTTTCTGGTGCTGTATAATCTACATGATGATTTGGTGCTAGGATTGCCTTGGCTGCAATCTCACAACCCAGTCCTCGACTGGAGAGCTATGTCTGTGTTGAGCTGGGGATGTAAGGGGGCTCATGGGGATGTACCTGTGGTTTCCATTTCATCATCCATTCCCTCTGAAATTCCTGAGTTCCTGTCTGACTATCGTGACGTCTTTGAAGAATCCAAGCTTGGTTCGTTACCTCCGCACCGAGAGTGCGATTGTGCCATAGATTTAATCCCGGGTAGTAAATACCCAAAGGGTCGTTTATTTAATCTGTCTGTGCCTGAACATGCTGCTATGCGAGAATATATAAAGGAGTCCTTGGAAAAGGGACATATTCGTCCATCGTCATCTCCCTTAGGAGCCGGTTTTTTCTTTGTGTCAAAAAAAGACGGCTCTTTGAGACCATGTATTGATTATCGGCTTTTGAATAAAATCACTGTTAAATATCAATACCCATTGCCGTTGCTGACTGATTTGTTTGCTCGCATAAAGGGGGCCAAGTGGTTCTCTAAGATTGATCTTCGTGGGGCGTATAATTTGGTGCGAATCAGGCAGGGGGATGAGTGGAAAACCGCATTTAATACGCCCGAGGGCCACTTTGAGTATTTAGTGATGCCTTTTGGTCTTTCTAATGCTCCGTCAGTTTTCCAGTCCTTTATGCATGATATTTTTCGCGATTATTTGGATAAATTTATGATTGTGTATCTGGATGATATTCTGATTTTTTCGGATGACTGGGACTCTCATGTCCAGCAAGTCAGGAGGGTTTTTCAGGTTTTGCGGTCTAATTTTTTGTGTGTGAAGGGTTCTAAGTGTGTTTTTGGGGTACAGAGGATTTCCTTTTTGGGATATATTTTTTCCCCCTCTTCCATTGAAATGGATCCTGTCAAGGTTCAAGCTATTTGTGATTGGACGCAGCCCTCTTCTCTTAAGAGTCTTCAGAAATTTTTGGGCTTTGCTAACTTTTATCGTCGATTTATTGCTGGTTTTTCGGATATTGCTAAACCATTGACCGATTTGACTAAGAAGGGTGCTGATGTTGCTGATTGGTCCCCTGATGCTGTGGAGGCCTTTCGGGAGCTTAAGCGCCGTTTTTCCTCTGCCCCTGTGTTGCGTCAGCCTGATGTTGCTCTACCTTTTCAGGTTGAGGTCGACGCTTCTGAGATCGGAGCTGGGGCAGTGTTGTCGCAGAAAAGTTCTGACTGCTCCGTGATGAGGCCTTGTGCCTTCTTTTCCCGTAAATTTTCGCCCGCTGAGCGGAATTATGATGTTGGGAATCGGGAGCTTTTGGCCATGAAGTGGGCTTTTGAGGAGTGGCGCCATTGGCTTGAGGGGGCCAGACATCAGGTGGTGGTATTGACTGACCACAAAAATTTGATTTATCTTGAGACCGCCAGGCGCCTGAATCCTAGACAGGCGCGCTGGTCATTATTTTTCTCTCGGTTTAATTTTGTGGTGTCATACCTACCGGGTTCTAAGAATGTTAAGGCGGATGCCCTTTCTAGGAGTTTTGAGCCTGACTCGCCTGGTAACTCTGAGCCCACAGGTATCCTTAAGGATGGAGTGGTATTGTCAGCCGTTTCTCCAGACCTGCGGCGGGCCTTGCAGGAGTTTCAGGCGGATAGACCTGATCGTTGCCCACCTGATAAACTGTTTGTTCCTGATGATTGGACCAGTAGAGTCATCTCTGAGGTTCATTCTTCTGCGTTGGCAGGTCATCCTGGCATTTTTGGTACCAGGGATTTGGTGGCAAGGTCCTTCTGGTGGCCTTCCCTGTCACGAGATGTGCGAGGCTTTGTGCAGTCTTGTGACGTTTGTGCTCGGGCCAAGCCTTGTTGTTCTCGGGCTAGTGGATTATTGTTGCCCTTGCCTATTCCTAAGAGGCCTTGGACGCACATCTCGATGGATTTTATTTCAGATCTGCCTGTTTCTCAGAAGATGTCTGTCATCTGGGTGGTGTGTGACCGTTTTTCTAAGATGGTCCATTTGGTTCCTCTGCCCAAGTTACCTTCTTCTTCCGAGTTGGTTCCTCTGTTTTTTCAAAATGTTGTTCGTTTGCATGGTATTCCTGAGAATATCGTTTCTGACAGAGGGACCCAATTCGTGTCTAGATTTTGGCGGGCATTCTGTGCTAGGATGGGCATAGATTTATCTTTTTCGTCCGCTTTCCATCCTCAGACGAATGGCCAGACCGAGCGGATTAATCAGACCCTGGAGACATATCTGAGGTGTTTTGTGTCTGCTGACCAGGATGATTGGGTTGCTTTTTTGCCATTGGCGGAGTTCGCTCTCAATAATCGGGCCAGCTCTGCCACTTTGGTGTCCCCGTTTTTCTGTAATTCGGGGTTTCATCCTCGATTTTCCTCTGGTCAGGTGGAATCTTCGGATTGTCCTGGAGTGGATGCTGTGGTGGAGAGATTGCATCAGATCTGGGGGCAGGTGGTGGACAATTTGAGGTTGTCCCAGGAGAAGACTCAGCTTTTTGCCAACCGCCACCGTCGTGTTGGTCCTCGGCTTTCTGTTGGGGATTTGGTGTGGTTGTCTTCTCGTTTTGTCCCTATGAGGGTCTCTTCTCCTAAGTTTAAGCCTCGGTTTATCGGCCCGTATAAGATATTGGAGATTCTTAACCCTGTTTCCTTCCGTTTGGACCTCCCTGCATCCTTTTCTATTCATAACGTTTTTCATCGGTCATTATTGCGCAGGTATGAGGTACCGGTTGTGCCTTCCGTTGAGCCTCCTGCTCCGGTGTTGGTTGAGGGTGAGTTGGAGTACGTTGTGGAGAAAATCTTAGACTCTCGTGTTTCCAGACGGAGACTCCAGTATCTGGTCAAGTGGAAGGGATACGGCCAGGAGGATAATTCTTGGGTGAATGCATCTGATGTTCATGCCTCCGATCTGGTTCGTGCCTTTCATAGGGCCCATCCTGATCGCCCTGGTGGTTCTGGTGAGGGTTCGGTGCCCCCTCCTTGAGGGGGGGGGTACTGTTGTGAATTTGGATTCTGGGCTCCCCCGGTGGCTACTGGTGGAATTGAACTGGTGTCTTCATCTTCTCTGTTCACCTGTTCCCATCAAGATGTGGGAGTCGCTATATAACCTTGCTGCTCTGTTAGTTGCTTGCCGGTCAACAATGTTATCAGAAGCCTCTCTGTGCTTGTTCCTGCTCCTAGACAACTACTAGATAAGTTGGACTCTTGTCCATGTTTGTTTTTGCATTTTTGTTCCAGTTCACAGCTGTAGTTTCGTTACTGTGTCTGGAAAGCTCTTGTGTACAGGAATTGCCACTCTGGTGTTATGAGTTAATGCCAGAGTTTTAAAGTAATTTCTGGATGGTGTTTTTGATAGGGTTTTCAGCTGACCATGAAAGTGTCCTTTCTGTCTTCTGCTATGTAGTAAGTGGACCTCAAATTTGCTAAACCTATTTTCATACTACGTTTGTTATTTCATCTCAACTTACCGCCAATACATGTGGGGGGCCTCTGTCTCCTTTCGGGGTATTTCTCTAGAGGTGAGCTAGGACTAATATTTTCCTCTGCTAGCTTTATTTAGTCCTCCGGCTGGTGCTGGGCATCTAGAATCAACGTAGGCATGCTACCCGGCCACTGCTAGTTGTGCGTTAGGTTTAGTTCATGGTCAGCTCAGTTCCCATCTTCCAAGAGCTAGTTCCTATATATGCTTATGCTATGTTCTCTTGCCATTGAGATCATGACAGTTCTCCTGTTCATTGGGCGTCGCCGATTATAGCTTCTATCTTGTGCGTTGTTATCTCGGTCTGGAGTGGAGAGCTGGTTGTTGGTGATTCGTTGCTGGTGGTGTATTTTCCTCTGTCTTATTTACTCCTTCCTATATTTGTATTTATTTTGCCCTGCACATTTATAGTGTATTCCTGAGTGACTGCGGCATGGTGTATATTTTCCTTTATCCTTGTCTGTGCTAACTGTGGGTATTGGAATATTACCTCTTCACTGGGTGGAGGGCGGAGGTATCAGCCTAGGGTTAAAACAGGAGTCAGGGTGAGGTTCGAGGCCTGGACATGCACACCATCAGTGTAAACTCCATGTAGAGGGTCAGTCAGGATTTCCCTAGT
Organism: Ranitomeya variabilis; assembly: GCF_051348905.1. Lineage (NCBI taxonomy): Eukaryota > Metazoa > Chordata > Amphibia > Anura > Dendrobatidae > Ranitomeya > Ranitomeya variabilis. The sequence continues at coordinate 82,191,893 of NC_135236.1, forward strand.
CTGAGGGAAACTGCCGGGGGCCGGGTTTTTAGCTCTCACTCATCTAGTCTCCCCGTGACATTATAATCAGCCCAACAACAACAACAAAAAAAAGGGGTTTCTTTTTTTTTTGTGTTTTGTCATGGATCCCATGACTTCCATAACCCGCCAGTTGGAGGCGCTGTCCCTACAGGTCACTGAGTTGAGAGGGGCAGTGCAGCAACAGGGACTAGCAGTATCTAATGTGCAGGCTGGAGAGACAGGAAGAGTTGCTGAGCCTAAATTTCCTTTGCCTGAAAGATTTACTGGGGAACGCAGTGTTATGATCCTTAGTGGTTGAGGATCACAAATTACTCCAGCTAAGTAACATACATAGGACAAGCTCTAGGGAGGTGGCAAACTGGACTGACCGCAAATCTGAACCTATCCAAACACACTAGAAGTAGCCGGTGAACGTGCCTAAAAAATCCTAGACGTCTCGAGCCAGCCTGAGGAACTAACTACCCCTAGAGAGAAAGAAAGACCTCTCTTGCCTCCAGAGAAATAATCCCCAAAGAAATAGAAGCCCCCAACATATAATAACGGTGAGGTAAGAGGAAGGCACATACACAGGGGTGAAAACAGATTTAGCAAATGAGGCCCACTAATACTAGATAGCAGAAAATAGTAAAGGGGTCTGTGCGGTCAGTAAAAAACCCTTACAAAATATCCACACTGAGATTTCAAGAACCCCCGCACCAACTAACGGTGTGGGGGGGAGAAACTCAGTCCCCTAGAGCAACCAGCAAGCGAGGAAATCACATTTTAGCAAGCTGGACTAAAAACATAACAAATGCTGATAATCAAAAAATGATCAAACAAAAACTTAGCTTGTCTTGGAGAGACTGGGAGCAAGGTAGTCACAAGGAATGTGAAGAGCACTGAATACATAGAGAGCAGGCAAGGAACTGAGTATCCAGGTGAACTAAATAGGAAACCCAACCAAGGATAACGAACCAGCTGATGCTGCCAACCTGCAGAAAGACAACACTACACAGTACCGCTTGTGACCACTAGAGGGAGCCCAAAAACAGAGTTCACAACAGTACCCCCCCCTTGAGGAGGGGTCACCGAACCCTCATCAAGACCCCCAGGGCGATCAGGACGAGCCGCGTGGAAGGCACGAACCAAATCGGCCGCATGAACATCAGAGGCGACAACCCAGGAATTATCCTCCTGACCATAGCCCTTCCACTTCACCAAATACTGAAGCCTCCGTCTAGAGATACGAGAATCCAAAATCTTCTCCACCACGTACTCCAATTCGCCCTCGACCAGCACCGGAGCAGGAGGCTCAACAGAAGGAACCACAGGTACCACATACCTCCGCAACAAAGACCTATGGAACACATTATGAATGGCAAACGATGCTGGGAGATCCAAACGAAAAGACACCGGGTTAAGGATTTCCAAGATCTTATAAGGACCGATGAAGCGAGGCTTGAATTTAGGAGAGGAGACCTTCATAGGAACATACCGAGAAGACAGCCACACCAAATCCCCAACACGAAATAGAAGCCCCCAACATATAATAACGGTGAGGTAAGAGGAAGGCACATACACAGGGGTGAAAACAGATTTAGCAAATGAGGCCCACTAATACTAGATAGCAGAAAATAGTAAAGGGGTCTGTGCGGTCAGTAAAAAACCCTTACAAAATATCCACACTGAGATTTCAAGATCCCCCGCACCAACTAACGGTGTGGGGGGGGGAGAAACTCAGTCCCCTAGAGCAACCAGCAAGCGAGGAAATCACATTTTAGCGAGCTGGACTAAAAACATAACAAATGCTGATAATCAAAAAATGATCAAACAAAAACTTAGCTTGTCTTGGAGAGACTGGGAGCAAGGTAGTCACAAGGAATCTGAAGAGCACTGAATACATAGAGAGCAGGCAAGGAACTGAGTATCCAGGTGAACTAAATAGGAAACCCAACCAAGGATAACGAACCAGCTGATGCTGCCAACCTGCAGAAAGACAACACTACACAGTACCGCTTGTGACCACTAGAGGGAGCCCAAAAACAGAGTTCACAACACGCAGTAAATTTGTTTCTTTTCGTGAAGCTTGCAAACTATATTTCCGCATGCGCCCGATCTCCTCGGGTAATGAGGCTCAGCGTGTGGGCCTGGTGTTGTCATTGTTAAGCGGGGATCCCCAAGCATGGGCATTTTCTTTGCCATCTGATTCTGTTGCATTTGACTCTGTGGAGAGTTTTTTTTCTTCTCTTGGGAAAATCTACGATGAGCCAGACAGAATGGCTCTAGCAGAATCTAAGATACGCGCTATTCGCCAGGGGGAGCGAGTTGCAGAGGATTGCTGTTCTGAATTTAATCGCTGGGCGATCGATACACAATGGAATGATCCAGCATTGCGGAGTCAGTTTATACATGGGATTTCTGGAAGGGTTAAAAAAGCCCTTCTGATGTACGAGACTCCTGCTTCTCTAGATTCCGCCATGAGTCTGGTTGTCCGCATTGATCGTCGTTTGCGTCAGAGGGAGCATGAGACACCACCTATGGGAGAGGGTTTAGGTTCACGTGAGGTTGCTGCAGGTGAGCCCACGGAACCTATGCAAATCGCAGGGGTGTCACATGTCAAGCGTCAAGCCCCTGAGCTCAGGAAGCAGGGAGCCTGTTTTTACTGTGGTAAAACAGGTCATTTTATTAACATCTGTCCTCTGCTGTCTAAGAATTTGTGGCTGAGGTGAAACTCCACATAGGAGTTCTACATTCCGAGCGGGTTACATGTAAGGTGCTCAGGAATCTTCCTGCTCAGGTGGTTTTGGGTTTTCCTTGGTTGTCTATGCACAACCCGGTAATTGACTGGAAAACTCAGGACATAATTCAGTGGAGCGAGTTCTGCCAGGAGAATTGCCTGGCCACATGTGTGGCTGCGGTGACTTCAAGCGTTCCGGAGTCACTTCTGGATTTTGTGGATGTGTTCTCTGAGAAGGGTTGTTCAGAGTTGCCGCCACATCGTCCTTATGACTGTTCTATCAGGTTTAAACCAGGGGCCAAATTGCCTAAAGCAAGGATGTTTAACATCTCCGGTCCGGAGAGACAAGCGTTAAAAGATTACATTGCTGAAAGCTTGAGCAAAGGGCACATCAGGCCGTCATCCTCGCCGGTGGCAGCAGGGTTCTTCTTCGTGAAGAAGAAAGATGGCGGATTACGCCCGTGTTTGGATTTCAGGGAGTTGAACCAGATTACGGTTCGTGATCCATACCCTATGCCTCTGATACCAGATTTGTTCAACCAGGTGGCAGGTGCTAAGTGGTTTACCAAGCTTGACCTCAGGGGGGCGTACAACCTCATAAGAGTCCATCAAGGTGATGAGTGGAAGACGGCTTTTAATACCCCTGAGGGTCATTTTGAAAATTTGGTGATGCCTTTTGGGTTGACTAACGCACCTGCAGTGTTCCAACATTTCATCAATGATGTGTTCTCGCATGTTTTGGGGAAATTCGTTATCGTGTACCTAGATGACATTCTCATATATTCTTGCGACCATGATGCTCATTTAGATCATCAAGTAAAAAAGGCAGCACACTGCAGCGCTAAGACATGCAAACATGAAACATGAAAACTGAACTGCAATACTGCACTAGAAATATGAAAAATGAGAGCGTTTAGCGCATAAAAATGGCCAATTTTATGTGTACCTGATAGCCCCTTTACGGCATCTCTCTTATATCAGGTCCTACGCTTGCCTACCTCGCTGAGAATAAACGTCTCCATGTGAATGGGTACCTGTGAAAAACCTCTTCCTAGACTCATATTCTCTCTCTCTGTGGAGGGGTACTGGACCTGCTGTAATTAAAACACCTGAGGCTAGGAGGCGGAGTGCTCAGTCAGAAGGCTAAATAATATATTTGAAAAAACTGACCGTCACATCCATACATAGACTAAGTGTGAACAGGTGCTGAACCTAGAGTAACCAACTCATATACAGTCAAGTAAAAAAGGCAGCACACTGCAGCGCTAAGACATGCAAACATGAAACATGAAAACTGAACTGCAATACTGCACTAGAAATATGAAAAATGAGAGCGTTTAGCGCATAAAAATGGCCAATTTTATGTGTACCTGATAGCCCCTTTACGGCATCTCTCTTATATCAGGTCCTACGCTTGCCTACCTCGCTGAGAATAAACGTCTCCATGTGAATGGGTACCTGTGAAAAACCTCTTCCTAGACTCATATTCTCTCTCTCTGTGGAGGGGTCCAGTACCCCTCCACAGAGAGAGAGAATATGAGTCTAGGAAGAGGTTTTTCACAGGTACCCATTCACATGGAGACGTTTATTCTCAGCGAGGTAGGCAAGCGTAGGACCTGATATAAGAGAGATGCCGTAAAGGGGCTATCAGGTACACATAAAATTGGCCATTTTTATGCGCTAAACGCTCTCATTTTTCATATTTCTAGTGCAGTATTGCAGTTCAGTTTTCATGTTTCATGTTTGCATGTCTTAGCGCTGCAGTGTGCTGCCTTTTTTACTTGACTGTATATGAGTTGGTTACTCTAGGTTCAGCACCTGTTCACACTTAGTCTATGTATGGATGTGACGGTCAGTTTTTTCAAATATATTATTTAGCCTTCTGACTGAGCACTCCGCCTCCTAGCCTCAGGTGTTTTAATTACAGCAGGTCCAGTACCCCTCCACAGAGAGAGAGAATATGAGTCTAGGAAGAGGTTTTTCACAGGTACCCATTCACATGGAGACGTTTATTCTCAGCGAGGTAGGCAAGCGTAGGACCTGATATAAGAGAGATGCCGTAAAGGGGCTATCAGGTACACATAAAATTGGCCATTTTTATGCGCTAAACGCTCTCATTTTTCATATTTCTAGTGCAGTATTGCAGTTCAGTTTTCATGTTTCATGTTTGCATGTCTTAGCGCTGCAGTGTGCTGCCTTTTTTACTTGACTGTATATGAGTTGGTTACTCTAGGTTCAGCACCTGTTCACACTTAGTCTATGTATGGATGTGACGGTCAGTTTTTTCAAATATATTATTTAGCCTTCTGACTGAGCACTCCGCCTCCTAGCCTCAGGTGTTTTAATTACAGCAGGTCCAGTACCCCTCCACAGAGAGAGAGAATATGAGTCTAGGAAGAGGTTTTTCACAGGTACCCATTCACATGGAGACGTTTATTCTCAGCGAGGTAGGCAAGCGTAGGACCTGATATAAGAGAGATGCCGTAAAGGGGCTATCAGATACACATAAAATTGGCCATTTTTATGCGCTAAACGCTCTCATTTTTCATATTTCTAGTGCAGTATTGCAGTTCAGTTTTCATGTTTCATGTTTGCATGTCTTAGCGCTGCAGTGTGCTGCCTTTTTTACTTGACTGTATATGAGTTGGTTACTCTAGGTTCAGCACCTGTTCACACTTAGTCTATGTATGGATGTGACGGTCAGTTTTTTCAAATATATTATTTAGCCTTCTGACTGAGCACTCCGCCTCCTAGCCTCAGGTGTTTTAATTACAGCAGGTCCAGTACCCCTCCACAGAGAGAGAGAATATGAGTCTAGGAAGAGGTTTTTCACAGGTACCCATTCACATGGAGACGTTTATTCTCAGCGAGGTAGGCAAGCGTAGGACCTGATATAAGAGAGATGCCGTAAAGGGGCTATCAGGTACACATAAAATTGGCCATTTTTATGCGCTAAACGCTCTCATTTTTCATATTTCTAGTGCAGTATTGCAGTTCAGTTTTCATGTTTCATGTTTGCATGTCTTAGCGCTGCAGTGTGCTGCCTTTTTTACTTGACTGTATATGAGTTGGTTACTCTAGGTTCAGCACCTGTTCACACTTAGTCTATGTATGGATGTGACGGTCAGTTTTTTCAAATATATTATTTAGCCTTCTGACTGAGCACTCTGCCTCCTAGCCTCAGGTGTTTTAATTACAGCAGGTCCAGTACCCCTCCACAGAGAGAGAGAATATGAGTCTAGGAAGAGGTTTTTCACAGGTACCCATTCACATGGAGACGTTTATTCTCAGCGAGGTAGGCAAGCGTAGGACCTGATATAAGAGAGATGCCGTAAAGGGGCTATCAGGTACACATAAAATTGGCCATTTTTATGCGCTAAACGCTCTCATTTTTCATATTTCTAGTGCAGTATTGCAGTTCAGTTTTCATGTTTCATGTTTGCATGTCTTAGCGCTGCAGTGTGCTGCCTTTTTTACTTGACTGTATATGAGTTGGTTACTCTAGGTTCAGCACCTGTTCACACTTAGTCTATGTATGGATGTGACGGTCAGTTTTTTCAAATATAGCTCATTTAGATCATGTCAGGCAGGTGTTACAGCTTCTCAGAGAGAATAAGCTGTATGCTGAACTTGAGAAATGTGTATTTTCTGTTCAAGAGTTGCCTTTCTTGGGTTATATTGTGTCTGCTTCTGGGTTTAAAATGGACGCCGCTAAGGTGCAGGCGGTGCTGCATTGGGAACGTCCTGATAACCTGAAAGCACTTCAGCGGTTCCTTGGGTCTTCTAACTACTATAGGAAATTTATCAAGGATTTTTCCATCATTGCTAAACTGCTAACTGACATGACTAAAAAGGGTACTAATTTCTCCGTTTGGCCTGAGGCTGCTGTGCGCGCATTTGAATTTCTTAAGAACAGTTTTGTTTCAGCCCCCATTCTTGTGCAGCCAGACGTATCAAATCCCTTTGTTGTGGAAGTCGATGCGTCTGAGGTTGGTGTGGGGGCGGTACTGTCTCAAGGCTCATCTTTGAGTGGTTTATGTCCGTGCGCCTATTTCTCCAAGAAACTGTCGTCCGCCGAACGTAACTACGATATCGGCAACAGGGAGTTGTTGGCAATTAAGTTGGCCTTTGAGGAATGGCGACACTTCTTGGAGGGGTCGGTACATCAGGTTACTGTTATTACCGATCATAAGAATCTGCTGTACTTGGAGTCAGCCAAGCGTCTGTCCCCCAGGCAGGCTCGCTGGGCATTCTTTTTCACGCGGTTCAATTTTGTGGTCACTTACAGACCGGGGTCTAAAAACACTAAGGCGGATGCTCTGTCCAGGTGTTTTCCGGGGGGAGAACCTCGGGAGGATCCAGTACTCATCCTCCAAAAGGGTGTTGTGGTTTCGGCTCTCACTACCGAGGTTGAGGCTGAGATTGCCGAGGCTCAGGAGGAGGTACCATCTGAGCTTCCCATCAACAAATCTTTTGTACCGCTTCATCTCCGCCTAAAGGTTTTGGCGGAGCATCATGATGCTGTCCTGGCTGGCCACCCAGGGGTTAGAGGTACCTTGGAGTTGGTGTCACGTCGGTTTTGGTGGCCCAAGATCCGACAGGACGTGGTCTCATACGTGTCAGCTTGTACCACGTGCGCTAGGGCTAAGACGCCTCTCTCCCATCCTGTTGGCACACTACTTCCTCTTGAGGTACCTAGTAAGCCTTGGACGGAAATCTCCATGGATTTCATCACTGATTTGTCCTCCTCAGCTGGGAACACGGTCATCTTGGTGATTGTTGATCGGTTTTCTAAAATGTCGCACTTTGTGTCTTTACCTTCGATGCCTAACGCTAAAGGCCCCGTCTCACATAGCGATTTACCAACGATCACGACCAGTGATACGACCTGGCCGTGATCGTTGGTAAGTCGCTGTGTGGTCGCTGGGGAGCTATCACACAGACCGCTCTCCAGCGACCAACGATCAGGGGAACGACTTCGGCATCGTTGAAACTGTCTTCAACGATGCCGAAGTCCCCCTGCAGCACCCGGGTAACCAGGGTAAACATTGGGTTACTAAGCGCAGGGCCGCGCTTAGTAACCCGATGTTTACCCTGGTTACCACCGTAAATGTAAAAAAAACCAAACAGTACATACTTGCCATCTGATGTCCGTCAGGTCCCTCGCCATCTGCTTCCTGCTCTGACTGAGCCGCCGTACAGTGAGAGCAGAGCGCAGCGGTGACGTCACTGCTGTGCTGCGCTCTCGCTGTACGGCCGGATCTCAGTCAGAGCAGGAAGCAGACGGCAAGGGACCTGACGGACATCAGATGGTGAGTATGTAGTGTTTGTTTTTTTTTACATTTACGCTGGTAACCAGGGTAAACATCGGGTTACTAAGCGCGGCCCTGCGCTTAGTAACCCGATGTTTACCCTGGTTACCAGTGAAGACATCGCTGGATCGGTGTCACACACACCGATTCAGCGATGTCAGCGGGACCTCAGCGACCAAAAAAAGGTACAGGCCATTCCGACACGACCAGCGATCTCACAGCAGGGGCCTGATCACTGGTACGTGTCACACATAGCGAGATCGCTACTGAGGTCGCTGTTGCGTCACAAAACTTGTGACTCAGCAGCGATATCGCTAGCGATCTCGCTATGTGAGACGGGGGCTTAAGACTCTGGCTCAGGTATTTGTGCAGGAGGTGGTCAGACTTCATGGGGTTCCGTCTGACATCGTGTCTGATAGGGGGTCTCAGTTTGTGGCAAAATTTTGGAGAGCATTTTGCTCACGGCTGGGGATCAAGTTATCTCATTCTTCGGCATTTCATCCTCAGTCAAATGGTCAGACTGAGCGTATGAACCAAAATTTGGAACAGTACTTATGCTGCTTTGTCTCTGATAACCAGGAGGAGTGGTCTACCTTTCTTCCTTTGGCTGAGTTTGCCATCAATAATCACCGCCAGGAGTCGTCTGGGGAGTCTCCGTTTTTTTGTGTTTACGGGCTACATCCTCAATTTTGTACCTTGAGTCAGAGGGGCTCTTCCGGCGTTCCGGAGGAGGACCAGTTGGGGACACAATTGTCATCAGTCTGGAGGAGAGTTAAGCAGCGCCTGTTGAGTGTGGGTGCTAGGTACAAGCGTGTGGCTGACAGTAGGCGTGTGCCAGGTCCGGACCTGAGTGTGGATGACTGGGTGTGGTTATCCACAAAAAAATAAGACTCAAAATACCGTCCCTTAAATTGGGTCCACGGTTTATTGGTCCATTTAGGGTCACCGCCGTCATTAACCCAGTAGCTTACCGATTGGAGCTTCCTACGTTGTATAAGATACACAACGTGTTCCACAGGTCTCTTGTAAAGAAGGTGGTGGGTTCTGTGGACGCAGCACCTATGCCACCTCAAGTCTTGGTGGATGGTAATTTGGAGTTTGAAGTCTCCAAGGTGGTTGACTCTCGTGTAGTGCGTCACACTTTACAGTACTTGGTACACTGGCGTGGTTATGGGCCTGAGGAGAGGTCCTGGGTACCAGCCTCGGACATTCATGCGGATCGGTTGGTCAGGTTTTTTCATCGTCGCCATCCAGACAAGCCGGGTCCTATAAGCCGTGAGGGCCCTGGGTTCCCTCGTAGAAGGCGGGGTACTGTCATGTCGGACGCTGTTCAGACCAGGTCGTCCGACAGACAGCGGTAATTCCGCTTTTGACCACTGTTTGCTCATTGGCGTCTGCTAGATTTTTTCTAGCTGTTCCGGGGTTAATTTACCTAATCCTCGGATTGGAAGCTGGGCCATTCCCATGGCCTTTAAATAGTTCTCCTGTTCATTGGGCGTCGCCGATTATAGCTTCTGTCTTGTGCGTTGTTATCTCGGTCTGGAGTGGAGAGCTGGTTGTTGGAGATTCGTTGCTGGTGGTGTATTTTCCTCTGTCTTATTTACTCCTTCCTATATTTGTATTTATTTTGCCCTGCACATTTATAGTGTATTCCTGAGTGACTGCGGCATGGTGTATATTTCCCTTAATCCTTATCAGTGCTAACTGTGGGTATTGGAATATTACCTCTTCACTGGGTGGTGGGCGGAGGTATCAGCCTAGGGTTAAAACAGGAGTCAGGGTGAGGTTCGAGGCCTGGACATGCACACCATCAGTGTAAACTCCAGGAAGAGGGTCAGTCAGGATTTCCCTAGTCTGAGGGAAACTGCAGGGGCCCGGGTTTTTAGCTCTCGCTCACCTAGTCTCCCCGTGACACTGGGTGAACATTGAGGGAGCTAGAAGCCATGAGGTGAAGAAAGGTCAACTCCTGATCTGGGTGAACATTGAGGGAGCTGTAAGCCATAATGACAAGAAAAGTCAACTCTTGATCCTGGTGAACATCAAGGGAGCTGTAAGCTCTGAGAACAAGAAAGGTCAACTCCTGATCTGGGTGAATATTGAGGGAGCTGTAAGCCCTGAGGACAAGAAAGGTCAACTCCTGATCTGGGTGAACAACAAGGGAGCTGTAAGCCATGAGGACCATTAAAGTCCACATAGTTGACTTTCTTCATGAACTTTTTTCATTATTTTAGGCCTCCTTCACACGTCCTGGTGAATTTTCTCACAGTGCTAGCGGTGATCTCATTGGGGTCATTGCAGTTCATCGTCTTGGCTCACAGTTCATAGTCCCAGTGATAACCTCTATGATGTCACTGCTCGTCACTGAAGCTGTGCTCTCAGCAGGCCATTGTGCCCTGGCTTTCAGCATGAACTGTGGCATCATGGCACAATCCATTTTCAAAATCAGATGTAGCAGAAATGGCATGGGATAGTATGGATTATCTTCACGTCGGACAGGTGAGAGATATGGTTGATTATTTTTTTCATTGGGGGATTATCTTCACGTCAGACAGGTGAAGGTTATGGTAATTTATTGTTTTTGTTTTTAAGCAGGGGACTTCAATGGATTAGGCGTAAAAGTGAGTATAACTTTGCTTTTTTATTTTCAAATCAATGTGTAAAATGTGTAAAACTTACTAAGGGGTTAGTAATGGGGGTGTTTTATAGAAGCCTCTCCATTACTAGCTCCTGGGCTTGATGTCAGCTGACAATACAAAGCTGACATCAACCCAACAAATGTTACCTCATTTGCCACCACACCAGAGCGAGACTAAGCCAGATTTGGCGCATCTTTGGGATCCACCATTTTTGGGGTGGCTGAGGGCTGATGTTAGTAACCTGGAAGGGGGATATCACTGGCCACTTCCAGGCTGTTAATATCAATGCACAGCTGTCTGTTTAGCCTTTGCTGGTTTGAATTTATAGGGGGAGCCTACATAATTTTTTTCTGCGCCCCTCCCCTCCATGTAAATTCACCAGTAAAGGCTAAGCAGCTGTGAGCTGTTATTAATAGCCTGGGAACAGCCTTATGGGATATTGTCCCAGATTATTAACATTGGTCCCCAGTCATGGGCTTTCCCTCTGCAGATCATGAAAATTGCGCGGGAGCCCATTTTTTTAAATTTAATTCTTTATTTTATACAGGAGGTACACTGAATAAAACTCCTATCATTGTCTCCTGGCCACACTGATTTCAGAGAGATCAGTCAACAATGATCAGAACTGTCTTCAGCATCCGATACCTTGGAACAGCGTGAACTGTATTGCTTCTTCCCAGGCACCGGTATGTGTCACATTGATGACACATGTGTGGGGCACAAATTTTCTTTATGCTGCTGATAAAAACCTGGCATGTCTGTGAGTTTTTCACACGGACACATGGTTTGTGTGAAAACCTGATATGTGTGCACCACCATTGAATATAATGTATGCGCGTGTGACCGTATTTGCGGCCCTTAAAAAACAGACAGCAAATGGACACAAAAAATGGACGTCAGAAAGGGGACTTACATTGATTAGTGTGTCTATTTGCCATACATGAGCAGTAAGGGTTCACATATCTCCTAGAAGCCAAATTCCACTTCCCAAATTTTTCTGGTGCCGTTTACACATTTGAAGAGGTGGTGGAAAGGGAAAGATGGACATGTGGGGCCATGGCTACGGTCACTTGCCACCAGTCTGCCCCTATCGTAAGATAGTCTATCAATGTTCAACTGAACGTAGATCCCTTCATTCTCAGGAGCGATAGAGGTCCTACTGTTTGGATCACCACCAATAAAGTGATAGTTGGCAAAATATTCCATGGGCAGTGGTTGGTGGACACAGACCGAAGAGGACCCATGTGCCAAGACAATACATGGGCCCTTTGCAGTCCAATAACTCATCATATTGTACAATTTTGTCTGCTTTGGGGGTGGTAGTGGCCCCCTTACCTCTTGGGCCCCTCAGCAGCTGCACAGATTGCACCAATGGTGATTTGATCAGCTGTCATGTGCCTCTAACAGCCGTGGGTGGTCTCGCGATCCACCTGCGGCTGTTAACATGTTAAATACCACTGTTCATCATTGTTTTCGGTGTCTGTTAATGACATAGTTGCTAGGGGTCCGGGCCCGTTATGTGTCTTACTCTCTAAATGTTTGTGACAGTCCTGTTGTAACTATTAAGGTGGTCCTGTCACCATCACTATTTTTCGGGTCCTGTGGCAGTCCCGGTTCAAGAGTCTTTTGACCTTCACATTTTAGGATTCCGTAGCTGTCACAGATGTGGAAATCCTGTGATTGGCAAAGTAACTGGAGTCATTTTAATTTATACGGGTATTCCCATCTCCAAGATCCTATTCCAATACGTAGAAGGTATAATAATAATAATAATAATAGTAGTAGCAAATACCTCCAATTAGAAATTTAGTATAGTTCTCCTGATTCACTATGTCTCTTTCCTCATGTGCAGGCATTGCTGGACCACTAGCAATTCACTAAATAACTGTCACTATATCAGTGGTCGTAACCATGGATATCAGTATTTGTAAAATACTTTTTGCTTTAACAGGCTTTTTGTCTCTCTGCAAATTGTCGCCTGCATAACGAGTTAACTGAGTTTCCTTCAGTGAGCTCATTGGAGAGTTTAAAGCTCTTTTATCTGTCATTTTTTCGGATCTCCTCTCAGCTGATTTATGACCCTATAGAGTTCAGATTAAGTTTGTGATCATAAATAAGCAAATGGGAGTTTTAAAAAAGACAAAAAGGAATTAAGAAAATTATAAAATGTCATAACAATTTCACTGATAGATTCCCAGTTGACTTTTTATGCAGGCAGCAACATTGTGCCGACAGACAAAACCTGCAAAAGTCAAATCGTGCAAAACTTCCGAAAGAAATCCAATTGCAAAAATTATTTTAGCACAAAATATGTATATTAATTAATAATTAAATAATTTACTTATTATTAAGTTTAAAAAAAAAAGCAAACAAGTCGTAAATCCAATATTACAAGAATCCATTTTGGTATATATTTTAATCTGTTGTGGCTAAAGCCTTTTATGAAATATTGCAGTTCCCATAGTGGCCACTAGATGTCAGTGCAGCACACATTGATTCCTCACTAGTACCAGCTCGCTTTGCAGCCTACAGCTTATCAGAAGGTTCATCAGAGTTGGAGGTTACAATGACAGGTTAACAGGTCTGTTGCAATGCTCTACATGTAGGTTTACACTGTTTGAGAAAGTAGATTTATATTATAGTTTATGTTACACTTTTATTGTGCAATTATTGACCATATTCTATAACGATTAATGTCAAAACAGAGCTTTATTGACTGTACACAGCATTTTACAATCCGGAGGAACATGTACTGATCATATCAGGCATTACAGAGCTGCAAAATAATCAACACTTCAAAACAAGAAGATTGAGGACCCTGCTCGCAAGAGCTTACAATCTACAGGAAACGGGGGACACGAGGGGTCTACGGCTGAAAGAAGGGAGCAGGTTCAGATGTAAAAAGTAGAAAAAGAAGAAATGGAGAGAAGTTGTGAAAATGACTAAACTGCCCCCAAACATGTATATTCAACAATTTTCTGGATCACAGTTAAAAGTAGTTGTCCAGCTTTTGGGAAAGGGTGACAGTTTTTTTTTTATCTTACTCAAATACATATATTTTTGGCTAAAATAAAACATTTTTATAATTGGATTTTATTACAAATTTTGCACCGTTCGCCTTCAAAAGCTGTTGTGTTGCATTCTCCATTGCTTGATGTTGAATGAGTTAACTGAGAATCCATCAGTGAGCTCATTCTGGGAGAGTTTTTTCAGGAAATGACACATTTTAGGCACATCCATTATGCTGAAATGTAAACGTTTGTCCAAACGTCATCTAATGTGTGAGGCCTCGTACTGTTGTAGGTAGAGTTGTCATCATTAGGGAAGTATGAAGTCACTTCAAGCCTATTAATCAGGAGAGGCGCCAGGGATGGCAGCAGGGAGGAGGACATGTGCAGGGGTTTTATCCGACAGCCGCGGACTACCAGGTTCCTGCAAATCTTTTTCCTCAGCTCAAGTTACAGGTATTTTGCGCCCTAAAATTCCTCAGTAAAATTCCAGCTCAATCCTATATTATCTGACAGTGAAGGTGGCAAGGTGACATTTCCAATGTTACTTGCCTAGCCCCTTTCTCAGGGTCCAACCTCTAAGTACTCCCCCCATGATGAACATAGCGAGTTGCGAGCTGTCCTGGAATCCTGACATCCTCACTTCAGTGGATAATGACTCTTTAGCTCAAGAATGTGGCACGCCTAGGAAGAAGTCAATTACATCTGCCACAGTCATACTCCGAGAAGAGATGTCGGACGCCGGATTAAAGTTCACTTTTACAGTTGTCACCGGATTTCATAATACAAATGTCAAACATTATTAGATGGATCTCTAAGACCTGATCAGGCCAGTGTTCTTACTTTGATTATTCCGGTCAAAATAGTTGTATATTACTGTATCTCCTCCAACCTAGCCTGACTGACAGATCCTCAGTGTCCCTCCTCCTCCCGCTGAGATCTCACACTGCTCAGTACAAGCTGCTGAAATAAATTAACTTTTTGATGATATTCTAATTTTACGAGAAGCACTCGGCTGTGTATTTCTTTGTACTACTACTGAAGCACAGGCTCTGGTGATGTCACTGGGAGAGTTTTGTATATCTGATCAGTACTGCAGGCTCTAGCTCCACAGACAGATTACCTAGAGATACATCTGTACATAGCAGTGTATCTTTATGCCTTTGCATTCTTGAGGGAAAATAAGAGACTTTTTTCTTTCTATAAAATTACTAAAAAATAATTATAATAAACATGACGAATCAGCAAATAATAGACAAATTTGTTGTCCCTGTAATCAGAACAACCCGCATAACACAGCGATCAGATTATTGTACATGTAGTGTAAATGCTGCTTTCTTTGCCCAGAAATTCTGCTGTATTTAACTGTCCAGCAAAGTGGATGTGATTTCATGAAAACTGCGCCCCCTGTGGTCTGAACACGCTGCTGAGCTGTGCAGTTTTGGTGCTTTTTTTTCTCTCTTGTCTTCTATGTGGAGCCTGAAAAAGCACATGGAGAAAACTGCAGATACATTTTAAAGTGCAAAATCAAAGCTTTTCTGTACTATAAAAAACACATTAAAAATGTGGCTTCATATCTGCACCAAAAATGCATCAAATAAGGTGAAAAAGACAAAAAAATGCAGCAAATAAGGGGGGAAAGGCTTAAAAAAAGCAGCAATAACCAGACAACATTGTTATTGTGCAGTTTGGTGTGAAAACGGCCTTACAGACACAAAAAGCCAGGTTTCGTATACTGAAGCTACATAAAGATGACAAAGTCCTGGCGGCTCCAACTGTGAATGAAGGAGCAAAAAATAATCCACAGGTGTCTACTAGAGAAGAGCAGGGCGCACAGATGACGTCCCACCGGCCCTGCGTGATCAAAAGCCGCGCTGGGGCCACCGGAAGGAAAGAGATTCGCAGCCTCCTGTCAAGTCGCCAGGTAGCACCGACCTGGACGCTGGACTGGAGGGAGACCGATGAATCCATCCGCTCATCTCTAGTCCCGGATACAGCGGACAGTCCCAGATTTGGGTTTACACCCGCCACCAACCCTCTGACAACTCCTCCTGCCGGGGAAGAAAGAAATGGTAAATGGGAGTGGATTGGGGTGTGGCCAGGGGAGGGGGCAAAATTAGCCGTGGTGCGTTGCTCTTTCTGTTCTTGAAAACTTGGGAGGTATGTTAAAACCGCTAGCGAGACCATTTCAGGGAAATGAACACCAGCGTTTTCCTGAAGTGGCATTACCGGCAGCTTACAGACACTGTGTGCATATAGCCTCTGTGTGTCATCAGTGATATTCACATATGAGGAAAATCAATGACAAAGCTTCTCTTATCCATTACAGTGTTAGTCACAGACTGCCCCCGGACTGTACACTGATGCCGTCCGTGTGCCATCCATGATTTGCACTAATCCGTAGACTTGTATGGGCAATTTTAAACTGACTCCCATCAAAAGCCGGACGTCTCCGTGATTTTTTTTCCGATACACTTTGTCACGATTCAGCTGGCGAGTGACCTGGGACCAGAGGCACCTTTCCTGGCTCTAACACTAGGGGGCGCCCTAGCTCGCCCTGTTCCCCAGGATACTTCAGATGGTGAAGACGTCGGGGCCTCCGTCCTTGCCCTATCTCCTGGATTAGTCCTTTGTCTGTCCCCTTCCCCCATCCAGGGAAGAGGGGGTGCTACTGTGCACCGCCTAGACCGTCACCAACACCGACCGACACCGCCTAGACCGACACCGTACACCAACTAGACCGACAGGGTAACAGAGACAAGGGTAAACTGAAAACTCACACACACAAAATATACACTCACATATAACAGAGGTATTCACCAGGGTGTGTAGGGGGGGGAAGAAAGGAAAAACGGGAAAGGATAAGGAATTTCCACGCGTACAAACCAGGCAACAGTCGCTAATAAGCACTCCTTCACAACACCAGCTTCTCCCACTCCTATGTCTTGCAGCATTTGCTAACTCTGACAATGACTTGGTAATCGAGCCCAGATTTTATAGGGAAAAGAAGAGTGAACTTAGCCTTACTGACGTACAGTGATCAACCAGTAAGGTTTGTTAACAGTAAGGTTTGTCACAAGGTTTGTAACGGTGGCTGCATAGACCTCCTGCGCCCTAATGCAAAAATCTCCCACAGAGCCCCCAGCCATCACGTGTCTTCGGCAGTACAGTCTTCTCAATTGGGCCATTTGGACTTTTTTGGCTCCAGGACATGGGTGTGACTGCAACCTCTGCCATACCTCTCAAGGAGAACCTGTCAGCACATTTTTTGTGATGTGAAGTAAAGACCTGGCTGTAATAGCGCTGTAATATGGATTACATTGAAGAAATCTCCTTTATTGTTGCTCTTTAATGACCACGTGAGGTTTTCTGCTAATTAGATTTCGGTGCACAGGGGCTGGACTGTGCACCGGGTCTTCTCCTCCCTGGTGACTCCCCGACCCCTCCGCCTGCAGCTGTACGGTGGATGAGGACACCCCGCAGACAATGCAAATGTGCTTAAGGTATAATGACAGAAAAAGGTAAGATAAGAGATTTTGAGGGCAATATTTCCCTTGATGTGCCCTGCCTGTCAGCGGGGGTTGGCACCCTATATTCCTGCCCAGATGGCGCCCACGCTTCCGACAGCTGTCCCTTCTGTCCCCAATGGTGCCATAGACATCATGCCATCATGGGTAAATAGAGATGGCTTCAAAAAAAGGGTAATAAACGGGGAGAAGGAGTAAATAACAACCTCATTACATTAGTCACCATCAGATGAACAGTATGAGCTGACAGCATTCGCAGTTAATCACAATTTGTAAATGGGATTGAGGACTATGCCGCCTTATTAAGTTGGGTAAGTGTATGACCAACAGTAGATGATTGGACAAGAAAAGTCAATATACAGTTGAGTGAAACTTCTCAAATACACATTAGTACTGACAGCTTAATATTAACTCACGATAAATCACTGAGATTAGGGACTGTGCCACCTTCTAGAGTTAGGCTACTTTCACACTAG
Organism: Ranitomeya variabilis; assembly: GCF_051348905.1. Taxonomy (NCBI): domain Eukaryota; kingdom Metazoa; phylum Chordata; class Amphibia; order Anura; family Dendrobatidae; genus Ranitomeya; species Ranitomeya variabilis. The sequence continues at coordinate 82,209,589 of NC_135236.1, forward strand.
TGTCGTGCACTGCATGTCGCTATGCGTCGTTTTGAAGAAAAAACGCATCCTGCAAAAGTGCTTGCAGGATGCGTTTTTTCTCCATAGACTTGCATTAGCGACGCAGTGCCACACATCGCAACCGTCGTGCGACGGTTGCGTCGTGTTGCGTCGGACCGTCGCCAACAAAAAACGTTGCATGTAACGTTTTTTGGTGCGTCGTCTGCAGCATTTCCGACCGCGCATGCACGGCCGGAACTCCGCCCCCGCCTCCCCGCACCTCACAATGGGGCAGCGGATGCATTGAAAAACAGCATCCACTGCCCCCGTTGTGCGGCGCTTCCACAGCTAGCGTCGGATAGCCTTAGGCTACTTTCACACTAGCGTCGTACGCCGCACGTCGCAATGCGACGTGCCGACGTACCTATGCATACTGTGCAAAAAAAACACAACGGGGGCAGCGGATGCTGTTTTTCAACGCATCCGCTGCCCCATTGTGATGTCCGGGGAGGAGGGGGCGGAGTTCCGGCCGTGCATGGGCGGTCGGAAAAGGCGGACACGACGCACCAAAAAACGTTACATGTAACGTTTTTGTGCCGACGGTCCGACGCATCCGTCGCACGACGGATGCAACGTGTGGCAATCCGTCGCAATGCGTCGCTAATGCAAGTCTATGGAGAAAAAACGCATCCTGCAAGCAAATTTTGCAGGATGCATTTTTTCTCTAAAACGACGCATTGCGACGTGCGTCGTACGACGCTAGTGTGAAAGCAGCCTTAGATAGATACCTGACCAACAGTAGATCATTACACAAGAAATTTTTGATAACTTGTGTAAAATTGCAGACACTTTTTAGGCCTATGGGCCCCAGACTACACCATATACAGTGGCGAAAAAAAGTATTTAGTCAGCGACCAATTGTGCAAGTTCTCCCACTTAAAAAGATGAGAGAGGCCTGTAATTGACATAATAGGTAGACCACAACTATGCGAGTCAAAATGAGAAAACAAATCCAGAAAATCACCTTGTCTGATTTGGCAAGATTTGTTTTGCAAATTATGGTGGAAAATAAGTATTTGGTCATTAACAAAAGTTCATCTGAATATTTTGTTATATATCCTTTGTTGGCAATGAGGTCAAACGTTTTCTGTAAGTCTTCCCAAGGTTGGCACACACTGTTGGTGGTATGTTGGACCATTTCTCCATGCAGCTCTCCTCTAGCGCAGTGATGTTTTGGGCCTGTCGCTGGGCAACACGGACTTTCAACTCCCTCCAAAGGTTTTCTATGGGGTTGAGATCTGGAGACTGGCTAGGCCACTCCAGGACCTTCATATGCTTCTTATGAAGCCACTCCATCGTTGCCTTGGCGGTGTGCTTGGGATCATTATCATGCTGAAAGACCCATCCACGTTTCATCTTCAATACCCTTGCTGATGGAAGGAGGTTTGCACTCAAAATCTCACGATACATGGCCCCATTCATTCTTTCATGTACATGGATCAGTCGTCCTGGTCTCTTTACAGAGAAACAGCAAAAAGCATGATGTTGCCACCCCCATGCTTCACAGTAGGTATGGTGTTCTTTGGATGCAACTCAGCATTCTGTCTCCTCCAAACAAGACGAGTTTTGTTTCTACCAAACAGTTCTACTTTGGTTTCATCTGACCATATGACATTCTCCCAATACTCTTCTGGATAATCCAAATGCTCTCTAGCAAACTTCAGACAGGCCCGGACATGTACTGGCTTAAGCACGGGGACACATCTGGCACTGCAGGATCTGAGTCCCTGGCGGCGTAGTGTGTTACTGATGGTAGCATTTGTTATGGTGGTCCCAGCTCTATGCAGGTCATTCACTAGGTCCACCCGTGTGGTTCTGGAATTTTTGCTCACCGTTCTTGTGATCATTTTGACCCCACAGGGTGAGATCTTGCTTGGAGCCCCAGCTCGAGGGAGATTATCAGTGGTCTCGTATGTCTTCCATTTTCTTATTATTGCTCCCACAGTTGATTTTATCACAGCAAGCTGCTTTCCTATTGCAGATTCAGTCTTCTCAGCCTGGTGCAGGGCCACAGTTTTTTTTTCTGGTTTCCTTCAACAGCTCTTTGGTCTTTACCATAGTGGAGTTTGGAGTGTGACTGTTTGAGGTTGTGGACAGGTGTCTTTTTATACTGATAACAAGTTCAAACAGGTGCCATTACTACAGGTAATGAGTGGAGGACAGAGAAGCCTCTTAAAGAAAAAGTTACAGGTCTGTGAGAGACAGAAATCTTGCATGTTTTTAGGTGACCAAACACTCATTTTCCTCCATAATTTGCAAAAATAAATCTTGCCAAATCAGACAAGGTGATTTTCTGGATTTGTTTTCTCATTTTGACTCTCATAGTTGTGGTCTACCTATGATGTCAAATGCAGGCCACAGAGGGAGAACTTGCACAATTAGTGGCTGACTAAATACTTTAATTCCCCACTGTATATATTCCTCCTTCCTCCCCGTCTCCCCTCTATCCTGACAGGGCCTTATAGGGGTAGAAAAGTCAGCCGTCAAGGAGCCGGGGCGCCAGTGCGCAGGTCTAGGGTACCAACCTACGCAGCAAGGCAGAAAAATCGCCACAACCTGACTGGATCAGGCACCTCCCTGGCTCCTATCCTTTACTTTTAAAGGGTGATGTGGTCCCTTGTTTGTTTGTGGTTTGTCACGTTAATTTTGGTATTCTTAATTTTTATAAATAAAGGTTATATTTTAATATGATTCCTTATTCTACACCTGTACAGAGATAATTTTTGGAAACTGTGAATTACAATGGGGACAGGGACCGTATCTTTATCAATGCACTTGTTATGAGGGTTGTCAGTAATAAGAGGCACATGATAGGAGCTCTATGTGGATCATCGATCATCGAGCTCTATGAGGATCATATTGCTTGTTCCTGAGAGCAGGGTGACACATACTTTTGCACTAGGGCCCCTTTCTGTCAATGCGATTTGCTTCTTGTACACATTGCACAATACAACAGTTCTACGACATGTTGAGAGACACAGGAAGAAATGAGTATCGGCATGTGCATGATGAAATGTACAGCTTTCTGCATGTAACTGAGGAATGAAGTGACCTGTAAGGACATAACTGGGAAGCTGAGAGCGGCATTCTCTAAAAAAAGGATTATACATTTTAGGTATTTTGCACCTCCAACTTCTGAAATGCTGCAGGCTTCACAAAGAACAGTAGATTATACAGAGAGGCCTCATTGACAACGTGTTGTTACCTGTGCACGTTACATATGCAGTCATGGCCGAAAGTGTTGGCACCCTTGAAATTGTTCCAGAAAATGAATTATTTCTCATGTTTTGTTATACACAATTTTTTTTTCGTTTGTGTATTGGAACAACACAAAAAATAGAGGGAAAAAAAGGCAAATTGGACATATTTTCACACAAAATCCCCAAAATGGACCGAATAAAATTGTTGGCACCCTCAACTTAATATTTGACTGCACCCCCTTTGGAATAAATAACTGCACTCAATCGTTTCCTATAACCCCCAATAAGCTTCTTGCACCTCTCAACTGTAATTTTGGAGCATTCTTCTTTTGCAAACTGCTCCAGGTCTCTCATATTTGAAGGCGCCTTCCCCCAACAGCAATTTTAAGATCTCTCCACAGGTGTTCAATGGGATTTAGATTCAGAGTCATTGCTGGCACTTCAGAACTCTCCAGCGCTTTGTTTTGATCCATTTCTGGGTGTTCCTTGTATCCTTGGGGTCATTGTCCTGCTAGGAGACCCATGACCTAGGACACAAACCCAGCTTTATGACACTGGTCACTACATTGCGACCCCAAATTGTTTGGTAATCTTCAGCTTTCTTGATGACTTGCACACCGTCAAGGCACCCAGTGCCAGAGGCCGCAAAACAACCCAAGACATCTTTGAACTTCCACTGTATTTGCACACAGTCAAGGCACCAGAGGCAGCAAAACAACCCCAAGCATCATATTTGATTGTAGGTAGTGTTCTTTTCTTTGAAGGCCTCGTTCCATTTTCAGTAATCGGTAGAATGATGTGCTTTACCAAAAATCTCTATCTTGGTCTCATCTGTCCACAAGAAACTTTCCCAGAAGTACTTTGGCTTACTCATGTACATTTTGGCAAATAGCAGTCTAGCTTTTTATGCTTCTGTGTCAGCAGTGGGATCCACCTGGGTCTCTTGCCGTAGCGTTTAATTTAATTCAGATGTGGATGGATTGTTCGCGCTAACTCTGATGCATCCTGAGCCTGCAGGACAGCTTGAATTTCTCTGGAACTTGATGGGAGCTGTTTATGCACCATCTGAACTATCCTGTGTTGCAATCTTTCATCATTCTATCTGTTCCATCCATGTCATGAAGATGCACCGTGGACAAAGGAACATCAAGAACTCTGGAGATAGACTTGCCAACTTGAGGCTGTTAATATTTTTCAACAATTTTGGAATTCAAGTCGTCAGACAGATCTCTTCTCTTTCTGTTCTCAGTGCTTGGTGTGGCACACACAGACACACAATGCAAAGATTGAGTCATCTTCTCCCCTCTTTTTATCTGGTTTGAGGCATACCTCCCAACATTCGAGGGAGGGAAAGAGGGACAAAGTTAGTGGTGCGCTGCTAACATGATGCTGCATACTGTATAATGGCCACACATGATGCTCCATACTGTATAATGGCTCCACATGATGCTCCATACTGTATATTGGCCACACAGTGCTCCATACTGTATAATGGCCACACATGATGCTCCCTACTGTATAATGGCCACATGATGCTCCATACTGTATAATGGCTACACATGATGATCCATACTGTATAATGGCCACACATGATGCTCCATACTGTAAAATGGTCACACATGAAGCTCCATACTGTATAATGGGCACACATGATGCTCCATACTGTATATTGGCCACACAGTCTCTATACTGTATAATGGCCACACATAATGCTCCATACTGTAAAATGGTCACACATGAAGCTCCATACTGTATAATGGCCACACATGATGCTCCATACTGTATATTGGCCACACAGTCTCTATACTGTATAATGGCCACACAGTGCTCCATAGTGTAAAATGGCCACACATGATGCTCCATACTGTAAAATGGCCACACAGTGCTCCATACTGTATAATAGCCACACATGATGCTCCATTCTGTATAAAGGCCACACAGTGCTCCATACTGTATAATGGCCACACATGATGCTCCATACTGTATAAAGGCCACAGGATGCTCCATACTGTATAATGGCCACACATGATGCTCCATACTGTATAATGGCCACATTATGCTCCATACTTTATAACAGCCTCACATGATGCTTCGTACTGTATAATGGCCACACATGATGCTGCGTACTGTATAATGGTCACACATGATGCTCCATACTGTATAATGGCCACACATGATGCTCCTTACTGTATAATGGCCACATGATGCTCCATACTGTATAATGGCCACACAGTGCCCCATACTGCATAATGGCCACACATAATGCTCCATACTGTATAATGGCCACATTATGCTCCATACTGTATAATGAGCCCCATATATTGCTCCATACAGTATAATGGTTACACATGATGCTCCATACTGTATAATGGCCACACAGTGCTCCATACTGTATAATAGCCACACATGATGCTCCATTCTGTATAATGGCCACACAGTGCTCCATACTGTATAATGGCCACACATGATGCTCCATACTGTATAATGGCCACGTGATGCTCCATACTGTATAATGGCCACACGTGATGCTCCATACTGTATAATGGCCACATTAAGCTCCATACTGCATAACAGCCTCACATGATGCTTCGTACTGTATAATGGCCACACATGATGCTGCGTACTGTATAATGGCCACACATGATGCTCCATACTGTATAATGGCCACACATGATGCTCCTTACTGTATAATGGCTCCACATGATGCTCCATACTGTATAATGGCCACACAGTGCCCCATACTGTATAATGGCCACACATAATGCTCCATACTGTATAATGGTCACATTACGCTCCATACTGTATAATGGCCCCACATGATGCTGCATACAGTATACTTGCCCCACGTGATGGTCCATACAGTATAATGGCCCCACATGATGCTTTGTACAGTATAATGGCCCCAGACGATGCTGGGTACAGTATAATGGCCACACATAATGCTGGGTTCAGTATAATGGCCCCTCATGATGCTCCATACAGTATAATGGCCCCACACAATGCTGGGTACAGTATAATGGCCAGACATGGTTACCCCACCCCATCATTGCCTTCTCCATCACTACACACACACCTTTCACTGCGCACCCTCGCTGCAGCCGACAGCTTCCACTCCCATGGCGCTGAATGGTGTCATCCAGCTGCGCCGCTGACTGCTCACATCGCTGCAGCTGTGATACACCACTGATAAAGACCTCTCCGTGTCTCCTGTGCCAGGCAGTGTCAGAGCGAGGAGCAATATCTGCTCCGATCCGACACAGCCAGCGTCCGCTCCGTACACCTCGTACACATGCGACTCCGCTCCATACACCTCGTACACACACGACTCCGCTCCATACACCTTGCACATGCGGCTCCGCTCCGTACACCTCATACACACACGGCTCTGCTCCATACACCTTGCACATGCGGCTCCGCGCCGTACACACAAGACTCTGCTCCATACACCTTGCACATGCAGTTCCGCTCCGTACACCTCGTACACACACGGCTCTGCTCCGTACACCTCATACACACACGGCTCCTCCCCACTCACCTGGTACACACACGGCTCCACTCCGTACACCTCGCACACACATGGCTCCGCTCCATATACCTTATACACACACGGCTCCGCTCCGTACACCTCATACACACACGGCTCCTCTCCATACATCTCGTACACACACGGCTCCTCTCCATACATCTCGTACACACACGGCTCCACTCCGTACACCTCGTACACACATGGCTCCGCTCCATACACCTCGTACACACACGACTGCGCTCCATACACCTTGCACATGCGGCTCCGCTCTGTACACCTCGTACACACACAGCTCCGCTCCGTACACCTCATACACACACAGCTCCACTCCGTACACCTCGTACACACACGGCTCTGCTCCGTACACATTGCACACGCTGCTCCGCTCCGTATACCTTGCACACACATGGCTCCGCTCCATACACCTCATGTACACACGGCTCCTCTCCATTCATCTCATGCACACACTGCACCACTCCGTACACCTCGTACACACACGGCTCCGCTCCATACACATTGCACACGCTTCTCCGCTCCGTATACCTTGCACACACACGGCTCCGCTCTGTACACCTCATACACACACGGCTCCTCTCCATACATCTCGTACACACGGCACCACCCCGTACACCTCGTACACACACAGCTCCGCTCCATACACCTCATACACACACGGCTCCACTCCATACACCTTATTCACACATGGCTCCGCTCTCTACACCTCGTACACACATGGCTCCGCTCCATACACATTGCACACGCTGCTCCGCTCCGTATACCTTGCACACACACGGCTTCGCTCCGTACACCTCATACACACACGGCTCCGCTGCATACATCTCGTACACACACGGCTCCACTCCGTACACCTCGTACACACACGGCTCCACTCCATACACATTGCACATGCTGCTCCGCTCCGTATACCTTGTACACACATGGCTCTGCTCTGCACACCTCGTACACACACGGCTCCTCTCCATACACCTCGTACACACACGGCTCCGCTCCATACACCTCGTACACACACGGCTCCGCTCCATACACCTCGTACACACACGGCTCCGCTCCATACACATTGCACACGCTGCTCCACTCCGTATACCTTGCACACATGGCTCCGCTCCGTACACCTCATACACACACGGCTCCTCTCCATACATCTCGTACACACACGGCTCCGCTCCATACACATTGCACATGCTGCTCCACTCCGTATACCTTGCACACATGGCTCCGCTCCGTACACCTCATACACACGGCTCCTCTCCATACATCTCGTACACACACGGCTCCGCTCCATACACATTGCACACGCTGCTCCACTCTGTATACCTTGTACACACATGGCTCTGCTCCGCACACCTCGTACACATGTAGCTCTGCTCTGTACACCTCGTAAACACGTGGCTCTGCTCTGTACACGTCTTACACACACGACTCTGCTCCATACACCTTTCACATGCTGCTCCGCTCCGTACACCTCATACACACGGCTCCGTACACCGCGTACACATGGCTCCATACACCTCTTACACACACGACTCCGCTCCATACACCTTTCACACGCTGCTCCGATCCATACACCTCGTACACACACGGTTATGCTACATCCACACTGTAAACACCTCCTGACCTCACACATACGCTTACCCTCCTCCAGCGCCATGACAACCAGCAGAGTCCTGTACACAGAGGTCCTTCCGCTCATGTGACCCCCTGACTCCTCCCATCCTGTGACTTCATCACAGGTCCTGTGCGCACAGAGCAGCCAATATGTAGTGTGCTGCTCTGCGGGTGCAGGGGCTCAGGGAGCTGACCGGGTGATATACACCTCCCAACCAGTGCGGGACAACTAATGTTCCGCCCCGGATCGCGGGGCTGACTGTCAAAATCGGGACAGTCCCGCTGGATCCGGGACGGTTGGAAGGTATGTTGAGGTGTGATTTTCATATTGTCCACTGTTGTTCACGTGGTGTGGAATCACTGTGCCATGGTCTCGGAAGAGCCTGGAGGAGCGTAACTGGTTCTTCACTAGAGCCCCTGATGGTGTGGTTAGACTTGAACTTAGGTGGATGATAGGTGCTACTCTAGTGGAGTGGACAGGGAGCAGGAACAGCCAGGAACTGGTTAGCAGGAGGTGTGCAGGATTGGTAAAGATACACAGGATGGCCACAAGTATGGGATCACAGGTGCAGATTTACAGGTGCAGGTCCAGAATGGTCAGGATCATGACTAGGCACAAGCAGGGCAGGTCCGGGTATAGGTACAGCAGAACGGACTGGATGAGTTGCAAACTGGATGGACAGAGTTAGGTAAACGGGACGGACAAGAGCAGATTCAGAGTAAGAGTACAGGGACCTTACAGCTAGGTAGCAGGAAACTCACTGGTACTAACATTGCAAGGGCACCTCCCATTTGGGGAAGGTGCCTTAAATAACTAATGTCTCCCAGCCATGACTGGGGAAATTTTCTGAAACGCGCTTGCGGTACCTTTAAGAAGCAAAGAGCATGTAGGCGTCCTAAGCATTCTACCAGGATCGCATGCTGTGCGAAGGTCCTGCGAGGAGACAGAGATGGCAGGGACCAGAGCAACATGGCAAGGTGAGTTAGCTTGTTGGCGCCAGTGCTGTTCTAACACCCACACCTGTTACTAGCCACAGGTGAGTTTGAAAGTGTACCATATGCTTGAAGCAAAGTCCCCATAGTCTTCCATATGGTATAATGCACCTCCATAGTCCTCCATTTGGTATAATTCGCCATTCATATTCCTCTATATAGTATAATGCACCCCATAATCCTCCATATAGCATTATCCACCCCATAGTCCTCCATATAGTATAATACACTCCACATCATCCTCCATACACTATACTCCACTCCCCACAGTCCCTTATAGAGTATACTGCACTCCCCATCATCCTCCAGACAGCATACTGCACTCCCCATAGTCCTCTATATATTATAATGCACCCCATTGTCCTCCAAACAGCATACTGCACTCCCCATAGTCCTCCAGAGTATAATACACTCCCCATAGTCCTTTATATATATAATGCACCCCCATAATCCTCCATATGGTATAATGCACCCATAGTACGCCATATAGTATAATGCACCTCTTTTGTTCTCCATTTGGTATAATTCGCCATTCATAGTCCTCTATATAGCATATTGCACCCCATAATCCTCCATATAGCATTATCCACCCCATAGTCCTCCATATAGTATAATACACCCCATAGTTCTCCATATAGTATAATGCACCTCATAGTCCTCCACGGTGGATCAGTGGTTAGCACTGCAGTCTTGCAGCCCTGGGGTCCTGGGTTCAAATCCCACCAAGGACAACATCTGCAAGGAGTTTGTATGTTCTCCCCATGTTTGTGTGGGTTTCCTCCCACACTCCAAAGATATACTGATAGTGAAACTAGATTGTGAGCCCCAATGGGGACAGTTCTGATAATGTCTGTAAAGCGCTGTGGAATTAATGGTGCTATATAAGTGAGTAAAATTAATAAATAAATAAATGTAGTACAACACACATCCATAGTCATCCATAAAGGAAAATGCACCCCCATAGTCTTCCATTTCGTATAATACACCAACCATAGACAATGCACCACCACAGTCTTCCATTTCATATAATGCACCACCCATAGTCCTCCACATAGTACAATGCACCCCATAGTCTTCCATTTCGTATGATGCATTACGCATAGTCCTCCATATAGTGTAATACACTCCCCATAGTCCTCCATAAAGTATTCTGGCCCCCACAATGTACTCACCGATTTTAAAAAATAAATACAATACTCACCTCTCCTTCTCATTCCCTCGCTGCTCCGGTCTCTGCAGTGAGCCTTCTGAAGCTTTGTCTTCACTGCTTGGCACAGCGGACGCAAAGAAATTATGTTATTCGCACCCAGTGCACTGAGACATCAGATCTCAGGAGCCAAGGGAGAATGATGAGGGAGAGCTGTCTCTCTTTCAGCATTGCTTTCAACTGTATTGGCATCCATCCAAAATCTATGAAGGACCTATATTCTCCGGTGTGGACGACTTGCAGTCCTACTAGCAGTACTACCACTAATACCTCTTTCTACAATTCAGCAAATAAATCACATCACACAATGCTAAGGTAGAAAAATGTAGCGAAACACTGTTCCAGTATAGTATGTAATGAGTGTTCGTTACTCGCAGGACTGGCATGCTTAACAGGTGCCAGGGAACCCTTTTACAATGGCACAATGGATTAAGGTTAGGACTTTGACTAGGCCACTCCAAAGTCTTAATTTTGTTTTTCTTAATCTATTCAGAGGTGGGCTTGCTGGTGTGGTTTAGATCATTGTCCTGCTTCATAACCCAAGTGCGCTTCAGCTTGAAGTCACAAACAGATGGCCGAATATTCTTTTTCAGGATTTTTTGGTAGACAGCAGAATTTGTGGTTCCATTTACCACAGCAAGTCTTCCAGGTCCTGAAGCAGCAAAACAGCCCCAGACCATCACACTACCACCACCATATTTTACTGTTGGTATGATGTTCCATTTCTGAAATGCATACGTTACTTTTATGCCACAAGTAATGGAAAATACACATTGCAAAAATTTCTATTCTTGTCTCGCCAGTCCACAGAGTATTCTCCCCAAAGTCTTGGGGATCATCAAGATGTTTTCTGGCAAAACTGAAATGAGCCTTTGTGTTCTTATTGCTCAGCAGCAGTTTTCACTCTGGCATGCATGCTATTTTTGCCCAGTCTCTTTCTTAAAGAGAATTTCCCATAAAGTAACCATTCCTTCACAAAACACTGACACATAATGTTTGACTCATCAGGAGTCTTGGTGTATAGTTTAGCTCAAGAAATATAACCCCACCCAAATGGCTTTACGATCATTGTGTGGACTGTACGCTATTTACAAGGGGCAGCGGGGGGTCTAGACTGATGATATTCATTTCAGGATGATGTCATTGTGGCAGAATATGCCTATTGTTCCAATAACTCTGAAGTCAATGAGTGGAAGTGAGACGTTGCAGGTGGGGTGGTCTCTTTTTATTACCATTGTACTACAGGAAACCATTGAAGTTCTATTCTTACTGACTGAAAGATGAAGACATTTCCTATTTTCATATTCTCATTATTTTATAGTGCACCTATACATAGTACAAACATGCACATATATAAAATACACACATAACACATTCACATTCGCTATTATACTGTATTTTTGTGATGTAGTTGTGCAGACAGTGTTTTTTTGTTCACTTGTTCGTCGTTGTAACAGCCATGTTTTTATTGCGAGATGAGCTGTAATTTTTGTAAGTGCAGTTTGGCAAACAAATATTGTCGAAAGTGGAGTTATGAGTTATACAGATCACAGGCTGGGGGGCCTTGGATCATTGCCTGCACCTCATGCTGTGGACAGGTAATTGAAGCAGGACAATGATCCAAAACACACCAGCAAGTCCACCTCTGAATGGCTTAAGAAAAACAAAATTAAGACTTTGGAGTAGCCTAGTCAAAGTCCATGATGATGATGGAGAGCAGACATGGAGTGTGTATATTAGAGTGATACAGAAAAGATATATATCTTGGTACCGTGTTAGCCAGTAGACAGAAAAATATTTAGAATTGAGAGTCCTCAGTGGTTTATACCTTTTAATGGCTAACTGAAAAGATGGCAACAAATTGCAAGCTTTTGAGACTACTCAGGTCTCTTCATCAGGCATAGACTAATACAGATTTCTCATCAGTGATGAGAATGACTAATAAAGGGCAGTTATTACTGTGGCAGACTCAGCCATGGTTGCCTATTAAAGGAAATCTGTCATCAGTTTTTCGTTACCTAATTTGAGAGCAGCATAATGTAGGGGCAGAGGCCCTGATTCCTGTGATGTACCATTTACCAGGCTGCTCTCTGAATGCTGAGCTCTGTATAACCCCGCCCACACTGCTGATTGGCCGATTTCTGTGTACACTTTACATAAGAAGAAAGCTGCCCATCAGTGGTGGGGGCGGGATTACACAGAGTTCATGAATATGGAGGACTACATGGCACTGGGTTTACTAGTCCTCTAGTGATAATCTCCTGCTGATAAAATAGTGATTGTATGAAAACTACAGCAAGCAGCCCAGGAAGTGACACATCACTGGAATCAGGATCTCTGCTCTTACATTACGCTGCTCTCACATTAGGTAACAAAAACTGGTGACTGATTCCCTTTACTTTTGATTTGAGGCCATGAGACACCCTGAGCACTGCTGATATTTTATATAAATGTAAATGGCCTCGCAAATTAAGCATCAAGCAGGTCCTGGCCCACACACAGAGGGAAATCCACCAAATGTAGAACCTCATTGTCAAGCGAGCGGCATAGTGGTGAGCATGAAACTCCTTCCTCGTAAAGTAATGGTGGCTCATTCATTCTCGGTGATGTAATTTCTGTGATTTGTATCTTTGGCTTCCTCTCTGTATGCACCAGTTATTGCAGAGAGGGAATCACATCATGCTCTTTGTCCTGACTACGAAGGAGGAAGCGGCGGTGACTCAACTAGAGGACTAGAGAACAAGAACAACTTGTACACATATCTAGGACTTTTTACTTTACTGAGATAATCTATTGTACTTTGGGGGGTTCCTGCATATATAATAGAGCACACCAACATGCAGTGCTTTAGATTAGATTATTGTGAGATCTCCACATTATGAAGCCTTGGAGCCCTCCCAGGGGTGTAATAAGAGTAATATGGGACCCAATTCAAAATTTGGACCTGGGCCCAAACAGCATGATGGTCAGATGTACAGGCCCCTATAATAATGTCCTCCGCTCGGTAATAATGTCCATCATACTGGCCACCATTCCTGTAATATTGTCCCTCATCTAATAATAATATTCTTCGTCCTCTAATAACGTCCCTCATCCTGGCCCCCATCCTGTAATAATGTCCCCTGTCTTGGACCCTTTCTGTAATAAAGTTTTCCATCCTTTGACTCATTCTGTAATAAAGTCCCTTATCCAATAATAATATTCATCATCTTTTAATAATGTCTCTCATCCTGGCTCCCATCTTGCAATAATGTCTCCTGTACTGGCCCCTTTCTCTAAATAATGTTCGTCATCCTGGGGCCCACCATGTAATAATGTCCCTCATCCAGTAATAATGTAATAATGTCCCCCATCCTGGCTCCTTTCTGTAATAATGTCCTCCATCCTGGCCCCCCATACTGTAATAATGTCCTCCATCCTGGCCCCCCCATATTGTAATAATGTCCCCAAATCCTATGTACAGGAGACATTATTACAGGATGGGAACCAGGATGAGAGACATTACAGCCGGGGACATAGGGCAGATCCCACCACTGTTACCAGTTTGTCAAGGAACGCAGCTGCCCATTGTCAGGGTAATTAGAAATTGACTGACACGTGATGGTTGAGGCTGCAACTGATTCCACTATTAGGCCGGGTATCAGGGAACACACAGTGAGCATATGGTATGAACTATGTCTTCCAGAATGAACCAAGACAGACACCAAAACTCATTTTTATTAGCTCAAGGTTATGCCCACATGCCTCCCCTTGGGAGCTCATATGGGGATTAATTGTGAGATTCGCTAGGCATTTAGAATTTTATGAGATCCTAATTTACAAGATACCTTTCCCCATGGAAGTCCCAAGCATAAAATATTGTAGTCATGTTTCTTATCACAATTTTACCTGTCTATATGGATGAAACATGGCATGAATAGCACCATCCATTGGACCGTTATTAAGTTGGAGGAGTTCTGCAGGCCTTTCAGTGATGTGAATGAATGCGTTATGTTCAGCCCTTTGTTACAACTCCAAAAATATATCTCCCATAAATATCGGATTGATGCAAAACCCAATATTCATCACTGACCACTAACTCCAAAACGTCACAGAAAAATCCTTTGAACAGAGGAAGCCCCTGCACTTCTACGCCTCTGAATAAATGAATTCCAGCTGTGGTATATAGCTCTCAGAGTAGATATCCTATTACAATTACCTGGTCACTGCAGGAGGCCCCCGATTCAATGGAGGATGAAGTATCAGTTCTTTCTCACTTCCCTAATTATAATTACTTCTCTCTTACGCAGCTGTAATTAATCTTATACGTTCAATGTGAGGGTGAGATGTCCCCTCTCCAGAGATGTCTTATGGATTTTAATTTCTCTCTATGACATTAATGAGGATACATTCAGAGATTTCTGCTAGGACTGAGAAAGCTTGGTTACAGCTCCGAGATGATATACAGTATTTTAAAACTACAGCATATTTACCCATAAAGGCAGACAGGACGACTGCCATGGTATCAGTAGGGAGATGGCAGCAAAGTCTTAGTTGGTCTCTAGAGACACTATGTTATTAACAGACAATGGTGGGAAATAGACCAAATCAGTATGGAAAGATCAGATGGGAAAACAAACTCCAGACATTTGTATCTGAATGGCAAAACATGACAACAAAAAGGAACCGGGGTGCACATTTAAACATTTGCTATTCTTTTTGTGCTTTGTAGATAGCCACCTTGGTTGGATATTTACATTTTGCATTCTTCTCGCAGCTATCAGCAGTAAGTAACAATAATAATCAGTCCCGTGGCTTGTAGTACAATATTCCGCTCCCCATCACCCATATAGGAGGCACAATACAGGTAACTATTTAGTTTTTGGTGATAATCTGTATTTGTAAAGATCAGCGATCGGAGCCTGGAGTTTGTACTGATTTATCAACAGTCTTGAGATGTATCTACCGCAAAGACGTCACCAGGAGACAACACAGCCTCAAGGACGGCTGAGGAATTAGGTTTATGTTGTTGTTTTACAAGGATATTCACTCAACAGCAAGGATACATTCATCAGTCAAGTTAAAGGGGAATAATACTCAAAATTATAATATAGTGAATCATCTAAAATGATGAGCTACAAAAAGTCACAACCTCTCAGACCCAACCATATGTTGATTCCCTTCCCTTCCCATATAAAGCAATGAATGCAAAATCCTTTCCAAAACTCCACTATTGTCCCCTTCCAAAAAAGTAAATTTAATTGTGTGAAGCTACCCTGGAACGGACATATGTGTGTAGGGTCACAGTTCACATGGCATTACACATTGGTTGAATGTCGGCCGCAGGGTCGGCTGAGGGCATCTCAAGTCTTCTCCGACAACTCATGTTGGGAAAATGAAGAGGTGTCTGGTAGGGGCTTCCTCTTATCTCGCCATTGAAATCACATGAACGCTCAGCCGTGCCGAGTGTTCATATGTATAAGGCAATCGGAATCGAAAGAGGTCTCAGGCGTCTGGACAGGTTGGGGAAGAACAGCTCAATGTTATGGCATGTGATTTAACATTCCTTGATTTTCTCATGGGTACACGAGGTACGCTATGGCCCCCGTGTCACAAACCGGACAGCAGACAGACATCACACCCATGGATTTGGCATCAGATCTAATAGTAAGTGACCAGTGTCCCATTATAAGTCTATATCCATATCACATGGCAAATCAACGTTGGGAGCTCATTCGTATAGTTGACAACAATTCCAACTTTGTCGGGACTGTTGTGATTATTCTGAAATATTCTTGGAAAATTTTTGAATATCCTGTTCCATAAATGGGTGGGACTTGCTTGAACCCCACCCAAAATTGGACATTTCTGAGTAGGTTGTATATTGGAGTGGAACTTCAATATCCTTATTTTCCCAATAGTCATGTTGGTAAATATGCCTTTATGCTAAAGTGAGAAAATGAATGTAGATCACTTTAACGGGAGACAGTCACTCCCAACAAATTATCCCACCTATACATTCATAAAGGGGACATCTGCTGCCAAAATCATACCTGCAGTACAGATTTCACTACTTTTTTTTTTTTACCTGAAATTGAGGGCTCATTGGTGCACCCTTGGAAAACGGCTCAGTGTAAGTCAATCACAATCCTTCACACCTCTCCTTATGTTGATTGAGACAGTGTTCACTTTGTAACATAGGCATGCTATATCCCCAGCCGTGCACACACTGACACTGCAGGAGCAGAGAGCACACAGTGACAGTGCGCTCTGATCCCTTTTTCCCATCCGCAGAGGCCTCTCGCTGCACACGGGAGTACACAGCACTAGGTGGTTGATGCTGACAGGGGAGAGAGATGAAAAGGTGCTTGTTCTGACTTTAGGGGCCAAGCGCACTCTCACACAATGTGGCCATGCACTCATCCTTCTCCTGTCGGCGTGTGATCCTGTCTGCAGCCAGGGTCAGTGTGTGCAGGGCTCCAAAGGGAGAGCTGTCAATCAACATATGGTGCACTGAGACCCTGACAGCACCAGTCTCCTCATTTACATATCCAATAAAACTATTTATCGCTACATTCCCAAGAAGACTAAAGGCCCCGTCTCACTTAGCGACGCTTAAGCGATCCCGACAACGATACGACCTGTCAGGGATCGTTGCTGCGTCGCTATGTGGTCGCTGGTGAGATGTCAAACAGTGAGATCTTCCAACGATCGCAGCTGCGATCTCACTGTTTGACATCTCACCAGCGACCTGTAGCGACCTGTACAACGATGTCACATGGGAGCTATTATGACGATTCAGTGTCTGAGTCGTCAACGAGGTCGTTGGTAAGGTGTCAAACACAGCGATGTGTGCTACCCAGCGGGACCTCAATGATCAAAAAAAGGTCCAGGCCATTCCGACACGACCAGCGATCTCACAGCAGGGGCCTGGTCGCTGCTACGTGTCACACATAGCGAGATCGCTACTGAGGTCGCTGTTGCGTCACAAAACTTGTGACTCAGCAGCGATCTCGCTAGTGATCTCGCTTAGTGAGACGGGGGCTTAACAGGAAAAGCTGCTTGTGAGGTCCAAGAGAGGATATTCCAGAATAGCGAATACAAGTAATTATCACATAGATAGAAAGGAGGTATTAAGGCTTCTGACCTACCGAGATATGACACTACAGGAATATTCGGGTCAGGGATCAGAGAGGTCACTGGATTTGTAGAGAATACACAGGAGCAGATTCCTTTCTTATGAGTATAGGGTTTTCCTACAAATTAGCATGTAATGAGGTCAGGTCAGATGCAGGGTGTGAGACACTATTACATATCTTATCTGCACCTTGCAGACAGTGTATAGTAGTGCCAGACCAATATATAGAAAATGTTATGGTGTCAAAAGGAGAATACAGGATTTTGGAAAGGGGGAATCATCAAAAACTGGTGTATAGGAAAACTTGATTGGTTGCCCATATCAAACAAAAATAATAATCATCATTTTTATTTCTATAGCGCCAACATATTCCACAGCACTTTACAATTAAGAGGGGACATGTACTGACAAAACATCCATGATCCAGCCATCAGCCAGGATCTGCCTAAGTGCAGTTACCGTGTGCTATTGGGGGCAGGGAGGATGTGGAGACAGATGAGTAGGAAGGAGCAGATTATGATTAACATTTAGAAGGGAACAGGAGAGAGTTAGGGTACCGTCACACAGTACCATTTTAATCGCTACGACGGCACGATCCGTGACGTCGCAGCGATCGTATGATTATCGCTCCAGCGTCGTAGACTGCGGTCACACGTTGCAATCACAGCGCTGGAGCGATGCCGAAGTCCCCGGTAACCAGGGTAAACATCGGGTAACTAAGCGCAGGGCCGCGCTTAGTAACCCGATGTTTACCCTGGTTACCAGCATAAACGTAAAAAAACCAAACAGTACATACTTACATTCCGGTGTCTGTCCCCGGCGTTCTGCTTCTCTCCACTGTGTAAGCGCCATAGCCGGAAAGCACAGCGGTGACGTCAGACGTCACCGCTGTGCTCGCTTTCCGGCTGGCAGACGCTCACACAGTGCAGAGAAGCTGAGACGCCGGGGACAGACACCGGAATGTAAGTATGTACTGTTTGTTCTTTTTACGTTTACGCTGGTAACCACGGTAAACATCGGGTTACTAAGCGCGGCCCTGCGCTTAGTTACCCGATGTTTACCCTGGTTACAAGCGAACACATCGCTGGATCGCTGTCACACACAACGATCCAGCGATGTCAGCGGGTGATCAAGCGACGAAAGAAAGTTCCATACGATCTGCTACGACGTACGATTCTCAGCAGGATCCCTGATCGCTGCTGCGTGTCAGACACTGCGATATCGTAACGATATCGCTAGAACGTCACGAATCGTACCGTCGTAGCGATGAAAATGGTACTGTGTGACGGTACCCTTAGGTTAGTGAGTTGAGGTGATAGTCCTGTCTAAACAGATGTGTTTTTAAATCAGGCTTAAAAACATGGGGGCTACATATTAGTCTGATCGTTTGGGGTAGCGCATTCCAGTAGACTGGCGCAGCACAAGAGAAGTCATGGAGACAGAGGTGCGAGGTTCGGATTAAGGAGGATGTTAGTCTTAGATCATTCGTAGAACAGAGGGCACGTGTAAAACGTTAGGCAAAAATGAGGGAGGAAATGTTGGGTGGTGGGGAATTTTGTGTGTGAGAGAGATGAGCTTATATTGCACTCTTTAGTGAAAGGGTAACCAGTGCAGAGACTGGCACAGAGTAGAAGCATCGGTGAAGAGGCTGGACAAAAATATGAGCCTGGCTGCAGGCCAGATTGTAGAGGAGTTTGGTTACAGGGAGACCGATCAGAAGAGAAGAAAAATTGTAAAGGGTCAAGAAGAGAGTTACCTGAGAGATACCGCATGAGACGGGAGTGAACCAACCATTCCTGGAGTAAGTAAACGCAAGATTGGAGAGCGGACTGTAGTTAGCAGTGTAGTTCTGGTCCAGGGATGGCTTTTTAAGAAAAGGGGTTATGATGGCATATTTTAAAGAAGAGGGAAGATACCCAAAGAAAGAGAGAGGTTAAATATTTTTGTTAAGTCGGGAGTGACAGCTAGGGTGAGAGACTAAAGGAGATGTGAGGGAATAGGGTCACTGGTGCAGTTTGTAGGGTGAGGAGCCTGGGCTCTTCTTCTTCTGTGACAGGATCAAAGACGGAAAGAGAACTTGAGGTGCAGGTGGGAAGGGGATCCATGCTCTGAGGGGATTGTGCAAAAATGTCTTGACAGATGTAATTGATTTTTTGTAGGAAATATGTGGCCAGATCATTAGCACTGAGGTTGGTGATGGGGCTCTGGACTTTAGGGCTCAGGAGGGAGTGAAAGGTTTCAAAGAGTTTTTTTTGGATTGTTGGCTAGAGATGTGATGAAGGTGATAAAGTAGACTTGTTTAGCCAAATGGAGAGCAGAGTTATAAATTTTGAGCATGAAATTATAGTGGATCAAGTCTTGTGCTGAAAGTGATTTTCTCTACAGATGCTTGGCACACTGGAGAAAATGTGTTGGCAGCGTGTGCTAGGGCTGCCATTGTATGTGGCGGGTAGTTCTGCGTGTAGCAAGTGCTGCTTCATCCAGCAGATGGTTCTTTGGAAAAGAAAAGCACCAACCTTTCTTCCTTCCTACCTTTCCATCCATAAATGTCTGATAGATATGGGGATCGAAAGTATTTGTGTGCATTCAGAAACCCTACTGCAATGAAGTAGCACGACTCATTGGTGATGGCAGACAGAATGGGGATCGAGGGCCCCCCATTCTGGAGATAGGTGTGGATCCCAGTGCTGGGATCCACATCTATCAGATATAAATGGCATATCCCACAAATACGCCATAAATATCTTGCAAGAGACAGCCCCTTTAAGGAAGCATCATACAGCTGTACACGTTGTATGCCGCCATATAGAGTACTTGCATTGACTGATAAAACTTTAAAAAGTTCTTTTGAAGTCTTTAATTCCAGGAATTGCAGATTATTTTAATCAAAGTGTTATCCGTACGGCCATTAATAAGGTGCCATTATTTTTCGGCCATCAGTCCTCTTAGTTCTAGTAGACCTGGGAGCGGACAGTAGTGAACAGATGGTATCCATGTATATACTTCTCTATGATCTCTTCCATTTCTCTTTCCTCTTCATGCCTGGAAATATCTGGAAAGCCGGCTTCTTAAAGAAGGGGTGTGTGCACCATAAAGGCAGCCAGATATCGTCGAGAAGGGGCTAATTTTGTTTAGTGTCACCCCTTCTATTGATCGGTAAGTTCCTGTGCTGTCTTCCCCTGTTTGCAAGATTGGATTGCGCTTTGGGCATCTAAGCATCACGTCTTTAACACATTGGCGGACATAAACGTTTTACAAGCACAAGACGCCGATGTTGTTTTTCGATACCTATTGGTTGTTTTTTTTTCATTAATTTGTCATTCAACCCATCCAGAAAGGCCTGTATTTTCACGGGCGCTCAGAAATGTCTGGCAAAGAATTTGGCAAAGAAAAGAATCTGGCAAGAGAAATCCGCCCCTTCCAATTCGTTTTTCTCCTCACGTCCGCCATCAATTGAGGGTCTGAAAGCCCATGTAGACATGGATTTTGACAATATCCAAAGGATGTTCCAAAACTCTAAACCTGTAATGTCTATGGGCAGTTTGAGTAGTATTTCCAATTATTCCTACGTGATCTCTATTACTTTACCCACTTCTTTTTTTATTACCTCTCTGTAAATCCTATTTATTCATGAACTGTCTGAGATATTTTTTTATTACTTTCTATACAGTTATAGTCCTGTAAGTAGGTCTATCTGCCTCCACCCATCAAACACATAGCATGCACCAACATATAATACATGCCAATAAAAACACCAATAAATGAATACGTCCTTGCCTTCTCCTCTTCCATGAAGGCCAGGGTTCATGACTAAATTACAGTTCTCTAAAGGCTGTACTCAGCCATAACCCGTCACCCATACATGTCCATGGGCTGCATTTGTGTATGCCTCCAATTTCACACTGATATATTTTATCTGTCAGATTTTAAAATGTTTTGGTGGTATCTACGTCATCTTCTTACGATCTTGCTTCATGTGGATGACGGAAGCAAGAAGGAGGGCGGCGATCGTAAGAAGATGGGAGGCGCCGGACCAAGAACAGCGACACCTTCTCAGACCGACCGCCCCGCAGGTGAGTATAATAAAAGGTCTTTTTCTTTCCTTACAGATCGGGTTGGGGTCAGATATATATCACTATAGAATGTTATATATCAGTTCTGAAAGGTGGTGGCCATATCTCATATCGGCCAAACCTGCTGACAGGTTCCCTTTAAGTAAAGTATTGTGAACATTGCTAAATTTATATATATATTTTATTTTTAAAATAAGATCGTGATACGGAATAAAAAACATTGCCAAAAATTGTTAGAAAATACACCTGATTTAAACAATATATCATTTTCTGATGATTTATAGCAGAGGGGAACGTACTTGCCGCACCAAGGATGTAGCCCTAGTAAGCTTGGAGACATCCCCTATATGAGTTGTGATGACGTGTGCCATATATTGGTTAGAAGAATAGAATTATAATTTACAACTTTATGAACTTTGGAAACTTTAATGAAAAACTTTTTCAGGACGGTGCAGTGAGACATTCAGTTGTGAGCACTTATTAACCTGCTCTGATGAAATATGACACATCCTGTCACCTGCTAACTTTTCCAAGGCAGCCAGAAACAAACAGAGGCCGCAGGAGGTATGACAAAGTTCCAGTCTGTCACACGGACCTGTAATTATCACCACAAACATCCTACTCTCCCCACACAAGAATGGCTGTCCGGGCCTGGATCATGTGCTTTGTTTCATACAAGTCACACAGGACAGACCGCCACACAGTGACTACACGTGCACGCATGGCTGTGCCCGGCCTAATTCTTGCAACCATCACTTATAGGGTTGCGATTTGCGTCTGTTCATCCTAAAACAACATTTTTCATTAATGGGGTTACTCATCACATTTTTCTATTTTAAAAATTGAAAAATAGTCTGGAATTTAAAAAAAATTGTAACCATCAACCGGACCCTCGCAGTTCCTTGGTAATGTCGTTGGTCCTCTCGCTTCCTCTTCGGGTGGGGGATGTAACGTGACCACTACTGCCACACAATGAAAACTCAATGGGGAATGTTCTGTTGGCCAAACAACTAATTAACTAATGGCTGAGGTGTATAAACACCATCAGGTAGCCTGATAGAACTTTCCGAAGAACAGAGAATTGGCCGTGATGAATTTCAAGACCCAATCCTTTTGTTCCTAGGAGAGGTAACCCATGGGGAGAAGTGTCTGACAGTGATTTACTCCATTATGCCCATGCATACTCGGCAAAATAATCATGTATCTGTATGTCGAGATGGAGAGAGATAGCTGCTGGCCAAATTCGTGTTCGGCCGACAGCTACTGTAGACACACGGGCACCTTTGGACTATGTGTGTTAGGAGTCGAGTTCCTGCCGCTGCACAGGGGGAATCTCGGGCCATGTCTGCTGCGGTCTCCCATCCTGCTTCAGCCACAGTGGAGCCTACTCAGCGGAGACGTCGGTCCCAGCGTCTCGCTCAGCCTGATACTGTGCAAAGGGTTACTGCTGTCTTTCCAGGCTCAGCCATTGTAGCCAGTACTGGTCAGCTGCGAGCAGACGTCTCTGGGACTACATCCTGCTTTTCTCCTTCTGAGCATGCCCAAGGTAAGACCTCTCATTGGAGGTCAGGGGTCACATGCTCAGGTACTACAGAAGCTACCATTGGTCCTCTAGGAAGGTCTTAAAGTTGCTCAGGTACTGTAGCAACTCCCATTGGTCCTCTAGGAAGGTCCTGAAGTTGCTGCAGCTATAAAAGGTTTGCATGGCCGCACGGCCATGCACTAGTATCAAACCAAAGTCTATGAGCTCAGCGCCAGTGTGGTCATGTCTGGATGTGGTTAGGGTTTGGCTGAAATAAGCCCCGAGAATACCGGCTCCTCCGGTGAGGAGTTTGTATGTGTGTATTCAGGGCCTTGGCTGAAATAAGCCGCTAGAATACCGGCACCTCCGGTGAGGAGATGTTTGCCTGTTTCTCTGACTGCATGACCACAGTTTTGCTCTGTTTGGTATCTGTGCACCTCTGTGAGGTTAACAGGGCACAGCATCTTGTTTCTAGCGAATCTCTGGAGTTAACAGAGTTCGCTTATACCACCACCATTTGCCAGCAGCAGGTTCCTCTCCTGCACGGTGGACCCCGAGTTGCGAACGTATATATATATATATATATATATATATATATGTATATATATATATATATGTATATATATATACTCGGTGCATTCCGCCAACCCTAACAATGTGCACCTGGAGTTTGTAATTTGGAGTTTTTTTTGGGAGGACACAGTCCAAAATCTCAACCAATGCCCATAAACCGAACATAGTGCACACAACTGCCATTTTGACATTGCTGTGCACTATGTTGATTTTATGGGGGCACTTTTAGAGATAGATTCCAGGCAGAAGCCACCTGAAAAGACATTGTGTGCACACAGCCTAAGGGAGTTGTTCAGTAGGAAATAAGTTAATTTTCTCTGAGAAGTCACACTTTCAGTAAGACGGTCAGGCAGCATTGTAACGCTAGAGCCTACAGATTAACCCTATATCTGCAGGTACATTTAATAGCATTTTCCAAGGTGACAGGTCCCCTTTAAACATCTGTCAACTTTAGGTCAGCGCTCCTTTGAATCCATGAGTAAAATTTTTCCATCCTGTATTTCTTCAGCCCCTGGGTTGTATATACCTCGTGACACTTTTTAGGAGGGTGCAGCAAAGTGAACGGACTATTATGCACAGTGCAGATTTACTCGCTGTAACCAGGTCTATTAGCAGATTATATCATGGCAAATCTAATAAGCCCTAAATTAAATAAATTTTCTGGACTGCCAGCACACAGCCCCCGCTGTGTGATATTTTCCATTCTGTAAAAGCGGGATTCACACTCCCCAGTGATCACTGCGCTCTCTGAACTAGGTGACCCGGAAAGTATACGGCTACATTCCCATGATGAGTTTTTGGTGAAATTTTGGTGCTGCAGATTTTCTGCACCCATTACGTAAAAAAAGATTACTTACATTTTTTCGAAAATACCCTGCGTAAAAGAATCATTGTGGGAACGTAGCCTAATACTCTGCAAAGAGAAGTCCTGAAGGTTGTGGGTGAGCAGGTATAACAATCAGGT
The DNA here is from genome assembly GCF_051348905.1 of Ranitomeya variabilis. Lineage (NCBI taxonomy): Eukaryota > Metazoa > Chordata > Amphibia > Anura > Dendrobatidae > Ranitomeya > Ranitomeya variabilis. The sequence goes on from NC_135236.1 coordinate 82,234,429, forward strand.
AGATAGTAATTATTATTATTATTTATTTATATAGCACCATTAATTCCATGGTGCTGTACATGTGAAAAGGGGTTACATACAGGGTTATAGATATCGTTAACAGTAAACACATTTACAATGACAGACTGATACAGAGGGGCGAGGACCCTGTCCTTGCGGACTTACATTCTTCACTGCGTATGAGGTTTATTCCGATACTACACAGAAAGATTCTCCAATTGTAAAATGATCTGAGCCATAGGGGGTGCAGAGGTAATAGTCACAATTGCACCCCGGTGCCCAGTGGCATAACTTGAAAAACATGCACCCCGATGCAAAAGCTCTAATGGGGCGCCCAATAATTGCAAATCTATAATAGCATTTCATATAGGTCTAAGAGACTTTTGGGGACCGTAGGCTCCCGGGCGTGGGAGTGATTGCAACCCCTGCACCGACTGTATGTAGTTACACCCCTGCTGGTGCCTCATGTGGCCCTTGTGTCACATAGGAAGACACCAATATTAGCAATGGCACATTAAACAGCGGGGGGTCCTGTTACAAATTTTGCACTGGGTCTCAGGAGCTTTCATTTACTCCTCTGTTTATACAGGGGAATATCTGATAATAAGAGAAGGGAACCTGTCATTAGATTTGTGCTGGTCGAACCACAGGCAGCAAAAATCACAGCTCGGCTGACCGATTGCAGAGAGGTAATTTTTACTCTGAAACACCGTGGCATTTCATAGGAAACATAGTCTGGAAAAAAACAACTGAGGAGAGACAAGTCTAGTCCGGCACCTTCTCTTTACAGTGCTCCTCTTTTCGACACGTCCCTTTGTGCACACATAGAAGAGACCTGTCAATCAACAGGAAATGGACCGGGGCTGGGAGAAGGTGCTGGACAAGTCAGGTCTCTACCTGACGGTTCTAACCTCAAAGTTTCGGTGTAAAATGCATCTGCCGCGAAGCCAGGCTCCGATTAATGCTGCCTGTGGTTTGGGCAGCACGAAATTAATGACAGGTTGCCTTTAAAAATGAAATATCTGATCCAACCTTTAAGTGCATTTGCTCGTGTTTGTGTAGGAATTACCTAATAAATGTCGTCTTATCAGCGATTCTGTTCCTTGTTGTTTTAATCGTCACGGTCTTGCTGTAACGGAAATCTTATTTACATAGACTAACTTTCTGGAAAGCTTGTGCATGTACACAGAAGCCAACCTCGGGAACCGGTCATGTAAAGAAACATGATTAACCTGCAGATAAGAGGTTAATAGCACTCTGACACTGTCCGACGTCTAAACTTAAGAGTACCACTGCCTGGAGGTAATGAACTTCCGGCAGCCTCGGGCTTTCAGTCGTGGGGGAACGGCAGGTGCCATTTCAGTCACAGCACCTTGCATAGAGAGGGATGACATCTTGTTAGGGAAATGGGTTGGAGACAGACGCTCCTGATTCATGAATTGTTGCAGCGGACAAGTGGCGTGAACCTCTGTGAGCGCCTTGCCCCTGCTGGAGTAAGCCCCAAACAAGTTCCGAAGAAATTCAAGTTGACACAGAGACATAAAAAGCTAGACTGCAGTTGCCAAAATGTACGCGAGTTAGCCAAAATTCTTCTGGGAAAGCGTCTTGTGAACAGATGAGACCAAGATAGAGCTTTTTGGTAAAGCACATCATTCTACTGTTTACTTAAAATGCAATGAGGCCTACAAAGAAAAGAACAGTACCTTCAATCAAATATGGTGTTTGGGGTTGTTTTGCTGCCTCTTTCACTGGGTGCCATTACTATGTACAAGGTATCATGAAGTCTGAATATTACAAAAAGGATTTTGTGTTGCAATGTAATGCCCAGTGTCAGAAAGCAGGGATTGCGTCTTAAGTCGTGAGTCTTCCAGCAGGACAATGACCCCAAACATACATCATGAAGCACCGAGAAATGGATGGAAGCAAAGTGATAAGAGTACTGAAGTGATGGGTCCAGATCTAAATCCCACTGAACCTCTGTGGGATCAGATCTTACAATTGCTGTTGAGAGAAGGCGCCTTCAAATATGAGAGATCTGAAGCAGTTTGCAAAAGAAGAGTGGTCCAAAATTCCAGTTGAGAGGTGTAAGAAGCTTGTTGATGGTTATAAGTTAGTGATTGATTGCAGTTATTTATTCTCAAGGGTGTGCAACTAAATATTAAGTTGAGGGTGCCAACATTTTTTTCCGGCCCATTTTTGGGGGTCTTATGTGAAATTATGTCCAATTTGCCTTTATCGTTTTTTTTTTCTTTTGCGTTGGTCCAATACAGACAAAGAAAGACAATCTTTGAAAATTTTTGGAGAACAGGAGAAGTCCCAGAAGACTGGAGAAGAGCAAATGTTGTTCCTATCTTCAAAAAGGGGAAGAAGGTGGACCCAGGGAACTATAGGCCGGTGAGTCTGACTTCTTTATCAGGAATGATCTTTGAACAAATTATTAAACAACATGTAACATGAGTCAGCATGGGTTTTCAACTAATAGTCTGACATGACTTAACTTAATTTCTTTCTATGACAGAATTACTGACTAGGTGGATCAGGGAAATGCTGTAGATATAGTATATCTTGACTTCAGCAAAGCATTTGACAAAGTATCTCACACAAACTTTATTGAAAAAATGACTCAGTATGGAATGGGCAAGGCAACTGTTAGGTGGATTCATAACTGGCTTAGTGATCGGACCCAAAAAGTGGTCGTAAATGGCTGCACATCCAGTTGGAAGAATGTCTCAAGTGGGGTACCACAGGGCTCTGTCCTGGGCCCTGTATTGTTCAACATCTTTATCAATGATTTAGATGGAGGAATTGAAGGTAAACTGATTAAATTTGCTGATGACACAAAGCTAGGAGGGATAGCTAATACTAGAGAAGAGAGAGGATTCAAACAGATATAAATAAACTGGAGCAGTGGGCAGCAACTAACAGAATGGTTTTTAACATGGAAAAATGCAAAGTCCTACATCTGGGCAATAAAAATGAAAAAAGCATATACAGAATGGGAGGAATAGGGCTAAGCAACAGCACATGTGAAAAAGACTTGGGTATACTAATAGATCATAAACTGAACATGAGTCAACAGTGTGATGCAGCAGCAAAAAAGGCAAATGCAATTCTGGGATGTATTAACAGAAGCATACAGTCTAGATCACGTGAAGTCATTATCCCCCTCTACTCCTCTTTGGTCAGACCTCATCTGGAATACTGTGTCCAGTTTTGGGCACCACATTTTAAAAAAGAAATCAACAAACTGGAGCAAGTTCAGAGAAGAGCGACCAGAATGGTGACCAGTCTGCAAGCCATGTCCTATGAGGAACGGTTACAGGATTTGGGAATGTTTAGCTTGCAAAAAAGAAGACTGAGAGGAGACTTAATAGCTGTCTACAAATATCTCAAGGGCTGTCACATTGTAGAAGGATCATCTTTATTCTCATTTGCACAAGGAAAGACTAGAAGCAATGGGATGAAACTGAATGGGAGGAGACACAGATTAGATATTAGAAAAAACTTTTTGACAGGGTGATCAATGAGTGGATCAGGCTGCCACAAGGGTTAGCAAGTTCTCCTGCAATGGAAGTCTTCAAATAAAGGCTAGACAGACGTCTGAGATGGTTTAGTGATTTCCGCTTTGACCAGGGGGTTGGACCAGATGACCTAGGAGATCTCTTCCAACTCTACCATTCTATGATTATATGATATGATTCTATGAAAACAAGTGTAATTGCAATAACGTTCTTGGGACATTTCAAGGGTGCCAACACTTTCAACCATGTGTAAGGAGGTTGCTTTCCCTGCTCCTTACCTGGAACCACTTAGTCAGACAGCTGGGTTGTTGGGGGGAAGACTTTCTGCCCTGGACAGAAGGGACCATGTGACTGCTGGGGGCAGGGAGGAAGAGAGAGGGGTGTGGTCAGAAAAGAGCGGGAGAGCAGAGCACGCAAGACAGAGGGGACAGCGCGCCAGAGAGAGAGCAGGCTGCAGCGCCGCACTCCCCGAAAGAGAGTGCTCCCTGTGAGGGTACTGAGGCTGAGATACCAGCCGTAGTGAAGGCTGGATGTGAAAGTGTGAACTTAGAAGCCTCCGTAATCAGAGAAGACGTATCCCCTGACAGTGACCTGAGCGCGCAGCCCTAGTGACCGCAGTGACAAGCCAGGACCCCTGAGTGTGACAAGTAAACTGCTCAGTGTGTGTGCAGCATTGCTGCTGCAGAGAGGGACTTCCAGCCTGATATACAGAGACTGGCAGCAGAGTAGCTGAGTTACTTCCTGCTTCCAGCTTCACTGGGAGAAAAGACTGCAAAGACTTAACCCCGGAGTCTCCAGTTCCCAGGAGACAGAGGAGAGACTTCAGGATCTCAAGCGCTGCTGGTGACTGTACCCACATTGGAATAAGAACCCTCCAGTCAGGACCTCCCTGGACTGATAAGTTACAAGAACATTCGTTAACCCTTTCGATTCTGCTTAACTGTTTACTGTTTGCTTTATCTCTATTAACCCCGTTTACTCCCTGCGAGGAGAATCTTACTCCTGTCAATAAATTCCCCCCAACAGTTGGTCTGTCTGTTCCGTCGTGACATACTCAACCCTGCACTCTATTACACATGACTGTGAGTGAAGTGGGACATTTGATCCATTGTGCAATCTTCCTCAAAGATTCAGGAGAAAGTCAGTCACGTATGCTAATTATGGATTTGGTAGCCAAGAATGATAATCAGTTTTACATAAGAATGACAAGTGGAACATTTTGTACAAGAGTCATCCCTACCTGCTCTTCCCAACTGATAAAAGTATTGAAGTTTGCTCATTCACATTGCAACCTGCCAACCTACGCTCGACGTACTCTGTAAATAATGGAGGCAAGAGCCATGCATGATAACAACACATTGGTAATACTCATAATATTAGCAAATTGTCTCATAAAGAAGTGAATTTGCCTCAAATGTTCCCAATAATTCAGATTTTCCCAAATCCAATTTTTTTTTGCGATTTGTGTAGTGCGCCACTGCCAGATGGCGGATGGCTGAAGGTTAGACAGCATCTCGGGTGACACTTGTCACATCCTGATGTACGTCTGCCAATACCTACTCAGTGCAGGCGGCGAGTGATGGAAGACGCTGAAGATAATGCCATGAAGGACAGGAGAGGATGGAGTAGGAGTGAACCAGCGCAGGCGGAGAGTGATGGAAGACACTGAAGATAATGCCATGAAGGACAGGAGAGCACGGAGAAGGAGTGAACCAGCGCAGGCGGAGAGTGATGGAAGACGCTGAAGATAATGACATGAAAGGATGGAGTAGGAGTGAACCAGCCCAGGACTAGGCAGGAAGCTTTGGGAACAATGCGAAGGTGAACAACTGACTATATTATTATATGTTATTATGCACTGGGATCTGCCGAGACCCTGATCAAAATAAGGAACATTCAAGTGGCACCAAATAAATTACCGGTAGCTGCAAATTGAATTTTTTGGCCAAATTCGAGTGAGCTGATGAATTCTAATTTTGTCAGATTCGCTCGTCCACCCGTAAGTCTTTATTATTTTGCAAGATATATCAAAAAAATGTATTTCTACCAGGTAATAAAAATCAAAATCACATTTAATGCAAGTTCTCAAGTCGTCCTCTTCTGTTGGGTTGTTTAATAAAAGTCTATTCAGTGTGTACTTAAGGCTGTGGTCAGACGAGCACACGGAAAGTCGTCCGATTTTCATCCATATTGTCATCTGTGTGACATCCGTATTTACATAAGTTATAATGTACAAGACCAATTACAGTTTCCTCGATCACTAATGGTGGTGTATCTGTAAAAATTGGATGCTACAAGGATGATCTGTATGAGATCCGATTACTTTGGCACTCATAGACTAGAATGTTTCTCGAATGACTAGGCCAAAGCGAGTCCCCCTCTCCCTTTGACAGACAGATTTTACCTTATCTACAGACATAGGGATAGACCTGTCAATCAACTAGAACGGGAAGGAGAGAAGCTGCCAGGTACCGGCCTCGGTTTTTTTAAATATATGTTTTCCTAAAAACAGCAGTCTTTCAGAGTAACACATACCTAGCTGCAATGGGGCAGCATGAATCCGAGGACAGGTTCCCTTTAAAGTGGCGGTCTACCTTTTGTCAGGAGGGGTAGGGCAGGTTGATTGTTGTACAGGCGATTCCTCCGAATTCAGCTGTTTTCGTAGTACACAAAATTAGTTGCCTGAAGGCCTATGCCAGTGATGGGCAACCTTTTGAGCTTGGTGTGTCTAAATTCGCCAAAAAAACGAACATAACTTGGGTGGTGTGTCACCTTGATAAAAAAAAAAACATAATTTTGCGACATGTATAGTTTAAATAACAAATATGTATAATTATAATTAACTTACTTGCTTAGTGACTTCTTTGTTCATCTGTCAGTTGGTTTCTTTTATTGGTCTTGCTATTATTTAACTTGTGTGGGGTGCCGTGAACTAAGATGATGGGTCTCCCCTGTACACTAATGCTGGGGTGCAGGGCAGATGATGGGTCCCCCCTGTACACCATACCTCCCAACTTTAGGGGAAGGGAAAGAGGGACAAAGTCAGCGGCGCGCGTAGCGCGCCGCGGCAAATTTTGGGCCACACCCATTTCACAACTAGCCACGCCCCAACCACACCCATTTAGCACTTCTGATCACAATGTTTCGTTAACAATAATTATGAACAAAAAAATATGGCCACACACGACGCTCCATACTGTACAATGGCCATTGGCCACATTATGCTCCATACTGTATAATGGCCCCACATGATGCTGCGTACAGTATACTTGCCCCACGTGATGGGGCACGTATAAAATGCCCCATAGCATAAAATACGCTGACACACCCTGACTACGGATCAATATTTTGGGGACATTTCTCCGTATTACGCCCGTAGTACGGCCGTATAATACGTGGCGTATTGTCTTACGCCGAGTGTGACGCCGGCCTTACTGGTATAATTATTATAGGGGCCAAGTCCCTTTTGTATATATCTCCCTGATATACACCGAGCACCATTTTGTGTTCATGTAATTTGTGTTATGGGTTCGACAGGGCTAAAAACATAGTAACACCCACGGAGCACATCTGCCCGGCACCAGGTCCTCCTGACCCCCGGAGTGCGCATACGTGAAGTGCGACCGAAGATTCCTGAGGCGGTGGAGTCAGAGGTGAGTAACGGGGTGAGGGGTCGGCATGCTGCTGCCGTATTTAGCATTTTGGGTGACAATACCCCTTTAACGATAACCATGGGGAGAGGGGTGCTGCACCAGGTTGGTGGAGAATCCGATGGATGGGTACCAGGGGGAGAGTGGGAGCGGGGTGCGCTGCATGGGGAGACAAAGTTTGTGTCAGTCCTCCTAATGCTGTCAGATCAGAGTCTCTGCTGTAACGGGCAGCGCTGCATGGAGAGGGGGAGAGACACATTCACTTACAGTCAGTCTGCAGATCCCCGCTCGCTGCTCCCGCGGTCACGAGAAACCAGTCCGGGTGCTGGCGCTGCCGCTCTAGTGTCCTCAGAGTCCGCCCACGTTGAGGAGGAAGCCGGAGGCGGGCGGTGAGGCAACTCAAGGGGGCGTGGCTACAACGCAGACAGTCCCAGGCAGGGAACGGAACGAACAGCTGCGGGTACAGTAATCGGGCTCTCTCTACGTCCCGGAAGTGGGCGGGGCTTCACTGGCGGCCGCAAATTCGGGATTTTAAATGCCCGAAGCGGGACAGCGGGACCCCGGTGCCAAAGCGGGACTGTCCCGCTGAAATCGGGACGGTTGGGAGGTATGCTGTACACTGATGCTGGGGTGCAGGGCAGATGCTAATCACTAGCTTATAATTAGAAGTGTCCTGTGACTGTCCAGGACATTAGTGAAAGTCCTTTGCTTTTCTCCCTCCGGCCCTTGGTGTACTCTACAATACCCCCAGTCATTCTAGTGGCGGCACCAGGGGCAGTGTGCGACAATGGCAGGCGCCCTCCATACATAGCGTGTGATGAGCTCCTCTGAGGATTTTTGTTCACTTCCTTTCCTCTGAACTGGCCTGGGATCGCTTCCTCGGAGCACACGTAGCTCCGTCAGTAATGGCTCAAGTGTGTGTGTGTTTCCCCCCCGGGAGGGGGTTGGGAGCGTGAGCCGTGGCCAGAGTCCGCCTGCTTCCTCCTGCCACTGGGAGGCCATGCATTGCTGGCTGCGGTGACGGAGAGTGAAGCGCGATGAGCAGCTCTCCGCGGCTCCGCTCCGTGCTCTCTGCCAGCCGTGCTCTGCAGCAGGCTGCCCCCTCCGCTGTGCAGCCAGCCCTCCTGTCCCGCCGCCAACCTCCTGCTCCTGCCGCCCAAACAGAGCTCCGGCGCAGAGCGTCTAGGCCTGGGACTTTCGGGAGCTGCGCCGGGTCTACCGGAAGTCCCAGGCCTAGACGCTCTGCGCCGGAGCTCTGTTGTTTCGGCCTACAGGCCTCCTGCATGGCATCCGATCCGATAAAAAATCGGAACGGCTTGCCATGCAATTTAAGGATGCAATTTCTATGGGGCCGCGGCCGGCGGCCGCGTGTCACTGAAAATGACTACGCGTGTCAGCACTGACACGCGTGTCATAGGTTCGCCATCACTGGCCTATGCAATTGCCAATTTAGAGGAACAACCTGTCACTGCTTGCGTCATCACCGCCTTCAATAGTGAAGCTGTAATGGAACTACATGCCAAGGCCCATTGTGTAGTTGTAACAAGGGTGACCGGTGGAAATTGGGGTAGTTGTGGAAAGTTGTTTAAAGGCACAGTACATGGGCAGAGTTCACTGAGCAAACGGTCATTGAGCACCCCTGATCCCTTGCATATAGATGGGACCAACACAGCTTTTCCCCGCAGGTTACCTTTTCTTCCTCTGGTGACAGCAGTCCAGGCAAATAAGGGTCAGGAAGGCAGCTGTACTCGAACAGAGGAAAGGAACTTATATTGAACAAACGATGAAGGATCGACAAAAAGACAATTTCAACACTGGCTTCCTGCTCTTTCCCTGACACGTGCTGCAGCCATTCACACAACATCCACAGTGGCCGAGATCTGCAGTTATCCAATCTCTGGCATCTGGGCGCCTGAGACCCCTATAGCCAAGGCCCTTCCCAAGTCCTGGGGACCTATGATGTAAGCCTTCAGTCCATATAACTCCTTGGTCCGGGGCAGCAGATGTCTCCCATCCAGGAGTCTGGCAATGCCCCTTCTGTAGCACACATCTGCCCTGGACAACTTACCAGGGCTTACTGCTTGCAGACCAGGACTTCCTGTCTGCTCTGGAGGCTGCTGACCCAGCCCCCTAAGTTACTTAACTCTTTCCCTACTTCTAACACACAGTTACATACATTACAATAGTAAACATTAGGACCAGGCAAACACAGCACAATACATTAAGAATACATAACATATTTACAGCTCTGGCAAAAAATGTGTCTGATTTTTCTCTTTATATGTATATTTTTTAGCAAAATGTAAGCAGTTCTTTTTTGTTTGATGGCTTGTGACTATCCATCATCCTCTTGATTACATTCCAGAGGTTTTCAATGGGGTTCAGGTCTGGAGATTGGGCTGCCCATGACTGGGTTTTGATGTGGTGGTCTCTTAATTTTTGCCAGAGCTGTATATACAGTGCACAGGGGGGTCACACAGAAGGAGAGGAGTGTGCAACTGAGGAGACCTGCCACCCCCTTACATAGTCTTGTGTCACTTCTCCTGTTTCTGATTCCCATTAGAAGAGATTAGCACTTGTATTACTCTAGACTCGCCAGATTTTGAGGTAGACTTAAGAAGGGCATACACAGTAGAGGACTGTCGTCCTAACAATATTTCAGTAACAGTGGCCATTTCTCCCATACACAGGACCTCTTGCTCAGCCGTGTGCTCCTGTGTTCTCTTTGACAGAGCCACGGACAGACATTTCGGGCCAGCGGTTTATTTCCGGAAGAAGAAAGCGATCGGCAGTCTAAAATCGGACAAGCCCGATCGTACATCCATTTGATATCTGATTTGGCAGCAAACAATTAAGAGGAGTGTGAGCCCCCAAAACATTACAACCAGTTGCGGTAACCCCCTATACATAGCATCAAACTTGATTTAAGGAGGTTCAGTCAACATTAGTCTAGTATGGAGGGATTTACCTGAATTTCTTGGACCCCTCTATTTTTGTGGGGGACCCAGAAGTTCAGGTGCTCATGGTGTAACTTTAGGCAAAAAGTCTCATTGGTGGCAATCAATCTATATTGCCATTATAGCTAATTAATGGGGTCTCTTTTTGCATATCTTTCGGAAACATTTAAGCTCTGGTCAAGCGGACAATCCCTTTAGTGGACGTAACTGAAAACAGATCGGCATGTGTATACCAGACTTGAGATATCAGAAAAGTGAAGACTCCAAAGGCTGTAAACTAGAGAGAGAAAAGATAAAGATGGACGCTGAGTGCTGCTGTCTCTGCTTATCCACACAGATGGCTTTAGCACAGCCTTGTAGAAGCCTCCATTATCTCCGCTATCACCGTCTTACCTTGTTGTCCCTATCTAGAGAGCTACTTTTAGCATTCCCACAAGTCTTGTTTTCATTCTTCCTGTTATCACATTGCTTGTTTTCCTCCTTTATCTAAATCTATACTCTTTTCTTTCCCAAGATATATTTTTTTCTCCCTCATTCCACATTTTTGTAAACTTGCGGCAGAGCGAGGGAGTAGGAAAACAAACAGTACGGGTCCTCCAAGTTCATGGTTTCCCAAAAGATTCTGTGTTTAGCCAAAAAGGAAGAGCAAAAATAGTTCTGGTTATCTGGTTTATACCACTAAAACACAAGCTGAAAAGAAGAAACAGGAAGAACCTTTCCCGACAAAAAGTGTATGGAGGATCTGGAAAGACGTTTGACCGACCGCTAACTAGGGTGTGTGGATGCCTCTACCTTCCCTAGTAATAATTAAAAGAATGCTACTAGCTCACTCCATCAGTTTGTGCAGGTCCAGAAGCCCCAAAAGTTAGGGCTCCTTCACACATCAGTTGTTCGTTTACGAGTGCCATCCATGTTTTCACAGATAGCGCTCGTCCTTGTGTTAGTCTTTGGGATTGTTCACATATCTGTTACTTTTTGCAGACCGAGTGACCCATGCAAAATCATGGAGACATGTCCGAAGTTGGTGTGTCAGATCAATAAAAGTCTTTGGGTCCATGAAAAAAAAACCAGACAGCAATCTAATGTGTATGGAAGCACCGGCCAACTGATTGACGGGGAAGATGTCGAGCCGGCCAACATGACTGTCAGCTGAACAACTGGCCGAAGCATCGTTTGCCTGACATCCAATGTATATGGTCGGCTTAAAATGCAACAACCAAAAGCTTATTTGAAAAGGGTCTTACAACATTTTACTGAAAAAAAAATAAAGAAAGAGCAAAATAAAAAAAAACATTTGTGGCAAAATTTGTCAGTGCACAAAAAAAGACAAGGCAAAAAAAAACCCTTCAATAATACCACAAATGATGAATCAGAGCTTTAGTGCATTATAGTCCAGTCTAACTAAAAATGGGTCCAAAATTCTGTGCCGATTCATTTATTAAAATGGTTTTTCCAATCAGAGCCACTCTTAGGTGAGACCACCTCTCCATTAATGGCAGAGTGAGACAGGGTCCATTCTTCAGTCGGACAATTATGAGACATTTATGGCATATATTATACATCTCAGAGGTGAGGTTCACATTTGGCACGTTCTTGTCTCTGGTTTGGCTGGTATGACCTAATTTGTGTATTTTTTCCCATGGAGTATCAAGCTTCTATATTATGCTGGGTCTCCTGAATAACAGCCATTATCACCGCTGCCCTGATTTTAAAGGACTGTGCTCACGTCTGATCTTCAGAAGCGCACTGTTCTCCTGCCTCCTGCTTGCTGGGGGGGCACCGTGCTCCTGAATTGACAATTTGGACTAGCAGCATTGCCATACACAGCTGGTCCGAACTGTCCTTACTCACTTTCTGTAAGCTTTGCCTCTACAGCTTTGGCGGAGTCAATGCAGAGACGTTCAGACAAAGACATCTCCTGTGCTCAGAAGTACAAGGAGATCAGATGAAGCACCTAATTTCCTCCAGGTTTGGAGGAGTGCAGGGGAACTGAAGCGGTCTGGATCTCGCAATTCGGTCAGCTTTACCGCAGCGCTTACAAGCTCTATAGAAAATAGGTTGCAAACGCCACCAGTTGTCTGCAGGATGTGTCAGTGCTGAGGCACAGAAGACCAGTAAGGTCGCAGCTAAGGTTCAATTCAGAGGGCAAGATGATAGTCAAAAGTCTAAATCATAGGTCAAACTGGAGAGAAAAATAGTTGGCAATAAATCGAAAATTTCAGATACAAATCAAGGGTCAAAAAACAGACAGGCTGAGTATGTCAAATTGCAGGGTAGTGGCTAAGTCCAAAGATGGCTTCTGATAATCACAATTTTAATGGCAAGATGCCGGGGAAAAAGGGACTGGGCTCTACTACAGGTGCCAACTCTACGCCGGGAACAAAAAAGGCATTTGGCTCCACTACAGGTGCCAACTCTACGCCGGGAACAAAAAAGGCATTGGGCTTTACTACAGGTGCCAACTCTACGCCAGGAAAAAAAAAGGCATTGCGCTCCACTACAGGTGCCAACTCTACACCAGGAACAATAAAGGCATTGGGCTCCACTACAGGTGCCAACTCTACGCCGGGAACAAAAAAGGCATTGGGCTCCACTACAGGTGCCAATTCTACGCCGGGAACAAAAAAGGCAATAGGCTGCACTACAGGTGCTAACTCTATACCAGGAAGAAAAGGCATTGAGCTCCACTACAGGTGCCAACTCTATACTGGGAAGAAAAGGCATTGGGCTCCACTACAGGTGCCAACTCTATACTGGGAAGAAAAGGCATTGGGCTCCACTACAGGTGCCAACTCTATACCGGGAAGAAAAGGCATTGGGCTCCACTACAGGTGCCAACTCTATACTGGGAAAAAAACACATTGGGCTCCACTACAGGTGCCAACTCTACGCCGGGAAGAAAAGGCATTGGGCTTCACTACAGGTGCCAACTCTCTACTGGGAAGAAAAGGCATTGGGCTCCACTACAGGTGCCAACTCTATACCGGGAAAAAAAGGCATTGGGCTCCACTAGAGGTGCCAACGCTATGCCGGGAAAAAAAGACATTGGGCTCCACTATAGGTGCCAACTCTATACCAGGAAGAAAAAGCCTTGAGTTCCACTACAGGTGCCAACTCTATACCAGGAAAAAAAGGCATTGGGCTCCACTACAGGTGCCAACTCTATGCCGGGATCAAAAAAGGCATTGGGCTCCACTACAGGTGCCAACTCTACGCCGAGAACAAAAAAGGCATTGGGCTGCACTACAGGTGCCAACTCTATACCAGGAAGAAAAGGCATTGGGCTCCACTACAGGTGCCAACTCTACGCCGAGAACAAAAAAGGCATTGGGCTCCACTACAGGTGCCAACTCTATGCCGGGAGCAAAAAAAAGGCATTGGGCTCCACTACAGGTGCCAACTCTACGCCGGGAACAAAAAAGGCATTTGGCTCCACTACAGGTGCCAACTCTATGCCGGGAACAAAAAAGGCATTGGGCTCCACTACAGGTGCCAACTCTACGCCGGGAACAAAAAAGGCATTTGGCTCCACTACAGGTGCCAACTCTATGCCGGGAACAAAAAAGGTATTTGGCTCCACTACAGGTGCCAACTCTATGCCGGGAACAAAAGACATTGGGCTCCACTACAGGTGCCTACTCTATACCGGGAAGAAAAGGCATTGAGCTCAACTACAGGTGCCAACTCTATACTGGGAAGAAAAGGCATTGGGCTCCACTACAGGTGCCATCTCTATAATGGAAAGAAAAGGCATTGGGCTCCACTACAGGTGCCAACTCTATACCGGGAAGAAAAGGCATTGGGCTCAACTACAGGTGCCAACTCTATACCAGGAAGAAAACGCATTGGGCTCCACTACAGGTGCCAACTTTATACTGGGAAGAAAAGGCATTGGGCTCAACTACAGGTGCCAACTCTATACCGGGAAGAAAAGGCATTGGGCTCCAGTATAGGTGCCAACTCTATGCCGGGAACAAAAAAGACATTGGGCTCCACTACAGGTGCCAACTCTTTGCCGGGAACAAAAAAGACATTGGGCTCCACTACAGGTGCCAACTCTACGCCGGGAACAAAAAAGGCATTTGGCTCCACTACAGGTGCCAACTCTATGCCGGGAACAAAAAAGACATTGGGCTCCACTACAGGTGCCAACTCTATATTGGGAAGAAAAGGCATTGGGCTCCGCTACAGGTGCTAACTCTATGCCAGGAAGAAAAGGCATTGGGCTCCACTACAGGTGCCAACTCTATACTGGGAAGAAAAGGCATTGGGCTCCGCTAGAGGTGCCAACACTATGCCGGGAAAAAAAGAAATTGGGCTCCACTATAGGTGCCAACTCTATACCAGGAAGAAAAGGCATTGGGTTCCACTACAGGTGCCAACTCTATACCAGGAAGAAAAGGCATTGGGCTGCACTACAGGTGCTAACTCTATACCAGGAAGAAAAGGCATTGGACTCCACTACAGGTGCCAACTCTATGCCAGGATCAAAAAAGGCATTAGGCTCCACTTCAGGTGCCAACTCTAGGCCGGGAACAAAAAAGGGATTAGGCTCCACTACAGGTGCCAACTCTACGCCGGGAACAAAAAAGGCATTTGGCTCCACTACAGGTGCCAACTCTATGCCCGGAACAAAAAAGGCAATTGGCTCCACTACAGGTGCCAACTCTATGCCGGGAAGAAAAGGCATTGGGCTCAACTACAGGTGCCAATTCTATACTGGGAAGAAAAGGCATTGGGCTCCACTACAGGTGCCAACTCTATACTGGGAAGAAAAGGCATTGGGCTGGACTACAGGTGCCAACTCTAAATGGGGATGAAAAGGCATTGGGCTCAACTACAGGTGCTAACTCTATACCAGGAAGAAAAGGCATTGGGCTCCACTACAGGTGCCAACTCTATACTGGGAAAAAAAAGGCATTGGGCTCCACTACAGGTGCCAACTCTATACTGGGAAAAAAAAGGCATTGGGCTCCACTACAGGTGCCAACTCTAAACGGGGAAGAAAAGGCATTGGGCTCCACTTCAGGTGCCAACTCTATACTGGGAAAAAAAAGGCATTGGGCTCAACTACAGGTGCCAACTCTATACTAGGAAGAAAAGGCACTGGGCTCAACTACTACAGGTGCCAACTCTATACTGGGAAGAAAAGGCATTGGGCTCAACTACAGGTGCCAACTCTATACTGGGAAGAAAAGGCATTGGGCTCCACTACAGGTGCCAACTCTATACTGGGAAGAAAAGGCATTAGGCTCCACTACAGGTGCCATCTCTATAATGGAAAGAAAAGGCATTGGGCTCCACTACAGGTGCCAACTCTATACCGGGAAGAAAAGGCATTGGGCTCCACTACAGGTTCCAACTCTTCACCGGGAACAAAAAAGGCATTGGGCTCCACTACAGGTGCCAACTCTATACTGGGAAAAAAAAGGCATTGGGCTCCACTACAGGTGCCAACTCTAAACGGGGAAGAAAAGGCATTGGGCTCCACTACAGGTGCCAACTCTATACTGGGAAAAAAAAGGCATTGGGCTCAACTACAGGTGCCAACTCTATACTAGGAAGAAAAGGCATTGGGCTCAACTACTACAGGTGCCAACTCTATACTGGGAAGAAAAGGCATTGGGCTCCACTACAGGTGCCAACTCTATACTGGGAAGAAAAGGCATTAGGCTCCACTACAGGTGTTAACTCTATACCAGGAAGAAAAGACATTGGGCTCCAGTACAGGTGCCAACTCTATACCAGGAAGAAAAGGCATTGGGCTCCACTACAGGTGCCAACTCTATGCTGGGAACAAAAAAGGCATTGGGCTCCACTACAGGTTCCAACTCTTCACCGGGAACAAAAAAGGCATTGGGCTCCACTACAGGTGCCAACTCTATACCAGGAAGAAAAGGCATTGGGCCCCACTACAGGTGCCAACTCTTGTTGAAGTTATAAAATTGACTTTCAATCAAGGTGCTTTATCTGCCCAAATCACTGATCGGTTTCCTGATGCCAGTTCTCCTCATTTCTGCTTCCAGATCCAATAGGACTAAAAGTGGTACGAGGCATAAGACCAAAAAGATCTTTGTCTAGACATGGTTAACATAAAAGGTGAAAAACTTCCCCCCATAGATAATTGTGTTTGTAATGGCGGACACATTCCCAGGAGTGACTGCGGCTGTGACAAAAGATGGTAAAAACCTGTGTGATCATGTCGTCCAAACCTCAAGGCTGATGGTTAGCTCTTTGATATCAGTCACTAAAAGTAAAGGCCTAAGTAGGCTTTTCAGCCTTCCTGCCCATTTTCTCTGTGGGAGATTTTTGGTGGATCAGACTGATGCAAACCAAGGGCCGGGTCAAAAACATTTCACAAGATTTCATTTCAATATTTCTGATGCTTCTCTTTGTGACGTGTTACATGTTCCTACAAGGCAGGCCCCATTCCACCACTACTCTGTGCTCTAGTTCAAAGGCTCACGGGCCCATTGCAGGTGCTTTTGGGGGTGGACAGGGCTCAGTCTGAGCAATATGACTAATTTGTGGCTTTTAACGTGTAACAGCTTTTGGGCATTTTAAAAAAAATATTTTCTAGACCCTTGAAGGGAGGTGTCCAACTTTGGGGATATGTTTTACCTATATGCATGTAATAGGGGCTTTAAAAAAAATTACTTTTGCAATTGGGTTTCATTAAAAAATTGTCACCATTTGCCTTCTATATCCTCTATGCTGCACTGTCCATTGTCGGCTGCAGAATGAGTTAACTGAGAGTCTGTCAGTCAACCTTCTATACCGATCTGTAACTCTTACAGTATCTGTCATTTTCTAAGCTCTCAACTGATTTCAAACCGCAGCTCACATCAAAGCTGAATGTGTTGGGAAACGAAGAACATTTAAAGCCAAAACAGGGAAAAAATTTTCAATCAACCCAATGGCAAAAATATATATTTCAGCCCAATACATGCACATAATTAAAAAAAAAAAGTCCTCCTGAGGTTTGTGGTTCTGCTTCATCCTAGATGATACCAGCTGAATGAACCTCATTGATTTCCCCCAACATTTTTGGCGCAGTCTTCAATGGAGGCTTCTTAAAGGGCCTCTGGCGATAGTTTGAACAAGTCCATACATTGACGGCAGTTTTATATCGCTGATCTATCCCTGATGCCATTAGATCGGAGTCAGAGGAGGGGAAGCGCAGCAACTCTGCTCACTCTGCAAAGTCCTGGCCAATATAGAAGGTATTAGACAAGACGGAAAACGGGAAAAAGGTGTCAAGACGATAAACGATCCAGACGTGGCACATCGACTCACACAAGTATACACAAAAACCTCTAGATTATTCTTTCATTATAGTCTATGCGGCCTCATTATACCAGAAAAATGCTGGAGAGCAGCTCCAAGTACAGGAAGATGAGTACACAGTCAGGGTCGCAGTGTGTGCCGCCAGCGTTCATGTGTTTTATCAGGTTAACGTGACCAGATCACAAGTGAAGCACAGAAACAAACAAAAAAAAAAAACACAGAAAAGTCAGATTCCTGCAAAAAGCAAACTGCTCATGAAAAGGGTCAAACCATGGTTGCTCACTTACAGCACAAAAACAGCAGCAGTGTGTCCAGAGGTGAAAGTAGGATTGTAGCTTAGCCCCATTAAATTCAGTTGCAATACCAGATACAACATGTACTCAGGGATGGTGCAATTTCTGGAAGAAGGCAGAACGTTTTTCTCAACGTTTTTCCTCACCCCTTTAAGAATAATTCCTGGAGCTGATGTTGGAGACTAAAGTTCTGTGAAAAGACAGCCCATAGTCCTCCATATAGTATAATGCACAGCCCATAGTCCTCCATATAGTATAATGCACCTCCATTTAAATTGCACAGCTCATAGTCCTCTATATAGTATAATGGACCGCCCATAGTCCTCCATATAGTATAATGCACGGCCCATAATCCTCCATATAGTATAATGCACAGCCCATAGTCCTCCATATAGTATAATGCACCTCCATATAAAATGCACAGCTCATAGTCCTCTATATAGTATCATGGACCGCCCATAGTCCTCCATATAGTATAATGCATGGCCCATAATCCTCCATATAGTATAATGCACAGCCCATAGTCCTCCATATAGTATAATGCACAGCCCATAGTCCTCCATATAGTATAATGCACGGCCCATAATCCTCCATATAGTATAATGCACAGCCCATAGTCCTCCATATAGTATAATGCACAGCCCATAATCCTCCATATTGTATAATGCACAGCCCATAGTCCTCCATATAGTATAATGCACAGCCCATAGTCCTCCATATAGTATAATGCACAGCCCATACTCCTCCATATAGTACAGGTCCTTCTCAAAAAATTAGCATATAGTGTTAAATTTCATTATTTACCATAATGTAATGATTACAATTAAACTTTCATATATTATAGATTCATTATCCACCAACTGAAATTTGTCAGGTCTTTTATTGTTTTAATACTGATGATTTTGGCCTACAGCTCCTGATAACCCAAAAAACCTGTCTCAATAAATTAGCATATTTCAACCGTCCAATCAAATAAAAGTGTTTTTTAATAACAAACAAAAAAACCATCAAATAATAATGTTCAGTTATGCACTCAATACTTGGTCGGGAATCCTTTGGCAGAAATGACTGCTTCAATGCGGCGTGGCATGGAGGCAATCAGCCTGTGACACTGCTGAGATGTTATGGAGGCCCAGGATGCTTCAATAGCGGCCTTAAGCTCATCCAGAGTGTTGGGTCTTGCGTCTCTCAACTTTCTTTTCACAATATCCCACAGATTCTCTATGGGGTTCAGGTCAGGAGAGTTGGCAGGCCAATTGAGCACAGTAATACCATGGTCAGTAAACCATTTACCAGTGGTTTTGGCACTGTGAGCAGGTGCCAGGAAGCATGAAGTGCTCCAAAATCTCCTGATAGCTAGCTGCATTGACCCTGCCCTTGATGAAACACAGTGGACCAACACCAGCAGCTGACATGGCACCCCACACCATCACTGACTGGGTACTTGACACTGGACTTCAGGCATTTTGGCATTTCCTTCTCCCCAGTCTTCCTCCAGACTCTGGCACCTTGATTTCCGAATGACATGCAAAATTTGCTTTCATCAGAAAAAAGTACTTGGGACCACTTAGCAACAGTCCAGTGCTGCTTCTCTGTAGCCCAGGTCAGGCGCTTCTGCCGCTGTTTATGGTTCAAAAGTGGCTTTACCTGGGGAATGCGGCACCTGTAGCCCATTTCCTGCACACGCCTGTGCACGGTGGCTCTGGATGTTTCCACACCAGACTCAGTCCACTGCTTCCTCAGGTTCCCCAAGGTCTGGAATCGGTCCTTCTCCACAATCTTCCTCAGGGTCCGGTCACCTCTTCTCGTTGTACAGCGTTTTCTGCCACATTGTTTCCTTCCAACAGACTTACCATTGAGGTGCCTTGATACAGCACTCTGGGAACAGCCTATTTGTTGAGAAATTTCTTTCTGGGTCTTACCCTCTTGCTTGAGGGTGTCAATGATGGCCTTCTTGACATCTGTCAGGTCGCTAGTCTTACCCATGATGGGGGTTTTGAGTAATGAACCAGGCAGGGAGTTTTTAAAAGCCTCAGGTATCTTTTGCATGTGTTTAGAGTTAATTAGTTGATTCAGAAGATTAGGGTAATAGGTCGTTTAGAGAACCTTTTCTTGATATGCTAATTTATTGAGACAGGTTTTTTGGGTTATCAGGAGTTGTAGGCCAAAATCATCAGTATTAAAACAATAAAAGACCTGACAAATTTCAGTTGGTGGATAATGAATCTATAATATATGAAAGTTTAATTGTAATCATTACATTATGGTAAATAATGAAATTTAACACTATATGCTAATTTTTTGAGAAGGACCTGTATAATGCACAGCCCAAAATCATTTATGCAGTATAATGGGCCCCATATAGTGCTCCATACATAAAAAAATAAATAATCAAATACTCGCCTCCCCCCATTTCTCGCTGCTCCGGTCTTTTCAGTGTCTTCTGATCCCTGTACTGCTCGGCACAGAGGGCGCTGTAGTGATGTCATTGTGCTCTCTGTGCTGACACGTGACAGAACTGAGAAGCAGAGGGGGAATAATGGGAGAAGGAGCGTCAGCTGAAGGCTGTCTCTCCCATCATTATTTTCAACTGTATCTGGACCAGCATGCCGAAACAGTTGAAAGTACAATGGGGGGAACCACTGGTCAAGATACATCAATTACTTGTGTCCCGGATGGCGAGTGGGGTCTCCCCATTTGTCCAGGGTCCCAGCACTTGCCCTGAATGGAAGTATAAAGAAATAAATGACAAAGCTTCCCCGATACTTTGCAATGTTAAACACAGACAGCACATGTATGGCATCTGTGTGCTGTACACTTTTTCATGGACCCATAAACTTGTGTTGACCATTGCTTTGACCACAGCACCATAGATTAAAATGGGTTCGTGTGGTATCTGTGAAAAGCGTGGATACAACACATACATGCACCATGGTTGGACACGCAAATGAGGCCTTACAGTACAGCAGTTTTTTCACACCTGCCTAACACTTTTGCACAGTTCCGCAGGTGCTCTATGGATATGATACAAAGATCAAAGCTTATGCTGCATCTGCATAACAGGATGTAAGGCGACAGATCTGATATTTGCATCCAGATGCTGAATTATCATGTGGGTTGTAAGCAATTGTCAGATTTTCTTCTCATGCAATTGATTAGAACACTGTACATAACAAAACCATCCACTTCTGACATTTAAAGGGAAATTGTCAGCACCTACAGTCATGGCCAAAAGTGTTGACACCCATGAAAGTGTTCCAGAAAATGAAGTATTTCTCCCAGAAAATTATTGCAGATACATACTTTCTGTTATACACATGCTTATTTCCTTTGTGTGTACGGGAACAACAAAAAAAAGAGAAAAATTGGACATAATTTCACACAAAACCCAAAGAAAGGGCCATACAAAATTGTTGGCACTGTCAGCTTAATATTTGGTTGCACACCCTTTGGAATAAATAACTGCAATCAATCGTTTCCTATAACCCTCAACAAGCTTCTTAGACCTCTAAGCTGGAATTTTGGACAACTCTTCTTTTGCAAACTGCTCCAGGTCTCTTATACATGAAGGCGCCTTCTCCCAACACCAATTTTAAGCTCTCTTCACAGGAGTTCAATGGGGTTTAGATCCGGACTCATCAGGATTCTCCATCGCTTTGTTTCTGTCCATTTCTGGGGGCTTCTTGAAGTATGTTTGGGGAAATTATCCTACTGGAAGACCCATGACCTAGGTTGCAAACCCAGCTGACGCTGGGCACTACATTGCCACCCAAAATCCTTTGGTAATCTTCAGATTTCATGATGTCTTGCACACAGTCAAGGCACCCAGTGCCAGACGCAAAAAAACAACCCAAAAAAACCTTTGAACCTCCACCATATTTGACTGTAGGTACTGTGTTCTTTTCTTTGTAGGCCTCATTCAGTTTTTGGTAAACCGTAGAATTTTTTACCAAAAAGCTCTATCTTGGTCTTATCTGTTCACAAGATGCTTTCCCAGAAGGATTTTGACTGACTCACGTACGTTTTGGCAAACTGCAGTCTAGCTTTTTTCAGTCTCTGTGTCAGCAGTGGGGTCCATAGAGTTTAATTTCATTCAAATGTGGATGGATAATTCACGCTGACACCGATACACCCTGAGTCTGCAGGACAACTTGGATTTCTTTGGACTTGATTGGGGCTGCTTACCCACTATCTGGACTATTCTGCAATCTTTCATCAATTTTTCTCTGACATCCATTCAGGAAGATTAGCTACAGTGCCATGGGTTGTAATCCTCTTGGTTATCTTGCTCACCATTGTCAAAGGAACATCAATATCTCTGGAGATGGACTTGTAACCATGAGATTGTTGACATTTTTCAACAATTTTGGTTCTCAAGTCCTAAGACGGTTTTCTTCCCCTCTTTCTGTTCTCCATGCTTAGTGTGGGTACACACAGACATACAATGCAAAGATGGAGTCAACAGACATCAGCGATTCCTGCTCTTCTATGTAGCACATGTTCAGAAGCAGTTGCAGTGTAGCGGACATTATACAGTGGTACTGAGCAGTGTAGCTGTGACTGCAACCAGGTGTAGGCAGCTCATCTCCTTGAGAATGATTCTCAGCACAGAAATGCCACTTATGCCCCTTTTGGCTAAAGAGTGCATAACAAATAGATTTTCCAGCAGATCCTTAATTAAAATATTTTAAAAACTTTCATTCATATTGTAAAATTTTAAAATACTTCAAAATGAAGAATCGGAGGGAAAATCTATTTGTTTAGCTGTGACTGTAGCTCTGGGGTGAGCTAAAACACTAGAAAGCAGCAGCATCTGTGGGACTTTC
The DNA here is from genome assembly GCF_051348905.1 of Ranitomeya variabilis. NCBI lineage: Eukaryota > Metazoa > Chordata > Amphibia > Anura > Dendrobatidae > Ranitomeya > Ranitomeya variabilis. The sequence continues at coordinate 82,256,963 of NC_135236.1, forward strand.
TGCCTCTGCTTCTCATCTATAGACTTCAATAGGAAGCTGTAACCTGATCTCTCAGTGAGCCAGCAGGCCTCTTTTTTTTTATACCTAGATGGATTTTAGTTGTTTTTCAGTGTGAATGAGGAGTTCAGGAAGAAGGAGAAGTGTCTTATAAGTGGAGAAAGAGATTACAAGATCTTATACTCACTTGTATTACAGTACTTTTTGCAAAGTTTGTGCAAAGCACAGTGGAGGTTTAGGTGCATAGATGACAACTGCAAGTACGTCACAAAAAAAAGTCATTAAATCCTCTGTGGGAAGTGAAAAAACACTTGAGATAACATTATCTGGACAAAAGAATAAAAGCCAAAGGTCAGATAAAAATCCCCACAAAAAACACCAGAGGATGAATCATCGGTGATTAGAGAACAGAAGGGGATTTATTATGTCTACAGGAGAGAAGCGCTGAGCGTCATTGCTGGTGGCGTCCTACGCCATAGAGGAGCCTGGCAGCCGGGACCCCTGACAGCCGCCGCTGCAGCCATCTTTGTAGTCCTAGAACCATTGTTGGATAGTTATTTCATAAAGCTGCATTTATATTTCTTTATTCCATACTTCACTTATTTTTTTAGATTTGATTTATATCTAATAATAATGTTGTTCCAAAAAGGTCCCTGATGCCCAGACAGGATCAGCCGCCATCACCGCACTCCGAATGCTACACACAACAGACTACATATACCACAAATAATGGCCGGTGACAACGCCACATCAGCTCCATGCCGCACACAACCTCCACGTTGTCTCTATATAACCAGTGATCAGTGCAGCCATTACTTCTATATAACCAGTATAACACCGTGTTACATCCTCCATGATCAGTGCAGCCATTATCTCTATGTAACCAGTATAACACCGTGTTACATCCTCCATGATCAGTGCAGCCATTATCTCTATATAACCAGTATAACACCATGTTACATCCTCCATGATCAGTGCGGCCATTATCTCTATATAACCAGTATAACACCGTGTTACATCCTCCATGATCAGTGCAGCCATTATCTCTATATAACCAGTATAACACCGTGTTACATCCTCCATGATCAGTGCGGCCATTATCTCTATATAACCAGTATAACACCGTGTCACGTCCTCCATGATCAGTGCGGCCATTATCTCTATATAACCAGTATAACACCGTGTTACATCCTCCATGATCAGTGCAGCCATTATCTCTATATAACCAGTATAACACCGTGTTACATCCTCCATGATCAGTGCAGCCATTATCTCTATATAACCAGTATAACACCGTGTTACATCCTCCATGATCAGTGCGGCCATTATCTCTATATAACCAGTATAACACCGTGTTACATCCTCCATGATCAGTGCAGCCATTATCTCTATATAACCAGTATAACACCGTGTTACATCCTCCATGATCAGTGCAGCCATTATCTCTATATAACCAGTATAACACCGTGTTACATCCTCCATGATCAGTGCGGCCATTATCTCTATATAACCAGTATAACACCGTGTTACATCCTCCATGATCAGTGCAGCCATTATCTCTATATAACCAGTATAACACCGTGTTACATCCTCCATGATCAGTGCAGCCATTATCTCTATATAACCAGTATAACACCGTGTTACATCCTCCATGATCAGTGCAGCCATTATCTCTATATAACCAGTATAACACCGTGTTACATCCTCCATGATCAGTGCGGCCATTATCTCTATATAACCAGTATAACACCGTGTTACATCCTCCATGATCAGTGCAGCCATTATCTCTATATAACCAGTATAACACCGTGTTACATCCTCCATGATCAGTGCAGCCATTATCTCTATATAACCAGTATAACACCGTGTTACATCCTCCATGATCAGTGCGGCCATTATCTCTATATAACCAGTATAACACCGTGTTACATCCTCCATGATCAGTGCAGCCATTATCTCTATATAACCAGTATAACACCGTGTTACATCCTCCATGATCAGTGCGGCCATTACCTCTATATAACCAGTATAACACCGTGTTACATCCTCCATGATCAGTGCGGCCATTATCTCTATATAACCAGTATAACACCGTGTTACATCCTCCATGATCAGTGCAGCCATTATCTCTATGTAACCAGTATAACACCGTGTTACATCCTCCATGATCAGTGCGGCCATTACCTCTATATAACCAGTATAACACCGTGTTACATCCTCCATGATCAGTGCAGCCATTATCTCTATATAACCAGTATAACACCGTGTTACATCCTCCATGATCAGTGCGGCCATTATCTCTATATAACCAGTATAACACCGTGTTACATCCTCCATGATCAGTGCAGCCATTATCTCTATATAACCAGTATAACACCGTGTTACATCCTCCATGATCAGTGCAGCCATTATCTCTATATAACCAGTATAACACCATGTTACAGTTAGGTCCATATATATTTGGACAGAGACAACATTTTTCTCATTTTGGTTATAGACATTACCACAATGAATTTTAAACAAAACAATTCAGATGCAGTTGAAGTTCAGACTTTCAGCTTTCATTTGAGGGTATCCACATTAAAATTGGATGAAGGGTTTAGGAGTTTCAGCTACTTAACATGTGCCACCCTGGTTTTAAAGGGACCAAAAGTAATTGGACAGATTCAATAATTTTAAATAAAATGTTCATTTCTAGTACTTGGCTGAAAACCCTTTGTTGGCAATGACTGCCTGAAGTCTTGAACTCATGGACATCACCAGACGCTGTGTTTCCTCCTTTTTGATGCTCGGCCAGGCCTTCACTGCGGTGGTTTGCAGTTGCTGTTTGTTTGTGGGCCTTTCTGTCTGAAGTTTAGTCTTTAACAAGTGAAATGCTGCTCAATTGGGTTGAGATCAAGTGACTGACTTGGCCATTCAGGAATATTCCACTTCTTTGCTTTAATAAACTCCTGGGTTGCTTTGGCTTTATGTTTTGGGTCATTGTCCATCTGTAGTATGAAACGACAACCAATCAGTTTAGCTGCATGTGGCTGGATCTGAGCACACAGTATGGCTCTGAATACCTCAGAATTCATTCGGCTGCTTCTGTCCTGTGTCACATCATCAATAAACACTAGTGACCCAGTGCCACTGGCAGCCATGCATGCCCAAACCATCACACTGCCTCCGCCGTGTTTTACAGATGATGTGGTATGCTTTGGATCATGAGCTGGACCACGCCTTCGCCATACTTTTCTCTTTCCATCATTCTGGTAGAGGTTGATCTTGGTTTCATCTGTCCAAAGAATGTTCTTCCAGAACTGTGCTGGCTTTTTTAGATGTTTTTTAGCAAAGTCCAGTCTAGCCTTTTTCTTCTTGATGCTTATGAGTGGCTTGCACCGTGCAGTGAACCCTCTGTATTTACTTTCATGCAGTCTTCTCTTTATGGTAGATTTGGATATTGATACGCCGACCTCCTGGCTGCACTGATCATGGAGGATGTAACACGGTGTTATACTGGTTATATAGAGATAATGGCTGCACTGATCATGGAGGATGTACACTACAGTTAGGTCCATATATATTTGGACAGAGACAACATTTTTCTCATTTTGGTTATAGACATTACCACAATTTAATTTTAAACAAAACAATTCAGATGCAGTTGAAGTTCAGACTTTTAGCTTTCATTTGAGGGTATCCATATTAAAATTGGATGAAGAGTTTAGGAGTTTCAGCTCCTTAACCTGTGCCACCCTGTTTTTTAAAGGGACCAAAAGTAATTGGACAATTGACACAGGTGTGGGCAATCCCTTCATTATGTCATTCTCAACTAAGCAGATAAAAGGCCTGGAGTTGATTTGAGGTGTGGTGCTTGCATTTGGAAGGTTTTGCAGTGAAGTAAACATGCGGTCAAAAGCGCTCTCCATGAAGGTGAAACAAGCCATTCTTAAGCTGTGAAAACAGGGAAAAAACCCATCTGAGAAATTGCTACAATATTAGGAGTGGCAAAATCTACAGTTTGGTACATCCTGAGAAAGAAAGAAAGCACTGGTGATCTCATCAATGCAAAAAGACCTGGGCGCCCACGGAAGACAACAGTGGTGGATGATCGCAGAATAATCTCCATGGTGAAGAGAAACTTCTTCACAACAGCCAACCAAGTGAACAACACTCTCCATTATCTCTATGTAACCAGTATAACACCGTGTTACATCCTCCATGATCAGTGCAGCCATTATCTCTATATAACCAGTATAACACCGTGTTACATCCTCCATGATCAGTGCAGCCATTATCTCTATATAACCAGTATAACACCGTGTTACATCCTCCATGATCAGTGCAGCCATTATCTCTATATAACCAGTATAACACCGTGTTACATCCTCCATGATCAGTGCAGCCATTATCTCTATATAACCAGTATAACACCGTGTTACATCCTCCATGATCAGTGCAGCCATTATCTCTATGTAACCAGTATAACACCGTGTTACATCCTCCATGATCAGTGCGGCCATTATCTCTATATAACCAGTATAACACCGTGTTACATCCTCCATGATCAGTGCAGCCATTATCTCTATATAACCAGTATAACACTGTGTTACATCCTCCATGATCAGTGCAGCCATTATCTCTATATAACCAGTATAACACCGTGTTACATCCTCCATGATCAGTGCAGCCATTATCTCTATATAACCAGTATAACACCGTGTTACATCCTCCATGATCAGTGCAGCCATTATCTCTATGTAACCAGTATAACACCGTGTTACATCCTCCATGATCAGTGCGGCCATTATCTCTATATAACCAGTATAACACCGTGTTACATCCTCCATGATCAGTGCAGCCATTATCTCTATGTAACCAGTATAACACCGTGTTACATCCTCCATGATCAGTGCGGCCATTACCTCTATATAACCAGTATAACACCGTGTTACATCCTCCATGATCAGTGCAGCCATTATCTCTATATAACCAGTATAACACCGTGTTACATCCTCCATGATCAGTGCGGCCATTATCTCTATATAACCAGTATAACACCGTGTTACATCCTCCATGATCAGTGCGGCCATTATCTCTATATAACCAGTATAACACCGTGTTACATCCTCCATGATCAGTGCAGCCATTATCTCTATATAACCAGTATAACACCGTGTTACATCCTCCATGATCAGTGCAGCCATTATCTCTATATAACCAGTATAACACCGTGTTACATCCTCCATGATCAGTGCGGCCATTATCTCTATATAACCAGTATAACACCGTGTTACATCCTCCATGATCAGTGCAGCCATTATCTCTATATAACCAGTATAACACCGTGTTACATCCTCCATGATCAGTGCAGCCATTATCTCTATATAACCAGTATAACACCGTGTTACATCCTCCATGATCAGTGCGGCCATTATCTCTATATAACCAGTATAACACCGTGTTACATCCTCCATGATCAGTGCAGCCATTATCTCTATATAACCAGTATAACACCATGTTACATCCTCCATGATCAGTGCAGCCATTATCTCTATATAACCAGTATAACACCATGTTACATCCTCCATGATCAGTGCAGCCATTATCTCTATATAACCAGTATAACACCGTGTTACATCCTCCATGATCAGTGCAGCCATTATCTCTATATAACCAGTATAACACCGTGTTACATCCTCCATGATCAGTGCAGCCATTATCTCTATATAACCAGTATAACACCGTGTTACATCCTCCATGATCAGTGCAGCCATTATCTCTATGTAACCAGTATAACACCGTGTTACATCCTCCATGATCAGTGCGGCCATTATCTCTATATAACCAGTATAACACCGTGTTACATCCTCCATGATCAGTGCAGCCATTATCTCTATATAACCAGTATAACACCGTGTTACATCCTCCATGATCAGTGCAGCCATTATCTCTATATAACCAGTATAACACCGTGTTACATCCTCCATGATCAGTGCAGCCATTATCTCTATATAACCAGTATAACACCGTGTTACATCCTCCATGATCAGTGCGGCCATTATCTCTATATAACCAGTATAACACCGTGTTACATCCTCCATGATCAGTGCGGCCATTACCTCTATATAACCAGTATAACACCGTGTTACATCCTCCATGATCAGTGCAGCCATTATCTCTATGTAACCAGTATAACACCGTGTTACATCCTCCATGATCAGTGCAGCCATTATCTCTATATAACCAGTATAACACCGTGTTACATCCTCCATGATCAGTGCAGCCATTATCTCTATGTAACCAGTATAACACCGTGTTACATCCTCCATGATCAGTGCAGCCATTATCTCTATATAACCAGTATAACACCGTGTTACATCCTCCATGATCAGTGCAGCCATTATCTCTATATAACCAGTATAACACCGTGTTACATCCTCCATGATCAGTGCGGCCATTATCTCTATATAACCAGTATAACACCGTGTTACATCCTCCATGATCAGTGCAGCCATTATCTCTATATAACCAGTATAACACCATGTTACATCCTCCATGATCAGTGCAGCCATTATCTCTATATAACCAGTATAACACCGTGTTACATCCTCCATGATCAGTGCAGCCATTATCTCTATATAACCAGTATAACACCGTGTTACATCCTCCATGATCAGTGCAGCCATTACCTCTATATAACCAGTATAACACCGTGTTACATCCTCCATGATCAGTGCAGCCATTATCTCTATATAACCAGTATAACACCGTGTTACATCCTCCATGATCAGTGCGGCCATTATCTCTATGTAACCAGTATAACACCGTGTTACATCCTCCATGATCAGTGCAGCCATTATCTCTATGTAACCAGTATAACACCGTGTTACATCCTCCATGATCAGTGCAGCCATTACCTCTATATAACCAGTATAACACCATGTTACATCCTCCATGATCAGTGCAGCCATTATCTCTATATAACCAGTATAACACCGTGTTACATCCTCCATGATCAGTGCAGCCATTATCTCTATGTAACCAGTATAACACCGTGTTACATCCTCCATGATCAGTGCAGCCATTATCTCTATATAACCAGTATAACACCGTGTTACATCCTCCATGATCAGTGCAGCCATTATCTCTATATAACCAGTATAACACCGTGTTACATCCTCCATGATCAGTGCAGCCATTATCTCTATATAACCAGTATAACACCGTGTTACATCCTCCATGATCAGTGCAGCCATTATCTCTATGTAACCAGTATAACACCGTGTTACATCCTCCATGATCAGTGCGGCCATTATCTCTATATAACCAGTATAACACCGTGTTACATCCTCCATGATCAGTGCAGCCATTATCTCTATATAACCAGTATAACACCGTGTTACATCCTCCATGATCAGTGCAGCCATTATCTCTATATAACCAGTATAACACCGTGTTACATCCTCCATGATCAGTGCAGCCATTATCTCTATATAACCAGTATAACACCGTGTTACATCCTCCATGATCAGTGCAGCCATTATCTCTATGTAACCAGTATAACACCGTGTTACATCCTCCATGATCAGTGCAGCCATTATCTATTTATATAATTGTCATGTAATGTTTTCATTTCCTGTTCTGTCCAGATGTCACCGTATTCCAGAATTCCAAGTGGAGGAAGTTCACCGACCGCCATATTGGGACACCCAAGTGTCTCAATATGGAAACTGCTGCTACCAACCAATTGCACGGTACCACCAGTAGAACACCGTCGCACCACACACACACTCTATATGCCGTACGCACCACACACACTCTCTCACACGCTCACACAGCCTCTTGCGCTGTACCACCAGCGGAACACTGTCGCGAACACGTCGCCGCCGGGATCAGCCGAATGATTCACTGACCGCCGCCATCTTTGTACAGGAGGAGCGCATGCGCAGTTTTAATGTGACTGCCGCTATCTGTCTGCACAAAGATGGCGGTGGTCTGATTTACTGCGTCGGCGCAAATTCCAAGCAGGTGCAGTGAATCATTCGGCTGATCCTGGCGGCAGATGCGTGACGTGTGTACAGGGAGGGAGGAAGCTGGTCACATTAAAGGGGCTTTCTCACGAACGAAAGTTCATTTTAAAAATTGCCTGTGTCTGACCGTGTACGGAGCATAACACATCTCCTGGGCAGGGGAGGAAGCAAAAGACAATTCTGACATTACAGCTGGAGATCGCAGAGGATACATTTTGCGAGGTAAAATATTTCACTGACTGTTTTTAAAAAGTATTTTACCTCACAAAATGTATCCTCTGCGATCTCCTGCTGTAATGTCAGTATTGTCTTTTGCTTCCTCCCCTGCCCAGGAGCTGTGGTATGTTCTGTACACGGTCAGACATAATTTTTAAAATGAACTCAGCTCAGTGAGGCCAGTACCTCTATATAACCAGTATAACACCGTGTTACATCCTCCATGATAAGTGCGGCCATTACCTCTATATAACCAGTATAACACCGTGTTACATCCTCCATATTCAGTGCGGCCATTACCTCTATATAACCAGTATAACACCGTGTTACATCCTCCATATTCAGTGCGGCCATTACCTCTATATAACCAGTATAACACCGTGTTACATCCTCAACAATAGCGTAGCTATCAGGGGGGCAGAGGGGGCCATCGCCCCAGGCCCGATGCTCAGAGGGGGCCCACCCGCAGCTACGCTACTGTAACTGTATCGGCGTGCAGTTACATTCTGCGGCAGAGCAGGGAGAATCGATCTCCCTGCTCTGCGGCAATGGGGCCCCTGAGCAGGCGGGGAAACCCGGTGCCAGCAGTGGGCCCCTCGCCCGTCATAGCAAGGTCGGCTGTTTCGGCATTTAGCCGATACAGCTGACCGCATTGATGAGGGAAGGAGAGCTACACTCCTTCTGACATCATCCTCCTGTCAACGTCTGACGTCACCGACAGCGGGCGCGATGACGTCACTACCCAAAGCCCACTGTCAGGAAATGAGCGGGAGCTCGGAGCACCGCAGGAACAAGGAGAAAGAGAGGTGAGTATTTATTTACTGTTTTTTTTATGGGGGCTGCCTTATACTACAGGGTCTGCCTATGGGGGTGCTGTCTTATACTATAGGGTCCGCCTTATACTACAGGGTCTACCTATGGGGGTGCTGCCTTATACTATAGGAAAGAAACCAATAACCCTATGGACTGCCAGAGAAACACCACGTAGGTATTATATCACAAAATATCTTTATTACAAATTACTCATGGCAACAATTTAAAACAATAAATCTGTGCGCACAACAGGACTTAAAATAATTCATAAGATGTTAATGGCAACGAAATTAAGGTATATGAACGGCACTAGGCTATCTCGCACAAATTCATTGAATAGACACTGGATTCTATTAGGACTCGTGCAGCACGTGTAGAAGCAGCAGTATGCGGGGGGTGCTCAACAAAAAAGAATAAATGTCCAAAAATAGAAAAGAAGATTTGGCACTCACGCCAGTTGACTGCTTGATCAATATCCTTTATTCATCATTAAAACAAGACAGGCATAGTTTGGAGAGGCGGCTGGATACGGGTAATGGTGCGGGGAGTAAGGAAAAGGACGACGGCCGTTTCGCGCCGATGCGCTTCCACGGGTCCAGCACCCGTGGAAGCACATCGGCGCGAAACGGCCGTCGTCCTTTTCCTTACTCCCCGCACCATTACCCGTATCCAGCCTCCTCTCCAAACTATGCCTGTCTTGTTTTAATGATGAATAAAGGATATTGATCAAGCAGTCAATTGGGGTGAGTGCCACATCTTCTTTTCTATTTTTGGATGTTAATGGCAACCCAGTATCCCAATAAATAGTCCCATAAAGTGAAACCAAAGTGTAAAAATTATCTCATAAAAAAGCAGTGTACACCAGTCTACCACGTATTGCATATATAGATATATATATATACCAAAATACAATCTATAAGGTGCAATGTGCTATAGGCCAGCAGTAAATAAACAAAGTGCTCGAATTTTAATAAAGTGCTACGTGCAAGAGGGTTATAGGAAATAGTAGGTATATACCTTTAAGGGTTGCCAAGTCCTGCGATCACGCACCCCGACGCGCATTTCGGACGATTTCCTTCGTCCCCTGACCTATGGGGGTGATGCCTCATATTACAGGGTCTGCTTATGGGAGTGCTGCCTTATACTACAGAGTCTGCCTATGTGGGTGCTGCCTTACACTACAGGGTCTGCATATGGGGTGTTGCCTTACACTACAGGGTCTGCCTATGGGGGTGTTGCCTTACACTACAGGGCCTGCCTATGGGGGTGCTGCCTTACACTACAGAGTCTGCCTATGGGGGTGCTGCCTTACACTACAGGGTCTGCCTTTGGGGGTGCTGCCTTATATTACAGGGTCTGCCTAAGGGAGTGCTGCCTTATACTACAGGGTCTGCCTATGGGGGTGCTGCCTTATATTACAGGGTCTGCCTATGGGGGTGCTGCCTAACACTACAGGGTCTGCCTATGGGGGTGCTGCCTTACACTACAGGGTCTGCCTATGGGGGTGCTCTTATACTACAGGGTCTGCCTATGGAGGTGCTGCCTTACACTTCAGGGTCTGCCTATGGGGTGCTGCCTTATACTACAGGGTCTACCTATGGGGGTGCCGCCTTACACTACAGGGTCTGCCTAAGGGGTGCCGCCTTACACTACAGGGTCTGCCTATGGGGTGATGCCTTATATTACAGGGTCTGCCTATGGGAGAGCTGCCTTACACTACAGGGTCTGCCTTTGGGGGTGCTGCCTTACACTAGAGGGTCTGCCTATGGGGGTGCTGCCTTACACTACAGGGTCTGCCTATGGGGTGCTGCCTTATACTACAGGGTCTGCCTATGGGGGTGCTGCCATACACTACAGGGTCTGCCTATGGGGGTGCTGCCTTATACTACAGGGTCTGCCTATGGGGGTGCTGCCTTACACTACAGGGTCTGCCTATGGGGGTGCTGCCTTATATTACAGGGTCTGCCTATGGGAGTGCTGCCTTATACTACAGGGTCTGCCAATGGGGGTGCTGCCTTACACTACAGGGTCTGCCTATGGGGGTGCTGCCTTACACTACAGGGTCTGCCTATGGGGTGCTGCCTTATACTACAGGGTCTGCCTATGGGGGTGCTGCCTTATACTACAGGGTCTGCCTATGGGGGTGCCGCCTTACACTACAGGGTCTGCTGCCTTATACTACAGGGTCTGTCTATGGGAGTGCTGCCTTATACTACAGGGTCGGCCTATGGGGGTGCTGCCTTATACTACAAGGTCTGACTATGGGAGTGCTGTCTTACACTGCAGAGTCTGCCTATGGGGTGCTGCCTTACACTACAAGGTCTGCCTATGGGGGTGCTGCCTTACACTACAGGGGGTCTGCCTATGGGGGTGCTGCCTTACACCACAGGGTCTGCCTATGGGGGTGCTGCATTATTATTATAGCGCCATTTATTCCATGGCGCTTTACATGTAAGGAGGAGTATACATAATAAAAACAAGTACAATAATCTTGAACAATACAAGTCACAACTGGTACAAGAGGAGAGAGGACCCTGCCCGCGGGGCCTCACAATCTACAAGGAATGGGTGAGAATACAGTAGGTGAGGGTAGAGCTGGTCGTGCAGTGGTTTGGGCGATCGGTGGTTACTGCAGGTTGTAGGCTTGTTGGAAGACGTAGGTCTTCAGGTTTTTTTTTAAGGTTTCGATGGTAGGCGAGTCTGATATGTTGTGGTAGAGAGTTCCAGAGTAGGGGTGATGTGCGTGAGAATTCTTGTATACGATTAAGGGAGGAGATAAGAGGGGAGTAGAGAAGGAGATCTTGTGAGGATCGGAGGTTGCGTGCAGGTAAGTACCGGGAGACGAGGTCACAGATGTATGGAGGAGACAGTTTGTGGTTGGCTTTGTATGTCATGGTTAGGGTTTTGTACTGGAGTCTCTGGGCAATGGGGAGCCAGTGAAGGGATTGACAGAGGAGAGAGGCCAGGGAATAGCGGGGGACAGGTGGATTAGTCGGGCAGCAGAGTTTACACTACAGGGTCTGCCTATGGGGGTGCTGCCTTACACTACAAGGTCTGCCTATGGGGGTGCTGCCTTACACTACAAGGTCTGCCTATGGGGGTGCTGCCTTATACTACAGGGTCTGCCTATGGGGGCGCCACCTTACACTACAGGGTTTGCCTATAGGGTGCTGCCTTACACTACTCAGAAGCTTCGCCCCCCCTGAACCAAAACCCTAGCTACACCTCTGCCCCTACCATGTTCAGTCCTCCCGCAGTGACTGTGCGCGGTAGTGGCCGTGACTCTGCACAATGGCAGCCGGGTGGCGCACAGTCTCGGATGTGTTGGGCACTTCTGGGGTCCGCAGCTGCGCGCTCCCCGACCGCACACATTCCTCACCCACCAAATCTCCCCTGCATACGTCACCAACGACGTCCACCACCACCCCTGCAACCCTCCAATCAGGGTTCCCTGTGGGCGTGGTCTGTCATGTGTTCCCCGTTTTCCCCGCCGGTGTTAAGTGCTCCCCGTTGTTCCCACCCCCGGTGGCCGCTTCTTCATCTCTCCTTCTGCCGCCTCTTTGCTCTGTGAGATGAGTGCAGCCGGTAATTCCCGCCTCCGACCGAGCGGTGCAGGGAGGCCGGAGCGGAATGAATGACGGCTGGGCGGGGCGCAGGCTCCTCCCCCTCTGGGATCTTATAATATTGCGCACACGAGGTCACGGCTCTTAATATGGCGCTCAGGCAGATCTGACAACCGGCTTCTCCACCGACGGCGAGGACGCGGAGCTGCAACTACCGGCACACAGTGGTGAGTGTCCACGGCTGTGGTGTACGGACAATCCGCTGACTGGTGACGATCGCTTCCGGCCGATAATAATCGGACAAGTTTAGAAATAATGATCGGGTTACCGTAATTATCGGTGGTAAAATCCCGGATAGCTGGATGTCTAATATAGGATCTGTATGTGCGATCCGCTATGTGCCGGCTGGGCTGCGGGTCACACGTGTGCGGTATTTCCACCATCCATCCTCCTGAGCGTTGTGTGCCCCCCTAATGGCGTAGCATGGTGGGCCCCCATAGTGTAGTGTGTCCCCTAATAGCGTAGCATGGTGGGCCCCCATAGTGTAGTGTGTCCCCTAATGGCGTAGCATGGTGGGCCCCCATAGTGTAGTGTGTCCCCTAATAGCGTAGCATGATGGGCCCCCATAATTATTATTATTATTATTATTATTATTTATTGTTATAGCGCCATTTATTCCATGGCGCTTTACAAGTGAGGAGGGGTATACATAATAAAAACAAGTACAATAATCTTGAACAATACAAGTCATAACTGGTACAGGAGGAGTGAGGACCCTGCCCGCGAGGGCTCACAATCTACAAGGGATGGGTGAGAATACAGTAGGTGAGGATAGAGCTGATCGTGCAGCGGTTGGTTGATCGGTGGTTACTGCAGTTATTCCCCCTAATAGCGTAGCATGGTGGGCCCTCCATAGTGTAGTGTTCCCCCTAATAGCGTAGCATGGTGGGCCCCCATAGTGTAGTGTTCCCCCTAATAGCGTAGCATGGTGGGCCCCCATAGTGTAGTGTGTCCCCTAATAGCGTAGCATGGTGGGCCTCCATAGTGTAGTGTTCCCCCTAATGGCGTAGCATGGTGGGCCCCCATAGTGTAGTGTGTCCCCTAATAGTGTAGCATGGTGGGCCCCCATAGTGTAGTGTTCCCCCTAATAGCGTAGCATGGTGGGCCCCCATAGTGTAGTGTTCCCTAATGGCGTAGCATGGTGGGCCCCCCATAGTGTAGTGTTCCCCCTAATAGCGTAGCATGGTGGGCCCCCCATAGTGTAGTGTTCCCCCTAATAGCGTAGCATGGTGGGCCCCCATAGTGTAGTGTTCCCCCTAATAGCGTAGCATGGTGGGCCCTCCATAGTGTAGTGTTCCCCCTAATAGCGTAGCATGGTGGGCCCTCCATAGTGTAGTGTTCCCCCTAATAGCGTAGCATGGTGGGCCCTCCATAGTGTAGTGTTCCCCCTAATAGCGTAGCATGGTGGGCCCCCATAGTGTAGTGTTCCCCCTAATAGCGTAGCATGGTGGGCCCCCATAGTGTAGTGTGCCCCCTAATAGCGTAGCATGGTGGGCCCCCATAGTGTAGTGTGCCCCCTAATAGCGTAGCATGGTGGGCCCCCATAGTGTAGTGTGCCCCCTAATAGCGTAGCATGGTGGGCCCCCATAGTGTAGTGTGCCCCCTAATAGCGTAGCATGGTGGGCCCTCCATAGTGTAGTGTTCCCCCTAATAGTGTAGCATGGTGGGCCCCCATAGTGTAGTGTGTCCCCTAATAGCGTAGCATGGTGGGCCCCCATAGTGTAGTGTGCCCCCTAATAGTGTAGCATGGTGGGCCCCCATAGTGTAGTGTGCCCCCTAATAGTGGAGCATGGTGGGCCACCCATAGTGTAGTGTACCCCCTAATAGCGTAGCATGGTGAGCCCCCATAGTGTAGTGTGCCCCCCTAATGTAGCATGTTGGGCCCTCCATAGTGTAGTGACCCCTAATGGTGTAGCATGGTGGGCCCCCATAGTGTACTGTGCCCCCTAATAGCGTACTGTGCCCCCTTATAGCGTAGCATGGTGGGCCCCCATAGTGTAGTGTGCCCCCCTAATAGCGTAGTATGGTTGGTTGCCCATAGTGTAGTGTGCCCCCCTAATAGCGTAGCATGGTGGGCCCCCATAGTGTAGTGTGCCCCCCTAATAGCGTAGTATGGTTGGTTGCCCATAGTGTAGTGTGCCCCCCTAATAGCGTAGCATGGTGGGCCCCCATAGTGTAGTGTGCCCCCCTAATAGTGTAGTATGGTGGGCCCCCATAGTGTAGTGTGCCCCTCTAATAGCGTAGTATGGTGGGCCCCCATAGTGTAGTGTGTCCCCTAATACCGTAGCATGGTGGGCCCCCATAGTGTAGTGTGAACCCCTAATAGCGTAGCATGGTGGGCCCCCATAGTGTAGTGTGTCCCCTAATAGCGTAGCATGGTGGGCCCCCATAGTGTAGTGTGAACCCCTAATGGCGTAGCATGGTGGGCCCTCCATAGTGTAGTGTGTCCCCTAATAGCGTAGCATGGTGGGCCCCCATAGTGTAGTGTCCCCTAATAGCGTAGCATGGTGGGCCCCCATAGTGTAGTGTGCCCCCCTAATAGCGTAGTATGGTTGGTTGCCCATAGTGTAGTGTGCCCCCCTAATAGCGTAGCATGGTGGGCCCCCATAGTGTAGTGTGCCCCCCTAATAGTGTAGTATGGTGGGCCCCCATAGTGTAGTGTGCCCCCCTAATATTGTAGTATGGTGAGTCGCCCATATTGTGGTGTGCCCCCCTAATAGCGTAGCATGTGGGCCTTCCATATTGTGATGTGCCCCCCAATAGTGGAGCATGGTGGGCCCCCCTAATAGCGTAGCATGGTGGGCCCCCATAGTGTAGTGTGCCCCCTAATAGCGGAGCATGGTGGGGCCCCCCCTTAGTGTAGTGTGCCTCCTAATAGCGGAGTGTAGTGTGCCCCCCTTAATAGCGTAGCATGGTGGGTCCCCATAGTGTAGTGTGCCCCTCTAATGGGGTAGCATGTTGGGCCCTACACAGTGCAATGACCCCTAATGGTGTAGCATGGTGGGCCCCCCATAGTGTAGTATGTTCAGTTGCGTTTACCTCTGTAGACCCTCCTCCTCCTAAGTATTGGGGTCCCAGTAGGGATTCTAGTGGTGAATATGTGTATATATATATTTGTGGCCGTTCTGTGACTGTAGCGCCCCCTGTATTTGGCGGCTGGCAGTGCCCCCTGGTGTAGGAGCCTCCCTGTGATCTGCCAGCTGTCTGTGACTGTAGCGCCCCCTGTATTTGGCAGCTGGCAGTGCCCCCTGGTGTAGGAGCCTCCCTGTGATCTGCCAGCTGTCTGTGACTGTAGCGCCCCCTGTATTTGGCGGCTGGCAGTGCCCCCTGGTGTAGGAGCCTCCCTGTGATCTGCCAGCTGCCTGTGACTGTAGCGCCCCCTGTATTTGGCGGCTGGCAGTGCCCCCTGGTGTAGGAGCCTCCCTGTGATCTGCCAGCTGCCTGTGACTGTAGCGCCCCCTGTATTTGGCGGCTGGCAGTGCCCCCTGGTGTAAGAGCCTCTCTGTGATCTGCCAGCTGCCTGTGACTGTAGCGCCCCCTATATTTGGTGGCTGGTAGTGCCCCCTGGTGTAGGAGCCTCCCTGTGATCTGCCAGCTGTCTGTGACTGTAGCGCCCCCTGTATTTGGTGGCTGGCAGTGCCCCCTGGTGTAGGAGCCTCTCTGATCTGCCAGCTGCCTGTGACTGTAGCGCCCCCTGTATTTGGCGGCTGGCAGTGCCCCCTGGTGTAGGAGCCTCTCTGTGATCTGCCAGCTGTCTGTGACTGTAGCGCCCCCTGTATTTGGTGGCTGGCACTGCCCCCTGGTGTAGGAGCCTCCCTGTGATCTGCCAGCTGTCTGTGACTGTAGCGCCCCCTGTATTTGGTGGCTGGCACTGCCCCCTGGTGTAGGAGCCTCCCTGTGATCTGCCAGCTGTCTGTTGCTGTAGCGCCCCCTGTATTTGGAGGCTGGCAGTGCCCCCTGGTGTAGGAGCCTCCCTGTGATCTGCCAGCTGTCTGTGACTGTAGCGCCCCCTGTATTTGGTTGCTGGCACTGCCCCCTGGTGTAGGAGCCTCCCTGTGATCTGCCAGCTGTCTGTGACTGTAGCGCCCCCTGTATTTGGTGGCTGGCACTGCCCCCTGGTGTAGGAGCCTCCCTGTGATCTGCCAGCTGTCTGTTGCTGTAGCGCCCCCTGTATTTGGAGGCTGGCAGTGCCCCCTGGTGTAGGAGCCTCCCTGTGATCTGCCAGCTGTCTGTGACTGTAGCGCCCCCTGTATTTGGCGGCTGGCAGTGCCCCCTGGTGTAGGAGCCTCCCTGTGATCTGCCAGCTGTCTGTTGCTGTAGCGCCCCCTGTATTTGGAGGCTGGCAGTGCCCCCTGGTGTAGGAGCCTCCCTGTGAT
Organism: Ranitomeya variabilis; assembly: GCF_051348905.1. Classification (NCBI taxonomy): domain Eukaryota; kingdom Metazoa; phylum Chordata; class Amphibia; order Anura; family Dendrobatidae; genus Ranitomeya; species Ranitomeya variabilis. Next base: position 82,274,003 of record NC_135236.1, read on the forward strand.
CTGCCAGCTGTCTGTTGCTGTAGCGCCCCCTGTATTTGGAGGCTGGCAGTGCCCCCTGGTGTAGGAGCCTCCCTGTGATCTGCCAGCTGTCTGTTGCTGTAGCGCCCCCTGTATTTGGTGGCTGGCACTGCCCCCTGGTGTAGGATCCTCCCGGTCATCTGCCAGCTGTCTGTTGCTGCACACGTGGTGTCCTCCTGTGCAGGGATTACTGGAGGGGCCGCTGGGGGATGAGGTGTGGGCATGGCGTCTCCTACATGGGGCTCTTCTGGATCCCTTCTCCTGTAGTGGGATATCTGGGAGTCGCAGTGGTCGGTGACAGTAATGGGGGTCTGCTGGGCGTGTGATGGGAGCCGCGTTATCTGGAAGGCTCCTTCCTCTGACTGTAGGAAACTGATCAGCTTTGTTTCTCCTACTTGACCCCTTCCCGCTCATCTTCTGCTAGTGGGACATGAAGTTGGGCTCCCATAACGCTACTTCTAAATCTTGGGAGTGAGGGTGGGCACTGATTGTCAGAACGAGGAGCCTCTATCCCTCTAATTTACAATGGTGTGCAGACCGCTGCTCCATTCACTCTCTGGGGGGCACAACGCTGCGCTTTCTCCAGCAGCCCCAAAGAGTACGGAGCGGCGGTCGAGCATGCGCACTACTGCTCCGTCCTAGATCAGCGGGGTCTGACCATTGATCTATCCGGTGGCCAGGGATAGAACTTCTTACTACCAGAGTGCCCCTTTAACTCTGTCCATGGAAATGTCCTGTTGGCTGTGGTGTCCCCTGCACTTTGATGACCTTGGCCATGTGGTGTGATGGATTGTGCATGCCATCTGACCTGTATACTGTGCAGAGGGGGCATGCGGACCCCTCAGCTCATAGAACAAGCCCTACATTCATTGCCGGCACATCTCGGACAAGGTTGACTCTAGTGGCGGGGCTGTCTCTGTACCCCGCATTGTGACTGTCGGGAGGTCCCGATCTGGCTCCCGTGAGCTCACGGTGGCAGAAGCTGGGTGGTGGCCCCCGGGCGCAGCGTCGTCTCCGGGCCCCCCGGGCGCAGCGTCGTCTCCGGGCCCCCCGGGCGCAGCGTCGTCTCCGGGCCCCCCGGGCGCAGCGTCGTCTCCGGGCCCCCCGGGCGCAGCGTCGTCTCCGGGCCCCCCGGGCGCAGCGTCGTCTCCGGGCCCCCCGGGCGCAGCGTCGTCTCCGGGCCCCCCGGGCGCAGCGTCGTCTCCGGGCCCCCCGATGATGCCCATTAGACTCCCCACCTGGATATTAAGGATCGGCCATTGCTAATAACGGGTTTTGGTGACTAGACACATTATCAGTCTGATAGCGGTGGGTATTTCATCGTTCCTCCTCGTCATTGAACGGTTATATTTTAACCAGTAGCTTGTGACTTGGAAACCTGTCGGCCGTTAACCCCTGCTGCTCCAAAGGTAGACGCAACGATCTGCAATTCTCCGTAACGGTCGATGTTCCGTAGTTGTTGCAATCTGTCAAATTTACCCAATTGATGGGAAAAGACAAAGGGAAGGGTTCTCTGTACAATCACAGGGCACGATGCGGTCTGCCCCAAAAGAGCCAACCTTCCCTCCTGATCCCTAATTGTCGATCCACTGAATTAAACATCCCAAAAGGCAACTAAATAGATCTAAATGGATCTGCTGGGGGGGCTCCAGAGTCCCCTGGGTGAGTCACTGGAGTCTGTAATTTGCCTTGCATGTCTCTGCAGGAAGCTGCGCAGCCAAGTTCAGCAATTTCCTCTGCTGGGTCATGGATGTGACCGGCCAGCGCCCCTGTCCCTCTGCAGCAGACTCTCCCTTTACTGAAGGGCACTTTCCCCATCCTGCGATGCACACAGAGCTGTGATGAATTAGCGCTGTGCTGCCCCCTTTGTCTTGAGTCACATGGTCTTGGCCTTGGGAGAGGCACCTAGTGATCAGTATGGGAGGGGGCGCCGCTTGTGAGTAATGGGGCATCCAGACTCAGCCGGCTGCTGCTGCTTTGTGCAATGGAGGAGGGATTCTGCAATGGAGGAAATGTCGTCAGCAGCAGTGAGTCAGCCTCTCCGAGTCCACCCTGCAGCACACGGTGTCTGCGATGCATGCCGAGGTCTGCGTGGTGCAACACGACACATGCCAATCCCCTGCTCGTACATGCACGGCCATGCAGAGGGGCAGTCGTCCATCCGTAGCCGCACCTAGGTCGCTCGTGTGCGCTGCTGCCAACATGCATGCTGTGGTATTCCAGGTCCCAATCGCCTACACATGTTGGCATTCTGTGCCCATCGTCTGGCGTCCCGCACAGCTACATAGTGTGAACCTGACCTGAAAAGCCACTGATCAGCCCCATTGAATGATAATGTCCGTATAGAGGGGGCCCCTGCTTAGTATAATCAAGTCTCACTGCTCTGGTTGGTAAGGGCCCCATAACTCGCTACGTTCACATGATCAGATTTTCGGCCCAAGTGCTGTCCGAACCTTTACTACACTCGGACCCATGTTATTAACCTCACCCCACTCCAAAAGCCTCTCCTACCCCTGGTATGAGGGGAAAGGGGGGGGGGGGGAAGGGGTATTGTGCACTAATCTTTCCTATTTCATGTCTCCTATTTGTCTGGGTGTGCAAAAAAAAATCAAAAATTGGACCCCATACTGTATAACATGAATGTCACCGACTCTTTGTTACTAGAAGACATTAGGTGGGGTCACAAATGGTGCTGAAACCTCTTCCTAAAAGTCACATTGACTTGAAATGGATTCCTGATTCCCTGCTATACTGTTAATTGGCCGTGCTGCTAAACTTGTGAGCACTAACAATAGGCGGGCAGCTGCGACATCTAGGTTGGGTGGGCTACACAGCAAAGTGAAACCCACTCAACACAAGTTCAGACAAGTCACGTGTCCAAAAAAACCAAAACATTCGTACAACTTGCTGTCGCACAACTATTTTAAAGCTGACCACTGCTCCATTTATTCTGTGGGTGGCTGCCGAGCGCTGCACTCGCCTGCCACTCTCCTGTTAGGGTTATTATTATTATTATTATTATTTATTGTTATAGCGCCATTTATTCCATGGCGCTTTACAAGTGAGGAGGGGTATACATAATAAAAACAAGTACAATAATCTTGAACAATACAAGTCATAACTGGTACAGGAGGAGTGAGGACCCTGCCCGCGAGGGCTCACAATCTACAAGGGATGGGTGAGGATACAGTAGGTGAGGATAGAGCTGATCGTGCAGCGGTTGGTTGATCGGTGGTTACTGCAGGTTGTAGGCTTGTCGGAAGAGGTGGGTCTTCAGGTTCTTTTTGAAGGTTTCGATGGTGGGCGAGAGTCTGATGTGTTGTGGTAGAGGGTTCCAGAGTAGGGGTGATACGCGAGAGAAATCTTGTATACGATTGTGGGAAGAGGAGATAAGAGGGGAGTAGAGAAGGAGATCTTGTGAGGATCGGAGGTTGCGTGTAGGAAAGTACCGGGAGATGAGGTCACAGATGTAAGGAGGAGACAGGTTGTGGATGGCTTTGTACGTCATGGTTAGGGTTTTGTACTGGAGTCTCTGGGCAATGGGGAGCCAGTGAAGGGATTGACAGAGGGGAGAGGCCGGAGAATAGTGGGGGGACAGGTGGATTAGTCGGGCAGCAGAGTTTAGAATAGATTGGAGGGGTGCGAGAGTGTTTGAGGGGAGGCCACAGAGCAGGAGGTTGCAGTAGTCAAGACGGGAGATGATGAGGGCATGGACTAGGGTTTTTGCAGATTCTTGGTTGAGGAATGAACGGATTCGTGCAATATTTTTGAGTTGAAGTCGGCAGGAAGTGGAAAGGGCTTGGATATGTGGTTTGAAGGAGAGATCAGCGTCAAGGATAACCCCGAGGCAGCGAGCTTGTGGGACTGGGGAGAGTGGGCAGCCATTTACTGTAATGGATAGGTTCGTTGGGGGGGTCACGTGAGATGGGGGAAAGATGATGAATTCTGTTTTGTCCATGTTAAGTTTCAGGAATTTAGCGGAGAAGAAGGATGAAATAGTGGACAGACATTGAGGGATTCTGGTTAGTAGGGAGGTGATATCTGGTCCAGAGATGTAGATCTGTGTGTCATCAGCATAGAGGTGATACTGAAAGCCATGAGATTCTATGAGCTGTCCCAGGCCAAAGGTGTAAATGGAGAAGAGCAGGGGCCCAAGGACTGAACCTTGTGGGACTCCGACAGAGAGGGGGCGAGGTGAGGGGGTGGTGTGTGAGTGGGAGACGCTGAATGTCCGGTCTGTTAGGTATGATGAGATCCAGGATAGGGCCAAGTCTGTGATGCCAAGGGATGAGAGGGTCTGTAATAATAGGGAATGGTCCACTGTGTCAAAGGCAGCCGACAGGTCGAGGAGGAGGAGAACAGAGTAGTGTCGCTTGCTCTTGGCGGTTAAAAGGTCAGTGGTGACCTTAGTTAGGGCAGTTTCAGTGGAATGGTGTGACCGGAAGCCAGATTGTAAGCGGTCAAAGAGGGAGCAAGAAGAGAGATGGGAGGACAGTTCAAGGTAGACGTGTTGTTCCAGTAGTTTTGAGGCATAGGGGAGAAGTGATATAGGGCGATAGCTAGATACAGAGGATGGGTCAAGAGAGGGCTTTTTGAGGATAGGTGTGATGGAGGCATGTTTAAAGCTTGAGGGGAAAACACCATTTGTTAGTGATAAGTTGAAGAGATGGGTTAGGGTTGGGATGAAGATTGTGGTGAGGTTTGGGATGAGGTGGGTTGGGAGCGGGTCAAGTGCACAGGTGGTGAGATGCGATCTTGAGAGTAGAGTGGCGAGTTGATCTTCTGTAATGGTGGAGTAGTTGGTTTTGGAGGTGGAGGGTAGGGAAGTTGGGAGGAAGGGCTCTGGGGCTTGTTGACCAAAACTGTCTCTGATGTTATCAATCTTCTGCTTGAAGAATGAGGCAAAGTCTTCAGCAGAGATAAGTGAGGAGGGAGGAGGTGCTGGGGGACGGAGGAGAGAATTGAAGGTGTTGAATAACTGTTTAGGGTTGTGAGACAGGGAGGATATGAGAGATGAGAAGTAGGTTTGTTTAGCTGTGGCGAGTGCGGTCTTGAAAGTAGTGAGGGACTGTTTGAGTGCGATTAAGTGGTCGTTGGAGTGGGATCTTTTCCATCTGCGCTCAGCAGCCCTGGAAGCTTGCCTCAGTTCTTTGGTCAGGCTGGTGTGCCAGGGCTGTCTGTTGATTTTGCGAGCTTTGGTATGTGTAAGTGGGGCAGCAGATTCCAAAGCTACAGCTATTGTGGTGTTATATAGAGCGGCAGCGTCATCCGCATTGTGTATGGAACTTATGTCTGTGAGAGGGAGGAGGGATTCAGAGAATGAATGTAGGTCAAGATGTTTAAGATTTCTGCGAGGGTGTGAAAGTTTGTGGGGTGGGGACTCCAGACATGGAGTGGAGAGAGATGAGAATGTGAGAAGGTTGTGGTCAGAGAGAGGAAGAGGTGAGTTAGAGAGGTTAGATAGGGAGCAGAGGCGGGTGAAGATGAGGTCCAGTGTGTGACCATCTTTGTGAGTGGCTGCAGAAGACCATTGAGTGAGGCCGAAGGAGGAAGAGAGAGATAGAAGTTTAGTGGCAGCTGAGAGGGAAGTGTCAATGGGGATGTTGAAATCGCCCATGATGATAGTGGGGATGTCTGCAGAAAGGAAATGAAGTAGCCAGGTGGTGAAGTGGTCAAAGAAGGTGGTGGCTGGCCCTGGGGGGCGGTAAATGACAGCCAGTTGGAGGTTGGAGGGGGAGTAGATGCGCACAGAGTGCACCTCAAAGGAAGGGAGGGTAACAGAGGGTGGCAGTGGGATTGGGGTGAAGGAGCAGTTATCTGACAGGAGAAAACCAACTCCTCCACCATGCTTGCTGCTGGGGCGGGGTGTGTGAGAAAGGTGGAAGCCACCGTAAGAGAGTGCAGCAGGGGAGGCCGTGTCAGAAGGGGTGAGCCAGGTTTCGGTGATGGCGAGGAAGGAAAGTTTGGTAGTAACAAAAAGATCATGGATGTAGGAAAGCTTGTTACAGACAGAGCGAGCGTTCCACAGAGCTCCTGTTAGTGGGACTGGGGAAGCGGGGGCTGGGCGAATGGGTATAAGGTTAGAGAGGTTACGGAAGTTTGTGATGGAGCGTGGATGGGAGGTAGAAATGACTGTGGTAATATGGTGAGGAGGACCAGGATTTGGAGAGATATCACCAGCAGTGAGAAGGAGCAGAGATAGTGTTAGCAGGTGGGAGCAGGAGAGAGCATGAGGGGGCTGCCTGTGCTTTGAGACAGAGGATTGTATGTTAAGGAACAGTTCTGAGGAGGAGGTGAGATGGATGGGGAGGATTGAAGAGGAGATGAACAGTTCCTTACTTGGTGTGGGGATTGGGGGAGGTTGCAGAAAGTGAAAGATTATAGGGGTAAAAGTGACAACAAACAGAAACATTGTTTGCAGTGACAGGCCAGTTCCCTTCAGGTTCAATTCAGGTTTTAATTCTAATGTAATCCACACTTTTAGAACACACTTAATTCTAATGTAATCCACACTTTTAGAACACACTTCTAGAAATCACACTGCAGACTAAAGTCATGCAGACTTGTGCTATGCAATATATGGAAAACTAAGTGCGGTCAGGTGTGGAGCAGAGAGGAGTGGTCTCTGCTCATCTTGGTCAGAGAATTAAGGGTCGACCAGATGCATACAATCAAGACTAAGTAAACAAGGTCATAAATATCACAGAGTAAGTTGGGGGTTAGCTGAAAGGCATACCATCACAATGCTAGGAGCAGGGGAAAGTCTATGCGCAAAGCTGGGTGATGTATTATGTGCGCTTCATAGGAGAGCTGGATGAACATACCATCACAATGCTAGGAGCAGGGGAAAGTCTATGCGCAAAGCTGGGTGATGTATTATGTGCGCTTCATGGGAGAGCTGGATGAACATACCATCACAATGCTAGGAGCAGGGGAAAGTCTATGCGCAAAGCTGGGTGATGTATTATGTGCGCTTCATAGGAGAGCTGGATGAACATACCATCACAATGCTAGGAGCAGGGGAAAGTCTATGCGCAAAGCTGGGTGATGTATTATGTGCGCTTCATAGGAGAGCTGGATGAACATACCATCACAATGCTAGGAGCAGGGGAAAGTCTATGCGCAAAGCTGGGTGATGTATTATGTGCGCTTCATAGGAGAGCTGGATGAACATACCATCACAATGCTAGGAGCAGGGGAAAGTCTATGCGCAAAGCTGGGTGATGTATTATGTGCGCTTCATAGGAGAGCTGGATGAACATACCATCACAATGCTAGGAGCAGGGGAAAGTCTATGCGCAAAGCTGGGTGATGTATTATGTGCGCTTCATAGGAGAGCTGGATGAACATACCATCACAATGCTAGGAGCAGGGGAAAGTCTATGCGCAAAGCTGGGTGATGTATTATGTGCGCTTCATAGGAGAGCTGGATGAACATACCTGTTGGAAGAATAGAGTTAGCCTTTACTCCCATTACAAAATGGAGCAGCAGATCAGATGCCCGCCACTTCATATGGTAATTGGGGTAAAATATATTTTCTACCTGGTGGGGGTCCCAGTGATCCGACCCCACTGATCGCGAAGTCATCATCTGTCCTTTGGATAGGTAATGACTTGCTTTCGTTAGACGAGCCGCAGACTTGTATAGAAGTCTATGGCAAGTGAGTCACGTGCAACTTGCAAACCGCCCTCACCCCCCAAAAAAATGCCCTTAATATAAAAGCAATGTAGAACCTTTGTGACTGTCGCAGCTGTGGTAAGCCCCAGTGTGTTGTCACCATTTCTATAGCCCTAGTCTTGGGAGCGCTGGGTGACTCCCGGCTTTAATAGAGCAGTAGATGCTTGGCGTTAACATTTCGGTAGGTGTCTGGGATAAAGACCTATCCATAGAGGGGCGGTCACTGACCGTCTGTACCCTACACAGGACCTGCCCGGCTTTTGGTTGCATAACACCGGCTGAGGTTGCCAGAATCTTGTGTTGATTTCTGATCTGTGACTATGGCAGAAATAATCCTCATAAATGTCGCTTTTCTCATCTTGGCAGAGATGTGCCACCTTTATTGCCCTTATGACTCTAGATTGGCAGGGACGGGTTCAGCACAAGTTAATTATGTTTATTACATAGTGTAGGGCGGACTTGGCTGGTGCCACACCAGTAATGACGGCTGTCAGATGCCAGGAGCTATGTTGTTTGTGGAGATTTTGCAACAATGTGGCACATGTTTATTGGAAGTAGGACTTTGACTCTAGGAAAGGGGAACTGTTACTTGTGGAACGGAACATCCTGATCACAGCCCGGACCATGCAGATCTGAGGGGCTGGGGTTTTGGAAAGTCTCCTTGGCTACCCAATGTCATCACAGGAGCGCCCGTGTGCCAATTCACTGATGGGCAGTAACCGTGCTGCCTCCATCATCGGGATTTGGACTCCTCTTTAAAAGGACTGTCAGCACAGAATGACTGTTCAAACCAAGCACAGGCGCTCCGGGCACCATGGCGGGGACAAACATTTAAGTGCAACTTCCCCTCCCTGCTTGTTTTCAATCTATACCTTTTTCTGGCTCTATCAAATCACAGCTGTCAATCAAAATAGGGGGACTGGGGCTGGTCGGAGGGTGTAAATGCATGAGGCGGGATATTCTGTGCGCTGTATACGTCTGCACTTAGTGGCGGTGACCCCCATAGATGAAAATGAGGCAACATGTAGTGGGGGCGGTGACCCCCATAGATGAAAATGAGGCAACATGTAGTGGTAAAAAAAAACAAGACTTTGACCAGTTTTGTTAATTTGTCACATCGGGCGCTCTTCTCTGACAAAATTGTCATTGATTATCCTGATTTGTCTGCCCCCCCATAATGGAGGTGTGAAGCCGTATTGTGTGAGCGTGTACAGTGCATGGATCTTGTGGGTATTTTCGGTAACTCCTCTAGACGCAGAGTCTGCACCTCCCCACAGGGCTGAGGTGGAAATCCAGGGAGGTGGGCTCGTCTGAACCAGTAAGGGCAAGTTAGGGGAGACAAAAAGGACTTTGTTATAAAAAGGGGGAAAAAAGTGTATACAGCAGTAATGGGCGGGTGACACACATCCCACGTATAGATGACTCTTCAGCAGATGAGTTTGGCACGTGTGCAGGCGGTCTTCACATATGTCCTACTGAGACTTATAAATGTATGGACAGCTCTGGCGAAAACTACGAGACCACTGCAAAATGTTCAGTTTCTGAGTTTTCTCTTTATAGGCATATTTTTGATTAAATGTAAATTGTTCTTTTAGTCTATAAACTTCTGACAACTTCTGTCTCTGAATTTCCAAGCAATACATTTTTTATTTTCTGACAAAGAAACCGTGCTTTCAGACCTCAAATAATGCAAAGAAAACAAGTTCGCAATCATTTAGAAACAACAATACTAATGTTTTAACTCAGGAAGAGTTCAGAAATCAATATTTTGTGGAATAACCATGATTTTAAATCACAGCTTCCATGCGTCTTGGCATGCTTTCCACCAGTCTTTCACACTGCTTCTGGGGCAATAATGTAAGCAGTTCTTCTGTGTTTGATGACTTGTGACTTTCCATCTTCCTCTTGATTACATTCCAGAGGTTTCCAATGGGGTTCAGGTCTGGAGATTGGGCTGCCCATGACAGGGTTTTGATGTGGTGGTCTCTTAATTTTTGCCAGAGCTGTATATATCTCCATTGATGAGCACATCATACAGGAGGCAGATCTTTGCCAGCTGGTGGAAAGTTATGGGGGTTTATGTGGGACCTACAGATTTTGGGAGGTGATTAACTGGTGTATATATAGCTGGGGGGGAGAGTGTACGTGGTATTTGGGATGTGAGGGGGGAGCGTATGTGGTATTCGGGATGTGAGGGGGGAGCGTATGTGGTATTCGGGATGTGAGGGGGGAGCGTACGTGGTATTTGGGATGTGAGGGGGGAGCGTGTACGTGGTATTTGGGATGTGAGGGGGGAGTGTACGTGGTATTTGGGAGGTGAGGGGGGGAGTGTATGTGGTATTTGGGAGGTGAGGGGGGGGGGAGTGTACGTGGTATTTGGGAGGTGAGGGGGGAGCGTTCGTGGTATTTGGGAGGTGAGGGGGGAGCGTTCGTGGTATTTGGGATGTGAGGTGGAAGAGTGTACGTGGTATTTGGGAGGTGAGGTGGAAGAGTGTACGTTAGTGATGGGTAGCTCCTGAATGAGCCGGCTCAAAGAGCCGGCTCTTTATAGTGAACCATATGAGTCGGCTCCTGGCAAGGAGCCATATAAATTTTAAACGGCTCCTTGCCAGTTCCACAGACAGTCACTGATCCTATTTAGCCACAACCCCAAAGCGGAGACTGACAATGCATCCTCCTGCCCGTTGCGGCCACCTGCTGCATGCATGCAGTACTCACAGCCTAGCCTCCCCCATTGCCCTCAAGCCTGCCTGCCCATTCACATTAAAGTTCACAAAAACAAACTGTACTCTATGTGACAGACTGTTGGAATTAGTGTATGTGTCAATTCTTAAAGTTGCTATCACATCTTGAGACCATCAATTCCGCCCAGTGTGAACATGGCCTAAAATGTGTCACTGTAAGGCTACGTGCAAAGTCGTATTCTGTTGCTGATTTGCAGGTTGATTTTGTGTTTGTTACTTTTTACAGCAAATAATATAAAATCTGGTTATTCTGGAAATTATACTCTTTTATGTCATAAATGGCCATGTGTGAAGATTTTTGCTAAAATGATGGATTAAAACATTCCAGAATTTGGCTGTAAATTAAAATGCAAAGGTAAAAAATGAAGAGCCATTTTGGGAGCCAAAAGAACCGGTTCTTTTTGGTGAGCCGATCCAAAAGAGTCGGCTCACCCAAAAATCGCATTTTACCCATCACTAGTGTACGTGGTATTTGGGAGGTGAGGGGGGAGCGTTCGTGGTATTTGGGAGGTGAGGGGGGAGTGTACGTGTTATATTCACTGCCCCACTTATTATATACCCATGTACAGAGCTGTGTGCTGATACTTGTAGATGGGATAACCAGATGAAGTAAAACCTATTATTGCAGGGGCTGAGGAGTGAGGTAATGGCGGCAGGCTGCCCTGAGGTGTGCCGTTGGGGCATATTGTATTGGCATATGCCGTGTATACTGCCGGTGTGGCGGTGCTGAGGGTGTACACAGCGGGCACGGTTATGTATAGGCGGCGGATGTATACACTAGATGGCCGCGCTCAGTCGCCTCCCTCTCCTCCTCCGCCATCACTGGCTTGTTTGAACTCCCTCGGTTTGGCGCCCAGCTGTCTCCTCCTCCTTCACTTTAGCGCCTTTGTGCAAAATCGAGCGGGAATTGACAGCGGGAGACACGGCGGCACCTCCGGGTCCTCGGTAAGGAGCTCCGTGCTGTGCGGCGTGTGGCGGGAGGTCGTGGGTGCGGAGTGTGCGTGTGGCTGACTGAGCCGGTGACACGGGAGGCGGGGAGTCGTATGCTGAGCTTTGTAGTGCGCCGGCGGTAACTTGCACACCTCGGGGTTTGGCGGCTGTGGGTCTCTGGGAGGTGGTGCCCAGGATGTGCCCTCTCTGCCGGCTAGTAGACGTCCTCGCCTCCATTTTACTATGGGCTCCAGGTGCGGAGACTTAGTTCTACACTACACAGTTCAGACCAGGTGTACAACCTGTGGTTCCAGAACTACAACTCCCAGCCTGCCCTGACGGCTCGGACTAGGTGTTGTACCCTAGAACAGCCCTATAGGTGCCATGTGGGCTCCTGCCCTGCTGACTGACTGAGCGCGGCCTTAGAGGGGGATTGCGGCCCTATAACATGTACACTTTCCGTGCTCCCCTCCATACACCCGCTGCATGATGTAATGTCATGTAACGGGAATGGGTTAAATTAGATTTGCATTTAAAGGTGATTAGTCTCCATTTAAGACCCTTGCTGGGAGCTGTGGTGCCCCCTCATGTCCTGAACCGATGGCATGTGACCGCTGTCTTCAGGCATGTACCCGGTGGTCTGGCTTGGTGAAATGTATGGGGGGCTACAGAGGAGACTATTGCAGTGTTGGTCACTCGGCGGTGGGCCGTGGGACACAACTGCTGATGGAATTCAGAGATTAGAGTAAATCTGGCAGGTTCTTCACAGGTGTAGAGCGGCCATGGTTATGGAGGCGTATAGGTAACCTGTGACCATCCGGTGACTGACATCCTTAGATCCGTCACTAACTACAGTGAGTGCCAATGGGCAGCTCTGCTAGGTGTGCCAGTGACGGGCAGGGATGGGGTCGGTGGTTGGGAGGGAGGACGGTGCCCGGCGATGCCCCACATGCAGCCCTAGTGTTCATAGTTGAGTTGTGCTTGCCATGTCTGTGCATACACCCATGTCACCCCATAGGTGCCTGTACACCGAGGGGACATGCCCTTTTGGCGTCTGTTGGGGTATACGCGACAGTGCAGACCTGCGGCCAGGCTGGAGATCGCGCTCCGTACTTGGACAGTATTTCGCGGCCATCTGATTCTTGCCCGTTTTGCAGTAAGGATTTGCTCGTCAGATTCTGCCTCTTCTCACTATGTAGTAACATCTACCCACAGTGCACAGGGGCTGCCTTGCGAGATGTGCCCCCCATGGGCGCCCATCCTGGCATCTCCAGTCTTGGCACATACTTGCTTGTCATTTATGATATTGTTTAATTACAGGATGTTCTAATTTCCCCCCATGAAGGGCTGAACCTCATTCAGTTGCCTGTTTTTTGTCAAATTGGGGTCATTGGCTTTTTTTTATAGCCCCAATCCACCTATTCATCCACTTCAGTCATTTCCTATACCTAATATGGCCCTGAGTGGAGCCAAAATGGAGCACACGCCTATCATTGCCATGCCAAGCGAAAGCCCAAATGCCCATAAAAAGGGCCATGCGTGTGATCCGGCCTCATTTCAGTGCTTTGGCTGGCACTTGCCGCACACCTAGTCTGTCCGGTCTTTAATGCCTTCCTCCTCGTCTTACAGAATGAAGAGTCTGCCTGATTCCTTGTCTTCTGCACCATGGAAGTTTCTTCACCTCTAACCCACCAGAGCCAAAGGAACTGTAAAAAGCCAATTTCTATACAGAGCAAATAGCAAAGACTTTAGACCGAGACTCTCGGCCCTTTATCAGTTTACTGCATATTTAATTTTTATAGTAATTTATTGAATTATTTTCATACCTCGTATTTTTTTGTTTACATAGTATTTTATTTTTTTAATCTATTTCCACATTGAGCCAAAAAAAAAATAATCATGGAATCAACAACTGTTTTCAGCGACGTAACTAGTACCCCCGGCCTCCTCCTCGACGGGAGTCCCATGTCCGCCTTCCTCTGGTTGCTGATAGTGGGTTTTATCATAGCCTTTGTGCTCGCTTTCTCGGTCGGTGCCAACGATGTAGCAAACTCCTTTGGCACGGCTGTGGGCTCTGGTGTGGTGACGTTAAGACAAGCTTGCATCCTGGCATCCATCTTTGAAACCGTCGGATCCGTTCTCTTGGGCGCTAAAGTGAGTGAAACAATTCGGAAAGGACTAATCGACGTCACGATGTACAACTCTACCCAGGAGCTGCTAATGGCCGGTTCCATCAGTTCCATGTTTGGTAAGTATGAATGGCTATGTAAGGGGTCTCCGGTATTAAGAAACAAAATCTATCTCCTTTATGGTATTCTGAGCTCGCCATGTTGCATTATTTCAGGTTCTGCTGTATGGCAGCTCGCAGCTTCCTTCCTGAAATTGCCAATCTCCGGTACCCACTGCATCGTTGGCGCCACCATCGGCTTCTCTCTGGTGGCTAAAGGACAGGAAGGAGTGAAGTGGACGGAGCTGCTTCGCATCGGTAAGTCATGGATCACCTCATGGGTGGGTGTTTGGTGTGACTTTTGGAAACATGATACCGGGTCTCATACAGACACGTGAAGGGTGGGGGGAGGCTAATATATAGTGAAAGAAAGCACTGTTTGACTGGCAGGAAAACTTGCATCCCCCATTTTTGTAATGTTCACATGTTTGGGGGTCATATTATAAAATTCTGTATTATGGCCAGTGTTTTGGGTTGTATGGTTGGTCATTTTCTGAGATGCCCTTCTGGAAGAAGAATGTTGCATTTTTATGGAGAAAAAACCCCCAAAACTTTGCCACATCCTTAGAATAGGGGTATGACTTGCTGAATACTGGGGGTCTAACCACATCTCGAGATCATGGTTCCGGCTCTGTGGTTGAATAATCCCTAAACTTCCAGACGGTCGGATTAGATTGTCGTTGGACACACATACACATTTGTTTCCATTTGATTTATGACCCATTGTAAAGTTTTATCCTTTTACAGTGGTATCAGATGTAAAAAATTAACTTCATGAAGGAACTAGTAGTCGACATACAATCTTCACATGACATTTACACGACTTTCATGGGGAAAATAATTGTACGCGCTAATCTTCGTAAATATTTCATACTGGCAAATCGCTTGCTAATCTTCGGCTACACATGACCTTTAAATCTGTCCAGGCCTGTGCATTCATGTCTGGGCTAATGTTATTCTGTAAGCTTCACAAAGAATATTCACCGAGGGTAAAGCTGCATTGTATTTCAGCTTCAAGGTTTTTAGAAATTTGTATTTTTTAATAATTTGAGCTCCATTCACATTATAATATTTTGGCTTCTAGTCACATGAGCAGAGCTGTAATTTTTGGCAATAGCCACAAGAACGTGTTAGGAGCAGAGCTCTTTCGGCTCAATTTGCGGTTACATCTGATCAGAGCTGGGTGTCGGACCCCCAGTGATCTCGGTATAGGTCAAACATCAGGATACGTGGCCAATATCATACCAGACAACTCCTTTCTGTCATGTAGGAAAAGCAAACACAAAATCTAGGTGCACAATAAACTTTTTCTGTTTGTTCCTAGTGCTGTCCTGGTTTGTCTCCCCTCTGTTGTCCGGGATCATGTCTGCTCTTCTGTTTTTCCTCGTCAGAATGTTCATCCTTCGTAAGGTAAGGATTCAGGATTTCCAGATACTTTTTGCTACTTAGTGTAATATACTGCAGAAAGAAGTTGTTTGCATGAGTGACGATTCTGCAGCACAAGAGATGAAAAATGTTTGGTGAGGGGGAATAGTGCGCAGGAGTGCATAACCCGGCTCCAGACGGTTCTGGTACTAGGGACTATGTGCTGTATGCTTAACACTGCGAGAAAGGCTCTACTAATGAGAACATTGGATTATTGTAGAAAATAATATGCTGGAACATTGTATTGTAATCCATGTGGTGTACCTTATTGTCAGCGCTGGGGTCCTGGGTTTAAATCCCACCAGGGACAACGTCTGCATGGACTTTGTATGTTTTCGTAGGTTTCCTCCAGTTTGTTTTTTTTTTTCCCTCCCTTACTCCAAAAACATACTGATAGGGAAGTTAGATTGAGTCCCAATGGGAACAGTGATTTTATGTCTAAAGCACTATATAAGCAAGTAAAATAAATTGCATCATTTTGCAATCTTTGCACTGTCTGTATTATACATCTACGGTACTTGAGACATGTAGTGGGAATGTGAATGAATATTATATCTATGATGCAAATTATTCAGGATAAACTCTTCATGCACAGTCCGCTTCTAAGGTTTGTTTTTCTTGCAAAGCTGAAGCTGTGCATAAGCACATTAATCATTAGTGATCCAAGTACTTTAAATGGTGCGGTGTGCAGACTGTCCTCCGTCCCTGCCAGCCGGCATCTTTCCTACCCATATACATCCTAAACATTGGTGCTGCCGCCCTGTGACATGAGCGGGCTGCGATGTGAGTCCAGGTTGTGCCTCCTATGTGCATTTCCCAGTATGAGTGTAGACTTGCTGCCTCCATCCATGGGGAAGAGATACCTTGTGTCCCCGCTGTATGTGTGCGCACTTAGCCCAGACATCGGCATAAGGACAGATCTGCTCTTTATATACAGATGGTATATACCTGATTGTTTCTGGTCTCTGAGTTAGGTACAGCCATGAGACCGATCAGTGGCCTTTTTTTGGTATTTTAGCCTCTATTCTGAGTTATGCTGACATTTTGCGTTTATTGCAGCCTGACCCTGTACCCAATGGACTGCGCGCCCTGCCCGTATTCTACGCCTGCACCATCGGCATAAACCTGTTCTCCATCATGTACACCGGCGCACCTCGTGAGTACAATTTACACGTCACTAGGTCTTTTTGGCTTTTGCTCTCGAGCCCGCTATTAAATCCACAATTTACTACTTTTACTTTGCAGGACTGAAATCTTCTAGAAGTCTGCTGGCCTGAGCCCATTACAGAAGGCTGCAGGCTAGTGTATGCTGACATTTCTAACCTAACTAGTTAACCAACCTGGCGGCATCACTGCAGCCATTTCCTCCCCGCTCCTTCAGCAGAGCCATTCCCCTACCTTCCCACCAGCGATGGCTATGAAGATCCTGCAGAAGAGTTCACACACACCCTCCCTGACCCTGATTTATTTTTTTACCCCCTCCTTTGCCCTCCTCCTAATTCTGCTCAAGTCTGGGGAATAATTGCCCTGCAGTGCCCATAAGATGACTGATGATTTCCCAACCGGACCCATTTACTGGAAGGGATTGTGGCGCAACTTTCTGTTTTGTATCTTAGGGTACCGTCACACAGTACCATTTTAATCGCTACGACGGCACGATCCGTGACGTCGCAGCGATCGTATGATTATCGCTCCAGCGTCGTAGACTGCGGTCACACGTTGCAATCACGGCGCTGGAGCGATGCCGAAGTCCCCGGTAACCAGGGTAAACATCGGGTAACTAAGCGCAGGGCCGCGCTTAGTAACCCGATGTTTACCGTGGTTACCAGCGTAAACGTAAAAAAAACAAACAGTACATACTTACATTCCGGTGTCTGTCCCCGGCGTCTCAGCTTCTCTCCACTGTGTAAGCACCATAGCCGGAAAGCACAGCGGTGACGTCAGACGTCACCGCTGTGCTTGCTTTCCGGCTGGCAGACGCTCACACAGTGCAGAGAAGCTGAGACGCCGGGGACAGACACCGGAATGTAAGTATGTACTGTTTGTTTTTTTTACGTTTACGCTGGTAACCACGGTAAACATCGGGTTACTAAGCGCGGCCCTGCGCTTAGTTACCCGATGTTTACCCTGATTACAAGCGAACACATCGCTGGATCGCTGTCACACACAACGATCCAGCGATGTCAGCGGGTGATCAAGCGACGAAAGAAAGTTCCATACGATCTGCTACGACGTACGATTCTCAGCAGGATCCCTGATCGCTGCTGCGTGTCAGACACTGCGATATCGTAACGATATCGCTAGAACGTCACGAATCGTACCGTCGTAGCGATCAAAATGGTACTGTGTGACGGTACCCTTAATCTCTCACCATTTTCAAGAGATCTGCTTGCTAGTGGAAGTAATCCTCTAACCACAGGTTGTAACAACCTGTCGAGAACCATTACTATTTACTGACGAGGTTTCCATTCAGACTGCAAAACGAGCTTCTCCAAAAATGGCGAGTTTAAGATTAAACACAAAGGCCTCGTTTTGATCAAACCCCTTCTTGCTAGGGTTGCACAAAAAGTGTGACTTCTGGCGTTTTTCCAAAGGTCCCGGCTTTCTTTTTGAAGTGGGGGGGTTGTCTTAGATGGGGGGATCTTGTGGCTAAGCTCGGTTGACAAACTAATCCTCAGCCATATACATCAGTAGAGACTGAAAAAGCCATTAAGGGGCACACACGCCTGACTCCAGCAGACCCCTTCCTAAAAGCTCAGGAACAAAACGCCAATCTAGATGTCCCAGGGCCAAAGTAAAGTTAGGCTATGTGCACATGTTCGAAAAAAACGCATACATTAAGCATCATATTTTTAGAATGCATTCCGCATTTTTTGTGCACATGCTGCGTTATTTTCCGCGGCGGAATCGCATTCTGGAAAAAAACGCAGCATGTTCATTCTTTGTACGGAATTGCGGGGATTCCGCACACAAGAATCCATTGATCCGCTTACTTCCCGCATGGGGCTATGCCCACCATGCGGGAAGTAAGCGGATCATGTGTGGTTGGTACCCAGGGTGGAGGAGAGGAGACTTTCCTCCAGGCCCTTGGTACCATATAATTGTAAAAAAATAAATAAAAAAACACGATTTTTTCACCTTCCGGTGTCCCCCGGCAGGCTTCCCGCTCCTCGCGATGCTCCGGTCCCAGTAATGCCTTGCGAAAATTACCTGTGATGTGTGGTCTCGTGAGACCGCTACATCATCTGGGGTCATGCCGCAAGGCATTGCTGGGACCGGAGCATCATGACGAGCGGGAAGCCTGCCGGGGGACGCCAGAAGGTGAAAATACAGTGATTTTTTATTTTTATTATTTTTAACACTTTATCATTTACTATTGATGCTGCATAGGCAGCATCAATAGTAAAAAGTTGTTCACATTTGTCAAACACTATGTTTGACAAGTGTGACCAACCTGTCAATCAGTTTTCCAAGCGATGCTACAGATCACTTGGAAAACGCTAGCATTATGCAAGCTAATGACGCTTGCAAAACGCTAGTGTTTAGCGGGAAAACACATGCCAATTCCGCATGCGATATACCCGCGGCAGGAGTTGCAGAATTGCCGCGGAAATTTCCACAGCAATTCTGCAACGTGTGCACTTAGCCTTAGTTGCACAACTTTTGCATGATGCAATTATTTTTTTGTGAATCCTGTTATTTACCTACTATTGGGTAACCCCTTTTTGAAGAACTTTGTACACCTTCTTCCACGTTGTCCGGATTACATCAGATGTAAATTTAGTGACTGTTTCAGGACGAGCACCTTAACTAGCTTACAAGTGTAAATAATTAAGACCTCGGGGCATTTCTACCTGCATTATAAGTGGTGCCAAATTGCCAGCAGAAGGGAACACTCTTCCTATGGTTTGGTGATCCCAACCGGACGGTGACTTCAGGTTATTCATGATGGCTCTCTGGAAAGGAGCCCTGTTGGCCAGTGTGTAGTCTTTCTGCCATGCTTGGAATAACTGAGGGTTATTAGCTGGACCTTGTGAGTGTGGCCAGGACGGACATATTGGTTTGTCTCCGGCTTTAGCTTTTCATTCAGTCGTCCTGGTCAGCAGCTGAGCACACTTCCATGTAAGTCATGAGCTAACAGCCGGTAGATGCTAGACGGCATGTGTTTGGTGTTGGTTGTCAGCGGAGTGGACGACATTGGTGGAATTTGTCCAGTCTGCCCCGTAGCAGAAACTTGATGCCTGCAAGTTATTCCGAGGCCGTCGTGGCTGAATGTTGGGTTGCCTTGATGGCGGCTCTTGTGGGACATGCTGGTCCTTGTGTTACAGCCTGAAGACTGTCGGGCGTATAGTCACAGCTGTGTGGTGATATGACCCCTAAGGGGAACAAGTCACAACCAAACTGGTGCAGCTTTTATAAAGGGGTGGTGGGAGTTACGGATACATTCACACTGCATAGTGCTCCAAGCTGTAACACTTGTCTACGCACTGCAAAAACTATCCTCGATGTAGATGACACGACTTATTCTCATACACAGCGCTGTTAATGGGAAACCTTGCAGATCTTCTGTGTAAAAAGTCACTGTGCTGCTTGTCCTGTATGACGTGACCTTCAAAGTTTCCCATTGGGCCTAAAGATTTGTCCTTTTTTACTGGCTCAGTGTTGAGGGTGAATTTTAACACCCTTTGTCACAGCAAACTTTGCCCTACAAGACTTTCACACCTGACTGACGGACACATTGCAAACCAAAGAGCCAAGGACCCAATTAATGACTCTCATGCTGCACACTGTCATAGATGCTTCATGCTGGGATTCCCCATAGGCAAGATGGGTAATACTAGTTTGGTAGCGGACGGTATGGAGACGTCCTGATGGAGCGGTGCGCCCTGGCGCTCCAGTGATCTGTGATGATGAAAAAACGCTGAATAGTTAAAGCGCCACTCCGGCGTTCTTATTATTTTGTCTCTGGAGTGGTGTCACTAATGCAAGTTCCTCACTCCTAGTAATATAATTACAGCTGCCATCCTGTGCCGCTCCAGCACCACAATCTTGTGACCGCAGCTCCTGACTGAGCGGAAGTGGGAAGGAGCCGTCACAAGGTATAAGGCCATGGTCACACATCCATTCCAGATACTGGAGTGGGCGATAAATCCAGAAGTGGTGACGTGCTTTCCTCTGATTGTTCCGCTCCTGGCTTTGGGTTACAAATACTGAAGGTGTGAACATGGCCTAAGTCTTCCATCCTTGTTCTGGCTCTCATAGACTTGTATTGAGAAGTGACCTCAGGCTCCCCATCCGGCAGGTCACCACAAGCGGAAATGACTGCCGGTAAGTAGAATACTAGGAACTTGCATTAGTGACACCACTCCAGTGGGGAAATTAAAACCCAACGCTGGAGTGGTGCCTTAAAGGGGTGAGCGCTCCCCTCCAGGATATACTGACAGGACTTGGACTTCTTTCAATGCTATATATATATATATTTCTTTTGGTCACAGAATGATTGAAAATGAGGGCACACACGGATCATCACACGCTGCTTTGGAAGTTGTCTCAGCATTGCTGCTACCTGTAATAATGTGACTGCAGAAGTCGGGTGGATGTTTCTCCAGTCCCCCGCCTGACTGCTGCTGCATCACTGCTGTGCCTTCTGTGTGGGCAGACGCCACTCGTGGCTGGTGGAGACCTCTGGTTCAGCAGAGGTGCTAGGAAGGGAATTTGCTTCTGTTTATTTTAATCCTGTGCCTATACAATACAGGTGTTGCACATTTGTTTTTTGTTTGCTTTTTATTATAAGGGGCTAGGTAGATGAGGCTGGCTTGTTGAATGGCCACAATAGTCCCCAGACATTACCTGGATGGCTTTTTTTTTTAACTTTTTGGGGATCACTGTATACCTACTTCTAGACGTTGTATCATTTTACAGTCTGACAATCTCTTTAGATCTACTGCTTCTTTGGTCCTTAAGTCTCATTAATCTCTTAATACTGACTCATGGAGGAAGACGCTCATTAAAGCATTGATTACACACATGGAGACATCTGCCGCGTGGCTTCATCAAGACCTCTATGGCTTCCAGTGCTGCTGACTCCTTTTCATTTGGAAGGCTCTGCTATAGAGGATGGCTTTCATATGGATCTGTTTTTTGTTTTTTTTTCTAGTGCTTGGATTTGACAAGATTCCCCTGTGGGGCGTAATCCTGATCTCGGTGGGTTGTTCTGTGATTTGTGCCCTGGTCGTGTGGTTTTTCATCTGTCCAAGAATGAAGAAGAAAATAGAACGTAAGTGTCTCCCCTCCGTATTATCATGTAGCTGACGGTGAGAATAACGCCGTTATAGCTTTATCTCGTGATTACTCCAGTCCAGAATTAAAGGCCTGATGGGATGGGGTGGGGGAGAAGAAACTTGTCATGTGCATGAAAGGTAAAAAGACTGATCTTTATCCAGTCTGTCCAGCCCAGCGCCTCTAGCTGTTTTCCTGAGACATCCTCGTTACCTGTCTGTCCTGTAAGCTGTTGCATTTAGCAGATCTTATCCATCCTAGATCTATAATCTACCACTCTGGAATAGGGGCAGGGGTCTGTATTGGGCATTGGGGCCTCTGGTGCATTTCACACCAGGATCTGATTGATTGGTGCTGTTGTCAGGATCTCTGCTGGATCAGTCTTGGTCTCCTTGATGGCCCACCGCAGAATGCAATTTTAAAGGGTGGTAGGGAGTGATATTCCCCTCTAAAATTGAGTTATAACTAGCAACATTCTGCATTCTCCTATTCCTCAGGTGAAATAAAATCCAGCCCCTCAGAATCGCCCTTGATGGACAAGAAGAACCTGGATGAATGCCGCATACTGAGGCCGGACCCAGATGTCAAACTGCCTATCGAGGATTGCGGTGTCGTTGCAGAAACCAAGGTGCCTATTGTGGACCTGGTATCTGTGCCATCGCGGGCCGCGGAAGAGCGAACAGTAACCTTCAAGATGGGGGATTCTGATGAGATCTTGGAGAGGGAGAAATCCCAGAGCATGGAGACCAACATTGACCAGGCCGTAAACGGTGAGTGGACTAGCACGAGGAAATCTTCAGATTTTAATGCTCCCAGCTGTACTGCAAAAATTAATGAGTTGTGCTGTGGCGTGGCGGCGGTGCTCCCGGCTGTGGCGTGGGCACCTATGAATTGCTCTCCAGCGATTACACTTTTTTTTTTTCTATCCTGGAGATCAGAGGTTTTCTTTACTGCAGCTACAGGTCTACGAAACCTGTAAACTTCTCACCCTCCACTGCATTTTTACAATCCACCCTCCGCTCCAAGGATTTTGTTTGCAGCCTTTGTCACATAGCCACAGAGCAAACATTGCCCGTCATGTGACAGAAGAAATTACATTTACTTTTACAATCAGGTATACAATCCAGTGTATTTCTTTGTCCTTGTAGATGGCCGTAATTCCCTTAGGTTGGCTATATGCATTACATGACCCTCTAATTTGTATGGGGGGTGTATGAATACTCCCGGCAGATGTAAGAAGTACAGATAAACATGTTGGTGCCTCTTTTGGGATATATTGCTGTGAGGTGTCCCCTTTCTTCCCATTTAATACATGCACACTCTGCAGGACTGAGCACGCATGTGTACATTGGCTGAATAAGAGTTCATGGTCATTAGCTGATCGGCTTCTGAATTGCTACCCACTCAGGATGATATTGGGGATTTGTTTTTCAATCCTTTAAAAGCTTCATTGGAAAGCAGTCAGAAGCTGCAAATTCTTATAATAGCATTTCTTCCACCCCACATTTCCGTGGTCCATGACCTAGAATGGACTGGTTGTAATGTGACACTGTTCCCTTTCACCAACTTTCCACAATGAAGTGAAGTCACTTGACGGCTTGTTTGCTCTTACAACAAGAACATCCTCCACATTAGACATGACAGTCATGGCTGCCTTATGGCGCCACCTGCAGTCCTGTGTGTTAATTTCAACCTGTAGTCATTACCCTGTCCGCACATTATACCCGGCATGTGCTGAGTAATTTTAGTGGCTGTTGTAACTTTATTTTTAAACTTTGTAAAAACTTTAATATGTATTTTTAGGAGCTGTGCGATTGCCAAATGGAAATCATGTACAATTCAGCCAGACAGTTAGCAACCAGATGACCTCCAGTGGGCATTATCAGTATCACACCGTGCACAAAGATTCGGGTCTGTACAAAGAGCTTCTGCACAAGCTGCATCTGGCCAAAGTGGGCGACTGCATGGGAGATTCTGGTGAGAAGCCGCTGCGCCGCAACAACAGCTACACCTCGTACACCATGGCCATCTGCGGGATGCCGCTAGATTCCTTCCGGCACAGGGAGGCTGAGGCTCGCCCAGAGGAGGCCGAGAAACTAACCTGGCACGGAGCAGACGGGAAGAAGAGGACTCGCATGGACAGCTACACCAGTTATTGTAATGCTGTGGCAGACACACAGCAGGCTATTAGCACAGAACAACAGGAAGAAGGCGGCGCAGAAGAGGCTGTAGACAGGAAAAGCAGCAACTCCTCGCTAGAAGAATGGCATGACCAAGACAAGCCCGAGGTTTCTCAGCTGTTCCAGTTCTTGCAGATCCTCACTGCCTGCTTTGGCTCTTTTGCACATGGTGGAAATGATGTCAGGTCAGTTGGCGCGAGAAGACTATTAATTGTCCTTTAGACTGGGTAGAGGTGGGCTGTGGTGGTCCATGAGATGAGCTCATGTTTTCACATGTCTACTTGTCATCTAACTGTAAGGGTATGTGCACACGCTGCGGATTTTGCTGCGAATCTGCAGCTGCGGGTCCGCAGCAGTTTCCCATGAATTTACAGTTCAATGTAAACCTATGGGAAACCGAAAACGCTGTGCACATGCTGCGGGAAAAAACGCACGGGAACGCATTGGTTTACAATCCGCAGCATGTCGCTTCTTTGTGCGGAATCGCGGCGATTCTGCGCACACAGGAATGCATTGATCGCTTACTTCCCGCATTGGGCTATGCCCACCATGCAGAAAGTAAGCGGATCATGTGTGGATGGTACCCGGGGTAGAGGAGAGGAGACTCTCCTCCAGGCCCTGGGAACCATATTTGTGTTAAAAAAAAAAAAAAAAAAGAATGATGATAAAAAGAAAAATGATATACTCACCTCTCAGCGCTGCACGCGGCTGTCCGGTCACAGGGTTGCTATGCAAGCAGGACCTGCGATGACATCACGGTCACATGACCGTGACGTCACGAAGGTCCTTCTCGCATAGCATCTTTGGAACCGGGCTGCCGCGTGCAGCGCTGAGGAGATCGGAACGTCGGAGGGTGAGTATAACCATTTTTTTATTATTTTTAACATTACTATTGATGCTGCATATGCAGCATCAATAGTAAAACAAGTGAAGGAGTAAACCCGCAGCGGAAACCGCAAGACAAACCGCAATAAATCGGCAGGGATAACCGCAGCGGTTTTGCCCTGCAGATTTATCAAATCCGCTGCGGGAGAACCCGCAGAGGACCCTTCCTACGTGTGCACATAGCCTAACAGATCCAGTATTAACATAATGAATGTGTATAAAAACGCATATTGGTTTTAATTTTGAACTTATTATTGGTTTGTATTTACAAGAGGGGTCTTTAAGCCCCTCAAGTATTATGGACATGGGCATTGCTAATCTAAAAGCTTCCCACAGACTTCAATTTTTTTTTATTTATGATCCCAAAACAAATAACTGCTGGTCATGTGAACAGGGCCAGACTGCATCCTAGCTGCTGTGTACAAGTTTTGCATTCACCTTTTCTTGCTGCTTCAGGTTACTGACGTTCTTCTTTTCCCTTGCAGCAATGCCATCGGCCCATTGGTTGCTCTGTGGCTGGTTTATGAGACTGGAGATGTCACCTCTAAGGCTCCTACCCCTATTTGGCTGCTCCTGTATGGAGGAATTGGTATCTGCATTGGTCTCTGGGTCTGGGGACGAAGAGTTATCCAGACGATGGGCAAAGATCTGACCCCCATTACTCCCTCAAGGTAATCAGTCAAAACTTTAGCTAAACTTTCTCATGAAGAAATTTAGGAAAAGATCTCATAAAATTTAGGAATAAAACCCTAAGCCTCTCATTTTGGAAATGTATGCAAATCTGAGCTACTCCTTGTCTAAAACCTTATCTAATAATTTGCTCCTCCTACCATTGTTATATTTTCCGTAGATTATAATCTGATCAAACCTTGGCTTCTAAGTTAACCACTTGTACATCTTTATATTTCAGTGGCTTCAGCATAGAGTTGGCATCTGCACTGACTGTCGTAATTGCTTCAAATGTTGGTCTCCCCATCAGTACGACACATTGTAAGGTGAGTGTGGCGAGCTCTGCGCCCCGGGCCTGGCGAGTCTTCGGACACTACCTGTGGTCACGGAGTAGTTAAAGTATGAGATGACAACCTTTTTTTTTTTTTTTTTTTTTTTTCTGCCCTCAGGTTGGGTCTGTTGTATCTGTCGGATGGCTCCGATCCAAAAAGGCTGTGGACTGGCGTCTGTTCAGAAATATCTTCCTTGCTTGGTTTGTCACCGTGCCAATTTCAGGCCTGATCAGCGCTGGCATCATGGCGCTTTTCAAGTATGCAATCCTAAGAGTATGATCCTGAATCGCCTGCTTATCTGAAATCTCCACTCAGGACTTCCATATCCACCGCACATATCTCATCGGTGCAATGCAACAGGATGCAGCAGACCGTCCCTGAACGAGAGGCTCAAAATAACAGACCTGGAATATGCAATATGTCCGCTCTGTCAGGGATGGGTAGAAATAACAGAGGAGTAGAAGATTGGCTTATACAGGATTCTCTCCGCTTCTCCCTTTTGCTGTAAAACTGCTTTAATGTGCTAGAATACTACAAATCAACCCAATCTACCTGTATACACGTACTGATCATTCCTCAGTATTAATGTTCTCTGTACATAGACCTGCTTGTGTGTCGGCCTTCTCGTTTTCACTGTAAATGTCTGAGCATCTTGTTCATATCTCACAGGAGGATTTTTATTTTTTCCCATTCACTGAATGGGCGAAGTGGCTGATGGTTTACTTCTGCAGCCGGGTCTAGATTTTAGACTTTTTTTTAATTATTATTTTTATCTTAAAATCTGGGAGTCCATGATTTTATTTTTTAATAAAGAATCTAAGCGATGTAATCTTTTGAAGATGTGCTGTCTATATGGGATGTGTAGGCCCCAGCTAAAGTTCCAGTAACTCAGGAGCAAAATGGGGAATCCTGTCCTGCATAGTGTCCATTTCACTGGTTTGTTGTCAACTTTGTTACTGGTGAGGTCAAATAAAAGCACTAAATTCCACCACCAACTTTGTGCAGAATGGTCATTATTATTACTCAGTCATTAGGTTCAGCTCTGCAGTAACACCAATCTTGCTTGCAGCCATGCTGTAAAAAACAGAAAACCCACCGTTCTAAAGTCGTCACTGACTTTTGTACTGTTGTTGACTTCTATCCCTCAATGTATCACCCAGTACATGGTGGGCGGCATAATGAGCTGGTCCTGGCGACAGGTTCACATGTCGTACTGCTCGGCTACATCTGACCTGTATGTCCAGGTCTATAGCCAGAGTGAAGCCCCCAACCACAGACATTAGAATAACGTTCTATCAGCAGGCTCAGCACTTGTGCCTCCTGCCAGATGTTGGGACAGAAGGCGCTGGTATATGTTGCCGATACTGGGCTAATCTATAACCAGACCAAAGCTGAAAACATTTTAAAGCTTCATGTCTGGGTAAGCGAAGTCATTATACAGGTGACTGGTTTGACATGGTGAATTTAGGGGCAGCAAAGACCCCTTGCATAACTTCTCCCCAATCTGAGTCAGTCCTAGCCACGTTTCCACTCTGGAGGATGCCATCTGCAGAGCGGATTATGTAAGAACACCATCCATACTAGGGATTTTTCCACTTTCCTGAGGATTACATCTGAACCCCTGAGTTTGTAGATTTCCGTGCAGTAACTTGCACGGTTCCTTCAGAAGCCCCAATGTAGAGATACAACGCTCCTCCAGATTATTAGTGATGCTTTGCAGCACCGGCCGCTCTCCAGATCCAGAAATCTGGTTTAGCAACATGACTGACTCATGTGAATGTTATACTAGGAGGAGACAGTATTAACCCAAGGGTCCCACGTCTCTAGGTGTCAATGCTGCAGTATTCACAATATTTACCAAAGGGCAAAAAAATCTTTATCTAAAAGATGGTGAATAAAACTTCATTTTTTGCTGTAACTATTAAGTGTGGTTATCATCTGATATGGTAATTCCTAGATCTTTATTAGGCCAGCTATATACTTGTCAGTGTAATTGGTATTAAATGGTGATGAGGGAACATGCTCGGATAAGGTTTCTAAGTATGCTTGGGTGCTAACAGTGAATAATGTTTGTCCCCGCAGCTGCATGTTTCACAGCTGTTAGTCCCTGCATGTGTTGCAGTTCTTGAACAGCAAAGACATGCAGCCACAGGGACACAAATATTTTTCGAGCACGCTGAAGATGCTTAAGCACCCAAGCATGCTGAGACAACACTTTAGCCGAGCACGTTACCTCATCACTAGTATTTAAAGCTATATTGAACACTCCATTGTGGCTGCGATCCATCAAACAGATATACTTAATTATATCACACAAATGAAAAGTGTCATTGCTGGCAGCAGCAGAGTCTATATGTGGTAATGGATCCTGAAGTACTGGTATATTTGACATAAGTTTATATACAGCTTTATTCATTATCATACAAAAACCTAAAGAGCAGACTTGTGACCAATACAGAGCAGTCTGCACCCACAGAGCGCCAGCTGTGCTCTGCTCGTAGTCTCAGGACGGTCTGGACCTCATAGGTATTTATAAATGACTTTCTCTTCCACCGTTTGCAGCTCCAGCTTCACGGGACACTTGTACAGGAAGGACAGCAATTCTTCAGTGTAGCCAGTGAGAAAGTAAAACTTCTGAGCGGGCAGCTTGCGGATGAGGATGGCACATATCACAATGAGGTTGGCACGGCGCTTGATCACTACTTCATTGGCCAGGCATCCATGGAACGTGCCGTACATAAATCTGCGGATATAGACGTCCTCTATGGTGCGCTCTCCAGCCCCCTCTTCACCATCCAGGTTACCTGAAGGAGTAAGAACAAACCATGAGCATGAATTAGTGGAGATGTTTTTTTCCCTTCACCATGACAGCACCGTACGTGAGAGATGGCCTCTGCCCCCAGGAACAGGAAACCTGCAGCAGAGATAAAAGAATGGGGCGGCCCTTCTGTTTGATTTCCTGTTCCTGCAGGTGGACGCCTGTCGCAGAGCTCCTACCTCCGGAGGGATCCCCCTCTGATGATACCGGTCCATGGGGGGGCCAGCCATACTTGGCGGCATTGCGTGCGGTGCTGTCCGGGTGAAGAGGCTGCTGTGTCTGCACCTTTTTTACCCCCTCGCTGGACTCCCCAGCATCCGCTCTGTGCAGGAGGCTGGTCCGGGGATAAGGGGCGTGTCCTTCACTGACTCCGAAGTGAAGGATGACGACTTCTGGTCGCGCGGAAGTGACGTCACACGCCGAGGGAGCTGGTGTACTGGACGCTTCCAGGCGGAAGTTTGTTCCAGAGGCGCGCACACCGCTCCTTCTATATAATAGAGCAACCAAGGGAATCGCTGGTCCTTTACAGCAAGCAATCTGCCTGCTAAGATGACCAAACCAGCGATGGATCCATCTCCAGCCTCCCGCTAAATCGTGTAATAATGACCCAAGTGGCCGAAAAAAATCAGGCCACACTAGAAAGAGAAGTTCATCTCCTCATACAAAAGGAAGTATTAATAAGAGTACCTCATCAAGAGATAGAAACAAGGTGCTGCAGAACCCTTTCCCTAACGCCAAAACCAGACGGCTCGCTGAGAGTGATATTAAACCTGAAGGCTCTAAACCATTATATTCAAATAGAGAGATTCAAAATGAAGACCCTAAGAACGGCAATGAAAGTACTCAATCCAAACTGTTACATGGCAGTGATTGATCTTACAGATGCTTACTACCATGTGCCAATCGCTGTCCAACAACACCTGAGATTAGTGGTAAACCTTGCAAAAACCCCCACCCATCTACAATATCAATGTCTTCCCTTCGGGGTAGCTATAGCGCCCTGCATGTTTACAAAAATCATTTCTGAAGTGGCATCCTTCATCAGGAAAGAAGACATAATACTGGTACCTTATTTGGACGATTTTTTGGTAATAGCAAACAACAAAGAAAATTGCGAGAAAACAGTCGCAAGAGTACTGGATGTGCTGACCAAATTAGGATGGATGATAAACCTGAAAAAATCAAGACTTATCCCAACACAAACTCAAGAATTCCTCGGGATCCTATTGGATTCAGTCAAACAGGAGTGTGTCCTCCCACAGAGGAAAATTCAAACTATTCAACAGAAAGTACAATGGACCATCTCTCTACGGAATGCAATGTCGCTCTTAGGAGTTCTAACGGCAACAATTCCAGCAACACGGTGGGCACAAAGCCACACACGAGAATTACAATGGCAGATTCTAACCGAACAAATGAGGAATCCATACAATCTGAATCGGAAAATTCTTCTATCTCCAAAAGTTCAGGACTCACTAGAATGGTGGCTGAAAACAAAAAATTTAAGCAACGCAGTGCCGTGGTCAGTGCAGAATCCAGTAGTCCTTGCTACCACGTTGCTCGCTAGCAGAAAAAAGGTCACCTCAGAAATACCAAAAAAAATTCCTGGAATTCTCGGGGCGACAGTTGTCCGACAAGCCAAGAAGTGCCGGTAAAAAATTCTAGAATTTCTCCAAAAAGGGGTTAGAGAGGGGGCTATCTACGCCCTGGGTGCGCTGTTTGATCAGAAACTTGCTGACCACCTTTAGGTCTATAGGTTCATCCGAGCCTCCTTTACATCTAGATCCTCAAAATTATTACCTAAGGTGGCTCCCTGGGATCTAAATTTAGTTTTAAATGCTCTTAACTGTTCCCCCCCCCTTTGAGTCTCTCGATTCCATTTCAATAAAATCCTTAACCCTAAAAACTGTCCTCCTGGTTGCCTTAACTTCAGCCCGACGTACCTGCGAGCTGCAAGCTATTTCGGTGAACCCCCCTTACACTACCTTCCAGGATGACAAAGTAGTTATCAAAACCGACCCGGCCTTCCTACCAAAGGTCAACTCAAAATTTCATAGGGACCAGGAAATTATTTTGCCCTCATTCTGTCCTCAACCAAAATCCCAGGGAGAGCAAACCTTCCATTGTCTTGATGTCAGACGCTGCCTGCTTCAATACATAGAAGCCACAAAATCTTGGCGTCAGTCATCAGCCCTTTTTGTCACCTTCCAGGGGACAAACGGGAAAAAAGGCCTCAAAGGCAACTATTGCACGGTGGTTGCGTACGGCTATTTCACTTTCATATTCCTCTTCTGGCCAAGTTCCCCCACAGGGTTTTACGGCCCACTCCACGCGTGCTATTGCCACATCCTGGGCGGAAAAGGGCAAACGCTTCAGTGGAACAGATTTGTAGAGCGGCAGTATGGTCTTCACCCTCTACCTTCTTCCGACATTATAGGTTAGACTTATCAAACTTGTATTTCGGGAGAAAGGTATTATATGCTGTTTTCCCACCCTAGGAGTCTATTTCTTCCTCTCACGTACGGTGCTGTCATGGTGAAGGGAAAAAATGATAATTACTTACGGGTAATTTGATTTTCCAGAACCATGACAGCACCGCATTAATTCCCGCCCTATCTTGGTGATGGTTGTGTGAATCTCACACACACACAAAAAAAGAGTAGTTTATTATATATATATATATATATATGTAAAAAAAAAAAAATATATATATATATATATATATATATATATATATATAGATAAAAACTAATAAAGAGCTATACAATGTAAATATGAGTGTGTACTAACAAAGCGGTCATCTTCCATACTCTGAAACAAACTGAGGAGAGAGGGGCCACCCCATTATTTTATCTCTGCTGCAGGTTTCCTGTTCCTGGGGGCGGAGGCCATCTCTCACGTACGGTGCTGTCATGGTTCTGGAAAATCAAATTACCCGTAAGTAATTATCATTTTTCTATTCAATCTATCTGATTTGAAATCAAGTTGTCTGTAGAGCAAATCATTTGCTGTCCTCCTTATACCTGGATGTAGTGACACTGGAAATAAGAGGCAGGCACTTATATCAGGGGCAAACGAGCAACTGGAAAAGTGTCAGGGATAAGTTCCAGCACCTATAATGCTGACAGAATTCTTACGAAGACAGACCTGCAACTCAAGAAGTGTTGACGGCAAGTGAAATAGCATCTTGACAAAATGTGGGGCAATGCATGATGTGAGGGGAAAGTTCCAGCACCTACAGTGCTGACAGAATTCTGATGAAGAATGGATGGAAAGTTAAAAATAGCATTACAAAAAGCTAGTGTCACCATAAAAGGGATCAGATTAATTCCCATTTCACCACCTGACGGCACCATTGGAGGACGTCCTTCTTACCCTCAGTGGAACAGGGACAACAAGCAGTTAAAAGGACCCTCCCCACTCCACCCACCAGTGTTTTTCCTGTCCCATTGTGGATAAGAACGGCAAGCTTATCCTCCGACAGTGCTGTGGAGTTCGGGGGGCCCAGCCTTTCCCTTCCCGACCACAAGACATCTGCTGATACCTGCCATTGGGGGTCCGTCTTTGCCATGGGGGGTCCGTCTTTTCCATGTGGGGGGCTCTCGATCCGGGCGCCTGACCGCTGGGGGGTGCGCACGGCAGCCGGTTCCAGCAAGCGGCCGCGTCACTTCCGGCCGCGACGAGCGCACTCACCGGAGATACCAGAGGCAGCGCCGGCCATCCTGATAAGGAGCACCCGGCTAATGTGTCTTCATCATGGAGGAGACAGGCAGACCTGAGGGCCCAGAACAAACACGGGCACGTGAGTAGGCTACTCAAAAGGTTGTTTATCCCCCTATTTGCTCGGAGATAAATACTAGAATCTCTGTGTTTTAGGGAGAGCCACCCACCCCTGCACCCGAAAAGAAAAAGTCTGGGAAGAATAAATGTCCCATTTGTGCAGCTAGATTCCCGGAGAACTGGCGGAAGCCACTCTGCAAGTAGTGCACGTCTAAAATCGTCGGCGAAGAACAGACTTCATTGTTAACCAATATGAGAGCAATGATACGTTAGGAGGTTCAGGCATCCATCTCTAGCCTAAATCTTCCCCAGACCAGCCAGACAGAACCGCAAACATCGCGAAAAAGACCTAGAGAGTCCAGTCCATCTTCTGCTGAAGAAGATACAGAGAAGTCGGATCAAGAAGAAAGAGAAGAACCGTTAGGAAAAGAAATATCTCTTCTCGGCGGCAGATACGGATGAACTCTTGCATGCAGTACGTAACACCATGCAGTTACAGGACACTTCAGAGGAAATCTCAGTTCAGGATGACATGTTTGGCAGTCTGCATGCGCAGGTCACGAAAGTCTTTCTGGTTAACAATCATATCCGTTCCATGATATTGGAGGAATGGCAGGAGACGGAGAAAAGACTAGGGGTACCTAGAGACTTTAGACTCAGTTTACCTAATAATCCAGAGGATATAAAGGTTTGGGATGAAGTTCCCAAGATAGATGTGCCATTGGCTACAGTGGCAAAGAAGACAGCGATTCCGTTTGAGGATGCCTCCGCGTTGAAGGATCCAATGGATCGCAAAGCAGATGAACTGCTTAGGCTTCTTTCACACCTCCATCGGTATGCGGCCATCGTTAACATCAGCGCGACGTACCGACGGACGTTGGCGATTTTTTTGCACAACGTGGGCAGCAGACGCAGTTTCAACGCGTCCGCTGCCCATAGTAAACTCCCAGGGAGGAGGGGGTGGAGTTACGGCCGGGCATGCGCAGTTTAAAATGTAGGACATGACGATGGAACGTGTGTCCATACGTCGCGATGCATCGGTAATACAAGTCTATGTGAAAAAAATGCATCCTGTGGGCAACTTTGCAGGAAACGTTTTTTCCACAAAACGACGTATTGGGACGGTCGGGAAAAGACGGAGGTGTGAAAGTAGCCTTAGGAGAACTTGGGAATCCTCGACGGCGATAATACGGGCCAATATAGCAGCAACCTCGGTAGCCCGGTCCATGCACCTATGGATGGATAATTTGGAGGAGCATTTCAAGGCTAAAACCTCCAGAGATGTTATCCTCAAATCCCTTCTATTACTAAAGCTCGCAACAGGTTTCATGGACGCTTCAGCGGAATCTGTACAATTCGCCGCCAGAAGCGAGTCTTTGTCCAATACAGCCAGAAGAGCTATCTGGCTAAAAACTTGGTATGGGGATATTCAATCAAAGAATTAACTTTGTAAGATCCCGTTCTCAGGGAGTAAAGGGTTTGGGCCTATTCTAGACGACATATTAGAAAAAGCCTCAGACAAAAAGAAAGGGTTACCTGAGGAAAATACGAAAAAATAACAGCCCTTTCGTAGATCCCAACCTAGTCAGAAGACAGACTACAGGGGGAAAGGGAAATCTGGGAGATGGTCTTATCCCAAAGGTGGAAGAAGTAGAGATTCCATCTTCCCGGGTTCAGGTTCAGGGAAACCGAATAAATGACATCAAAGTGGGAGGTCGGTTACAAAGATTTCTAGGGGGTTGGCAGAAAATATCCAAAAACCCATGGATTCTGCAGGTGGTTACTCAAGGTTACAAACGAGTTCACCAGCCTTCCTCCAGAAAGGTTCTTAGTGACCAGATCCTATCCCCTCTTAAACTCCCCTATGTGGTCAGACATCCAGGAGTTGTTAGAAGTAGAGGCAATCGTCCCATTACCCATCTCAGAGAGAAGCAAGGGCCATTATTCACATCTATTTTCAATAAAAAAAAATCATCTGGGGACTCCCGGACGATTATATATCTAAAACCCCTGAACAGGTGGATCAGGTACAGGAGATTCTGGATGGAATCTATAAGGTCCACAACGCCTCTCATAGACAAAGACATGGTGATGTGCACCTTGGATCTAAAAAGTGCATACTACCATGCCCAATACACGCTTCCTACCAGAAATTCCTAAGATTCGCCCTGATGAACAGAGGGGTAATTTATAATTTTCAATTCAAGTGCCTCCCCTTCGGCACCCAGGATATTTACCAAACTAATGTCAGAGGTAGTAGCCTACTTAAGAAATCAAGGTATTTCCATAGTACCATACTTGGACGACTTTTTGATAATGGCGAGATCAGAGAAGCTTCTCAAGATCGACTGCAACTTCACACTCTCCATTCTACAGGATCTGGGGTGGATTGTGAATTGGGAAAAATCATGCCTAGTTCCAAATTCCAGAATGAAATTTTTGGGGGTCATTAGATTCCAACGCCAGAAAGTCTTTTCTACCAGAAGAAAGACAGAAGACGTTAAATCGAGAACATACCCCAGTTCAGGAAAAGCACTTCCTCCATAAGGGAAGCAATGAGGGTGCTAGGCTTAATGACGGCCTGTATTCATTGTGTGAAGTGGAGCCAATTTCACTCATGAGGGTTACAGAAGGAGATTTTGAAATCTTGGAACAGGAGGCAAGATTCTCTGGAGAAGATGATTCTCTCTCCCTCAGGAAAGAAATAACCTGGTGGACCGTACCGGAAAACCTGAAGGTGGGAGTTCCATGGGTCCTCTATTATTATTTATTATTATAGCGCCATTTATTCCATGGCGCTTTACATGTGAGGAGGGGTATACATAATAAAAACAGGTACAATAATCTTGAACAATACAAGTCACAACTGGTACAGGAGGAGAGAGGACTCTGCCCGCGGGGGCTCACAATCTACAAGGGATGGGTGAGGATAGAGCTGGTCGTGCAGTGGTTTGGTCGATCGGTGGGTACTGCAGGTTGTAGGCTTGCTGGAAGAGGTAGGTCTTCAGGTTCTTTTTGAAGGTTTCGATGGTAGGTGAGGGTCTGATATGTTGTGTCACCGTTACCACGGACGCCAGTCAGTTCGGATGGGGCTTGCATATAGGAAGGATATACTACCAGGGGAAGTGGAGTCCAGAGATGTCAGCCAAGTCATCAAATTTCAGGGAACTATATGCAATCTGGAAAGTGCTCTACCAGGCCCAGTCACAAGTCAGAAACAGACACGTAAGGATACTGTCCGACAATGTGACGGCGGTGGCGTTTCTAAAGCACCAGGGAGGCCCGAGACATCCATCTCTACAGCACCTAGAGGATCAAATTTTCAGATGGGCAGAGAAATCCGTCAGATCCATCTCGGACGTTCACCTGGAGTGTGCCAAAAATCAGGTGGCAGATTTTTTGAGCAGAATGCCAGTAGATCCCAGAGAATGGGATTTGAATCCAGAAGTGTTCAGCAGTCTATGCCAGCAGTGGGGAACACCTCAAGTGGATCTTTTTGCCCCCAGGTCAAATGCAAAGACCAGAGGACATTTTCCTCTCAATCCCCTGGATGGGGCAATAGGAGTCGACGCTTTATCTCAAGATTGGGGAGAAGGTCTCCTGTACGCTTTTCCACCTCTTCCACTGATCCCGAGAACACGCAGGAAGATACGGGACGAAAGAGCAGCAGTAATCTTGGTGGTTCCCTTTTGGTCGAGAAGAAGCTGGATCTCTCTACTATCCAGAATGTCGATAGAAAGACCGATCCTCCTACCGAAGAGGCAGGACCTTCTGTGCCAAGGTCCGGTGTTTCACAGCAATTCGGACTCACTGCAGCTATCTGCCTGGATCCTGAACGCCTGATTCTAAGATGCACAGACCTGTCAGAAGATGTGATCACCACATTTCAGGCAAGCAGAAAGCTGGTGACTCAGCGATCTATAATAACCTTGAGAAAGAGGGACGGTGCCCTCGAAACGCGTCGGGATTGGCCCCTGCTTGTGTCCGTCATTACGGACAGGTGACGTCACCATTTAGCCACGCCCCTTGCTCGCTACGCTACTGTCCGGCGGCGCCATCGGCCGAGGCACCTGCCGACTATCCCAGCGGCGAATATTGTGGGGGTTTGTATACCACGGGAGGACGCTCCCTTTCTTGGACTTGTGCACTTTCAACACTACAGGCCAACCAGCAGTAAGGGCGGCTCCGCACTAGCCGACCTCCGTATCTAGAGGATACGCCGACCTCCATGTGGAAGGTAGGAGAGTGGGCGTTATTCACTAAATAGATACAGTTTTTCTTCTCTAGCGCGGCACCCTCATTTAGTTTTTTATTGGTTTATCATAACACGGCAGGGTTCTTGCACACAACCTGCCTGGGAGCCTGCAGCTTCACTCCGGGAGTGTCACCTAGCGCCAGTGTGATTTTTTGCATTGTTTGGATCTATAATAAGATCTGGAAGCGGTATTGTTCTTTTTTAGGAGAAGTCCCTGTGGAAACTTCAAATCCGGACATTCCCAGAATTCTTCACTTCCTACAACTGGGGTTTAAATAAGGCCTCCGGCCTAGTACTTTCAATGTACAGATTGCGGCCCTTAGTGTCTTTTTTGATTCATCATTAGCCTCCCATCCTTGGATAGCAAGATTCTCTAGAGCCACACAGAGAATGAGACCTCTGGTGAGGAAATTGTCTCCTCTTTGGGACCTGAATTTGGTCCTAAATGCCCTGTGTAGATCCCCGTACTTGTTATCAGAGGACTTGGACATAGCCAATCTCTCCTTGAAAACAGCCTTTCTAGTGGCCATTACTTCAGCTAAGAGATTAGGGGAAATACAGGATCTATCCATACAGGATCCATACCTCCAGATCTTTGACGACAGGATAGTCTTAAGACTAAGGCCATGTGCACACGTTCAGTATTTTTCGCGTTTTTTCGCTATAAAAACGTGATAAAAACGCGAAAAAAACGCTAACATATGCCTCCCATTATTTTCAGTGTATTCCGCATTTTTTGTGCAAATGTAGCCTTTTTTTTCCGCGAAAAAATCGCATCGCGGAAAAAAAAGCAACATGTTCATTAAAATGCGGAATTGCAGGGGATTCCGCACACCTAGGAGTGCATTGATCTGCTTACTTCCCGCACGGGGCTGTGCACACCATGCGGGAAGTAAGCAGATTATGAGACTCTCCTCCACGGACTGGGCACCATATAATTGGTAAAAAAAAAGAATTAAAATAAAAAATAGTCCTATACTCACCTTCGATGTCTTCCCGCCTCTCTGCTGCATGCTGCCGCTTCGGTTTCTAAAGCTGGTGTGCGGTGAAGGACCTGCGATGACGTCACTGTCTTGTGATTGGTCGAGACCGGTCATGTGACCGCTCACGTGACCGCGACGTCATGGAAGGTCCTGAACCACAACGGCATCTATAGGAACGGACGCCTGCAGGTGAGTATAACCATTTTTTTTATTATTTTTAAACATTCTATCTTTTACTATAGATGCTGCATAGGCAGCATCTATAGTAAAAAGATGGTCACACTTGTTAAACACTATGTTTGACAAGTGTGACCATCCTGTCAGTCAGTTTTCCAAGCGATGCTACAGATCGCTTGGAAAACTTTAGCATTCTGCAAGCTAATTACGCTTGCAGAATGCGAAAAAAACGGAAAAAAAACGCCAAAAAAAAAATGCGGATTTCTTGCAGAAAATTTCCGGTTTTCTTCAGGAAATTTCTGCAAGAAATCCGGACGTGTGCACATACCCTTAATCCAGCGTTTCTCCCCAAGGAAGTTTTGTCCACAAACATAAACCAAGAAGTAATTCTTCCCTCGTTTTGCCAACACCCTAGAAACACGAAGGAAGGGGTCTACCATAACCTTGACGTTAGAGAGACGGTTTTAAAATACCCGGGGACGACAGAAGGTTGGAGACGAGACACGAACCTGTTCATACAGTACGGGGGACCAAACAAACGTTGTAAGGCAGCAAAATCAACTATTGCAAGTTGGATTAAAACTACTGTAAATCTAGCGTATACAGCCCAAGGGAAGGATCCCCCAGATATTCTTAGAGCCCACTCAACCCGAGCTATTGCTACATCTTGGGTGGAGAAGGGGGGAGCCTCAGCAGAGCAGATTTGTAGGGCGGCGACTTGGACCAGTCTTTCTACCTTTGCTAGATACTATAAACTAGATGTCTCATCAGAGCAGTTAGCCTTTGGTAGAAAAGTATTACATGCAGTAGTCCCACCCTAGGTTTCCATTCTTTGGGATTCCTCCAATGGTGCTGTCAGGTGGTGAACTGGAAAACGGTAATTAGACCTACCGGTAATTGTATTTCCAGGAATCCATTCTGACAGCACTACTAGTTCCCTCCCACTGCAAGTTTATACTATTGACTAATGTGATGTAACA
This sequence comes from Ranitomeya variabilis, assembly GCF_051348905.1. Lineage (NCBI taxonomy): Eukaryota > Metazoa > Chordata > Amphibia > Anura > Dendrobatidae > Ranitomeya > Ranitomeya variabilis. The sequence continues at coordinate 82,312,363 of NC_135236.1, forward strand.
TTGGTTTAAAATTGTTAATAAACTCTCTTTTTGCATCCATCTAGATGTGGTACTTGGAAAATCACTGGTGGGTGGGTTAAGCCTCATGAAGAATGTGCCTTTTTTTTTTTTTGCCAAATTAAAAAAAATAAAAATCTGTTGCTGTTTTGATGTAGTTGGCAGCAAATATTGTCAAAAATGTGCCATGGCCGGTCAAGTTCAAGGTTTATTTTTCTGTAGTGTGTGAATGAGGTTTGATAAAAGAAAAAAAAGAGCATGAACCGCACATCCCAAAATCATACGTTGATCTAAAGCCGCTAGGCAAAAATTTATATACTGAACATGAGGTTTTCAGTTTAACATTCTGATCAGACTGTATGAAGCCCACTGCCCCTTCACGGCAAACCTCGTAGTGGGTCCTAACGCCCTAACGGAGCGGAGCCGTGCCGCGACCACCGCCGCAGCGGCCATGCACCAGCAGGGCGGACAGCCTGTTGCCCCACAGCACCCATGCTGCGAGACTGAGCCCCCAAGACTCCAGACCGTGCCGCCCCACCAGCACAAAGCCACAGCAACAATGGCCGCCACACAGCACCAGCACCAAAATGAAAGGAGCATTTAAACTCACCTTCCTCCAGCTCTTCAGTGAGAGCCAAGATGGGCTAGACCCCTTACTTTGCAGTCTCCTGCTAGTTAAAACCACCTGTGCCAAATGGGAGGAGTGCTGGTCCAAGAAAGAGACAAGAACATGCTTTGTGCAAAAAGAAAAAAAAAAGAGCATGAACCGCACATCCCAAAATCATACGTTGATCTAAAGCCGCTAGGCTAGGTTTGATAAAATTGCTGCTACTGTGATACACTATGGCTGTGTCACCCACATCTCTGGATAGAATTTTATTCTGATGGTCAAATATGGATATTCCTTCCCACCTTAGACATATCTACAGAATATGCCATAAATGTTAGGTGGGCAGCCCGGAGGTAGAATCCACAGCTATATCTTGGCTGTTACAATATTCAAGGAGAGAATGAATAAATGGAGCGCTGACTCTTGTCACTTGCATCCATGGGAGTCCCACAAACATCCAAGCAGGGATATGCATAAATGTCTATGCTATGAATACTCCCTTAAGTAATGGAGAACCTTTTTTACAGACTAGTACACTCCACTAGGCGGTGCCATAATCCCTACAGAAAGCTTACTCTTATTCAAGGTTATCTGTCAGCTATGTAATCTGAGAGCAGCATGACGTAGGGACAGAGACCCTGATTCCAGCAATGTATCACTTGGTGCAGTTTTGATACAGTCCCTGTTTTGGCTGCTGCAGAGCTATGAATGCTGAGCTGTGTGTATAACCCAGCCCACACCACTGATTGCTGACAATGCTCTGTGAAACTGCCAGTGATAGGGGCGGGGCTACACAGATTAGCTGGACTGGTTTGCACATGAGACCTAGTCCTGCAGTAAAAAAAAATAAATCACCAATTGTATTGAAATGACAGAAAACTGCTGAGTAAGTGACATCGCTGGAATCAGGGTTTCTGCCCCTACTGCATGCTGCTCTCAGATTACATAACACAACCTGCTGGCAGATTCCCTTTAAGGAATGTAAACTCCACTTTACAAGGCCATGTTATACCTACCGCCACCTTTTTAACTGGAAAACTTGCAGGTTCCAAAATTAAGGGCCTTCATAAATATGGTATTCATAATCTATTCTTTTTTTTAATGCACCAATCACATAAAAAAAAACATCTATAATCAAAATGTGTTACGAATGGCAAACAAGCAGGTCGGCGTGGGAAAAATGTTTCCCCATAGAAATATTATGTGCAGTGAGAATATGGCCACAAGGTGGCGCTGTGCTGTATCTATGGCTGACATTTACTGCAGTGCAGACAGTAAGGAAACCCAGTAAGAAAAAAAAAGTGATAAATCCCATTACTGCGCACCTCTAGGAAAAAAAAATGTTTTCCTTGGTCATATCTCCAACACAGAATGACACCCTCCCCCGATCAGCTGACTGAAGGGGCTACAGCACATTTAAAGTGATATCCCCACAATATAAATCATATTTATGGAGCAGGTTGAGCCAGAAAGAGGATTAAGGAATCAGGCAGTGAGTATTTGAAGGTTGGTCGGGCTACTAAATAACGAGAGTTATTATTACACTACAGGGAGTGAGAAAAAAAAAAGAAAATTCTGAAATAATCCCTTTAAGTGAATTTAGTGCTGCAAAGTAAATCCTATATGTAGCTCTGCAATAATGTTACAAATCATCCTGACAACTCTCCCCCCTCCTTCTCTCGGTGTTCATGGCAGGGAGGGTTTGAAAGCAAATTTGCACAATGTGGACAGGGAATAATGTATCTACAGTCTCCGAGAGGGCAGATAAAACAAGGCTATAGGTAAGGAGGTAAGCATGTGGAAAGGAAATAAGGATGGAAGCTGTGCTGCTATACTAGCCAATGAAAACCACAGCTCCCTGGATACACAGACCTCACATCCAGCCTATATTACTGGAAGAGGCACTCCCAGCAAGAGAAAAATCTGAAACTTGGATCAGGCTGTAAACTGCATCTGAAAATGAATGACTGCAGATTGAAACATAGGGCAGTTTTATTAACCAAAGGTAACTATTACATTTTTTTTTTTTTCCAGACAAATGTGTCCATAGCTCAACAAACCAAAACTGCAACGCAGACCAATGGGAACTGTGTGCTCCAAAGTCTGGCAGCTTTTATAAAATAAATAAGAACACCCAGAAAAATTTTTATAAAAACCAGCACTGTTAAAAACAGGCATAAAACATACTCCAAAATATGATTATAAACAAAGGAAAAAGGAGTACCAAACTACCCATAAAAATATCAAATATTTTTTGGTTATCAGTAAAATAGTAAACACCATAGACACAAATATATTAAAAAGGTTATATGGACAAACGATTTATATAGTGAAGGACACAAACAGAAAAGTCCGACAATTTCTTGTATGTAAAAAGGACCGGGAATTCAATGATTGTAATATACGGTATATATTGCAGCACTGTCACAGCACAATGGGTATATTTAGGGTTAATTAAAAACACATTATCACCATAGCTATGGCCCTATATAGATACCCAGATCTTTAAACAATATGCATCAGAGCAAAAAATAATATCTCACCCAGGTGTATCCGTGCAATTGGTCAGACAACGCAGCCCCAACGCGCGTTTCGCGTGGGCTTCCTCAGGGGGCCGTGTATACACTTGTGTGTCTTAGTCTTGAAGGCCTGGGGGTGATGTTACTTCCGGCCCTGCGCACTTCATTCACATGCGCTGATCATTATGCCCACATTGGGAATAGGTGTGCGGGGTATATATAAAGACTAAGACACACAAGTGTCTGGGTGTTCTTATTTATAGTACAGTAGCTGATCCAGAAGTTATGGATTTCAGGGCACGTGAGAAATCGTGGCTCTTACAATTGGACAAAGTTTTTTGTGAAGGTCCAGACAGTGCTTTTAATGCCAAATCTAGAGACATGTTTGAACTAGCAAAAAAATTTAAAGACTTACTAAATGTACGAATATCGGGTATGGTGGAACAAAACGTTCCTCGAAAAATACTTATCATGTGGCTTAATTCCTAGAGGATTGCGAATGCAAATATTTCCGTCTTTCCCAGTCGAGGAAGAGAATTTTAAGGCTAAATGGGAAGAGACAGCGTCTATTTGTTCTAAAGGTTTTATGGATTTATTGGTAAAATCCAATGAAAGTAAACTTAAAGAGTTGGATAAGGAATTGAAATCTGTTCAGGAGGAAATTAATAAGATGTCATCTGCCGATATGGCAATGAAATTTAAAAGAAGAAATTGATGCTGAGCTATTAAAGTGGGAAGGTGATGTAGTGGCTAGAAAAACGAAGAAATATCAACGTGGCCTTTCTGATTCAAAAAATATTCGGATCTACAAATGGCGGAGAATGAACCACTAGGACACAGTCACGTGGTCGTTCAGTCTCTTTCTCATCAGTATCCTCGATTGATGATAAAAGTGGAGATGGTGTGAAAACTCCAATGGGTCGAAGAGAATCAAACCAGGGTAATTGGTTTAAGAATGGCAAGTTTAATAATAAACGGAAAATGACCATGTCACCCTCGAGAGATAAGAAAATGAAAACTAATGCCTTAGAGGTAATTAATCTCTCTACACATGCTTTGTCCGAAGCACAAATTGAAGTATTGGGGTTAGGACTGTCATTTTCACCAGCTAATAATTTTGATTATTTTTTAGCCCTAAAGGATCTACACCTTTTCTCCAGAAAGTTGATTCTGAAACGACTGCACTCAAAAGGTGATTCTAGATCTACTAATGATACTGGGCAAGAACTGGAGGCTATTCGTATATTAGAGGAGCTGGAATCTGAATCCTTTCCTGTCAGAGTGTTTCTCCGCCGCCCATAACTTCTAAATCCACCACTTTCCCCCCGCCTTGACATTATACTCCCAGGTTGATATTTTTAATAAATTGGTCGCTGACAAATTTAAAACCAATAGTAATAAAGGGAGGAAGGATAATTTATCCTTTCAACAACGTCAGGCACTTGAGGAGTTAAGGCATCTGGATGATGTTGTAATTAAGCCTGCTGACAAGGGGGGGAATGTGGTGGTGTGGCCAGTGGAGAAATACGAAAGAGAGGCCTTCAGGCAATTGCGTGATAAAAATACTTACACTCTGCTCCATGAGAATCCAATGAAGATTTTCCAAAATAGGATTGAAACTATACTTGACATAGCATTTGAGAGGGGCATCATTTCTAAGAAAATACGTGATGGTCTCTTGACCCAAGCTCCTAAGGTGCCCACGTTCTATCTTCTCCCTAACGTCCACAAGGATGCTGTTAAGAGCGCATTATACCACACGGAGGACTATGGGGAGCGCATTATACCAAATGGAAGACTATGGGAAGCGCATTACATTACACGGAGGACTATGGGGAGAGCATTATACTGTATGGAGGACTATGGGAGTGCAGTATACTGTGTGGAGGACTATGGGGAGCGTATTATCCTGTATGGAGGACTATGGGGAGCGTATTATCCTGTATGGAGGACTATGAGGGGTGCATTATACTATATAGAGGATTATGGGTTGCATTATACTATATAGAGTACTATGGGGTGCATTATACCACATTGACAACTGTGGGTGGTGCATTATACTATATGGAGGACTATGGGTAGTGCATTAAACGAAATGGAAGACTATGGGGGTGCATTATACTAGATTGAGAACTGGGGGTGTATTATACTATATGAAGGACTATGGAGTGCATAATACTATATGAAGGATTATCGGGTGCATTATGCTACATACAGGACTATGGGTGGTGCATTATACTGTATGGAGAACTATGAGGAGTGCATTATACTGTAAGGAAGACTATGGGGTGCATTATACTATATGGAGGACTATGGGGAGTGAATTATACTATATGGAAGACTATGGAGCCTTTATACTTTATAGAAGGTTATGTGGGGGACATTATACTGTATACAAGCAATAATACAGTGTGAATGTTTGTGTTGGGGTCCATCATATTGTGTGGAGGGCTAGTGGGGGCCATTATACAGTGTGGTGACATGTAGAGTCATTATACTGTACGTAGACCTATTATATTGCATGGAGGGCTGTGTGGGGGCCACAGCTGGGGGATCATACTGTGTTGGGATCACCATAGTTTGCAGGGGGAGTTGAGGTGATGTACAGTAGGGTCATCATACTGTGCATGTTGAGGGTACTGTGGAGGCATCATATTGTGTTTGGGTGGGGGACACTTGTTGGTATCATACTTTATGGGTGCAATGAGGGGGGAATCTAAGGCTTCAGTAGGAGGAACATTACTTTATAAAGGCTGCAAAGTTGTGAGATATGTTCTTCTGTGATATCAATGAATATATAGATGTTTTGTTGGGGGAGGGGTGTGGGCCCAATTAAAACTTCTTCTTTGGGGCCCCATGATTTCTTTGTATGCCTCTGACACCTCCGACATGCCATCAGTGGCATGCATCTCAGCTGACACTGGAACCTTCTACAACTGGTAATACATTAAGATAATCACATCCTGCCAGTCACCAGACCCGCTCCGATGAGCTCCTAGTCAGTCTTTTGGCACTGCAGGTTTGCGGAGTGACGTGACGCACCCAGTGTGGGTATACATATCTCTGCCATACACCTATACACTTGCTCATATAAATAGAGGGACGAGACTTGTGCCCAAGGTGAACTCTATGACTAGCACTATACGGCAGTGCATGGTGGCGACTGGAAATCGGTATAACTTTCACCTGAATGATGTGGCATTTGAGTAGAGGCCCCCTACATATCTTGGTATTTTTCTACAAGTAAGGTGGCCATCTTTTATATTATAAGCTGTTGGATTATACATCTTCGTTGTAATATGGCCGCAGGCACAGTAAGGAGAAATAAGGAAAGAGAAGACCAATATAGCGCGGTTGTACGTCTTCCAAATCAGTCACTAGCTTCAGGTACTAGCAAACGTTGTCAGACCACCAAGCAAACACCATCATTCGTATCTAGAATCCTCCAAAGAGTGAGGAAAAGGGACGGAAAGTGAGGAGGAAGGAGAACTTGTCATGGATGATGTCGGAGATGCGGCCTCCAATAGCCCCGTATCGCAAACACAATCCACTATTCAGAAACTGCAACCTAGAAGATCCTACACAGAGCGATGCCCACAATGTAATTCTGCTTTATCCACTCTAAACCTACACATTTCATACAAAGCTGGGCCACACAGGTATTCTCTTTCATATGGAATGGCAAACAACCTTGTTCTGGCCTGTACATTTTCAGGCCAGCAGTTTAACCACAAAGCCCTACAGGCCACGTTCGAAGGCCTGCTGATCTTGCCGCCAACTGTACAGTCAGCTGAGGCATCCGATGGAAATGCTGCTGCTCCTTGTATAAGTGAGATAGTGGTCAAAGTATTGCCCCTTGACACCTTGTCCTTCAACCACTGTGAAGGCAATCAAACTTTCTGCAGGGGAACAACTGGCTACGTCGATGGTGCCATCAGCAAGGATTTGGATTTCTGGAGTGAATTACCTAGACGATGGACTGCTTGCTAGAGATGGGGGTGCACCTTATGAACACTGGAAAACATGTATTTGAAAGTCCCCTTGCTGCACTCATCAGGAGAGCTTTAAACTAGAACAATGTGGGAAGGGAAGCAAAAGGTCAAAAAAAGCCATACACTTGACAACTACTATTGAGAACTCTGCTATTAGAAGTGGAAGGGAAGAACAAAGACAAAAAAAATCTAAATAAAAATATTGGAGAAAGAAAACCCATCACAAACGAAAATGTTTCTATACGAATGCACAAAGCATGAGCAGCAAACAAGGAGAATTGGAACTACTAACACAGGAGAAGAAATATGATGTCGTTGGAATTACTGAAACTTGGTGGGACGATACACATGATTGGAATACAAGGCTAGAAGGATACAACTTATTTGCAAGAAACAGACTTGATAAACGAGGAAGAGGTGTCACATTGTATGTTAGAAAAGCGTATATCTGCACAGAGATTGAAGCTTCAGAGACTGGGAGTTCTGTGGAAACTGTTTGGGTAAGAATACAAGGACCGAACAATGGAAAGGACACCATTGTAGGCATTTACTACAGGCCGCCTGTGCAAGCTGAAGATATGGATGCATCAAATGGCCAAGTTCTCCAAAAATATGACATAGTTGTCATGGGAGATCTCAACTATCCAGACATTTGCTGGGAATCTCTTTCAGGCAAAACTAACAGGTCAAGCAAATTCTTATCCTCTCTTGCTGACAACTTTATCTTCCACAAGGTAGGGAAGAAAACAAGGGGATCTGCTACCTTGGATCTAATCCTTATAAACAGGGAGGAAATGGTTGAGGAGGTAAGAGTTGCTGGGACCCTAGGAGGTAGCGACCATGCTATTTTAGAATTTTGGATAACTAGAGGAGGAAGACCTGTCAAGACTCAGACTTCAAGGTTAGATTTCAGAAAGGCAGATTTTAAGGGACTCAGAAAGAGTATCGGAGGGATCCAAAGGCTGGATATTCTTAAGTACAAAAATGTCCAGGAAGGATGGGAAATCTTGAAAAATGAGATTCTCAAAGCACAATCGTTAACAATTCCAAAAAGAGGGAAGAATACAAAGCATTTAAGGAAACCAGGATGGATGAACACAGAACTTAAACACATGCTAAAAAGGAAGAAAGAAATGTTTATCAAATGGAAAGAGGGAGGCATATCTAAAGAAGAATATAATGATGATAGATGGGAATCAATATTAGAGTAGGTGCCTAAGATTTCTATGAGTGAACCTGGGAGGTTATCACAGTTACTGTATTTGTAATCCATAGGGCTTACAGAACCCCCAAAAGATTATTCAAGGTTGGAATGAGGCCTAATTCTGATTGCCCAAGGTGTTCACAATCTCAGGCAGGTATATTGCACATGCTGTTGCATTGTCCTTGACTGTCTTCCTTCTGGATAGTGGTATTGAACTGGTGTATGGGTGCACTGTCCCTAATAACCCATTGGTATGCATATTGGGATACGTGGAAGAAATAATAACGGACAACTCGACCAAAATAGTAATTGCACGAATGTTATTTACTGCAAGAAAGCTGATAGCAAAACTTTGGATAAGAGAGGAACCTCCAACTAGAAGAGACTTTATTACACAAAACGGTCATATGCTTCTTCTGGAAAAAAGCATATACATCAAGAAAAACAAGTTATGGCAACCGTGGATTGACCTGAACTAGTGTGGCGGGAATGATGTGACGCTATAAGAGATGTTCAGGGGTCGTGATAGTACGCTATTCGATTATGTGTACAACGTGAGGAATTCTGTTTGTTTATGTTATGATCTCTAAGGGCAGGGGGGGAGAGGGAGGGATACTTTACTCTAAAAACTGTTACCTGAGTAAACTGTAATGTCATGAGTAATACATGTTTTAATTTGTCTGATTGAAAAAAAAAAAAAAGAATATAAAGCTGTCTGCAGAACCTGCAGGGCACGAATCAGATTATCTAAAGCTGACAATAAATTAAGGCTTGCAAGAGACATCAAAAGCAATAAAAAAGGATTTGGGGGATATGTCAAAAGTAAAAGAAAAGTCAAAGATGGTATAGGATTTTTACAGGATGAAAATGATGAAATGGTAAGAAAGGATGTTGAGAAGGCCGAAATTTTAAATTCCTATTTTGCATATGTTTTCTCTCAGAATGGAAAAGTAACATCAACTGATATTCAATGTCCTATTAAAGGAATAGAAGAATCCAGGATATCTATAAACAGAAAGATAGTGAGGAAACACTTAGCTAACATTCAAGTCTCCAGGTCCAGATGAAATACACCCCAGAGTACTGAAGGAGATAGCAGATGAAATTTTTCAACCACTCTTCATAATCTTTGAAAATTCTTGGAGAACAGGAGAAGAGCAAATGTTGTTCCCATCTTCAAAAAGGGTAAGAAGGTGGACCCCGTAAACTATAGGCCAGTGAATCTGACTTCCATACCAGGAAAGATCTTTGAACAAATTATTAAACAACATGTATGTAAGTACCTGGATAAGAATGAAGTGATTAACCAGGGTCAGCATGGGTTTGTAACTAATAAGTCATGTCAGACTAACTTAATTTCCTTCTATGACAGAATCAATGACTGGGTGGATCAGGGAAATGCTGTAGATATAGTATATCTTGATTTCAGCAAAGCATTTGACAAAGTATCTCACACCATCCTTATTGAAAAAATGACTAAGTATGGAATGGACAAGGCAACTGCTAGGTGGATTCATAACTGGCTTAGTGATCAGACACAAAGAGTGGTCGTAAATGGCTGCACATCCAGTTGGAAGAATGTCTCAAGTGGGGTACCACAGGGCTCTGTCCTGGGCCCTGTATTGTTTACCATCTTTATCAATGATTTAGATGAAGGAATTGAGGGTACACTGATTAAATTTGCTAATGACACAAAGCTAGGAGGGATAGCCAATACTAGAGAAGAGAGACAGAGGATTCAAAAATATATAAATTGGAGCAGTGGGTAGCAACTAACAGAATGGTTTTTAACAAGGAAAAATGCAAAGTACTACATCTGGGCAATAAAAATGAAAATAGCATATACAGAATGGGAGGAATAGGGCTAAGCAACAGCACATGTGAAAAAGACTTGGGTATACTAATAGATCATAAACTGAACATGAGTCAACAGTGTGATGCAGCAGCAAAAAAGGCAAATGCAATTCTGGGATGTATTAACAGAAGCATACAGTCTAGATCACATAAAGTCATTATCCCCCTCTACTTCTCTTTGGTCAGACCTCATCTGGAATACTGTGTCCAGTTTTGGGCACCACATTTTAAAAAAGACATCAAGAAACTGGAGCAAGTTCAGAGAAGAGCTGCCAGAATGGTGACCGGTCTGCAAACCATGTCCTATGAGGAACGTTTACAGGATTTGGGAATGTTTAGCTGGCAAAAAAGACTGAGAGGAGACTTAATAGCTGTCTACAAATATCTCAAGGGCTGTCACATTGTAGAAGGATCATCTTTATTCTTATTTGCACAAAGACAGACTAGAAGCAATGGGATGAAACTGAATGGGAGGAGACACAGACTAGATATTAGAAAAAACTTTTTGACAGTTAGAGTGATCAATGAGTGGAACAGGCTGCCATGAGAGGTGGTGAGTTCTCCTTCAATGGAAGTCTTCAAACAGAGGCTGGACAGACATCTGTCTGAGATGGTTTAGTGAATCCTGCTTTGAGCAGTTGGATAAAAGAGGTGGAATTAATCAACAGTCTAATAGATCCTATCCTTAAACAGAGTTTTTCAAGGATTTTTGGAGCACAAACTGAGCAGAAACACTCCAACAATCTTCCTCCAAATACTGAGCAGAAACACTCCAAAAACCTTCCTCCAAATCCAAATCAGTCTGAAACATGTTGCCTGGAGCGCAGTGGATAATTTTTTTCTGACTTTTTAATTTTTGTTCTGTTGTGTTCAACTATTTTGTATGCCTTTTATACCTCTGGATCAATAATTCAATTCTTTTAAGAAGATGTGAGTGCCGGCTATAGTTTGGACGGTTGCTGTTACTGGAGTATTTTGCCGTGCACCCGGACAGGTGAGCTGATTGCCCCGTTTTACATTTTAGATTAGGACATCATCCTAATAATCGCTTCCTTCTTCAGAACTATCAATGTCGGGTCGGTAATGGACACATATAGTCTGTCACTCTTGTGATAATATAAAGGGGGAATATATGGGATTCACTTTGGCCCTGTGAGCAGTGTCATGTTACACCTGGGAGATCTGATCTTACATGTCCAGTGTAGATCCGTACACTCCAATCTGTACTGAATGTAACTTCACAATGGAGGTCACTGAATTGTCCGGGGATTTATTGTTTCCTTACACTTAAATCTAAACACGGGTATTACATACCTGGTAATGTGTTTTTTCATGAGACATGACGGCACCACGAGAGAGGGGATCCGCCCATCAAGGACAGGAAACCTTTAAGATAAAAGGGGCGGCTCCTCTCTCCACATCAGTTGTTTTACAGAGTACGAGAGGAACTCCGCCGGTTAGTGTACACATAAATAATACATCCTATATGGTTCTATTGACCGATACCCCAGGGAGTGTATAATACAAATAATGCTAATAATGCACCCAACTAATGACGTGAATAAAAGGGTGGGAATATAAGGGTGCCATCATGTCTCATGAAAAAACACATTACCAGGTATGTAATACCCGTGTTTTTCCATCATACATAACGGCACCACGAGAGAGTTACAGAGATTTGTATTCTCTTCTAGGGAGGGATCACTGCTTTTAACACTCTTCTCCCAAATGTGAGATCAGAGGTAGCAGATAGGTCTAGCCTATAGTGTTTAAAAAATGTAGATGGAGAGGACCAAGTGGCCGCCTTACAGATTTGGTCGATGGTAGCATCTGCTCTCTCCGCCCATGACGTCGCCATGGCCCTCGTGGAGTGGGCTTTCAGACCCTGTGGAACAACCCTGCCTCCACTACTATACGCTAGAATAATGGCCTCTCTCACCCATCTAGCTATAGTTTGTTTTGAGGCTTTAAGGCCCTTCCTTGACCCCTGGAACGAAACAAATAAAGCCCTCTGTTTCCTCCAGGATTTTGTCACCTCTAGATACTGTAGGATACATCTCCTAACGTCTAGGCAATGGAGTCTCTCCTTTCTTGTTACTAGGATTGGGACAGAAAGAGGGTAGGGTTATGTCCTGAGCCCTATGAAATCTCGATACCACTTTGGGGAGATATGCCGGATCTAATTTTAATACAACCCTATCGTCCATAATTTGTGTGTAAGGGGGGTCAGCTGACAACGCGTGTAAATCCCCACCCTACGGGCCAATGTAAGTGCCACTAACAAAGCTGTTTTTAATGTTAGTACTTTATCTGAAGTAGTATTTAACGGCTCAAAGGGGCTTTCTGTAAAAGCTGTTAACACTAAATTTAGATCCCATGGTGGAGGAGTAGGGGATGGAACAGAGTCAGCTCTACTACAGGCTCGGATAAACCTCACCACCCACCTATTACTTGCCAGGTCACAGTTGAATAAGGCTGCTAAGGCTCAAATGTGTACTTTGAGGGTACTAACAGCTAACCCCAGATCTAAGCCCTTTTGCAGGAACTCCAGTGTTGCCACTATCGGGACCTCCCCTTCCCGTATTGGCCCTGAACTGGACAGGAATTTCTTCCATATTCTCCCATAGATCTTGGTCGTTACTGGTTTTCTGCTACTGAGCAAGGTGGATATTAAACCAGCTGAGAACCCTTCTTTCTCTAACAACGACCGTTCAAATGCCAGGCTGTCAAATGTAGCCCGGAATTCTGCGGGTGGTTGAAGGGACCCTGTGTTAGAAGGTCCTGGTCTTCCGGGAGAACCCACGGGTCCGTCACTGACATCACTTTCAGCCAATAAAACCATGGTCTTTTCGGCCAGAAGGGAGCTATCACAATTACCCTGGCCTTATCCTCCCTGTTCTTCCTCAGAACTGCTGGGATTAGACATATCGGTGGGAAGGCATACAGGAGTCCTGACGTCCATTCTATGATGAAGGCGTCTACTGCCAATGGCCTGTCTGCTGGGTTCAGGGAGCAGAATTTTTGAACTTTTTTGTTGGCTTTTGAGGCAAAGAGGTCTATACTGGGTCTTCCCCACATGTGTATTATCTGTTGAAAAATAGACTTTTTTAGGGACCATTCCCCTTGCCTCAAGTGGTTCCTGCTTAAAAAGTCTGCCTTTATGTTGTCCACACCTCGGATATGCAGGGCCGATAATGAAAGGAAGTGCCTTTCGGCTAGAGACATGAGTCTTGTGGTTATGTGCATCAGTGACCGAGAACGGGTGCACCTCTTTTTTTTTTTTAATGGATCACCTGGTTGATCCTGCCTTTACTGGTCGCTTCAGTAATCAGGTGTATGTTCGCACCTGTCATGAATGATTACCTGGCTGATCGTGCCTGCACCACTTCCGGTGCTCCTATATGCAATCAATCACCTGGTTGATCCTGCCTCTACCGTCGCTGTATATTTATGCCAGAGCGCGCACCCGGCAACCACTTCTGGTGCGCGCTTTTTGATCCACCATTCACCTGGTTGATCCTGCCTCTGCTAGAACACTGCGCGTGCACCCGGTCCTTACTTCCGGTGTGCGCTGCTGTACTGTGTTCCAGGCGCGCATCCGGTCACCACTTCCGGTGCGCACCGCCTCTTTCGGCCCCCTGCCCCTTAGCTCCTGTATAACGTTCCGAGTGCTGCCGCCGGGTATCGTGCGGGTATCGTGCGCATGCGCGTACCCACCATTTCCGGCACCCGACGCTGACTGAGAAGGAGCTTGCAGCGCCGGGAATTCCAGACCACAGACTCCAGGAGGCAACGCCGCACTCACCAACGTCCAGATGCCCTCTTAGTGCTCCGGACACCGCTCCTTGCCAAGTCCTTTGCAACCTCAGGTACCGACCAGGGTTAGGGGGGAGACCTGCTTTAAAATCTCAACAGGGAGGTGCCCCAACCTCCGAGGAGACTTACTTAGCCCGGGCACCGATGTGCCTCACAGGCTGCATGGCCACCATTAGTCAACAGGGGGGGGGGTACCATAAAGTGACGGCCGTGGACAGCAGGATTTTTAAATCGACAGGGGGGGAGCGCCACCTGCGGCCTCCGTGGATAATTTTCACCCGGGCGTTCGCCTCATGGGCTGTGGCCATGCTTCGCTCAGGGGGGGCATGGTATACATGGCCCCCGAGGCGACTACCGGTACCTGGTGACGGGTGCAGCAGACCAGCGCCTGCCCAAATCCACCCGACCCAGGCCCAGGCATCCTTTTCTGTCTTCATCAGAAGTCTTCCACCTGGTGGTTCACGTATGCGACCGCTGTTCGGTTGTCCGATAGGACTCTCACATGATGCCCTCTTGAGGGTTCCCCGTCAAGGACAGGAAACCAACTGATGTGGAGAGAGGAGCCGCCCCTTTTATCTTGAAGGTTTCCTGTCCTTGATGGGCGGATCCTCTCTCTCGTGGTGCCGTCATGTATGATGGAAAAAAATTCTGTAAAAGGATAGAATAATAAAAAAATCAAGATATCCTGACCCTTCAAAAATGAACATCTTCTCTATCACATAGTAAGCCCCCACTAAATAAGGCTAACATTGCAGGGGTTGGTCTAAGATGTATGGGGGGGCTCCTGACTCTCCTCCAACATATGATGTTGTAGAGAAGATAAGGATCCAACATGTCAGATTTCAGCAAGATAATTATTGTTAGCCCTAATTACATGAATATATATAGTGAAAAAAAAATCATATGCAAAAGGTGGACAATCCCTTTAAGACTTCACATATGTACAGTATATGGAAGAGTTATAAAAGTCTTACTTGTGTGTTGAGAAAGCCAGCCTTTCCTATGGGCAATGTAATGAGGCGGATGTGCTTCTTCATAGGTCACTGGTTTGTCTCCTTTACCCACACGTACACGAGCTGCACGGTTCTAAAAATAAAAAATATATATATATAGGCTTTAAAATGTTTGTGCCATTGTTAGATATTACACGTCTGTGTTAGACAAGGTAGATATCGATGTTGCATAGTTGTTATAGTGCCCCCTACAGATCCGTCATGCTAAGGCTACTTTCATGTTGATTTTTGAAAATGCAGGATCCTGCAAAAAAGTGTGCAGGATCCTGCATTTTCCCGTAGACTTGTATTAGCGACGTATGGACTCACGTTTTGTCCGCCGTGCACTGGATCCTGCAAAATGTGACGGCCCATCTTTTGTAAAAAAAAAAAAAACGTTCAAGGGAACGTTTTTCTGTACGTTGTATCCTGTGTTTCCAACTGCACATGCCCGGCAGGAAATCTCGCTCTCTCTTTCTTTCCCGGGACTTTAGACTGGACAGCGGACCCGTTGAAAAACTGCATCCGCTGCTCACGATATACACTATTTCACCCAGTCAACGTCCATCGTGCCGACGCTTTGTGACAGCCGACTACCGACGGAAATGTGAAAGTAGCCTTACTCAGAATGTCTACCTAATGTGTTGAGTGTCAGCCGTCCGGCGTGCTCAGTGAGTGCCGACCGTCCCAGGTCAGCCAGGAGTACAGGCGCTGGAAACTTTTGAATATGTGCGTCAGCTATCCAAATACATGGCAGATCATGTGATCTCTCTGATCTGTCTATTAGGGAAAGTCACAAGGGAGTTAATCCTGTTCTATAATGGGCATATACACTGGAAGTGTAATGATGGGACGGACCCTATAATCACGTATTCTCAAGATAGAAAGTTATCCTCTGCGGGACAGGGAATAACTTTCCGATCACTGGGGGTCCGACTGCTGGGACCCCCACCAATCCAGATAACTGCGGCTCTAAAGAGCCCCATGTGAATGGAGTGGTGGTTGATCATCAGCTGGGTGCAGCACTCGGCTGTTCTTCGGTACTCCCATAAGAATGAATAATCGACCACTTCTCCATTCACATGGGGCTCTTCATAGCCCCCCGATTCTCAGGATCGGTGGGGGCTCCAAAAATCGGGAAGCTATACCCTATGCCATGGATTGGAGGTAACTTTCAAACTTGAGAACAGTCCTTTAAGGATGCAGCCATGTTTGTTTACTAAAGGCTTGCAAGAGTCATAATTATTTTATTATTTCCATCAATCCAGGTGTATAAGAGCTGCACTTTTCAATAGTAGATTTATAAATAATGTATTAAAAAATTCTAAATTTTTGTGGTTAACTTTTGGATACTTTTCTTTTTGTCCCAGCAGGCGACCATTGAGTTGAGCATCTGAGTGGTGAGATGGCCGGGGTAGGAGTTATCTGTGATCTCGGTCGCTGCAGCAGTGTCGGTGTGTTATACTGATGATGTCTGCTGTAGACATGCTTCTCACTGCCATCTCTGTGTCGCTCATTTACAGAGCCTCCTGGTAACAACACAACCTACGCTGTCTTGCATCATGTAGTCAAGGGCAAATATCGCAACTCGTAAAGAAAATGTCAATCCAAAATACTGGCACGGCTCTCCTCCACATTTATCCACAGTGTACCTGTCACTTAGCGCTCCAGTACGTCCTCAGTGGCGCTCAGTAATTATAGAGCACTAGATGGTGGCCCGATTCTAACGCATCGGGTATTCTAGAATATGTATGTATGTATGTACGTCGCGCTGTGAGTGGGCGTTAAATTCCGCGCCAATATCGCTGATTGGTCGCGCCCAGCTGGCCGATCAGCGAAGCGTGGTTCAAATCTGGCGCCAATTCGCGGCCGGACTGCGCCTGTCGCTGATTGTTCGCGGCCGGCCACGGCCACTGACCGAAGTGGTGTTTAAATACTGCGCCAATATCGCTGATTGGTAGCTCACGGTCGGCAGCGACCAATCACTGAAGCGGTGTTTAAATCCCGAGCCAATATCGTTGATTGGTCGCGGCCGGCCGGGCGCGACCAATCAGCAAAGCGTGGTTTAAATCCCGCGTCAATTCGCGGCTGGACTGCGTCTGTCGCTGATTGGTCGCAGGATGTCGGGGGTTCGGGGTACTGGATGTCAGGGGTTTGGGGTGCAGGATATAGTACAGCCACGTAGTATATAGCACAGCCCGTAGTATATAGCAGCCATGTAGTATATAGCACAGCCACGTAGTTTATAGCAGCCACGTAGTATATAGCAGCCTCGTAGTATATAACACAGCCCACGTAGTATATAACACAGCCCACGCAGTAAATAACACTGGCCACGAAGTATATATCAGTCACGCAGCATATAACATAGCAAGTCCGCTAAGTCATCTGGGTAATTTCGCAATGCATCTCTGGGAACGGAAGCTGGCGGCAACCTCGCCGCTCGCGCGCATCGGTGGACGCCGGAGGGTGAGAATAGCACCATCTTTTATTATTTTTTATTATTTTTAACATTACATCTTTTTACTATTGATGCTGCATACTTTGGAGGCTGACTTGGGGGGGGGGGGGAGTGTATGGAGGGGGCACTGACTGCAGGGGAGTAGGGAGCGGCCAGACTGTGCCCGTCACTGATTGGTCGCGGCCGATCAATCAGCGACTTGGGATTTCCGTGACACACAGACAAACAGACGGAGGTGCCCCTTAGACGATTATATATATATAGATTCCAAAAACGCACATAAAAGAAGAGAATATTGCGGCACTCACCACCAATGTATCATTCTTCATACTTCCTTGCATTCACATGGTCACCGGTTACAAATAGACGTTTGTTGCATAGCCGTTTAGCCGTGCGTCATCTAGGGTGTCAGACACACAGTGGCGCGAGTCACATGTGAAGGTCTATTGTATCCTGTGACCCTGCGGGTGGTCACAGGATACATTGGTGGAAATGATACATTGGTGGTGAGTGCTGCAATTTTTTTTTACTATTTTTTAATGCCCAGTCTCAGACTTCCCATTGTTCTATAAATGTGATTACCATTAAAAAAGTCAAAACCAAACCAAATTCCATGTGGTAAAATGTTACAGTAAGGTACCTTGATAAGGGCCATAACATATTGTGCTTACCTTCAGACAAACCGAGCTCGTCTGAATACAGCGAATCTGAGAATGTCGGGGGAAAATGCCTTCTAGTCCTCTGACCAAAACCTACAAATAAAAAGTGTATAAGTAAGATTCGGCCTTGTTGAGTAATAACCTCATCTGAGAATGTGATGTGTAACTCCCGCAGGTGGCCGGCAGTCGCACCCTTATGATTGCCGCTTAGGCCTGGTTCACACCACGTTTTTCTAACGTTTGACAGCTCTGTCTTCTATAGACTGCAATGTTATAAAGAAAAAAAAAAAAAAAAGGATCAATTTTTCAAATTTTTGTTTTAATCAGGATGAAAAAGCACAAAAAAATAGTTTTCCGCATCCTCTGAAAAATGGATTGATACGGATCCGCGCACACAAGTATTTCTGATCGCTAACACAGATGACAGCTGTGCCGGGTGTCGGACCTTGACTGATCAAACATCGATGAACTATCCTAAGGATGGGTCATCAATGCTAAAGTAATGGATACCTCTTTAATGCACCACTCCAGCGGGGATATTCCGCTAAGAGGTCACTGGGTTCCTCCCACCCTCATTAATGAAGACCGTCATCTAGTGCTCGGAGACACAAGCACTTTTGCAATTTACTGCATATTAAAATTTTTCATCCATTTTTGAGATATTAACACTTTTCTTTTCAGCCTTGTTGCCTTGGAGACCGACCGCCACTGCTAGAGACGCGTGCAGTGCCTACAAGTGCTCTTCTACTCAGCTTGTAAGCACTGTACTGAAGCCGGCCAGGAGCGCTGGAGGGGGCGCTGTTACCTCCTAGTCCCGGCCAGCTTCAGCGCAGCGCTTACAAGATAAGACAGCAGCGGTGGCCGGTTTCCTAGACAACGAGCTGCAAAAACTAAAACTACTGTTCTATCTGAAGAATGGCTGCACATTTTTAATAAGGAGTGAATAGCAAATCTGCTTGTTTTTATAACCACGAACTGGATACATACATCTATAAAAATGAGAAAAATGTTACAAAAATGGTCCCAACAGGTCAGATATGACAGGATACCGTGCACCAGAGGAAAAAAAAAAACAATTGTGGTGCATTTAATAGAAGCAGCCATAACCCCAAATCCCTACAGGAAGCAAAGCTTCAGAATGCCATCCACTCCACCTGTTACCACAGCAGCACCCGCAGGTGGCAGAAGCGCACCCCCCAGTGACCCCAATGTCCCTGTTACCTGCAGCCGACTCACTGCGCTACACATGGGCGCCGCCATCTTTGGAATGTACCATAGCGCAATCCGTGGGGAGGAAACATGCACGGTCTGGCCTCTGACTGACAGCAGCGACATCTAGTGGACAAAGTAGAGAATCGCGTCTGGGTGTAACGCACAATTATCACAGCCAGGAAGTGACTGAAACATTGCTCCGAATCCCCTGCGATATTACTGCTGCTCCCAGAATAAGTAGCACAAATACAGGCAGTGACTGACCACATATGCTGTATGTGTATAGTTCAGGGATAACCAAAATGGCCACAGATCAGACATCACACTGACCCATGTTCAGTGAATAAAAATGGCGGCATCTAATCCCTGCCATATCTCAGATGAGTATCGCCTATACAAGTCCATGGGTGCGTAAAAAATATTGGATCCCATACGGATCATCCGTAACTTGTAAGCACCCGATTTCTACGGATCCATTGTCATTATTAACCCGGAAAGCTGGAATTCATCATGTCCGTCATTAAATATCTAAAATCAGATGTCACCCGGACGTAAAACAGGGATAAAAATCATCTGAGAAGGACGAAAATCAGGCAATTTTGTCATAGGATGGCTTAACCCCTTCCCCACCTTGCGATTTTTGCTTTTCCGATTTTTGCTCCCCTTCTTCCCAAAGCCATAACTTTTTTTTATTTTTCTGTCAATATGGCCATGGAAGGACTTGTTTTTTTTCGGGGACGAGTTGTACTTTTGAACGACACCATTGGTTTTACCATGTCATGTACTGGAGAACGGGAAGAAAATTCAAACTACGGTGAAATTGCCAAAAACATGCAATACACAATTGTTTTTGTTTTTTGTTTTTTACCGTGTTCACTAAATGCTAAAACTGCCCTGCCATTATGATTCTCCAAGTCATTACGAGTTCGCAGACACCAAACATGTCTAGGTTCTTTTTTTTTTATGAAGTGGTGAAAAAAAAAAGTCCAAAGTTTGTAAAAAAAATAATGTCGCCATTTTCCGAGACCTGTAGCGCCTCCATTTTTCAGCATCTGGGGCCGGGTGAGGGCTTATTTTTTGCGCACTGAGCTAACATTTTTATTGATACCATTTTAGGTTAGCTATGATCCTTTGATCGCCCGTTATTGCATTTTATTTCAATATTGCAACAACCAAAATAACGTAATTCTGGCGTTTTTAAATTTTTTTCTCGCTACACTTTACCGATTGGATTAATTCTTTTTATACTTTGATAGATCGGGTGATTCTGAATGCAGCGATACCAAATATGTGTAATTATTGTAATTATTATTGTTTTATTTTGAATGGGGCAACAGAGGGGTGATTTGAACTTTTATATTTTTGTAATATCTTTAAAAACTTTTTTTCTCTACTTTTTTTTTTTGGCTTGAAAAAGGATACCATATCCGAAACATTGTCACACCGTTCAGGCATTAAAAGCCCACTTTTTTCAATTTTTGTGTGTGCTGTTTTCCTTTTTTTTATTCTTATGATTGAAGCCATTGGACCATTGGTTTGGAAAGCTCTGCACAACGATTGCGGTAATATTTGATGCTGTTCCTATTTTGTTCTCTCTCTCTCTCTATATATATACCGTACATATTGTGATACACTGACTAGAGTCATTGTGAATGGCCGGTATGTGTCGCAGAGACAGAGGTTGTCCTCTGCACTGTAAGCCAGAAGTGTTTGCTCTGGGACCTGTAGTCCCACAAGTATTAGTTTAGTTTAAAGGGAGGCTTACAGGGTTAGTCAGAGAGCTGGGCGGGTCTGACTAACCACACACACCTCCCACCTATGGGGGTGGTTACAGCTACATAATGTGACTAGGGTTTGGGTCACATGGTCTCTGGGTTCAGAGTGTATGGACCTTATGGCCTGTGTGTTGGAATGGACTGGATTCCTGGAAGCACATGGTAAGGCCATGGATTGAAGGCCTGTGTATTGAAAGTTCCTGGGACTGGACTTCCTGAATAGCACACAGAGAGGCCGTATGTGCAGAGTCTGTGACGGCACTGTGTTGGGGAAGCTACCATACCTTCTGCGGGTCTGGACTGTCTGCAGTGCCCTGGTCACAAGGACGGTGATCCCATTTAGGCAGCTTCCCTGGGAACCAGGACTGACGGGAGGGGGATACAGGCAGAGAAGTATCTGCCATTGGAACAGACTGTCGGTGCTTGTGATGTTCCATGGACATGAATTAACTGTTCATGATGCAGTTTATGCTGACTAAATAAACCAAATAGACTGTTTTTGTGAGAAAGCATGCCTGAGTGCTTGAATCCCGTTGCCAAGCGAGTGTCCTCCAACACACTCAGGGAGCACTATCTCACATATGGTGCTAGACTGCGGGCAACAGTCCAGGAAGTGTGGAGGTGATTGCTGTGGCTTGGCGGAGTCACAAAGATTTTTTCAAGACAGCTTGCGGTGGATCGGCGGGTCCATGAAGATTACAAACGTCTGGCTGTAACTCGGCGGGGTTAGGAAGATTTGCTGTGGATCGGCGGGTCCACAAAGTCTGTGGTGTGGAGCTGCAGTTGCAACAAGAGGTTTTGCAGCAGCAGGAGCTGCAGTTGCAGCAAGAGGTTCTGCAGCAGCAGGAGCTGCAGTGGCAGTAGCAGCAGCTTGTAATCAGCCGCCGGAGGTGCTGGCGGTTTGTGGCTGCAGCAGGAGCTGTGGCAGTGCCAGCAGGAGCTGGTGAGGTGCTGTAAAAGGACACTGGTGGTCCAGGTTGTACAAACTCTTAAAGGGCCAGTACAAGCCCAGAGAGCCATCAGTGGACTGTGCGAACTGGGGTCTGAGAGTGCCGTGGGGAAGTCCACGGGGTGTATCCCAGAGTGGGGTGGTGTCCCTAAAGGGGGTGGTGTCCCAAAAAGGAGGCGGTAACCCAAACAGGGATGGTTGCCAAAAAGGGGTGGAGCCCTAAATGCGGGCGGTATCCCAAAAGGGAGTAGTCGCCCAAAAGGGGTGGAGTCCCAAAGGGGGTGGTGACCCTAAAGGGGCGGCCTCCCAAAAGGGGAAGATAACACAAATAGGGGTGGTGGCAAAAAAAGAGGCGGCAGCGAATGCGCCATTGAACTGTAGCCGGGAACAACGTAGTTCATGCTATGTAGATCCATGCTATGCTGTGGATTGCTTGGTCAATGAGGCATCACGACAGTGTCCCTTCTGGCTAGATGGGGAAGTGGTAGTTTCCCAAAAAGTGGCAGAGCCTCCTGAAGTTAAAGGGGTGGCATACATTAAGGCAGTAACACTTCCCAAAATGGACAGGTCAGACGTAGTAGTGACCGGAAGATAGTGTGGGTCTGACCAACTCTGGGACTTAGCAGAGGTGACCAGCAGTGCGACTGTTGAAAACGGGGTAGTTCCCAGTAAGGGGTCCGACACCTGTTTAAGTGGGGACTTGTTGTGCCAGAGTGACAGGGTGAGTAGTGGTGACTCCCATTCAGATGGTGACTCTAACGCAAGGGAAGGGGAGTACAGTAACATTAACCAGGGTACAAATGGAAAGATTTCCAACCCTTCGTCAGAGATGTAAAGGGCGCAAAGAGGCTGATAAAGTTGCACCCTTTGAGGATATCAATAAAGGAAAATCAGTGACTGGTGCTTTTCGTCAAAATGTGAGTACTCTTCCTGACACTGAAAAGAGCAGGAAGGAAGGTGACGTGTCGTTGCCAGTAGCAACCGCTGGGGCTGAGTATGGTGAAGGCTCCAGAGAATCTGATGCTGAAGAACTGGAGAGTGTGGAGTTCTCTGAAGTTCCAGAGGGTTGAGAAATACCTAAGGATGTGTCGAGTATGAGTAGGGGGAGAGCCAAGCTAACGGTCTCTCCTGTGTGTCTGGGCTGGAACCGTCGGGGCTGTCACCATTGTTTAAGGGGGAAGATATTTCTGACCGGAGCAGTTCAGGACACCTGACTGATGGGAGCGAGTCCGACATAAATAGCAGTCTGAGCGGGAAGATGGGACACTTGGCAGGGAAGAGCTTGTGAGCAGTGAGACGGTTGACTTCCTCTCGACGGACCCATGCCAGCTAGCTGTGCCTATATTCCCGGCTAGCAAGACTGCCGACACATTCTACCCTCAACCCAGAGAGACATCCGCACCGGGTAGTGATCAGGATAGAGTTCATACCTTGGCTCTGCTCACCACCGCAGAGGCACCGCTTAGTCCCATCCTTGCGGTGCCTGCTAAGGACCGGCCTGTGCCTGTGTCCGCTGGACTGTGTGCTTTTACTGCAGCCTTGCCTACTGAACTTTCTGTTTCTTCTACTGTGCTGCCGACCATCACCTCTACCCCACCATGTGCACGGATCAGGAGATCATGTGCCGAAGAACCCAGAGGATTCATAATCGCAAGGAGACAGTGTATCGCCCATCTGCGGGACCGGATCAGAAACATCTCGCGCAGCCTGCTGCGCCACCAAGGGATCTTCCTGCCACCTTCCTCCACTGCACAGAGACTGATAAGTTAACCTGTCATTATCGTCTGTATTTGTCTTTCCCCATCCGCAAATTCATAACCGTTTCCTCCCCTGCTTATACCATATCTGTTATATATAAAGAACCTGTTAACCCTTGCTCTGCCTCCTGTGTGTCACTGCATCCTACGCACCTGCTAGAATCCTACATATGGAAGCCACCAACTCCACGCCGTTGGATCAGGTGCGTCGCCTGGAGTCTGAGCTCTTGGCAGTCAAAGCTCAGGTTGGTAAGAAGAAGTACAGAGTGGATGAGCTGAAGAAGGAAGTCTCTGAGGAGCTCAGAGGTCACCTGTTAACGTGTCAAACAGAGAACAAGGCCATATTGGAAGATATGGAGGTGCTCAGAGAAGCATTAGGAGATCTTCTGCAAGAGAAGAAGTTGGTGGTCGCAGACTTACAGTGGCAGTGCCAGAGTGGTAACGAGGCAGAGCTGCAAATGCCCATCTTGGCAAGGGGTTTTGAAGAGTGTAAAGCTAAGAAAGAATTTGCGCTAAGAGCAGAACAAGACAGTCACCCGGTTGTGGCAGATGACTTGATGGAAATGTCCAAGACAAAACAGGAGCCATCCGTAGATGAAGAGAGTGAGACTTCACTCTTCAAGTGCGTGATAGAGATACCCGAAGATGTATGAGAAGCATGTACCAGTGAGGATGTGCATGATGCCTTTAGAAAAGCAGTAGAAGCGTGTAGTGTGCACTAGGCGCCCGAGACTCAGCAGTTGGTCATACTGTCAACTAGGGAAGTCACAGTGAAGCAGGTGGCTATCCTGAGGGATGTGCACCTACAATGCCTCCGCACAAAACATATGATCCTGGTGTGGAATAAGGAAACCGCTCGATGGTTGGAGCATGCGAGGAGGGCTCAAAGTCGGCTGGGCTTTGTGGAAGACATTGTTCAAGTGCCCAGAAATCTGGTGAAGAGTCGTTGGGAGACGTGGTAAAGTGATGCAGGAAATCGTGATTAAATCCGGTGTATTGAGAGTGGGGATTCCAGCTGAAGATGAAGCCCAGGTAGCTGGTGAAGATGGAATGGTACCATTTATCATTGTCAGCTCAATGGAAAGCCTTACGTATATCCAAATGCTCCTTGATTATCGGGTGAAAGAGATAGAGCAGCTGAGACAGGAAAAACTGCAGATTAATAAACAGCTGCAGGACATAAGATGGTGGCCACCTTCAACGCAAGGTAAAGGGAACAGAAAGGGCCCTCCAAATAATGGAATGGCTGACAGCCAAAGATCTTCAGCGAGCCAAGGAGGTCGAGATTCTGCAAGTGGCAGTTCTTTTCTCAGTACAAGGAAGGCTGAGGGATCTGGACAGTAGCCCCTGTAAAGTACTAGATGGGTCAGACTTAGCTCGACTGTACGTGAGACTCACGGCCAAAGGAGACGGTCATGGAGAGAAAAGTCGGGTGAAATGTGGAGACTAAACAAGGTTTCTTGACACAGACAGACTGTGACTTAAGAACCAAAGCTCAACGCCTACATACTGAACGCTGGGGGCAAGGGAGGCCTAACAAAGGTATGGTGATGAATGATGCTCAAAACCAACTGAGACAGTTTTCAAGACTTGTAGGTCAAGGTGACATGAGTGTCCAGTCTCGTGGGACCCTGGTTTATATGTCAAGTGATCAACCCCGCAAGTTTGAACAGAGGGAGAGGGTATGTGATACAGTGACTGGTGTCATTGTGAATGGCTGATATGTGTCGCAGAGACAGAGGTTGTCCTCTATGCTGTAAAGGTACCTTCACACATAACGATTTCGTTAACGATATCGTTGCAACGTCACGCTTTTTTGTGACGTAGCAACGATCCTGCTAACGATCTCGTTATGTGTGACAGCGACCAACGATCAGGCCCCTGCTGGGAGATCGTTGGTCGTAGGGAATGATCAGGACCTTTTTTTGGTCGCTGATCACCTGCTGTCATCGCTGGATCGGCGTGTGTGACGCCGATCCAGCGATGTGTTCACTTGTAACCAGGGTAAACATCGGTTTACTAAGTGCAGGGCCGCGCTTAGTAACCCGATATTTACCCTGGTTACCATTGTAAAAGTAAAAAAAAAAAACACTACATACTCACATTCTGATGTCTGTCACGTCCCCCGCCGTCAGCTTCCCGCACTGACTGTCAGTGCCGGCCGTAAAGAAGAGCACAGCGGTGACGTCACCGCTGTGCTCTGCTTTACGGCCGGCGCTGACACAGTCAGTGCGGGAAGCTGACGGCAGGGGACGTGACAGACATCGGAATGTGAGTATGTAGTGTTTTGGTTTTTTTTAACTTTTACAATGGTAACCAGGGTAAATATCGGGTTACTAAGTGTGGCCCTGCACTTAGTAACCCGATGTTTACCTTGGTTACCCAGGTGCTGCAGGGGGACTTTGGCATCGTTGAAGACAGTTTCAACGATGCCGAAGTCGTTCCCCTGATTGTTGGTCACTGGAGAGAGCTGTCTGTGTGACAGCTCCCCAGCGACCACACAAAGACTTACCAACGATCACGGCCAGGTCGTATCGCTGGTCGTGATCGTTGGTAAGTCGTTTAGTGTAACGGTACCTTAAGCCAGAAATGTTTGCTCTGGGACCTCTAGTCCCACAAGTATTTGCTTAGTTTAAAGGGAGGCTTACAGGGTTAGTCGAAGAGCTGGGCGGGTCTGACTAACCACACACACCCCCACCTATGGGGGTGGTTATAGCTGCATAATGTAACCAGGGTTTGGGTCACATGGTCTCTGGGTTCAGAGTGTATGGACCTGATGGCCTGTGTGTTGAAATGTCTTGGAGTAGACTGGATTCCTGGAAGCACATGGTGAGGCCATGGACTGAAGGCCTGTGTGTTTGAAGTTCCTAGGACTAGACTTCCTGAATAGCACACGGAGAGGCCGTATGTGCAGAGTCTGTGACAGCACTGTGTTGGAGAAGCTACCGTACCTTCTGCGGGTCTGGATGTCTGGAGTGGCCTGGTCACAAGGACGGTGAGCCCAGTTAGGCAGCTTCCCTGGGAACCAGGACTGACAGGAGTCAGTGTGTAGAGCAGGAGCTCCTGTAAGGTAACTCCATACAAAGGGGGTTATGGGTGGAGAAGTATCTGCCATCGGTGCTTGTGGTGTTCCATGGACATTAATGAACTGTTCGTGATGCAGTTTATGCTGACTAAATAAACCAAATAGACTGTTTTTGTGAGAAACCGTGCCTGAGTGCTTTAATCCCGTTGCCAAGCGAGCAGGGCCACCATCAGGGCATTACTGCCCTGACTGGCGTATGGGGCCCGGTGGGCAGAGGGGGCCCGCATCGGGCCCCGTCTCTTCTGCTCATCGGGCCCCAGCGGCAGGCGGCTTCTATCGGTAACTGAACCTGGGTCCGAGATGCAGGTTCAGCTTGCCTTGCGAGCACGCAAAGCAATGGTTAAAGCCGCCAGCCAATAGGAGGCTGGCAGCTGACGTCAGCGCACATCGCCGGCGTATGATGTCATTGTCATTCGCCGGCGAGTGTGCGCTGAACGCCGGGAGGGATCTTCGCCGCAGGAATGCGGCCAGGTAAGAAGAATAGGTTTTTTAAATTTTCTTTTATTATTTTTATTGAAAGCAGCAAGCCGCAATGTTTCAGGATGGAGACCCAAGGACGGGAACAGGATTGGAGACACAGGGGCAAAATGCAGACACGGGGCAGAATGGAGACAAGGGGGCAGAATTGGAGCCACGAGGGGCAGAATGCAGACACGGGGCAGAATTGAGACACTGGGGCAGAATGGAGACAGTGGGGGCAGAATGGAGACACGAGGGCAGAATGGAGACACGGGGGCAGAATGGAGACACGGGGGCAGAATGGAGACATGGGGTTAGAATGGAGGCAGTGGGGGCAGAATGGAGACAAGGAGGCAGAATGCAGACATGGGGGCAGAATGGAGACACTGGGGCAGAATGGAGACACTGGGGCAGAATGGAAACACTGGGGCAGAATGGAGACAAGGGGGCAGAATGGAGACAGATCGGGCAGGAATATGGCGCAGGATGGAGACAGTTGAGGCAGGATCATGAGACAGATGGGGCAGGATGGAGACAGATGGTGTAGGATGGATACGATGGAGACAGATGGGGCAGGATCATGGGACAGATGGGGCAGGATCATGGGACAGATGGGGCAGGATCATGGGGCAGGATGGGGAGATCATATGGGGCAGGATGGGACATCACATGGGGCCAGGATGGGGAATATTGTTACCAATGGGGGCTAATTAAGGGATATTATTACTGCAGTATTTATTTTATTTTTTGAGGATACTGTTTTAAATGGGGGTGGGGCAGTCCTGTTACTGTGCAGACCAAAACTGTTGCTTTTTTCTTCATCTGTTGTAGTTTAGAATTTGGGAAAAAAATAAGTAATGTGTTCTGCAAGCGGTGCTCTAGATAACTGTTATTTCCTGCAGAGACGAGCCCAGGCTGGATGAAGTGACGGCGGTCTGTGCTGGATGAAGATTAAAAGCAAAGATAAAGGACTTCACCTAGAGACGTCACTGGTGAGTCAGTGTGTTACCTATACACTGATGCTATACACTGTATACTATATACAGTTATCCTGTGTACAATGTCACCAGTGATCACTGAATTACCTTTACATTATACACTATATACAGAGCATCAGTGTATAAGGTCACCGGTGATCACTGTGTTGCCTGTATACAGACACTGCATACTAAGTACAGATCTGTCAATACTGGTACTTATGGTGATATTAGTATTTTTTTTTAATTACTGATCAGTATTGTAGTATTCAGTCACTATGTTGTGGTAATATGTTGTCTGGCCATGGTGTGGCGGTATTTGTTCCTTATATATGCTATTATTTGGTCACTATGTGGTGGTAATATACGGTCTGGTCTTGGTGCGGTGGTATTTGTCCCTTGTATGTGGTATTATTGGTGATCATATGGTGGTAATCTGTGGTCTGGTCATGGTGTGGTGGTATTTGTCCCCTGTATGTGGTATTGGTCATTTTAAAAATTGACCAAGAAATAAAAATATACCTAAATTGTATTGGATACTTTAACAAATGTTTAATAGGTTAGAGTAGGGTAGGGCCCGACCTTGTCGTGTTGGCGGCTTTAAAAATCTTTTGACTGTAGACAGTTTGAGGGGTGGAGGCGGGGCTGGGGTGGAGCCTGGGCGGAGTCTCAAGGGGGCCCCGAAATTGCTAGTGGCAGCCCTGTAAGCGAGTGTCCCCTGTTGTGAACTCCGTTTTCAGGCTCCCTCTTGTGGTCACAGATGGTATTGTGTGACTTTGGTTTTTTGGCTCCCCCTGGTGGTTTGGTTTATTATCCTGCGGGTCTGCTGGATCAGCTGCCTCGTTATTCACCAGGGAGGCTCCTATTTAGCTCTGCTTCACTTCCACTTGTTGCCGGCTGTCAATGTATTCAGTGCTATTCTGATTACTCCTGATTATCTCGTTTTCTGCCTCTTCAGGATAAGCTAAGTTCTGTTTGAATATTTTTTGCTCATCTGCCTGCAATATGATTTCTGTGTATGATGAGTCTAGTCCAGCTTGCTAACATGTGATTTATTTTTGCTGGTAAGCTCTGGGGTACGGAGTTGCTTCCCCCGCACCGTTAGTTGGTGCGGGGGCTCGAGCAATCTCTGCATGGATATTTTGAATAGGGTTTTTTATTGACCGCACAGTTTCCTTCCTATTTTCTGCTATCTAGTATTAGCGGGCCTCATTTGCTAAATCTGATTTCATCTCTGCGTTTGTGCTTTCCCCTTAACTCACCGTTAATATTTGTGGGGGGCTATTCTATATCTTTGGGGTCTTCCACTGAGGCAAGTGAGGACTTACTTTCCCTCCAGGAATAGTCAGTTTCTCAGGCCGTGACGAGACGTCTAGGATTTTTTAGGTAACGTTCCACGGCTGCCTATAGTTGTTTGCGGATAGGATCAGGTTGCGGTCAATCTAGTTACCACTTCCCCAGAGCTAGTAGTCTGTTCAGTTACTTAGCTAGTCCGACCTGCGATCCTTGCCACTAGGATCATAACAGTCCCCCAACGCACTCAGGAAGTGCTATGTCACATAATATATATAAATGGCATAAAAAATGTGTTTTTATTCAATGATTTATATTAGTGCTGTACACTTTATGGGAAATTTACATATTTATTCTGAGCATTCCTGGGAATTTACGTTGATATAAATCATAAAAATTAGGCCAGACGTATCATGAACAGAAAAGCAAAAAATATTGCGCTGTCTTCAACTTGTCAATACTAGAATTATGTATTGGTGTGCTTACCGGAGTTCTTAGCCTAATGTGTGCTGTAGCATGTGTGCTAGGTTTGCCAGGTTTGTATTATAGCGCACATGTCATGGCTCTTAGGCTCTGTTCACACATCCGTTTAGCTCTTCCCTTTGTTTAGGTTAGAACAGATACATGGAATCAGCATCCTGTGCATTCCTGTTTCAAAAGGAACAAGAGGGGCTCCATTGATGTTTATAGGGTCCATCTGGTTTCCATTTATTGTATATTTTTAGAAGGGAAGTAGACATGTTTGTGTGAAGGACTTTTTTTGTTGTTCTAAAAAACTCATCAAATGGAAACCAGACGGACCCCACATTAGCAATTGGGCCAGCTTCTTTCGCTTGAAACGGGAATGTATAGGATGTTAATTTTGTTTATCTGTTCTGTTCCATCTATCTTTTCAAAAAAGGACGTGAAAAGATAAACAGACATGAACAAAGCCTTAAAGGGGTTGCCCAGGCTTTGGAGTCAGGTCTTTAATCAATCTTTTTGACTGCTGGTTTGTGAATCCTCTCAGCGCAGAGTGTGTACTGTCAAGATTTTCCGTAACCGCAATATGTAAATTGCATTCATACAAGTGCAGACTAGACGTTCACCTGTATTGAGCGAGGCTGGACACGTCTAGTCGGAATGTGGCTGGAAGTATGCAAATCGCACACCTGCAATCACATGACCGCCTGCTCTCGGCGTCGGAGAATCAGGACAGTGCGCACAGTGAGGATTCACAAGTCTGCAGTCACAAAGAATGACTGCAGACTTGAGTCCAAACATAGAGAAATCCATTAAGGCTCCCATACGCATTATACTAATGTCAGCTGAACCCGTCGATATCAACAGGTTAGGCCAATGTTATAATATGTATTAAGGCGTCGGACAACAGATGGTCCGGAAAGATGTCGATCGCACATGTCTGATTTTTGACTGCTGATTGCATTGCTCTCCCTGAGATAAGCCTCCAGTCGATGTGTCTGGATCGCCCCCCACGTAAGGGCAATGGGGTACTCGGCACCGGGTCCTTCGGTTCGGGGGATGTCATGGTGGCCTGACCCGGTCCGTGGCCCTTTGAGGGGTGTCCAATAAAAAGGAAAAGGTCTTTAAAGGGGAAGTGTTAGTGACGCCACCTGTGGTATTCGGTCAGGGTGACCGACACTGCTTAGGGGTCTGCTGGGGTGATGTTATGGCAGCTTGATGGTATACCTTCCCACAGGTGAAGTGTATCCCCAGGGCTTCCCAGAGTGTAGATGGTGGATGGTGTGAGGCGCAGTGAATAATGAGGACACAAGGTTGCAGTCTCTGTACCTTTAGTGAAGGCTTCAGTGTCCTCAGTCCAGGGCACCGGATAACAGGGTAGGCAGAGTCCGGCCGGTCCGAAAGCAAATCCAGAGTCCCCTTATCCAGGTGGAATTCAATAGCCTTCCTATGCGCACAGTAACACAGTAGGTCCCTACTTGCATAAGCTCCAATAAGGTCCTCACTGTTATTACTCCTCTCTCTGTTCTCCGTGGTCGGATAGAGCAAAACCCGTATGACTGGTGGCCTGAGGCTTTTTATAGGGACTCTAGAGACGCCCCGGCCCCCACAAGTTGCCACCGTGTCTCCTGTGTATAAAGGTTGGGCAGCCAACGTGTCGTGCCAGTCTCTGAAGTAATGCATAGAGATCCTTACTCCCTCGGTATTCTGGCCACCGGTATTCCTGCGCTGCAGAAGGAGGCAGCCTCTCACAGGACAGAACTCCTTCTGGTTTCCTCTCCTTTTGCTATGACTTCGTTACTCACTGCAATACACTTCTCTTCTATATCTCTTTCTTTGGATGCTGCCGCACGTGGGGCAGGCGCAGCTCCGTGGACCCTCGTCCTCCTCAGACCTCAGTCTGGATCTGACTGGGAATCATTCCAGCCAGCTCGGCCTGGAGACCTTTCTCTCTCGGTCCCCAGCCAGGAACTCCCTAACTTTCCCTCCAACTACCAGTTTTACCTAACTGTGAGGAGTGGCCTAGTAGATAGAACCTTTGCTCCCCCTGGTGGCTGGAGTGTGAAGTGTGTTGTGTGTGGTTGTGATACCTGGACAGAAGATCTCCTTTATTGCCTTCAGACGTAATATCGC
This sequence comes from Ranitomeya variabilis, assembly GCF_051348905.1. Taxonomy (NCBI): domain Eukaryota; kingdom Metazoa; phylum Chordata; class Amphibia; order Anura; family Dendrobatidae; genus Ranitomeya; species Ranitomeya variabilis. The sequence goes on from NC_135236.1 coordinate 82,344,569, forward strand.
TCCCCCTGGTGGAAGAACAGCATTACTGCAATGACCAGGACTCTGGGGCGCTGCACTCTCCCCCGTTAAATCCAGTACTCCCGGACTGGGAAAAGAAAACAACAATTACAGGTTAGCAAAAGACATGCAAAATTTTGAATGCTATAAAACAAGTTAACATAACTGTGCTTCCCTTTATGGGAGGTGAGAACACTTGAACGTTGCAAACAATAACATATTTACATTGTGCGCGCGACTTTAAATTAAGTAAACAACAATTATTAATTAACTAACTATAAACGACCATCACCCATACGGGTATACTATCTATTAAGTGCAAGAACAAAAACAGTATCTCTCTTTATTCAAGTGCAAATACCCTCTAAGGGTGTACTATAAAACTTCAAAGTGCAAATCAATATGCTATTCTGACTCTTTCTACATATGCAGGACTATCTGTCTACCCCCACGGGCTTACTGCATTTTTCTTCAGTTTATTCCTATGAAACCTAACATTTACTTTAACTTCAATTTTATTCAAAGTACATCACTAAACATTTCGTACTCTTGGCTACATACTATCAGCTATGTATAAACATTATTACTATCTAACTACTTAAGGCAACATTATCACTCTTAGGCGAGGTGCAACAAGTAAACATTCCCTTTAAGGGTAAACCCAAGTCTCTCAATGAGGTAGTGCAAACAATCAAGATGCAAGTCAATCATCAACTTGTAAAACAGCAAGAACTTTCACGATGTCATCTGGAACAGTCTCTTCGAAAAGCTCTTCTTGTAAAACCAGTAGAGAGCACCTTTAAGAAGGTGCAAACTATTTACAGGTACAGTTTGTGATCATACACAGCCCATGATTCTGCAGTTCTTTAAAAACAATTATAACTTGTGCAAAAACAGGTTTGAACTTGGAATCCTCCTGGAACTGAGGACCCCTTTAAGGCATAACCCTGGACAGGTTTTAGCAGCAAAGAAACAGGAAAAGTTTTTTTAAGGAGAACTATTTACATTCCTTCTTCAGGGTTTCAAAGTTTATTTGAACCATTCTGGAAGTAGTACCTGTGGGGGTAGTCGTCTTGGATACTGACGACTAGCTGGTACTACATAGAGTGCATCCGCACTCCTGATGGGTGTTACGCCGCTGCCGTTGCCGCCCACTCATACTCGCCTGTCTTCGGCGTCTCGGCACGCCTCCTCTCCTGCGGCGTCCTCCTCTCTGCACTCGCTCCCGGTCTCTGTTGCTTGTCGGGCGCGCACGCACGCCAGATTCAGCACTGCATGCGCGCACCTCTAACCTTCCTGGTGGCGCTCCTTCCCTCCTCTCTTTCGTCTTGGAGGATCTTCACCCGGAAGTGCCTTGCTGTTTTTGTATGTAAGCTTCCGTTCGCTCCTCTGTGCCTGAAGATCACTTGTGCTCTGCTAGTGCTCTTGGCCCCTCGTTTGTGCTTTATGCTCTTTTGATTCTGGATCTTCCGTTGCCTCTTCCTGCCCTCTCTGTGTTACCAGCACTGTACCACTGCAGTCCTCCTGCCGTCCCTGAGTCACCAAGTCCTGTATCACCGCAGTCCTCCTGCCGTCCCTGAGTTACCAGTCCTGTACCACCACAGCCCTTTCGCTGTCCTTGCATTACCTGTCCTGTATCACCGTAGTCCTGCTGCCGTCCCTGTCCCACCAGACCAGTTTCATTGCAGTCCAGTGCCTCCTTTTATTCCTCTGCTCCCTCTTATCCTTTCGTCTGTTCCCTCTTGCTTCCCCAGCTTCCGTGGTGATAGTCCCTCACGGGCCTGCCCCTAACTCTCCCTGTATAGGGGGCGGTCCACCTGGTCAGCTCGTCCGTGGGGGGATCGTCATCACGGTCCGGTGGGTCCACTTTCCATCTTTTCCCTAGTCTAATGCTCACAATGGGAGTCTGTGTAGCTTGAGTATGAGCATTTGCTGCGGCAAAGGTAGCAGCTGCTGCAAGATCAGTCACTAGAACGGAGTCAGTAGCGGTGGCACGAACAGTCACTGGAGTGGTGTCGGTCATCAGGGCAGGGTCATTCTTCATACCTGCTTCAGATGCGGTCCCTCCGGTGCCGGTCTGCTCCACCTCCGCTGGGGTCTGGAACGCTGGTTGCAGGGCCTTATGCTGCGGCATTGTCATCTCTGTTTGCAGCATCTTGCTTTCCGGCATGGCCTTGCTTTCTGGCTTCGGAGCGCTGGAACTTCTTTCTTGCTCCGGACCAGAAGAGGCTGCCAACAGATGTCTGATGAGGCTCCCGATGAAGGTCTTCTTCCACCCGGCCACAGCTTCCAGCTCCTGGCGCACAAGCTGACAGGTGCGTTCTTCCTTTTATTTCCGCAGGAGGTCCGGATTCATCATCGGTGAAGGGTGCAGTTCTTGAAGGCCCTGGCTGGGAGAGTCCTCGTGCTCCATCCCATGCTCCGGGGTCCGCTCACCTCCCTCCGCCATGTTGGTTTTCGGCACCTCCTCCTTCCTCCGGAGGGCGGTTCCTTCTTCCACCATCCCAGATCAGGAGGCGGACCTTTCTTGTTGACGGGCATATCTCCCGGACATAGTAGTATCTGTGAGGGGCTGGCTCCACTTTCGCGCCGTTCTTCCATGCTACTCTCGCGATGACACGCCCCACTCCTCCTGCACGCCACATGGTGCTGTAATGGCGGCGATTTTGGCTGGAATTTTGTCGGTAATGGCGATACACAATCCTTAAGCAAATCACAGTTCCAACACAGTTCTGACAGTTCTTAGGCGCACATGACCCGATTCTTAGGCTTAAGTAGATCCTGTTTGTGACGCCAAGATGGATCGCCCCCCCATGTAAGGGCAATGGGGTACTCGGCACCGGGTCCTTCGGTTTGGGGGATGTCACGGTGGCCTGACCCGGTCCGTGGCCCCTTGAGGGGTGTCCAATAAAAAGGAAAAGGTCTTTAAAGGGGAAGTGTTCGTGACGCCACCTGTGGTATTCGGTCAGGATGACCGACGCTGCTTAGGGGTACGCTGGAGTGATGTTATGGCAGCTTGATGGTATACCTTCCCACAGGTGAAGTGTATCCCCAGGGCTTCTCAGAGTGTAGATGGTGTGAGGCGCAGTGAATAACGAGGACACAAGGTTGCAGTCTCTTTACCTTTACTGAAGGCTTCAGTGTCCTCAGTCCAGGGCACCGGATAACAGGGTAGGCAGAGTCTGGACGGTCCGAAGGCAAATCCAGAGTCTCCTTATCCAGGTGGAATGCAATAGCCTTCCCATGCGCACAGTAACACAGTAGGTCCCTACTTGCATAAGCTTCAATAAGGTCCTCACTGTTATTACTTCTCTCTCTGTTCCCCATGGTCGGATAGAACAAAACACGTATGACTGGTGGCCTGAGGCTTTTTATAGGGACCCTAGAGACGCCCCGGCCCCCACAATTTGCCACCGTGTCTCCTGTGTATAAAGGTTGGGCAGCCAATGTAGAATTAACTGTCCTGCCAGTCTCTGAAGTAAAGCATAGAGATCCTTACTCCCTCGGTATTCTGGTCACCGGTATTCCTGCGCTGCAGAAGGAGGCAGCCTCTCACAGGACAGAACTCCTTCTGGTTTCCTCTCCTTTTGCTATGACTTCGTTTCTCACTCACTGCAATACACGTCTCTTCTATATCTCTTTCTTTGGATGCTGCCGCACGTGGTGCAGGCGCAGCTCCGTGGACCCTCGTCCTCCTCAGACCTCAGTCTGGATCTGACTGGGAATCATTCCAGCCAGCTCGGCCTGGAGACCTTTCTCTCTCGTTCCCCAGCCAGGAGCTCCCTAACTTTCCCTCCAACTACCAGTTTTACTTAACTGTGAGGAGTTGCCTAGTAGATAGAACCTTTGCTCCCCCTGGTGGCTGGAGTGTGAAGTGTGTTGTGTGTGGTGATACCTGGACAGAAGATCTCCTTTATTGCCTTCAGACGTAATATCGCTCCCCCTGGTGGAAGAACAACATTACTGCAACGACCAGGACTCTGGGGCGCTGCATGTCAATTGACGACTTTTTCATAGAGAACACAGGAGCGCTCGACCAAATCGAGCACTATTGTATATGGGAGTGTCGGCTGAGATAGCTCTCGACAGGACGATTGTCCGAAGCATCGTTTGACCTACAGCCCTCTAATGTGCCGGACGGTGTTACATGGTTTGTGTACAGACCATGATTCTCTTACCGGCAGTGGATCTCTTCTAGGTACAGTATAGTGATTTCTGGTCAGGAGATCCTTGGACAAACGGTTAATTACGGTCCAAAACATGGTCAAGTGAGTGTAGCCTTATATGAGCAATTCCTGCTTTTAGCGTCTTGTCCATGACCCTTTTGTACGGGACATAATCTTGCTCTGTGCTTCTTTGGAGGCTTCATTGGACCAAACTTGATGTTCTGTGGTCATGTAATAAAGACAGGTGGCAAGGCAGATGTGTAGTGATCACTATTGTACCCCATACTTATTCTGGATCCTAGACATGGATACCTTATATCAGATGATATATGAAAAAAAGCTTTTCAGACCGGCATGTGCAACCACCAAGGGTCTCCAGTCTTCATAGACATCACTATGAGGCTGGGACGGGGTGACATGTAGGAATTTGCTTAAGGTTCCAGTAATGGATGCCAACAATTTATGTAGTATGTAAAATAAATCATTATTCTGCCTTTTGATATTTTAAACAATAGGGTAAAGTGCAAAACAGAACAATTAATTGTCATCTGAAGGAAACCATCACCTTTTGCACCAAGACTTGTGGGGTGCATGGGTGTAGAACAAAGCAGACCCTCACCCATGACTATTGTCCTGTGCACCTCACACTTGCACTTGCTTGACTTTCTTTGGGTGCTCTTAATCCTTCTTCAAAGCAATTTAACCTTTCTGTTGAATGTTCTTGAAAATTGATGGTTGATTTAGGGGCAATGTTACAACAACATCGTCCTTACCATTAAAGACCTTTTGATGACTGCAAGTGTTAATGGGAAACTGTCACCCCCTGTAACATCTGGTGGTTGTCGAGCCCCAGTGCAGGAGCCACCGCAGGATAGTTAAGACACCAATGGACGTAGAAGGATGAAATATTGCAATTGCAGGGTGCAGGCGCGGGACAACTGTAACACCCCAGGTAACCGGCTTTTACAGTGGTATTGCCTTCCTCTCGGGGAGGGTGATGCCATGCTTGGAAGCAAGGAAGGATCCCTATAACAGCTAACCAGTGCATGCAACAGTGTTCTGACTCCAGGCCAGAAGGGGGAGCTCGAGACCCGGATTCAGGGGAACTTCCCTATATATTCTGGCTGGAGGAGGAGTTAGTAGGCAGTCTGTCAGAGGGACAGAGGAGAGAGGAAGCAGATAGAGAGAGTCTGAGAGAGGAAAGCTGGGGCGTGCAGACAAGTACAGCTCCTGGACAGAGGAAAGAGAAACAGAGCAGTCTGTAGGAGACTGAAAGGGGAAGAGAAGCAAAGGAGAGTGAAGAGCTAGAGAGAAGCTGTGACTGAGCTTCCTCCACACTGAAGCACAGGAACCGGTGGCTGGAAGACCGAGGCTGTGTGGGACTGTATGCCAGACAGCAGAAACCGGCGGACAGCAGATTGGAAGTTGCCCGTCCACCATTAACACCCGAAGGCACAGCAGCGCATAGAGCCCGGAGTCATCTGAGAGACCCCTGTAAAAAGTTGCCTGCCATGTGGGTAGTGTCCTACCAAAAGGGAGAGAGAGAAAGTGAGGACCTTGTGTGAGGCTTAAGGCAGCAAGGAACTACAACACAGCGCATAGTGGAAGGCTTCCAAACCCACCTGGCTAGGGGGATTCCCAAATCACTTCCAAGCTGGCCAGACCACACCAGCACCTGTGATCCATACCTTGGACTGTGGCTGCCTTACACCATTGAAAAGGTAAAGAGAATGCAACTTTGTGTCCTCTGGTTCTTTCTACACCACCTACCACCTGTCCCAACTACATCGGGATCCCTGGGGATCCAGCTTCACCTGTAGGAAGCCATATCATCCCTGCTGCAGTACCATCATTCCCAGAGGACCCCTTTAAGCAGCGTCGGTCATCCCTGACCGAATACCACAGGTGGTGTCACAAACAAACTTTATTCTTTATTCAACAACCCCTTTAAAGACCAATCCCTTTTACTTGGACGCTCAGGGCCACGAACCGGGTCACTGCCACCGTGACGTATTCCTTTAAGAACCGGCCCGGTACCGAGTAACCCCTAGGCCCTGGCGGGAGCTTCACAACCCTGAGACATCACAGGAGCCTGTGACGCTGATGGGAGGCGACATGCATGACAGAGTTTTCTTCTAGGCACTGCAAAGCTTTACAGACATTATCATCACTGTCCCCATTGAGGCTCACAACCTAAATTCCCTATCACTATGTCTTTGGAGTGTGGGAGGAAACTGGAGAACCCGGAGGAAACCCACGCAAACATGGGAGAACATGCAAACTTCTCCAGATGTCGTCCTTGGTTGAATTTGAACCCAGGACTCCAGCGCTGCAAAGCTAGAGTGCTAACCACTGAGTCGCTAATGCATGGTTTCGGCCAGGTCCCTCTCCACTTGCTGCCAGCACAGGTCTGTCACTGCGTCCGGGAATAGAGAGAGATCTATCACTCCAGGGGAGCGGGCTGGGAGAGGCCATGGCATTTCAGAATTAAACATCCATGGTTGAAATGGTGGATCGGGCAGCATGTGTCAGCTATCAGGATCCCTCTAACACTTTCTCTGTTTTGGTGCTTGAGTTAATTTTCATGGCCGGGAATAACATTTTTTTTTTGCAGTTTATCTGTTCATTCTTTAGAACAATCTAGAGTTAGTGCAAATTGCCTAAAAAAAAAAAAAAAAAACTGATGCAGCAAACTTTGTGGAAACCAAAATTTGTGTCAGTCTGCAAACTTTTGGCCACGACTGGACACCTGAGTTCATGGGCACTATGAGGACCTTTGGGTCCTCATATTTGGGTTGTCCTGGCATAGAAATAGGTGCCGATTTGCAGTTCTAGGCATTGGGCACAACACAAGGTGCGGAGCTCTGTTCACAATTTATATTTGGCCACTGTCAAAGCTTAAAACAGCTGATCGGCTGTGGGATCGGATGTTGGACCCCCACAATCATATTTCGGGGCAACGCCTTTAAAGTAAACCTGTCACCCCCAAAATCGATGGTAAGGTAAGCTCACCGGCATCAGGGGCTTATCTACAGCATTCTGTAATGCTGTAGATAAGCCGCCGATGTTACCTGAAAGAGGAGAAAAAGAGGTTAGATTATACTCACCCAGGGGCGGTTCCGCTCCGATGGGCGTCTCAGGTCCGGTCCGGGGCCTCCTATCTTCATTCCATGACGTCCTCTTCTGGTCTCCGCACCGCTGCTTCGGCGCAGGCGTACTTTGTCTGCCCTGTTGAGGGCAGAGCAAAGTACTGCAGTGCGCAGGCGCCGGTAAGGTCAGAGAGGCCCGGCGCCTGCGCACTGCAGTACTTTGCTCTGCCCTCAACAGGGCAGACAAAGTACGCCTGCGCCGAAGCCGCGGAGACCAGAAGAGGACGTCATGGAATGAAGATGGGAGGCACCGGAGCAGACCTGAGACGCCCATTTTACCACGGACCACAGCGGGACCGCCCAGGTGAGCATATTATAACCTCTTTTTCTCCTCTTTCAGGTAACATTGGGGGCTTATCTACAGCATTACAGAATGCTGTAGATAAGCCCCTGATGACGGTGAGCTTACCTCACCATCGATTTTGGGGGTGACAGGTTCCCTTTAAAAACTTTCATGCTATCTAAGCATCTTCTCTATACCCCATGATTAGAAGGGACCTCCATAATGCTCCACTCTGCCACAATGTTACCAAAAAACGTCAGGAATGGTGAAACCTGAGCTACCGGCTTGAAATGTGCCACATGTATCTGAAGTATCCAGTGTCGGACTCGGGTGCCAAGGGTCCACCACTAACCAACTCCAGGAACCCCACATTTCAACTACATGCAAATGTGACATTATCCTCAATCACAAATGTATATAACAATGAACCAGGTGGATTGTTACATGCGTCTGTACATAGTGGTGTGGTGGTGGTGTGGTGTCATTTTATGTTTGGGTGTGTGTGTGTAGCCCATTCACTATCTCCATCTACCCCCCACCTCCTGAAGATGGCTGGACCATCATTGTAAATACATCATTGTAAATACACACCTGTACTTTGTATCTCCCCACCTCATTGTAGATTGTAAGCTCTCACGAGCAGGGTCGTCTTATTTTGCTTTATTACTGTATTGTTAACGTTGTTACCTATGACTGTTGTGTTTGAAACTGTTAAACTGTAAAGAGCTGCGGAATATGTTGGCGCTATATAAATAAAGATTATTATTATTATTATTATATAGAGCCAAGTACTGCTCATGTAGGAAGGTGGTGGCCAGGGCCGGACTGGCCATCGGGCAGTTCTGGCAAATGCCAGAAGGGCCGGTGCCAGTAGTGGGCCACTGCGCGCCGACTCACCCTTCCCTCCCCCAGCGCCGCCGCATTCAACTATACCGGCGTCTATGACGCCGGTACAGTTGAATGCAATGATGGAGGAGAGAGCGTCACCTGATGCTCCCTCTGCCATCATTCCCCGCTCTGCCTCTGACACTGCGGTTGCACGTGCACTCACTGTGTCCCAGGCAGTGCAGCGGCAGCCGCCGAGACAGGAGCAGGGAGCAACGCGGACACGAGGTGAGGAGTGTGTTTGGTTTTTTTTTACTGGACTGTGGGGCCATTCTAGGGGGGAGGAGAGATGTGGGCTCTGCTGTATACTACTATGTGGGCTCTGCTGTATACTACTATGTGGGCTGTGCTATATACTACTGTGTGGGCTCTGCTGTATATTACTATGTGGGCTGTGCTGTATACTACTATGTGGGCTGTGCTATATACTAGTATGTGAGCTGTGCTATATACTACTATGTGGGCTCTGCTGTATACTACTGTGTGGGCTCTGCTGTATACTACTATGTGGGCAGTGCTGTATACTACTATGTGGGCTCTGCTGTATACTACTATGTGGGCAGTGCTGTATACTACTGTGTGGGCTCTGCTGTATACTATGTGGGCAGTGCTGTATACTACTATGTGAGCTCTGCTGTATACTACTATGTGGGTTCTGCTGTATACTACTATGTGGGCAGTGATGTATACTACTATGTGGGCTCTGCTGTATACTACTTTGTGGGCTGTGCTATATACTACTGTGTGGGCAGTGCTGTATACTGCTAAGTGGGCTGTGCTGTATACTGCTACGTGGGCTGTGCTGTATACTGCTACGTGGGCTGTGTTATCTGCTATGCGGGTTGTGCTATATACTATGGGGGGTATATTATATTCTATGGGGGAGGCCCTGTTATATACTATGTGGCTGTTATATACTATTGTGGGGTATATTATATTCTATGGGGGAGACTGTTATATACTATGGGGGGCTGCATTATATTCTATGGGGGCTACATTATATATTATGGGGAGGTGGGCTGTATTATATTCTATGGAGTGGCTCCATTATACTCTGGAGTGGCTGCATTATATTCTGTAGGGTGGTGGCTGCATTATACTATATGTGGGCTGCATTATACTATATCGAGGACTATGGGGAATACGTTATACTATATGAAGAACTATGGGGTGCATTATACTATGGGAAATGAATTGTACTACATGGATGACTATGGCGGTGCATTATACTATATGGAGCACTATGAGGAGTGTATTTTGCTATATGGATGACTGAGCAGTGTATTTTAATATATGGAGGACTATAGTGAGTGTATTATACTATATGGAGGACTGTGGTGCACATTATAATATATGGAGGACTATGGGGTGTATTTTACTAAACAAGTAAAATGCTGCATATTCAGATTGTTTTTGCTGGAACAAAAATCATTGTTCTCAGCGGCACATCGCCGGTGTAAACTGTAGATGTGCTGCTGATAACATGATACTGTATGGTGATCTGTTAGTGATTGTTCTGTCCCATCATTATTCCTCAGCTGGTGGAAAGAGGCGTTGAACAAGCGTTGAACAACTTCAGTATTGTCGATCAAACTCATTTAGCGGCCTGAACTCAGCGCTTGTAAATACAACCGAAATGCTTTTGTGTGATGTGCAATATGTTAGCATTTGGGGCCCCATTTTAAACTTTGCCTAGGGCCCCACTTTGCCTAAAACTGGCCCTGCCTTCAAGTGTACAAAGATATTATACAGTCACCATGTGACAAGTGGGCCTGTGTAACTTCAAATGCCAGGGCTGAATTTTAGTCCCAGTCCGGCCCTGGTGGTGGCCCACCAGAGGATTCTCCTTTTCTCCAGTGGGCCAGTCCAACCCTGGAAGTAGCGGTATAGATTATTGAATGGGCATAGCAAGAAAAGAAAAGTCACACGTGATACAGTTTTCTTTTTAATTTGCAATATTCTGAAACAAATCAAGAGGAAGGTTTTTTTTGTTTTTTTTTTAAATCCGTTAGTCTTGATCCCCTTATTTTGACACTTACAAGGCTCAGAAAAAAAGAGTGAGAAAGAGACGAGAAAACAGAAATGTAAAGGAAGACAGCAGCAAAAGAACCCCACTGGCATTCATAAAACGAACAAGCTGTCCTCTTGTTTCTCTTATATATATAGATTTATGTATATATATATATGTATTTATAGGATTTCTGTTTAAAGGGCATGCAGAAAAATTAAACAGCAACAAATGAAAACAAGTCAGGCCGGAGATTCGCCTCTCCTCTCCCTTGGGGTCACTGCTCTGAACCCTGTAAACTTGAGTTAATTGGCAATAGGGGTAGGAGTGCTACACGCACCCCACTCTTAGTCTGTTGGGGTTCCGCAGAAGACTCTGTCCCACCAATCTAGATCAGGCACATTTGAGATAATTGCATTTCTGCTTCCATCAATCCCTGAAGATTTGGTTGCTGCTTCTTTCCAGCACATTTAAAGTGGACTCCCAACGCTCACCTATGTGGTTTGAGATTCCACGTGTCTATGCCCTTTTTGTAGTGACACTACGGAGACATGAGGGGGTTGACATACCTCCAATGGCTATCTTCATGCAATAGGTGACTGGTCCACTTCAAGGGCAACACTGTGCATTCTGGAAGATTCAGTACTAACCCAAATTACCCTTGGGTTACGCTTTCCCACCTTGCGAACACAGGAAATCCTATAAAACCTAAACCTTCTGCAAAAATGCCATACCCTACAAAAAAAACCCTAGTAACTAGAATTCACGAAAGTATCTCCTCGCGGGCCAAAGAATGAAACCCAGGCTACGTTAAAGGAAATATATATAGATAAGGTGTACTTTGGAATCCCTGCTATATATATGTATATGCGTCTCAGTATTATAAGGTGACGTCATGGATCCAATGTGCTGACCCCACATGTCAGAGGAGATTGGCACTCACTGAGAACTGACGGACAATAAGCACACTCCATAAAATGCGCCGGCCATGCTTTGGGACTGGCTCTCCCACTGCAGACAATGGATAAAACCATTATTTACAGGGCTTGGGATTGTTGTGAATTATGTATATATATATATATATATATATATATATATATATATATATATATTGTTGGAATATATATATATATTATTTTTATTATTTTTGCATTCCTAAAGCAAAGTAAAACAACATAAAGGGGTTGCAGTGGGGGCCCCCGGGAGAACCGGTTTGCAGAAAATGAATTAAAAAAAATATATATTTTTTTTGTTTATAACTTTTTTTTTTGTTAGGTTTTTTTTAGAACACTTTTTTTTTTTCTTTGTTTTCTCTGTTCTGTTTGGACGACTCATTTCACGTTGGACGCGCAAACACACGGGAAGGAACAGCTCCACGGGAAGGTCACAGTTCTCTCCCCCCAGCCCCTCAAGATTTCAGACAATCCCTTCACCCCTCCACAGCACCCCCCTACCCCCCAAATAAAGCCAAAAAAGACGAAAGGGAAGAGGGCTGAAGGTCAAATATTTCTCTGCGACAAGTCAATGAATGCACTTACTCCCCCGTACAATAGTAGGGGGGTCTTACAGCTGCCCCTCTTCCCCAGCGTAGAAGGGGTAATGCTTAAAGGTCAAAAAAGGAAACACACAGGAGGCTTAGTCCTACGACCTTGTCTTGTCCTCTTGCAAACATTTCATGAGTCCAGGCAGTGGATGTCTGGGAGACGTGTGCACATGGGGGGATTGAGGGCAACAAGAATAGAAGAAGTCTGAATTTGGAGGGGTTGAGGGGGAGGAGGGATGAGAGGGAACGGCACAAGCATGCGGTCACGTGCTTTTCCTCGCCGCTGGAACTCTCTGAGCGGCGGAGCCAAAAGTCTCTGGAACTTCCTCTTTTCTGGTGAAGCCAGGAGAGCATTACTGGAGGCTGCACAAAAACAAAGACATCGGTAACGAAATATGGCAAATTATTGCATTACTAAACACAAAAATCCAAAAATGCCTGGTTGGGGCCCAGGGCAGTGGGACCGGCCGGGGAGCATGGTAAAGCAAATAAAAATGGGCAAAAATTTCGGCCTCTAGTAGAGACAGACCCCAAAAGTCTTGCAACAGTAATTGCAGTGAAATGTGGTCCTACAAAGTATTGACTCAGAAGGCTGAATACAAATGCACAAATTTTCAGATTTATATTTTTTTTTAAAGAACTAGAAAACCATATATCATTTCCATTAGGGGAGCTTTCACATTGCGTTTAGGCACCCATTCGGTGGCCCCGTCGGGGCTTACGTCCAGACCGCCCGCACAAGACTATAGACTATGATGGTGCCGACAGAGCAAATGCGCGCAATGCCATGCATAATTTTTGGACGTATACGCCTACTGGAGGCGGACACTCAGACGTAGTAGATGCCCGAAAATGATGCACGGCAGAGATCACGTTCGCTCTGTCGGCACCATAGTCTATGGCTCCGGTGGCTCATATGTTCTAATCCCAGTTTACGGAGGGGTTCGGACGTAAATCCCGACGAGGCTACTGAACGGATGCCTGAACACAGTGTGAAAGCGCCCTTACACTACACCAATACTCACTAATTTGTGTTAGAATATAATTTAAAATACATTCAAATTTGTGGGTGTAACGTCAAAAAAATGTGGAGAAGTTCACAGGGTATGAATACTTTTTCAAGACACTGTAGATAATAAGAACTGCCATTAAGGCAGCAGTCTAATCTTTTATATTCCAAATTGCTTGTGTTTCAATAAAAATACAGAAATCCCCCCCTCTATGGAAGCAATAAATGACTATAAAACGATCTAGCGCTACCATAAAAAGCAGCTTTATAAGTTGTCTTTATAGCCCATATATCATTCGGCAAACACAGGGCGTAAATTATCCCCCCATATATTAGTAACGGAAGCGCAAAAGTTTTTTCTACAGACATAAAATGACTGTTCTTTATGGGCAGGAATCTTGTCGAGCGCTGAGCTATTTCTTATAAGATTACCAAGCAATATTCTGTAGACTGGCGAGATCTCCAACGTGCCAGTGCATTTGTGTTACAAAATACAAAAAATATAACATTATTATAAGAGTGACTTACTGTCACTGGAGGGGTGCCACGGGGGCCCCTGAGCAGTGGAAGTGGACATTCTGCCACTTGCCATCACGACGATGCCAAACACGGGTCTCTTCGGATTGGCTGGTACGAGGTCGACCCTGTGTATCGATGTACTGTGTCAGGCGTATGTAGGCGATACAGGCGGCGTCCTCTCCTACCACGTGAACGTGAGGATTCAAGATGGTCGTGTGGATTGGCTTGTTGTTCTTGGACAGCACTAGACAAAGGAAAGACGTAAATTAATTCAAAGCTTTCTAATATAATCCGTGTTCCTGGCGTAGCGTTAGGAAATTATTTGATATGATAGAATTGTGGTGTACCTGTTGACGCTAGAGTTGTGGAGTGTGGTTTAGGCCGCGGGCACACTGCTGGATTATGGCTTTGTATTGGGACGTGAATCCCTACTGTCCAACATATTCCTGCACTTTAATATTTTAGCATCCAAAAACTCTCCAAAATAAAGAACGCCAAAAAGAAATCACAGGACGGTATAGTCTACCTCTCTAGCAGGGATCTGTTAGGTGGCACAGGGGATCCCTCATTCCTGACCCTTTATCTATTCTAGATTCTCACTTAAAGAGTATTCCCATCTCCAAGATCCTATCCCAATATTCTGTAGGTGTAATAATAATACTATTAGCAAATACATCCAATTAGAAATGTAGTGTAGTTTTTCTGATTACCTAGGTCGCTTACCTCATGTGCAGGGCATCTGAGTGCAGTCCGATTTTCACAGACTTTACACAATGGAGAAGATGGAGAATTTTTTTTTCCATCTTCTCCACATCCGAGAAAATCAGATCACACTCTGATCAAACTCTGATCATAGTGTGATTTCTTGGATGAGAGAAAATACGGTTGTGTGACCCAAGCCTAAGAGACAGCTCATTGATTTCACCAAATCCTAGTTCCCAAATTGATGCTATCATTAATATTAATGGTTTATCTAGTGAATAAACATCATCTTTTTTTAGGCTACATTCACATGGGGTATTGAATCACATCCGCAAACTGGGAAGGTCACTGGCTCCATCTGTCGCTCCGCGTGCTCGTCCGCATAGTGGACGGGTGCATGACCTGCCTGCATTTAGTTTAAACGCACCCTTAGGAAATTCAGAGTTAATCGAGAGGGATCCACCCTTCCAGGATTATCATATATTAGCAGGGTAGACAGAAGCTCTCCACTATATCTTACTCTCTAAGAGGCAACAGGTGTCCATGGATTCCACAGAATATTACTAAAGTTTTTGTGGCCAGGTGGATCTTTGTGACCTCCTTATCTACGGGGAACCCTTTGAACAAAAAAAGGATTGCCAAAAGTGGTCACACAAAAGACAAACACAAACATGTTCCCAGAAAGAGAATAACAAATAATTGTCATATTTACAGTTTTCAAAGTAAAATCGATGAAAATCTATTCCTTCCACAAGGTTACCCAAAGCTTCTGGCTCAAAAGTGGTCAATCCTGGGTCACAAATCTTCCTGAAAATGAAAGTTAAGTGAGAGGTCTCATTATTCTGAGAATACAGTAATATATTGTATTAACTAAATATAGTCATTCATTAAAGATTGCACTCAGCAAAAGTCAAAGTGTGGTCAGCATACGTAATTTCCTACTTCAGTGCATGTCCACAACAGTCTCCATTTGTATTAACTGAATGCTGATACCATAAAGGTGTCTAGATTCTGGTAATTGCCTGAAAATTGTTCCTAATATGTGTATGCAAGTTTGTTTTTAATTAAAAGTATATATTTTTGAATAAAGAAATAGTGTTCTGATGTGTTTTTATTACAATTTTTCAAACATCAACCATTTGTCTTTTGTAGCCTGCATGTATTCTCATCCATTGCAAGCTGCCCAGTGCGGCTCAGTGTGAGATTCATCACATTAACTCTCTGATAGATCAGTCCGGTCTATAACCTTATTCTTTGCTCTTCTGAGCACAAATCCAAGCTGACATCTTTACAAACAAATAAAAAAGGTGGACCAAAAGGGATAACTGCTCTATGGGCATTCAGGAGGACAAAGAGAGAGGTAGAGACTGTGTAATCAGAGAGCTTATCTGATGGATTTCACAGGAAACAGGACTGAGCAGTGTGCAGTGTATAGGAATACATGCAGGCCACAAAAGACAAGCAGTTGCATATTTTTAATAAAGAGCAATTACAAAATTATTTTTACGCTGTGCAGTGCCAATGTCTTCCAGTCCTTGTTTTAACAAGCTGGCAGCAATGATATGACCACTGCAGTCAATCAATGTCTTCAGGTCTCATGTGGCGGGTGATGATGGCAGTAAAGCGGCGTGTGACGGCTGAGACCACTGAGCGGCTGCAGTATTTATATCATTCCTGGCGGCTGGTAAACAAACACAGGAAATGATCACAGAAGCATCTGCAGTAGATTGGCGTGGGATTAAAACGGTGCGTATTGATTTTTTTTTGTTATATATTTTACTCACTTATATAGCGCCATTAATGCCACAGCGCTTTAGAGACATTATCGGCACTGTCCCCGATGGGGCTCACAATCTAGATTCCCTATCAGTATGTCTTTGGAGTGTGGGAGGAAACCGGAGAACCCGGAGGAAACCCACACAAACACGGGGAGAACATACAAACTCCTTGCAGATTTGGTCCTTGGTGGGATTTGAACCCAGGACTCCAGCGCTGCAAGGAAATCTGTGTCTCAGCCTTTACCTCATGCTTCCCTCAAATTACTTAGCAAATGCCTGCTGACAGATTCTCTTTAAAGGGCACATGTCACTCCCAAATCTCAAATTAAACTATTTAGACAGTCACACATAGGAGTTAGTCCCAGCCCTGCATGTCCACAGTGACTTTGTAGGAGCTCAGCGGTGTCACATTGCTCGATTCCGTCTCTCCTGTCTGCAGCGGCCGCTCGCTGCCCAGAGGATTGCAAAGTATTGGGCAGCTGACGCAAACAAGATAGAGGGAAAAGAAAGCTCCTGCATGGACATTGTTTGCGTGCGCGCTTGCTGCGCTCCTGCACTGTCAGTGTGCACACACAGGCAAGGACTTTGGCTCAGGCAGCTGTCTCTCTGGGCAAAAGAGTGCTATCAATCAAGCAAAATGAGACCTTTTATCTAAAACTAGTGACATTCATACTACAGGTATGATTTTTTTTTTAGGGACTAAGTCCCCTTTATGACTGTAGAAGTGGTTTAGTTTAAGTTTTGGTGATGACAGACTCCCTTTAAGAATTAAAATATGTATAGTGAATATGTCCTCATCCCCCCCCCATTACTATACAGTATGGTCATGAAGAACTCACGCATATGCCTCGAAGTCTCCATTATTCACTGCCTCGATCAGTTGTTCTGTTATCTTAATGATTTCCTGTTTTCGAGCTAGAATAACAAAATAGCCATTAAATAGAGAGATAAATTTTCAGAGGGTAAGCGAGAAAGCCACAAACATGGTCAGCGGAAGGATTAGAAGATGGCAAGAAGATGATAGTGGATATAGGGAACGATGGTGGGTTATTAAGGAGATAAATCAAGTACAATGCAAAAGGAAAACAAAAAGGTTTCAGGAGCACGAACACAGATATGAAGACTAAAAGTAGTGTAAAAAGGGGTTCATGTTATTTGACCCAATGGAACCTGTGGTGTAAAAGAACCTGACATATTGTAAAGTGAAGACACTGTGTTACCGTAGAGTGCAGTCTATGAACGGTAACAGTATTAATGTGACCCCCGTTCCATTAGACCAGCATCCATTAGCTTACTAGCACAATTCCCCACATGACAACAATGGCAATCAAAGATTTAATAAGAGGGGCGGGTGGGATGCTCCACAGTCAACGGTCACTCATAGAAGATGGACACCCCCTGATGAACCTTCCTTTTGTTCCCATCTATTGAAACACACCAATCAGGTAAACTTTACACCATTCTTGATCCATATTCTCCTCCCCACGATTCCCACTCTAAAGCCTAATGCTAAATGTTAACCCCTTACACACTAAAGTTTGGGCCTAAAGTCATGGGGCCCTCCCATAAAGGGGTTGTCCACTACTTGGACAACCCCTTCTCAATCCCTATGTTTCCCGACAGTAAAATAATAGCACTTATACTGACATCCGATGCCGGCGCTATTCCAACCATGTCGGCTCTGGCTCTCCCGGGGCTCAGCGATGGCTTCACTCACCTCTCGTAATTTACATTTGGAGGAAGAGAGAGCGCAGCAGCAGCTCTCACTTCCTCCAGATGTCTTGGTTTGTCTGGAGGAGGGGAGAGTGAAGCCAGCACTGATTGGCCACAGGGATCGCGTAACATAATGTCATGTGAGCCCCGGGAAAGCCAGTGCCGACACCTCGGGAACAGCGCCGGGATTGGAAGTCGGCATAATTGTTATTATTTTACTGGGAGAGAAACATAGGATTAGGATAGAAAACAAATCAATGGCCTGTAGAGATCAGTTGAAAAATTTGCGGGATCGTGGTGCAACGGCCAGGCCGGTAGTCCATGGACACTGGGTTATTGCGCTACAAACCACCTCTTATCTGTTAGTATCCCGAGTTCCTCTTTTAATTCACTGGCCGGGCATGATGTTGTGTGTGCATCATGCCACAATAATGATGTTGCACCAGGCCGGCTAAGCAAAAGAAAAGAAGGCGATGTCAGCAGGTAGGAGATGATTCGTAGGGCTCCCGTCCAGTGGCTATGGAATCCATGGCCGCTGGACTAGGGTCCTGCAAATTCACTCATCTATACTTGGCCATAAATCTGGAACATCAGGTTGTGAGCTGCTGTTTTTGGTCCTGCCTAGGAAGCCTTACGTGCCCTAATAAGTGCCCAATTTGATGAGACAACCAATTTAATGGATAGAAATTAGAAAGTAATAAGAAAGTTTTTCAATACCCTAAACAAAATAATAGGGAATACGAGGAAGAAGATTTAATTTATTTCAGGAAAATAAGCAAATTATTTGAGAGAACATAAAAAATATGGAAGACAATTCTACTTAAAGTAATCAAAGAGCAGAAGGATAAAAGAGAGATAAAAGGAAAAAGAAGATAATGAGTAGAAAATAGACAACTGTATAAATAAGTACAAGTGGTATGAAAAAAATCAGATATCTATAGAAAAAGGATATGCTTTAGAAGGAGAACAAAGAGAAAAAGAGCGTCATGCTGAGAAGATATGTGATGAGTAGGAGCACAGAACTTGTCGTAAGTGGGTCAGACAGGGCTTGCAAGAAATGGAAAAGCATAGTGGAAAATTAAAAATCATCATAAGAGAAAATAAAACTGCAGAAAAAGACCATTCTGGTTAGAAAAATTGTAGAAGAAGAGGAAAAAGTTTGGTGGTTAGGACAAGACAGAGGATTGTGGAAGTTAATAAAAGAGTCTTGTGCTTTGTGTGTAATAATAATAAGAATTTAAGAAATAATAAAAACGAGTTTAAGATGATGAAACGTGAATTCTGAGTGTCACAGAAAAGTACAACTTACGATGAGAAGTGTGTCAAAGACAGAAATTGAGGATGAATTCAACAAGTAAAACTGGAGATCAATAAACATTGTTCATTATGGTGGAACACTTTGAGAGCTGATGTTGGTAAGATGATGTAGACAAGCATCTGAAAGGACCCAGAAGATAGCGTAGAAGAAAGGTGAAGAAATGATATGATGGAAGTCAATGGATAAGAAAGAGGTCCATAGCTGGAAGGCGGTGGGAGCCCGTGTGAGATGCGTTTGTATGCGCGAGTTCTACTTACGCTGTACAAACGGAGAGTTTAGGTGGGGCTGGGAAAGCCGATGCTGCGTGTTGGAGTACTGCACTCCCTCTGCTTCTGAGCCTCGTCTGACTGTGTTAAATATATCTGTAAATCTAGCAGCTGGGAGGGGGACAAAAAGACAGGTACCAGGGAAAGGGATAGAAACCGAGACAAGTGACAGAGGCAGAAAGACAAGAGACAGAAGCAGAAGTCGACAGGAAGAGTGACAGATTGGCAGAGACAAAGGTAGAAGAACAAGAGACAGATCCAAGGAGGTAAAGGAGAGATACAAGTATAGAGATAAGACATAAGAAATGGCAGCAAAACAGAGAGGTAAAGACAAGAGACAGTAACAGAGTTAGTAAGGTTGAGACAGAGGAGTACAGAGAAAGAGTGGAAATGTGGTGGAGAGGTAGCAAGTAAGAAGATGAGACAAATGTAGAAGTACAAGTGATGCAGAGATGCAGAAGCATAGTTGACAAAAAGTTGTAGAAAAACAAAGAATTAACAGCAAAAAAATAAGTAAGAGATAGAAGAAACAGAGTGGTGGAGTAGGTATATAAGGAAGAAGAAGTCGTAAAATAGACAAAGAGACAAAGAGGACATGAGACAGAAGTAAAACATTGGTGGAGACAACGAATCGAAAGATAAGACAAACGGAGAGGTAGCAAAATACAAAAGTACATATGGAATAAAAGTAGAGGTAGTGAAGCAGAGTCAAAGATCGAAACAGATGCAGCGATAAATTGATATAGGACAGAAGTAGACAAGTAGAGACACAGCAGTAGCAAAAAAAAAAGTTGGATAAGAAGAAAAAGAGAGGTAAGCAGCAACAAGACATCAGAGATAAAGATAGAAAAACAAGACAAAGGCCAAAGTGGAGAGATAAAGGATAAATTAAGCGAAAAGCAGAGACAGTAGGCAGAGAGAATATGTAAAGAATGAAGAGAAGTGGGCACAGGTGCAGAAACGAGATAGAGAGGAACAAAGCCAAAAAATAGAGACAGAAGAGCAAAGATAAGTAAAGAGTTTGCGATGCAGAAATGAATCAGGGCAGAAGGCCAGAATATAGAGGAAAATCAAGATTAAATCAAGATAGAAAAAAAAAGACAGGAAGAGCAGTTAGAGATATAGATATTGGAAAGAAGAGTGCAAAAATAAAAGGATTTAGAGATTTAGAGGGGTTGGACCAGTAGGGAAAGAACCAAAGAAAAAAAGAAGAAAACAGATATCAACACAGAAAGAACAGAGACGGCAGCAATGTGAGTGACAAGAAACACAAACAACATCTCATCACAAAAAGGACAATGCCAGTCCCCCACTCCCCCCGTAGTTAGTATTGGCAGTGGCAATCCCCACACACATCACAGTGACAGAAACACGAGGGCCGCTCCGATGAGTCTACCCTTAACTCCCTACCGATTAACAACGCCACAGCCTAATACTCAGATATTCCCATTACATTGTACAATCATGCCATAGCTTTATGCATCAATTAGGAATTACATTATATAGTTAAAAACACCGTAAAAATTGTAATGTAGCATTGAAGCCTACATTTTTAAAGAAGAGATCTTTACTACTGAATAAAACATTTTTCATGCATAGTTTTTATGGTTCTCCTGTTTCCCCATCCTATTACTTACGCTGTGCAAGAGGTGAATGGGGGAAGGATGGGGAGAGGGGCTGCTGAGCGACCGCAGCTTGGGGTCCCTCAGCATCCAGAGCCCCCGAGCCCCGTCTCACTGAGCTTAAAATGTCTGAGAACTTCAGCACTAGAGAGAACCGGGAGAGAAGAGGAGTTGAAGTTGGACAGAGAAGGAGTATATTCCAAAGAGGCATGGCGGGGAAATGAGAACAGCAATTGATGAGGAAAATGGTGGCAGGCCAATTATGAGATTTAGAAGGTATGTAATGATGGGTGAGAGCTAAAGACAAAGAAAACTGGGAGTGGGAAAAAAGAGGAATACCAAAATAATGAGCTATTATGTCTGAATGGGTCAAAATTAGTGATCGGCGCACCCATGTATGTTCAGGTCTGCCGGACTTGGACGAACTTTATAAAAAAAGTTCGGTGTGGGTACAAGAACAGTCCCAAACCCCATTCAAGTGATTGGGGGGCCCAAACATACGGCGTTTTCCACGCTATCCTCTGTGTGACAACGTGAGAAACACCGGATTTGACCGGTGGAAACCTTACTGAAGTTACCGCCAGTCACAGCTATAGGGTATCACTGACCGCTGCGGGTTCCCACGCTGAGTACAGCATGTGAGCCAGTGGTTGTGACTGGGTGGTAAAAAGGTTACCGCTGGGCAGGCGCTGGGTGATGACTACTACTGTCATCAGTGTCACCTGCTCTCACAGCAGAGAGCAGGCGACGTCGATGAGAGTATTCACCTGCCAGCGCCTGTGCATAGTGGTAGCTTTTGGGTTCGCTCACACTTGCATGTAAAATCGGCAAGTGCAATGTGAGAAAAAAAAAAATCGCATTGCATTCTCTACAATAATATTAAATCAGGCAGTGTTCATCTGCAAATTTTTCCTCCCCTGGAATTGGGGTGAGGAAAAAAATAGCATCATGTTGTGTATGGCCGCATAAAACGGCTGACACTCACCAATGCAAGTCAGTGGATGCCAAAAAAAAAATAAAATCACACGGCATACGGACCATGTGTGTCGTCCGATTTTTAACCTCACTCCATCAGCTGAGTACAGTAAATTCGCAGCGTGAACTGTCAGAATAGATAGATATCAGTGAGATATATAATTAGTGCAGTTCGTGTGTAGCTTACTGTACATGAAAAAAAATAGCATGGGTCCCCCTTATTTTTAATATCCAGCTGAGGGAAAGCAGACAGCTGGGGGCTGGTGTTATTATTCTGGTAATGGGGTAATATTTATGAAGCTTCCCAGCCTATTAATAACAGCCTTTACAGGTTATTAAAAAAGGGTCCCGAAAAAAGTGATGTTGAGTCCCCCTATTTTTAATAACCAGCAAAGGCTAAGCAGACAGCTGTGTGCTGATATTAACCCCTTTCTGACATTGGGCGTAAATGTACGCTGATGTCGGACTCCACCTCAGTGCCAGAGCCCGCACCTTTCCGGGCACATGTAGGCTGATTTATACAGCTGACATATGCCCGCAACAGCCACGGGTGGAATCGTGATCCACCCGCAGCTGTTAACCTATTAAATGCCGCTGTCAAACTCTGACAGGGGCATTTAACTAGCGCTTCTGGCAAGCACGCCAGAAATGCTGCGCATCGGTGACCCCATCACGTGATCGTGGATCACAGATGGGTTGGCATGACAATCAGAGATCTCCAGCAGACCTCTATGGTTGTCATTAGCCGGAGGTCGGCGCTCATAGCAAGTGAGCAATTCTGCTACATATATGCGATCTGATTATTGCCTGTATGTAGCAGAGCTGATCAGACAGCTGCAGCTTCTAGTCTCCCATGGAGACTATTGAAGCATGCAAAAACTAAAAAAAAATATTTTTTAAAAATAAAAAATCTAAAAGTTCGCCCCATTCAAAGTAAAACAATAAAAAAAGTAAACACACACATATTTGGTGTTTCTGTGTTCAGAATTGCCCGATCTATCAACATAAAAAAAATTATCCCGATCGCTAAATGGCGTATCGAGAAAAAAAGTCAAACCGACAGAATTACTTTTTTTGGTCACCGCTATATTGCAATAAAATGCAATAACGGGTGATCAAAAGATCGTATGTACACCAAAATGGTATCATTAAACACGTCAGCTCGGCAAACAAAAAAAATAAGCCCTCACCCAACCAGAGATCACGAAAAATGGAGACGAAACGGGTATCGGAAAATTGCGCAATTTTTATTTATTTATTTTTTAACAAACTTAATGACCTGGAGAATCATAATGGCAGGTCAGTTTTAGCATTTAGTGAACATGGTAAAAAAAAAAAAAAGAAAAAAAAAAAAACTGTGGGATTTCACTTTTGTTTGCAATTTCGCTGCAATTTTTTTCCTGTTTTTGAGTACACAACATGGTAAAACCAATGGTATCATTCAAAAGTACAACTCATCCTGCAAAAAAACAAGCCCTCACCTGGCCATTTTGACCCAAAAAAAAAAAAAGCTATGGCTCTGGGAAGAAGGGGAGCAAAAAATTAAAAGGCAAAACCAAAAATACCTCTGGTCATTAAGGGGTTAATAGGCTGGGAAGGTGCCATGCATATTGGCCCTCTCCCAGAATAATAACACCAGCCCTCAGCTGTCCCAGAAATGGTGGATCCATTAGATGTGCCAATTCTGGTGCTTAGCCTCTGCACTTCTGCTTGCTCTGGTGCGTTAGCAAGTGGGGTAATGGTTTTGGGGTTGATGTCAGTAGTGTAATGTCTGCTGACATCAAGCCCAAGAGTTAGTAATGCTGCCAGCGGTGAAATCAGAAAGGCTACCGCAGTTTATCAACTATGAACTGCGATAAGCTTACTGACATCAGCGCTCGTTGCAGCAGCCAGATTCCCACACTACTTTCATAGTGTTCTTGCTGTTGTGCTGAGCGGTCACATTACTGATGTCACCGCTCAGCACTGCATCCGGATGTAGCATAGTAGGGGAATGTCGTGGGATGTGGGTTGGATTTATGGTGGACTCCTTTGGATTATATTATTTTTTAAAGGTAATAAATGGGTACAAGAGGGTCAGGGAGTGCTTTTTACAGTTGAAGGACTTTTCTGTGTGTCTCTATTGCTTTTGACTACGGGCTGAGTAATGGGGGTGTCTTATAGACGCCTCTCCATTACTAACCACTGGGCTTGATGTCAGCGGACATTACACATCTAACATCAACCCCAAATTTTACCCCACTTGCCAACGCACCAGGGCAAGCGGGAAGAGCCAGGCAAAGAGCCAGAATTGGTGCATCTAATAGATGGGCCTTTTCTGGGGTGGCTGAGGACTGCTATTTTTAGGCTGGGGAAAGACAAATATCCATGGACCTTCCCAGACTGAGAATACCAGCCCCCAGCTGTCTGCTTTACCTTGGCTGGTTATCAAAAATAGGGCTCACCCCACGTCATTATTAAATAATTATTTAAATAACTAAAAAAGGATGTGGGGGGCCCCTCTATTTTTAACAACCAGGCACGATAAAGCAGGCAGCCTGCAGCTGTTTGCTTTACCCTCGCTTGTTATCAGAAATAGAGGTGAATCTACATCTTTTTTTTTTTCCTTTATTTTTTTTTAACATACTGTGCCGGCCAATCACACGCATACCAATACTTGACATGGCTGTGATGGGGCCAGAAGTGCCCACACCAGAAAAGCTTGTTGATCGACTGCGCTGCAGCATTTCAGCAAGCTTTATGCGGGCTGCCGAACCCGAACAGTAACACGGACTTCGAGGAGAAGTCCGTGTTTGGTGTCCGTGCACAGACACTAGCTGTCAGGTTCGGAGCCCAAACTTTACTGTTCGTGTTCGATCATCAGTAGTCAAAATCTAAAAAAAAAAGCAATGGAGTAAACAGTTCTTTGAGCAAGTGAATGAATGATTGAAGATATGATAAACTTTTTACAGGGACAGCACATTTAACACATAACAACAGGAAATTACATGGCATGAACGTACCGACGTTACATGGTAACTATACCGTGTACATGTCCATATGTTTGTAAGGTACGAATCCGTGTTGTGTCATTATTGTCATTATATAATGAGGCATATGATATGGCTATAAGAAACATGGCGGAGATGTGTATCAGTATTTTTTACAGTCTCATTGATCAACCAGATGGTCAGTCCACTATAGAAGTTGTAGGTGGTTAATAGAAAGAGAGACGAGATTCTCGTATGCAGGCTGGATCTACCATACCTTTCATCTCCTCATCCTCTGGGTTGGTGTGTGTACTGTCCGAGGATTCCTGCGGGAGAGAGAGAGTAAAACCGTGGGATGTTTAGAAAGGTATAGAAAGCGAAAATCACACTGGTTACAGAGGACATCTATAGGACAATCATGTGATCACGGAATCACAACCAAGATTTATGTAGCTTAACCCCTGGAGAACAATCCCAAAAATACTCTCTTCTCCTTTAAAGCCGACATTACAAAAGCCGCACATCCATTGTTTTATTCTACTGGAAGGAATCTTTGGTGTAGACATATTGGATGCTCCATATATATCCAGATTAACACTGATACCCTATTATCTTAGACTTCAACACCAGGAGAAACTTCAAAAAACAAACCAAGTCAAGCTACGAAAAAGATATACCTGTGACAAGGACAATAAAACTGTGCTTTGTTCACCACAGAACAAAATGGACAGCTATTCAGGGTCCACCAATGAAGGGCTCATGGCCTTCTACTGAGCGGCTAGACCCATGTTATAAAATGATGATGGCGCTCATGTAGCGCTGCGTCTACTTCACAGCCGCGCAAGTGGGCAGGACGCTGCTGTGCAGGGCCACGCTGCAGTACAGTCCCATTAAAGGAGTATCCCCATCTCCAAGATCCTATCCAAAATATTTAGTAGGTGTAATAATAATAATATTAGCAACTAACTCAAATTAGAAACGTAGTATAGTTCTTCTGACTCACTATGTCACTAACCTCATGTGTAGGCCATTGCACATTAGGTATCCATGGTTATGACCACTCACAGTGACAGTTAGTTAGTGGTCGTAACCATGGATATCTAAGCTATTGCAATGTCCTGCGTACAGTGAATCAGGAGAACTATGCTCCATTTCTAATTGGAGGTATTTGCTTATATTATTATTATTATTTCATCTTCTTGGGATCGGATCTTGGAGATGGGAATACCCCTTTAAGTTAATGGGGTCATTCTGCAGTTCCCCGCACAGTTATGTGGCATTGATCACCACTGTGCAGGAAAAACTACATCAGTGTTGCCACTCCTTCATTCTCAGGACTGATTAGAGTCCTAGAAGTCAGAATTTGGACCCCCACAAGCAGGGACGGACTGGGAGTGAAATTCGGCCCTGGCATTAGAAAGCACATAGGCTGATGCTGTTCCTCCCCCTGATGCTCAACTGCACCCTGAGGACGCTGATACTGTTAACAGCATAGCAGAAAATGCCGCCCACGACTGGACCAGCCCACCTGGCATTTGCCAGAATTACCAGATTGCCAGTCCGGCCCTACACTACAAGTCATAAAGTTAACACATGTCCTAACGATATGTCAACACTTTGTTACATGGGAAAACCCCTTTAAACAGATCCCGACAAGTATGGCAGATCATCTGTCAATCTACATGTAAGATGGCAGCCGGGCTGACCCCGATATCAACCACACCATGACGTAACTCATGTATGAACTGCTAAGGATCAGTAAGGCAACCTTTTTTGTAGGAAAATTAATTTAATCTGTGTCATTATGAAGCAATAAAATGTTTTTTGGATTCGATGGAAGTGATGTTTGGGGTAAGGAAATCCTAAAAGAGTAATAATAATAGATTTATCATAAGGCCAGATTTCTAAAAACTGTCTGAAAGAACAACCGCCTCTATGACCCATAGCAACCAATCATAGCGCAGCTTTCATTTTACTAAAGCTGTTTAAGGAATAAAAGGTGAGCTCTGACTGGCTGCTTTGGGCAACAAACACTGCCTTTCATTTAGGCAGTTTTGATAGTGCCTCATTTATCAGAACGGTCTAAAGTCAAAGCTGTTTTGGTTGCCCATAGCTCTTATTTTTAACTCCTTATTTGCCCCCTGACAAACCTGTACATCATACACTGGGTGTTACTGAGCCCCCTCCATACAAGTCAGATGAGGGTGCAGCGTTCAACAGCCGGCATCTGCCTCCAAGAGTCAGAGATGGGAGCGACAAAGCTTAGATCGATGTGATTTAACGAATTAGATGCTGCTGTCAATCACTGACAATAGCATTGAAAATAAAAAAAAATTGTTTTTAAAAGTACTCCAAGAAGCTACAAATTAGAATCAACCTCATTTTTCCTATCTCAAAATAAAGAAATTAAAAATAAACATATTTAATATCACCACATCCACTAAAAATGCTAAAACGCCTAATAAATAAATTGAAATGCGAAAATTGACATTTTTAAGTCCTCTGCAAGCCCCCAAAAATTCAATAAAGATAAAGAACACTAAAAACATTAGGCTACTTTCACACATCAGGTTTTCGCCGTCAGGCTGAATCCGGCTACTTTTGAAAAAAACGGATTCCTTGCAAATTGTAAAAAACTGATGCAACGGATCCATTTTTTTTTTGCCAGATCCGACTAGCTGATATCCGGGCACAAGCTGGGAGAGAGACAGAAAGAAAAGAGAGAGAAAGAAGAGAGAGAGAGAGAAAGAAGAGAGAGAGAGAAAGAAGAGAGAGAAAGAAGAGAGAGAGAGAAAGGAGAGAGAGAGAGAGAGAGAAAGAAGAGAGAGAGAGAGAAAGAAGAGAGAGAAGAGAGAAAGAAGAGATAGAGAGAAAGAAGAGAGAAAGGAGAGAGAAGAAAGAAGAGAGAGAGAAAGAAGAGAGAGAAGAGAGAAAGGAGAGAGAAGAGAGAAAGGAGAGAGAGAAGAGAGACAAGAGAGAAAGAAGAAAGAGAGAAAGAAGAGAGAAAGGAGAGAGAAAGGAGAGAGAGAAGAGAGAAAGAAGAGAGAAAGGAGAGAGAGAAAGAAGAGAGAGAGAAAAAAGAAAGAGAAATAAGAGAGAAAGAAGAGAGAAAAAATGCTGCTACAGGGCATGCTCAATTGAAAAAAAAACGGAATCGGTTGCCGGATTCATCTTTTCACCTCACATTTCACCCGTTTTCCGCCTGAACCATTGCTGTTTAGTTTTTCGACGGACAGAAAAAACGTTCCTATGTACGTTTTCTACGGCCGCCGGAAAACGGATTTTCAACGGATCTGGCAAAAAACGGATGAAACATGAGCCCATCCGGTGCTAATACAAGTCTAAGAGGAAAATAAAAGATCCGTTTTTTCCAAAATTCGCCAGATTGTGCATGGGGGCGAAAACCTGATGTGTGAAAGTAGCCTTATATACCTCCAAAAATACTACCAATACACCATATGTACCAATAAAAACTAAAGCTCTAAACGCAAAAAAAAAAGCTCTCATACAGCTCCATCAACGGAGAAAGAATAAAATTAGGGGTCTCAGAAAATGGTGATATAAGCCAAATTTTTTTTTGTACAAGGCTTTTCTTTAATACAAGTGAATGGTGTCATTTAAAGGTTTAAAAAAAAGATCAAGCCTATAAACGCACAAAAACTTAAGATAGGGGTCCCGATTACTAAACATTCCTAAAACCACATAAGTAACGCCATCTCAGTTACATTTAGATTAATGGGAGTGCTGGAGATCGGGGCCATATAGGAAGCTATCAGTGATATGAATGGCAAATGGCGGGCGAGGGCCCTGTTATAGATTTTGCATTGGGGCCAAAAAATTTCAATTTGCGCCCCTGAAAAAAAGACTAGGCAAAAAGGGTCTCGTGTCTCCTCCAAGGATAAAATCAAGATGTATCACAGACCTATGGAAAACCTACCAGTCAAGATAGAATATAAAGAAACGCACATGGCACTATGTAAAATAGCAACCCCCCTACCGCTGCCTAAAGAGGGGCAGGAAACGTGACATATGAACAGAGAGGTAAAGATATGGCAAATACCTTTATCCCGTCCACCAGGTTATGAATTACTGTGGTTTGAGGCTCCTATAGAGGAAGAAAGAATGAGAAACGGGAAGGAGGAGAGAACTAGAATAGGGAGGAGGGACAGGTACGAGGGTAGATTTCGGATGGCAGGAGAGGGGGCGGTAAGGCTGGATTTAGATGTCAGTCTGAGCAGTAACGGCAGATCACAGTGGTAATCGCCATGTTTGTATATTGAGATGGGAAGGATGTTTTGCTCCTATCATTATTAGTCCTGCAGTTACGGTGTAATATAAGATTAAGGGCTCGCTCACACGAGCATATACATCGGAAGAACGCAGGATGAATGTTATACTACGGGGCACTGCAGATCTGCGATTATTTTCTCATACCGACTCAGCAAATCAGATCACACGCACCCACTCAAGTCTATGGGTGCATGGAAAACATCGGACTGCCTTCGGATGACATCTGAGTGCAGTCCGATTTCTGTTGACTCACATAATGGACAAGATGGATAAGTCTTGTTCTTCATCTTCTCTGCACTTCTGCTACAATTATCCCATCGGAGAGAATGGGATCACACTGAGCTGACAGTCAGATCAGAGTGGCATTAACAAGCCTCGTTCACATGTTCAGTATTTGGTCAGGATTTTATGTCCGTATTTGTCAGACAAAATCAGGAACAATCATAGGAAAAGTATAACAGAAACATGTCACCACTTCTGCATTTATCACCCACTCCTGGTTTTGGCTTACAAATACTGAGGTAAAATACTGACCAAATACTGAATGTGTGAGCGTGGCTTTGTGTATTGCAACCACAGAGGTTCCCAATTTCATCCCCTTGATCAGGATCTGCCGACCATCTGTTCTGTGTGGGTTCTCTGACTGTACATTAATGGCAGATGTTTGGAGAAACAAGCGTCTGGATTGTTTTAAGAGGTAATTTCGTGACAGAAGTGTCTCCCTCTTCCCATTATAATAAAAATGCAGGCTCGATTAAAGGGGTTGACATGTGCGACATGTTCGAGTCCCCGCGGCTGCATGTTTCGCAGCTGGTGGACAGCCACAGAGCATGTGGAGATTGCCTGACAAACACGGGCAATTCCCGCAATTTTTTGTGACTGTCTAACAGCCGTGAAACATGCAGCCGCGGGGACTCGAACATGTCACTCGAGCACCCGCGATCCTCAGATCCTAGGCAAACTGGAGTAACGAGCACTTGCGCTCATCACTACTGACCACCGCTCCCTATTGAGCTGCTGAGCACCGCACTCGGCTTATTTCCAGAAGCCCTATAGAGAATGAATGGAGTGGTGGTCGGGCATCAGATCTGCCGCTCCGTTTTGTAATGTAATGTGGATAAATGTTCCCCATCAAGGATAAAAATTCCCTGTTTTGCTGATTGATACGGTTCCCGGTCGTCGGCCCCTCACCGATCAGCAGGTTATCACCTATCCCAGGTATTGGCGATAACTTGTTTTCTCTGGACAACCCCTTTAAGCTAATCCATGTATACAGGGTGGTCCGAGGACGCAGCTATGTAACTAAACGGGTGCTTGGCCGAAAATTATCTTATGTGCTGTATATGGCCACAAATAATCTCTATATACAAATTTCAAGCTCAGATCTAGGTCCTGATTAATTACTAATCAGGATATCCGTCTGATTGGAACTAAATGAACTAAATTCGCTTCATATAAACCCAGCCTAAGCCGGGGGGGACAGAGGTGAGGGCTGGAAAAAAGATGGTGGGTCCGGAGGACTGAAAAAAATGGAGGAGTGGAAAGACAGGCAAAGACTACTGGACAAATCACAGACCTCTAACTACCACACAGAAAGATAACAGACTAATCTACACCACAGACAGATGACAGACTTCCCAATCCAGAGACAGACCACAAACTTCTGAGCCACAGACAGATTACAACAGAAGTCCAGGACCCCACAGAGACACCTTCCGGAGACAGACCACAGACGTCTCCCAACCACAGACACAAAACAAACTTTCCCGAGGTAAA
Organism: Ranitomeya variabilis; assembly: GCF_051348905.1. NCBI lineage: Eukaryota > Metazoa > Chordata > Amphibia > Anura > Dendrobatidae > Ranitomeya > Ranitomeya variabilis. The sequence continues at coordinate 82,375,537 of NC_135236.1, forward strand.
GGACAGCAAGAAGTGTTTTCTCCACATACAAGAGGACCAGACGTCTCAATGTGCCCTCTGTCCACGGCCCCCCTCCGGTTGTGTTCCCCACAATGCCACAAATACACAAAGTGCTGCTCCGGCCCTTCCCTGTACTCATACCAGGGCAGCTGGAGGAATGGGGCCCTTCGGACTGGTCACTCCAGCGCTGTTCTTGGTACTGTTTGTCTGGGGCTTGAGATGGAGAGATACAGAGAGAGAATTACATGTACAAAACATTTTATAACACACCAGCTATCGACCAGTGCCCCAATCAGTAACGGGGGCAAACGCTGCGATGGTAAAGGCCTTCCGAGTACATGGTGAACATGGTGAAGATGGTAAAATGCTCCATGGCCTACCCCATTTTATCAACCATCCACCGATTTATTGACGATTGGTGAACCTGGTTAACACTTAGGGCTTAAAGGGGTTATTTTACTAATTTAGGATAACACCAATCCACAAAATAGGTGACAATGTATGATAGGTGGACGTGGAACTCCTGGGAACGGAGGTCCTATGTCCCCATTGAGACTGTAGCAGTGATGCGAATATGTGACCACCAGCAGTGGTCCTGTACACGCACTACCCTTGCCATAGACCCAAAGAAGGGAATGAAGTGGTGGTTACACATGTGCATCACCTCATTCTTCACAGAGGGGCACGGAGCCCCCTTTCTTAGGAAAGGTGGGGTTTCAGAGATACATACAGTTATATGAAAAAGTTTGGGCACCCCTATTAATCCTAAGCTTAATGATTTATAAAAATTGTTTTTTTTGCAACAGCTTTTTCAGTTTCATATATCTAATAACTGTTGGACACAGTAATGTTTCTGCCTTGAAATGAGGTTTATTGTACTAACAGAAAATGTGCAATCTGCATTCAAACAAAATTTGACAGGTGCATAAGTATGGGCACCCTTATCATTTTCTTGTTTTAAATACTACCTACTTTTTACTGACTTACTAAAGCACTTTTTTTGGTTTTGTAACCTCATTGAGCTTTGAACTTCATAGCCAGGTGTATACAATCATGAGAAAAGCTACTTAAAGTGGCCACTTGCAAGTTGTTCTCCTGTTTGAATCTCCTCTGAAGAGTGGCATCATGGGCTCCTCAAAACAACTGTCAAATGATCTGAAAACAAAGATTATTCAACATAGTTGTTCAGGGGAAGGATACAAAAGCTGTCTAAGAGATTTAACCTGACAATTTCCACTGTGAGGAACATAGTAAGGAAATGGAAGAACACAGGTACAGTTCTTGTTAAGGCCAGAAGTGGCAGGCCAAGAAAAACATCAGAAAGGCAGAGAAGAAGAATGGTGAGATCAGTCAAGGACAATCCTCAGACCACCTCCAGAGAGCTGCAGCATCAACTTGCTGCAGATGGTGTCACTGTGCATTGGTCAACTATACAACGCACTTTGCACAAGGAGAAGCTGTATGGGAGAGTGATGCGAAAGAAGCCGTTTCTGCAAGCACCCCACAAACAGAGTCGGCTGAGGTATGCAAAAGCACATTTGGAGAAGTCAATTTCTTTTTGGAAGAAGGTCCTGTGGACTGATGAAACCAAGATTGAGTTGTTTGGTCATACAAAAAGGCGTTATGCATGGCGGCAAAAAAACACAGTGCGTTGTATAGTTGACCGATGCACAGTGACACCATCTGCAGCAAGTTGATGCTGCAGCTCTCTGGAGGTGGTCTAAGGATTGTCCTTGACTGATCTCACCATTCTTCTCTGCCTTTCTGATGTTTTTCTTGGCCTGCCATTTCTGGCCTTAACATGAACTGTACCTGTGTTCTTCCATTTCCTTACTATGTTCCTCACAGTGGAAATTGACAGGTTAAACCTCTGAGACAGCTTTTTGTATCCTTCCCCTGAACAACTATGTTGAATAATCTTTGTTTTCAGATCATTTGACAGTTGTTTTGAGGAGCCCATGATGCCACTCTTCAGAGGAGATTCAAACAGGAGAACAACTTGCAAGTGGCCACTTTAAGTAGCTTTTCTCATGATTGCATATACCTGGCTATGAAGTTCAAAGCTCAATGAGGTTACAAAACCAAAAAAAGTGCTTTAGTAAGTCAGTAAAAAGTAGGTAGGAGGATTTAACACAAGAAAATGATAAGGGTGCCCATACTTATGCACCTGTCAAATTTTGTTTGAATGCAGATTGCACATTTTCTGTTGGTACAATAAACCTCATTTCAAGGCAGAAACATTACTGTGTCCAACAGTTATTAGATATATGAAACTGAAATAGCTGTTGCAAAAAAAAACAATTTTTATAAAACATTAAGCTTAAGATTAATAGGGGTGCCCAAACTTTTTCATATGACTGTACATTTATCACATGCCTAGTGGATAGGTGGTCGATGTTGTTGGTGAGATAGGTGCTAAAATAATAGGGTAACAGTTTTGCTCCTGCATTCCAACATGACAGCTGAAAACAGTGATTGGCTGCAGTGGTCACATTAAGGATTGATACAATGAAATCGCAGGAGGACCGCCAGCGTCGTGACTCTGGAGAAGCGGAGGCTTGAATATGTCACTAGTGCTTCGGATTTACAAATGTTCACAGCGTGTAGATAAGAAAGGTAAAATCTCATCCACATGGTAAGTGCTATAATATGCTCTCAGCTCTACTGCAACGTTCTGCTCAGATCGCCCATTACTGCAACGTAATTATGATCTGGGGGAAGAGAGAAGTTACTAAATAAAACCTATGACAGCACTTATCTCACAGGTAGGGAATGTGTCATCAGAAAAAGACATAGGCCCTGATTCACCAGTCTTCATGAGGGGGTGGGTTGGAGGCAGACCTCCCGGATTCATTAAAGGGAATCTGTCAGCAGGTTTTGCTATGTAATCTGACATCAGCATGATGTAGGAACAGAGACTCTGAGTCCAGTGATATATCACTTAGTTTACTGGGTACAGCAGATATGATACAATCACGGTTTTCTCTACTGCAGATCTAGCAGAGCTTGGAACGCCGAGCCCTGCATAACCCCACCCACACCACTGATTGGCTGCTTATCAGTAGTGGGGGCGTGGTTACACAGAACAACTTGACTAGGAGGCTCCAGACACCTAGTCCTGTAGTGATAATCTCCTGCTAATATAACACTGATCTAACTGAAACAGTAAAACACAGCCAAGTAAGTGACACATCACGGGTATCAGGGTTTCTACTCCTACTTCTTGCTGATCTGAGGTTACTTAGCAAAAACCTGCTGACAGATTCCCTTTAAGAAGCACACACATCTTAATGAATCAGGAGAGTCTGACAAGTGGTTTGTGCCTCCTTGCAGGACACAACAAACTTCGTGGACTGGAGTAAGATTTCTGAACTAAGGAACATGACAGCTCATCATAAATTAGACAAGCTGTGACGTCACACCCTCGAAGTAAAAATGTCAAAAGGTGCAAAATTTTGAGACTTTTCAAAGCTATTTATACCAGAATTCTGGCGTAATTGCTTTGATGAATCAGGGACATGGTGTTTAAATCAGGCTTTTTCATGTATGGCCTAAACATTTTTTGTAATTTTTTTTTTCTGGAATGTTTTTTTTTAATATCACGTGTATTGCGATTGGTTGCAACCTGTGTTATCAGCTGCATATAGAGGTGATATCTGTCAATGTAATCCTGCCTCTGTTGATAATGAGACTACTGAAAAGTCCAAGGTAAAGAACAGGAAGCTCGAATTGAAAAAAAAAAAAGAAATTCTTGTATTTTCTCTGAGGCCATAAACATACCTGTCATTTTATTGCTCTTGAACTTTGCCTAATAGCAATAATGAAGAAATACCCTCATATTTTTGGATCTACCATGTGAATGAGATTTTACTACGCTTGTTTGGACACTATGGGACATATTCATCAAGCCTAATGTGCCAGAATTCCGACGTAATTTGTGCCAAAAACTGTATTTCATGACTTGCTTCATATTAGTCATGTGTCTAAGACATTAAGGCACTTTGTGCCTTGTCCGACAAGGGGGCGTGACCCCATTGAGAGGTGGGGGGTTTAGCAGGAAAGGTGCTCTGCCTGACTTGCAACATCCGTGCATCAACATTTTGGGGCAAATTTCTGCACAAATAGGTTGGACAATTAATGGGTACTGCAAACTTAGACTCCATATTCTTAAAGGGGTTTACTGAAAATCTTTTTTCCTGCTGCAGTTTCATAACAAACTGCTTTTTACTCACCGTCCCTGGGTTCAGCACTGAGTCTCTGATGCTGCTCCCTGTGTGGCGCTGATATCATGTCGACAGTACAGCAGCCAGGCAGTTAGCTTAAAGGGGAAACCTGTTTATATTGAACCTTCTGATTGGCTGCTGCGCTGTTGACTAGTCAATATCAGCCAATACTGGGATCAGTACCAGAAACTGAGCGCTGGAGACAGTGAGTAAAGAGTAGTTTGCTATTTTATAACAACGAATGAACATTTTATAAAAGGGCACAACTCCTTTAAGATTAAACAGCAAGAACAACTTTGATAAATCTGGCGTATTTTTAGACTGTCCAAAAATTAGTCAGTAATGATAAACTTACCGTGTATGGTAGCAAAATTTTACATATGTAAAACATGACAAAAAATACAAAAACATTGTCGGTTTCACTGGTGGCACACCCAGTTAATTCACCCAGGGTACTCAGTGGGGGTCCCAGTGATCGGTTCTCCAGTGATCATACACTTACCATAGATTTCGTTGATACATTTTAAATGTAGCTCTAGTTGATAAATGTTGTTCACAGGTAAACGCCTTTGATTAATAGATCAGTGAGAAATAGGAAGGGTGCAGTCAGACGGTCGGATAAATTGGACTGAGATCGTAACGTAATGCACGGACTGGCTGGTGGCTCTCCTGAGCATGACAGATGCATAGACATAAATGAAGCAGTTGCGCTCAGATTGGGAGAGCCACCAGCCAGTCTGTGCTTTACATTCCGATCTATATGTCCGTAAGAGCAGCCCCAAATCATGTCAGCGCACGTCTGGAACGTTAACAGAGAAAAGTTCGAGAATGTCTTACAGAGTCTACTATGATTATACATGTATACATTACCTTTCCAACATCCGTCTTCTTATTCAACAAACTCTTAGCTGCTGCAAAGGGTCCAAGAGAGACAGAGAGACTATGGTCAGCAATGTAATACGCTCCATGACCCAATACACATGGCCAAAGAATACCTGCTTTATTCACTACCCAGTATTATATATCATCTTTTGGCTATATGTCTAGAAATTGTTTTCCTTGTGCACTACAAATAATTTCCCAAAATTAATATTTTTTAAGTGTTCAGATTCCATAAAGTTCACACTTTCTAGTTTACACTTCTGGGACTACTAGCGGATAGATGGGCAGGAACGAAGAGGGTTATAGATGTGACCATGGAGCATTGGTGGTGCTGCTATCAATGAACACAGGATTATTAGGAACAGCCAAGGTCAATACGCTACACTTAGATTGTAAACCTCGATACCCCAGTCCTAGTGGCCGCTGAGCGTCTTGATGATGCCTAGAATGAAGCCCTGGCCCCTTTTCTCATACAGCGTCTGCCTTAAAAGTATTGTCCAGGGTTTGGGCACAAGTATGCAGTCACTTTATAGGACTGCTCACTTGTGAATTCTCACAATGTGTAGTGTGCACATTGTCAGGATTCTCCAGTTCCGATGCCGGGAGCAGTGGGGCACATGACCGCAAGTATGCGATTTGCATTTATACAGATGCTAACTAGACATGGTGTGGCATTGCTCAATAAAAGTGAATTCCATCTAGTCGGAATGTGGCTGGAAGTATGCAAATCGCAAACATGCGATCACATGATTGGCTACTTCTAGCATCGGCAACGGAGAATCCTGACTGCGTGCACACTGCGTTAGTGTGCAGTCACATAGAGTTTTTCCAGATTTGCGACCCAAACATGGTCAACCACTTTAAATTGGGACAACTATTAACAACGGAACTAATTTGATATTGACAGCATAGTCTAAGGTCATGTTCATATACTTAGTAGTTATTTCTATTTTTAGATCCGTTTTGGGATGACAAAGAAAAAACGGAAATAAAATGATCCAGCGCGGGATCCATTTATTTGAATGGGAACAGAAATATCCTAAAATGTCTTCTGTCGGACCGCAATCCGATGTTTAGCTAGATCAAAAAACGGAGTCTGCAGAACTTTTTTGTTCGGCCAAAAATATGGATAGTAACTAGTCTATGGAAAACGGATCATAACGGATATTTATCTGTTATGTCATCTCTCAACTAATCCATTTTTTAAGTACCAAGTTGGCTCGAGAATACTAGATGTATACAGAGACACCTCTACTAAAAACGAATCCATTGCAAACGGAACATAAACAGATGCAAAATAGGACCCAAAATGGGCTCTGTTTGTAATGGATCCAGTTTTAGTGTAAAATGGTTGTACCGCATTGGGTACAAGTCTGTAGTCACTCTATGTGACTGCAGACTTGTGAATCCTCACATCACTCACTGAGCGCTGTGGCTATTCCCCGACACCTGGCGCATGACAAGTATGCGGTTTGCATACATGAGTTCACATGACGGCTAGGCGTGTGCACCTCACTCAGTGTCAGGGTATTATATTACATCTGTCTTTGTGCATAATCTCCAAAAATGGTGACAGCAGAAGGGTAGCACGGGCACTTCTTCCACACACGTCACTGCAAATATACAATTCTGACCACTGCTTTCTGGTTCTGCTATACTTACCTAATTTTGCTGCTGGAGGACAAGGAGGACTCAATGGGCTAATTTTTACCTGTAGCTAAGCCCCTTTTTAAAGGTCATTCATCCTTCACACCCCCTTGATTGGATGCAGGGACTCAGTCTGATGATGGAGCATTCCAGCATCAAGCACAAGAAGCCTTTTCGAAATATTGGTTTTCCAGGTGGTATAGAGAGGTTCGAAAGCGCTTGGAAAACTTGCCAACTTTTCCAGAAGTTTGAGAGGCCTCTCTTTTTTTATGCAAGTCTCCCGAAAGATCCAGGTGAGTTGGCAAGTTTAATGTCAGCTGTCTCTTTGTGTAGTTTGCATGGCATAGCTATAAGTGTGCATAGGTAGGAAACCCATCCAGGACTTGATGCCTGAGGGGTCCCCTGTGCCAAATCAGAAGACCCCAATATTATACTTTTTTTAAGGTTCTAGATAATCATCATATACAAATCTGACCTTGCTCTCCTATTTCTGCCATACCTGCCCACTTTTACTGCTGGAGAACTACCATTGTGCCATAGATCAGTAGGTTTGTGGACTGTGGCATTAGTAAGTGGCACTACGAAGGTCTACTACTTGTTGTGGACTGTGGCACTATGAAGGTCTACTACTTGTATTGCAGCACGCCATTGTTTTCATGGTATATAGCAAAGAAACTCGGCACTCAACTTAACGTGATCAAGTGAGCTTTTAATGGTGTCCACAAGGTTGTAACAGAAACTTTTCTGTCCAGATAATGGACCTTCATCAGTCACCGTTATAGTATATGTAGAGATATGGGTGGACCTGTAATAGAGTGCAGGGTTGAGTATGTCACCACGGAACAGACATACCAACTGTTGAGGGGAATTTCTTCTCCAAGGAGTAAACGGGGTTAATAGAGATAAAGCAAACAGTAAACAGTTAAGCAGAATCGAAAGGGTTAACGAGTGTTCTTGTAACTTATCAGTCCAGGGAGGTCCTGACTGGAGGGTTCTTATTCCAATGTGGGTACAGTCACCAGCAGCGCTTGAGATCCTGAAGTCTCTCCTCTGTCTCCTGGGAACTGGAGACTCCGGGGTTAAGTCTTTTCCAGTGAAGCTGAAAGCAGGAAGTAACTCAGCCACTCTGCTGGGAGTCTCTGTATGGCTACGTTCACATTTGCGTTGTGCGCCGCAGCGTCGGCGCCGCAGCGCACAACGCAAACAAAAACGCGGCAAAACGCACGCTAAAACGCTGCGTTTTGCGCCGCATGCGTCGTTTTTGGCCGAAAGTTGGACGCAAAAAAAATGCAACTTGATGCGTTTCTTGCGTCCAACGCTTGCGGCCATGCGGCGCAAAACGCAGCACAACGCATGTCCATGCGCCCCCATGTTAAATATAGGGGCGCATGACGCATGCGGCGCCGCTGCGGCGCCCGACGCTGCGGCGCTGACCGCAAATGTGAACGTAGCCTATATCAGGCTAGCAGGCTTTCTGCAGTTGCAATGCTACACACACACTGAACAGTTTACTTGTCACACTCAGGGGTCCTGGCTTGTCACTGCGGTCACCGGGGCTGCGAGCTCAGGTCACTGTCAGGGGATACGTCTTCTCTGATTACGGAGACTTCCAAGTCCACACTCTCACATCCAGCCTCCACTACGGCTGGTATCTCAGCCTCAGTGCCCTCATGGGGAGCACTCTCTTTCGGGGAGAATGGCGCTGCAGCCTGCTCTCTGTCTAGCGCGCTGTCCCCTCTGTCTCGCGCGCTCTGCTCTCTAGTGATGTGTCGTTCGCGAACGAGCCGACACAAAGAGCCGGCTCCCTGCTGTGAACGATGGGAGCCGGCACACCAGTGAGAGCCACTAAAATTCCTGAATGGCTCTCACTGGGTGTAAAATCCAGGACTTCGGCAGGCGTAACTCCGCCCACCTGAGCAAAACTCCGCCCACTCTTCAATTTAATTGGCTCTCTAAGAAGTGGGTGGAGTTTCTGTGGTAGGTGGGCGGAGTTTCGGACGCCTGATCAGGTATTCAATAGGGATCTAATACGATCCAAAAAGAGCCGGTTCACGAGCCGAAAGAGCCGGCTCTTTTTGTTGAGCGGAGCCATGAGAGCCGGATCACCAAAAAGAGCCGGACTGCCCATCACTACTGCTCTCCTGCTCTTTTCTGACCACACCCCCCTCTCTTCCTCTCTGCCCCCAGCAGTCACCTGGTCCCTTCTGTCCAGGGCAGAAAGTCTTCCCCCTGACAACCCAGCTGTCTGACTAAGTGGTTCCAGGTAAGGAGCAGGAAAAGCAACCTCCTTACAGACCCATGAGATCACTTATTGCTAGATGCTAGAGGTAATCAATCCAGGCTATTTGTGAAATGACTGCCTTATCAGACCATATAGTAGAGTGCTGCCTGCATGTAGAGGAGGAATGACCTGTATGAGGGCTAGCTGGTCTCCAGAAAGCCCGGGTAGTGTGCACCTGCCTGAATGGCATGGGGATGCACGCACGGATGAGCGGTGGATACTGCGTCCCCACGCCATCCAAGCAGGTGCACACTACCCGGGCTTTCTGGAGACCAGCTAGCCCTCATACAGGTCATTCCTCCTCTACATGCAGGCAGAACTCTACTATATGGTCTGATCTCTCAGCCCCTATCCTGACCACTCACACCTCAATAAAGGCAGTAATTCGCAAATAGCCTGGATTGGTTACCTCTAGCAATAAGTGATCTCATGGGTCCACCCATATCTCTACATATACTATAACGGTGACTGATGAAGGTCCATTATCAGGACCGAAACGTTTCTGTTACTACCTTGTGGACACCATTAAAACATCACTTGATCACGTTAAGTTGAGTGCCGAGTTTCTTTGCTATATATCTTACGGTGTGGGAACCTACTCTGGCACCTCCATTAAAAGGCTTATTTATTTACACTATTGTTTTCATGGTGTCCTGATTTTGTAACTTATTTTATTTCATAGCAAATGATATTGGCACCATTTCACCTAATGTTAGTAATAAATTTGGAGAGGTTGCGTTTAGGTCAGAAACTCCAAAAGAAGGCAAATAGGAAGAGTACAGGCATGTCTTGCTTGTGCCTGGTGCCCCTGACTGCAGAATCTATCCTTCTCAGACACAATGTGGAAAAAGCAGAATATACATTTCCGCGGTATAAAATTAACGCCAGCCATTATAAAACGGGAACCAAAGTACTAGAACTTACCTTGCAATAAATAGAAAAAGGAACGGAAGAATACACAGGAGAAAGACAGAGGTGGGGATGAGAGCCGAGAGAACGTAAGAGAGGGTAAAAGTAGGACGCCAGATATAGGACAGTGTAACAAAGGGGGAGAAAGAAAGAGAAAAAGATAAATTGTGAAACGGTGAGAAAAAGACAGGGGGAAGAGGAAAAGGTACAAAGAAGTAATATACACAGGGTGGGCACTTTAAATGGCAAATTTGTGCAAAATTCGGGCATCGGCAGGCCGGCAAGACAGGACATCCAACACATGCCCAACCACTGAGACACCATCCAAACCACAACGCTCACATCCACTGCCCTTGGGTTAGATGCATGGAACCTGCCTGAGACTCCTAAGAGGCCTGGACATCGTACGCTGCATACATATATATGGGCACCGATTTACATATATACCTGTTATCATTGACTGTAAAAAACCCCCCCACAAAATAATAGATTCAAAACCATATAACGGTGTAAATAGGCTGTAAAACGGAAATGGTAGACTATTATACTGCAAAGGTAGTTCTGTCTTTTTGTTTGCCCAGTGGCTTACTCCCCTCTCCACCTTTTTCTAAAAACACTTGCGTTCTCAGACGAGCTGAATGTGCAGGTGTAAGGGGCCGGAAAAGATGGGTAATATGACTTCCATCTTGCTTGTACGGGAACCTTTATACTTTGGAGGATCTTTCTCATCATAGACAACCGCCTTTACATGGGAGGTGCCATAGCTAGTAGGGTCCAGCTGATTTTGCTCAGCTTGACTGACAGGTCACTCACTAAAGACCTCCTAATCAAGGCAAGCCAAGTGGGGAGAAGCTAGGAGAGCCGCCCAGCGGACTGTTATGCCGGTGCCCGGACTCTTCTATCTTGATTGGCTGATTTTTTAAAGGATAGACCCGAATCATCAAACAGCTTGTGCCACGAAAATGCTATGAAATTTTAGAAAATTTTGCGTAACATGTAGTTGCGCAAATTTTTTGTGCCGTTTGGCATTTTTACCTTAGCTCTAATAAATGATTTGAAATTGATGGAGCTAAGCAGGATGTGACATTGCCCATAACCTAATTATAATTTATGTAGAAAAAGTGGCATAAAATACAGCAGAAATATACCCAAGTCACAGAGTAACATTTCCGTCTCTGGTGCACAGCCAGTAAAAGATGCACCATATTCATTTGGGGCCGAGCACCTCTCTAGTGAACTCTCCATCAAGGCTGGCATGCAAAATCCAATCTTCAGGAATTGGCCTCTGTTTTTTAGGAAAATTTACCATCTTAGGCCACATTCACAAGTTCAGTATTTTACCTCAGAATTTATAAGCCAAAAACAGGAGAGGAACAATCAGAAGGAAAGTATAATAGAAACACGTCACCACTGAGGTAATACTGAGGTAAAATACTGAGCAAATACAGAACGTGTGAAAGTGGTCTTAAGCTATGTGCACACGTTGCGGATTTGGATGCCGTTTTCCATCCGGTTTACAGTACCATGTAAACCTACAGAAAACAAAATCCGCATTGCCCAAGGTGCGGAAAATACCGTGGTGCGTTTTACCTGCGGATTTTTCAAAATCTGTGTGGAACAATCAGCACACGAATCCGCAACGTGTGAACATAGCCTAACAGCCTAAAGCACAAGTGAATACAGAGGGACTTGTTCAGATTTGGATAGCGTAAAATTGATGATGTGTTCCCATTAGGGCAGGTGCAGACGAACGCATATTCTTGTTCAAGAGAATCGGGACGATTCTGCAAATTACACTATAATCAGAGATTGATCAGAGTGTGATTACAGTGTACTCTGATTCTCTCATATGAGGAAAAGATGGAAAAAAAATGTCTCTATCTTCTCCATTCTGTCAGACTGTGAAAATCACACTGCACTCACATGTCATCCAAGTGCCGTCCGATGGTTTACATGGACTCATTGACTTGCACGGCCGTGTGCGATCCAAATATCGGCTAAAGCTGTGATTTTTTTCATCGGAAGAAAGAATTGGACATATGCAAAGCCCCATAGACTAACATTTGTTCAAGTGCGATCTAATGTTTTGAGAATACGGTTGTCTGAACAAGCCCTTAAAATTAACCTATACTGTAGGTGATATCACGGGCAGATTTTATTTTCTGCTGTGTTTTAATTATTGGGAATAGTAGTCAATTTATTGTAATTTCCAAAAATCTCCAGGGACTACCTGAGTGTTTGTTTATTTTATACTCTTCATGAATATAGGCGTTCTGCACATAAATTAAATTTGGGCGGTTCATACATCAAAGCAAATGGCAGAATTCATAGCTGCATAATAAGGGTTCATTCAGATGTCAGTTTTTTTCACATACATGAAAATTGGACTGAGTTTCATCAGTGATTTTCATCGGATTTATCAAAGTTTGGTCAGAGTTTCATCAGCTTTTTTCGTATGTGAAAAAAAAGGTTTCTCTATTGTCTCCTATCTAATAGTATTTCAAAAATGGATGGCAACCAAGTGCTGTAAAAAAAATTTTCACTAACCCATAGAGCTACATCGAGTTTGATCCGATACTTGGAACAATATTGGACATGTCTCCGCAATTTTGCACAGACCTCAAAAAGTCATGAACATGTGAACAGCTTCATAGGTACGAGTGATATCTGTGTTCTGTGAGAGATTTAGAATCCTAGAATCCTAGAATCTTGGAGTTGGAAGGGACCTCCAGGGTCATCATGTCCAACCGCCTGTTCAATGCAGGAGTCACTAAGCCATCCCAGATAGATGTCTGTCCAGCCTCTGTTAGAAGACTTCCATTGATGGAGAACTCACCACCTCTCGTGGCAGGCCTGAAGACATTAACCCCTTGCTTACTCTAATAATAGCTTTTATGCACAGTGACACTCATCTACAACATATACACACATGCACAGTACATGTAAAGAGCACAGTGAGCTTGTTATATCATGAGTGCCATGTACACTGTCAGACTGCGGCTGTAGGTACCTTCTAGGCACGTGCCATGCACAGGACATGCCCAAGCATCCAAGCATGCACCATGGCACATGTACATACACACTACATGCAGCATCTCCAGGGATCACCCAGATAGGAGCCCATATATACAGTACTGTCTACATATCCTGAACTCGGCACAGACAAACACCGGGACATAGTAGGAGAAATGTATACAAACTCAGGGTCGGATATACATGGCACACATTGGCTGCCATTTGGTCATGGCCAAAAAATGTACAAACTGATTCTTGATTCGTAAATTGCAAAAATAAAATTAATAATAATGATTTTTGCAGTATCCCAACCTTGGCTCACTATTCACGTCAATACCCACTTTACTATTCTCAGGTGTAATCTTCTACTACATCTTGGTCCCTAATTCTGGGTTCACACATTGTGCATTAGGTGCGGATTTTACACACGGATTTTCCTGCACATAAAATCCGCAGATTCCGAAAGTGCCAGAAAATTAGATGAGTTTTAATATAATCTCATCTATTTGCTGTGGGGGGGTTTTATTGGAAATTCCTAGTGTAAATTAATTTTTGTGACATTTTCAATTGCGGAAATGTACTTTTATAGTGCAGAATGTATTTATTCTTTTCAATATGGACCCTAAATTCTAAGGTGAATATTAATGGGCTGGCATTGATTTTCTGAACCTTTTATATTAAAACCATTGAATTAGTTAGGAAAATATGTCCGGATTCTTGATGCAGAAATGCTGCGGATTTCAGTTTTGTAAAATCTGCTCCATATAGCAATGTGCAAACCCAGCTTTAATGGGCTTCTTCCAGCTAAGTCTCTTTGTAATAACCCAATCAAGCAGGCAGCTAGGAAAAAAGCAGCCACATGCAGTCACTTCTCAGGGGGGAAAGAAGGGGCAGGTGTGGGGGATAAGGGCACGTGCCATGAGACACTACTACCTTGTTCCACCAACCCCAGGGCTGTACTAGTGGCGGCGGTGGTGATTGTGGCAGGAGCTGTGGTCTGTCTGCCCACTGCGAGGATGACAGAGATCAGAGAAAAAGAGGACGGGGCAGGATTGTTGAGAATGGAGAATAGTGAGCGGTTCGGTGACAGGTTACCGCAGGGCCGTTGTGGTGAACAGGCGAAAGGGAAAGTCAGACATCACATGAAGTAATGGGGAAGGAAGGATGGTAGAGGAAGGAGAATGCAACACATGAGTACAGACAGCCAAGAGAAGAGGAAGAGTGAACAGACCACCAAGGAGAGGTGAGGAGTGTGGGTATGTGGAGATGTGGGATAGTGAGGAGAGGGAGGAAGAGGAGAGATGAAGTAAGTAGAGTAAGGCAGAATGAAAATAAAAAAAAGAGTACAGCAGAGAGATCAGCACATTATGTCCAGTTAGAGATGAGCAATTTGATTAGGGCTGCCCTGGAGCGGCGTTCAGTCCAGTCCTCCATGGCTGCTGGTCTTTACTTCTGCTCTGCATCTTTGGTGCTTAGTAGGACTCACGACATCATGACTAGTAAGTGCTCAAGGAGCACCAGAAGCTGGGCCGGGGCTGTTGTGGATGATCGAACTGGACGCTGGACCAGGCAGCACAAATCAAATTGCTCCAGCAATAACTTCAGTGAATGGTAATTTCCAGATTGGGCTCTGGTCTATACAGCACTGGCTGTATCATGATAGGCTCATATAGAACTGGTTATATAGAAATGGGCTCATATAGCACTGGTTATATCAGAATTGGCCCATATGGTACTGGTTATATCAGAATAGGCCCATATAGTACTGGTTATATCAGAATGGGCTCATATAGTACTGGTTATATCAGAATTGACCCATATAGTGCTGGCTATATCAGAATGGGCTCATATAGCCCAGGGCCTATTCTGATATAACCAGTACCATATGGGCCAATTCTGATATAACCAGAAGTGCTATATAGCACTGGCTATATAGGAATGGGCTCATATAGTACTGGTTATATCATAATGGGCTCATATAGCACTGGTTATATAGGAATGGGCTCACATAGTACTGGTTATATCATAATGGGCTCACGTAGCACTGGTTATATAGGAATGGGCCCACATAGTACTGCTTATATAAAAATGGGCCCATGTAGTACTGGTTATATCATAATGGGCTCATATAGCACTGGTTATATAGGAATGGGCTCATATAGAACTGGTTATATCATAATGGGCTCATATAGCTCTGGTTATATAAAATGGGATCATATAGCTCTGGTTATATCAGAATGGGCTCATATAGCTCTGGTTATATCAGAGTGGGCTCATATAGCTCTGGTTATATCAGAATGGGCTTATTAGCTGTGGTTATATCAGAATGGGCTCATATAGTACTGGGTATATCAAAATTGGCCCATACAGTACTGGTTATATCAGAATGGAACCATATAGTGCTGGCTATATCAGAATAGGCTCATATAGCACTTGTTATATAGAAATGGGCTCATATAGCTCTGGTTATATCATAATGGGCTCATATAGTACTGGTTATATATGAATGGGCTCATATAGTACTGGCTATATGATGATTGGCTCATGTAGCACTGGTTATATAGGAAAGGGCTCATATAGTACTGGTTATGTCATAATGGGCTCATATAGCTCTGGTTATAATAGACTGGGCTCATATAGCTCTGGTTATATTAGAGTGGGCTCACATAGCTCAGGTTATATCAGAATGGGCTTATATAGCTCTGGTTATATCAGAATGGGCTCATATAGCTCTGGTTATATCAGAATGGGCTCAACTAGCACTGGTTATATCATAATGGGCTCATATAGTACTGGTTATATAGGAATGGGCTCATATAGTACTGGTTATATGATGATTGGCTCATGTAGCACTGGTTATATAGGAAAGGACTCATATAGTACTGGATATGTCATAATGGGCTCATATAGCTCTGGTTATATCAGAGTGGGCTCATATAGCTCTGGTTATATCAGAGTGGGCTCAAATAGCTCTGGTTATATCAGAATGGGCTCATATAGCTTTGGTTATATCAGAATGGGCTCATATAGCTCTGGTTATATAAGAATGGGCTCATTTAGCACTGGTTATATAAAAATGACACCATATAGTTCTGGTTATAATAGAATGGGCTCATATAGCTTTGGTTATATCAGAATGGGCTCTGCAGTATATAACACTGGGTATAGTGTAGAATTAACATGTTATCTGCAGAGCATTGCACTGGTTATACCAGAGGAGGATCTTCAGTAATGGGGGAATTACATTGTGGGGGTATTACATTGGTATCCAATCCATATTAATTCTATGGCACAAATACTTATTCTTTGTCTCGATGATCAATCGCTTACCAGAAAAGTTCCTTGTTGCCAACATTGTAGTTAGGATAGCCCCCTACGAATGTACATAATGAGAATTATTGTACTGGCTGTGAAGACGCAGGAGCCTACAAACCTGCGTAGTAGAGCTGATACTCACCTTCAGCTTTCGGCGGGCATTGAACTTCTTGAGGCACTCCACAGTCTCTTGTCTGTGCATCATTGAGGCCACGGTCGAGCGTTGCTATGTAGAGGGAAATGAAGCCAGAATCAAAAGATATCCCTGCAAAACTTTGCTGAGACAGTTCCACTAGAATATATTTAATATCCATAAATACAATCCTAATCATAGCAGAAAGTCAGCACAAAATGGCACCACTTACACAGACCCATGGGTGCTTGAGAGCTTCGTGTGCGGTTATACGCTTGGCAGGGTTAATGGTCAACATCTGGTTAATGAGATTCTTAGCCTCGGGTGTCACCGTGTCCCACTCCGGAGAAGGGAACTAGATGGAGAGACGTATAAGGCCTAACTACATATTCTCACATTATATACCGCAGGTTTAGGTATCTTCTGGTAACCCTATAGAGTATTGTACGAGATACGCGAGGACGGGTTGTCCACTCACATCGTATGCTCCGGCTTTAATTTGCTGGTAGAGTTTGTGCTGATCTTCATCCCAAAATGGAGGATATCCAACCAAAAGAATATACAGGATGACACCTGTTCAGAGAAAAAAAAAAACATGGTATTATCCAGAGCTCTTCTAACTTAAGAAAGCTAATGATATAGTCAGATCCAGTCTGAGGGGTCAAGAGGGGAACAAAATGGTTAATTCAGCGGTATTCTTGGTTTATGTCAGGTACAGGTGGATCAGTCTATCATTACTGACATCCATGGATAGGTTTTGATATTTTGCCATGCACTTCTGTAGCCCACTCCCATCCCACATCCTCATAGTCCCTTTCCCATCCCTTGCTCTCCGTTTGCTTTCTGTCAACAGGTGAGCGATAAATAGTTAGATAATAGATAGATAGTTAGATAATATATAGATAGATAGATAGATAGATAGATAGATTGATAAATAGATAGATAATAGAGAGATAGATAGTTAGATAATAGATAGATTATTATTATTACTATTTATTATTATTATACATTTTTATAGCGCCATTTATTCCATGGTGCTTTACATGTGAATACGGGGCAAATATAGACAAATACAATAAACATGAGCAATAAACAAGGCACTAACAGGTACAGAAGGAGGGAAGACCCTGCCCGCAAGGGCTCACAGTCTGCAGGGGATGGGTGAGGATACACTAGGAGAGGGTAGAGCTGGTTGTGCGGTGGTTCAGTAGGTTAAGGATCACTGCAGGCTAGATAGATAGATAATAGAGAGATAGACAGAAAGATAATAGAGATAGATAGATAGATAGATAGATAGATAGATAGATAGATAGATAGATAATAGAGATATATATATATATAGATAGACAGATAGATAGATAGATAGATAGATAGATAGATAGATAGATAGATAGATAGATAGATAGATAGATAGATATTAGATAGATGATAGATAATACATAGATAGATAGATACATATGACATAGATAAATGATAGAAATAGAGAAATAGAGAGATAATAGATAGACAATAGATAGATGGTAGATAATAGATAGATAGATAGATAGATAGATAGATAGATAGATAGATAGATAGATAGATAGATAGATAGCAGCACGGTGGCTCAGTGGTTAGCACAGCAGCCTTGCAGCGCTGGAGTCCTGGGTTCAAACCCCACTAAGGACAACATCTGCAAAGAGTTTGTATGTTTGTGTGGGTTTCCTCCCACATTCCAAAGTCATACTGATAGGGAATTTAGATTGTGATCCCCAATGGGGACAGCAATGATAATGTGTGCAAACTGTAATGCGCTGTGGAATATGTTAGCGCTATATAAAAATAAAGATTATTATTATTATAGATAGATAGATAGATAGATACAGTGCCTTGCGAAAGTATTTGGCTCCCTGGAACTTTTCAACCTTTTCCCACATATCATGCTTCAAACACAAAGATACCAAATGTTAATTTTTGGTGAAGAATCAACAACAAGTGGAACACAATTGTTAAGTTGAACGTAATTTATTGGTTATTTTAAATTTTTGTGGAAATTCAAAAACTGAAAAGTGGGGCGTGCAATATTATTCGGCCCCTTTAACTTAATTCTTTGTTGAGCAACCATTTCCTGCGATTACAGCTGCAAGTCACTTGGGGTATGTATCTATCAGTTTTGTACATCAAGAGACTGAAATTCTTGCCCATTCTTCCTTGGCAAACAGCTCGAGCTCAGTGAGGTTTGATGGAGATCGTTTGTGAACTGCAGTTTTCAGCTCTTCCCACAGATTCTCGATTGGATTGAGGTCTGGACTCTTTACTTTTTACTACCCTTTACTTTCAGTGCAGCAAACTCACTCCAGAATTTCATTGTGGATCTCTGAATGAACCAATGTTGTCCTAAATGCCTAATGATGATAAATATAATCCACCTGTGTGTAATCAAGTCTCCGTATAAATGCTCCTGCTCTGTGATAGTCTCAGGTTCTGTTTGAAGCACAGAGAGCATCATGGAGACCAAGGAACACAACAGGCAGGTCCGTGATACTGTTGTGGAGAAGTTTAAAGCCGGATTTGGATACAAAATGATTTCTAAAACTTTAAACATCCCAAGGAGCACTGTGCAAGCGATCATATTGAAATGGAAGGAGTATCATACCACTGCAAATCTACCAAGACCCGGCCGTCCCTCAAAACTTTCATCTCAAACAAGGAGAAGACTGATCAGAGATGGAGTCAAGAGGTCCATGATCACTATGGATGAACTGCAGAGATCTACAGCTGAGGTGGGACAGTCTGTCCATAGAACAACAATCAGTCGTACACTGCACAAATCTGACCTTTATGGAAGAGTGGCAAGAAGAAAGCCATTTCTCAAAGATATCCATAAAAAGTGTTGTCTAAAGTTTGCAACAAGCCACCTGGGAGACACACCAAACATGTGGAAGAAGGTGTTCTGGTCAGATGAAACCAAAATTTAACTTTTTGGCAACAATGCTAAACGATATGTTTGGCGTAAAGGCAACACAGCTCATCACCCTGAACACACCATCCCCACTGTCAAACATGGTGGTGGCAGCATCATGGTTTGAGCCTGCTTTTCTTCAGCAGGGACAGGGAAGATGGTTAAAATTGATGGGAAGATGGATGGAGCCAAATACAGGACCATTCTTGAAGAAATCCTGTTGGAGTCTGCAAAAGACCTGAGACTGGGACGGAGATTTGTCTTCCAACAAGACAATGATCCCAAACATAAAGCAAAATCTACAATGGAATGGTTCACAAATAAATGTATCCAGGTGTTAGAATGGCCAAGTCAAAGTCCAGACCTCAATCCAATCGAGAATCTGTGGAAAGAGCTGAAAACTGCTCTTCACAAACGATCTCCATCAAACCTCACTGAGCTCGACCTGTTTACCAAGGAAGAATGGGCAAGAATTTCAGTCTCTCGATGTACAAAACTGATAGCGACATACCCCAAGCGACTTGCAGCTGTAATCGCAGGAAATTGTGGCGCAACAAAGTATTAAGTTAAAGGGGCCGAATAACATTGCACGCCCCACTCTTCAGTTTTTGAACTTCCACAAAAATTTAACATAACCAATAAATTTCGTTCAACTTCACAATTGTGTTCCACTTGTTGTTGATTCTTCACCAAAAATTTACATTTGGTATCTTTATGTTTGAAGCATGATACGTGGGAAAAGGTTGAAAAGTTCCTGGGAGCCGAATATTTTCGCAAGGCACTGTAGATAGATGATAGATAATAGATACAGAGATGATAGATAATAGACAGATACATATTAGATAGATAGATAGATAATAGACATATAGATACATAGATAATAGATACAGCACTTTTAGTACTGCACACAACATCCAGATGAGAAGAAAACATTCTGAACCAAACACATGTTGAATTGTAAATGACACCTGCAGTTCGCGCCATATGGCTTACTGAATTATAATGTCACAGTCATTGCAACGTGTGTGTGCTTACCACATGCCCAAATATCCACTGGTTTTCCATATGCCTCTTTTCGGAGCACCTCTGGGGAAAGGTACCCTGGGGTTCCAGCAAAGCCTGGCACAGAGAGAAGATAATGAGAGCCAGCCCGTACCTCCAGCTGCCAGCAATTTATACAGAGAGCTGCGTGCCAGGGGACTTGGTCACATATTCGCTTACGATAACTCCTGTGTTGAAGATATTTTTTTAGTTTCAGGGACATGAACACAAACAGCCTAATTTTATCTCAATAACTTTGGGCAGATGAAGGATTAAGGTGGATTAAAATGGCTAGTCAATCATTCGATTAATGCCACAGGCAAGAAGCACCAAGTGAACCTGCCTAATCCGTCAGTCTGTGAACAGGCTTCAGACCTGAAAGAAAGGGTGGGGTGTACAGGCCTCATGATAATTTACAGAGTGGGACTTAAGGGGTTAACTTGTTTAAAAGTAAGCACAGGGTGGATTTTATGGGATACCTGCAAGGAAGCTGATGGGTGAGGTAGGAATTGGGGGCAGGGTTATGGGGGGCTATATAATGGGAAGGGAGGATTGTTACCGCCTCTTGCTTCATGGATCCAGCTGCATCGGGACATAAAAAAGATGGAGAAATGGCAGATCTGGTGGCATTGTTGGACCTGGTTTGGGCAGCCACGGCAGTACATGGGGTCCAGGTGGTGCAGGAGCAGCTTCTTGCGGCCTGCATATCCCCACTGGCAGTAGCAATGAGTCTATCCACCCCTGCAGCGCATGCTCAGCAGTTACTGCCGCCAGAACGCTATTCAGTTGAGAATTCGAGAGGTGCCAGAAGGCATTTTAGGAGCCCCTCGCGGACCCTCTGGGGCTGGAGGAGCATAGTTGACCTACGGCTTTTTCTCTGGATCACAGGGGGAATTCTCGCCAAAGCCGCAGTCTACTGGAAGTGGGCATTCCCGCCCTGAGGCCTTCTTCTGGTTCAAGCCTGGTAGGCCCCAGACATGCATAGCGGTGACCCCCGGTGATTTGTTGGCTGGGGGTCGAACACAGCGCCAGGGGGATGTCGAGCAAGGCTTTTTGTAAAAAAATGGGAGGGGGGGGGGAACCCAATACTGTTTTTTAAATTATTAATTTAAATAATTAAAAATTATGTTGTGGGGACCCCTCTATTCTTGATAACCAGCCCTGCTGAAGCTGACAGCTGAGGGTTGAGCACCCAGCTGTGAGCTTTGCCTGGCTGGTTATCAAAAATACAGGGGAACCCACACCGTTTAAAAAAAAATAATATTTATTTACAGCGCAAGAGCCAGCTAATGAATACTCCCATCAGCTGCTCCTGATCTCGCTGTTATTGGCAGCAGCAGGTGTCGGATGATGGGAGCAGTAGTCCCATCCGCTGACACCAGTGACCGGAGGTAAACTTTATATCTCTGATCACAGCTGAGACCTCAAAAGTCAGCGTGGGTACTGCGGCTCTCTGACCAGCGGTGATGATTTCATCTCCGATCAGAAGTGGTGCTTGCACATGACAGCGTGGCAAGCACTAGATGTTCGGGCCTCTCATTCAAGTAAATGGGGTCCGGGTTCAGCTCCGAGTAATGTTCTGGTACCCGAACCTGAACTTTTTATAACTGTTCGGTCGAACCCACCGGACCCGAACATCCAGGCATCCGCCCATCTCTAATGTTTAATAAAGCTGTTGTGACCATTTTAACCAAGTCGCAATCAGTCACATGTTTATTTTTGGATATTTTAGATGTGGTGGAGAGACTGATGGTAATAATTGGAACAACCAAAATCCCTCTTTAACTTGTCATGGTGTCACTCACCATCTTTACTGTGCTAATGTAGAATAGTAAACTAATTTTAATAAAAAGAAAAAAACAATGTTGCTTTTGCTATTGGCACAAATGAAGCATCTGCACAAGCATCTCTGAACTTATCTCCAGACTGAATCGTTATAAAATCTTTTGTGAAAAAAGGAAATATCTGCAGTCACTCTATGTAACAGCAGATTATCTGACTGTAATAGTGCGCAACATGTACGCTGTCAGGTTTCTCCTTTATTTCCAGTCAATCGGGGGATCAAGTGGCCACAAGTATGTAATTTGTCTACTTGCGGTCACATACAGACGAGGTCCTCATTCGTCTCCCTTAATTTTCATTGCAAATCACAAACTTGGGATGGTGTGACCACCAGATGGAGCTGGAAATAAAGAAGAATCCTGATAGTGTGCAGGTTGCACATTGTCAGGATTATGCAATCTGCAGCTACTGAAGAAATGTATGTTGCATCTGGAAAAACACTTTAAAGCTTACTAGTTGAGCATGAGCTCACAGGAGGTAAAGACTTACAGTCCATTTAGACAAGCAGATAATCGTGGAACGAGAGTTTGTAGGTACACTCATTGTGGATTATTGGCCCGTCTAAGTAGTACGGCTCGTTTATCAGGTGCGAATAAGCTGGTTTAAAAATCATTGTTGGCAGAACATAGTCCTGTGTAAACAGATGATGTGCTGCCGATACCAATTATATACTATGAGCACAGAATGATCATATTAACAATTGCTCTGTGAATGTAGAATGTTTGTCACCCTGTGTAAACATGCTTGTAAATTACCACGATTGGTGTATGCAGCTGATCAGCAGTCAAGTCCCGAAGTGGCAGGTGTTAATGTACCATTACCAAAAACCAGTCTTGGTCCAGAGAATTTCACCTCAGGATCTTTTTGCAAGGCTGTATGTAAGCGATTCACAACTAATGTTCATTTTTCAACATCCATCCATCATGCTTCATTTTGCCTTCATGCATTTATGTAACGGAGTGGAGAAGCTGTAGACAGCCCCTTGAAGATCTTATGTCGATATAATCTATTGTCATGCTTGATATATTGTTTTATCTAATTTGTGGCCTTCAGCATCTAGTTAGCCAGAGGATACTGTTAACATGTGGAGAGGAGTTATATGGGCAAAAGGAACTCAGTTCCTGTTGGTCAGGCGGATAGTGGAAAGTAAGATAAAAGGGAAAGACCTATGGTCCTATTGTTCAGAATCGTTTTATCGTTGTTGTATGCGAAGAAAGGAGGAGACCATTCTGGGATAGCAAGATCTGAAGTGAACAATTATTAAGTGGTAGAAGGATTTCTTATCTCAGGCAAATGGGGGCCTACAGCAAGCATTATCTATACTAGGTAAGAAGGTAAAGTGTAGAGAGACCTGAGGGCCACAGAGAAGACTAGCCAGGCTGGGATACGTATTCTCCTAAAGGGATTGTCACAAGTGTGCACAGGTCAAGGGTCATGTGGCCCACATCAATTTGAAGTTGTGAATAGCTGTGAGGGGCCGTATTCTGGACCCACCTGGACCCATGCAGCACTCACAAGGAAAGATGGAGGATCCCAAGATGGTTTGCTTGTTGATTTCCTGCCTCTGGATTGTGCAGAAGATGTACACTTTAAGTGTCATGCCTGCTATCTGGTGTATATACGTTCCACCAGTTTGATTAGTAAAGAGAATTTTATTTTTGCACTCTGGTGTCCATTTTTCATCTCTACATCATCAGGTCTTGGCCTGGCCGGTTTATCTTAAAGGTAGCAGCATACACACCCAGTCAGGAGATCACTTTTTCTGTAATGCCCGGGACACGGAAGCGACCCTCGGCCAGGGAGTCCGCTAGCGTTACATTTACAATCATATGTTGCTTATTTTTACTTTGGCCATGGATAGATTTAGGGGTCATTTTCTCCAAACTGGGGCAGGCATCAGGAGCAGGGTGTTACTAAATTTCAGATGGCACAATTTATGACAGTTCATCTTCGTTGCATACTTATCAACAAGTTCCCAAAGTAGGTAATGTAACCCGCGCCCTCAGCCCCAGCCTGGAACCATCCCCAAAACAGCCCAACCTGGCCACCTGGCCAATCCTTACTGGGATTGTCTCTGCTAAATTGTGACGGTTGCAAGTTGTCCATGTATGATGATAGCTTAACATCAATGTGTCATTGTTTACCTACCTCTGGTATCAGAAAAAAACATATACTGTAGTAATTCCCATGTTGAAACAGAACTTACCAAACCAGGCCTGCTGTTCTCCTTGCACTTCTATGGCCAGGCCAAAGTCCGCCAGCTTGACTGCAGCTCCTTTGCATTTGCTGGCAAGGAGAAGGTTTTCTGGCTGTTATTAACAGAGATATGGTTAGAGGAAGTGACAAGCCAGGACGTTTTATAGTTGCCAGGTACAATCACTCAGGGTGGATTTAGGTGCCCTCAGTAAAGGTAACCAGACTTAAAGCCAAACGAAGGATGTTTGATAAAAATGATATTAAACAGCTTTACGCTGTCTTGAAACCTTTCCCGTAAGTAGGTCTGGTCACCTTCTCTTCATTTCATTGTATGGTCTCCATCTCTGCTACCTGATGTTCTACAGGTGAACACCGACACTAATATCTGGTAATGGTCCGCCTGTGTTGGTTCCATTCAATGAGTAGGAGATTGTAAAATGATATCAAATAATTGGGCCACCTGCTTGGCCAAACGCCCATTGAATGTGGTCAGTGGATTCCATTGGAATGCATTAGTTTGGATAATTTAGAGAAACTATAGATATCAGTGAAAAATTACCTAATTTTAAGATCGTACATTCTCTTGCCCATTGATGTTTTTCAGGCATGGTTGCATTTTGCCACCAGAACTAGAAGAAATGACTTTTGGTTGGGCACCTCTATTCTAGCTGGTAGGACAGGTAGCATCAGAGAGATGGTGAGCATACTGTTGCCGAGCAGGGGAAGATTGGAAAGGATGGAGAACATTGGGAAAATGATGATTCTTTATTCTTTAGGTACAAAAAGTGGATACATTGAAGTTTGGCACTGAATCACACATAGAAACATAAAATAGATATCATATTCCACAGCATGCCATGCATCCTTGCCCCAAAAAAGGTAGGTTTCCAACCCCATCGTCCGCATGCCATGATAACCACAACTGTACCACCATCCACAGTGTTAGCCAGATACAACTTGCCACCAGCATGCAGGGAACACTCCCAGGACGGGCGATGAATTGGAAGGAGAAATGGGCGATGTCCAGCCTGACATGCAGATGCTAAAGAAGATGGCATGGGGGATACAAAACTCACCTTCAGGTCCCTGTGGACAACCCCCATTTGGTGACAGTGGAGGACTGCTTCAAGAATCTGCTGGATGCAATGACTGCGTGCAAACAGCAGGGGGGGCGTTAGTAAGGTCTGTGTGCTCCCTGCCAGCTGATGGAGGAGGGAAGGGGCAGGAGGGGAGGGAGGGGATGCCTGCCAACCAAAATCAACCATTGCACGGGAAGGGGTAAAACCCTTTTGTTGCGATTTGTGATTCCTCCCTGATTTTATTAAAAATCTTCGTTTTGACTCTTAGATGTAGGTCTCACATGCACTGAATAAAAGAGACTAAACCAAGAAAATATTGTCCAGTTCCCTATCTTATAGCGTATAAACAGGGACGCAGGTTATGGAGCCAAGCGAAGGATTGGAGTTCTACTTCTGTTTGGATTCACGCACCAATTTTGCTAGTGGCATACACAGTACAGAGGGGGCTTCAAAGCAAAAATTGGAAGGGACCCAATTATTGTGCTCAGGACAGAAAGCCTAGGCATTTATTTTCCCATTAATGCCAATTCCACGTCCATTGAGCCAAATTCTTCACCTTGTGTGAATTGGGTCCTACACAAAATATTACAGCTTAAGGGAATTGGATCAACCATACTTTCTTCAAGACTCCTATTGCAGATTCATGGTTTAAGTTAAAGAAATAAAATGTATGGAAGACTGCATGTGTAGCTCCAGCCTTTCCCCAGTTTCATACACAGTCGATGCCTATAACCCTGACACTTTGTAAGTAATTTAGATGTAAACTAACAAACAAGACTCACTTTTCAGAATTATGGCGAACCAGGATCTGAGGAAAGGGTGACTTAGCGGGTGATTATTTATTTTTTATCAGCACTAGTGATGAGCGATTGTGCTCTGATGAGGCATTATCCGAGCATGTTCATGTGCTAACCGAGTGTCTTCGGCGTGGTCGAAAAGTATGTTCTAGTCCCTGAGGCTGCATGTCTCATGGCTGTTCGACAGTAGCAACACATGCAGGAATAGCACAACGAACAGCCGCGAGACACGCAGCCACGGGGACGCGAACATATTTTTCAAACATACTGGCTTATCCATTCAAGTCTATCCGAAAAAAAATTGGATGCCGTACGGAGCCACAGTATAGCAAACAAAAAAAAAAACAGATTGTGCACGGGTGACAAGTGGGAAAAAAAAAATCATCCTAGTTTTCTGGATGAAAATTCGACCAATTTTTTTTATACTGTCGTGTGATCCTATCCTTAAAGAGGACCTGACATTTGCCATAAATATGTCAATTTTAAAGATGGTGCGAATGCAGCTGTTCTCCTGAATTGGACTTGATTTCTTTTGTTCCTGCTCCTCGAATATAGCCCGCTCTTCCCTGTATGTAAATCTAGCCTTGATAGACAAG
Source organism: Ranitomeya variabilis (assembly GCF_051348905.1). Taxonomy (NCBI): domain Eukaryota; kingdom Metazoa; phylum Chordata; class Amphibia; order Anura; family Dendrobatidae; genus Ranitomeya; species Ranitomeya variabilis. The sequence continues at coordinate 82,402,431 of NC_135236.1, forward strand.
TGGTCATGGTCATCAACCCTTCTCTGCAGGCATCTTGCTGATAATCATGCCTACTTGGCTAAAATACTAGAATTATATACTGGGCCAAGTTGGATATACAGTGGCATGTAAAAGTTTGGACACCCCAGGTCAGAATTACTATTATTGTACACAGTTAAGCAAATTGAAGATGAATTGATCTCTAAATGGCCTAAAGTTAAACATGACACATTTCTATTTTAGGCAAAAAAAAATATAGAGCACACTGTCAATCAAAGTGCTGAGGAGTGATTACAGTGCGCTCATTGTATAGCGAGCCGTAACCGTATCTGCTACTTGCACTGTACAGATGACTGGAAGCGAGCAGCTGTAGGGAGAATATTACTTTTTTTTTCCTGTAGTCACTGCTCCAATGTGCTGTCTAAACAGAATTTAAAGGTGTTGTCCTGTACTTTAAAATAAATGGCCTATGCTTGGGATTGGTCATCAGTACCAGATCAGTGGGTGTGCGATACCCGGCCTCCAAGCCAATCATCTGTTCCCAGTGCCAGCCGATGTAATTAGTTGTAAAGCTACATAGCACAGCTCCACCAACTGTATAGTGGCCATGTTTGGGTACTGCCCCTATGAGGATGAATACGTGTAGACCTGCAGTACCTTGCTGCACCCACTATGCAGTTGACGGAGCGGTGCTGTTGTGCTCCACAAGTAAGCACATCCGGCAGTCACCGGCACCAGGAACAGCTGATCGGCGGGGGTGCTGGGTGTCACAGCCGCACTGATCTGGTATGGGTGACCTATCCTAAAAATATACCATCAATATGAAAGTACTGGACAATCTCTTTATACACTATTCACCTGCAATTTACCCCTATATCTGCATGTAAATAGTATATTTTCAACTAACTTGACATTATAATGTGTGCATAAGTTTGACATTGAAAAGAAAAAATGTAACATATATGGTCAGGTTTTCCTTTAAGGCGTTCACCATGTCATCTTTAAAATTATCTGTAGGGGCATAGAACCTAAATCCAAATTTGAGTCACTTACTGAGCTTCTTGATAAAACACTGCATTATTTTCTGCAGCTCTGCTAGCCCTCTCAGTGATGAGCTCCTGCTATGTAGACCTCCATAATTATGAGCCCTGGCTATCCTCGCTCAGCTCCACTGATTGGCAGCTTTCTATGCACAGTGTATGCGGAAAGCTGTAAATCAATGGTGCAGGTGGAGTTAGACTGAGCTCATCGGCGAGAAGACTAGCATAGGTGCAGTATATAAAATTGTTATATCATCAAAGCGGAATACAGTGGTGGCAGCAGCTTGGAGGGAATTTGATCAGATCCTATCTTCACGCTGCAGCTTTCTCCAGAAAAACTTAACGGGCAGTGCAGATTTTTAAAGCTGTAGCATGTCAATGTCCTATTCTGATGTGGATTGTTCACAAATTTGTTGGAGATTTTCCCAATACTCCGCAAAAAAGTAGTAGGAAATAAGCTAAAAAGCACCCCTAATGGCAGCTAAAAGGGTTTAAATATGGAAATTAAAGGGGTTGATTAGGGTAAAATAAGTATATTTTAACATCAAATCGGGGGAATAACAACGCCTTTAATGCAAGCAGATTTTTTTTAGATTAAAAAAAGAAAGGTGTTCAGATATGGACATTCAGTTTAGCATTGAGGCAGCACAGCTACACATAAGGGACTAACACAAATCACAAAGACACACATCGATCTTATCGATGAGAACGTAAAATCCTGACTGCAGGCAAAAGCTGGCATGTGAAGCAGTTTACTTTTTCCTTCCCCAAATACCTGTATGGTACCAACATATTATTAATTCATGTGTGGTAATAAGGTTGGAATTACTTATCTGGTGCTACATAGGGAGATATAGCAAGGGAAGAGCAGCAGTATTAAGGGTAAAAATGTCACAGGAGACCCCTGAAACCAGAGAGGTGGGTGAAATAGATAGATTATGATGATGATAGATAGATAGATAGATAGATAGATAGATAGATAGATAGATAGATAGATAGATAGATAGATAGATAGATAGATAGATAGATAGATAGATAGTCAAAAAAAGGAAAGTCTAACTCCAAAATAAATAAGAAGGTGATATTGCCTGGGAAGTCCAGAACCATATACTGCTCTGCTGGTGCTGCACCTAATTTTTCCTGATTAATAGAGATATACATACAGTGGGGGAAATAAGTATTTGATCCTTTGCCGATTTTGTAAGTTTGCCCACTGACAAATACATGAACAATCTATAATTTTAAGGGTAGGTTAATTTTAATATTGAGAGATAGAATATCATAAATAAAATCCAGAAAATCACATGACCGCGTATCGCCAATATAGGATCCTTTTTGTAGGTAATCTTCCGCCCCAACTACCCTGCTCCCTTAACAACTCCATTTACCCACCCTAGAAATTCACACAAACACATTAATTTCTTTTGGATAATTTGGCCACAGCGGCCATTTTATTAACAAACAATTACATGAATAACAACATGTATACCATTGTAAATGTAAACAACCTTGAGGGGAGGGTTCTTGGAGCTAAAAAATCTGGCTCATAATAGGCAGAAAGCCACCACAAAAATTTTAACCTAAAACACTTATTTACCCTCAGCCGTAACCAGCAGCTCGAGGGCACCATGTAACCCGTTTCGGGCAAACAAACCCCAAAGCTCCCGAGGTAAACTCCCCGTCCAGAGCCCGTAACAGAAGCCAGATCAACCCTATTAGCATCATCACCAACTCCAAGAACCCCACCCCCCGCCACACATGAACAGCCCTGACCCACCTCAGGCTCGTGAGTGCCCCACCACCGCCATAGCCCTTTCGACTCCTTCCTGTAAACCGAGGGCCCACAAATCCAAACCAATGTCATTGAGATGCACTCCGTCCTCCCTCCAAAAATTACCGATCCCGGACTCTAGTTCAAAATGTCTCACGGCAATGCCCCCGTTCCGAGACACAAAGCTCGCCACCATCCTATTCAGCTTCACCCTGGCCCTATTAATCCCTTTATGAGAACGGGCCTCCCGCCATGTCCGCCGTGGCACAATGTCCGACCAAACCGTCATTACACCAGGAAAAGATATCCACAGTCTCAAAAAATCGAACCGGATATCCCGAATCAGTTCCCTCACTGGTTTTGCTCCTAAATCGTTACCTCCAAGATGAACAACCACGATGTCCGGGGGGCGATCCAAATGGGCGGCGCGGGAAAATTCCGACAACAAACTACGCCACAACATACCCCGAAAACCCATCCATCGAATGACCACTGCATCCCTACCAAAACCCAATTGCCTACCATTCGGCCTAGCATCAGCCCGGAGGGCACCCCAGTAAACGAAAGAGTGTCCAACAATCCAAGCCAAGAAGGGGGTCCGACCTGGAAAACATAACAACAATTAACACTACGCAAAAGCTTGCCCCAGCATCATGGACTCAATGTCGAACATAAGACATATAACGATTCGAACTCCATCTGCCTATTTTCTTAATCACATCCGGACCCAAGCCCAAACCATCGGCTTCGGAAGCGGCCCCAATTCTAAATGAGTGCGACCCGAAATTATCCGGGTTAACACCCAGGAATCCCAAGCCTTTCTTCAATATGGCTACAAATTGGAAACGCGACAGAAAATCCCCTTTTTGGTGTTGTAACAAAGGGCCTGACCTAACCCGGCACATACTCCAATATGCTTCCAAACAGTGTTGCGGGCACATATCGCTACCAGCAACCCTTCCCAACACTACCTTCTTTCCCCTACCCAGCTGATCAGTCTTTGAACGCCTGATCCAGAAGACGATACCGCCATCCCAAAAATCCACATCTTCCACTAGAAGACCACCCGCCTTGCCTTTGCTCGGGGAAACCAACTCTCCCAAGCGCAAAGCGCCAAAAAATGCTAAAGAAAAGGCCAACCGAAACAGTACCACCTCGAACTGAGAACAATAAATGTTCCCTAAAGCCTCACCTAACTGCTGCAACATCCCAAAAGAAATGGGCCTGCGCTTATCAAAAGTCACATTGCCTTTCCTAAAACCCTTCAATGCCTGTCTTATCACGAAATCCTTGGTAACATCCCTTAAACCCTGCAACTGAAAACCGAAAGCTAAACCTGCAATAATCTTGTTCAACCTTGACACAGACCAACCCCACTCCACTACCTTACCTATCAGGGCCAATAACGCCAGTGTCCTATCGCTGTCGGACTCGACCGAGCCGCATTGGGCCAACCAACCTTCCCACATACCCCATGCCGCTGCATACTCTGACCATGTCCTGCTTGACACGGAAGCTTGGATCAATCGACCTCCCCGTCCGCAACAATCTGCCACAAATGCGAAGGACATCCTGCTCCCGTCGCCTCCGAATCTGGTGCCAATTTCCGGAATCGTTCCCACTGCAAACGAGACAAAGCATCGGCTATAGAGTTTTGAACGCCTGGCACGTGCACCGCCGAAATCCATGCATTCAAATCCAAACACTTCAACACCAACTCCCTAACCAGCCTAATTACCGGGGGGGGAGGAAGATGATAGGCTGTTGATCACGGACACCACGCTCGAGTTATCACAATGAAAACGGACCCGCCGGTCCTTAAAAATGTCGCCCCAAATAAACACCGACACCACAATTGGGAACAGCTCCAACAACGCTAAATTCTTGGTAAGCCCATTTCTTCTCCAATCTGCCGGCCACACCCCCGCACTCCATTTTCCTCCACAATAGGCACCATAACCAACTCCACCTGCTGCGTCCGTGTAGATCTCGCAGTCAAAGACATTCAGATCCTCCCGCTGAATAAGCGACCTGCCGTTATAATTTTCCAAGAAACGCTGCCAAACAAGCAGGTCGTCCTTATGCTCTCTACTCAGACGGATAAAATGATGGGCCGACCGGACCCCTGCCGTAGCCCTGGACAATCTGCGGCAAAAAATCCTGCCCATCGGCATAATACGACACGCAAAATTCAGGCGGCCAAGCAACGACTGCAACTCCTTCAGAGTCGTTTTCCACAATTTTCCGATACTGAACACCTCCTGCTTAAGCAACAACAACTTGTCGTCCGGCAACCTGCACTCCATTTTTCAGAATCAATCAAAATCCCTAGGAAACTCAACACCGTGCATGGGCCCTCCGTTTTATCCCGCGCCAAAGGAACACCGAACTGTCCGGCCACCCATTTCATGGTAGCCAGTAGATGTCCACAGACCGCTGAATCCGGTGGACCAACAAACAAAAAATCATCCAAGTAATGAATGACCGAAGGAACATCCGAAACATCTCTAACTACCCATTCCAAAAGAGTACTGAAAGTCTCGAACAACGAGCAAGAAATCGAACAGCCCATAGGCAAACACCTGTCCAAGTAAAAACCCCCCTCCCACCAACAACCTAACAAAGGAATGCTCTGCGGGTGTACCGGCAAAAGCCTAAACGCTGACTCGATGTCAATCTTTGCCAACAAGGCCCCGGCCCCATACCTCCGCACCCACTGCACAGCCGCATCGAATGACGTGTACACAACGGAGCACAATTCCTCAACAATCCCATCGTTAACAGAGGATCCCTTGGGATATGACAGATGCTGAATTAGCCAAAACTTATTCGGCTCCTTCTTAGGTACGACCCCGAGCGGGGAAACAATCACACCTGCCATGGGCAACGAACTAAACGGCCCCGCCATTCTTCCCAATTCGACCTCTTTTGCCAACTTAGCCGTAACAACCTCCGTATGCAAACTTGCTGACCTCAAATTTTTTGTAGAAAAGGGGACCACATGCGTCGGGTGAGGAATCTTAAAACCGTCAAGAGAACCGTCCCTAATAACCTCCGCCTTTTGACGGTCCGGGTATCTATTTAGATAGGGGGCCATCTTTTGAAGCCTCACTGGCGTCACCCCCTTGACCGCCACCCACTGGTGGCTTGCCCCTTGATTTTTTGAAACACTTAGATGCCCCGTGTGGGGCCCCGTTACAATGTGAGCACACGTGTTTAAACTTGCAGGTAGCGCCATACTTGCACTGGCCATCATTAAATTGCCAGCAAGTCCCCGTTCATTCCTTTGCCCCCTGTGACCCCTGTCCTCCTCCACCTTGTCCTGACTGCTGACTGCTACCCCCCCGCCCCCCTGAAAGGACTGCCCATATCGCACAGGGGCCATCACCTTCAACCACAATCCAATGTCCTTTTGATCCCATTTTATCTCGGGGCTAACCGCTTTCCGCTGCCTAAATTGTTCATCGTATCGCAGCCAGGCCTGGCCCCCATAAGTACAATGTGCTTCTCCAATGGCATCAAAATAACAAAAAAGGCCCGAGCTATTCTCTGGGGATTTCTCTCCTATAACACTCGCCAGAATGGCAAAAGCCTGCTGCCAGTTTACGAACGTCTGAGGAATCAAGCGCCAACGTCTCTTTTCCTCCTCTTCCTATCATCTTTCTTTCCTTTGTCCAAGTTAAATTTTTCCAAAGGAAGGAGAGAGAAAATCTCCAAGTATTCATCCTTCCAAATTTTTTCCTTCACCTCTTTCTTCAAATGGGCCCCCAGCGGGCGCTCAAAACACACGTAGACCTCTCCCTTCGCCCTATCATCTAACTTCACCGCATCGCTCTTCCCCGTCTCAATTTGCACCGACACCGACACCCCAGCCACTGGAGCCGGCGGCCCGCTACCAGAGCTCGCAATCTTGCTAGCCCCCCCCCGCTCCGCGACCAGAATCTGGCAACCAAGCCCCTGTGGGCGACGCGCCCAGACCATCCACCACCCCACCATCCATACTCCTCAAAATCTGCGACATACCCACCAAAAGCTCTCTATCGCCCGGAACTCCTGCACTACCACCCCCACCCCGCTCCGCTAACCCCGCCACACCCGGCACAGGAAAAAGACAGGACATATACTCACGGGGCTGCGCAGGTGCTGTGTCCCCACCAGCCGTGCCTCCTGAATCCTGCCGCTCTCCCTCGTCACGATGATCGCTCCCGGAGTCAATGCTGCCACTCAGTTGCCCCAGGCCCACGCCCCTGGCCTCCACGTCACCAGGGGGGACCGAGACTGGCGAAGGCGACCGGTCCCTCGACCTCCTGCTGGATCTCGACCTGGCATCCTCCGTAGGTCCTCTGTGCTCTTCAGCCGGACTGGCCCCTCTGGCCGCCACTCCCGCGGCACGACCGCGTCCCGATCCCTGCCGAACCACTGCAGCCCGCCTGCCCGACATCCTGCTCTGCCGACCTGTCCCCAAGCCGGGTGCACCGTGCGGCCGTGGTCCCGGTGCGCCCGCCGCTGTCCTGTCCGCCTCCAGGCTCCTTGTTGGTGCTGCCCTCGCTGGGCTCCTTCCTCTCCCCGTCGCAGATGCCGCCGCCGCTGGAGCTGCTCCCCGGCGGGTCCTGGCTGTAGTCCCTGGCGCTGCGGCGCCCTCGCGCCCGATGCTAGGCCACACTTCCGGTGCGGCCCTGACTTCCGGTGCAGCGCTGGCGACTGGTCGTGCCTGCACCATCGTCCCAGCGCCTCGTCGCCTCGCGCCGGCAGAGCCGCCGGATGGATTCCTGCCGGAGGAGGGGGCGGGCGGTGTGGCTGCACCGCGTCCCACAGCCCCCGCAGGGTCCCAGGAGGGGCTCCACGGCCTGCGTCTGCCGCGTGGTGTCACCTCGGGGGACAATCTCTCGGGCAGCCTCGTCCTCCTGGTCCTGCTGCCCCGGCTCCCGCTGTCTCCCAGCAGCCCAGTGAGCTGCTCCTCGAGCCATCCGGCCCCACTGGACCGAGCCTCCCTACGAAGCTGGGCGACCAAGCTGTCCACTGTGGCCATGGTGAGTAAACGCTGTGGCAGCAGGTCCACTCTCTTCACCTGTCACAGCAAGACTGATCCCTTCCCGCACTTTTTCCCCAGCCCCCACCTCCTGATTCTAACAAAACCCCGCCCCATACCTAAACCTACCAATCCTGAGACACCTATTTATCTCTTTTAAAAAATTCTCCACTCCTCCCCATGGCAACGCAGTCATGTGGGGGCTTCCTTTTAGCTGCACCCAATACAGCCCCCCCTCTTTGTATAAATTATATATATTTATTTTCATTTTGCAGTGAGAAATAAGTATTTGATCCCCTACCAACCATTAAGAGTTCTGGCTCCTAATCAACTCGTTACCTGCACTAATGACAGCTGTCTTACATAGTCACCTTTATAAAAGACTCCTGTCCACAGACTCAATTAATCAGTCAGACTCTAACCTCTACAACATGGGCAAGACCAAAGAGCTTTGTAAGGATGTCAGGGACAAGATCATAGACCTGCACAATGCTGGAATGGGCTACAAAACCATAAGTAAGATGCTGGGTGAGAAGGAGACAACGGTTGGTGCTATGGTAAGAAAATGAAAGAAAGACAAAATGACTGTCAATCAACATCGATCTGGGGCACCATGCAAAATCTCACCTCGCTGGGTATCCTTGATCATGAGGATGGTGAGAGATCAGTGTAAAACTACATGGAAGGAACTTGTTAATGATCTCAAAGCAGCTGGGACCACAGTAACCAAGAATACCATTGGTAACACATTACACCTTAAAGGTTTAAAATCCTTCAGTGCCCACATGGTCCCCCTGCTCAAGAAGGCATATGTGCAGGCCCATCTGAAGTCTGCCAATGAACACCTGGATGATTCTGTGAGTGATTGGGAGAAGGTGCTGTGGTCAGATGAGACAGACATTGATCTCTTTGGCATTAACTCAACTCATGTTTGGAGGAAGAGAAATGCTGCCTATGACCCAAAGAACACTGTCCCCACTGTCAAGCATGGAGGTGGAAATATTATGTTTTGGGGGTGTATCTCTGCTAAGGGCACAGGACTAGTGATGAGTGAGTATACTTGTTGCTCGGGTTTTCCAAGTATTTGTAAGTGCTCGGAGATTTAGTTTTTGTGGACACAGCTGCATGATTTACGGCTGTTAGCCAGCCTGAGTACATGTGGGGGTTGCCTGGTTGCTAGGGAATCCCCACATGTATTCAAGCTGGCTAGCAGCTGTAAATCATTCAGCTGTGGCAAGGAAAACTAAATCTCTGAACACTAACAAATACTCTGAGATCACCTGAGCGTGCTCGGGAAAACCCAAGCAACAAGTACACTCGCTCATTACTACACAGGACTACTTCACCGCATCAATGGGAGAATGGATGGAGCCATGTACCGTAAAATCCTGAGTGACAACCTCATTCCCTCCACCAGGACATTAAAAATGGATCGTGGCAGGGTCTTCCAAGACATTGACCCAAGACATACAGCCAAGGCAACAAAGGAGTAGCTCAAAAAGAAGCACATTAAGGTCATGGAGTGGCCTAGCCAGTCTCCCAACCTCAATCCCATAGAAAACTTATGGAGGGAGTCGAAGCTCTGAGTTGCCAAGCGACAGCCTCAAAATATTAATGATTAAGAGATGATCTGCAAAGAGGAGTGAACCAAAATTCCTCCTGACATGTACGCAAACCTCATCATCAACCGCTACAAAAATGTCTGACTGCTGTGCTTGCCAATAAGGGATTTACCACAAAGTATTAAGTCTTGTTTGCCAGAGGGATCAAATACTTATTTCTCACTGCACAATGCAAATAAATTTACAGAATTTATACAATGTGATTTTCTGGATTTGATTTTTGATATTCTATCTCTCAATGTTAACCTACCCTTAAAATTATAGACTGTTCATGTCTTTGTCAGTGGGCAAACTTACAAAATCAGCAAGGGATCAATTACTTATTTCCCCCACTGTAGATAGATCGATAGATAGATAGATAGATAGATAGATAGATAGATAGACAGACAGATAGATATATAGATGCACCAAGTATGAAAAGCTATGTTTGAAATATCCAAGGCACCAAATGTTCTCCTCCAAAAAATTATATTTATTGGTCACAGCATACACAGTCTAAAAAAATGTGACGGTTCGGACGCATAGGCCCTCTCTCACGTCATATATATATGGCTTGAGAAAAGCCCTATGTGGCTGAAACGTTGCATTTTACCCAGGATAATCCGATTAATTCCCAATACTCACAGTTTTAAGCATGGCCTAAAAACGCATATCTTTAGACTGGCCTATCGCCATACTTATTCACCCATTCCTGTTTTGCCCATACAATATTTTCTTCAAGATCAGGACCCTCACACACCCCCTCCATGCACTTAATAGGCCTCTGTGTCTGTAGTATACACATACTGGTTGGTGATGATGGCTGTGCAGCGCCCCAGAGTCCTGGTCGTTGCAGTACTGTGGCTCCGCCACTAAGGGGAGCTATGGTACGTCTGATGGTACTGAAGGAGTTCATCTGAGCAGGTATCACAGACACCAATACATTTCACCGCCGGGCCTCCAGGGGGAGCTAAGGGTTCTATTTACTAGGCCACTCTCCACAACACTGGTAAAACTGGGGGTCAGGCAGGAAGTTAGACAGAAAGCTGCCTGGGTTGGAGCCAGGCAACACCTTGTGGCAGAGGGTGTTGCAGGAGAAGATTCAGTAGGGTCCCTGTCAGGGGTGGGATCCTGACAGAGACTTGGCAACTTGAGCGAACGTAACGGGACCGTGCCTGCTCAGTATAGCGGCGGCGCCCAAGGAGGGATTGGAAGCGAGATAGATTGTGCTGAGTGAGAAACGAGATCAAAGCAACAAGGAGAATACCAGTAGGGGTCGTGCTGTAAGACCGAGGCAACATCCTACTGAGGCGCACAACCGGCGGCCGGAACGCCGAGGGAGTATTACAATATTCAGCTTCAAGCAATACTCTAAACCAATGGCAGGACAGTCAGTCAAAGGCAGGCTGTCTCATCTAAATCACCTATGCAGTCTTGGGGGGCAACCTGTGGAGAGGGGCGACTCTAGGGTCCCGGAAGAGCTCCGAGCCTACCCGTCATACGGGTGCCGTTCCAACCGTAACATCAGGGAGGGATGGAGGATTAGCAGAACATCATCTAACCGAGTTGTGAGGGAACTTAAGAAACAGACACAACTGTTGTGGGGACTTTCCATAAGCACAGCAGGGAAGGACCGCAACACATAGCGCTAGAAGGAAGGCACAGATTTCCACCTGTAAAGAGAACTCTGGAGGTGCCATTGGACCGGCCGGACTTGCGCAGCCTGGTTATCCGGATTCCAGACTGAGGACCCAGAGATCTTCAGTAAAGAGGTAAAGAGACTGCAACCTGGTGTCCTCGTTATTTATTGCACCGCACCACCTCCACTACCATCATCCATCATATCTATCACTGTACGCCCCTCGGCAGGGTCACGGACCGGGCCTAGCCACCGTGACAACCCCAGAGCAGAGACTCAGAGGCCTGGTATCGGGTACCCCTCGGCCCTGCGGCAGTGGGGGCGCTACAACTTGGCGTCACGAACAGGATCTACTTAAGCCTGAAGAATCAGGTCATGTGTGCCTTGGAACTGTGATTTATCATGCATGGACTGTGCTTTATTACAAGGACTGTGTGTTGCCACTTGCCGCCAGAAGTTCCCACCAAAACCGCCGCCATTACAGCGCTAAGGAGAGCGCAGGAGCAGAAGAAGGGCGTGGAAGTGGGCGTGAACAAGCTGAAGAGCGCGAAAGACAATGGCCGCCCAGTCTAAATATCTCGGCCCCTTGAGGACGTGTCCGTCAGCAGCCGAGATCCGCCTCCTGATCCTTAATGGTGAGCGGAGACAACGAAAGCGAAACCGCCCATGGAGGAGAGAGCGGGAAAAGGACCAGGAAGAAGCAGTGAGCAACATGGAGGACGCCATGGCGAGCCGCCCGGAGCCGGAGCGTGGGTTCGGAGCAGAGGACTCCCCCAGCCACCCGGAGGGGCACCGCAACCAGGCCTCCACCGCTGATGCTGAATTCCTGCAGGCCGGAGTGGACGAGCTCAGCGACCGACCCCGGCGGACGCAGCTGAGCACTGGGGCCGGGTGGAAGAAGGCCATCATCGAGAGCCTCCCCAGATTTCTGTCGGCAGCCTCGCTTGGTCCGGATCAGGAAAGAAGGTCCAGCGCTCCGAAGCTGGGAAGCAAGGCCCTGCCGGAAAGCGAGGTGCTGCAAGCAGAGATGACAGCGTCGCAGCACAAGGCCCCGCTACCAGCGTTCCAGACCCCAGCGGAGACGGAGCAGACCGGCACCGGAGGGACCGCATCTGAAGCAGGTATGAGAGACGACCCTGCCCTGACTACTGACACCACTTCAGTGACTGCTAGTGCCACAGCTGCTGACTCTGTTCCAGTGACTGACCTTGCAGCAGCCGCTACCTCTGCTGCAGCAAATGCCCATACTCAAGCTGCGCGGACCTCCATCGCTGCGCATGATTTAACCGTACATGAAAGACGGATTAACGGCGTTTGTCCAGCACTGGGTGTAACCCTGTACCTCACTTTTCCCAGGCCAAGAGGGGTTAAGTGCCAGGTACAGCCCTGGAAGCCGTCCAACTAAACCTCGGAAACCTGAAACTGTAAATAGTTAACTGTTTGTTTTCTACTGTTTTGCTGCTAAACCCATTTAGGGTTAACTTTTAAAGGGATCCCTTTGTTGACCCGGGATCCCTATTGTTTTGTTTGTTTTTCTAAGTTTTGCACAAGTTTTCAGAACTGCCGCAATCATGAACAGTGCATGATACAAACTTTTTGTAAATAGTTTGCACCTTCTTAAAGGTGCTCCCTACTGGTTTTACTTAAAGAGAGACTCTTTGCGAAGATACCGCACCGGAGCCTTTGATGAGTATGGACTGGTAGCCTGAGAAGATATGCTACCTCATAAAGACTTGGCCCCCTCTTAAAGGGGATGTTAATCTGTGTACTTATGAGTAATACTGCCTTAGAACAGTAAAGTGATAATGCTGATATGTAATCGTTAATGTAACTAAATAGTTAATTGTAAAAGAATGCTGATAATGTTCCCCGAAGGAAAGTGAAAGTTAGAAGAAAGATGCAGTGGGCCCGTAGGGGTGCATTACATGTCAGTAAGAAAGTAATGAGAAAGTTTAATGTTTTATAGAAAATGTTTGATAATGTTGATAGAAAATGAGGACAGAAAGTGAACCCGTAGGGGTTAGTTAGTGAGTCCTCTTAGGAGCCATATAGAGATGGCTCATTGATCCTAAACTGAAAGTAATGTTATGTTCTATACTGTGTATAGTAGTTGAAGAGACAGAAGGCTCGGGCTGAAAGGAGCGGTCCTGTAAGAAAGGAGAGGCAGTAGGTCTGGTGCCGTTAGGACAGGCGGTCCTGCAGATTTAAAGAAGGAGAATGTAAAAGTTAAATTGCCTTATAATGTGATTATAAGAAGGTCTTTAGCGGATTCAGAGTGTACGTCCTTAAAGGCAATGTTAAATTATTGTTCAAGAATTTGTACTAAGTAGAATACCCGGTTGGGTAAGAACAGTTACTTATAGCATGTTGCTATGATATTTAACCTTGTTTGTAACGTTCAAGTGTCCTCACCTCCCATAAAGGGAAGCTCTGTTCAAGTATACTTATTGTTATTTGCACTCAACAAATTGTATGTCTTTTTGCTAATCTGTATTGTTGTTTTCTTCCCAGTCCCGGAGTACTGGATTTAACCGGGGGGGAGTGCAGCGCCCCAGAGTCCTGGTCGTTGCAGTACTGTGGCTCCGCCACTAAGGGGAGCTATGGTACGTCTGATGGCACTGAAGGAGTTCATCTGAGCAGGTATCACAGACACCAATACATTTCACCGCTGGGCCTCCAGGGGGAGCTAAGGGTTCTATTTACTAGGCCACTCTCCACAACACTGGTAAAACTGGGGGTCAGGCAGGAAGTTAGAGAGAAAGCTGACTGGGTTGGAGCCAGGCAACACCTTGTGGCAGAGGGTGTTGCAGGAGAAGATTCAGTAGGGTCCCTGTCAGGGGTGGGATCCTGACAGAGACTTGGCAACTTGAGCGAACGTAACGGGACCGTGCCTGCTTAGTATAGCGGCGGCGCCCAAGGAGGGATTGGAAGCGAGATAGATTGTGCTGAGTGAGAAACGAGATCAAAGCAACAAGGAGAATACCAGTAGGGGTCGTGCTGTAAGACCGAGGCAACATCCTACTGAGGCGCATAACCGGCGGCCGGAACGCCGAGGGAGTATTACAATATTCAGCTTCAAGCAATACTCTAAACCAACGGCAGGACAGTCAGTCAAAGGCGGGCTGTCTCATCTAAATCACCTATGCAGTCTTGGGGGGCAACCTGTGGAGAGGGGCGACTCTAGGGTCCCGGAAGAGCTCCGAGCCTACCCGTCATACGGGTGCCGTTCCAACCGTAACATCAGGGAGGGACGGAGGATTAGCAGAACATCATCTAACCGAGTTGTGAGGGAACTTAAGAAACAGACACAACAGTTGTGGGGACTTTCCGTAAGCACAGCAGGGAAGGACCACAACATATAGCGCTAGAAGGAAGGCACAGATTTCCACCTGTAAAGAGAACTCTGGAGGTGCCATTGGACCGGCTGGACTTGCGCAGCCTGGTTATCCGGATTCCGGACTGAGGACCCAGAGATCTTCAGTAAAGAGGTAAAGAGACTGCAACCTGGTGTCCTCGTTATTTATTGCGCCGCACCACCTCCACTACCATCATCCATCATATCTATCACTGTACGCCCCTCGGCAGGGTCACGGACCGGGCCTAGCCACCGTGACAACCCCAGAGCAGAGACTCAGAGGCCCGGTATCGGGTACCCCTCGGCCCTGCGGCAGTGGGGGCGCTACAGGTGGACCGTACAATATAAGCACTTTTTACCATTCACATATCGTGTCTCCACTATTTCCTAAAGAACGTCTGGTACCATGGATATTTCGAATTTTGTGGGGTTTGGTAATATTGTGAGGAGTTGCACCTAGGTTGCGCACACCTCGGAGTGGTGCATGAGATGACATAATTTTGAACCATGAAAAGCTTTGTGACCTCTGGTCCTTCAGCTCACGTTTATAGTAGAGTCCAGTAATGGAGTAGGGGCACACATGCAATGATGACCATGATCATTAGGATGGGTGTGGGACAGAGAATATTGTAATTGAGAGACACATGGAAGAGACAGGAGAGAGCACAGGAGGGGGAGGACATAGAAGAGACAGATGGAGGAGGAGATAGACTAAAAATAGGTGCCAAAGCCAGCAAAAAACAAGCATAAGAAACAAAGCGGCGAGGAGGAGGAGAGGGAATGAGAAGTGTAATGTGATGAGAAAACTAGGGGAGAAGATGAGGAATAAGTCTATATACTACAGGGGCAAGAAAGAAGAAAGCAGAGGACTGGATTAAAACTCTATAAAGGGGAGAAGAAGAGTACGGATGACTGGAGGAGAGAGAAGAGAGGGCAGATATGAGTCTATAGGATGCAGTGCACATCATGCAACGAATTACAGAGCATCACGCCACAGGCTCTGTCCTGTTCTCCTGAAATGCTATCCATCCCCATGTCCCCATGGGCAGGTGCGCAGAGCTGTGCATGCTGCAACTTGGACTTCTTTTTCAAAAACTGGGTAACGCGGACTCTGTTTATTGGGTCGGACAAAGTTGGATAAAGAGAATAGCTGAAAGATGGGGACTGCAGGCACCGAGATGGCAGTAATAAAGCTAAAAAAAATAATGCAACATGACACAAACGGGGCAATAAACAGAGAGTATTGTGCTCGGATAGTCACAACTCATACAATTCATACTATAGAAACATACATATATTGCAGGATTGATCTAATGCAGTAAGGATTCGGTGTCGTACCTTCTGGAAGACGATTGGCGGCCCTATACACATGAGCATACGGTTCTATCACTCTGCACAGGACTGTTACCAGATAGGTTAAAAGTGGACCAGTTGGTATCACTATGAGTCTTTTGCTGTTGATGTTTTCAGTAAATTTATGTTTTTTAGAAATATTGGTTCACCCAGTACCTTGGACAATCAAGCACTTGCACCTAGGCTCGGGCTACACAGTGGCTTTAACCGTGAACCAAGACACGTGATTTAAGATGGTTCTATGCCGCTGCTACATCGCGGCACAGCGCAAATACATGGGGTTGCAAAATAGCGTGACTGCGACAAGCAAGTTGCAAAAAGTCTGATTTTTTTGCAACTTGCTTTTCATGGTCGTAGTTCTTTGTGGGACATGTTGAGACCCCATTTATTGGCATTATGCCACAATGTAGCAGCGGCACAACCTGGTTCGTGGCCAAAATCGTCATGCAGCCCCAGATTTACTGATCACGTTACATGTCTCTAACCATGCCAGATTGCCAATTGTAGACAAAAGGGCAGACCTGGTTAGCTATAGGATCAGGCAGGGCATGCAGTGTTATTGGGGTATATTACATGGTGCCTGAATGGACTTTTTTTCATGCAAGCATGCGCCACGTGTGTACTTGATGTGTGCTGTTTTTATCACTAAGTAGTACCTACAACATATGTATGTTTAATTAAGTTCCTTAGGCAGACCCCAGCGCACACCTCAGTGTGTACGGGTGCATAAGTCGCTTGTTGCTGCACAGCCTTTTAATAGATAAGCAGTTTTCGGTTGCACCCCTTCATGCCCGCCTGGATGCACATTCCGGTCATTGCTTTGCACCATCCTCTCTTGCTCCCCCATGCACTGTGTCTCCAGAGCCAGATGATATAGTGATGTGAGGGGTGCAGTACCCACCATGTGCCAGTTCTCACCTGGGACCCCCATGCCATGTCACCCCCTCCCCTTTAGGAATACTAACCTTCAAGTCCCTGTGTACAATGTCACAGGAGTGTGTGAAACAAACACTTTCTAATATCTGATGGAGACAGTGACTGTAAAACAAAAACCAGCAGACCCACAGGGTGGTATAGGAGGACGATGAGATGGGACAAATAAGTGGGGAGGGGGGTGAGAGCACATCAGGGATACAAAGCATATGACATTTGGGTATATGATGGCGGGAAAGGGTACAGTAGTAAGGAAGTGGTGGGTGGCATGCGGAAAAGGATGGATGGCACGAGAGACATGTGGGAAAACCGTGCACCAGGTAAAAAGGCAGACAATATGCATGGTAACAACAGTATAAACACCACCAATATATCACAGAAAGGGAAAAGAGACGGAGGGAGAAAACAGATTGAGAAAAGGAAGAAGGGGACAAGAGGAGAAAACACAGTGTCTTAACATCACGAAACATCACATTAGAATAGAGGCAGCATGCAGGACTATACAGGGACTGCGCACTACAAACAGGCTGCCTGCCGCTCTGTGTGGTGTTACACTAGAAGTCTCAGCATGCTCTGCCAGTCATCACTGGTAGTACGAAAAAATAATTTTTTCTAAAAAAAAAAAAGACCCCATTTATCAAATCTGGTGTGGACAAAAAAGAGCTGTTGCCCATAGCAACCAGAGGCCATAACTTATTTAATAGCAACGAGCGACTCATTCGGTTTCTGCGGGAATTAATTATCACAAATGGGACCCAGAGGACCTCATGGGTCAAGATAACTGGACTCTGATTTCAACAGGAAACACACTTGATAGATGAGGCCTAGAAGGCCTTGTTTATCCAAACTAACAGTAAAACAGCCTTAGTAACCAATCAGAGGTCAGCTTTCATTTCTCAGACTGTCGTGGGACAATGAAAGCTGTTCTCTGATTGGTTGCTATGAGCAAGAAAGACAACGTACTGTTGGTTTTGATAAACGAGGCGCACTGTGGATATGACAATCCTCAATACTGCTGTGTGGGCAAGATGAAACTGCAGGCTCCTGGATATGGAGAAACAGTGATGATATTGGACTGTATTACATGTCTATTGTCAATTTGGAGGCCAAAAGAAAAGTTGCATCACCTGAAATATAGAGCGATAGCCCTTCTTCTAGGAAAAATTACAGCCCCTCAATTGGTTAACACATTTAGATTTCATTTTTGTTCAAGAAATATGTATGTGATTTACACCGAGGCAAGCTAACAAGTCATTTTGACATTGGCTGGAAGGGGATAGGGATGAGGTGTAAGGGGAAGGGTACTCTTGGTCAGGAGGGTGCTCACCTGGCATCAGCTTCACTGTAATATTCTCTTGCCACAATATCCTCAAATAGCTCCCCTCCTGTGACCCTGGGACACAGAACACAAGTCAAAGATATAGATTCCAAACGCCATAAAATACAAAACATGCAACACATTTTTTGGTATTAAAGAGGAGGACGTTTCACTGAATTTTTTAATTTAAACTACGTACCTCCTCCAATTGGCGCTGCTCCACTGATTCCCAAACAGTTTTTCTCTTTCTTCTACGCCCCTCCGTTACAAAGTTATGCCACCCAGTAAAAATGATGCATATTTTCCCAACCAACTGGGTGGATACAATGGAACTTCTCTGGAGGTGTTTGCGTTTTTCTTCTCTGACGCTGGCCAGTCAGAGCATGGCGGCGCCGACAGAAAAGACCCTTGGTATAGACTCTTGGTTAAAGGGAAAGTTTGCAGGATTATTGCCGGGAGGGAAACATGACTTTGAAAAAATGGAGGGTACAGAAGAAAAAAAAACTGTTCCAGAATCAGTGGAGCAGAGGAGATACTCAGTTTAAACTAAAAAATCCAGTGGAAGGTCCTCATTAAAGGGGACATCCCAGCTCTGATTCCAAAAAAGTTGTGACGCTGTGTAAAATGTAAAGAAAACAAGAATGTAACGATTTGGAAATCTCTTATGGTCATATTTTAATCACACACAAAAAATAGAACAGATCAGAAGTCGAAAGTTAGACATTTTTACATTTCATTTGAAAAAAAAAATCATTTAGAAACTGATAGCAACAACACATCTCAAAAAAGATGGGACAGCGTTAAGAAAAAGCTGGAAAAATAAGTGCTATTAATAAACAGCTGGAGGATTAATTTTTAGCTTGGTCCCATGACTGCATTTAAAAAGAGCATGTAAGAGAGGCAGAGTCTCTCAGAAGCAAAGATGGTCAGAGATTCATCAATCTGTGAATGACTGCATCTAAAAATTGTGGAACAATTTCAGAAAAATGTTCCTTAACATGAAACTGCAAAGATTTTGAATATTACACCATTTACAGTACATAATATCAACAAAAGGTTCAGATATTCTGGAAAAATACATATGCAGAAGGGACGAGGCCGACGGTCAATACTGGATGCTCGTGATCTATGGACCCACACAGGCTGCACTGCATTAAAAACGGGCATAATTCGGTCTTGCAAATACCTGCATGGGCTCAGGAATACCTTCAGAAATCATTGTCTGTGAACACAGTTCACCGTGCAAACCACAAATGTAAGATAAAGCTCTATTATACAAAGAAGAAGCCCTGTATCAACACAACCCAGAAACGCTGCCATCTTCTCTGAGCCAAAGTTAATTTAAAATGGACTTAGGCAAAATGGAATACTGTTCTGTGGTCAGATGAATCAAACCGTAAAGGGCCACTGTCACCCCCTCCAGCCGTTATAAACTAAAAGAGCCACCTTGTGCAGCAGTAATGCTACATTCTAACAAGGTGGCTCTTTTAGTTTTAGGTTCAAGTATACTCCAAATAAAGCGTTTTTATACTTAGCCACAATTCCTGTCTCTAGCCAGGTAGGCGGGTCCTCACTCCCCAGCTTGGCCAGCTCCTCTGCCGTCACTCCAATCTTCCTGCGCTTTCGCTGCCGCCCCCTCAGCGCTGTTATCGCTTCAGAACCGGCACCTGCACTGTGTACTGGTGTCCTGCGCAGATGCAGTAAGCTCTGGCCGTTGACGTTCCAGACAGGCTTGCACACTGCGCCTGCGCGGGCATTGCGGCCACCCACCTTTGGAATCCCAGCCCCACACTATGTGTTATGCATTATGCACAGTGCGGGGTGGGGATTCCAAAGGTGGCTGGCCGCAATGCAGGTGCAGTGTGCAAGCCTGTCTGGAACGTCAGACGGCCAGAGCTTACTGCGTCTGCGCAGGACACCAGTACACAGTGCAGGTGCCGGTTCTGAAACGATAACAGCGCTGAGGGGGCGGCAGCGAAAGCGCAGGAAGATTGGAGTGACGGCAGAGGAGCTGGTCAAGCTGGGGAGTGAGGACCCGCCTACCTGGCTAGAGACAGGAATTGTGGCTAAGTATAAAAACGCTTTATTTGGGGTATACTTGAACCTAAAACTAAAAGAGCCACCTTGTTAGAATGCAGCATTACTGCTGCACAAGGTGGCTCTTTTAGTTTATAACGGCTGGAGGGGGGTGACAGTGGCCCTTTAAAATCTTTATGGAAACCACAAATGCCGTGTCCTGCAGACTCAAGAGGAGAGGGACCATCCAGCTTGTTATCAGCTCACAGTTCCTGCACCCACGATGGTATGGGGCAGCATTAGTGCCGATGGCACGGGCATCTTATAACGCACTATCAACG
The DNA here is from genome assembly GCF_051348905.1 of Ranitomeya variabilis. Taxonomy (NCBI): domain Eukaryota; kingdom Metazoa; phylum Chordata; class Amphibia; order Anura; family Dendrobatidae; genus Ranitomeya; species Ranitomeya variabilis. The sequence continues at coordinate 82,422,806 of NC_135236.1, forward strand.
CCGATCATTATATAGAGGTGTTAGTCCAGCATATGTTCCCATCCAGACAACGTCCATTTCAGGGAAGCCCTTGCATATTTCAGCAAGACAATGCTAAACCACATACTGCATCCATCACCATCATGGCTTCACAGAAGAAGAGTCCGGGTGATGAACCGGCTGCCTGTAGTCCAGACCTTCCATCAATAGAAAATATTTGGCGCATTATGAAATGAAAAATCCGGCAAAGAAGATGCCTGACTGCAGAGCAGCTAGAATCAGATCAGAATGGCGCCATATTGCTCTCCCAAAACTCCAGCAATTGTTCTTATCAGTTCCTAGATGTCTACAGTCTGATGTTAAAAAGAGGGAATGTTACATAGTGGCAGACACGGCCCTGTCCCAATGTTCTTGAGAAGTGCTGCTGCCATCAATTTCTAAAGGAGCTAATTTTTTTCAAATGAAATGGAAAAATGTCTAACATTCACCGTCTGGTCTGTGTTCTATGTTCTACTGTGAATAAAATATGGCCATAAAAGACTTCCATATCATTGCATTCTTATTTTCTTCACATTTTACACAGCGTCTCAATTTGGGGTTGTAATTTGGTTTGCATATGACCTTTTTACAAAGCATAAAGGATGTTTTATGGTAATGATGAGCAAACAGAGAAACATAGAGAAGTGGGTTCCTGGGATCTAGAGTATCTAATAGGTGCTCATCCATGGCACACAGTGCTTAATTAGGCCACTTAATTGCTTATCTCCTTAGGAAAAGTAACTACCTGCCAAGGCGAAAGCAATGTCATGGTGTCCTGGAGAACAAGGCCGAATAATGGTCTATGAAGTCCGCTTGTCCAACAACCTTGTAAAACACTTTTATTTTTAGAATATTAGTGATGAAATACCAAGAAGATTATACAACTATTACTAGGACAATCACAACCACCAAGCAGTACAAAATAAAATTAACATATGGCTCCTGACTCATCAAGAAAGGCGCGCTGGAGTAAGAGGCACTAAACTCGTTGGGGTGTGCGACTCTTAAAGAATTTGGCACATTTTTCAAATGCTCTGCGCCATGGCAAGAAAAGTACTCCAGACAGGGACTGGAGTACATTTCTGTCATAAGTTATGCTAAAGCGAACCTGTCACCTCTTTTTTGGCCTACCAGCTAAAAATATCCGTTAATTGAGTGGCACATGCGCATTGCTGCTTTTCGGCTTTTGCCAAGCTGAGGAGGGGTGGAGTGAGGGAACCGAAGCAACGCCTATCGGACCAGACCAAACACATTACCATACAGCACGGGAACAATAAAAAAGGTTTTTATGGGTGATACTTGGGGAGTCAGGGGGTTTCAGAAGTAGTTGTGGAATGCATAACTGACACTCAATTAACTGATATTTTTAGCTCGTAGGCCAAAAAAGAGGTGACAGGTTCCCTTTAAATAATGTTGAGTTTGGCCATTCCCAGCTAAGCTCTGCCCACTTTTCAAAAATTTGAAGGCGCTGGCTGGCGCTGGTGTAAAAATCCCAAAAGTTACAAGATTTTTGAGTAGCCGGTTAGCACTCATCATTGCACACATCAGTGCACGCTATGAGTTTATAGAGTTAAACGAATGCAGATTTTGGGATGAATTTGTTGCAAAATCAAAGGCAAATTTTTTTTTCACCCTGTTTGCACTCTTCGGAAAGTTCTGCTGTCCAGGAGGTTTTTGTAGGGATTGCAAGGTGGGGAGAGTTGCCATCTTTTCTGGGAGTCTGAGATGGATGTTTTGCCTTTTTTGCTCAGATTTTCTGGGAGAATTTGCAAGTGCGCACATGTAGAGTGGGATATCTATCCCCGATTTGCCATTTGGCAGGGGTGGAAGACAAGAGCAGAATTATATGGAAGATGCAGTAGGTTGCAGTCGCACTTGGGCATGGAGCCTAAGGTGGGCCCAAAAGAACGTTTGTCCCATATGAGAAGTCCAACACTATCAAAGCCCCCGTGATCGTGACTCTGCTGGAGATTTCAAATTAGCATCCATGAGGTTCAATTTACATCACTGGTATGAGATGCTGTATTGGTGTAGAACTCAAGAGAGGGGCCCACCGGGAGATTCTCCTGTTACCCTATGGGCCAGTCCGAGCCTGGCTGGACCCCAATAGGTAGAAGGGGTGATCAAGAATAGCTATTACTTGCAAATAAAGAATTGCAGAAAGCAAAAGGTGCTGGCTCTCCGCAGGGTGGGGGCTGTTACAGTCTAATTAAAGATGGATTCGGGTGCTAGTAGCTACACACTGGGTTATATATAGAATGATGAGTCCTAAAATGTGTCACTGCAGCACCTGCTTTCAATAGAAAAAGGAGGGGAGCTGCATAAATTGTGGCACAAAATGTGCGCCGGGAAAGAACAAAGGCGTGTTCATGGCAGGATGGAGGCATACCAAGAGGTGTGCGTGTGTGAGAAATAGCACAGAACTGTGCACATGATGGAGACTGACAATCATGTGGGTGGAGGATGCAAGATAGAAGTCAAGAAGTAGATGTGATGATCGGTAATAATAGAGAATTGGGGGAATGCAGTGGAGGTGGCGTAGGTGGAGGGTGCTGGGCAGCAGGGACAGTGGCATCGCGGGGAAATGGGCGCTAAAGCTGCGGATGAGGTCAGCACAAGAATAGCAGAGGTGGCTGCAGGGGAGGATTGAGAGGCAGTGAATAGCAGATACACTCATGTCTTCATCTAACGCCCACAGAGCTGTAACACCAAACACAGCCTGGTGTATTTATAGGCTGCGTCCCCCCTCCTCTGTGCCTGCACCAAAATCCTCTGCAGGAAGAGCAGTGCGGAGTGAGCTCTGCTATACACGGTAGCTCCAACCTCACATCAAAAGCCTGGAGATCAGCCATCTTGACCAGCGATGCAGGTGCACGGCGTTCTGCATTATACATGCATCATTCATTCATTTTATTCTGTACATTCCACCTGCCGTAGATGATGTTCCATGGAGTAAGTTGTGCCAAATGACAGAAGTCAACAAATGTAAAACCTACAGCAGGTCTTTAATAGAAATTGTTTTTTTCATATGGGCCAAAGGGACCTTTTGGGCCCCCGAGGCTCCAGGGCCCGGGTGCGATTGCAACCCCTGCACCTATTATAGCCATGTATATGACATTGATAGCCCTGCGCTGTATGATACATACAGACACATGTGCAGACACATGTACAGACAGGGAAACGCTCACTAAAAGTAGAAGTTTATTGCTCAAGTACAGAACACGTAATATATATACACCGAGAGATAATAGGGATAATATTCCAATAAATAGCTAATTAGTCTAATAATGGAGGAGATCAATGAGACATGACAAGATGCTATAGTGGTATCTAGATTAGTGGCTCCTTTCCTACGCTATGACTATATCCCCATCTTAAGGGGGCTACTGATTATAAGGGCTCGTGTACATGGCTGTATTTTCCAACCGCGGGAGATCTGACAAACTTCAGATTGCACTCGAACCAATGTTAGTCTATGCGGCCGTGCACATGTCAGATGTTTGTCTAGGACTGAGTCAGTCCGTGGAAAGAATTGCTGCATGCTGGATTTTGGATTACACTGCAAGTCAATGAGTCCATGAGAAACATCGTACTGCACTCGGATGACATCTGAGTGCAGTCTGATTTCCACGGATTGTCAGAACGGAGACATTTTCTAGAGAATCGGATCACGCTATGATGAGACACATGCATGGATTGTCTGTTTATTAGGCAATCCATGTGGAGCGCCCCCAGACGCAGGGCAGTGGGGTACTCGGTACCGGGTCCCTCTGTCTCGGTTCTGGGGATGTCACGGTGGCCCGACCCGGTCCGTGGCCCTGCTAAGGGGCGCCCAATTAAAGGTGATGAAAGTTTGTCAAGTGTTCGTGACGCCACCTGTGGTGTTCGGTCAGGGTGACCGACGCTGCTAGGGGTCCGCTGGGGTGCTGGAATGGCAGCTAGATGGTGTAACTTCCCACAGGTGAAGTATGTCCCCAGGGCTTCCCTTGAGGTGTAGATGGTGATGGTGTAGGTCGCAGTAAATGACGAGGACACAGGGTTGCAGTCTCTTTACCTTTTACTGAAGGCTTTGGCATCCGCAATCCAGAGCACTGCTAACAGGGCTGGCTGAGACCGGCCGGTCCGAAGGCACATCCAGAGTTCCCTTTGCAGGTGGAAATCAGTAGCCTACCTACTAGCGCCTGTGTGTTGTAGTACTTCCCTGCTGAGCACCACAGGATAGTCCTCACAACCATCGTGTATGTTTCTGTTTCTCTCTCCGTCCCCCAGATGGTATGGATAGGACGCACCCGTATTACGGGGTAGGCCTGGAGTTATTTTATAGGGACCTTAGAGACGCCCCTCTCCCACAATTGCCTCCGTTGTCTTCATAGGTATTAAGGTCGGGCAGCCAACTTGGAATCGACTGTCCTGTCGGTCTCTGAAGTAATGCGTAGAGCCTATTACTCCCTCGGTGTTCCGGCCACCGGCTACGCGCCTCAGAAGGATGTTGCCGATCTCGGGGCACGACTCCTCCTGGTGTTATCTCCTTGTGCTGTGATCTCGTTTCTCACTTCTCCACAATATACTTCGCTTCGTGTCCTTTCTTAGGATGCTGCCGCAATGAGGTGCAGGCGCAGCTCCGTAACGCTCTATCTCGTGCTAGGCCACTGTCAGGATCCCACCCCTGACAGGTCCTCCCTGGGTCTCCCCAGTCAGCTTTCTCTCTAACTTCCTATCCGACTCCCAGTTTTACCAGACTGTGAGGAGTGGCCTAGTAAATAGGACCTTTTGCTCCCCCTGGTGGCCGGAGTGTGAAATGTAGTGTGTGACTGTGATACCTGGTCAGGTGAACTCTTTTAGTACAATCAGACGTACCATCACTCCCCCTGGTGGAAGAGCGACAATACTGCAATGACCAGGACTCTGGGGCACTGCACTTGCGTGTGTTGCAGCTGTTGAAATAGCCAAAAGACATGCAGGCGCAGGGACTCAAACATAATATTCGAGCACGCCGAAGTCACTCGGTTAGCGCTCGAGCATGCTGAGATAACACCTTATCCGAGCATGTTTGCTCATCACTAAAGGAAACTAACCTCGAGATATCACTATTGTGTCTTTTGTGCCATCACAGTCTTATTGCTCTCCTACATTATACTATACTACAGATTTCAGCTTTTAGTGAGCGTATAAAAAAAAGGCTTGTATTTAGATTTTTAGGGTAGTGCTTTTTCCAGTGTTAGTATTTATAGTCATCACCTCAACGTAAATTGTAATTTTATTTTTTTAGGGGGCAGCCAGTATTTGTAAGCTAATACATCGCTCTCAGATACATGTAGCACAGACTACTTATTAACCAGAGCACATGCATGCTGCATCCTTAGACCGGGGACTGGCACCATGCCGTTGTAAGACACAGTGGGACACATGCATAGTTCTATTAGGGAAAATTGTCAGTGTTGCTAGGTTACAGGCAATTTTACATTTACCAAATCAATGATTATTTGTATGTCCTTTTTTTTTTTTTTTCATTTTGCTAGAAAACATGTTCCCGTGAGGAGTTTTGAGTGACTAACAGTGAACAGGTCTAACAGTCTGCACCTTATTATATGCACAAGTATCCAATCTATAGTGCTACTGGCACCAATTTGTGCTTCTCATACATACATAGATGTGACTCAATACTTGTCTCATGAAGACAGCCCCATTCATTATGACAGGATGTCAACAAAAGAGGTGCCCTGATAGGGAGTAGGGTATTACACTACATGGCAAAGGTTTTTCCTTCCTTGTCAGCTGAATAAAGCATCTAGTCTTTGCAATCTATTTGCAGACTACAGATTGTTTTATCGGAATGTTTCCATATCTAAGGTTCTATGCACACCAACACTGCTGCTGCTTTTTAGTAAATGTTTTACTTCACCTCACAGTGCTGGATTTACAGTTACACTGCTCAATACTACTTTATAATGTCTTCAATGAAGCTGCAGTGTCTGAGTGAGATAAGGGAGCAGGATCTACTCTTGTTCCAAAAAGATATAAGAGCAGGATCTTATCTTGTCTCAGAGAGATAGGGGAGCATGATCTCCTCTAGTTTCAGAGAGATAGGGGAGCAGGATCTCTCCTTGTCTCAGAGAGATAGGGGAGCAGGATCTCTCCTTGTCTCAGAGAGATAGGGGAGCAGGATCTCACCTTGTCTCAGAGAGATAGGGGATCAGGATCTCTCCTTGTCTCAGAGAGATAGGGGAGCAGGATCTCACCTTGTCTCAGAGAGATAGGGGAGCAGGATCTCACCCTGTCTCACACAAATCACCTAAGCAGACAACGGAGGCAGCTGTGGGAGAGGGGCGACTCTAGGGTCCCGGAAGAACTCCAGGCCTACCCCGTCATACGGGTGCGTCCTACCATATCACCTGGGGGACGGAGAGAACAAACATCAGAGACAGACAGAATCAGTTGTGAGGACTATCCCGGGAGCTCAGCAGGGAAGGACTACAACACACAGCGCTAGAAGGTAGACACTGATTCCCACCTGTAAAGAGAACTCCTGATGTGCCTTTGGACCGGCCGGTCTCAGACAGCCCTGTTGACAGCGCTCTGGACTAAGGATTCTAAAACCTTCAGTAAAGAGGTAAAGAGACTGCAACCTGGTGTCCTCGTTATTTATTGCGACTGGCACTTCACAACTTCACCATCATTCACCACTCTTTTACCGGACGTCCCCCTGACAGGCAGGGCCACGGACCGGGCTTAGCCGCCGTGACAACCCCCCAAAACAGAGACTCTGAGGCCCGGTGCCGGGTACCCCTCGGCCCTGCGGCAGTGGGGGCGCTCCATTTTGGCGTCACGAACAGGATCTACTTAAGCCTGAAGAATCAGGTCATGTGTGCCTTGGAACTGTGATTTATTGTGCTTGGACTGTGTATTGCCATTTACCGCCAAAATTCGCCATTGCCGCGCACGGGGGGAGGAGCCTTAGTTTCGTGGGTGGAACCGGCCAAAAGAAGCGCGGAACGGAAAGCGCGGTAAGGCGCCAATCCCGGAAGAGGAACTCCGACTTCCAGCAGGTTAGTGGGAGGAAGGGACAGCCATGTCCGAGTCGGGAGGAGAGGAGGTGGCGGCTGCAGCCGCGGACGCAGGGGCAGCTCCGGTCCCCGCAGCGGGCGAAGCCGCGGCCCTAATACCACCACTGGCAGCCCCGGAGCCCGCCCCCCCATCAGCCAGGTGGACACTGCCGCTACCACAAAGGCCATAATGCCCTTCTCTATGCCATACCTGCCCGGAGCGGCCTGGCTCCCGCGATACTCTGGGGAGTCACATACATTCACTGACATTAAAGAAGGGCTCTGCAGCCTGCTCGAGTTCTATCCCCTGACCGAGCCTCAGAAGGTTCATATGATAATCGGCCAACTCTTTGGAGCAGCTCTGAGAGAAGTGAAGTCCTGGCCCGCCGCAGATAAGGGAACGGCACAGCAGATTTTTGCAAAGCTTAAAGCCACCTTCGATACCCGTACAGCTACAGAAATTAAATTGACTTTCTATGGGTGCAAACAGAGACCGCAGGATAGCTTACGGGACTATGCCCTTAATCTCCAGGAGGCGATGCGGGCCATTAAGCAGAGTGACCCCGACAGCATGCAGGATGAGGATAAACTTCTGAAGGAGCGGTTCATTGAGGGGCTCCTGTGCAGTCACCAACGGGGCCAATTGTACTTCTTGGCCATGCAAAATCCAGACTTGACTTTTGCGCAATTCAAGGATAAAGCTATCCAGGAATTGCAGGAGCGACAGCCTAGCCGTGCAGCACCTCTCAGGCGCCCCGCTCTCACATACCACCAGGAGGTGGCGTCGGATGTTCCAGTCGCCGCCGAGGCCGATGCCCAGAGCCTAGAAGACGATTCCCCTGCAGGACTCCGCCTCCAGATGCAGGAGCTGACCAAGAGCGTTGCTGCCCTGGCCCGGACGGTGCAGTCCCTACAGGAGGCCCCCAAGGAGAAGATCCAGCTGGCCTCCAGACCGGAGGATGTTCCTTGGATGCGACAGAGGAGGACTCCGCCGACCAGAGGCCGGGCCGACGATCGCTTCCATCAGGATGGACGACCTATCTGCCGCCGCTGTCATCAGGTGGGCCACCTTGCAAGGTACTGTCCTTTAAACGAGCAACCCCTGGGGCAAAGGGCCAACCCCCAGGAGTAGGACGGTCAGGCCCGCAGCATTGGAGAACCAAATACATTGGAGGACGACCAGTTCTCCCTGTAGTGGTTGATGGGATCCCCTTGAACGCTTTGCTGGACACCGGTTCTCAGGTGACAACTATACCTTACGTGCTTTATAAACGGTATTGGGAGGACACCGATATTACTCGTGGCCCTGACGATGATTTCACCATAATAGCCAGTAATGGTCAGCCGTTACCACAAGTGGGGTATAAGGAAGTCACCATCAAAGTGGGGCGGGTGGAATTGAAAGCCCAAGGGATTGTGATTGTTGATATTGATCGTCGAGAATGTAATCCCATGATGACTCTTGGTACTAATGTTATAGAAAATTGTCTTGCAGAAGTTATTGTTTTGTTGCAACAGGTGGCAGAAACTGCTGGTCACAGTGAGCAACGTGCCCTGCAGAAGGAAATCAGAGCTCTGATGCAGAGACAGCAGGTAGAGCTGACTGGTGGTGAGATTGGTCGTGTCACTGTGAGTGATTCAAACCCCATCGCGATACCCCCCAGGAGTGAAATGTTAATATGGTGTCGGGCAGCCATAGGCCTCAGGGGAAAGGACTACCAGGCCTTGGTAGAACCCGTATATTCAGACAATAGGCCTACTATTCTAACCGCCAGGGGGGTGGTTGACGTTCGCCAGGGGAGGGTGCCTGTACGTGTCCTCAATTGTGGGGAGGAAGAAGTTCACCTCACCAAGTATGCCACACTCGCCAAATTGTTCACTGTTAATAATAGTGTGATACAGACACCTGAACCCTTGGTCCCGTCAAACGTGGCAGGGGACAACGCTTCTGCAGAGCACTCGAAAGACTGGTGTCGGGAATTGCATGTGGGCACTGATTCTACCCCATTCCATCAAAAACAGGGGGCCTACAGGGTGGTACACGAGTACGAGCAGGTATTCAGCAAACACCCCTTAGATTTCGGGCAGGTGAAAGGGATCCAACATCATATCCCCACGGGAGATCACTGACCCATAAAAGAGAGATATCGTCCTGTACCCCCAGCTCATTACCAGTGTGCCAAAGACATGTTGCGGGAAATGAAGGAGGCTGGGGTGGTGAGAGACAGCTGTAGCCCCTGGGCAGCTCCATTAGTCCTTGTTAAAAAGAAAGATGGCACCATGAGGATGTGTGTTGATTACAGGCAGTTGAATCGCATTACACATAAGGACGCATACCCACTGCCCAGGATAGAGGAGTCTCTGGCTGCTTTAAAATCTGCTAACTATTTCTCTACCTTAGATCTCACCAGTGGGTACTGGCAGGTTCCTGTGGCGGAGGCGGACAAAGAGAAGACGGCCTTCACGACACCAATGGGTCTCTGCGAATTCAATTACATGCCCTTCGGATTGTGCAATGCTCCAGGGACGTTCCAGAGGATGATGGAGTGCTGCCTGGGACACATGAACTTTGAAACCGTGCTGCTGTATTTGGATGATGTTATTGTTTTCTCTAAGACCTACGAAGACCATCTGAAGCACATGGCCGAGGTGTTTGAAGCTCTGTCCAACTTTGGCTTAAAGGTGAAACCGTCCAAGTGTCATCTGCTGAAACCTAAAGTGCAGTACCTGGGCCATGTGGTGAGCGCTGAAGGAGTGGCCCCAGACCCAGACAAGGTCACGGTGATCAAGGACTGGCCAAAGCCCAGTGACCTCCACGAAGTCCGGCAGTTCCTCGGGCTGGTCGGCTATTACCGGAGGTTCATCAAGGACTTCACCAAGAAGGCCGCACCTTTGCAAAACCTGTTGGTGGGACAACCAAAGAAGACTAAGGGGAGGAACACCCCATTTGACTGGAATGAGGAGCTGGAGGGATCCTTTACTTGTTTGAAGTCGGCACTGACGGGTGAAGAGGTACTGGCCTACCCCGAATATGACCAACCGTTTGTGCTGTACACGGATGCCAGCAATGTGGGATTGGGAGCCGTGCTGTCCCAGGTCCAGAAAGGCAAAGAGAGGGTGATCGCTTACGCCAGCAGAAAACTCCATCCCACGGAAAGAAACCCTGACAACTACAGTTCCTTTAAGCTGGAATTCCTTGCCATCGTCTGGGCAGTGACAGAGAGGTTTAAACACTACCTGGCCTCCGCGAAATTCACCGTCTTCACGGACAACAATCCGCTAACGCATCTGGACACTGCCAAACTCGGGGCCTTGGAACAGCGGTGGATGGCCCGGCTGTCCAACTATGATTTCACCATCAAGTACCGGGCAGGACACAAGAATGCTAATGCCGATGCCTTGTCCCGAATGCCCAATTTGCCAGAAACGGGAGAAGACCCGGAGGCACTTGAAGAGGTGGAGCTGCCTGCCTTCCATCGCCCCAAAGCCACTCAGAACTCTCATCATGTGAAGAACAGGCACAAGAACCAACCGGATGCCACGCTGAATCCCCTGCCCCATCACGGATGGGCGGAAACCCAGGATGGTGACCCCGCGGTCCGTCGGGTGAAAGAGCTCTTGACGCAGGTAGGGTTGCACCCTGGCCCAGATGATCCACAGGAGACCCAACAGCTGTGGAAGGGGAGAAGCAAATTGTTTATCCATGATGGCAAGCTGTGCCGGAGGAGCATCGACCCACGTACTCATGAATTGGTGTGGCAGATAGTGGTGCCAAGGCGAGATGCGCCCATGGTTCTGGGAGCCTACCACGATGGAGCCGGACACTTCGGATGGAGGAAGCTAGAGAGACTACTCCGAGGGAGGTTCTATTGGGCTGGCATGAAGAGAGCCATTGAGAAGTGGTGTCGGGAGTGTGGTCCATGTAGTCTACGCAGGAAGGACCGTGGTAGTCAACGGGCTCCCCTGCGGCCTATCATCACCAAACGGCCGCTCGAACTGGTCGCACTGGATCATGTGAAACTGACACCTAGCCGGTCAGGCTATATCTACGCCCTTACCATCGTAGATCACTACTCCAGATTTTTGGTGGTCGTACCTGTTAAGGATCTAACAGCTAGGACTGCCGCCAAAGCCTTCCAGCAGTATTTTTGTCGGCCCCACGGCTACCCGGAGAAGGTACTGACCGATCAGGGACCAGCATTCGAAGCAGAAGTGTTCCAAGAGTTCTGCCAACTGTACGGGTGTAAGAAGATCAGAACCACCCCATACCATCCTCAAACCAATGGGATGTGCGAAAAGATGAACCAAGTGGTGATCGACTTATTGAAGACCTTACCCGTGGAGGAACGGAACATGTGGCCGACCAAGTTGCCTGACTTGGTGGATATGTACAACCACATCCCAGTAAATTCCACCAATTGCACTCCAGCGTACCTGATGCGAGGAAGGTCTAGAAAGTTACCTGTTGATCTGGACATGGGGGTCCTAGTCCCCGAAGATACCTCGTCGGATGCGGATTGGGATGCAGAAAGGCAGCGAAGGTACCGCCAAGTACAGGAGTGCGTGGAAAAAAGTCTTGCCCAGGCTAGGCAGAAACAAGAAAGGGACTACAACCAGCGTGCTCCTGCGATTCCCCTGTCCCCTGGTGAGCAAGTACTCAAGCGAAAGAGGAGACTACACAAGCTCGATGACCAATGGGAAGCGGAACCGTATACCATCCTGCCATCCGATTTCGACAACACGAAGGTCTGTCTCATCAGCAAGGACGGAGGGGAGACCTCGACAGCGATATCCAGGGATCACTTTAAGGTCTGCCCCGATAAGTTGAGAGAGAAGGACGCGGCCCCAGAAATCTCCCCACCGGTGGAAAAGGAGAAGATGATCCACACCGTCCTTGGAGACTTTCCCCAGTCCTGGACTCAGATAAATCACGCCATCGTGGTACCTGTTCTAACGTTCCCACAGCCGGACCCACCAGAAACAATGGTAGTACCCGACCATCTGGCCCCGCAACCTCAACAAGCCCTACCTGAAGATGCTGTGCCGACCGCTGAACTGGCAGATCCTCCCTCTGCTATCGGTGAGCCTGCCGTACCCACTGTTGCTAGCAGCAGCCCTGAGAGCTCTAGCCTGCCAGCGCTACCCAGACTCACTAGAAGTGTAGCCAGAAGACAGTGCACTACACCAGCGGTAGCAAGTATAGCGGGCCCTGTTAGGTCAATAGCAACCCCTGCGCTGCGAAGGTCCACGCGCAGCACTCAGAATCAAACTCCCCTCCGCTACAAAACTTGGAGGTATTAATAAGGGCTGCTATTTAGTTGAAAATGTTTGTGTACATATCTTTTGTTACAGGTTGTAAAATGGACAATAGAGTAATGGACGGTGAATTGCTCAAAAACTTTCCAAAGGGGGGACCCCTTTGTTTACCCGGGGTCCCCGCTGTTTCAATCATTGAACTGAGAGTCATAAACTGTGCATGACCTAACTTTTGCAACGTTCAAGAGTCCTCACCTCCCATAAAGGGAAGCACTGTTATGTTTAATTGTTTATGCTATTTCAAAATTTTGTGTGTTTTCTGTTAACATGTATTGTTGTTCTTGTTTTCCCAGCCCGGGAGTACTGGATTTAACCGGGGGGAGTGCAGCGCCCCAGAGTCCTGGTCGTTGCAGTGATGTCGCTCTGCCACTAAGGGGAGTGATGTTACGTCTGATTGCACTAAAGGAGTTTCTCTGATCAGGTAACACTCGCACTTCACTTCACACTCCGGCCACCAGGAGGGGTGGTTCTATCTAGTAGGCCACTCCTCACACTCTGGTAAAACTGGGGGTTGGACAGGAAGACAGGGAGAGAAGTAACTGGGAAGAGCTAGTGAGAGGACCTGTCAGGGATGGGATCCTGGCAGACTCCTAAGAGCAGAACTAACCAGTGAACAACGGGAATACAGAAAAGAGGCATTAGGACCAGAAGGAGTCGTGCTGTTAGACCGAGGCAACATCCTTCTGAGGCACAAACAGTCGGTGGCCGGAACGCCGAGCAAGTAAGAGACTCTAAGTACTACTGCAAACCACGGCCGGACAGCCAATTATAGGTTGGCTGTCTCACACAAATCACCTAAGCAGACAACGGAGGCAGCTGTGGGAGAGGGGCGACTCTAGGGTCCCGGAAGAACTCCAGGCCTACCCCGTCATACGGGTGCGTCCTACCATATCACCTGGGGGACGGAGAGAGGACGAACATCGGAGGCAGACAGAATCAGTTGTGAGGACTATCCCGGGAGCTCAGCAGGGAAGGACTACAACACACAGCGCTAGAAGGTAGACACTGATTCCCACCTGTAAAGAGAACTCCTGATGTGCCTTTGGACCGGCCGGTCTCAAACAGCCCTGTTGACAGCGCTCTGGACTGAGGATTCTAAAACCTTCAATAAAGAGGTAAAGAGACTGCAACCTGGTGTCCTCGTTATTTATTGCGACTGGCACTTCACAACTTCACCATCATTCACCACTCTTTTACCGGACGTCCCCCTGACAGGCAGGGCCACGGACCGGGCTTAGCCGCCGTGACAACCCCCCAGAACAGAGACTCTGAGGCCTGGTGCCGGGTACCCCTCGGCCCTGCGGCAGTGGGGGCGCTCCATAAGCATACACTTGTAAGCAGGTAGTTAGGCATACGTTGGACAAATTCTTATTTTGTAAAAGTCTGCACCACATTTATTAAAGTAGCTGATATGTTTCAGGGTTCACAACAGCAAAAGCATTTGTCATGTTTTCTGCAAGGGTGAAGACAATCATAATGCATGCGCCTTCTGATCTCCAAGCTAGGGGGCAGTATCGTCTTCTTTTACAGAGAGTATAATGTCGCTCATCACTTCTCACCATATTGGAATACATGAATTTACATGAAGTGACATCTGTTTAAAATTGCAATACAAACCGTAATTTGCCACTGCAGCAATTCCTAAATAAGAACTTGATCTACATGTGATAAAATATTAAGTCGTGATCCTTAAAAACCACATTCAAACTGAATTTTTTTTTAAATTGTTCATTTGCTTTGCAAATGCAAAGTTAAAGGGGTTGTCCAGTGAAAATAAGTGAAAACACAGCATAGATGATAACATTAAGATCTCGAGGGTCCAGTCGTTGGGAGACATACCAATTGTCAGAACGGGGAACTTTCACCCCTGTTAGAATGGAGCGGCGGTGCTCATGCCCGACTGCCCTCCCATTCATTCACTAGGGGTCTGTCAAGCATTCAAGTGTTCTTTGGCATGAATAAAGTAAGGTTTCATCTAGAAAAAAAACCTGATGATTTTTATATCCGTCTGATATCCAAATGATGTCCATTTTATAAAACAACATATTAAAATATAATAAGCTAAATACAGGTTCCTATTTGAATAATTGCAATGCATCCATGAAAATGCATGATATACGGATACCACCTATATGATCCGGATCATGCACCCCCCATTGACTTATAATGTGCGAGTGTGAACCGAAAAACGGATTAAATTAGTGCATGCTGTGATTTTTTTTACACGCATGCCAGCAGTCCGTGTATAAAAAAGTTCATGTGAACTGCCATATTGACTTGCATTGGTCGTTGTGCTGTCCATATGCCATCTGCTTTGCATACGGACAGCACCAAGACGTTTAGTACGCTCATCTGAATGAGCCCAAATGACGATAAAAGTGCCCCATTCGGATGGGAGGGAGGGTTGGGTTTTTTTCCGGTTAAGTGTTAAATTCATGATATTTATTGGATATCATTACCTGTATAAACTACTATGAATTTAATAAACAGAGTTAAAAAAAAAAAAAAAGTGCCCCATTCTGACGATCAGTGCTGGTCCAGTGGTCGTAGCCCCAACAATCTATAAGTTATAAAGATATCTCCATAAAGAAACTTTCTAAACAGTCTTCATTACAATATTCTACCTTTTGCTTTTGTAGAGTGTCTGTTAATACTTTGTCTAGCTCAGCAAAAAAGATCCAAACCTGTCAGATCTTCTACTCTTGGTTCTGATGGCTCTCTAAACTACGAAAGACAGCAATACCCTGTATACATCCATATGTTACATGGAGCCATTATTACTGGGTGTGAGGCAGTGAGGGGAATCATATATGAACGTCGTTACGTGTCCCCCAGTATGTGCATAGAAACATACCCGCTGGAGAGTATTGTAATTACAGCCACAGCTGTGGATACAATGCAAAATAAAGCTGAGTGCGGACTTGCCCCAAAAATGTGCAATAGGTCTAGAGCAGAAGTGTCAAACTGCATTCCTCGAGGGCCGCCAACAGGTCATGTTTTCAGGATTTCCTTGTATTGCACAGGTGATAATTTAATCACCTGCACAGAATGATTCCAGCACCTTGTGGAATGCTAAGGAAATCCTGAAAACATGACCTGTTGGCGGCCCTCGAGGAATGCAGTTTGACACCTCTGGTCTAGAGGAAGGTTCATCCGAAACGCGCGTCGGGAGGGTGGGAGACGGCATGGCGCATCACTCATCGCTCGTCATCACTTGGTATGTTACTAGATATGTCATATGAATGCCTTGTTGATATCAATCTGTCCCTAGTGGTTGGATACCATTTATATGAATGTTTGGCACTCCAGACTGGGCACTAAACTACCGGTATGTCTAATTTTGACTGTTTGAGTGTCTATGCCACTCTGTCCCCCTACCATGCAGGTTGCAGGTGTTTGCCAATTTTAGCTTTTGCTGTCACTCATGACCTGTTGTATTTGTATTTCTAATAAAATTTATATTTGTAATATTTTGGACTAGTACACTGTTTTTCTTGTGGTAATATAGTCTAATTAGTGTGTCCTGCACATCCAATAATTTTGGCTTTTACATCTAATGTGTTGTTATGATGATGTTCCATCTCCTTAGAAGCCCTGTATGTTTTCCGTGTTTCTATAGGTCTAGAGGAAGCCTGGTATTTGGGGTACATGATTATGCGTGGTGTTATCAAACCCCAATTAAACAAAATTCAAGCCACTCAAAAGTGGGCCTTGCCTCTTACTATGAAAGTAAGAAGAGCATTCCTTGACATCATTCTGTATTACCAACGAATTATACCTAATTTTGCCGTGAGATAGGCATCTTTGACTAATCTCTTAAAGGAAAGAAAATCGGTCAGGGTTCTGTGGAACCATCAGGCAGAAGAAGCATTCCAGATAATGAAGTTGGCACTGTGTGGACAACTCATCCTCACCAGCCGCAACGTTAAGAACAGTTTTATCGTGCTAATGGATGCCTTTGAGGAAGGCCTAGGGGCGGTTCTGTCACCCTGGTTTCTGTTTTGATGAAGAGGTCCTGCGCGGCCTCGAAACACGTTGACCCTGTAAATCTGTTTTATGAATACATTTTATCTGTTGAAATCCATTGTGGATTCATCAGCAGCAGTGCAGGAGTGACATCTCCCTCCCTATCGTTTCGCAGGAGCCACATGTGACTCTTAGTGGCCCTGCAAGTGGCTTCCTACATTCCTAGCGGAAACTCAAAGTATTATTGTGCATTAGTTGGAACAGGGGGATGACAGCATTTCTAGAACTTGTTACCAGGGTTAAAACCATATCACTGCGATTTCACACTATTGTTAAAACCATATTACTTGCAGGGCTGTACTGTATATGTACTGAGCCCAAGGGGGTCACGTGTTGCGGCTGCAGTTTATTTATTTATTTTTTACTGCAATCACATTTAAAAAACACAGCACGATTGCAGTGTGTGAACACAGCTTAATCCAAGTCAATTATTATTATTATTGTCACAATTCACTTGATTAACTAAGCAATTGTGAAAATGATATAGTAATGGTACATAATAAACAATAATAATAATAATATAGACTCCTCAACACTGAAATTACAACTCCAGGATGAAAAAGTCTTAGAATTATGGAAATCACAGGATGAATAGACATATTAATGATATGCAAATACGGTAATAGAAAAATGGAAACAAAATTTTCAAAATCTCTCTATTTCTTTATTAAAGAGTGCCAAATGCAGAAATCCACACACAGCCTTGTCTGCTATCAATGAGGTTATTAATGGTTGTCTGGTGAATGTTCTTCCATGCTGAATGCACTTGCACATATCATCAAGATCTGCTGCTGGCAGTTCTTTTTGCAATTGCCAACAAATGCTGGCCTAGATGTGCTTGGTGGGAGACAAATCCAGAGACACTACAGGACATAGTAGCACGTTTAGACCCACAGGCTGCTCACAGTAGTACAAGGTGTTGGTAAACTGCTCCTGGGACAATTTGGAGAAATGGCGGTACCACTGGACCAAACAACTAAATCAATGTAACGCCGAGCTGTTAGTGGACCTGGAATGAAGACCACAGAGGCCCAGCTACCATAGATTATGTCATGTCACACCATGTAGGACTGGTGTGACGTTACGTCATTGAAGGTCTCTTCATGGTGTTACCCCCATGGTCTCCAGACCAGTCTGTGACTATCATTGCATCCTAGAGAAAAACGGGACTCATCGTTAAAGAGGATAGACCCTCATTCCAGCTTCCATTGCCATCTTGCTCTGTACCATGTTAGCCTTTGGTAGCTATGACATGAGGTCAATGAAGAGGCCACCATGAGTCCTTTCCCTTGCCAGACTGTGTCCGCACTGATCGGACATTGTAAGACGGTGGCAGCAAAAATGCTTGAAGGGGTTATCCCACATTTGAGCTCCAGCAGACACTGAGCTCTTATGTCACTGGCTTGATTTATGATGAGCTCACTGGACAGATGATGATGTAGGGGATGTGAAAGTATTGTTGTTCCCTTCTCCCCAACCCCTTTAAGTGTTTGTAATTAATGTGTTCGTACACAGTGGTACTGCTACACATAAAGTGTATTACCACCATGTACAAGAGCATTGCTGTACCTATTGTATATGGCTCTGAATATTTGATTGTTTACATGCCATTGTTTGCACACACATATGTTTTATAGGGAAAGTTTGTCCGCGGGCCTAGTATAGTGCTAGGGGCGTAGTGTCCATAGTTGGCCACTAGAGGGGGGGGGGCATTATAGTAAATAGTTAGAGTAGGAGGGGCACAGTGGGAATAAGAGGAGTTAGTGCTTCCTAGTTAGTCAGGGCCTGGGCGACTGTGCAGCTCACTGGGCTGCCTAGCCAAGAGTCACTGTGCCCCACAACATTAAGAAAGG
The DNA here is from genome assembly GCF_051348905.1 of Ranitomeya variabilis. NCBI lineage: Eukaryota > Metazoa > Chordata > Amphibia > Anura > Dendrobatidae > Ranitomeya > Ranitomeya variabilis. Next base: position 82,441,062 of record NC_135236.1, read on the forward strand.
TGCCCAGCATAGAACAGGACACCAAAGAATTCCTCTAGGAGGAAAGGAGTACGGGAACGCTGCGGACGCAGCTGAAGGAATCTGTCCCCATAGAGAGAGGAGTTTGTTCAGCCGGGCAGCACAAGCAAGATGTGGCAGGTCTTTGCCTGGGTGGCAGTACTTAGAACCGGGGCGAAGCGGTGTAGGACTCCCCCATGTGAGGCAAAAATTCCGGATGGAATAGATCCTGCGGGGCTGGAAGATTCGGTCTGACCCTCGGCTGAGCATAGTGAAGAAAAGGACAGAGAAGGGACAGAAAGGAACAAATCAACTGTGATACTTAAAGTGCCTGTATTTGAACAAGCTGTGCTGAGTAAAAGAGTTAACATTGAAGTTGAGCTGGAGTGTGCCTCCTTTATTGCGGGACCGTCTGTGAGGAATGCATCTCCGTACCGGGCAAGTCCAGATGGCGCAGAGAGCCAGCTACAAGGTACTGCAACAGAGCGATGTGAACTTACGCAGGAGGGGGTCCAGGGAGTGATACAGGGATTGCTGTCGGCCATGGCTACCTCCCTGGCTCCCCCTTCCTACAATGACATAAATACTCACTTCTGTGATAAGAAAAAAAAATAGGCAGGGAAATGTGTTCCCTCACACAAACAAGCAGCTGAGAGTCTCTGTAGTGTTATCAGTAGATTCACTTTCTCCCCTCACCAGGAGCTTTATACGTGCGACCATGATCTGCAGCAGCTCTTCATGGTCAGACACAGCCATTACACAGTACACAGCAGGGGCACATTCATTTTTTTAAACACATCCAATTGTGGAACTCATAAATATTCCAAGATCTATTGGTTAAAGTGTACTTTGCCTATGGGACAAACCCTTCAAATCCAATCGCCAAGCTATTCATGTGTTTCCAAGAGGAAGAACAGAGGAACCGCACAATACAAGGTCTAAGAGAAGATGCTCCATATTTGTTATTACATGGGGAATAGAAGTATTTACTAGAACAGATATACCGAAACTATTCTTGCATTTCCAGAAAGAATAACTAAGTCAGTGTAACACAAAGTGCTAAGAAAATAATTATTTCATGGAATGTGCACATAGTGTATTTAGTAAAACAGACATGGTAGGGGTGGAAACAGGTTCTCTTTAATTTGCTATTAAAATATCACATTTTTGTTTTATTTATTGAAAGTGGTAATGATGAAATTAGCCAATTACTTACAGATCGAAAATGAGATAGTGGAACCCTTCTTCTGATATACTGTCATGGAGGCGTACTAGAAAGAGAAGAGAAAGAGACATTTAAGAATAGAGTAGAGATAGCAATCATTGATATTTTGAGTTACGTCGCCAACCTCAAAATGCCAATTGTTATGACAGAATCGTGCTGTTCTCGTACTGGTTTTCTCCAGGATAGAAACCCCAGTAGGAAACTGATACTAGAACTGATCCCATGTTTTGCTGTGGAAGCAGTTTTGACTTTCGGTACATCATTTTTGATATTACCACAAATAGAATTGTCCATAAATAATGAAATACTAACTCAACATAGAGGAATCAGCCCCATACATTGCCAGTAGGTACTGTAACCTTGCCATGATATTAAAATAATATGTACATGTAATCTATCTAGCAGAGGAAGTATTTGTGGTTACAGGATAGGCTAATCATGACTACTTCTATAAATCGTGTAAAGGTTTTCTAGAGCAAGCAGGTAGGAGTCATACATAAAGTTGGCTGTTCCCGACAATTTTGGAGGGACAATATGACCATAATGTGGCCTATGAACTCTACCTCCAGAGATGATCTCACAGTAAAGAAGAATTGGACATGTTGAATGTTGTCCCCAGAGGTGTCTGGTAGAAGCTAACCCTCCTTTCCCCATACATAAGCATGTATGCTTGGCCAAGTGTGCATGTCTATGGGGGGTCTGGAGAGCCAGCCCATCGAAAGCTAAGTTCATCCAACAATTATCTAACAGGTATGGCCACGTCTGTACAATTTGGGACCCCAAAAAGAATTCACATTACAGAGCTGTCCTCTGACAATTATTCCTCCCTATCCCTCTCTCCATATACATCCAGCCAAGCATGTAGGTGTTCTCAGAAGGACCACTGCCAGATACCATTGATGGTGCCAGTGGCATAATTTTAAGTTCATAGGCCTCAATGTAAAATCTCCAAAAAGGCCCCCAACTATCACAGGTCAATAACAGTAATTGTAATTTCATTTGTCCCCCTAAGCTCCAGGGACCGAGTGCGATTACAACCCCTGCACCACCCACTATGGTTACGTCCTTGACGATTGCTTATCTCGTTGGGAATAAAATAATTGAGCAGAGGAAATGGAAAAACACTGGATCACCTTCTGGGAAGAGTCAGTAGCCCTCCTAAAATCGTCAGGTTCAGGACATACATCTGGTCAGATTAAGCAAAATTTTTTGAAGTGGTGAATCTGCCCAATAAAAAAGGTAATTATGGTCTTACCAATATTTGGGTGCTTTAACAGGCGGCAGATCCGGGCTTCACGCTCTAGTTTCTGATGATCTGTGTAGTGAGAAGAGAGGGCTCAGGTTAGCACAGAGGCTCTAGGCAGATTTTCCAATGGCGGTCCGTGTACTGAGATCTGCATTGTTCACACTTTAAACAACACCTTTTAATACACAAGACAACAGATAGCATACTTGTTCACTCCAGAATAGGACGGACGCTTTGTACTGAGTGGAATATATAGTGGAGGCAGAAGATCTGAAATAATTGAAGGGGGACTTTGTAAATAAAGAGAGGGCGGAGAGGACAATGGTACGGTACCTTCACCTATAGCACTAAAGAGTTGTTGGGCGCTCCAATTTTCCCATAATACTATATGTTATCGTAAGGAGAATTTTTATACTGAAGGCTATTTACTATACCCATACCAAGAATTGCCAACTATATATCGGTCAGCATAATCCTGAACTGTGCAAAAATCCATAATTATTAAGCGCAACCCATCAGTCATCCATAGTTAGATCCTAACCGTCTTCTATAAAAACTATGGAGGAAGCCTCGTCTACATGAACCCCATTGCCATCTCCAGATCAGAAACTTAAGCTGGTTTTACAAAAAGATAATAGAAAAATAGCATCTAACTAAACAAGCACAAGAACTCCAGGGTGCAAGAATGTAAGAAAAAATGGGACCCTTGAGGAAGCCACAGTCCTGGCGATACGTCTGGCAATTTTGTCTCTTTATAAACTTTTTCTAACTCATGTTTGACCCTTATTGGGATTTCTTTATGTATATTTTGTTTGTTTGTTTTTTTACTTAAAGTTACTGATGTTACATCTTGGGTTAGTTAAGAAGTACTTTGGCTATTTTTGTACATCTGGTCATCATTATGTTACTGATACACTCTATTGTATGTATTGCTATACACCTCTTGTGAACAGAAAAGGGCCTCTTATTACGGCTGGCCTGTTGCATTTGGTGCAAGCAATTGGATGCCTTTTTATTTGTTTTGTATTCTAAATTTAAATAAAGGTATATATTTTTTCATTATATTTTCTTAATTTGTAAAGCGCTGCGGAATATGTTGGCGCTATATAAATAAAATTATTATTATTATTATTATATACTGGCTGCACATCTTCGCTTTGCACAGTATGTCTCTCATTTTTTTTTCTATATAACTTCACCTGAATGTGATGTAGCAGTCTACATTTTATTAGTTATGAACACAACAATTTTTTTTACAAGTATTAAATAGTAATTAAAGGGGTTATCCAGCCTTAGGCAACAAGTTTGCTTACTGCACTGTGTGGATTCTCCGCGGGTGAACATGTGATCGCAAGTAGGCGATTTGCCTGCTTACAGCCACATTCCGACTAGTCTGTATCCGGCCTTGCTCAATACATTTGAATCGCAGTGCCCATCTAGTCGGCATGTGATCACATATATGCAAATCACATATGCAGCGCCCCCACCGCCGCAGGGCCGAGGGGTACCCGGTACCGGGCCTCTGAGTCTCTGCTCTGGGGTTGTCACGGTGGCTAGGCCCGGTCCGTGACCCTGCTGGTGGGGAGGCGACGTACAGTGAATGATAGATGTGGATAGTGTGGTGGTGCGGTGCAGTAAATAACGAGGACACCAGGTTGCAGTCTCTTTACCTCTTTACTGAAGATCTCTGGGTCCTCAGTCCGGATCCCGGATAACCAGGCTGCGCAAGTCCGGCCGGTCCGATGGCACCTCCAGAGTTCTCTTTGCAGGTGGAAATCTGTGCCTTCCTTCTAGCGCTATGTGTTGCGGTCCTTCCCTGCTGTGCTTACGGAAAGTCCCCACAACTGCTGTGTCTGTTTCTTAAGTTCCCTCACAACACGATTAGATGATGTTCTGCTAATCCTCCGTCCCTCCCTGATGTTACGGTTAGGACGGCACCCGTTTGACGGGTAGGCTCAGAGCTCTTCCGGGACCCTAGAGTCGCCCCTCTCCACAAGTTGCCCCCCAAGACTGCATAGGTGATTTAGGTGAGACAGCCCGCCTGAGACTGACTGTCCTGCCGTAGGTTCGAAGTATTGCCTGAAGCTGTATATAGAAATACTTCCTTCGGCGTTCCGGCCACCGGTTGTTTGCGCCTCAGTAGGATGTTGCCTCGGTCTTACAGCACGACTCCTACTGGTGTTCTCCTCTTGCTTTGATCTCGTTTCTCACTCAGCACAATCTATCTCGCTTCTAATCCTTCCTTGGGCACCGCCGCTATGCTGAGCAGGCACGGTCCTGTTACGTTCTTTCCTGTAGCCAGGCCTCTGGCAGGATCCCACCCCTGACAGGGACCCTACCGAATCTTCCCCCACAGCACCCTCTGCCACAAGGTGTTGCCTGGTTCCAACCCAGTCAGCTTTCCTCTCTAACTTCCTGCCTGACCCCCAGTTTTACCAGTCTGTGAGGAGTGGCCTAATGAATAGAACCCTTAGCTCCCCCTGGTGGCCCGACGGTGAAATGTATTGGTGTCTGTGATACCTGGTCAGATGAACTCCTTCAGTGCCATCAGATGTACCATAGCTCCCCTTAGTGGCGGAGCCACAGTACTGCAACGACCAGGACTCTGGGGCGCTGCACATACTTGCGGTCACGTGCCCACTGCTCCCAGCACCAGAGAATCCTCACGCCATAAAAGACGACATGCAGAGAATTTGACAGCTTCTTAATCATTTATGAGGCTGTTGAGCTCAGGTCAGAGATCCCTGCACATTCTGTACAATACGTTCTGTACACGGTCCGTGTTTCATGGACACTTGAAGTCGCCAGTAGGTTGCACAGTCTCAATGTTCATCATAAACAAGTGAGCATGCCGCACAGTCCTGACTCTCGGAGCCCACCGTATATAATAGCACGTGAATGCGACAAGCGTGATTGTTGATGTCATGCTGATTAACAACTTGTGTCCTACAGTCATGCAGCCGGGAATTGGCTGTCAATCAGCATGACATCCGCAGTCCTACCTTGTCAACAGAGCAGAGCGTAAGTGAAGTCGTTGCACTGTTGGAGCCGCAGAATTGGTCTGTGACAGCTCTGTGCCAGCAGACATTGGACACATCAGGCAGGTAGTTAGGCTGATAGTAAAAAATAAATATATAGTCTGGAATAACCCCTTTAAATTCTGATTCAAGAAAACTACCAAGGTCCAACAGCCCTAAGTTGTTGGGCTAGTTTTTTGGGAGCCACAATCATGGATACTGCTGTACAATAGCTTCAAAAACAAAGGTGAAAAATCACTTAAAAATATATTTTTCATATGTATACTACACCATAACCAACATCCAAAAACCACCATCCTGCACATTTCCATCCTTAAAAAATGTATGAAAACCGTATCCATTTTTCATACAATTGCAGTCTGTGGAAGATGGATATCCATATATTGCAATATGTTTTTATTCTTTTTTTCTACATTCTTTCTTTCATATATATATTTTTTTTTTAAAGTCATGGGAAAACTTGACAATCCCCCACCCACATCCTTAAAAATACTTTTTTTTAAAGCTGAGAACGGATGCAATTTATGTTAAGAAACATAATAAAATATATAATCACTGCACTCGTACAGGAGAAGGTTTACTTCAAGGGGATAATTTATTGCTGAAAAGTGAGGCGACAGGAAAAAATGTAACGTTTCGGCCAATCAGTGGCCTTGATCGCAATGTCGCCTTTCGTAGGTTCTTTTCTAGAATTTGAACATGTAGTGTCGTTGAGGTAGATAAATATGAGGGTGTATACATATAATCCACACTGAGGGAAAAAATTTTTTTTTTGCACTGGGGTCCAAAAGACGCCAAGGTAGGAATGCATACAGTGTGCATCGACAGGCAATAAGATTGGTATTTGGTTTTGAAAAATGGACACGTCTGTGTTTAAATGGAGTTACTGTGCTGGTCGGCGTTAGTGATACAGTGGAAATGCTGAGATATATATATCCAGGCAAGGAGGATTTATAGCCAAAAGAGGGTTTGGAAACAAGTCCGTTGGGGGCACAGCTGTGCCTGCAGATCAGGCAGTTTCTCTGGAGTTGCTGCAGGAGCCAGCATTGGTGGCTAAATGGGAGATGCTGACACAGACATGTCTGAGCAGAAGCACCACCGGACTGGACCTGGGCCGGATAGGGTTAGACCCGCATAGCAGGCTGAGCACAGCGTAGAAAAAGCTCAGCAAGGACACCAGACTCCATCTTTAACAAATGAGCCTAGGAAGTTCACAGTCACTGGGTACGGGGTGTTAGACACAGAAGGACTTCAGGAACATAACACAGAGGACACAGTTCAGACAGGATCAGGTACTGGATATGTAGCCTCCAGAATAGGCAGATCTGGGTACTCTGCCCCCAAAACAGGCGTAAAAACAAGACACTAACGGATCTGGGTATTCTGCCCCCAGAGCAGGCGGGATTTGGGTATTCTGCCTCCAGACCAGGAGGAAAAACAAGACACTAACGGATCTGGGTACTCTGCCCCCAGAACAGGTGGAAAACAGGTATCGGCTCTCCCAGAGCATACTGCAGACAGAACGGGAGCTAGATACCTCACACACAAGGCAAGACTCAGAAACACAATGCAATGCTCTGGCAACGCCCAACAGGAAAGAGAGAGTTTATATAGGAGCTGCCCCTCAGCGATAGGCTGAGGAAAGCAACACAGGTGCACACACAAACCCCAATAAAAGCAGGGTAGGTATGGCCGCGCGCACCCTAAGCACAAACAGAAACCATTGCAGCACAAACAGCACAGGGACTGTGGCTTAGGGCACCTGGCCTGAACACACATGGAAAGTCATGCACCAGCTGCAGAGGACCTTGCAACCTACGGATAGCTTCCACAGCGGCAGCCAGGGACCGCACATACAGGTGGTCATGCAGCAGAGCAAAGACATCACAGCACATGTACAGCTACGCAGCGGCACAGGGAACTGAGCCGCATCCATACAGGTAACAGACTACAGTATCCCTGCAAGTTAGAGGGAGAGGAGCAAAGGGTTAAAGCAGATACATGCCGAGTAACGTCGAAGAAACAAGGTATAAACCCACTGGAGTTACAGCATCTTTTGGACCCCAGTGCAAATTTTTTTTTCCCTCAGTGTGGATTGTATGTTTACACCCTCATATTTATCTACCTCAACGATACTACATGTCCAAATTCTAGAAAATAACCTACGAAAGGCGACATTGAGATCAAGGCCACTGATTGGCCGAAACATTAAATTTTTTCCTGTCGCCTCACATTTCACCAATAAATTATCCACTTGAAGCAAAACTTCTCCTGTACGAGTGCAGTGATTATATATTTTATTATCGATGGCATTACTGGCTCCTTTCACTAGCACCGTCACCTCCACAGAAGTCGAGTGCTAGCCTTCTTCTTCTTCTATCTTAAGAAACAGACATACTTGCTTTAAAATGCATCCGTTTTACAAGGATACATTTGTTTGTTTACAATATGCAAATGTGTAGCTGTAAAAAAAAAATACCAAAAATGTGGTGTGAATTAGGCCTAAAACATTTTTCTAGAACTGGTTTTCAGGATGAAAAAATTAAAATGCTGTGGATCCTCCTCTTTCAGAAAGCTCAAAAATAAAAACGACAGACTTGGTGCAAAAAAGTTTACAAAAGGAGCAGAACTTTTAGAAATATGTGTAAAAACAAAAAATAACAAAAACATCTCCACACTGTTGTTCCTATAAAGAAGTACCATGAAGTAGGAGTTTGCAGTTCCCATAGCGGCATCAAAATAAATTTCCTGAACCTTTTTTATATAGTGTAAGCACATTTATTTTGTTCCAAGTCCGGTATGCCCCCCGGACCCCTACTCCACTGACAGGTTCTTCCATTAGCATAATTTATTTATTACTTCCTATTAATCTCTTCTGTGGGAGACTATCTATGATGCATTCTTTCAAGAACGATAATCATCTCCTAGAACTCGGTGACTACTTGTAGTCAATTGCTTAAATATTAAAATATTTTTGCCACCGTTTTTAGTTGAGGTAGGGCAAGAGCTCCCTGGCACACACATGACTACCACCAATACCAGCTGATAGGGGCAACCTACTTGCGCTCATGTAGGGTATGTAGGAAGGTGAGCAATCAGAGGTCCACTTTCTGTCGCAGGATTGGGAGAGGTGTCAGACTGAAGAACATTGGGCCCACCAGAGGATTCGATTCTGAGGGCCCAACTTTCTCCCCCAGTCAACCTAGGAGCTGCAAGGTTTGCACTATGAAATCTCCTGAAGAAGAAGCCAGGGCCCACCGGAGGAATATCCAGTTCTCTGGTGGGCCAGTCCAACCCTGATTAGGAGTATGGTGCCATTGCCACACAATGAATGGTTACATGTCTAGGCCATGAAGACCTATCTCCGATGGTATGGAGCCAATTGGGGCACGCGGGGATGATAAAAAGCAAATTAGATTCAGAGATATGACAGCAAATTGATCCTTTGCAAGAAAGTCTTGCTACTGCTCCTCATTTTTCTCTTTGCTAAGAACAAATATCCTTCCCATTGGCCCCCAAACCTTGTGGTGCAGGGCTGTGAACCCCCACTATTTAACAAAAACCTATGGCACCACACATAATAAGACTTTAGACAAGTAAGGATGGCTTAAGTCCTTAGGAAGCCCGCCTGCCGGGTTTTCACAATCTCAGAACTGCATTCATAGACGTTTCTTTAATGGCACCATCTCACAGGGATAAAGCGTTTCAGGTAGTGAATCCCCTGTGTCAGATCAAGATAAAGGAAATTCTTTGACGAAACTCTTGAATCGTGGAAACCACTTCTCAATAAAAGTTGACATTGTCACAAATGATATCAAAAAGTGTTTTCCTATTTTCTCTTCCATTTGAACATTTTTAGCAGCTCTATTAAAGAGGTTGTCTAGCCTTGGGGTACAGAGCTCAGTCTATGTGACTTCAGACTTGTGAATCCTCATAGTGTGCACAGTCATAATTCTCCAGTGCCTGGGCCAGGAGCGGGTGGTCATACGACCGACTGGAGGTATGTAATTTACATCATTTTGGTCATATTCCAACTAGACATGTCCGGCCTTGCTTAGTACTAGTGAATTGAGCGAGGCCGCATATGTCTAGGCGGCATGTGACCATATGTATGCAAATACATGCGGTCGCATGTCTACTCCCAGCGCCAGCATTGAAGAATCCTGACAGCGGCCACACTGCACGTTGTGAGTATTCATAAGTCTGCAGTCATACAGCGTGACTTCAAACTTGTACCACAATCCTGGATGACTCCTTTAAGGAAAACTGCCAGCTCTACCCTCACCTACTGTATCCTTGTAGATTGTGAGCCCTCGCGGGCAAGATCCTCTCTAATTCTGCACCAGTCACGACTTGCATTGTTTAAGATTACTGTACTTATTTTTTTTCTGTATACCCCTTTTCACATGTAAAGCGCCACGGAATAAATGGCGCTATAATAATAAATAATAATAATAATAATCTTTTTGGTTTTGGAACTCAAGATCATAAACTTCCACCAATGTTAATATTTGTATGAAATGTCAAAAGATGGTTTTAAGGTTTTTTTGCCAAAATCCATAGGGTAGGGTATAACTTGGTGATTGCTGGGGGTCTTACTACTGGGATTCCCCCCAGTGATCGCAAGATAAGGACTCTGCCAAGAATGTGCACCTCCACTTCATTCAATGTCAATGGGACTGCTGGAAATAGCCGAATACAGCGCTCGTCTTTCTCTGGCAGGTCTACAGAAAGTGAATGGAGTGTAGGGAGAGCATGTGCAGGTCTGTTCCATGTGGGATGGTGCCGCAGAGCACCAATATTAGTAATAGATCAGTGCTGTCTGTACGGCATTCTTAAAGTGAGCCTTAGTTTCATTGTTGGAGTATCGGTTTAAGTATCATTGGAACCTCACATGACGTAGACTTCAATAATCAGAGATACAACGATACCTTTTGGAGTCCTAAACTGCGAAGTGCTGAAATGTTCTAACATTTTCTAACCATTATTCACTCATTCCCTAGGAAACTGGGATAATTCCATGGAAAAATGTTTAAAATCTGTGACGGTCCCAGGAGAATAGGTCTACTGACGACTGTGTGACAGAAATGACTCATCTTTATTTTTTGCTTGTTTGGACAAAGCATTGTGCCGAAATTGCAGTTATGAGCACTCAGCCCCCAGGTTGAGATACCAAGTGACAAGATGCTGAGAGCCCGCTGCCAGCACGGCCAGCACTAGGCAGCAATAAGTCAGTACACGTCCTCCACATGACATCACATCCTGCTTCCTATTGGCTAACTCCCATCAATCAATTTCCAGCATTGTGCCCCCAGCCAGCTGCATTGTAGCCAGCTTTAATTTCACGGCTGACGGATTAGCACTTCTGGTGACCTCAGCAATGAGAGTACCATGACTGACTGGCGCAAAATGCCTTATCAGGCAAATAAAACCACAAACTACAAAAATGTAATACGCAATGAGTACCACTAAATAAACTCATTTGTCACAATCTTCTGATAGTAAAACAACAACTTAAAGGGATTGCTGTGGTTGTGTGTGATAGTAATAACCATAACTTGGATTGCAGATTTTCAACTTTAACACTAGACCAAAATTGCAGCAGCTAGAAAGTAGTAGCTCAGACAGATGCCCCCCAGAAGGGGCTTAGGGGAGGGTTCCATGATTCAGGAGGGATGCTAGGCCTGGTTCGGTGTGTGAGGGGTTAATTTTTGGGGAGAGATTTGAGTGGGTAAGGGGAGGGGAATGAGGGGTGAGGGGGTTTGAGGGTCTTTTTAGGTTGGTTAGTAGGAGGGACTGTTGTGGGGCATAGATAGGTTAGTGTCACGAAAGGGGCAGGCATTCTACACCTGGATGCCGGACTTACATCTTCATTAGGACAGTGAACTTACATCGTGGACTTACACCTATGAAGATGGAGGCCTTGCTTCAAGAGATGAGGTCTATGGCGGAACAGAGAAGCCAGCAGTGGTGTTATGACCCCAATGGCGAGGGTCTCAGAGATATCAGCAAGTCTGCGAAGTACAAAAATCCAGCTCATAGGGCAGTGGTAACTGGGTTGACCATATATCTACTCCTAACGCCAACACTAGAAGTAGCCGGGGAACATGCCTACGTTGGTCGCTAGATGTCTCGCACCAGCCGGAGAGCTAACTACCCCTAGAAGAGGAAAACAAAGACCTCTCTTGCCTCCAGAGAAAAGACCCCAAAAGTAGGATAGAAGCCCCCCACAAATAATAACGGTGAGGTAAGAGGAAATGACAAACACAGAGATGAACTAGGTTTAGCAAAGAGAGGCCCACTTACTAATAGCAGAATGTAGAAAGATAACTTATATGGTCAACAAAAACCCTATCAAAAATCCACACTGGAGATTCAAGAACCCCCGAACCGTCTAACGGCCCGGGGGGAGAACACCAGCCACCCTAGAGCTTCCAGCAAGGTCAGGATACAGATTATATACAAGCTGGACAAAAATGCAAACAAAAACAAATAGCAAAAAGCAAGAAAGCAGACTTAGCTTAATCAAACAGGAACCAGGATCAGAAGACAAGAGCACTACAGATTAGCTCTGATATCAACGTTGCCAGGCATTGAACTGAAGGTCCAGGGAGCTTATATAGCAACACCCCTGACCTAACGACCCAGGTGAGCATACAAGGGATGAATGACATACCCAGAGTCAAATCACTAGTAGCCACTAGAGGGAGCCAAAAGGTAAATTCACAACACAGTGGCTCCAGAGCCAGATGGAGCAGTGGACTACAGCCAGAGGAGTCAGCGAGGTGACCGAAGAACTGGTACCTCCAAAATGTTCAAGGAGGTCCCAGCCTCCAGAGAGACTCAGCCCTGATGTGACTCCTCCTGCAAGACGAGCCCCAGCAGAAACCCATCAGGGCCGCCAGCAGTGCCTCTGCCTTCACCGTCAGCATGGCGATCAAGGAGGAATCCACTGCGCTAGCCTGGTATCAGGGAGGAGGTGAGTAATGTCACTGGCCCCTCCTCCTCTTCTGAGTTGCGGCATGGCATCAGCGTGCTGACGCAGTCGGCGGCGTCACGTGAGCTGGCCATGAAACCAGAACTGCAGCCTGCTCAGCTGCGTAGTTCCCACTAGCAGGAGAAGCCGGGAGAAGATCTGCGGTAGGCATCGGGGTCGGTGACGCAACACAGCAGACCCGGGTGTACCAGCAGGAGGGCCAGGAGCCAGCGGTGCTGTCAGTGCTAGGGAGCAGCACAAATGGGCTAAGAAGCAGCAGGGTGGTTCCAGGAGTGCTAGCTGCAGGCATACAGCTGAAGTCCCTGCTCCTTTTCCCAGACGGCGAACAACTCACACCAGCACGACAAGATTGGGTTGTGGGTTGACTATGCCAGGTTGTCATGGAGATGTCCCCAGGCCTGAGTCTGCATCAGAAGAAGAGGGCCAAATGTCATCAGGCAGTGAAAACCAGAGCAGTCGAGGTGGAGGACACGTGACGGCTGTTTCGGGGGTCCCTCGTAAATGTCTGTTCAAGGGTACATACTGGTGATGGTGGTGTGATGGGTTTGAGTTTGGTCGCTGGTAGTAGAGAGAGATCAGAGGACATGGTGGCAGAATTTTTTCGTATGGTTAGCGGTTGGTTATCTCCAGTGGCTGGTGCAGGTCCTAGAGGTGTTTGGCAAGGTAGTGTTCCCACAGTTGGAACAGCCATCTCAGCAGAACCCCTTTCAAGTGTTTTCAAGTGTGTTACTTCGAAGACCCCCATTACTCCTGCTTCTACTTCGAGCAGCAAGGTAGATTTGGTTTGGTTGGTTGACAGATTTAGAGGAGAAGTCTGTGTTTGTTTTGATGGTCCAATGGGGGATCATTTGAAGCAGGAAGTGAGAGAGAAAATCAGGAAGGACAAATATGTTGAGATTTTCCTGGGAGTTCTAGAGGTGTCAGCAGCATCCTTCCAGTACAAGAAAAGATGTTTGTTGGCAATTCAATGAAAAAGAGTGTCGTTTTGGATCATCATGCAAGTTTAAGCATGAACTCTCCATACCAAATATTTTAAGAAGGGAAAGGGCCAAGCCAGTGAGTCTTCAGCAAAAAGGGAAGACTTCGGTGAGAGTAGATTGGATGCTACCTTTTTTAAGTGGTATCCTGATGGGGATGCGGCCTCTTCTTGCAACAGCGTTTCAGTTTTAGTTTTAAGATCTCATGTTTGGTTGAACCATTTACTGTACAGCTGAACATTTTAAGGTCGACCCGTATGCACGGGGATATTGTTAGGGACAAGTTATAGAAAGAAGTTGAGCTCGGCAGGATGGCAGGACCTTTTTATTCCCAGCCATGGCTCGATTTGTGGGGTTCCACCTTGGGAGTGGTTCCTAAAAAGGAGCCTAATAAGTTTAAGCTAATACACCATTTGTCATATCTGACCGGTTCGTCGGCTAATTACGGTATAAGTCCAGAGTTGGTGTCAGTTTCCTATGTACATTTTGATAAGGCAATCGAATGGGTGCGTAGGTGTGGACGGGGGTTGTTGATGGATAAAACAAATATTGAGTCCACATCCCATTTGCTTCTGGATCATCCGGAGAGTTTTCATTTGTTGGGCTGTTTTGGGGATGATACTTTTTATGTAGATTGCTGTTTGCCTATGTGTTGTTCGATTTCATGCACTTATTTTTTAAGAAATTAAGCTGTTTCATTGAATGGCCAAGGAGAGACAAGTCCGGTTTGGACTCAGTTTTGCATCACTTGGAAGATATATTTTGTAATAGACCATAGGGGTCAGTATTTCATTGGCTCATGAAAAGACAGAGGGACCGTCAACGGGTGGGTACATTTTTGCAGGGTGTTTTCGCACAGGATTGCACAAGCTACAGATGGTGTTAATTTTGTTTAGTTGAATGGGGAGCATAAAGCGTATCTGAAGGTTTGGGCTCAGTTCTTGCAGTTTATGATGGACAATCAATGTGGTTGGAGCCAGTAGTATCCATTGTGGACTTGTTGCTTTATACTGATACATCAGGGTCGGGCAGTTTTGGGTGGTTGTTGTTGTGTTGGTGAATGGCCGGATACAAGGAGAGCTTCCTGTGTGATTAAGAACATGGCCTTGCTGGAAATCTTTCCTATTGTGGTGGCTTTGAAAGTTTGGGGCTCTGAACTTAAGAACACAAAAGCATGTTTAATGGGTGACAATTTAAGCGCGGTCCATAGTATAAATAACATGTTGGCAGGATCGCCACCGCTTTATTGTGTCACATGGTTTTGAAGTGCTTCAAATTTAATGTCTGGTTTTGTGCTGCCCATATATGTGGGATGCAGAATTCAATAGCTGACGCTTTGTCTCGGTAGTGGGATCTTATTTCGGTTGAGCCATGAAATCGGTTAGGAATTCGGTCTCCCTGGGCACTTGGACAAAGTATGTGGCAGCTTGGCATCAGTGGCAGGAGCTTATGAACGCAGTAGGGGAGCAAGGTTCGGGGGTTGACAGGTTTTGTGTTACTTTATATGATCGGGAAAACATTTCAAGAGGGTTTGTCGTTGGCTGTTGTTTCTGGCCGGATTTACGGTTTTCTTTGAGTAAATGGGTTGGAAGGATGTTGCGAAAATATTTTTTTGTTCGTCAAGGGCTGAAAGCGTTTTGGAACAGTTGGGTGGTGAAGGATTGGCATCGTCCAGTATCTTTCTCGATTTTGAGTAAGTTATTAAGTTGCCTCTCCCACCTCCGTTTTTAGGTGGTTATACTATTTATTAATGGGATTTTTATATTATTTGTTGTTGTTAACTTAATAAATGAGGCTGCAGTGGCCTGTTTACATTCAACTTCACGCAGTGATGATTTATTTCAGGTAAGAGGTTGGGAAAGGGTTAACTGTGGGGCCTTATATTTAAGGTTGGGCCATTTAGTCATATAATTCCAGAGTCACAAAGTGGCCGTGACTTTTAGGAATATGTGCCACGTTCGCTACAGTCGGCTCCACTCACTCAGTTTTCTTCAGCGGTTGCATGATTGTCACATTAGTCAGTGGCTGACTAATGGGTGTCCACATGTCATGATCTCACCCGCTTGTTAGTATGATCTGGCTATAGTATAACAGGATGATGAATCCTGTCCGCCAATGCCTGATGTTTATGCAAACTCTGAAGATAATTACCGTATGTGGATCTTAGCTAATGTGGCATGTACTCCCAAAAGCCATGGCTGCTTCATTCTACCTGCTGAGAAGGATAAAGTGGTCCAAATGCCACCATTCAATTGATGGGTAGAACCATAATCTCTTTTCCAGGAGCATATGATTATCCATCTACCTGTCTCATATCTATCTAACTAGATAGAAAAATATAAGCAGCAATTTTTCATGCAACAATGGGTTCAAAGCCCCCAAGGTTATAACCAAATCGTCTTGTTTACAAACCCTAAAAATGGGAGCAAAAATTCAATGTCAGATGGGAAGCACGGTAATCGGATTAAAATAGTTTTTCTCCCCATCTGACCTTGGATTGATTACCCATCTGACCCATCTATTCCCTATCTATCTATCTATCTATCTATCTATCTATCTATCTATCTATCTATCTATCTATCTGTCTATAAGTTTTCTATGTAACTTGGTTGTTCGGTTACAACCTGTGGGCTGACACCAGCTGCCACTTTCATATGCTTGTGCCACCTCAGTTTTTGTGTTCGGTCGATACTCCAAAAATCTCTATTTCATTTCTATCTTTAGCACATTTTTCTATTTTCATTTCTATTAACAATGCAGACCTCCCCTTTCTTTCTCCTTTACCACCCTGCCTATTACGCAGCTTTTTATAACCCAAAATTGAGGTCAGCCCCACAGAGAGGCACATGGGGGCCTTGAATGAGGTTACGCAGCACGAGTGGTGAGGTAACTGTGCTACATAAGGTGAAACATGTCTGTTCCACAAGGTGTGTGAAAACCGACCTAATAATGATGAAGTCATTTCTTGCTCGGCAGCACACACACCATTGATCAGTGGGTTAGTCATCCTGCCTGTCAGGCCAGCGCTACAATGGAGCCGGAGTACCTGTAAAAAGGTCTGTTGTAACGAGCATCGTATCCCAGCGGTCACTGTTTGCTATTTTAACCCTTTTATGATTTAATTTTTGCCTATCACCATTTCATTTCACATATTTGGACCAGGAAGGCAAAAGCACCTTGGCCCCGATTCATTACCACAGGCATTTTATACTCCAGTCTCAGTGAGGGGCAGGTAGGAATAACATACGCCAAATTCATTAAGAAGTGGACTTTGACTCATCCTATCAGTGACATTCACCTCCATGTGCCAGTCAGAGACTGGAGTAACATTTCTACAGTAAGGAATTCCGTCACTTTGCATGAATTTGATGGGTGGGTGGGTGGTCGTAGTGATGCCCCTTCCCAGCTCCTCCCCAGCTCTGCTATTTTGTCAGAGCTGTTTGTAACTGGTAAGAAAACACCAAACATCCCTTCTTCTTTTTTCTTCTGAGGTGAATGGAAAAACTGCCAAAATGTGGACTTTTTATACCTAAAATCTTCCCGGTCTTTTATGAAACAGCCAATCATAGTCCACAAAAAGTGCACCAAAAACAGCTGGACATAACTGTCATGAACCTGCTCGTTACCCCGCAGCTTACCAGAATGACCTTTTGACTTCAGTTTGAACATAAGGAAACCATTTTAACCCCATTGCGACTTTCGCAGTACTAGTTCTGCTCTGCAGGAGGTGCATTTGTGACCAGAGCAGTACTAGTACGGTGCCGCAATCACTGCAATCACCAAATTTGTAGCTAAAAAAGATTTTTGTGGGAAGAATGTGATTTTTTTTTACTTTCACGGCTTAACATTATAAACTTCTGTGAAGCACCTGGGGGTTCAAGGTGCTCAATACACATCTAGATAAGTTCCCAAAGGGGTCTAGTTTCCAAAATGGTGTCACTTGTGGGGGGCTTCCACTGTTTAGGCACATCAGCGGCTCTCCAAACTGGACATGGTGTCCACTAATTATTCCATCAAATTTTGCATTCAAAAAGTCAAATGGCGCTCCTTCCCTTCCAAGCCCTGCCGTGCGCCCAAACAGTGGTTTTCCCTCACATATGGGGTATTGGTGTACTCAGGAGAAATGGCACAACAAATTTTATGGAGCAATTTCTCCTGTTGCCCTTATGAAAATGCAAAATATGGAGCTAAAAAAGATTTCTTTGGGAAAAATGTGATTTTTTTATTTCCACGGCTCTACGCTATAAACTTCTCTGAAGCACCTGTGGGTTCAAGGTGCTCAATACACATCTAGATAAGTTCCATAAGGGGTCTAGTTTCCAAAATAGTGTCACTTGTTGGGGGTTTCCACTGTTTAGGCACATCAGGAGCTCCCCAAACGCAACATGGCGTCCGCTAATTATTCCAGCATATTTTACATTCAAAAAGTCAAATGGCACTCCTTCCCTTCCGAGCCCTGTCGTGTGCCAAAACAGTGGTTTTCCCCTACATATCGTATTTTACATCAGTATTTGTAAGTCAAAACCGGGAGTGGGTGATAAATCCAGAAGTGGTGACGTGTCTCTATTATACTTTTCCTCTAATTGTTCCACTCCTGGTTTTGGCTTACAAATACTGATGTAAAATACTGACCAAATACTGCTAGTGTGACAGGCAGCCTAAAGGAAAATTTTTGCAAAAGAATAATAAATTTTTATTTTTTTCATTCCGCATTCCAAAAATTCCTGTGAAGCACCTGAAGGGTTAACAAACTTCCTGAATGTGGTTTTGAGTACCTTGAGGGGTGCAATTTTTAGAATGGTGTCATTTTGGGGTATTTTCTGTCATATAGGCCTCTCAAAGTCACTTCAAGTGTGAGGTGGTTCCTAAAAAAATGGTTTTGCAAAATTTTGTTGTAAAAATGAGAAATCGATGGTCAATTTTAACCCTTATAACTTGCTAACAAAAAAAATATGTTTACAAAATTGTGCTGATGTAAAGTAGACATGTGAGAAATATTATTTATTAACTATGTTGTGCCATATAACTCTCTGATTTAAGGGCATAAAAATTAAAAAGTTTGAAAATTGCAAAATTTTCAAAAATGTCGCCAAATTTCCATTTTTTCACAAATAAACGCAAGTCATATCGAAGAAATTTTAACGCTATCATAAAGTACAATATGTCACGAGAAATCAGCCTCAGAATCACCAGGATCCGTTGAAGCGTTCCAGAGTTATTACCTCATAAAGTGACAGTGGTCAGAATTGGAAAAATTGGCCTGGTCATTAAGGTGAAAACAGGCTAAGTCTCAAAGGGTTTAAACACATATTAAAAACAACACCAAAATGGTAGAATAATTAAAATAGGGTCTGTGTTCCCATGAGACTCCCCCCTACATTTATAATCAGGAGGGGGCTGCCATTCTCTCTATCCTTCCTTAATTGGGCCTCAGTCTTCACCGTCACCCAGCATGGTACTTCATAGTACTTATCCCCAATAATGGTACTACAGTAAGTGAGAGTCCTGCGGTTCCACGTCCTTTTCCCCTTAAGGAAGCTACTTGGCCACTATGACCGTTACTCATCTTCTCTGTTGACCGACACCTTGCAACTACCGCCCGGGACACTCTCTTCGTCTCAGATTCCCTGCGTGAGCCGTTCGGTTACCTCCTGGACTTGCAAGCTCAGTATTGCGTAGCTAGGTTTTCTGCCACAGATTCTGTCTCTTGGTATTCACTCACTCCTTCTGTCACTTTCTAGTGTCTCTCTTCTGGATTTCACTATCTGTTCCCTTGGTCTCCACTTACTTCAGACACACCCTTGTCATGCGACTCTGCTTACTGATCAAACCTTATGTCTGCTTCAACTACAAGCCATGCCCTATCTGACCTCCTAACAGGAAACTGTCTCTGTCTGGTCACTTTAGCCCCTCCAAATCTGGGCTAGTCCTAATTATTAACAATAACCTCCTTACTGTCGGTCAACAAAGCTGTCACTAATAGTGCATGTCACAATACTCATTACTTATTACCACAATACATGTGTCTTCAAGGAGGAACATGGGCAATATGTCCATCTCCTTACATATTCAAGGTGTTTTACTTCAGTTTACTGGCAAAAACTATTTTCCCAATTTGAAGGCTACTCAGAACAGTTACTGGCAGTCGCTACTATCAGATAGTGATACAAATGATAAATGGGAGCTCATTAAAACTAAATTGGTCGATCAGACTGTAAAATATATTCCTATAAGTAACAAGTAGAGATGCCAAAAATTAAACCCTATATGGCTTGCACCTATATTTAGGTTATAAGGTTATTAATCACAAAAAGAGGCATTTAGTACATATAAATCTGAGGGGTCAGCAACACCATTTAAAAAATACAGAAAAAAACGAGCTGAATAGAATCTGTAAAAAAGTAATCAAATAATCTAAAAAAGAAAATGAATGGCAGTAACTGAAAAAGCTAGACAAATCAGAAGACATTCATTGTATATATAAATATAAAAAAACAAGGTCAGTACGAGTGGGACTTCTAAATAATGGTAACGAGGAGATGGTCGTTAAGGATCAAAAGAAGTTAGAACTACTAAATGGGTTCCTAATCTAACATCTAATATACTCAGTAGGTCAAATGTAGATATGATGCAAGCAAAGTTACAGACAATCAATGTGGGCAAGACTGGCTGCATCCAAGGGTTCTTAGGGAACTTGGTTTAGTTATTACTGTGTTCCGATACATAATCCTTAGAGACTCTAGTGACTGGTACTGTAACTGGCGCAAAGCTAATGTGATGCCCATTTTCAAAAAGGATTCCAAGTCTTAACTGGTAAATTATATACCTGTAAGTTTTTAATATCCATTGTGGGAAGAAAAATGTTTGAGGGGCTTATAAGGGATTGTATACAGGAGTGTGTCATAGAAAATAACATTGTAAGTGATAGCCGGTTTTGCTAAGGACAGAAGTTGTCAAACTAACCTGGTTCGTTTTTATGAAGCGGTGAGTAAAAATTTGGACAGAAGGGTAAATGTGTTTTTGGACTGGAAAGGAACGGCATTTGACACTGTCCCACATGGATGCCAAAAGGATAAATTAAGGTATTAGAAACTAAGGTTTGTAACTGCATAGAAAACTGTCTCAAAGATCGCACCCAGAGAGTAGTGTTGAATGACTGGTGCTAATAATGGTCTCCAGTTATAAGATGTGACCCCCAAGGTTCAGTATGAATCTGCTATTATTCAACTTATTTATTAATGATATAGACGATGGGATTAATAGTGTTGTTTCTATTTTTGCACATGATACAAAGTTATGTGCAGTTTTTGAAAAATCTTCATAAGTTACAGGCTGATTTGGACATCCACTTTGCAGATGAGGTTCAATGTGGAGAAATGTAAAGTTATGCACATGGACACTAATAATGTCCGGGAATCTTGTGTTCTAGTAAACTAGGAGAGTCACTTGCAGCGCCCCAGAGTCCTGGTCGTTGCAGTACTGACGCTCCGCCGCTAAGGGGAGTGATGGTACGTCTGATGGCACTTAAGGAGTTCACCTGACCAGGTATCACAGACACCAATACACTTCATAGTCTGGCCTCCAGGGGGAGCAAAGGGCACTATGTATTAGGCCACTCCTCACAATCTGGTAAAACTGGGGGTTAGATAGGAAGTTAGACAGAAGCTGACTGGGTTGGAACCAGGCAACATCCTGTGGCAGAGGGTGTTGCAGTGGAAGATTCAGGGGGGTCCCTGTCAGGGGTGGGATCCTGACAGAGGCCTAGCGAACAAGAGAGAACGTTAAGGAACCGCACCTGCACTACATCGCGGTGGTATCTCAAGAAAGGACAAGAAGCGAGGTTTATTGTGAAGAGTGAGAAACGAGATCACAGCAAAAAGGAGATAACACCAGTAGGAGTCGTGCTGTAAGATCGAGGCAACATCCTACTGAGGCGCGTAGCCGGTGGCCGGAACGCCGAGGAAGTATTGGGCGCCAAGCATTACTTCAAACCAACGGCAGGACAGTTAATTATAGGTTGGCTGTCTCACCTAAATCACCTAAGCAGACATAGGGGGCAACTGTGGGAGAGGGGCATCACTAGGGTCCCGGAAGAACTCCAGGCCTACCCGTCATACGGGTGCGTCCTAGCCATATCATCTGGGGGACGGAGAAGAACATCAGAACAGACTTAAGTTGTGGGAAAGAACATCAGAAACAGACACAACAGTTGTGAGGACTATCCCGTGGTGCTCAGCAGGGAAGTACTACAACACACAGGCGCTAGAAGGAAGGCACAGATTTCCACCTGCAAAGGGAACTCTGGAGGTGCCATCGGGCCGGCCGGTCTCAAACAGCCCTGTTAACCGTACTCCGGATTGAGGATTTTGAAGCCTTCAGTAAAGAGGTAAAGAGACTGCAACCCTGTGTCCTCGTTATTCACCGTGACTTGCACCACGCACCACCACTTTCACCTTTCATTGGACGCCCCTTAGCAGGGTCACGGACCTGGTCTAGCCACCGTGACAACCCCAGAACTGAGACAGAGAGGCCCGGTACCGAGTACCCCGCAGCCCTGCGTCTGGGGGCGCTCCACACTTGCAGAGAAGCATCTGGGTGTACTTGTAGATAACAGACTAAGAGCTCATTCGCATGTCCAGTTTTTCCACTTACGAGAAAAACGGATCAGTTATTCTGATCAGACTTTGATCAGTGTGTGGTCCGAGTGTCATTGGTTTTTCTCATACATGGAGAATCACAAATGGCCTATACAAAAATTATAGTCAAAAGCTGTTTTATGTAAAACCACCTCAAAAGACAAGGGGTTACTTCCTTCATCTGGAGATAGAAAGGTTCAATCTCCAGAAGAGACAAAGAAGAACTACTGATCAGTGGAATATTCTACAACAAGAGCCGGTCACAACGGGAACTGTTGATGGTTTCAAAAAAGGCTTAGATACTTTTTTTTTAAGAAAATAGAATAAATAATTATGTACATGTGTAAGATTCTCAGTGGAACGACAATTGGGATTAGAAAGTAAATATGAGGTCTTTTGAGGTAGACTGGATCATGCATTATGGTCCCATCCCTTGGTTGAACTTGATGGACACGCACTTTTGTATGTAACTAGGATCCTGACAAAACCCCTTTAACGTAGACACAACGATGGACAATTTTGACCATTTATTATGTAGACACAACCCCTAGATAAGAGAAATACCAGAACCAAAACCGAGAAAGGTTAAAAAACGTAATTGCGCCAAGGGATGGACATTTGGGGTGGAACAAACAAGTGCCCAGTGTCTAAGATGAGGCTGGTGTAGGATTGGCATGGACCATGACCACGACGATTCAGACTTTGCTATGTACACCTTTGGGATCAGAGTTTTTGTATTTTAGCCCAAAGTGTGGCATCGATTCAGCTGCCACGTCAAAGTTAATGTGCCGTGTCACAATTGATGAAGGACAGTCTCTCCCAGCAGGCACTCTGTATTTTATAATTATCTAGCTCTTGTCGGTGGTTGTTTTCTGCGCTAGACTGTCAATGGGCACATGGTGGCCATCAACCCCGGACTGTTATCTGCCTGGTCTGGTAGGTCATAAAATGGGCCTCCTGGCTGCTGCTGTCAGTGTACCATCGGTATATAGGTGCCAGCCTCCTCCAGTATTTTCTGAATACGGTACATTATTTCTCGGGTTTTGTAATAGCATAGCATAGTACTCTATTTCATACAAAGGTAAAGACCCCAATTCATTAAGACTGGAGTTTTTGTACGGCACAAGCCACTTATTGAATTCGGCACATTTACTGAGGCGCCTCTGTGCACCTTGCCAGAAATGTTACTCCAGTCCCAGACTGGAGTAACATTTCTGTTGAAAGAAACGCTGCCAGTTTAGATAGTCATCTTTAGGCCGGGGTCACACTAGTGTAGAATACGGACGAGTGCTATGCGAAAAAAACATTGCATAGCACTCGGTCCACTGCTAATCTATGGGGCAGCTCCCATCACCGTTTTTTTTCTCTGGCGTATTCAGCATGCGAGTGAAATTGCAGCATGCTGCGATTGAACATGTATATCGCCCGAGTCTCGCCAAAGCAAGTCTATGGGTGCACCACACAGACCATCAGTATAGCCAATTGAGCCATAAAATTCAATGGGGAAAAACAGTGAGAAATGTAAAGTCATACGCATGTCATATGGATACATAGATGCGAGAAAATCGCATCATAGCATTGCAAACTAATTACACACGGATGACCATACAGAGAACACTTGTGCGACTCTTGGCAGAGAGACTCGGACCGATTTTCCATACAGTAAGGCTACTTTCACACTAGCGTCGTACTCGGCCCGTCGCAGTGCGTCGGGCCGACGTACCGACGCTAGCGTTGTATACGACGCACAATGGGGGCAGCGGATGCATCTTTCCAGCGCATCCGCCGCCCCATTGTGAGGTGTGGGGAGGTGGGGGCGGAGTTCCGGCCGCGCATGCGCGGTCGGAAATGGCGGTCCGTCGGCAGCAAAAAACGTTACATGTAACGTTTTTTGCAGCCGACGGTCCGCCACAACACGGCGCAACCGTCGCACGACGGTTGCGACGTGTGGCAATGCGTCGCAAATGCGTCGCTAATGTTAGTCAATGGTGAAAAAACGCATCCTGCAAGCACTTTTGCAGGATGCGTTTAAAAAACGCATTGCGACGTATTGCAAAAAACGCTAGTGTGAAACTACCCTAAGTGTAACTTCGGCCTTAAGCACACACACAAAAAAAAAATTGCAATCCTAATAAGAGCTTGTTCAAACAGCATTTTTGCTGCTTTTTTCATGCATTTTTTTTGTGTGGGAAAAAAATGCAGCATTTTACAGTAATTGCAAAAAAATGCCATTTCTAAAATTTCATTCCTTTTTTACTCTTTGTGTTTTTGAGTTATTATGCGTTCATTTTGTAACCGCAGCATTAACATTCTTGCAGCATTTTTGGTTTTTTTTACCCATTCAAATGAATGCATCAAAAACGCACGTAATGGAATCAGCATTTTTCCTGCCAACACTTTTTTTGCGCAGAAAAAAAAAACGCGGCAAAAAACACTGTGTAAACATTCCCTAAAAGACACACACGATTGAATAGCTCCGCACTCACATTTATTTTTAGACCACGTTCACATGTTCAGTATTTGGTGATTTTTTTACCTCAGTATTTGTAAGCCAAAATCAGGAGTGGAACAAACAGAGGGAAAGTATAATAGAAGCACGTCACCACTTCTGTATTTATCACCCACTCCTGGTTTTGGATTACAAATACTGAGGTAAAAAACTGACCAAATACTGACCGTGTGAACGTGGCCTTATGGTCATTCTCGCGATGGACCTAATAGTGCAGGCAGTCGTGACCACGGTTAATTCACTATATAAAGGTTCAGTGATGAGTCTGGGTTTAGTAAGGTCCTTGCTGATTCAGTCATGTCAGCTCTATCCGAGTGCAAAGTGATGTTTCCACACCGCATAGACTTGTGTAGGTGCGTGCAATCCGATTCTCAGATGTGCACTGCCTCATAGGTTAACACTGGTCCTAGTGCAATCCAGTTTTTTATTGGATTGCACTGGTCCGATTTATTAGCTTGACTGTGCGAGCCCTAAGGATTACCATTGTCCTCCCATTCACAGTCTGGTATGAACAGCAGTGATGAGCCAAAGTTAGACTGGGCAGGGTCACACAAATGGTAACAACAATTTGTCAGTTTATTCATATATTTCCAGGAGGAATAATAGGAAAGCCACAAAAAAAGGTAATGCTCCATAATTATTTAATAGGGAATACAAGTATTCACCAACAAAGACAAGTGAGGAGAACGGAGAGGTCCTTGTTACTTCTTCCTGTAAGGATCTGAGTATTTGGATGCAGAAATTTCTGCACCATTTCTGCAACTCTTGGCTGGAAAAACACCAAAAATGTCTGCATCCAAATACTCAGCGTGTTCACAGACCCTAATAATCCTCTGCTGACTGCCTGCAGACCTGGTATATGAGCACTATATGGCGACGTTATAGGGTAGAATGGGTTATGTTGGTGGACACTTGTGCCTGACTAACAGTACAAGTGTATGTCCCATCTGGGACATTTGTGGCATATTGATGGGGTATATTATCTGTGTTTGATACATACAGGTTCCTATTAGAAATGAATGGAGCGAGCCGCACATGTGCAGCCACCTCTCCTTTTCTGGAAGCCATCATTGGGTTACCATTCTGCAGCAGGACCTGCATTTATCAAACATACGCTGTATGGCATATCCTTTAAACTTGCCATAAATGTCCCAAAATGGGACACGCAAATTGCCTCTTCAGAGAGGAGGAGGACTTGAACTCTATAGCGCCACCCGTTGGAAGCAGCGATCCTACCGACCCTTGAAATGTGACTTAGGATAGAAGCCAAATCAAAATCTCAATTTGCCGACACGGTGTTTCAGGGTATTGCCCCTCATGAGTGCAAAGTATGAGAACTCATTTGGCTAAATGAGAGGTTCTGGACTGAGGTCTAAGTGGTACATTTTCTCCTTGTAGGATTGCCGCTTCCAACAGGTGGCGCTATAGAGTTCATGTCCTCTTCCTCTCTGAAGAAGAAATTTGCATATTACATTTCCCAGAGGAGCATTGCATGGCGAATAAGCCCCTTTACATTGGCATGCCAGAGCCGGCATGTCACTCTCCACAAGGAGAAATGTGTTATGACCCCAATGGCGAGGGTCTCAGAGGAACGTGGAAGTCTGCAGAATACAAAAATCCAGCTCATAGGGCAGTGGTAACTGGGTTGACCATATATCTACTCCTAACGCCAACACTAGAAGTAGCCGGGGATCATTCCTACGTTGATTCTAGATGACACGCTCCAGCCGGAGAATCTAGCTACCCCTAGTAGAGGAAAACAAAAGACCTTTCTTGCCTCCAGAGAAGGGGACCCCAAAGCTGGATAGAAGCCCCCCACAAATAATAACGGTGAGGTAAGAGGAAATGACAAACACAGAAATGAACCAGGTTTAGCACAGAGAGGCCCGCTTACTGATAGCAGAATAAAGAAAGGTAACTTATATGGTCAACAAAAACCCTATCAAAATCCACACTGGAAATTCAAGAACCCCCGAACCGTCTAACGGTCCGGGGGGAGAACACCAGCCCCCTAGAGCTTCCAGCAAAGGTCAGGATATAGATTTGGAACAAGCTGGACAAAAATACAAAACCAAAACAAATAGCAAAAAGCAAAAAGCAGACTTAGCTGAAATTACTGGAACCAGGATCAGTAGACAAGAGCACAGCAGACTAGCTCTGATAACTACGTTGCCAGGCATAGAACTGAAGGTCCAGGGAGCTTAAATAGCAACACCCCTAACTAACGACCCAGGTGCGGATAAAAGGAATGACAGAAAATTCAGAGTCCAAAAAACTAGTAACCACTAGAGGGAGCAAAAAGCGAATTCACAACAGTACCCCCCCCTTAGTGAGGGGTCACCGAACCCTCACCACGACCACCAGGGCGATCAGGATGAGCGGCATGAAAGGCACGAACTAAATCGGCCGCATGAACATCAGAGGCGACCACCCAGGAATTATCCTCCTGACCATAGCCCTTCCACTTGACCAGGTACTGAAGCCTCCGCCTGGAGAGGCGAGAATCCAAGATCTTCTCCACCACGTACTCCAACTCGCCCTCAACCAACACCGGAGCAGGAGGCTCAGCAGAAGGAACTACAGGCACAATGTACCGCCGCAACAAGGACCTATGAAATACATTGTGAATAGCAAACGACACAGGAAGATCCAGACGAAAAGATACAGGATTAAGGATTTCCAATATCTTGTAAGGCCCAATAAAACGAGGTTTAAATTTGGGAGAGGAGACCTTCATAGGAACAAAGCGGGAAGAAAGCCATACCAAATCCCCAACGCGTAGTCGGGGACCCACACCGCGGCGGCGGTTGGCAAAGCGCTGAGCCTTCTCCTGTGACAACTTCAAGTTGTCCACCACATGATTCCAGATCCGCTGCAACCTATCCACCACAGAATCCACCCCAGGACAGTCAGAAGGCTCCACATGACCCGAAGAAAAGCGAGGATGGAAACCAGAGTTGCAGAAGAAAGGCGAAACCAAGGTGGCGGAACTAGCCCGATTATTAAGGGCAAACTCAGCCAACGGCAAAAATGTCACCCAATCGTCCTGATCAGCAGAGACAAAACACCTCAAATAAGCCTCCAAAGTCTGATTGGTTCGCTCCGTCTGTCCATTAGTCTGAGGATGGAAAGCAGACGAAAACAACAAATCAATGCCCATCCTACTACAAAAGGATCGCCAGAACCTGGAAACGAACTGGGATCCTCTGTCTGACACAATATTCTCAGGGATGCCGTGCAAACGAACCACGTTCTGGAAAAACACAGGAACCAGATCGGAAGAGGAAGGCAGCTTAGGCAAAGGAACCAAATGGACCATCTTGGAGAAGCGATCACATATCACCCAGATAACGGACATGCCCTGAGATAGCGGAAGATCAGAAATGAAATCCATGGAGATATGTGTCCAAGGTCTCTTCGGGACAGGCAAGGGCAAGAGCAAACCGCTGGCACGAGAACAGCAAGGCTTAGCTCGAGCACAAGTCCCACAGGACTGCACAAATGACCGCATATCCCTTGACAAGGAAGGCCACCAAAAGGACCTGGCCACCAGATCTCTGGTGCCAAAAATTCCCGGGTGACCTGCCAACACCGAGGAATGAACCTCGGAAATGACTCTGCTGGTCCACTTATCCGGGACAAACAGTCTGTCAGGTGGACAAGACTCAGGCCTATCAGCCTGAAATCTCTGCAACACACGTCGCAGATCCGGAGAAATAGCTGACAAGATAACTCCATCTTTAAGAATACCAACAGGATCAGCGACTCCAGGAGCATCAGGCACAAAGCTCCTAGAAAGAGCATCGGCCTTCACATTCTTTGAACCTGGTAAATACGAGACAACAAAATCAAAGCGGGAGAAAAACAATGACCAGCGGGCCTGTCTCGGATTAAGGCGTTTAGCAGACTCGAGATACATCAGATTTTTGTGATCAGTCAGGACCACCACACGATGCTTAGCACCCTCGAGCCAATGACGCCACTCCTCAAATGCCCATTTCATGGCCAACAACTCCCGATTGCCCACATCATAATTTCGCTCGGCAGGCGAAAACTTCCTAGAGAAAAAGGCACAAGGTTTCATAACAGAGCAACCAGGGCCTCTCTGCGACAAAACGGCCCCTGCTCCAATCTCTGAAGCATCCACCTCAACCTGAAAGGGAAGTGAGACATCGGGCTGGCACAAAACAGGCGCCGAAGTAAACCGGCGTTTCAACTCCTGGAAAGCCTCCACGGCAGCAGGAGCCCAGTTAGCTACATCGGAGCCCTTCTTGGTCATATCCGTCAAAGGTTTCACAATGCTAGAAAAATTAGCGATAAAACGACGGTAGAAGTTAGCGAAGCCCAAGAACTTCTGAAGACTCTTAACTGACGAGGGCTGAGTCCAATCAAGAATAGCTCGGACCTTGACTGGGTCCATCTCCACAGCAGAAGGGGAAAAAATGAACCCCAAAAAGGGAACCTTCTGTACACCAAAGAGACACTTTGAGCCCTTGACAAACAAAGAATTTTCACGCAAAATTTTAAAGACCAACCTGACCTGCTCCACATGCGAATCCCAATTATCAGAAAAAACCAAAATATCATCCAGATAAACAATCAAAAATTTATCCAGATACTTCCGGAAAATGTCATGCATAAAGGACTGAAAAACTGAAGGCGCATTGGAGAGCCCAAAAGGCATCACCAAGTACTCAAAATGACCTTCGGGCGTATTGAATGCGGTTTTCCATTCATCACCTTGTTTAATGCGCACAAGGTTGTACGCACCACGAAGGTCTATCTTGGTGAACCACTTGGCACCTTTAATCCGGGCAAACAAGTCAGACAACAGCGGCAAAGGATACTGAAATTTGACAGTGATCTTATTTAAAAGCCGATAATCAATACAAGGTCTCAAAGATCCGTCCTTTTTTGCCACAAAAAAGAATCCCGCACCAAGAGGGGAAGAAGACGGACGAATATGTCCTTTCTCCAGAGACTCCTTGATATATGAACGCATAGCGGTATGCTCAGGTACCGACAGATTAAACAGTCTTCCCTTTGGAAATTTACTGCCTGGGATCAAATCTATAGCACAGTCACAGTCCCTATGAGGAGGCAGTGCACTGGACTCAGACTCACTGAAGACATCCTGATAATCAGACAAATACTCCGGAACTTCCGAAGGCGTAGAAGAAGCAATAGACACAGGCAGGGAATCCCCATGAATACCACGACAGCCCCAACTTGAGACTGACATAGCCTTCCAGTCCAGGACTGGATTATGGGTCTGTAACCATGGCAGCCCTAAAACAACCAAATCATGCATTTTATGTAAAACCAGGAAACGTATCACCTCGTGGTGTTCAGGAGTCATGCACATGGTAACCTGTGTCCAATACTGCGGTTTATTTGCTGCCAATGGCGTAGCATCAATACCTCTAAGAGGAATAGGATTTTCTAATGGTTCAAGAGTAAAACCACAGCGCTTAGCAAATGAGAGATCCATAAGACTCAGGGCAGCACCTGAATCTACAAACGCCATGACAGGATAAGATGACAGTGAGCAAATCAAAGTTACAGACAGAATAAATTTAGGTTGCAAATTACCAACGGTGACAGGACTAACAACCTTAGCTATACGTTTAGAGCATGCTGAGATAACATGTGTAGAATCACCACAGTAGTAGCACAAGCCATTCCGGCGTCTATGAATTTTCCGCTCATTTCTAGTCAGGATTCTATCACATTGCATTAAATCAGGTGTCTGTTCAGACAACACCATGAGGGAATTTGCGGTTTTTCTATCACATTGCACCGAATTAGGTGTCTGTTCAGACAACACCATGAGGGAATTTGCGGTTTTGCGCTCCCGCAACCGCCGGTCAATTTGAATAGCCAGTGCCATAGTATCATTCAGACCTGTGGGAATGGGAAAACCCACCATAACATTTTTAATGGCTTCAGAAAGGCCATTTCTAAAATTAGCGGCCAGTGCACACTCGTTCCAATGTGTCAGCACGGACCATTTCCGAAATTTTTGGCAATACACTTCAGCCTCGTCCTGCCCCTGAGACATAGCCAGCAAGGCCTTTTCTGCCTGAATCTCAAGATTGGGTTCCTCATAAAGTAAACCGAGCGCCAGAAAAAACGCATCAATATCAGCCAATGCCGGATCTCCTGGCGCCAGCGAAAAAGCCCAATCCTGAGGGTCGCCCCGTAAGAACGAAATAACAATTTTTACTTGCTGAGCAGAGTCTCCAGATGAACAGGGTCTCAGGGACAAAAACAATTTACAATTATTCACGAAATTCCTAAACTTAAACCTGTCTCCGGAAAACAGTTCAGGAATCGGTATTTTAGGTTCTGACCTAGGATTTCTGATAACATAGTCTTGTATGCCCTGCACACGAGTAGCCAGCTGGTCCACACTTGTAATCAAGGTCTGGACATTCATGTCTGCAGCAAGCATAGCCACTCTGAGGTAAAGGGGAAGAAGAAAAAAAAAAAAAAAAAAACTCAGAATCTTCTTTCTTATAATCCCTCTTCTGCAATGCATTAAACATTTAATACTGGCCTGGCAAACTGTTATGACCCCAATGGCGAGGGTCTCAGAGGAACGTGGAAGTCTGCAGAATACAAAAATCCAGCTCATAGGGCAGTGGTAACTGGGTTGACCATATATCTACTCCTAACGCCAACACTAGAAGTAGCCGGGGATCATTCCTACGTTGATTCTAGATGACACGCTCCAGCCGGAGAATCTAGCTACCCCTAGTAGAGGAAAACAAAAGACCTTTCTTGCCTCCAGAGAAGGGGACCCCAAAGCTGGATAGAAGCCCCCCACAAATAATAACGGTGAGGTAAGAGGAAATGACAAACACAGAAATGAACCAGGTTTAGCACAGAGAGGCCCGCTTACTGATAGCAGAATAAAGAAAGGTAACTTATATGGTCAACAAAAACCCTATCAAAATCCACACTGGAAATTCAAGAACCCCCGAACCGTCTAACGGTCCGGGGGGAGAACACCAGCCCCCTAGAGCTTCCAGCAAAGGTCAGGATATAGATTTGGAACAAGCTGGACAAAAATACAAAACCAAAACAAATAGCAAAAAGCAAAAAGCAGACTTAGCTGAAATTACTGGAACCAGGATCAGTAGACAAGAGCACAGCAGACTAGCTCTGATAACTACGTTGCCAGGCATAGAACTGAAGGTCCAGGGAGCTTAAATAGCAACACCCCTAACTAACGACCCAGGTGCGGATAAAAAGAATGACAGAAAATCCAGAGTCCAAAAAACTAGTAACCACTAGAGGGAGCAAAAAGCGAATTCACAACAGAAATGTTACCTCTTAGACCTCAGTCCAAATGGGACAAACTCTGTATCCCACCTGTACTGTTCTACTTGTGGTGATGGCGTGGTTTATGTATTTAAAGGGAATGGCACCGGACGTGAATATATGTAGTTATTTTAACGGGGGGCAAACGTGCTGATTGAGGAGTTGCCCAACCCATTTTAAAGGAAATGATGTTAATATTTTTTTTTTGTGATGGGGTAGGGGTGAGCAATATGGTAAGTGAGCTGGTGGGGTCTGTGTGCTGGGGCTGATTTTTAGTCCCAGGTGGCCATCCCTCGGTGGGATCTCTGTGCCCTCTGCCAGCAGGTGATGTCTAGCAGGAGACTGGTCAGGGAGCGCTGAGCGTTTCGCCGTCTGCGTGTCTGTTGGCAGTGTGTGGCTGTGTCTGGATCAGGCTGTTAGTTATGCACAGAATGTTCTGTCTGATGCACTGAGGCTGCTCCACACACTACCTGCAATGCAGAGACGACTGCCATCTCGCTGTAACCTCTTCCCTGCCAGGGTGTAGCTAAACAAATGCTTTATAACTTCTTCTGTGCCAAAGATAAACCCATAAACGTCAGCGGCTTCGACGCAGAAGGATGCTGAGAAGTCATCCATTACATGAGAATAATCAGCCCCCTAGTTCTTACCCCGCCAGGAACGACTTACCCAGTAATAACCATATTAACTATAACAGTACCACTGGGACCGTGTATATCCACGACGCCTCTCTGGTCAATATACAAAGCTTTTTTCTAATATCCTCGGACTAGAACAAGTCTTCCACATACTCAGATACATTTTACTTTCCGTAGGGTCCAGTGGCATCAGTCTGCTAAAAATATTCCAGCGTTTTGCAGATCAGTAGTTGAGCTCGAAAACTGTCAATCAATTTTTATGAGCCAAAAATCTGCTCCGAGCAGCTGTCACTTCCTTCCTTATTCACTTCTCGGCGTTATGTGGATTATTCAGCAGAGGGCGACAATGGAGAAGATTTGTAAAATCCCAATGCATGCTGGGAGTAAAATTGAAAAATAAAAAGCTAATTTTCAAAACTTATGTTTTCACTTTTTTTTTAGGAATAATTTATAGGATTGTATTCATTTTTATATCAGTGGTAGATGGGACTATACTTCAAGCGAGTGACTTTAGACCTCTCACTACAATGGTGGAGATGTGGTGCATCTTGGACTTTTGGCTAAGATCAAGTGTAGTATAATTCGAAAAAGCGGGTTTGGTCTGGGCTGCCCTAGTAGGTCGATACATTATGCACATTGGGTACGGTGCACACAGAAGTAAGCCAGGTGGCTTATATAGTCATCGGATGGAAAAATTGGCCCTCCACGATTGCAGCCATTAGATTAGGTAAGTTTGGGAGTCTGGCTTGAGGTGCTAGGTGCCCCATGAATGGCGACCCTGGGGTGCCTTAACTCACTGAGCATGGGAAACCCACTTGAGTTTGTGGCACTTTTATACCGCACTTCACTTCTTTAGTCTTTTTGATTACACACCCTTTTCCTGGATTTTTGGCTTAGATTGGGAATTTTTAAATTCCCGGTAGACGGTTCGGCCAGTATTACACTAGGAACACCTTCATTATTTAATTAATTGTTTTTCACTTGTGTGTCACCCTTTGCACGTGTATCTGTCACTATGACTTTTCAGGGTGCTGCTCCCTTACGGGTTCACTCCTGTTCAGTCTAGGTGGGGAGTGTGTGACCATCAGGTTCTATTCCCCCCCTGACCCCTGACTCTCCTCTTGGGAAAGGAGCTGACCATCGATGGCTCCTAGCTCTCACTTGGGTAGGAACGCAGGCAGATGCTGGGAGCAAGATTGGGTCTCCCATGGCTTCAGCTATGGGAGGCTACTAGTCTCTGACCCTCGCTGTGGCCTTCTAACTCGGAGGGATGGGGAACGTTATTGGGGACCTTTGTCCTTTTGGAGAGGGTTATGATTGGCTGCATCCTAATGCACTTTTTTTGTGGCACCATTTAGTCACTTTCTTAGTGCACTCGGGTATACAGAGCACAGTCTTGGGCATTCAAAGAAAAAATAGATAGAGATGCGGTGCTGCATCTTCCTTGCATGGTGCTTTATCCTTCCTGAAAAATGGTTCCTGTTAGCTGTAACTTTGCTCCCACTTGACTTTTAGGCAAGATACGGAAAACACATTAAAGAACAAAAATTAACAGCGTAGAACGGTTATAAGTGGAAATTTTGGTGCCAGAAATAAGATTGGATAAGGAGGGCAAAAAGAACAAATGCGCTGCGCTGGGACCACTAGTGTCTATCGTCTTTCACTACTCCCCTGTGGACATCTTGCCTCAAGTCTAAAGCTCAGACAGTGGATACATATCCTCTTTTAGACATACCAATTGTTGGTCATTTTCCATGCAGATAAAGCAGATGTGTTTTCAATGGAAGGAAGCTCCATGCGCCTGTACACAATGTGCCTGTGCCTATCATTTGGTCCAACTCAGCCAATCTGACTCGACTGCAGAGCATTGCCTAATACTGCAATTTTTGTTCTATGCGGACTGTGACAAATTGTTAGTGACGTGAGCCATTGATTACTGGGGGTCTGTTGTGCACTGGGAGAACACATACACCAAAAATGTGGTCCTTTGCATAAAGAATTAGCTGCAGCTTTATAAAAAAAAAAGTCTTAATGGACGTGGTTTGGAATTAAAAATAAATAATTGGCCAACCCCCTATAAATGCCAGAGTCGCCCTGGGTGAAATAAGAAATGATTAAACACTTCTCACACATCAGCGCAGTACCAGTGATGTCGGTGCTGGAAGACCCGGCACTCACATAAAATTATGTCCCGTGAGTGCTGCAGCCAATCAGTGATCAGATGCTGCTCATCAATATTCCATCTGAGCAGACACTGATTGGCTGCGGCACTCATGTGACATAACAATATCACATCAGCACCGAGACACCCGGTGCCGACATTGCCATAATTGCACTGGTGCAAGAGGTGAGTATAAGCTTTTCTTATATTACTCAGGGAACTCAAGGGGTCTTTCAACAAATTTTTCATTTTGAACTGGAAATAGTGGCGGCAGATCGGATTAAAAGTTTTTTTTATTATGTCTTCTCTCCATTGCGGAGATATTAGCAATAAACTTATTTGGTACCTAATGAGTTAACTTTAGTTAAGTCCAAGTGGGTGGTATCAGATAATTTTCACTGGGGGTGTGTACTTTTGCCTCCTATATGACACTGACCAATCATAAGTAGGCAGCAACATAGAAGTGCAGAAGGATCTGTGATGATGTCATCAGAGTCACATGGCCTGAGTCCACAGGTCCTGCAAGCCGGAGTGTGCAGCCTAAATAAACACTGAAGATATGTTACACAGCACAGAAGTGTGGGAACATTAACTCCAATTAGTATTCCCAGATCTTCTGTGCTGTGTAATATACCTTCAGTGGCTATTTAGGCTGCACACTCTGGCTTCCAGGACCATGGACTCAGGTCATGTGACCCTGATGACATAATCACAGACCCTTACACACTTCTATGTTGCTGCCTGCTTATGATTGGTCAATGTCATACAGGAAGCAGAAGTACACGCCCCTAGTGAAAAATGTCTAATAACACCTACTTGGGCTTAAAAAAAATTACAAAGCGGAAACATACTAAAATGCATATGTGTTTTTTACCTGTGGGTTTTGCTCATGAAATGCACAGAGAAAAAACACAACATCAGAAACTCATTGTGGGAACTTAATCTAAAAAAGGAGACATCTGGCATTTCTGACAAACTAATGTATAATTTATCAGGTAGGTGCTTGGTAAGACATCCTCTGCACATGTAAATAAAGGCCAGTTTCAGACTAATGTACTACGGGAATCATCTATATTTCAAGCCATTAGAGCCGCTGTCCGTCAAGGTCTTGTGGCCATAATGGCGCTGCATCCATGTCAAGACTGATAAATGTAAACTTGGGCTAATAATAATAATAATAATAATAATAAATAGACTATATAAAGATACATGAATAACATACAAGACATTTTCATAATAATGCTAATAATAATAATTATATTATTTTCGTTATTATTATTCTGAATATATATTTTATCCATACACCTGTATATAATCAATAAATCTTCATTACAGATAAGACAGGATCATTGGGTTCTTTCATACAAACTAGAACATTATTTCAACCCTTCCTATTCCAGGCGACCCTTGAATCGTACTCCTACTACATGTTGAGTATTAATAGAGTTTATGTTCTTGGAACCTCCACGTTCTGTGTGTAAAGACACATCTATCCTGTTATCTTGCTTTCCGGCAACTAGAAATTAAATATCTATTCCTGATCCAGTTTTCTGCAAATTAAATGAAGATCCTCTGGGCTTTAATCCATTTCCTGCCAGGTAGAGCGAAAACATCTGTTAACGTACAGGTAGAAGGATATCATCTATCTGGTGCATCCTTCACTTGGGAGATACAACCCATCTATGTGTTAACCCCAAGATAATACATGGCAGGAGATTCAGCATCTAATAATAAGCTATTGATTGAAATGATGTTTTATAGGTACTGTAGGTCTAAACACAAACTAATACCTTCGATTTGGGTATGCTCACATGTGGCAGATTTGCACTTTGCGTATCCGGGGTACTTTGCCATATAATCTGCCTCAGAAGGCTAACATTGCAATGGATGGGTAGTATGAGCTGCCACGGTTGCGCATATGGACTGGCCCCATTTGGGCTAATAGGTAAGAATTATGGCTCATTCCGTTTTCACTGATAACACTCGTACCTATAACAGTCTATGGGGAAGTTAACATGTTCAATTTTTTCCTCGGTACAAGTAAAGAGTGAAGACATGCCTGATTTTGATCCAAGTCTTGGATAAAACTCTGCAATGCAAGTTTGTGGGTCCGTGAAAAAAAAATTGGACGGCGCTTGGATGCCATCTGTGTGCGGTATGTTTTTCATGGATGTTTATTCTTTTTTATCTGAGAAAAACCTGCTGAAAATCTGACCAAACTCTAATGCTAAAAACTGTCACACGGACCAAACTATGATGGTAAAAACTGACACACGGGCCATACTCTGATGGTAAAAAGTGACACACGGACCACACTCTGATGGTAAAAACAGACACACGGACCACACTCTGATGGTAAAAAGTGACACATGGACCAAACTATGATGGTAAAAACTGACACACGGGCCATACTCTGATGGTAAAAACTGACACACGGACCACACTCTGATGGTAAAAACAGACACACGGACCAAACTCTGATGGTAAAAACAGACACACGGACCAAACTCTGATGGTAAAAACAGACACACGGACCAAACTCTGATGGTAAAAAAAGACACACGGACCAAACTCTGATGGTAAAAAGTGACACACGGACAAAACTCTGATGGTACAAAGTGACACACGGACCACACTCTGATGGTAAAAACAGACACACGGACCACACTCTGATGGTAAAAAGTGACACACGGACCACACTCTGATGGTAAAAACAGACACACGGACCAAACTCTGATGGTAAAAAAAGACACGGACCACACTCTGATGGTAAAAAGTGACACACGGACAAAACTCTGATGGCAAAAACAGACACACGGACCACACTCTGATGGTAAAAACTGACACACGGACCACACTCTGATGGTAAAAACTGACTCACGGACCGAACTCTGATGGTACAAAGTGACACATGGACCACACTCTGATGGTAAAAACTGACACACGGACCAAACTCTGATGGTAAAAAAAGACACGGACCAAACTCTGATGGTAAAAACTGACACACGGACCGAACTCTGATGGTACAAAGTGACACACGGACCACACTCTGA
This sequence comes from Ranitomeya variabilis, assembly GCF_051348905.1. NCBI lineage: Eukaryota > Metazoa > Chordata > Amphibia > Anura > Dendrobatidae > Ranitomeya > Ranitomeya variabilis. The sequence continues at coordinate 82,478,865 of NC_135236.1, forward strand.
TGGTAAAAACTGACACACGGACCACACTCTGATGGTAAAAACTGACACACGGACCACACTCTGATGGTAAAAAGTGACACACGGACCGAACTCTGATGGTAAAAACAGACACACGGACCAAACTCTGATGGTAAAAACTGACACACGGACCACACTCTGATGGTAAAAACTGACACACGGACCACACTCTGATGGTAAAAACTGACTCACGGACCGAACTCTGATGGTACAAAGTGACACATGGACCACACTCTGATGGTAAAAACTGACACACGGACCAAACTCTGATGGTAAAAAAAGACACGGACCAAACTCTGATGGTAAAAACTGACACACGGACCGAACTCTGATGGTACAAAGTGACACACGGACCACACTCTGATGGTAAAAACTGACACACGGACCACACTCTGATGGTAAAAACTGACACACGGACCACACTCTGATGGTAAAAACTGACACACGGACCGAACTCTGATGGTGCAAAGTGACACATGCACCACACTCTGATGGTAAAAAGTGACACATGCACCACACTCTGATGGTAAAAAGTGACACACGGACCACACTCTGATGGTAAAAACAGACACATGGACCAAACTCCGATGGTAAAAACTGACACACTGACCAAACTCTGATGGTAAACACTGACACACAGACCAAACTTTGATGGTAAAAACAAACACAAGGACCAAACTCCAATGGTAATAACTCACACACGGACCAAACTCTGATGCTAAAACTGACTAACGGACCAAACTCTGATGGTCAAAACTGACACACAGACCAAACTCTGATGGTAAAAAGTGACACATGGACCACACTCTAATGGTAAAAACTGACACACGGACCAAACTCTGATGGTAAAAACAAACACACGGACCAGACTCTGATGGTCAAAACTGACCCACAGCCCAAACTCTGATGGTCAAAACAGACATACGGACCAAACTCTGATGGAAATTTTTCGTAGCATGTAATCAGAGTGGTAAAAACCTCATGCATAGGATATGGATTGTCATCAACGCAGAATGCTGTAATCTGCATCAAATCCTCAACATGTGAAAACATTCTAAATATTGTTTGCCAGATCTATAGAAAAGAGAATATCTCAGTTGAAGCCAGCTCTAAAATGTAACCCATGTGTATGACCCTAGTCTAATGGTATGTGCACACAATGTTTTTTTCCAGGTGGATTCCACCTGTAACCCACCTGAAAAAGCAAAAATATTGAACATAATGCACAGCAATGTAAAAACACTGTGTATTTGCTGTGCGCTTATTTAGTCTTTTGTTACTTCTTTTAAACGCTTCAAGCTTTGAAAGCCATGAAGCTGCTTAAAGAAGTGACCACTCTATTCTTCTGGTGGCTTCCGCTTGGAATAGCCAGAATTGACTTCTGACCAGTTCATTGTCAGTTTTGCTGCTGCCTTCTTTTTAAAACATTACATTTTAGGAATACCGGTTTACATGTGGTTTTAGAACAAGTGGTATTCAAGGTGTAAAACATTAATATGTCGATCACAAAATAGAGAAATCACTTATGTTGTCTTATGTGAGGTCTAAAAGTGCATCTGCGACACCCGCTAGGGCCGTGGGGTACTCGGAACTGGGTCGCACGGTTCTTAAAGGGGCTGTCACGGCAGCAGTGATCCGGTCTGTCACCCTGGGCGTGCAATTAAAGGGGATGAATGATGGAAAGGAATAATGTTTATATAGAAAAAGGGGATTATTCGTGATGCCACCTGTGGTAATCGGCTAGAGATGGCCGATGCTGCTTAAGGGGTCCGCTGGGGCCGGTGGTGTTGCAGCTGAGATAGTTTGACTCCCCACAGGTGGAGCGGGGCCCCAGGGCTACCAGTACAGTCTTTGAGGGGTTGTGGATGTTGGGGTACAGGAATGATTGGAGGACACAAGGGCACTGGTGACAGGTGATCTTGGAGGTCTGGGCAGCCAGGAAGCATTACGGGATCCACCTAGCCAGGTGGGGTTGGAAGCCTTCCTACTGCGCCATTCCCTGGTGCTTGGTACTTTTAGATCTCCTCAAGTCCCTCTCTGTCTGTCCACTTAGTGAAACACTACCCACATGGGAGGCAGCTTGAGCCTGTTCCAGGTGCACTCCCTCATGGTGACTCCGGGCTCTGATATGCGGCTGTGCCTTCGGGTGTCAGCTGGAGCCGGGAGACCTGCAATCTCCTGTCCCCCGGACTTGGCTGCGGGGCCTGCAGTTCCCACACAACCATGGATTCCGGTGTCCGGTCTTGGCGCTCCGTACTGAGGTGTGCTCAGTCGCAGCTCCAGTCCCAGGCTCTCCTCACTTCTTGCCTCCTCTTCCTTCACTCTCTCAGACTACACTAACTAAGCCCGCCTCCAGGCCAGAACTTATAGGGAAGATCCCCTGAAACCGGGTTTAGAGCTCCCCCTTCTGGTCTGGAGTCAGGAAATTGTTGCATGCGAACTGTATTACCTGCCAAGGGGATCCCTTTTTGCTTCCTGGCATGACATCACCCCCTGTGAGGGAGGCAATGCCACTGTGGCAACCAGACTCCTGGGGTGCCACACATCTTCAGTCCAGCCACATGGATAAAACCTAAAATCGACTTTATTGAGTGTTGAGTAAAAGCTTGTTGTAATAGAGTAACATCATAAAATGAGGTACAGAGCTTACACTTTTCGAGTAATTAACCCGCTCTTAATCATGGCACACAGTGTTTTTGCGGTGAACACTGTACGCCAAGATTAAGATTGGGTTAACCACTCGAAACACGTAGGATTTGCACCTCATTTTTACGTTGTTGCAACATGTTTTTACTCAACATTCAATAATGAAGGTTTTATCCTCTATTCCTGTAACTGGAATAAAGATGTATTTTTGGAGTCTCATTGGAAGGCTACACAAGAGCATGGTCCGTGCTTTGGACTAAGCCTATCTATACCCGGTAAGATGGTATACGTTTTGGACTTACGAAAGGTCTACCATAATTTACCCTTTGAAAAAGACAAAATAAAACAAATCAGAAATATGCATTGATGTGAAGGTCTCCTGCTCCAGCTATCGCATATGTTTGTTTCTTTATAAATGAGGCCTCATTCACACTTATGTTAGAACATGCATGTGTCGATATTTGCATTAATTCCTTTTTTATTTTTTATTTTTTCATTTTTCTTTTTGCAAGGATGGGTTAAATCCAGTACACAGGCTGATTTCCAAGATCTACGACGAGGTGGGGGATGTAAAGAGGAGGGGGGGGGGGGGGTGCTGTAGGAATCGGCTAAGGTGGGGGGAATAGATGCGACAGAGTGGTATCCATGGTTACCAGCATCACAGTCAGCAGGGCACGCGCCAGCAGGAGAAATATTTTTAACCATAGATTCGATCTCACATTTGTACTGTATCACAGTGCCATCCTCTGCTATTCCTGTACTGACCTAGAATACACAGCCGCTGCCACCACTCATCCAGATGTGACCCACGTTGGCCTGGTAGCATCCATCCACTCTTACATATATTTCTATGGACCTTTCCTACATCTCGTAGAATCCTAATGTTAGGTGAATTAGCGTTCCTTACTCTATATGATTATTATGGTAATCACCCATCAGGGCACCTTATCCCCCCACACCTCAATTCCTTCTTCTCCAGTGAACCTGCATTCATTTCCCATGAGCAGAATTCATCCAGACCACCTAACAAAAGCAAAATGTTCCCAACCTCCACCCTACATTTGGCTGTGGTGCAGCTCTCCTCCCAGCGTGTGGGAAGCTGCCCGTACATTCCACCATCTGTGCCTCGCACCATCTGAATAATGCACAGGTGGGGTATGGGATAAAGGGATGCTCACAGCATTGCTCCCAGACAAGACTAGGATAGTATGAGAAAGGTATATTGCTCTGTTTTATCTTGTACTAATATAATCTGAGGTCCTGATATACATTAAATAACTGGCATTTAGAAATAGGCTTTAAAATTGGTGGTCGAGGAGCTAGACCGCCTCCCTTTGTGAACTCATTGACTCTTTTAAAGAAGACCAGGCAACAGGTCAAAAGTGTCCTGTTTTTGCTGTTATTTTCCGCTGCTCCTAGTTGTTTTTTTTTTTACATTGGCCATATGGTTCTAGAGATATGGGCCTTTTTATGCAGTGCTAATTTTGATGGTCTTTACTAAGGGGGTGGGGCTCACAGGGTAAAAATGCAGAGTAGCCTCAAGACACACCCCAGAGGATCCAGAGAGCCACAAATCATTATAAAGACCATAAAAAACTGGCACAAAAAAAGTTCATATCTCTGGTATCATATGGCAGCTTTAAAAAAAAACAAAAAATAAAACAGATTACTCAGTGGAGCTGTGGAATAAAATAAGAACAAAAATTGGACACTTTTATCCTGGTGACAGGTCCTCTTTAACCCCCCACTGATATATGACGTACAGGTACATCATATACCGGCTCGCTGACTTTGATGTGGGCTTGTAAGCCGAGTCTGAATTTTTCACAGCAGATGATAGCTGTGATATTCAGCCATCATCAGCCTCTAACGGTGTTGGTGAAGTGTAGGTGGTAAATGCCGCTGTCAGTGTCTAACAGCATCATGCACTGAGCGACGACAGGGGGTGAATCTTTCTATGCACCCACCGCAGCTCCCATAATGTGATAGTTGAGCGCCAATGGGTTGCCATGACTGCCAGGGGTCGGCTAAAGATCTCCATGCTTGTCATGATGGCACTCCTGTGAAAACCAGCCTGCAGCTGGCATTCATAGGAGACTGTGATTTTCGCTATACAGAATAATACTGTATTATTTATCTGTATAGTACAAGCAATAGGACGATCACAGGTTCAAGACCCCTAAGGGGACTAATAAATACAGTAGAAAGTGAAAAAAATATTTTAAAAAATATGAAAACCATAAAAAAATATAAAAGCTTGAATCACTCCTCATTTCCCCATTAAAAATAAAGAAATAAAAAATGCACAAATTTGGTATATAATTTGGTATAAAATTTATTAATCCAACCGGTAATTTACTTAATGAGAGAAGAAAATCAAAACTCCAAAATTACTTTTTATCAACAGCTACAACATTGCAACAAAATAGAATAAGGGGCAATCAAAGCATTATAAACCCTAAAATGTTATCAATAGAATTGTTGTTTCAGTACGCAAAAAACAAGCCATCACACGGCTCCATCGACCAAAACTTGAAAATGTTACAATAGAAAAATACTTTGTGAGAAGTCATTTAAAGCCAAGCAATTAAAACCATAATGAATTGTTACCTATTCAGTACAAATATTCAATGACATGCCCAGCGAACACAGACAGAAGAGGGCCCCTGTAAAAGAACAGTATTTGGGCCCTTTGCAGCCCAAGAGCTCATCATAATGCACAATTCTACTAGCTTTGGAGATGAATGAGGCCCCCTTACTTTCTAGGCCCCTGTGATGTTGCCCATGTTGCACTAATGGTATATTCGCCCATCAAGACATATCCCTGAGTCGACGATATGTTCCACATTCTTTATGAATCTGACATTCTTCACATATTAGCACTGCCCCGAGGTACCATTTCAGGTGGGAGGAACATCCGTATCAATCATTATTTATCATCTTAGTGTATGTGGAGCTTTCTACAAATTAAAAAATTACAGAAATCGCAAATAAAAAAAAAGAGCATCTCGTATGGACTTTTAGTCAACCTTTGGTCACCATGCTGTGTCTAGCTTATGGACCTTTAGTCAACCTTGGGCCATCATGCTGTTGTCTAGCTGATGGATCTTTAGTCAACCTTGAGCCACCATGCTGTGGTCTAGCTGATATACATTTAGTCAACCTTGGGCTACCATACTGTGGTCTAGCTGATGGACCTTTAGTCAACTTTGGGCCACCATGCTGTGGTCTAGCTATGGACCTTTAGTCAACCTTGGGCCACCATGCTGTGGTCTAGCTGATGGACCTTTAGTCAACCTTGGGCCACCATGCTGTGGTCTAGCTGATGGACCTTTAGTCAACTTTGGGACCCAATGCTGTGATCTAGCTGATGGACCTTTAGTTAACTTTGGGCCACCATACTGTGGTCTAGCTGATGGACCTTTAGTCAGTCTTGGGCCACCACGCTGTGGTCTAGCTGATGGACCTTTAGTCAACCTTGGGCCATCATGCTGTAGTCTAGCTGATGGACCTTTAGTCAACCTTGGGCCACCATGTTGTGGGCTAGCTGATGGACCTTTAATCAACATTGGGCCACCATGCTGTGGTTAAGCTGATGGGCAAATCTCTATAAATATTAGCATTGGCCAGTTAAGGTGCATTCATAATGGACAATTATTAGGAACAATTGTTCTTAGAATCGCTGGTTTCTCAGTAGTTGGGCAATGTAACCAAGCCACAGATCACCCGACGAACGAGCAAAACGTTCGTTTATTGGATGGAATGATTTTTAAGATTGCTTAAAATTGTTTTTGGCAGCACATCATCCTGTGTAAACAGCCTTTGATGGCCTGTGTGCATAGAACGATCTTTTAGTGATCATTCTGTACTAGAGTTGGTGCCAATCTATTGACACATCCTATTCCATCAGGTCATGACAGTGGTCTGTGGCAGCTGAATGGAAGCAGGAATACCGCCTCTTGGTTGGTACTCTTCTTTTGATTAAAGACCTACCGCTACGTCATCATTATGGTATGATACACATGTGATGTCACACTAGGCCAGCTAATCAAAAGATGAGCCGCAGAAGCCGTCGGATAAGACGTTGCTCTGTCGCTCCCAACTAGCAATCATAGACCAATGGAACGGGATGTCTAAAACAATTTGCACCAACTCTATTCTTAACGCATTGGAAACACGGTACACCTGTCTGAACGCGCTGCTAAACGAATGCCACGCATTGACTTTTATGTAACCAATCTGTAGTCGTTTGATGCCATGGATCAGCCAGTGTATACGAACCCTAAAATAGGTAATACCAATGCCTATTACTCCTAATCCCTAGACTAATTATTGCCAAAGTATGCTTTCCGCCAAGACTGAAGAGAAAATATTGAACTCTCCCTTCACCTTATTGAATAACCCTGTTTGGGCTTCATTTTACCACTTTAATAAAATCATTGAAGGAAGAGCAAACAAGACACATGAAATGAAGACAGGTAGGATGCTCTGCTACTGCCACGACTCACTGATGACATAAATTATGTTGTAACAAGCAGGATTTTAAAAGAAACATGCAAGATCTAATTAATTAATAAGGTAATAAAAAAAGTATGAGTAGGCGGCAATGGTGCAGCAAAAGCAATGGCAATGACGTTGTCTGCAAAGGGGCCCAGGGGCTCCATTCTGACATAATATTTGTTAGAATCTGGGACCCATCGATACCACATTCTTTCATTTATCTAATAGGCTTAAAGGAGACAACAAATCTAGCTATACTTAAATATCCTATTCTTCATTCAGAACAGTTTGTGGGCATACTATAAATCCTGAATTGTCAATATATCACTATATTTTTTTTTATTCTTGAAGCTAATTGGACTTATTGCAAAATATGTCACAGGGTGCACACCAACCATGTACCTGATACACACCTCTACTGTTTCTAACTCTAGGCTCCCCATCTCCCTCCTGCTGTTACTGGCTCTCTCTGTTCTGCATGTTGGGTTATCACAGTAAACCAGTGGGCTCCATTGACATCACGCTTCCTGGCCTTATAGGGTGGCTCAGGCAGCTGGATGCCTCTTGAGTATTCAGGTAGTTGACGTTTAGGCCGCTACGATGAACTGCTTTGCTGCGCCAGCTCTGCTAATGCCTCCTCACTTACCCAGCTCTCCTATAATGCTGGGAGCTCTACTCTATCTGAGGATCTACACTACTGGGCCTCCAGACATACTCAGCACTACTATGTCGCTGGGCTATGCTATATTGCTTCAGTGCGCTTTCTGATATACACAGTTTTGCTGCATCTTTTTACTCTGCTAGCAGGTAGGAGGAGGTTTGAAGGTCTCTCATCTGGCCATGGAATACTTACATGACTGCTGGACCAGGTTACTGCAAATCAGTCTGCTCATCTCTAATAGGCAAACTTGCCACTTAGGCAATAGACTCATTTTGCATAGCCAGGTACCTACCAGCAGGGCAAACTCATGATTACAGTGCTAAATTACAAATACACTTATGCCTGTCAGCAAACTGGGTGTTACGCATTTGTCTTTGATCAGGGTTTAGCTTCCCTCACCTTGGTCCTCTAGATTATGTTGTGCTCCACGTCAGGCTTTACAGATGGCTCGGTGTGATCCCATGTGAGCATCCACCAGGGGCTTAAATAAGGCGCTTCACACACACCTGTGTCTTGGTATTAAGAATTTAGTGATCCTTATTTCTGTCTGTCTGTGGCCTCCAGTATCTGTGATACCTGTCTGCGGTCTCCAAGACGTCTCCTGGCATCCTGCGGCTTCCAATCACTCAGTCTCCTGCACACCTGTGGGTGGTCTCCAGTACCTCTGTTATCTCTCTCCCACTTGCCTCACCTGCATTCTGCACCAAAATCCATGGACCGTGTGCTCACCTGGACCTTGGGCTTGGAGGATTAAGTGAGCTTAATACAGGAATTTTTTTCGTAGGGTGAGAGGCACTGACCTAAATCTAACTTCCTTATTTGCTAAGTTTTTCCTTCATCTGAGGCAAAGATTGAATTTGCTGCCCTAACCCTGTATGGAGTTACCCTAGCCAAAGCAAATTGCTTTTTTGGTGCCGCTGTCCTGGTAGAAAAGCACTCAAAGCTACATCATTGGTTTATGGAGTATGATAGAAAAATGAAGTATATAGAGAAAACCCAAAGAAATATAGGGATGGATATGAATCTAGGACTCCATTGGTAAAGGTGGCAACTGTGCTACCCAAGCTATGCTATGGCATACAGCAGCCCTTCTACACCAAGATGTAAAGTGGGTCAGGTGCCACCTCACCTTGATAACGGAAGATCTCTGAAGTTACTATATTTATTCCATTTTACAGCTCCAAAATAATGGAGTTTGTACCAATAATAACGACTGTAAAATATTAATCTCTCAATGCTGCATCCAGAATGAAGCAGTGACTGATGATGCCGCATGTTGAGCTTCTTTTCATCACGGTAAATTATTCATTCTTCAACCACCTTCCTACTCTCCACCCATAAACTTCTAATGATTAATCACAGCTCAATTCCCCTTTCCTAAGCCATATATCCAGGAGCCCTCATACAGATACTATTTAGGGCTCAGGCACTGGCGCTTGTGTATATACCTAAAATCCACTATATATTACTGATATAACATACTTAAACTCATCACATCAACACATTAAAGAAGCACTCCTCCTATCAAAGTTTTAGCCTCTTAATATATATTATATAGCACTGTGTACTTACCATTGGTCATTTTCCTTTCCTACTCAGTTAATTCTTCTCTTCTCCATTAGGTCTATGACATCACGTGATTAACAACAGACTATCTGAATCTTTCTAAGCTCTGCGTAGAAACAGTAAGTATAATTTCATTGCATGAGTCATCACTAGAACTACAATTCATTGCAAAATCCCTGGCAGCCCAGCTCCACCTCCTCTTCAACTCCTGACCCAGCTGCTCCTTTCCTCCCCCCTGCCAGGGCCCATGCAATGATGCAGAATTGTAGTTCTAATGATAACTCATGCAGGTAAGAGACCTTCTGTTTCTACAAAGAGCTTAGAAAGATTCAGCTAGTCTGTTTTTAATCACGTGTTGTCACAGATCTAATGGAAAAAAGAAGAATTAACTGGGTAGAAGGCAAAATGAGCAATTGTAAGTGCACAGTGCTATATAATATGATGGGTGCAATATATTAAGAAGATAAAAACGTTGATTGGAGGAGGAGGAGTGCTTCTTTAATTCCGCTTTCCACTCAAGGCATCACTAAATTTTGAAAGGCAAAATATTAGAGGTTAAAAATGGTGCACACCCCGACGTGCGTTTCGGATATAATCCTTCGTCAGTGGGTAACAAATGATTATATACCCTGATGAAGGATTATATCTGAAACGCATGTCTTATACAAGTGAGGTATTTAATTATGACCTCATGTTTGGTGCTTTCTTTTGAGTTTTCTGATTTATTCCGAATGGTCTGCCATTCCAATCCTAGCATGCATATGTTATCGACTCCTGTAATATTAAATATCTAATGGTATATATTGTTTCTGACATATATATTGCTTCGGCCAGTGTTTCAGCTTATACAGTATAGAGTATAGAAAAAAGACTATACAAGTTTTGCATCTCCATAATTGTACCAGTCTCAAAAATCATGTTGCAAGGTCATTTTTACTGCACAATGTACACCGTAAAGACAAAACCCATAAAACATTGAGGGAATTGAGTTTTTTTTCCAACATTTGAATTACCATTTTTTTCACATTATGCTATAAAGTGAATGGTGTTATTCCAAAGTACAACTTGCTCTGTACAAAACACAAGACCTTCTACAGCAATGTTCACATAAAAGTAAAAAAGTTATGACTCTTTAACCCCTTCACGACATGCGCCGTACTAGTACGGCGCATGCCGTGTCTCCCCCTTTGATGTGGGCTCCGGCGGTGAGCCCACGTCAAAGTCGCGACATGTCAGCCGTTTTGTACAGCTGACATGTGCGCGCAATAGTGGCGGGTGAAATCGCTATTCACCCGCCGCTATTAACCTGTTAAATGCCGCTGTCAAACGCAGACAGCGGCATTTAACTACCGCATCCGGCCGGGCGGCCGGAAATGACGTCATCGCCGACCCCCGTCACATGATCGGGGGTCGGCGATGCATCAGGAAGGTAACCATAGAGGTCCTTGAGACCTCTATGGTTACTGATGCCGGCCTACTGTGAGCGCCCCCCTGTGGTCGGCGCTCACAGCACACCTGCATTTCAGCTACATAACAGCGATCTGATGATCGCTGTTATGTAGCAGAGCCGATCGGGCTGTGCCTGCTTCTAGCCTTCCATGGAGGCTATTGAAGCATGGCAAATGTGATAAAAAAAAGTTTTTAAAAATGTGAAAAAAATATTAAAAATATAAAAGTTTAAATCACCCCCCTTTCGCCCCATCCTAAATAAAACAATAAAAAAAAAAATCAAACCTACACATATTTGGTATCGCCGCGTTCAGAATCGCCCGATCTATCAATAAAAAAAAGCATTAACCTGATCGCTAAACAGCGTAGCGAGAAAAAAATCCGAAACGCCAGAATTACGTTTTTTTGGTCGCCGCGACATTGCGTTAAAATGCAATAACGGGCGATCAAAAGAATGTATCTGCGCCGAAATGGTACCATTAAAAATGCCAGCTTGGCATGCAAAAAATAAGCCCTCACCCGACCCCAGATCACGAAAATTGGAGACGCTACGGGTATCGGAAAATGGCACTTTTTTTTTTTTTTTTTTTAAGCAAAGTTTGGAATTTTTTTTCACCACTTGGATAAAAAATAACCTAGTCATGTTAGGTGTCTATGAACTCGTAATGACCTAGAGAATCATAATGGCAGGATAGTTTTAGCATTTAGTGAACCTAGCAAAAAAGCCAGACAAAAAACAAGTGTGGGATTGCACTTTTTTTGCAATTTCACCGCACTTGGAATTTTCTTCCTGTTTTCTAGTACACGACATGGTAAAACCAATGATGTCGTTCAAAAGTACAACTTGTCCCGCAAAAAATAAGCTCTCACATGGCCATATTGACGGAAAAATAAAAAAGTTATGGCTCTGGGAAGGAGGGGAGTGAAAAACGAAAACGCAAAAACGAAAAAGGGCCGCGACTTGAAGGGGTTAAAAGACAAAACAAAAGCACAAAAATGCTAAATCACCTTGTTGGGAAGGGGACACGCTAACATAGTACTGTGGGTACGGAAAGTATTCAGAACCCTTTCAATTTTTCACTCTTTGTTTCATTGCAGACACTAGGTAAATTAAAAAAAAGTTCATTTTTTTCTCATTAATGTTCACTCTGCAGCCCATCGTGATTGAAAAAAAAACCCAGAAATGTAGAAAGTTTTTCAAATTTAATAAAAAAGAAAAACTGAAATATCACATGTTCATAAGTATTCAGACCCTTTGCTCAGACACTCATATTTAAGTCACATGCTGTCCATTTCCTTGTGATCCTCCTTGAGATGGTTCTACTCCTTCATTGGAGTCCAGCTGTGTTTAATTAAACTGATAGGACTTGATTTGGAAAGGCACACACCTGTCTATATAAGACCTCACAGCTCACAGTGCATGTCAGACCAAATGAGAATCATGAGGTCAAAGGAACTGGCCAAGGAGCTCAGAGACAGAATTGTAGCAAGGCACAGATCTGGCCAAGGTTACAACAGAATTTCTGCAGTACTCAAGGTTTCTAAGAGCACAGTGGCCTCCATAATCCTTAAATGGAAGAAGTTTGGGACAATCAGAAGTCTTCCTAGACCTGGCCATCCAGCCAAACTGAGCATTCGTGGGAGAAGAGCCTTGGTGAGAGAGGTAAAGCAGAACCCCAAGATCACTGTGGCTGAGCTCCACAGATGCAGTAGGGAGATGGGAGAAAGTTCCATAAAGTCAACTATCACTGCAGCCCTCCACCAGTCGGGCTTTTATGGCAGAGTGGCCCGATGGAAGCCTCTCCTCAGCGCAAGACCTATGAAAGCATGCATAGAGTTTGCTAAAAAAACACATGAAGGTCTCCCAGAATATGAGAAATAAGATTCTCTGGTCTGATGAGACGAAGATAGACCTTTTTGGTGATAATTATAAGCAGTATGTGTGGAGAAAACTAGGCACTGCTCATCACCTGCCCAATACAATCCCAACAGTGAAACATAGCGGTGGCAGCATCATGCTATGGGGGTGTTTTTCAGCTGCAGGGACAGGACAACTGGTTGTCATTGAAGGACACATGAATGCATGGATGAAAACCTCTTCCAGAGTGCTCTGGACCTCAGACTTGCCTGAAGGTTCACCTTACAACAAGACAATGTACTCAGCTAAAATAACAAAGTAGTGGCTTCAGAACAACTCTGTGACCATTCTTGACTGGCCCAGCCAGAGCCCTGACCTAAACCCAATTGAGCATCTCTGGAGAGACCTGAAAATGGCGTCCACCAACATTCACCATCCGCTCTGACGGAACTGGAGAGGATCTGCAAGGAAGAATGGCAGAGGATCCCCAAATCCAGGTGTGAAAAACTTGTTACATCATTCCCAAGAAGACTCATGGCTGTACTAGCTCAAAAGGTGCTTCTACTCAGTACTGAGCTAAGGGTCGGAATACTTAAGACCATGTGATATTTAAGTTTTTCTTTTTTAATATATTTGCAAAAATTTATACATTTCTGTTTTTTTTTCAGTCAAGATGGGGTGCAGAGTGTACATTAATGAGAAAAAAATGAACTTTTTTTGAATTTACCAAATGGCTGCAATGAAACAAAGAGTGACAAGTTTAAAAGGGTATGAATACTTTCCGTACCCACTGTATGTGCATAACTTGAGAACGCCATCATGGTCCCACATCTCTACGAGCTATAGGGGCTATATTCAGATAGGTGAGAACATTTAATATTGTCTTATTGCGGTTTTATTTATTGGCTCTTCAGGACAGCTGAAATGTCCTCCTCTCTGTAATTGGGATTAAAGCAAAGTCTTTTTTTATTGAGGTTGAATTAATTTAATAAGCACCGTAATCACCTTGTATATAGATCAATAATGGTCGGATGAAGGTGAATTTTATGTCTCTAGTTGCCTTCTAAAAGCCTTAGTGTGTCTACGGTATAAACCTATGTATGTAAAATGCAAAATTAGCTCTAACTTGATCTGTATGAATAACCAGAGCTCATGAAAACTGGAGCACCTTCATCCATATCATAAATATCCGGTGTCCCATGAAAACCCATCTGGGCAGAACGAGGGAGTGTTACAGCAACCAATCACACTTCTTAATTTTTCTAGGACATAAAAAGGTACCTTATAATTGACGGTGTGCATTATAGCCTATGTATCCGAGAACCAATTAGTAATAAATGTCCTCCTGTATGATAAAGTGCTGTGTCTGCATGTGCACGGTGACGATACGCTACCCATGCTATTAGGATTTACCCAACAGATGTTGGCAACTTACTTAGATTGCGGCTGTTGTCAGCATTTTATATTGTAAGTCCATCGTACCTGGCTTCCCAAAGGTAGTCTCATTAATAATCCCAATCCACCACATAAATTCCTAATCAGCAATTGCCGAAAATATCACTGGAATATATATGTTTTCATTCTAGTAATGACAGGTTCAGGGTCTATTCACAAGGGTTATTGTGACGGTTTCGGGGACTCTTCTTTCACCTTTCTCTTATCATCTTAACTCTTCCCTGGAGAGATGGTTCATTCCACGATTCCTACATTTTGCATTACTTCCGTTATCAGCAGTTCTCGATTTTTCTTCCATTTTTGCCATTTCCGCTGCAAATCCAGTTTTCTCTCTATTTCCAGATTGTCAGTTGTCTTGAACAATGCTATCTAATGTTTTGATCTGTTGTAAAGTTACGTTGCAAAAGAACTTTAGGCAACAAAGCCTTGGACCAACTACTATTTCTGTACTGCTTAGGCTACGTTCACATTTGCGTTGTGCGCCGCAGCGTCGGCGCCGCAGCGCACAACGCAAACAAAAACGCGGCAAAACGCACGCTAAAACGCTGCGTTTTGCGCCGCATGCGTCGTTTTTGCCCGCAAGTTGGACGCAAAAAAAATGCAACTTGAAGCGTTTCTTGCGTCCAACGCTTGCGGCCATGCGGCGCCAAACGCAGCACAACGCATGTCCATGCGCCCCCATGTTAAGTATAGGGGCGCATGACGCATGCGGCGCCGCTGCGGCGCCCGACGCTGCGGCGCTGACCGCAAATGTGAACGTAGCCTTATAGGTACGTACTTGACAGCGGCAGATTATAACATGGGCGGTTTGTGCAGTCATCCATGACCGCCCTAAAGATTTTAGCCATAAAACTATGCAAAAGTTTTAGGAAGGTGTGGAAAAAAATATTCTCAAAATTAGAAAAGTTAATAGTTAATATTTATCAATTAGCAAAATGCAAGGTGAATGAACCTAACGGAAATCTAAATCATATCAAAATTTGCTGAGACCACTTTTTGCCTTCAAAACAGCATTCATTCTCCTAGGTACAGTTGTGGTCAAAACTTTACATACCCCGGCAGAATTTTTGCTTTCTTGGCCTTTTTTCAGAGAATATGAATGATAACACCAAAACTTTTTCTCCACTCATGGTTAGTGGTTGGGTGCAGCCATTTTTTTCAAACTACTGTGTTTTCTCTTTTTAAATCATAATGACAACCCAAAACATCCAAATGACCCTGATCAAAAGTTCACATACCCTGGTGATTATTGGCCTGATAACATGCACAGAAGTTGACACAAATGAGTTTGAATGGCTACTAAAGGTAACATCCTCACCTGTGACCTGTTTGCTTGTAATCAGTGTGTGTGCATAAAAGCTGAGGGAGTTTCTGGGATCCAGACAGACTCTTGCATCTTTCATCCAGCCACTGGCTTTTTGGATTGTGAGTCATTGGGAAAGCAAAAGAATTGAGAACAGATCTACGGGAAAAGGTAGTTGAACTGTATAAAACAGAAAAGGGATACAAAAAGATATCCAAGGAATTGATAATGCCAGTCAGCAGCGTTCAAACAAATGGAAAATCAGGGGCTCTGTAAAATCAAAACCACGGTCAGGTAGACCAATAAAAATGTCATCCACAACTGCCAGGAAAATTGTTCGGGATGCAAAGAAAAACTAACAAATAACATCAGCTGGAATACAGGACTCTCTGAAAACTAGCGGTGTAGGTGTTTCTAGATGCACAATAAAGAAGCACTTGAAGAAAAATTGGGCTGCATGGTTGAGTCACCAGAAGAAAGCCAATACTGCACAAATGCCACAAAGTATCTTGCCTACAATATGCAAAACAGCACAGAAACAAACCTTAAAACTTCTGGAACAAGGTTATTTGGAGTGAAGAGAGCAAAATTGAACTTTTTGGACACAACCATAAATGTTACATTTGGAGAGAGGTCAAAGGCATATGATGAAAGGAACACCATTCCTACTGTAAAGCACGGAGGTGGATCGCTGATGTTTTGGGGATGTGTAAGCTACAAAGGCACAGGAAACTTGGTCAAAGTTGAAGGAAAGATGAATGCAGCATGTTATCAGCAAATACTGGAGGCAAATTTGCATTCATCAGCCTGGAAGCTGTGCATGGGACGTACTTGGATGTTCCAACATGACAACGATCCAAAAACATAAGGCCAAAACATTGACCTGTCATTGGTTACAGCAGAACAAAGTGAAGGTTCTGGAGTGGCCATCTCAGTCTCCTGACCTTAATATCATTGAGCCATTCTGTGGTGATCTCAAGTGCGCAGTTCATGCTAGGCAGCCCCGGAATTTACAGGAACTGGAGGCTTTTTTGCCAAGAAAAGTGGGCAGCTTTACCACATCCACAAAAGACTTCAAACTGTCATTGATGTTAGAGGGGGCAATACACGGTATTAAGAAATGGGGTATGTTAACGTTTGATCAGGGTCATTTGGATATTTTGGGTTGTCATTCTGATTTAAAAAGAGAAAACACAGTAGTTTGACAATAAATGGCTTCACCAACCATTAACCATGAGTGGAGAATAAGTTTTGGTGTTATCATTCATATTCTCTGAAAAAAGGCCAAGAAAGCAAACATTCTGCTGGGGTATGTAAACGTTTGAGCACAACTGTATGCTTGTACATGAACACAGTTTTTGAAGAAACTTGGCAGAGAGGATGTTCCAAACATCTTGGAAAACTAACCACAGATCTATGGATGTCAGTTGTACGAATCCTTCTGTCTTTTAATTCACTCTGAGACTGGATGATGCTGAGATCAGAGCTCTCTGGGGGCCGAATCATCACATCCACGACTCCTTGTCCTTCTTTACACTAAAGATAGTTTCTAATGAAATTGGCTGTATGTTTGGGGTCCTTGTCCTGCTGAAGAATAAATTTGGAGCCAATCAGATGACTCCCTGATAGTATTGCATGATGGATAAGTATCTGCCTGCATTTCTCAGCATTAAGTACACTATTAATCCTGGCCACATATTCAACTCCAATTGGGGAAATGCAGCCCCAAAAATGTTCACGGAACCTCCACCATGCTTCACTGTTCCTGCAGACACTCATTATTGTGCTCCTCTACAGGACTTTCTTTTACAATCAAGTATTTCATATTTTAACTCATCAGTCCAGAGCACCTAATGCCAATTTTTTGACTCCCCAGTTCCTATATTTTCATGCAGATTTGAGTTGCTTGGCCTTATTTCTATGTCGAAGATATGGCCTTTTGGCTGCAAGTCTTCCATGAAGACCACTTCTGGCCAGACTTTTCCAAACAGTAAGGGTACCGTCACACAGTGCCATTTTCATCGCTACGACGGCACGATTTGTGACGTTCTAGCGATATCGTTACGATATCGTTGTGTCTGACACGCTACTGCGATCCGGAACCCCGCTGAGAATTGTATGTCGTAGCAGATCGTTTGAAACTTTCTTTTGTCGTCTAGTGTCCCGCTGTGGCGGCATGATTGCATCGTGTGACACAGGTTGTATACGATGTGCGCACAGTAACCAACGGCTTCTACATCGCAAATACGTCATGAAATTATCGCTCCAGCGCCGTGTATTGCAACGTGTGACCGCAGTCTACGACGCTGGAGCGATAATCATACGACGCTGCAACGTCACGAATCGTGCCGTCGTAGCGATGAAAATGGCACTGTGTGACGGTACCCTTGGTGTATGTTGTCTCACTGGTTGTAGCTAGCTCTGAGCTGATGGCTGATTTTTTTTTTTTTCCCCATAAACTTGTATTAGTGCCGGATTGCACCAGATGACCTTGCTTCCGGCTGTTTGCTAGAATGGAAGCCTATGGGAGTCGGAAGGTGCCGGATCCAGAAAATGACGGATTCCGGCGCCGGATTCCATTTTTTTAAACTGAGCATGCTCCAAATTTTTTTTAGCCAATTATCTGGATATGCTAGTTGGATCCGTCGAAAAAACGGATCCGTCGCATCAGTTTTTCCCAATCTGCGCCGGATCCGTTTTTTCCAACATTCGCCGGATTGTGCCTGATGCAAAAACCGTGATGTGTGAAAGTAGCCTTAGTGCAACTGTAACTGGAAGAATGCATGCTGCTTTGAAGGCAAAAGGCAGTTACACCAAAATTGTAATTTGATTTCGATTTTTCTTTTGTTGATGCACTTTCCATTTTGTTAACTGATAAAAGAAAACTGTTAACACTTCAGGTTTTTTTTAAAGCATTTTTACTCTGCAACATTTTTGTCTGTCGCCCAATTAATTAGGGAAGGTGACAAAGACTATGAAGGTACTTAGAGGGTATTAGTTTTTTTTGGAATTAGTTATTCATGGCAATAAAAAGGTCCTGTTCTCATTCTCCTGGGTGTTGTTGTACCATGTTAGTGCATCACATGCTTGCTGGCCTTATGGTATCCCCCTTCTCTCCTCTTCTAGTTTAGTGTACTTGGTTCCCTGCCTGGATGGTTTATAGAGCTCCTGCCTGGGTGGTTTATAGAGCTCCTGCCTGGGTGGTTTATAGAGCTCCTAACCTCTTGCTCCTCCTCTTCACCAGCTGCCTGTGACAGAGTTTGTCCTCCCCCCACTGGTGGACACAAACAGAAGAAGGCCCCTGTGCAAGAACAATATATGGGCCCTTTGCAGTCCATTAGCTCTTCATAATGCATAATACCACATGTTTCGGAGGTGGAAATGGGCCTCCCACCTCTTGGGCCCCTGTGCGGCTGCACAGGTTGCACCAATCGTATGTCTGCCCCTGCCTCCCTCTCACCCTTTAAAAAAAAGTTTGTTTTCTTAATTTATATATATATATAAATTTTTAGTTTATTCGCCCTCTGGGAGTTCCGAGGCTGGCAACATGATTTAGGTTAATAATAAAGGTTTTTAAGCAATATGCTGTTTTAAGGAATATTTACAATTTATATAGAAAAAAATATAAGCTATGATCGACTCCTACTCAATAAAAGGTTATCTTGTTTAGGAGAGTATTCTTTATTCATTGCTGGGTTCTATGGTCATGATTATGAGGGAGTGGTATTATGGTCTTCACAATCTTACACACTTGCCCAAGCCTTTTGTGCAGTATTGTACTTTTTCAATATTTTTGCATAAAATCGCTGCAAAAACTTGGTTTGTGCAAAAACAATTCTTTGTGCTCTGGTCCCTTGCATAATTTTGCAAAGAACCTACACAGATGTGGACACAAAACCATTTTTTTTGTATGCAGGTCATGAAGCAGGGGGCATAGCAGCAAGGAAGCACAGAGGGGAGAATGTGAGATGCGGTGTAAGTGGATGGAGTCTGGTCTGTGATCTGTATGAGTTTAAAGGGAACCTGTCACCCCAAAAATCGAAGATGAGCTGCGGCCACCGGCATCAGAGGCTTATCTACAGCATTCTGTAATGCTGTAGATAAGCCCCCGATGTATCCTGAAAGATGAGAAAAAGAGGTTAGATTATACTCACCCAGGGGCGGTCCCGCTGCCCCAGGGGTGGTCCCGCTGCAGTCTGGGTCCGATGGGCATCGCGGTCCAGTCCGGGGCCTTCTATCTTCTTACAGTGACGTCCTCTTCTTGTCTTCATGCCGCAGCTCTGGCGCATGCGTACTTTGTCTGCCCTGTTGAGGGCAGAGCAAAGTACTGCAGTGCGCAGGCGCCGGGAAAGGTCAGAGAGGTCCGGCTCATATTCAATTTTTGGGGTGACAGGTTCCCTTTAAGAGATTTAGTTGGGGTCTTTATTTATTTCAGGGACTGGACTGGAGTCTGAATTTAGTAGTCTGGGATCTACTTTAATTTAAAGAAAACCCAAGATATAAACAAAATAAGCAAATACCCTGTACTAAGTAAAAAAATAGTTATAGTGCATGTAAATAACATAAGATACTTAGTTAACACTATTATGATAAAAAAAAGTGTAAAAGCCATCCCGCCACGAGAAGATGCACCCAATCGGGACAGATGCTAACTCTTGCAGTTAACCACACTGGGTGGCAGCAGATGTCAAAATACATAGGGGCAGAGCAGGACCGAGAACCGACTGTTCAGACACTTGCCCTTGGAAAGCTATATAAACAAAATGCTCAGCCTAAAAAGGGGAACCATGACCCTGTATGTACAAAGTACAAGAAACTAAAGTAAAACCAAAGAAATGAGCCGCAACATATGTTGGTATTAGTGGCTGTGGCCATTTAACAGCCAGAACCTAAGATAAAAACAAAATAAACATATACCCTTCAGTATGTAAATCAATAAATAGAAATTGCACATGTAAATAACATAGGGTACTTAGTTAACACTATTTTGACACTTGTAGTTCAGCTCACCATGTATCAGAACTGTGGGGTCTCCGTCCTGCTCTGCCCCATCTATTTTGATGTCTGCTGACACATTGTGAGGTGCACTATAAGAGTTAGGTTCGGTCTCGATTGTTTACACCTTGTCGTGGTTGGATGGCGTTTAAGCTTTTTTGATCAAAATAGTGTTCACTAAGTACCCTATGTTATTTACTTGTACCATTACTATTCACTTATTTATTTACTTACTATGGGGTATTTGCTCATTTTGTTTTTATCTTGGGTTCTGCCGGTAAATGGCCACAATGTGAACGTGCACCTACACATTGCACTTACACCAACATATGTTCTAGCTCATTTCTTTGGTTTTGCATTAATTTAGAGGTCTAGTCTGGACTCTAAATTAATTAAGGGTCTGGTCTGGAGTCTGTTAAATGTATAAGACTGGGTTTTAAATTTATTTAGGGGTCTTGGGTATGTATAGGTTTTTCTGGGGTCTGAATGTATTTAAGACCCTAGTAGAAGAAAACACGGCACTCAATAGAAAAACGTTTTTTGTAGGTGCTCAAGTAGGGTCTCCAACCCATAGAACAATAATAGAAAAAACTTGGCACTCAGTAGTGAGGAAAATTATTTTGCTTCTTTTTATTATTAATGCATCCAGACAAAATTAACGAATAAACGTTCTCGGTCCGGCAAAGGACCTTCATCAGACAATTCTTTAGTGTGAACTGGATGTAGAAGCAATCTAAGAAGGTATAAGGAGCATCCACAGATTATATAACAGCCTGCTGCAATAAGTATAATCTGCTGCAATAGGTATGATCTGAGATATGGAACACCAATCACACAGGGAGGATGTGGCAACATCAGTTGCAGAGGCAAAGCGCTGTGTCCAGATCAGTGAGGAGGAAGCGTGGCAACGTGCCGTGCAGCAGGAGCGTCCCTGACACAGTTCATATTTTCTGGACATACAGGTAGTGCCAAGTTTTTGCTTTGTATTTTGAACTATATTCATGTGTTCATGACAGTTCTGGTTATGTATTTATGGGGATTCTGGTGCTGTATTAATGCACTGATGGTGTTTCTGGTGCTATATTCAGGTTATAATAGTGCTTATGGTGCTGAATTAATATATTAATGATGGTTCTGGTGCTGTATTTTAGTACTGATGTTGGTTACAGGCTTTATTCATGCATTAATAATAGTTCTGGTGCTGTATTCATGTACTGATTGGTTATGGTTCAATATTCAGGTACTAATGGCGTTTCTGTTGCTGCATCCATGTACTGATGGTGATTTTGATGCTGTATTCATTTACTTTTGACAGTTCTGGTGATGTATTTATGTACTGATAATGGTTCTGGTGCTCTATTCATGTACACAGCTCCATGAAACAAAACATAAAAATGATACAGGTCTCAAACAATGTCAACAAAAAACAACCCTTTTTTTACATCTATGCTAGTGAGATTTTGGTGTCCACAACCCTATAGTACGCTCTACAGTTTCCAGTCCTCTGACCACTTATGGTAGATGGTGGCCACCAAGCCAAAATAACACCTTTAAATGAGTTGTCTGAAATCATGGAAAGAAGGGCAAATGCCATAAAAGCTGTAGCATGGTAAACAAAGCATTAGTATCGCCATTTTAATGGTCAGGGATAGAGATGACCAAATTGATTCAATGCAAATCGAATTCTTGTTGTGTTTTTAGGAATCCGCTGAACCTGGAAAATTTGAATGTTGCTGCCATTTTACACGTTGTATCAGCCACAAGAGGAATACATGACCTCGGTTTGTAAGAAAGCCATGAAACAGTGAACAAGTTCTACAGATAGTAACAGCTCAGCCGTGAAGAACAATTAGGGCTCCCATACACATTAAATCAAAGTTGTCAGAATTTGCCGATATCTACTTGACCGGCAGACGGTGTAATGTGTATAGAGGCGTTGACCGACTGATGGTGGGGAGATGTTGATCGCACACTCCTTGAAATAAGCTGCTGACGGACGTGTTGGTCTTTGGTGTTCTCAAACAGAACATAGAAGTGTTTGGTAGAACGAGCACTCTTGTGTATGGGAGAGTCAGCTGAGATGGCTGTTGGACAAACGATCAGCCCAAAGCATAGATTGGCCTATAGCCATCAGATGTCTATGGCCAGACTTACCATCCATTTACCCCTAGCCTTATATTTCCTTGGTTCCTATTTATTTCTATTGGGTTGAACAAATTGTATTACCCATTTCTATGATTATGACGGTGCATGTTTGTAGTCACCATTGAGCCTAGATCTTGAAGACAGAATGTCATCAACATATAAACTAAAGATGAAGGACTGAACAGCCGCAAACCTCGTAGAAGAGGTTTTGCCTGGGCAGTGATGTGTTCTACTCAATTTCTGTACTGTGATGATCCTGGGCATGCCCAGCCGCCATCCATCCTCTTGATCCCTTGGATAGGCTACACCAGGACAATGATGCATGTGGATAGCAGGAGCTTCTCCCATGGGTATGTCATATAACGAGTGCAGCACAATTATATATTGGATTATGTAATGGCTACTGCAGCATCATGACGAGGTGTTTTCATGAATCAAGACGAGCAAAGTAGCATCTTGGGTGGAGGTCCTCCCTAGAAGATGGTTCATGTCCTAGTGATAAGTCTTCTCATCCTTCTTTTAATTAATCATTATTTATTATTGTTTTTATTGCCTTATAATTCATCCCAAAATTATTACACAGTTTAAAACTTCACTTTTCTTTAGAATTTATTCTTTTCGTTCCGAGTATGATAACACCAGGACCTAAATGTCAAATTGATTTTTAATTTTTATTGTCACTTACCCCTTGCCGATAACTTCTTGGTATTTATGATCTTCGCTGCATATTCATGCCCCGTGCAGAGCTTCACACATCTTCTGACCACTGAGAATGCGCCCCTAGAAATAATAAACAGACGGTTAGAGGCAATAGATCAATAGATCGCCTTTCATTACAACGTCCGAGCATCTATTTAGTGTCTTCAACGGAATATGGCACAATTTGGCACTTTTTCTTTCAAATTATGTGCAGATTATTCCTATGTTAAACATCTGCATAGACATTTGGAGGCACACTTTGTACCCTTAGGCCCTGATTCATCTACGCTGGTGATTTTCTCGCCGGCCTTGAAAGGGAAGGGGAATCTCATTTTGGCACAGCTAGAATTAATAGATGTGAAAACTGAAAAAGTCGCAACATTTTTGCGCAACTCAGAGTTGCACAAAAATTTTGCAATTTTTCGAAGCAATTTACACCAGAATTATGACTAAATTGCTTTAAAAAAATCAAGACCATGTTTTTTTTATATGTGCCATGTTACAGTTTTATACAACTTCCCACTTTTACTGATCTGTAATACAACCAGGTACACAGGCTCACACTGCCAGACCGCGGAACAGGTGAATACCCCAGTGGGCGGCCACCCACCATCCTATATGGGCTGTTGTTGGAACAATACACTTGGTTCACTATGTACAGTCAAAGGCAAGATCTCATCATACATTTAAAGATAATTTGCCAGCAGGTTTTCGCTATGTAATCTGAGAGTAGCATGTAGGGACAAAGACCCTGATTCCAGCGAATTGTCGCTTAGTTTACTGGGTGCAGCAATCGTCACTGTTTCCTCTGGTGTAGCTCTAGCAGTACTCGGAATGCTGAGCCCTGTATAACCCCGCCCACACCACTGATTGGCAGCTTTCTGTGTATAACTCAGCCCACACCACTGATTGGAAGCTTTATGTGTATAACTCCGCCCACACCACTAATTGGAAGCTTTATGTGTATAACCCCGCCCACACCACTGATTGGCAGCTTTCTGTGTATAACTCCGCCCACAACACTGATTGGCAGCTTTCTGTGTATAACTCTGCCCACACCACTGATTGGAAGCTTTATGTGTATAACCCCGCCCCCACCATTGATTGCCAGCTTTCTGTGTATAACCCCACCCACACCACTGATTGGCAGCTTTCTTTGTATAACCCCGCCCACACCACTAATTGGAAGCTTTATGTGTATAACCCCACCCACACCACTGATTGGCAGCTTTCTGTGTACACTGTATATTGACAAAAAGGTGATATCCGAGTGCAGTTTGATGTTTCACACATACCCATAAGCTTCTATGGGCACGTGTGATCCGATTCTCGGATACAATCACAGCATGCCGAATCGGAATGAGAAAATAATCACAGATGTGAGCTGCCCCATAGTTTAACATTGGGCCCCGTGCAATCGGATTTTTTATCTGATTGCACTCTTCTGATTTCATCACAAGTGTGAGTGAGCCCTAAGATTTTCATCAATGTAGCCCGAATGTCATCATTTTTTCTCTTATGTGGATAAATAAAAAGTTTCTCGATCTTCTCCTATGTGAGTATCTGTGAAATTTGGACCGCACTCGCATGTCGTCTGAGAGTGATCCAATTTTTTCATGGACCCCATAGACTTGCATTGAGGATTTTGATCCGACCCTTGGAACAAAATTGGACATGTGTCCAGGGTTTATCCACGGACCGAAAAATCACGGACATATGAATGGCCCCATAAACTACCAAAGGTACGAAGGTGATCAGTGAAAAACACAGATAGCACTCATATGTAAATACTGGACGTGTGAACGAGGCCTAATGCTGGAGTGCTTAGTTGTATCGCAAAATAGTTATTTTTCTCCTTACACGAATCAAATCAAATGAACATATTCCCTGCTGTAAGTAAATAAGTGAAAGCAATAATGCATATAATTAACATTAGGTACTTAGTAAACATTGTTTTTGATTAAAAAAAAGAGTATAAAAGCCATCCAACCGCGACAAGTTGACCCACAATAGGGATGGTCCTAACCTCTAGTATTAAAACCTTACTATGTGTCAAAGTGACGACAGTGTGAATACGGGCAGAGCAGGAACAGGTCCCGAATAATACAGATTATAGGGGAAACCTCACACGATCACTGAGAGGTGCATTTTGAACCAGCCCATCTACGTGACCTATAAGGAGACCTAAGTATACTAGTGATGGGGTCATGCTATTACTTGTGAAAATGTTAAATTACATTATCAATTTGAAGAATAAAATGAACAATAAGAACAAAAGTGCACAAAAATATAAAAGCAAATCCGAAATCCCCCAAAATACCAACTTGCCTTCCTAAATCTGTTCCCTTCCTTTCACTCTATTCATATGACAAATGAAACTCATAAATTTAAAAAATAGTATTCTCTACAAGCACCTTGAAATAAGTCATTCATCCCTTCCTCTACCTCGTAATCCGCTGTGTGGCTGTAAGATATCTGGCTGCAGCAGGAGCCTCCCCCCATTCTAGCAGAGTGTGTTTCAGGAACTTTCTGCAGACTAACAGACCATGAGGCCCACTATATTTCCTGCTGACTTTTTCATTTTTTTTTTTAAGTTTGTTGTTCTTCTAATAGTGTTTGCATCTGACACTCAGTGGGACGGTATCACTTCTTCTATCATCCAGTTGTTGGTAGATGGAATAAATCATCTACCTGCAGAGGAGAATTACAGATCAGTCAGAGAGATGAGCGCCAGAAACCAGATGGACATAGTTGCCCCATTACTAAATAAATATTCTTCTGTCAATACCGAGTTACCATGACATGGTAGTCTGAGCTTTGTTGAATCCTAGCTAGGGATGAATAATATCTGTATTTTATACCATTAGTTCTCATTGTTCTTCTCATCTCTTTGCAAATTGTCTCTTGAGAGAGGAAGATGCCTTGAACTCTAGGCCCATCTATTGGGAGTAGCAATCCTAAAAATCAATATTGAGCCTCTAACAAGCCTTGTCACATGACTTAGGATAGAAATATTACCCCTTAGATCCCTTTCTTCTCTTTCAGACATCATTCTTATCTGCTCTATAGCAATCTATATACAGTAGATGGTCTCCACAAGTGGCTTCCTCATGTGTCTATCTGGCTCTCCATGCTAATACATCAATTTGCTTTTTTTTTTTTTTTAGTTTTTTTAACCCCTTAACGACCGCCGATACGCCTTAAGGCAGTTAAGGGTACTCAAACCACAGCGCAGTTAATTAACGGCGCTGTGGAAAAAGTGAATAGCGCCCCCCAGAGTCGGATTTTCTCTGCGGTCTCGGTTACCGGGGGTAGCCGAGACCCCAGAGAACATGATTCTGGGTTTTTTGTTACTGACCCCCGGGTTGCGATCGCTGGTAATTAACCGTTTACCGGCGGTCGCAAAAAAAAAGAAAAAGCGATGTGTAATTCTCTATCCTCTAATGTGATCGCACATCAGAGGACAGAGAAATAGGAGGATTCGGGGACCCTGTTATACTTACCGGTGTCCCTGGGTCATCCTGTGTCCCCTCCTGGCCGCCGGCTTCTTCCTCCGGTAAGAATGGCGGGTGCATGCGCAGTGCGCCCGCCATCATCTGCCGGCCGGCAGCTAGAGGAGTTGGGGCTAAATTTAGGGTTAGGGTTGGGGCTAAAGTTAGGGCTGGTTAGGGTTGGGGCTAAAGTTAGGGCTAGGGTTAGGGTTGGGGCTAAATTTAGGGTTAGAGTTAGGGTTGGGGCTAAAGTTAGGGTTAGGGTTTGGGCTAAAGTTAGGACTAGGGTTGCGGCTAAAGTTAGGGTTAGAGTTGGGATTAGGGTTAGGGTTTGGATTAGGGTTGGCATTAGGGTTACGTTTGGGATTAGGGTTAGGGTTGGGATTAGGGTTAGGGGTGTATTGGGATTATGGTTAGGTTTGAGGTTAGGGTTGAGATTAGGATTAGGGGTGTGTTGGATTTAGGGTTCTGATTAGGGTTATGGTTGTTTTGGGGTTAGGGTTGGGATTATCGTTAGGGTTGTGATTAGGATTATGGATCGGGTTGGGATTAGGGTTAGGGGTGTGTTGGGGTTAGGGTTGGAGTTAGAATTGGGGGGTTTCCACTGTTTAGGTACATCAGGGGGTCTCTAAACGCCACAGCCAATTTTGCGCTCAAAATGTCAAATGGTGCTCCCTCCCTTCTGAGCTCTGCCGTGCGCCCAAACAGTGGTTTACCCCCACATATGGGGCATCAGCGTACTCGGGATAAATTGGACAACAACTTTTGGGGTTCAATTTCTCCTGTTACCCTTGTGAAAATAAAAACTTGTTGCCTAAAAAATCTTTTTTGTGGAAAAAAAAATGTGTTATTTTCACGACTCTGCATTATAAACTTCTGTGAAGCACTTGGGCATTCAAAGTTCTCACCACACATCTAGTTAAGTTCCTTGGGGGGTCTAGTTTCCAAAATGGGGTCACTTGTGGGGGGTTTCTACTGTTTAGGTACATCAGGGGCTCTGCAAACGCAACATAACGCCCGCAGACCATTCTATCAAAGTCTGCATTCCAAAATGGCGCTCCTTCCCTTCCGAGCTCTGCCATGCACCCAAACAGTGGTTTACCCCCACATATGGGGGGTATGCGTACTCATCTAGTTAAGTTCCTTAAGGGGTCTAGTTTCCAAAATGGTGTCACTTGTGGAGCGTTTCCCCAGTTTAGGCACATCAGGGGCTCTCTAAACGTGACATGGCATCTGATCTCAATTCCAGCCAATTCTGCATTGAAAAAGTCAAATGGCGCTCCTTCTCTTCCAAGCTCTGCGGTGCGCCCAAACAGTGGTTTACCCCCACATATGGGGTATCGGCGTATTCAGGAGAAATTGCACAACAAAATTTATGGTTAAATTTTTGTTTTTACACTTGTGAAAATAAAAAAAAATGGTTCTGAAGTAAAATGTTTGCAAAAAAAGTTAAATGTTCATTTTTTCCTT
This sequence comes from Ranitomeya variabilis, assembly GCF_051348905.1. Classification (NCBI taxonomy): domain Eukaryota; kingdom Metazoa; phylum Chordata; class Amphibia; order Anura; family Dendrobatidae; genus Ranitomeya; species Ranitomeya variabilis. The sequence continues at coordinate 82,507,121 of NC_135236.1, forward strand.
CCACATTGTTTCATTTCCTGTGAAGCACGTAAAGGGTTAATAAACTTCCTGAATGTGGTTTTGAGCACCTTGAAGGGTGCAGTTTTTAGAATGGTGTCACACTTGGGTATTTTCTATCATATAGACCCCTCAAAATGACTTAAAATGTGATGTGGTCCCTAAAAAAAATGGTGTTGTAAAAATGAGAAATTGCTGGTCAACTTTTAACCCTTATAACTCCCTAAAAAAAAAAAAAATTGTTTCCAAAATTGTGCTGATGTAAAGTAGACATGTGGAAAATGTTATTTATTAACTATTTTTTGTGACATATCTCTCTGATTTAAGGGCATAAAAATACAAAATTTGAAAATTGCAAAATTGTAAAAATTTTCGCCATATTTCCGTTTTTTTTTTTTCATAAATAATCGCAAGTAATATCGAAGAAAGGTTACCACTAACATGAAGTACAATATGTCATGAAAAAACAATCTCGGAATCAGCAGGATCTGTTAAAGTGTTCCAGAGTTATAACCTCATAAAGTGACAGTGGTCAGAATTGTAAAAATTGGTTCGGTCATTAAGTACCAAATTGGCTCTGTCACTTAAGGCCCCGTCACACATAGCGACGCTGCAGCGATACAGACAACGATGCCGATTGCTGCAGCGTCGCTGTTTAGTCGCTGTGTGGTCGCTGGGGAGCTGTCACACAGACCGCTCTCCAGCGACCAACGATGCCGAGGTCCCCGGGTAACCAGGGTAAACATCGGGTTACTAAGCGCAGGGCCGCTCTTAGTAACCCGATGTTTACCCTGGTTACCAGTGTAAAATGTAAAATAACAAACAGTACATACTCACCTTCGCGTCCCCCGGCGTCCGCTTCCTGCACTGACTGAGCGCTGGCCCTAACAGCAGAGCGGTGACGTCACCGCTGTGCTGTACTTTCACTTTACGGAGGCAGTCAGTCAGTGCGGGAAGCGGACGGCAAGGGACCTGACGGACACCGGAATGTGAGTATGTACTGTTTTTTTTTTTTTTACATTTACGATGGTAACCAGGGTAAACATCGGGTTACTAAGCGCGGCCCTGCGCTTAGTAACCCGATGTTTACCCTGGTTACCAGTGAAGACATCGCTGGATCGGTGTCACACACACCGATTCAGCGATGTCAGCGGGACCTCAACGACCAAAAAAAGGTCCAGGCCATTCCGACACGACCAGCGATCTCACAGCAGGGGCCGGGTCGCTGGTACGTGTCAAACATAGCGAGATCGCTACTGAGGTTGCTGTTGCGTCACAAAACTTGTGACTCAGCAGCGATCTCGCTAGTGATCTCGCTATGTGAGACGGGGCCTTAAGGGGTTAAAGGGGTTGTCACATTAAGATAACATCTCAGATTGTAGGTGCCCTTGCCAGGAGCCTCAGAAATCAATTACCATAGTTTAAAAGGCTATGGGAAAGTAGCTAGAGGGAAGCAGAAGTTACTGTTAGTTCATTTTGTTCTCGAAGGTTCATCAAACAAATGAGAAATTATTCTCTGTACTTTGACATCATGGTTTACTATGATTGTACTGTGACATCACAGCTTATTATGATTGGACAGTGACATAACTGTTTGCAATTTTTGTACTGTGACATCACTGTTTACAATTTTTGGACTGTGACATGTCACTGTTTACAACTATTGGACTGTGACATCACTGTTTACAATTTTTGGACTATGACATCACTGTTTACAATTATTGGACTGTGACATCACTGTTTAGAATGACTGCACCGTGACATCACTTTACACAATGATTCAACGGTGACATTACTGTGTACAACAATTGTACTTTGACATCACTATGGTATTATATATCCATGGTCAGGTTGCTCCATTTCACCATATTGTGACAGAGTTGACTGAATACAGCACTGCGCTTTCACTTTTGGTTTGATGGACTTTGAGTGGAGCAGGAGTGCACATGCTCCACCACTTATCCATACATGGCGAAATCGGAACCCCCATTCCTATGGTTAGGAACTAGTGATGGGCATACCCGTGGATGTTCGGGTCCGTTAGGTTCACCGAACATTAAGAAATGTTTGGTTTGGGTACCACAACAGTACCTGAACCCGAACCCAGACCCCATTCAAATGAATGGAAGGCCCGATCATCTGGCATTTCTCACACTATCATCTGTGTGACAGCGCGGGAAACACCGGCTCTGATCGGCGGTAGGTTCGCCACCACCGGTCAGAGCTCTGCGGTTCCCAGGCTGTCACACAGATGACAGCATGTGAGTCAGCAGCTGGGCCCAGCGGTGAAAAGGTTATCGCCAGTCATAGGCGTTTGGCTGATGAGAGTATTCACCAGTGCCTGTTCAACAAATAAACAAGCGTTGTTTGTGCTGTCAAACCTGAAAAGTAACACAGACTTCATGGAGTACTCCATGTTCATGGTCCATGCACAGACACTGGGTGTTTAGTAAAGACCCCGAACTTTACCGTTCGGGGTCGCCCACCCCTATTAGGAACTTATCACCTTTCACAAAATAGCATTCAACACGTGGACAGGAGCGACTATGTATCTGGAAGAAATTAGCCATATTTACAACCCATTCAAACCATTGTATACAGTATGTGAATCTTGGTCAAATGCCAGCGAAAACAGGAGAGTTCACTAAAGATGTCCAAACTCATTAGCTGGCAGATTGATGAACTATTGGACAAACTATCTGGCGAACGATCGTTACGCCAACGCTTCCATACACGTATTGGTTCATATTGGCCAGTATAATTTATAATCTGGCCATACAGTATATGATCAATAACACATAGCGAGAAACGAGCAATCTTTCTGGGAATATTCTTTCCATGAAAGATCGTTTGTGGATAAAAAGATCTTTAATTTAACGAAAGGTCTTTTGCATGACAAAATAAACAAAGATGATCCGCTTCATTTCAGATGTTGACAGTGTGTGATCGGTAATCTAAAACGATCGCTCATTCTTTTAAGCTTTCAATGATGAACGATCGTTTTAGTTGAAATCGTCCATTTTTATCTACTAAAATCTAAAGTCTATGAGCTCCTTTTACAGATTCTATTTACTAAGGAGCAGCTCCATTGAGCTTCATTCAGACTATTGTTTGACAACAGATGCCAGAGCCAGCAGGTGACATGGACAGATCTTCACAGAGCTGCAGAGATCCTTCTTGTTGCCTTAAGGTACCGTCACACTCAGCAACGCTGTGGCGATATAGACAAGGAGCCGACCTAAACTAGATTGCTGAAGCATCGCTGTTTAGGTCGCTGTAGAGACGTCAAACACAGCAATTCCAGAACGATGCAGGAGCGATCCAGTGACATAACGGTGACTCACTTCTCGTTCTCGCTGGTTGTTAGCTCCATGTCAAACATTGCTGGCGTCGTTGCTTTTGATGTCAAACGTGACGATACACGCCGACCTGGCGACGAAATAAAGTTCTGGCCTTCTAGCTCCGACCAGCGATATCACAGCGGGATCCAGATCGCTGCTGCGTGTCAAACACAACGAGATCGCTAACCAGGACGCTGCAACGTCACGGATCGTTGTCGTTCTCATTGCAAAGTTGCTGAGTGTGACGGTACCTTTAGTTTATGTGACATTTTTGAATGAATGGCATTGAGTAAGGATTGTGGATGATCCTTATTTTGATGACATTCTGGTGTCTGGTGACCAGGATTTAGGATTGGATAACTTAATTAGTTTTAGCGACCTTGACTGTATTCAGTAATACAATTGCCACCATTTTACTATTTAGGTATGAAGGACAGATACTTCCATCATTGATGAAGGAAAGGATTTTTTGCAGTAAGAGTAGTTCATGGAATGATTTACCATGAAAACTAATAATATATAAAGCATGTGTGGTAGAGACAGAACCAGTGACAACTTTTCTTGGAATGTTTCTTGGAATCTGAGTAGGATTTCTAACAATTTGACCGAATCTGATGACTTACGAGATAATTTAAAGAAAAAATAATTTCACATTTTATTTCATATTTTGTATTCTAGCAGCATATTTTACTCATACCAGACCACTATTTGCTCCTTGTTTCATTTTTAGACAAATTGTTCCTATAATAATTCCTTTAATGTATTGTTATATTTTTTTGCTCATTTCTGTATTTCTGGTGAATCTTTTCAATACCAAATTATGGTAACTAGAAGTATGGCCAAAAGAGAGAACTTTTGAAAAAATGTTTTGGTATCCTTTGAGCAGTGATCCATGTCCGATTCTAGCTATATTGGTTACTGTGGGCTGGAATTGAAACATATAAACAAGCTCCTTTACCACACCTCCCAACCATTACAGTCCCAGCAGAACAATCTGAAATTCAGGGAGGGGAATGTCCCGACTTCAACTGTATCTGTAACTAACAAACTAAAGCTGCACTCAGTTAAACACTATAGTAAGCAGACATTGAATATATGAAATTGGAATTACATTATTGTTATAGAAAATAAGTAAAAATGAAGGTACTTGGCGCCAATTCTTGTGAGCCCAACAGCCAATGACAAGGCGACTGTCACAACTCATTTTGTGGAAGTCGTGACAGCTCTGGTTCTGCTTTAATTTAATTGTCCTGGTTCCGTATCCTCTGCTGGGTGGAGCTTAGAGCAGAAGCTTGAAAGCTAAGTTTTTTATTCCCTGTTTTTGTCTGTCTCATGCTTGTCACTACCCCTTTGTTTACTCCATCTGCAGTGGTGAGGCTAGCATCCTTGCCGGCCAGTGCACTAGCCAGGGTATAGTGAGGTGACAGCTAGAGACTAGGCATGGGATGGCGGCGGGGAAAAAGACCCGCATAGGGCGTTAGGGGACCTTAGGGATAGGTACAGGCTATGTTAGGCGGTGCCCCATCCCTCGTTCCCTATTATTAGGGCCTTCCTCTTCCTTTTTCCATCCCCGTTGTTGGTGTTTCTTGTCCCGTCCGTTGGACCGACTCTTGTGGGTCGTGACATTATCACCAACAGTACCATTCTTCCGGTGTACCTATGACGCAAGCGGAGGCTATTGCTTGCCTGATCCATACCCTCACGGAAGAGTTAACGGAGCTTCGGTTTCAGGTGGTGCAGCAGTTTCAGGAGGTGTCGGGGTTCTTGATCTCGGCTCAAGTCTAGGCTCAACCGGAACGCAAAATATCTCTCTCTGACAGGTTCTCTGGAGGGAGAGATACATTTATTGTCTTCAAAGAAGCCTAGTAGATTGAGGCATCCTCACCGTACATTATTTCCTGTGTAGTCTGGGGTTAAAGATCCAAAGGCCCCTCATTGAAAAGGGGGTACTGTCACGACTCATTTTGTGGAAGTTGTGACAGCTCTGCCTCTGCTTTAATTTAAACATGGTTTTTCCTTTTGGGACAGCAAGGATTAATGCCAGTTTCCTTGCTGGCAGCTGCTGTGTTGCTGGTCAGTTGATGTGGATGGTGACCACTCCCACCATCCTTTAAATAGTCACCTTACGTATCAGCTGACTGCTGGTGGTAGAGTTTTTCTCTGGAGACCAGCTGAGGAGTTGGGAGCTCTCTGGTGTCATCGTGCATCAGCTGCTTAAGGTCCTGGTTCTGTATCCTCTGCTTTGTGGAGCTTGCAGCAGAAGTTTGAAAGCTAATCTTTCTTGTTCCCTGTTTTTGTCTGTCTCGTGCTTGTCACTACCCCTTTGTTTACTCCATCTGCAGTGGTGAGGCTAGCATCCTTGCCGGCCAGTGCACTAGCCAGGGTATAGTGAGGTGACAGCTAGAGACTAGGCATGGGATGGCGGCGGGAAAAAGGACCCGCATAGGGCATTAGGGGGCCTTAGGGATAGGTACAGGCTATGTTAGGCGGTGCCCCATCGCTCGTTCCCTATTGTTAGGGTCTTCCTCTTCCTTTTTCCATCCCCGTTGTTGGTGTTTGTTGTGCCGCCCGCTGGACCGACCCTTGTGGGTCGTGACATTATCACCAACCGTACCATTCTTCCAGTGTACGTTGGGACCCTAAACCAAACATACCTCTCTCGGGCTGAAAGCCTACAATCACATGGACAGGCATGATGAAACTTTGTTTAACACCGCCATAGGCTGATAGGTGACGTGCTTCGTCATAAGGCATGTGTTACAAATATCAAAACACTGACCGTCACTCCCAAACAGATAATTAAATGTGAACCTTGTCGTTGGCTGTTGGGCACATGTGCATTGGCCAATTTATGCGCTAAGCACTTTCGTTTTTACTTAGTTTAGATAGCAGTGATGCAATTCCAATTTCATATACTCATTGTCTGCATACTATAGTGGGTGAGGCAGTGACCGGTGTCACAGGTAGGGGTCACTGTGTGTTCTCCCCAGGATACGCACGGAGGCGTATTGAGGCCATGGGGGTGCATTGCAGTGACAGGCGTAGCTGTGATTGCAATTGTGAGGCAGTGACCGATGTCACATGTAGGGGTCGCAGTGTGTTCTCCCCAGGATGTGCACAGAGGCATATGGAGGCCCTGAGAGTGCATGACAGTCACAGACGTAGCTGTTATTGCAATGCAGACTAAAAATAAGTGTTAGTTTTGGGCATGTTAGTATCCAGGGCAGAGTTGGGAAAACCTGCTCTGGGTTTTTTTTTTGTATTTTGAAACAGACGGCAGGACGGTAGTCATGCAGTCCGTTTCATTCCAGGCCCGGGTTTTCCATGTGGCTGACGGCCACAGATCCCAGTTAAAATCCCTACAGTAAAGGGTTTGGGTGTGTCAGGGTCAGAGTCAGTATCAGTCTGGTGTATGCTAGAGGTCAGAGCAGTCGGCTCTGCAGAGCTCCTATGTGAGGCAACACAGGCAAGTGGAGCAAAGCAGCCAGGAGAGCTGAGACGCCTGGCACCCACAGCGTTCACAGCGGTGCAGTCACCCACAGTAACTGGTCAGAGGAGGAGTGGCATGTTTAGTGACTGTAAACTGATGGATATCGTGTACTGTGTAAATCTATGCGTAAAGAGACATTAACACGGTGGTGCAGTCACCCATGGCAAGAGGACAGAGGTGGACTGTCATGCTTAGTGACTGTAATCCGGAGGTTATGGTTCCCGGCAGCGACCCGGAGGATATCGGGTACTATGTAGTGCTGTGAATTGGACATTAATGCTACATACTTGTATGAATTGGACATTAATGCTGTGAAGTAACCGCATTAAAGAGACTTTGTGTTGGAACTTTGCTGGGTCACTGCCTCATCACTGCATAAGTGTGCTACTGCTGCACTACAAGCATTAGCAGAATGCGGCTTTAATTTGTTAGCTGCCATATAAAGTGGCTCTCTTAGCTTGCACCTGTTCACATTTGACTTTCTGTTTAGAAGTGACAGTCAGTATTTTGATATTTTAAACTGTATCTGTGTCAGAATAACACAGATACAGTTGAACACAATGGTGGGGCTGGGAGCCGTCGAATCCCTACTCCACCATTTCGTCTGGTTAGAGACTTAAGGATTTACTCATCACATAACATTATCAGGTCACTTGAGTGGGCAACAGAGACCAGTTCAGTCACAGAGGTGCAAAGATGTGAAAGGACACAGAGGCAAATGAGATGTTTGTGTGGGAAGGCATCCTACTGTCTAAGGGCCAATGAACGAGCTTCATACTGTGTGTGTGTGGGGGGGGACTTAAGGGTGGTCTGCTTGGGAAACATACTGTGGGAGAGAAGGATGGGGATGCATCACACTATGTTGGGGGTTTTGGAGGATATCATAATTTAGACTCTGCAAACATAATATATGGGGGAGGACTATGAGGCATTTTACTGTGAGTGGAATTGTGAGGAAATTATGTGTGTGGAGAGATGTGGTGGCATCATAATATGGGATGAGAGTAGCAGCATTATACTGAATGAAGTGAGGGATTGTGGGGGAATTATGTGTGTGGGGGGGCCACAGTGGCTCTATACTGGGCAGAAGGCTGTAAAGGCATAATACTGTGTGTGGGGGGCACTCTGGAGACATCATACTATGTGTAGATGGAAGACTGGGGGCATCATGCTGTAAGGGGTGGCACTGAGGTCATCATAATGGGTGGGGATACTTTGGATGACATGATGAGAGCAGTTTAGAAATAAACTTCAGCAGGAGCAATATTTTTGGGCATGAGGGAAGTGACTTAGCAAAAAATGAAAATTGTCACACTGCACTACACACATTTTAGCATATATTCCTTTCCTAACTTTTAAAGTTGGGAGGTACACTTTTAATAAAGCACACAGCAGCGTGGAGGGTAAGATATCCGTTATTTTTTTAATGCAACAGGGGGACAATAAAGCTTGCGTACTATATTAAATTGCACTAGTATATAATTCAAGTTTATCAAAACCCTAATACTATTTATATACATATTAGCCGATTGTACCTGATCTAATGGTCTGGTATCTCTTAAATAATAAAGGAAACTTTCTTTCTTTTCCCCAATTATTAAGTGAACAAGAAATTGAAAAGTTGATCAGAACTGAATTTAAGAATAGCTTTCAAGTTGATAAAATTGATAACATCTAAATTGATTTTTAGCACTTTTATAATATACAAGTGCTTCTCACTAAATTATATCATCAAAAAGCTAATTTATTTCAGTTCTTCAATACAAAAAGAGAAACTCGTATACAGTATTATATAGTCATGACAAGCAGAGTGATCTATTTCAAATGTTTGTTTCAGTTAATGTTGATGATTATGGCTTACAGCCAATGAAAACCCAAAAGTCATCTCAGTAAATTAGAATACTTTATAACACCAGCTTGAAAAATGATTCTAAAACCTGAAATGTTGGCCTACAGAATTGTATGTTCAGTGAATGCACTCAATACTTGGTCGGGGCTCCTTTTGCATCAATTACTGCATCAATGCGGCGTGCAGTGGCGGATTATGAGGTCAATCTGGGCGGTAGCCCAGGGCCCAGTGGTGTGGGGGGGCCCTGGGCAACCGCTCAGATTGACCGCCGCCATCAGGGCATTACTGCCCTGACAGGCGTATGGGCCCGGTGGGCAGAGGGGGCCCGCATCGGGCCCCGTCTCATCTGCTCACCGGGCCCCTACCGGCGCTGCGGCAGTTTAAAGCTATTGACATGCGGGCGCGCGCCCGCACATCAATAGTTAACAGCCGCTAGCCAATTGGAGGCTTGCAGCTGAAGTCAGCTGCAGCGCGCACGTCACCGGCGTCTGATGTCATTGTCAGTCGCCGGCGAGTGCGCGCTGCTGGAGGGAACATCGCCAAAGGAGCGCGGACAGGTGAGGAGAACTAGGTTTTGTTTTTTTTATTGGGAATGGCAATCTGGGGGGCCCGGGCCAGAATGCGGGACACACTGGGGGCAGAGATGCTGGACACACTGGGGGCAATATGCTGGACACTGGGGGCAGAGATGCTGGACACACTGAGGGCAATATGCTGGACACACTGGGGCAGAGATGCTGGACTCACTGGGGGCAATATGCTGGACACACTGGGAGCAATATGCTGGACACACTGGGGGCAGGATGCTGGACACACTGGGGAAGAATGCTGGACATACTGGGGGCTGAATGCTGGAGACACTGGAAGCTGAATGCTGGACACACTGGGGGCAGAATGCTGGACACACTGGGGGCAGAATGCTGGACACACTGGGGGCAGAATGCTGGACACACTGGGGGCAGAATGCTGGACACACTGGGGGCAATATGCTGGACACACCGGGGGCAATATGCTGGACACACTGGGGCAGAGATGCTGGACACTTGGGGCAGGATGCTGGACACACTGTGGGCAATATGCTGGACACACTGTGGGCAATATGCTGGACACACTGGGGGCAGGATGCTGCACACACTGGGGGCTGAATGCTGGACACACTGGGGACAATATAATGGACACACTGGGGGCAATATGCTGGACACACTGGGGCAGAGATGCTGGACACACTGGGGGCAGGATGCTAGACACACTGTGGGCAATATGCTGGACACTGGGGGCAGAGATGCTGGACACTGGGGGCAGAGATGCTGGACACTGGGGGCAGAGATGCTGGACACACTGGGGCAGGATGCTGGAAACTGGGGGCAGAGATGCTGGAAACTGGGGGCAGAGATGCTGGAAACTGGGGGCAGAGATGCTGGACACTGGGGGCAGAGATTCTGGACATTGGGGGCAGAGATGCTGGACACACTGGGGGCAGGACTGGAGACAGATGGGGCAGGATTGGAGACATGGGCAGAATGTAGATACGGGGCATGATTGGAGACACAGGGCAGAATGAAAGACATGGGGCAGGATTGGAGACAGATCGTGCAGGATCATGGGGCAGGATGGATACGATGGAGACTGATGGGGCAGGATGGGGAGATCATATGGGGCAGGATGTGGAGATCACATGGGGTAGAATGGATACTCATGAGGGCAGGATGGGAGAACATATGGCTGAAGCCAGGAATGAGATGCATTGGGCCAGGATGGGGGATATTATTATTACCATAGGGGCTAGTTAAGGGATATTATTACTGCAGTGATGTATTTATTTTATTTTTTGAGGAGACTGTTTTAAATAGGGGGTGGTCCTGTTACTGTGTAGAGTGACACTATGTCGCCCCTTTTTCTTCATGTGGTGTAATGTAGAAGTTGGGAAAAATTAAGTAATGTGTTCTGCAAGCAGAGCTCGAGATAACTGTGTTATTTCCTGCAGAGACCAGTCCTGGTATAGCGAACTAGGAGAGACAAGAGTGGACCCTCTGGACCGTGGGGAGCCCTACCCCTGGGCGAGCGACCTAGGAGATAACGACCCCTATACAGGGACCGCAAGGAGCAAGCCCAGAGGTCACTTACCCACGGTGAGATACCAGTAGGGACGGCTCCAGGAAGAGAGATAAACGAAGGCAGGATACTGAGGAAAAATACGGGAAGCAGCTAGAGAGCCCGGAGGGCTGGGAGGCAGGAATGGAGCTGAGCTGAGGGAAGGAAAACAAAACAAAGACCATAGGAAAACTACAGGAAAAGAAGAACGGGGACTGCAGGTAACAACAAGGAGGAAACGGAGTGAACCAGAGAGAACCGGAAGGTAGCACGGTAAGGCACAGAGTGCAGGTACTTGAGCAGGGAATACGAAGGGCCAAACGTAATAGCAAACGTGCTAAAACAATCAGGCACCAGGAAGCAGGAAGAACTACCTTTTATAGGAGGAGCAGGAACAGGATTGGATGGAAAGAACATGTGACTTCAGGAGGAGGTAACAGAGACGCTGGGCCTGCGAGCTACAGGGAAGCTAGAGCGCCTGCGCAGAGAAAGAACACCTGCAGAGGAGCGTGCAGACCGGGACGCTGGAGCGATGGAACGAGGACGCTGGAGCGTAGCGGAGGATGTAACAGTACCCCCCTTCTTACACCCCCCTTTACGAAGAGTAGCAAAAAACCTATTGAGAATACGAGGAGCATCAATGTTCTCCAAGGGCTCCCAGGACCTCTCCTCCGGACCAAAACCCTTCCAGTCCACCAGAAAAAACTCTTTTCCCCGAACCTTTTTAACAGCCAAAATGTCCTTAACCTCAAAAATGTTGTCCGTGCTGGCAGGTTGAGAAGAGGAACAAGAGGGAGAATGAAAACGGTTAAAGACGGCTGGTTTGAGAAGAGAGACATGAAACGTATTGGGTATACGGAGCGAAGCAGGCAATTTCAGCTTGTAGGCGACATCGTTGACTCGACGTAGAATCTCAAAAGGACCGATGAACCGTGGACCAAGCTTGTAGGAAGGAATCTTGAGTCTGATGAATTTTGAAGAAAGCCAAACTTTGTCACCAGGAGAAAAAGGAGGAGAATCTAAACGCCTCTTGTCTGCTTGTCTCTTCATTCTAGAAGAAGCTAGATTTAAGGTCCCTTTGAACTCGCTCCAGATGGAAGAAAAGTTGAGAGCCGTAGAGTCAGCAGCTGGAACACCAGAGGCAGGAGAAACCGGTAGGGGAACACTTGGATGCCGTCCAAAAACAACAAAAAATGGAGACTTTGCGGAGGATTCGCTGGAATGGTTGTTATAGGCAAACTCCGCCCAAGGAAGTAGTTCGACCCAGTCATTATGGTGAGCATTAGAAAAATGCCGAAGATAAGCAGCCAAGGTTTGGTTGGTACGTTCTGCTTGACCGTTAGTTTGAGGGTGATACGAGGAAGAGAAGTCCAGATTCACCTTTAAAAGTTTGCACAAAGCTCTCCAAAAGCGGGAAGTAAATTGAACCCCTCTGTCTGACACGATGTGCTGAGGAAGACCATGGAATTTGAAGATGTTAAGAATAAAAATGTTAGCCAACTCAGGAGCTGAAGGTAAACCGGATAATGGAATGAAGTGAGCCATCTTAGAGAATCTGTCCACAACGACGAGGATGACCGTGCAGGCGGAAGAGCAAGGTAGATCGGTGATGAAGTCCATTGCGATGTGTTGCCAAGGTGCGGATGGAACAGGAAGAGGAAGGAGATTTCCATGCGGTAGTCGCCTGGGTACCTTGTTTCTGGCACAAGAAGGACAAGAGGCTACGAAGTCCTTTACGTCTTGACGTAAAGTAGGCCACCAATAGTAACGCGAAATGAGAAGAAAAGTCTTTCTAGTACCGGCATGACCAGCCAATTTGGAAGAATGGCCCCAAGATAAGACCCTCTTAGTGTCTTCATCCAAGACAAGAGTTTTGCCCGGAGGAGGTTGGAACATCCGTAAAGGGGCTACGGTGACCATCTTAGTAGGGTCAATGATGTAAGCTGGCTCCTCTACGGTATCTGACGATTGGAAGGACCTGGACAGGGCGTCAGCTCTTATGTTTTTGTTGCCGGGCCGAAAACGAAGTTCGAACTCAAAGCGAGCAAAGAACAAGGACCATCTAGCTTGACGTGGATTCAATCTTTGCGCAGTCTGTAGGTAAGTAAGATTCTTGTGATCGGAGAAGATTACAAACGGGTGCACCGAGCCCTCCAGTAGATATCTCCACTCGCCTAGAGCCAATTTGATGGCCAGCAATTCTCGATCTCCAATTGTGTAATTTCGTTCAGAGGGTGAAAAGGCTTTTGAGAAGAAGCCGCACGGTGCCGTTAGACCCTCAGGAGTCTTTTGTGAGAGCACAGCTCCAGCTCCGGTAGAGGAGGCGTCAACTTCCAGAATAAAAGGCTTGTTCACCTCCGGGTGATGCAAGACTGGGGCAGAAGAAAAAGATCTCTTGAGAAGGACAAAGGACTTCTCGGCCTCAGGAGACCAATCCTTGGAGCAGGAACCTTTGCGAGTGAGAGAAGAGAGAGGACGAATCATGGAGGAGAAATGTGGGATGAATTGCCTGTAGTAATTAGCGAATCCGATGAAGCGTTGAATGGCTTTCACTCCGCAGGGCCGTGGCCAGTTAATAATGGCATTCACCTTCTCAGGGTCCATCTTAAGGCCGGAGTCAGAGACAATGTAACCAAGGAAAGGTAGTGAGGTTTGCTCAAACAAGCACTTCTCTATCTTGGCATACAAGTGGTTTTCTCTTAGGCGTTGCAAGACCTCGCGGACACTCCTGCGATGTGACGGAAGATCAGAAGAAAAAATAAGAATATCATCCAAATAAACCAAAACACAAGAGTACAGAAGATCCCGGAACACATCGTTAACGAACTCTTGGAAAACCGCAGGAGCGTTGCAGAGACCGAAAGGCATGACTAAATACTCGTAGTGTCCATCCCGGGTGTTAAAAGCTGTTTTCCACTCATCACCAGAGCGGATCCGGACCAAATTGTAAGCGCCTCGTAAATCCAACTTAGTAAAAATACGAGCGCCACGGAGGCGATCGAAGAGCTCCGGTATAAGGGGCAGAGGATACCGATTCTTAATCGTGATGCTGTTCAAACCCCGATAGTCTATACAAGGTCTTAAGGAACCGTCCTTCTTCTTCACAAAGAAGAACCCTGCTCCAGCAGGGGAGGAGGATTTCCGGATGAATCCTTTAGCTAGGTTCTCTTGTATGTACTCAGACATAGATTTGGTCTCATGTTGTGAATTTGGATTCTGGGCTCCCCCGGTGGCCGCTTGTGGAATTGGACTTGTCATCCTCTTTCCTGTTTCACCTGGTTCCATCAGTAGTGGGTGTCGCTATTTAAGCTCATTTCTCTGGTGGTTTCTTGCCGGTCAACAATGTTATCTGATGCCTCTCAGTGCTTGTTCCTGCTTCTAGACTACTACTAGATAAGTTGGACTTTTGTCCATGTTTTGTTTTGCCTATTTGTTCCAGTTCACAGCTGAAGTTTTGTTACTGTGTCTGGAAAGCTCTCGTTGATCAGGGATTGCTACTCTGGCGTTATGAGTTAATGCCAGAGTTTAAGGTAATCTCTGGATGGTGTTTTGTTAGTGTTTTTCTGCTGACCATGAAAGTATACTATCTGTCTTCTGCTATCTAGTAAGCGGACCTCAAATTTGCTAAGACTATTTTCCTGCTGCGTTTGTTGTTTCATCTGAACTCACCGTCATTATATGTGGGGGGCTACTGTCTTCTTTGGAATATTTCTCTAGAGGTGAGCCAGGTCTTATATTTCCCTCTGCTAGCTATTTAGGTCTTAGGCCAGAGCTGGGCATCTAGCTATAAATAGGAAATGCTACCTGGCTATTTCTAGTTGCGCGGCAGGCTTAGTTCATGGTCAGTATAGTTCCATCTTCCGAGAGCTTGTCCCTCTATAGGCTTGCTATGATCTCTGCCTGCAGAGATCATGACAGTTTGACCGGCCAATAAAGTGTTAAAGACCCAGGTTGAGAAAGGAGAGTTATAAGAAGTCTGCTGGAATTTTTTTTTTTTTTTTTTTTCCTCCAGTCTGCCTTGCTGCAGTCTTTTTTCTCTCTCTCCTCCTAATCTCTGTATGGCTCTGTGTGCACCTGACAATAATGGATCTCCAGAGTGTAACTGCGGGTTTGAATAATCTCATCACGAAAGTACAAAATTTACAAGATTTTGTGGTACATGCTCCGGTATCTGAGCCGAGAATTCCTTTGCCGGAGTTCTTCACAGGGAATAGAGCTAGCTTCCAGAATTTCCGAAATAATTGTAAGCTTTATTTGTCCCTGAAGTCTCGTTCAGCTGGAGACCCTGCTCAGCAGGTTAGGATTGTGATTTCCTTGCTCAGGGGTGACCCTCAAGATTGGGCCTTCTCATTGCCAGCAGGGGATCCTGCGTTACGCGATGTGGATGCGTTTTTTCTGGCCTTGGGCTTGCTTTATGAGGAACCTCATTTGGAACTTCAGGCAGAAAAAACTTTGATGGCACTATCTCAGGGGCAAGACGAAGCTGAAGTTTTCTGCCAAAAATTCCGTAAATGGTCTGTGCTTACTCAGTGGAATGAGTGCGCCTTGGCGGCAACTTTCAGAGAAGGTCTCTCTGATGCCGTTAAGGATGTTATGGTGGGGTTCCCTGTGCCTGCAGGTCTGAATGAGTCCATGACAATGGCTATTCAGATTGATAGGCGTCTGCGGGAGCGCAAACCGGTGCACCATCTGGCGGTGTCTATGGAAAAGACGCCAGAAAGTATGCAGTGTGATAGAATTCTGTCCAGGAGCGAGCGACAGAATTTTAGACGGAAGAATGGATTGTGTTTCTATTGTGGGGATTCTACTCATGTTATATCAGCATGCTCTAGGCGTACAAAGAAGCTTGATAAGTCTGTTTCCATTGGCACCATTCAGTCTAAGTTTATTTTGTCTGTAACCCTGATTTGCTCTTTGTCATCCATTGCCACGGACGCCTATGTTGACTCTGGCGCCGCTCTGAGTCTTATGGATTGGTCCTTTGCCAATCGTTGTGGTTTTGATTTAGAGCCTTTGGAGACTCTTATTCCTCTGAAGGGGATTGACTCCACCCCATTGGCTAATAATAAACCACAATACTGGACACAAGTAACCATGCGTATCAATCCGGATCACCAGGAGATTATTCGTTTCCTGGTGCTGTATAATTTACATGACGATTTGGTACTGGGATTGCCATGGTTGCAGTCTCACAACCCAGTCTTGGACTGGAGAGCAATGTCTGTGTTGAGCTGGGGATGTAAGGGTATTCATGGGGACTTACCTTTGGTTTCTATTTCGTCGTCCATTCCCTCTGAAGTCCCTGAGTTCCTCTCTGATTATCAAGATGTCTTTGACGAACCCAAGCTTGGGTCGTTACCTCCGCACCGTGAGTGCGATTGTGCCATAGATTTGATACCGGGTTGTAAATATCCCAAGGGTCGTTTGTTTAATCTGTCTGTGCCGGAACATGCTGCTATGCGGGAATATATAAAGGAGTCTTTGGAAAAGGGACATATTCGTCCATCTTCTTCTCCCTTGGGAGCTGGGTTTTTCTTTGTCTCAAAAAAAGACGGCTCTTTGAGACCATGTATTGATTATCGGCTTCTGAATAAGATCACTGTTAAGTATCAATACCCATTGCCATTGCTTACTGATTTGTTTGCTCGTATAGAGGGTGCTAAGTGGTTCTCTAAAATTGATCTTCGTGGGGCGTATAATTTGGTGCGGATCAGGCAGGGGGATGAGTGGAAGACCGCATTTAATACGCCCGAGGGCCACTTTGAGTATTTGGTCATGCCTTTCGGTCTTTCTAATGCCCCTTCAGTTTTCCAGTCTTTTATGCATGATATTTTCCGCGATTTTCTGGATAAATTTATGATAATATATCTGGATGATATTCTGATTTTTTCTGATGACTGGGACTCTCATGTCCAGCAGGTCAGGAGAGTTTTTCAGGTTCTGCGGTCTAATTCTTTATGTGTGAAGGGGTCTAAGTGCGTTTTTGGGGTCCAGAAAATTTCCTTTTTGGGGTATATTTTTTCTCCCTCTTCCATTGAGATGGATCCCGTCAAGGTGCAAGCTATTTGTGACTGGACTCAGCCCTCCTCTCTTAAGGGTCTTCAGAGATTTTTGGGCTTTGCCAACTTTTACCGCCGATTTATTGCTGGTTTTTCGGATGTCGTTAAACCACTGACTGATTTGACCAGACAAGGCGCTGATGTTGCTAATTGGTCCCCTCATGCTGTAGAGGCCTTTCAGGAGCTTAAGCGCCGTTTTGCCTCTGCCCCTGTGTTGCGTCAGCCTGATGTGAATCTGCCTTTTCAGGTTGAGGTTGACGCTTCGGAGATCGGAGCTGGGGCAGTGTTGTCGCAGAAAGGTTCCGACTGCTCCGTCATTAGGCCTTGTGCCTTCTTTTCTCGCAAATTTTCGCCCGCAGAGCGGAATTATGATGTTGGGAATCGGGAGCTTTTGGCCATGAAGTGGGCGTTTGAGGAGTGGCGCCATTGGCTCGAGGGGGCTAGGCATCAGGTGGTGGTATTGACTGACCACAAAAATTTGATTTATCTTGAGACTGCCAGACGCCTGAATCCTAGACAGGCGCGCTGGTCTTTATTTTTTTCTCGCTTTAATTTTGTGGTGTCATACCTACCGGGTTCTAAGAATGTTAAGGCAGATGCCCTTTCTAGGAGTTTTGACCCGGACTCTCCTGGTAATTCTGAACCCACAGGTATCCTTAGGGAGGGAGTAATTTTGTCGGCCGTTTCTCCTGATCTGCGGCGGTCCTTGCAAGAGTTTCAGGCGGATAGACCGGATCGTTGTCCGCCTGATAGACTGTTTGTTCCGGATGATTGGACCAGCAGAGTCATCTCTGAGGTACATTCTTCTGCATTGGCAGGTCATCCCGGAATTTTTGGTACCAGGGATTTGGTGGCAAGATCCTTCTGGTGGCCTTCCCTGTCACGAGATGTGCGAGTCTTTGTGCAGTCATGTGACGTTTGTGCTCGGGCCAAGTCTTGTAGTTCTCGGGCTAGCGGACTGCTGTTGCCCTTGCCTATTCCTAAGAGGCCTTGGACACACATCTCGATGGATTTTATTTCAGATCTGCCTGTTTCCCAGAAGATGTCTGTCATCTGGGTGGTCTGTGACCGTTTCTCTAAAATGGTCCATTTGGTTCCTCTGCCCAAGTTGCCTTCTTCTTCTGAGTTGGTTCCTCTGTTTTTTCAGAATGTTGTCCGATTGCACGGTATTCCTGAGAATATTGTTTCTGACAGAGGTACCCAATTTGTGTCTAGATTTTGGCGGGCATTCTGTGCTAGGATGGGCATAGATTTGTCTTTTTCATCTGCTTTTCACCCTCAGACTAATGGCCAGACCGAGCGGACTAATCAGACCCTGGAGACATATCTGAGGTGTTTTGTCTCTGCTGACCAGGATGATTGGGTTGCTTTTTTGCCATTGGCAGAGTTCGCCCTCAATAATCGGGCCAGCTCTTCCACCTTGGTGTCCCCGTTTTTCTGTAATTCGGGGTTTCACCCTCGATTTTCCTCCGGTCAGGTGGAATCCTCGGATTGTCCTGGAGTGGATGCGGTGGTGGAGAGATTGCATCACATCTGGGGGCAGGTTATGGACAATTTGAAGTTGTCCCAGGAGAAGACTCAGCGTTTTGCCAACCGTCATCGTCGTGTTGGTTCTCGGCTTTGTGTTGGAGATTTGGTGTGGTTGTCTTCTCGTTTTGTCCCTATGAGGGTCTCTTCTCCTAAGTTTAAACCTCGGTTCATCGGCCCTTATAGAACATTGGAGATTCTTAATCCTGTTTCTTTCCGTTTGGACCTCCCTGCGTCCTTTTCCATTCATAACGTTTTTCATCGGTCGTTATTGCGCAGGTATGAGTTACCTGTGGTACCTTCAGTTGAGCCTCCTGCTCCGGTGTTGGTTGAGGGTGAGTTGGAGTACGTTGTGGAGAAAATTTTGGACTCTCGTGTTTCCAGACGGAGACTCCAGTATCTGGTCAACTGGAAGGGTTACGGCCAGGAGGATAATTCTTGGGTCAATGCATCTGATGTTCATGCTTCTGATCTTGTTCGTGCCTTCCATAGGGCTCATCCTGGTCGCCCTGGTGGATCTGGTGAGGGTTCGGTGCCCCCTCCTTGAGGGGGGGGTACTGTTGTGAATTTGGATTCTGGGCTCCCCCGGTGGCCGCTTGTGGAATTGGACTTGTCATCCTCTTTCCTGTTTCACCTGGTTCCATCAGTAGTGGGTGTCGCTATTTAAGCTCATTTCTCTGGTGGTTTCTTGCCGGTCAACAATGTTATCTGATGCCTCTCAGTGCTTGTTCCTGCTTCTAGACTACTACTAGATAAGTTGGACTTTTGTCCATGTTTTGTTTTGCCTATTTGTTCCAGTTCACAGCTGAAGTTTTGTTACTGTGTCTGGAAAGCTCTCGTTGATCAGGGATTGCTACTCTGGCGTTATGAGTTAATGCCAGAGTTTAAGGTAATCTCTGGATGGTGTTTTGTTAGTGTTTTTCTGCTGACCATGAAAGTATACTATCTGTCTTCTGCTATCTAGTAAGCGGACCTCAAATTTGCTAAGACTATTTTCCTGCTGCGTTTGTTGTTTCATCTGAACTCACCGTCATTATATGTGGGGGGCTACTGTCTTCTTTGGAATATTTCTCTAGAGGTGAGCCAGGTCTTATATTTCCCTCTGCTAGCTATTTAGGTCTTAGGCCAGAGCTGGGCATCTAGCTATAAATAGGAAATGCTACCTGGCTATTTCTAGTTGCGCGGCAGGCTTAGTTCATGGTCAGTATAGTTCCATCTTCCGAGAGCTTGTCCCTCTATAGGCTTGCTATGATCTCTGCCTGCAGAGATCATGACAGTCTCAGCTGCAGAAAGCGGGTAAATCCTTCCCCTAGGTGGAGAACGGCCGGGAAGAAGCTCCACAGGACAATCGTAAGAACGATGGGGAGGAAGATTCTCAGCCTCTCGCTTGTTGAAGACGTCAGCGTAAGACCAGTAAGGAGAAGGTAACCCGTCAGGAACTTCAGCAGGCTGGGTACGAGAAACCGGACATACAGACCGAAGGCAACGATCATGGCACGAAGGACCCCACCGAAGTACATCTCCAGTGCGCCAATTCAGTGTGGGCTCATGTAGTCGAAGCCAAGGGAGACCCAGCAGGAAGGCGTAGGAAAGGTTAGGCAGAACATAAAAAGCGATCTTCTCGCGATGAAGGGCCCCAATTTGTATCTCCACCTCTTCAGTGACGAGGGAAATTGCATCTTGTAAAGGTCTTCCATCCACAGAGGCGATTAGACGGGGGGTGTCCAAAGAGATTACTGGTACGCGAAGCCTCCGAACCGCCTCAAGACTGATAAAATTGCCTGCCGCTCCAGAATCCACATACGCCACCTCGGAAGATTGATGCTGGTTAGAGAAAAAAAGAATGGAAAGAGTCAAAGGTTGAGAGGAAACGCGGGCACCTAGGGAGGCCTCTCTTACCTGTCCTAGGCGGAAGAGTTTTCCGGTCTGTCAGGGCAACTGCGGAGTAAATGGGTTGCACTACCACAATAGAAGCAGAGGCCCTGGGTGCGTCTCTCTTTGCGGCGTTGTTCCGCCATTTTAACTCGATCCACTTGCATAGGTTCAGAGGTTGGAACAGTAGAGGGAACAGAAACGGGAGCACGAGAAATACTAGACTGACGGAAGGTAGCGGAGACAGGCATAGATCTCCTCTCTCTAGCAGACTCCCGCGAACGCTCCTGGAAGCGGAGGTCGATCCGAGTGGCGAGAGAGATAAGGTCCTCCAGGGTAGTTGGAGTGTCACGACCGGCGAGCTCGTCTTTAATACGGCTGGACAGGCCTCGCCAGAAAGCACCCACAAGAGCCTCATTGTTCCACCCTAACTCCGAGGCCAAAGTACGAAAGCGGATGGCATATTGTCCAACGGAAGAAGAACCCTGACGCAGATTAAAGAGAGACTCGGTCGTAGAGGCTAAACGTCCGGGCTCATCGAAAACTTTCCGAAACGTCTCAAGAAAGTCCTCCAGGTGGCTGACAACGGGATCGTCACGCTCCCATAAGGGGTTCACCCAAGCTAATGCCTCCCCCTCAAGATGAGACACTATGAACGCCACTCTCGCCCGATCTGATGGATACTGAAGTGGGAGAAGCTCAAAGTGGAGGCGGCATTGATTTAAAAAACCCCTGCAAAGTTTTGGATCGCCAGAGTACCTGGGAGGTTTACCCAAACGAGGGGGAGGGTGAGCGGTAGACGGAGGACTGGAGTCAAGGGAAGAGGCTTGTGTGACCACAGCTGGGGCAGACTGGAGATTAAACAAACGGTCATCAATAGAGGCCATATAACTCAGCATGCGGGATTGGGTATCGCGTTGCTGGGCAAGCTCTTGTTGGAGACTAGCTAACTGGGCAGCGTTAACTGGGTCTGAAGTCTGTATCGAGGTAAGGCGGGACTCCATAGACTTCATAAAAGCCATTATGCACCGTTGGTTTTCACGCAAATGGGCTAGCTCTTTCTGGGCCGAGAAAGGGGTACCCGCGGGGTCCATGGCCTGATTGTACTATAGCGAACTAGGAGAGACAAGAGTGGACCCTCTGGACCGTGGGGAGCCCTACCCCTGGGCGAGCGACCTAGGAGATAACGACCCCTATACAGGGACCGCAAGGAGCAAGCCCAGAGGTCACTTACCCACGGTGAGATACCAGTAGGGACGGCTCCAGGAAGAGAGATAAACGAAGGCAGGATACTGAGGAAAAATACGGGAAGCAGCTAGAGAGCCCGGAGGGCTGGGAGGCAGGAATGGAGCTGAGCTGAGGGAAGGAAAACAAAACAAAGACCATAGGAAAACTACAGGAAAAGAAGAACGGGGACTGCAGGTAACAACAAGGAGGAAACGGAGTGAACCAGAGAGAACCGGAAGGTAGCACGGTAAGGCACAGAGTGCAGGTACTTGAGCAGGGAATACGAAGGGCCAAACGTAATAGCAAACGTGCTAAAACAATCAGGCACCAGGAAGCAGGAAGAACTACCTTTTATAGGAGGAGCAGGAACAGGATTGGATGGAAAGAACATGTGACTTCAGGAGGAGGTAACAGAGACGCTGGGCCTGCGAGCTACAGGGAAGCTAGAGCGCCTGCGCAGAGAAAGAACACCTGCAGAGGAGCGTGCAGACCGGGACGCTGGAGCGGTGGAAACGGCGACGCTGGAGCGTAGCGGAGGATGTAACACCTGGCTGGATGAAGTGATGGCGGTCTGTGCTGGATGAAAGATGAAGGACTTCACCTAGAGACGTCACTGGTGAGTCAGTGTTACCTATATGCAGCGCCCCAGAGTCCTGGTCGTTGCAGTACTGACGCTCCGCCGCTAAGGGGAGTGATGGTACGTCTGATGGCCCCTAAGGAGTTCACCTGACCAGGTATCACAGGCACCAATACATGTCACACTCTGGCCACCAAGGGGAGCAAAGGGTTCTATGATTAGGCCACTCCTCACAATCTGGTAAAACTGGGGGTCGGACAGAAAGTTAGAGAGAAGCTGACTGGGTTGGATCCAGGCAACACCCTGTGGCAGAGGGTGTTGCAGAGGAAGATTCAGGGGGGTCCCTGTCAGGGGTGGGATCCTGACAGAGGCCTAGCGAACAGGACAGAACATTACGGAACCGCGCCTGCACTTCATTGCGGCGGTATCTTAAGAAAGGACAAGAAGCAAGGTTTATTGTGGAGAAGTGAGAAACGAGATCGCAGCACAAAGGAGATAAAGCCAGTAGGAGTCGTGCCGTAAGATCGAGGCAACATCCTACTGAGGCGCGTAGCCGGTGGCCGGAACGCCGAGGAAGTATTGAGCTCCAAGCATTACTTCAAACCAACGGCAGGACAGTTAACTATAGGTTGCTGTCTCACCTAAATCACCTAAGCAGACATAGGGGGCAATTGTGGGAGAGGGGCAACTCTAGGGTCCCGGAAGAACTCCAGGCCTACCCGTCATACGGGTGCTTCCTAGCCATATCATCTGGGGGACGGAGAAGAACATCAGAACAGATACGAGTTGTGAGGAATAACATCAGAACAGACACAACAGTTGTGAGGACTATCCCGTGGTGCTCAGCAGGGAGGTACTACAACACCCAGGCGCTAGAAGGTAGGCACTGATTTCCACCTGCAAAGGGAACTCTGGATGTGCCTTCGGACCGGCCGGTCTCAGCCAGCCCTGTTAGTAGTGCTCTGGATTGCGGATCCTGAAGCCTTCAGTAAAGAGGTAAAGAGACTGCAACCCTGTGTCCTCGTTATTCATCGCGACTTGCACCACGCACCACCATCTCATCTTTCATTGGACGCCCCTTAGCAGGGTCACGGACCGAGCTTAGCCACCGTGACAACCCCTGGACCGAGACAGAGAGGCCCGGTACCGAGTACCCCGCGGCCCTGCGTCTGGGGGCGCTCCATATACACTGACAGTATACACTGTATACTATATACAGAGGTCCTGTGTATAATGTCACCACCAGTGATCGCTGTATTACCTCTACACAGACACTACATACTAAGTACAGATCTCCTGTGAATACTGGCACTAATGTTGATAGTATTTTTTTTGTTTGTTTGTTTTTTCTTCCTAACTGAAGGGTAAATTGACTAGATCAATGGATGTTTGACAGGTTATAGTTTCAAACAGCAACTATTTTTCTGGAATAATCTGGTTCAGGTATATGATGACCCCGTCGCATGACCCCATCACATAACCCGTCACATGACCCACAGTGTCTGAACAGCCCGGGGCCCTGGCTACCCTTAATCCACCCCTGGCGGCGTGGCATGGAGGCGATCAGCCTGTGGCACTGCTGAGGTGTTATGGATGCCCAGGTTCCATAACCTCACCAGGTCCAAGTGAACTATTTCATAATGTACACAGTTTGTATTGTAGCAGATCCTTCTTTACATATATCATTATTTATCCATGATGGGTTGGCATTTAAAACGTATAACAACTAGGTCAAAATCACCACCATCATCATAATTAGTACTATTCTATTGAATCTTGAAAGCGGAAATTAAATCCAAGCGGCCAAGTACTAGCATACAGATATTTTTAGCTAATTTATGTATCCTTGATCTGATATTTTTGTGTGCCATTAGGAAAAAATGGCCTCTAACAGATTTCTGAACACAAATCCTCATGACCCTCAACAGATGAAGGATTTAAGGATTTGACAACAGCTCTGGCAATTATGTTTGCACAGCTTTTCATTAGAGATGGCTTCATTAAGGCTATTTTAGTGTAGATTTTATTTGTTAAATTCTAAGATAAAATCGGCAGAAATTCTGCACCTAAAATCCGAGCATATTTTCCTCACTTATTTGTTCCTTGCAATTTTCAATCCGTGAATTTTGGGTTCCCATTGAAATGATTGAGTAAAATTTGCACCAAAAAAGATACATTTCCACAACAGAAATTAATTTGCTGCAGACTTTAAAGCACTTTTCAGTTTTTGTTTTTTTTTATTTCAATGCAGGTGAAATCTGAATGTGGCCAGGAGTATGCATATTGCATACTTGCGGTCACATGACTGCTCACTTCCAGCGGCCAGCAGATCCTGACAGTGTGCACCATGCACGCCGTGAGGATTCACAGGTGTGCAGTCAGGTTGAGTGACTGCAGACTTTCGCACCAAACCTGGACAACCCCTTTAAGTTAAAACACTCTGCTGGCACTGTAAAATTCTGCACTTTTTTGAGTGTAAAATCCACACATAAAATCTTCACCAAGTATGTGAAGTCTGAATCATGCCTAATCAAAATTCACCTTACCTTATCCCCTGCACTAGGCATGAGATATTGTAAATGTGGTACGCAGAGTCTTCCTATTGTAAAGTGACTGTAGTCGGTGGCCATGGCCAAGCTGCTACTTCATAACACCCTGGCACTTTACAGGAAAAGATACAGTAGGTCTTGGCAGGATGTTGGTAAAGTGAGGGCTTTGCGCCCGTGCAAGTTGCCTTTAGCTGTTGGTATTGGCAGGCCAGGACCACGAATTTCACAAATTAATGGAGACGTCTGTTCTAACATGGAGACTTTACTGAACTTAATGAGGTTATGTACAAGAAAAAGCGAGTACACAGTCTTAAGCACATTTCCTTCACAGTGAAAAGCATCTTCACACGCATCGTTTCCTTTCACTGTAGTCTACTCCAGGGCCGGTGAAGCACACTGTTTCGCCCTACTTTGTCACTACCCAACTTCTAGGATACAGTCCTAATCATCAAGTTTCTCTCTACTCGCTCAGCGGTTCCGCGTTCTATTACTATGGATGCCTTGGATCTACTGCTCAGGAACCTCACTAGCCCACACTCTCAGTCCTCTTTGGACCTGTTACCTTCAGCCCTAGCAAGCTCTCGGGTTTCTTATGGCACGTCATCCAATCCAAGGAACCCTTAAAGGTGGAAGGCCATTCTGTTTCATCAGTAATACTCTTCAGGATCTCACTATCCCTGTTCGTACGTCTCTTTATGCTGTGGCTCACCCCTTGACAGCACTGCACACTTGTTACTTCTTCAGACTCTAACGTCTATCTAACTCTAACCAGTAAACACAGTCTTTTCCCTATAACTAAGCACTCCCTGTATGCTAGTTCCAACATTGACGCTCTCTCTGACCCTGCAGTCTGTTGCTGGGCAGACATTACCTTTCACCTACATTCTATGCAAACACTACAACACCTATCTATGTCATGCATTGCATGACTATACATTAAACACTACCAAAATTACCTATAACACTGCTATACACTATGGATTACCTTATACTATCAACACTTATCACACTACATACAGTATATATGAGACACAGCCAACCATTGATCCAATCTGATGGCCACAAGGGTCAGAATTGATTTTTGAACAATTTTGATCGATTGGGAGATTGAATATAATTTTTTGTTCTTTACTGCTAACACTCTCTTTTATTTTCTTAGGTATATCTGACACATTATATACAGTGCCTACAAGTAGTATTCAACCCCCTGCAGATTTAGCAGGTTTAATAAGATGCAAATAAGTTAGAGCCTTCAAACTTCAAACAAGAGCAGAATTTATTAACAGATGCATAAATCTTACAAACCAAAAAGTTTTGTTGCTCAGTTAAATTTTTATAAATTTTAAACATAAAAGTGTGGGTCAATTATTATTCAACCCCTAGGTTTAATATTTTGTGGAATAACCTTTGTTTGCAATTACAGCTAATAATCGTCTTTTATAAGACCTGATCAGGCCGGCACAGGTCTCTGGAGTTATCTTGGCCCACTCCTCCATGCAGATCTTCTCCAAGTTATCCAGGTTCTTTGGGTGTCTCATGTGGACTTTAATCTTGAGCTCCTTCCACAAGTTTTCAATTGGGTTAAGGTCAGGAGACTGACTAGGCCACTGCAACACCTTGATTTTTTGCCTCTTGAACCAGGCCTTGGTTTTCTTGGCTGTGTGCTTTGGGTCGTTGTTTTGTTGGAAGATGAAATGACGACCCATCTTAAGATCCTTGATGGAGGAGCGGAGGTTCTTGGCCAAAATCTCCAGGTAGGCCGTGCTATCCATCTTCTCATGGATGCGGACCAGATGGCCAGGCCCCTTGGCTGAGAAACAGCCCCACAGCATGATGCAGCCACCACCATGCTTGACTGTAGGGATGGTATTCTTGGGGTCGTATGCAGTGCCATCCAGTCTCCAAACGTCACGTGTGTGGTTGGCACCAAAGATCTCGATCTTGGTCTCATCAGACCAGAGAACCTTGAACCAGTCAGTCTCAGAGTCCTCCAAGTGATCATGAGCAAACTGTAGACGAGCCTTGACATGACGCTTTGAAAGTAAAGGTACCTTACGGGCTCGTCTGGAATGGAGACCATTGCGGTGGAGTACGTTACTTATGGTATTGACTGAAACCAATGTCCCCACTGCCATGAGATCTTCCCGGAGCTCCTTCCTTGTTGTCCTTGGGTTAGCCTTGACTCTTCGGACAAGCCTGGCCTCGGCACGGGAGGAAACTTTCAAAGGCTGTCCAGGCCGTGGAAGGCTAACAGTAGTTCCATAAGCCTTCCACTTCCGGATGATGCTCCCAACAGTGGAGACAGGCAGGCCCAACTCCTTGGAAAGGGTTTTGTACCCCTTGCCAGCCTTGTGACCCTCCACGATCTTGTCTCTGATGGCCTTGGAATGCTCCTTTGTCTTTCCCATGTTGACCATGTATGAGTGCTGTTCACAAGTTTGGGGAGGGTCTTAAATAGTCAGAAAAGGCTGGAAAAAGAGATAATTAATCCAAACATGTGAATCTCATTGTTCTTTGTGCCTGAACTACTTCTTAATACTTTAGGGGAACCAAACAGAATTCTGGTGGGTTGAGGGGTTGAATAATAAATGACCCTCTGAAAAGACTTTTCCCAATTTAAAAAAAAATAAACAAAGAAATAACATTCTGTTTTGCTGCAGTGCATTTCACACTTCCAGGCTGATCTACAGTCCAAATGTCACAATGCCAATTTAATTCCAAATGTGTAAACCTGCTAAATCTGCAGGGGGTTGAATACTACTTGTAGGCACTGTATATATATATATATATATATATATATATATATATATATATATATATATGATTTAGTATGAAGTATTACGTTGATATGGGTAACAGGTCAACTTTCTATAGATTTTAAAACTTTAACCCTTTATGAAAAGCCTAACAATGGAATCTGTTGATCGAGAATTACAATTCAAGGGCATCACCAACATCCGCCAGTAACAGTGCATGCCCATTATTTTTCTCTGGATACCTTTAGTCTTCATTTTTCAAAAACCGGCACTGAAGACAAATAGACACATGGAAAAAATGTAGTAATTACATCTGATTGTGGGGCTTTCACTGCAAAGGGGTTTAGTAAACCCTATTAAAGACAATGAGTCCTCAACAAAAATTTGAGACAAATTTTAAGGGTGGGAGACAATCTCCCTCCTTTTTTATTGGCTCCTCTGAGAGACACTGGTATACCTCATGCCTTTATTAATTAATTAACCATTATTTACAAGAGATTAGATGTTTATGACCAGCAACATATTCATATCCCCTTCATCGTCATCATCATGATCTGTCACAGGTTCCTTTCCATGTTATAGTATTCTTTCCAATGGCTTGACCATTAAATATAATTATATTAATTGCCTAAATGTGAATTGCTTCTAGACCTATGACCCTTGTATAATGAAGCCAGAGTATCTGCAGGAAACCTATTTTCTAGCCCTATGATTAATGGAAAATATTGAAGAAATGGATCTGGTCCCTTATGAGTATTGTCCAGTGATATATCATGGAGTGTGAAGAAGGATGGTGGTAGCACAATGACAGCAATGGAAACTGCAGATATGTACATAAGCATCCATCATGGATCTATATATAGGTCTCTATTGAGCCCACAACACAGTTACTTTCTCCCTGCTCTCGAGCTGACATATATTAATAAATCTATGAGGAAACACCTGGATCATCATCATCTCCGCAGAGCAGATTGGGGTTATGGTGTTCCAAACAGTACCTAGTCCTGCTCCTGTATGGCAGGGGTGCACAGACAAAAAGTCTGTCCTGGATTTTGGATATTTTGCCAAGAACATGTTTAACAATCACATCTCCAGTGGTCCTTCAATGCATTTGAGTTAAGGACGCTCTGCACTGGTGCAAACATTTAGCCATATTCTACTGCAAGCCTCAATGATGTATGCGATTGATTCATTGATGGCTCTTCTCCATATCTCATTGTCTCGGATCCCTGGTGACTCCCTGACCCTATATCTCACAGGCCCTGTCCTGAAAACCTCATCCATGTGAGAGCCAAGTGTGACATCATAACAGGAGGCGGAATAACGCTCAGGAAACCAGGAGGACCTGCGGGAGGAGGAGGAGGTAGAGGGAGAGCATCCAGGGGACAGAGATTCCAGTGCACCTGCCAATCAAAGCTTCATCTTCATAGACCCTCGTACCAATCACCCATTAAATACCGTAGCCGGGCGGGGAAGAATAACTCCGTTCGATGGCCATATATGGCCATAATTCACATCCATACGTCCTAACTGTTCATCGATAGCCGACACAGATTATTAATATCCATAGCTCACAATTACTTATCAGTAATGAAGTCCATTATCTATGAACTATATCCATCATTGACTTTAAAACGAATACGCTAATTAATAGATGCAGTAATCCGTCCCCCACGGACTTTAGATGTATCAATCACTCTCAGATACTCCCTCTGATATCCCTAATTGACAGTCTCTGCATTTCCAGACTTTGCCAATAGCTCATGCCATACATAGGTAGCCGGAAAATAATGATGTATCAATAACTCAATACGCTCCATACATCGCTCGCCAATTACCAACCGGTACACCCAGGATCATCAATATTAATGCTAAATTATCCCTGGCTATTTGACAAGTACGCAACCTTCTCCTCCCAACACCCCCCCTACGTTATTTCTGCCCGGCAGTGGGTGCCAGTCACCTATGATAATGCCCCTGCAATCCATGACTAGTCTTTAGCTTTACACATCCACCCCCAGCCCCCGTCGCCCCAAACCTCACCCTGAATCTAATCACCTCCCCCGAAGGAATATACGCAGACACACAGCAGTGGCTCCCAGACATAAACACATTATTTGTGCAAATCTATATACAGATCGGCAACGTAGGGGAATGCAACCGGTTTTTCCCATGTACTACAGGTACTCGGACACGTATAGATATCTGCAATAGCATCATGAGTTGGGTTACCAACATTCTTTACTCAGCACCAACGACCCCCTTGCATCACACACCCTACGTGTCCCCATCTGCGGCAGAAGGCCTTAGTTTGCATCCCCCGGTCTTATAAAAAATAACCCATAAATGGTGCATATAGCGTACAGATGTATAAAAACCTAGAATCAAGGGGTGGCGTCAATGGATAGCCCTCCCCACGGGGTGCCTTATTGCTCCGGCTGCAGGTGAGGAATCAGATGGTGCCTTACTTGCCAATCTCTTCATACAGCTGGTATTCATCTGTAAAACGTGTGCAGGTTACAGCCATGTCTGCATGGGATCCGGGCTCTGCAGAGGTTCTTGGCTCTAGGAAGGAAGAGATCTCTTCAGCCTTGATTTAGTGAGACTGGCAGGGGCAAGTGGCTCTGATCTGGGTGATTTGCAACCCTTCTAGTCCTGTTATTTGCTTTTTTTTCTTTCCCGTGTGCCCCTCCTGTAGGGATCTCTGCGTCTCTTTTCTACCAGGAACCAAAAAAAGAATAAAATAAATAAAATATATATATAAAAAAAAAAAAAAAATCCCAGAGATAAAGAATATTAGAGAATGGTCAGAGAGGTATGGGAAGAGAGACAGAGGAGAGGGGAGATTGCAGGAATTAGGGAAGATAGGGAGAAAGAGAGAGAGAGAGAAAGAGAGGAAAGGTAGTCAGGAGCTGCTCTGGATGTGCCTTGCCTGTATTAATTTCAGACTGAGAGAGAACAAGAGGGAGGAATGGGAGGGAGAAAAAGGAGAGAGCGAGAGAGAGGGAGGGCAGAGATAGAGTAGAGATACAGGGGGATGACAGAACGAGAGGGAGAGACAGGAGAGAAAGTGTGAGGACAGGACAGCGGCTCAAATCTACTGGCGATTCTTTCACGCCTAGCACTGCAGATGCAAACGCAAAAGGGTTAATGTAGGCCACCAGCATCTCACGAGACCATCTACTATAGAATAACATGTCAGAATGTATGGATGATATTTGGCCCAGTATGACCAGTTACATCCAATGAACTATTCTCAATGTATTTCCTATTATTTATATTGGCCCACCATATTCCAGAGCTCTATAACGAGAAGGCCATTACATCACTCAATGGGGAGGGAGGAGGCAAACTAATTTATTAAGTGATCACTTGGACAAACAAGATTCAAATTTATGCCTAAACTGGAAATTGATCCATTGAATCACAGGGATCGGGTAAAATTAATTTCATGACATGCCAAACTGAAAAAATGTCTTGTGGATCTATGGCAAGCAATTAAAGGAAATCTGTCACCAGGTTTTTCCTTCCCCATCCGAAAGCAGCATGATGTAGGGGAAGAGATCCCGATTCCAGTGATGTCTTATTTACTGGTTTGCTTGCTGCCATTTTGATAAAATCCCTGTTTTCTCTGCTGCAGATCTAGCAGTTCTCTAAATGCTGAGCTGTGTATAACCCCACCCACAACGCTGATTGGCAGCTTTCAGCTTAAGCTACCAATCAGTGGTGGAGGCGGGTTGGACTACCTGGGAGCAGGCTTACTACTAGTCCTCTAATGATAATCTTCGGCTGATAAAACAGTGATTTTATAAAAACTACACAAAGCAGCCCAGTACGTAATACATCATTGGAACCAGGATCCCTGTCCCTACATTATACTGCTCTCAAATTAAGTAGCAACAACCTGGTGACAGATTCCCTTTAAGTACCGTAGATGCCATGAAGTATTTTGGTTCTAGGAGAATGGGGGGGAACAAGCATTCATCAATCAATACATAAAATTACTATATGTCTCTGGCTAGTTTGGGTTATTACAAAAAAGATAAATGCTAAATGTAAAATCAATAATTATCAGAATCGGAATTGTTTGGGCGAATTTGGAAACGATTTTGGCAGCTGTTTTTCCTTGATAACATTGTATTACGTATTAATACATGGGAACTTACCAATCCCTGTTTTTTACACACTATATTAGTGACCACTGTGGTTTTAAGGCAGCTTTTTTATGTAATCGTTGCAACCTTGAAATATTTCATCCCCCACTGTATATTTTAAATGTCAAAAATAGAAATACAAAGTTGTTGTTTTTCTTTTTACTCTTGCATTTTGTATATATCAGACAAAAAAAAATTATGACACGCTCCATTGGCTGTAATAATGAGACGAAATCCAGCATCGGCAATGCTGAATAAAAGAATCCTCTTAATTTGGCAACACGCTCTACTGGATAACGGAGATATTCTTCCCGTGAAGCATTGCGCCTAGAACAGAGTATATCTCCTAAAACAGCTCCATACTGAGAACTATACTGTGTACAGTACGCTGTGCAGACAGTCTGTATTCATGATACATGGAGCCCCTACAGGTTCAGAGTAGGGATCCATAGGCAATACATGTGCTGCCATGTGGTGCGTCTGGTAGGCGCTGCATTCTGCACTACAATCAATACTTCTAGGGTTGATTATCTCGGTTATATGGCACCATATGAATCTGAATGTGAATCTGGATACGAGGGCTCAGCATCCTGTTGAAGGGAGCCATGGCGCACCATTGCCTTCATTGTGAAGCTTGGCGTAGCTCATAGGCTCCAGGCAGCTGAGCTACACTATATGGACAAAAGTTCTGGGAAACATCTTAATCATTGAATTCAGTTTTTTTCTTCAGTCCCATTGCCCCCAGAATATAACATGTGGTCCTCGCCATGCCGTCTGCCTTAACTAATATTTGTGACAATATGGCTCATTCCAAAGACCTCCCTGATACCAGCGCATTCCTGTAATCGGGGCCACCGGGGTCACAAGTCAGATCATGATACTTCTTCCCTCCTAAATTTTCCCCCCATCACCTATGAGTGATATTATTGAGAGGTGGAAGGTACCGCAACATCTCAGCCACAAAGTTTAGACCATGTAAACTTAGGGTAAGTTCACACAGGGCGTTTTTGCTGCTTTTCTTTTCTGCAGCAAAACCTGAACTTCTTGGCAGGAAAGAAGCTGCGTCACAAATGCAGGTTTAGGTGCGTTTTTGGTGCGTTTTTTTGTTACGTATTTGGTGCATTTTTTGGTGCGTTTTTTTTTCTCTTTGTCCATGCTAATGTCCTTGGATTTTCAGCAGCAAAAATGCAGCAAATAATGATACCTGCGTTTTTGCTGCGCTTTTTTCAACACCCATTCAAGTCAATGGGTGAAAAAACGCAGCAAAAATGCTGTAAGAAGTGACATGCTCTATGTCCAAAAAACGCAGCAAAGCACAAAATACTGATCAAACAAAAAAACAATGTGTGTGCATGAGATTTCTGAAATCTCATAGACTTTGCTGATATTGTAAAAAGCAGCTGAAAATTAGCATTAAAAAACGCAGCAAAAATGCCCTGTGTGAACTTACCCTTCAGCTGTGGGGGCCCCTGAGCAGGACGGGGGGGGGGGGGGCCGGTGCCAGTAGTGTGTCCCCCGCCCATCACCGCACTGATGAGGGAAGGAGTGGTGCACTGCGCTCCTTCTCCCATCATCCCCCTGTCAGCGTCTGACATCACCGACGCTGACAGTGGGCGCGATGACGTCACCACCCGGCGCTCGCTGTCAGAGGATGAGCGGGAGGTCGGAGTACTGCGGGAACAAGGAGGAAGAGAGGTGAGTATTTATTTATTGTTTTTTTATGGGGGCTGCCTTATACTTCAGGATCTGCCTATAAGGGTGCTGCCTTATACTTCAGGATCTGCCTATAGGGGGGCTGCCTTATACTTCAGGATCTGCCTATAGGGGGGCTGCCTTATACTTCAGGATATGCCTATAGGGGGGCTGCCTTATACTTCAGGATCTGCCTATAGGGGGGCTGCCTTATACTGCAGGATCTGCCTATAGGGGGGCTGCCTTATACTTCAGGATCTGCCTATAGGGGGGCTGCCTTATACTTCAGGATCTGCCTATGGGGGGGCTGCATTATACTTCAGGATCTGCCTATGGGGGGGGGGCTGCCTTATACTTCAGGATCTGCCTATAGGGGGGCTGCCTTATACTTCAAGATCTGCCTATAGGGGGGCTGCCTTATACTTTAGGATCTGCCTATAGGGGGGCTGCCTTATACTTCAGGATCTGCCTATAAGGGTGCTGCCTTAACATAACATAGTTAACATAGGTATTAAGGTTGAAGGAAGACTTTTAGTCCATCTAGTTCAACCCATAGCCTAACCTAACATGCCCTAACATGTTGATCCAGAGGAAGGCAAAAAAAAAACATGTGGCAAAGAGTAAGCTCCACATTGGGGAAAAAAATTCCATCCCGACTCCACATACGGCAATCAGACTAGTTCCCTGGATCAACAACCTAACAATAAATCTAGTGTATATAACCTGTAACATTATACTTTTCAAGAAAGGTATCCAGTCCGCTCTTAAATTTAATTAATGAATCACTCATTACAACATCATACGGCAGAGAGTTCCATAGTCTCACTGCTCTTACAGTAAAGATTCCGCGTCTGTTATTATGCTTAAAGGGAACCTGTCACCCGGTTTTTAAAGTATGAGATAAAAATTCCGTTAAATAGGGCCTGAGCTGTGCTTTACAATAGTGTATTTTTTGTCCCCTGATTCCCCACCTATGCTGCCGAAATACCTTACCAAAGTCGCCGTTTTCGCCTGTCAATCACGCTGGTCTGGTCAAAAGGGCGTGGTGAAATGGCTTTTTCTCCCCCACCTCTTGCTTATCTTCCCGGCGTTGGCGTAGTGTTCTGCGCATGCGCAACTGCCGAATGCACTGCGCAGCGGCAGACAAAGAGCACGATCTGCGCTATTCACCGGCTTTTCCGTGGCGGCGGCCATCTTCCTGAGGCCGCGCGTGCGCAGATGGAGTGCTCTGCTGCCCGGGGCTTCAGGAAAATGGCCGCGGGATGCCGCGCGTGCGCAGATGGAAATCGCGGCTGCCATTTTCCTGAAGCAGAGATGCGAACTCGGCTTCAGGAAAATGGCCGCCGTGATGTCCATCTGCGCACGCGCGGCATCCCGCGTTCATTTTCCTGAAGCCCCGAGCAGCAGATCACTCCATCTGCGCACGCGCGGCCTCAGGAAGATGGCCGCCGCCATGGAAAAGCCGGTGAATAGTGCAGATGGCGCTCTTTGTCTGCCGCTGTGCAGTGCATTCGGCAGTTGCGCATGCGCAGAACACTACGCCAACGCCGGGAAGATAAGCAAGAGGTGGGGGAGAAAAAGCCATTTCACCACGCCCTTTTGACCAGACCAGCGTGATTGACAGGCGAAAACGGCGACTTTGGTAAGGTATTTCGGCAGCATAGGTGGGGAATGAGGGGACAAAAAATATACTATTGTAAAGCACAGCTCAGGCCCTATTTAACGGTATTTTTATCTCATACTGAAAAAACGGGGTGACAGGTTCCCTTTAAACCTACTTTCCTCCAGACGTAGAGGATGCCCCCTTGTCCCTGTCTCAGGTCTATGATTAAAAAGATCATCAGAAAGGTCTTTGTACTGTCCCCTCATATACTCGTATTTATACATTAAAATAAGATCACCCCTTAGTCTTCGTTTTTCCAAACTAAATAGCCCCAAGTGTAATAACCTATCCTGGTATTGCAGACCCCCCAGTCCTCTAATAACCTTGGTCGTTCTTCTCTGCACCCGCTCCAGTTCAGCTATGTCTTTCTTATACACCGGAGACCAGAACTGTGCACAGTATTCTAAGTGTGGTCGAACTAGCGACTTGTATAGAGGTAAAATTATTTTCTCCTCATGAGCATCTATGCCTCTTTTAATGCATCCCATTATTTTATTTGCCTTTGTAGCAGCTGCCTGACACTGGCCACTGAATATGAGTTTGTCATCCACCCATACACCCAGGTCTTTTTCATTGACGGTTTTGCCCAGAGTTTTAGAATTAAGCACATAGTTATTCATCTTATTACATCTACCCAAGTGCATGACCTTACATTTATCCCCATTAAAGCTCATTTGCCATTTATCAGCCCAAGCTTCTAGTTTACATAAATCATCCTGTAATGTAAAATTGTCCTCCCCTGTATTGATTACCCTGCAGAGTTTAGTGTCATCTGCAAATATTGAAATTCATTAATAAATATGTTAAAAAGAAGAGGGCCCAATACTGACCCCTGTGGTACCCCACTGCTAACCGCGACCCAGTCCGAGTATGCTCCATTAATAACCACCCTTTATTTCCTATCCCTGAGCAAGCTCTTAACCCACGTACACATATTTTCCCCTATCCCCATTATTCTCATTTTATGTATCAACCTTTTGTGTGGCACCGTATCAAAAGCTTTTGAAAAGTCCATATACACTACGTCCACTGGGTTCCCTTGGTCCAGTCCGGAACTTACGTCTTCATAGAAGCTGACCAGATTAGTCTGACAGGAATGGTTCCTAGTAAACCCATGCTGATACTGGGTCATGAGGTTATTCCTCTTCAGATACTCCATTTTAGCATCTCTTAGAATGCCCTCCAGGATTTTACCCACAGTAGAGGTTAAGCTTACTGGCCTATAATTTCCGAGTTCAGATTTGTCCCCTTTTTGAATATTGGCACCACATTTGCTATACGCCAGTCCTGTGGTACAGACCCTGTTATTATGGACTCTTTAAAGATTAAAAATAATGGTCTATCAATGACTGTACTTAATTCCTGCAGTACTCGGGGGTGTATCCCATCCGGGCCCGGAGATTTGTCAATTTTAGTGATTTTTAGATGCCTCCGTACTTCCTGCTGGGTTAAACAGGTGACATTTAATGGGGAATTTTTATCACTAGTCATTTTGTCTGCTATGGGATTTTCTTGTGTAAATACTGATGAAAAAAAGTCATTTAGCATATTGGCTTTTTCCTCATCCTCATCCACAATTTCACCCAGACTATTTTTTAGGGGGCCAACACTATCATTTTTTAGTTACTTACTATTTACGTAGTTAAAGAATATTTTGGGATTATTTTTACTCTCTCTGGCAATTAGTCTCTCTGTCTCAATCTTTGCTGCCTTGATTTGCTTTTTACAGAATTTATTTAATTTTCTGTATTTATTTAATGCCTCCTCACTACCTACTTCCTTAAGTTCTCTAAATGCTTTCTTTTTGTCCCTTATTGCACCCCTTACAGCTCTATTTAGCCATATTGGTTTCCTCCTATTTCTAGTATGTTTATTCCCATACGGTATATACTGTGCACAGGTCCTATCCAGGATGCTAATAAACGTCTCCCATTTTCTTTTTGTATTTTTATGTCTCAGGATATCGTCCCAGTTAATTGCACCAAGATCATCTCTCATCCGTTGGAAATTTGCCCTCCTGAAGTTTAGTGTCCTTGTCACCCCTCTACTACACATCTTATTAAAGGATACATGAAAACTTATTATTTCTGGCCTGTTGGTTAATATTAGGTCTAGCAGTGCCCCCCTTCTTGTTGGTCCTGAACCAGTTGTGAAAGGTAATTGTCTCTCATAGTTGTCAAAAACCGATTACCTTTACTGGAACTGCAGGTTTCTGTTCCCCAATCTATTTCAGGGTGGTTGAATTCCCCCATAATAATGACTTCTCCTTGAGTCGCAGCTTCATCTATTTGCTTTACGAGGATATTCTCCATTGCTTCCATTATTTTTGGAGATTTATAACAAACCCCTATCAGTAATTTATTATTTTTCCCCCTCCCCTTATCTTCACCCACAGGGACTCTACATTTTCATTAGATTCACCTATATTATCACGTAGGATGGGTTTTAAGGACGATTTTACATATAGACACACCCCACCTCCTCGCTTATCTGTACAGTCATTTCTGAACAGGCTATAGCCCTGCAAGTTAACAGCCCAGTCATGGCTCTCATCCAGCCATGTTTCAGATATCCCCACCATGTCATAATTACGCTCCAACAATATTAATTCTAATTCGTCCATTTTGTTGGCGAGGCTTCTGGCATTAGTATACATGCACTTGATGTTCCTCTCTGTACCTCTATTCTTTCTTAAATTATTAACTGTTCTAACCCCACCCCCCACTTCCTTATTTGTGCCCAGGTCTCTATCTGCACTATCTTCCCTGTTGTGAATTCTGCTCTTGGGCTCCCTCCGGTGGTTGTAAGTGGTAGCGCTGCTGTCTCTGAATCGCAGCATTTATCAGGTGTGTTCACTTTTTGCAAATCTGACTGGGCTATTTAGTCTTGCTTCACCTTTTAGTCAATGCCAGTTGTCCATTGTTCCTGGAGGATTCACATCTCTGCCTGGTCTCTCCTGCTTTGCAGTTCTTTTCATCAAAGATAAGTTCTGGCCTTGATTTTTTGCTGTCCACATGCTGTGGCCTTATTGTTCAGTTCTTTTCCATGTTTTTTGTCTTGTCCAGCTTGGTCTGTATAAGGATTTGTTTAGCCAAGCTGGTATATCTGGAGATGCAGATATACCCTCCATATCTTTAGTTAGCTGTGGAGTTTTTGTATTTTCTGTGGTGGATATTTTCTAGTGTTTTAATACTGACCGCATAGTACTCTGTCCTATCCTTTCTATTTAGCTAGAAGTGGCCTCCTTTGCTAAATTCTGATTTCAGTCTGTGTATGTTTTTTCCCTCTCCTCTCACAGTCAAAATTTGTGGGGGGCTGCCTATCCTTTGGGAATTTTCTCTGAGGCAAGATAGTTTTCCCTTTTCTATCTCTAGGGGTAATTAGTCCTCCGGCTGTGTCGAGATGTCCAGGGAGTGCTAGGTACATTCCACGGCTACTTCTAGTTGCGGTGTTAAGTTCAGGGTCTGCCGTCAGTACAGGTACCACCTTCTCCAGAGTACGTCTCATGCTGCTCTTAGGCCACCAGATCATAACAGTACAACTGGCCAACAATGAGTTAACCGCATCTCAGAAGAAGGGAAGGAAAGTGCTGAGCAATTTTTTTTTTCTGTAGTGTGTTGTGTTTTTTTTTTCTTCCCTCTTTACCTCTGGGTGGCTCAGGAGTTCGGCGCTGGTATGGATGTTCAGGGATTGGCTTCTCGTGTGGATCAACTTGCTGCTAGAGTACAGGGTATTTCCGATTATATCGTTCAGACTCCGGTTTTAGAGCCTAGAATTCCAACTCCTGATTTGTTTTTTGGGGATAGGTCCAAATTTCTGAGCTTTAAAAATAACTGTAAACTGTTTTTTGCTCTGAAACCCCGTTCCTCTGGTGATCCCATCCAGCAGGTTAAAATTGTTATATCTCTGCTGCGTGGTGACCCCCAGGATTGGGCATTTGCCCTGGAACCTGGGAATCCGGCGTTGCTTAATGTAGACACCTTTTTTCAGGGGCTTGGGTTATTGTATGACGAACCTAATTCAGTGGATCATGCTGAGAAGACCTTGTTGGCCCTGTCTCAGGGTCAAGAAGTGGCAGAATCATATTGCCAGCAGTTTAGAAAATGGTCCGTACTGACTAAATGGAATGAGGATGCCTTGGCGGCAATCTTCAGAAAGGGTCTTTCTGAATCCGTTAAAGATGTTATGGTGGGGTTCCCCACGCCTGCTGGTCTGAGTGATTCTATGTCTCTGGCCATTCAGATTGATCGGCGCTTGCGCGAGCGCAAAGTTGTGCACACTATGGCATTGTCTCCCGAGCGGAGTCCTGAGCCTATGCAGTGTGATAGGATTGTGTCTAGAGCTGAACGACAAGGATTCAGACGTCAGAATAGGTTGTGTTTTTACTGTGGCGATTCTGCTCATGTTATTTCTGATTGCCCTAAGCGTACCAAGTGAATCGCTAGTTCTGTTACCATCAGTACTGTACAACCTAAATTTCTGTTATCTGTGACCCTGATCTGCTCATTATCGTCATTTTCTGTCATGGCATTTGTGGATTCAGGCGCCGCTCTAAACATAATGGACTTAGAATTTGCCAGACGTTGTGGTTTCCCCTTGCAGCCTTTGCAGAGTCCTATTCCTTTGAGGGGCATTGATGCTACACCGTTGGCTAAAAATAAGCCTCAGTTTTGGACACAGCTGACCATGTGCATGGCGCCAGCCCATCAGGAAGATTGTCGTTTTCTGGTGTTGCATAATTTGCATGATGCTATTGTGCTGGGTTTCCCATGGTTACAGGTGCATAATCCGGTATTAGATTGGAAATCTATGTCTGTGACTAGTTGGGGTTGTCAGGGGGTTCATGGTGACGTTCCTTTGATGTCAATTGCCTCCTCCCCCTCTTCTGAAATTCCTGAGTTTTTGTCAGATTTCCAGGATGTATTCAATGAGCCCAAGTCCAGTTCCCTTCCACCGCATAGGGACTGTGATTGTGCTATTGACTTGATTCCAGGCTGTAAGTTCCCTAAGGGCCGAATTTTCAACCTGTCTGTGCCAGAACATACCGCCATGCGGAGCTATGTTAAGGAGTCCTTGGAGAAGGGGCATATTCGGCCATCTTCTTCACCATTGGGAGCAGGTTTTTTTTTTGTTGCCAAAAAAGATGGCTCCTTGAGACCCTGTATTGATTATCGCCTCTTGAATAAGATCACGGTCAAATTCCAATACCCTTTGCCTTTGCTTTCTGATCTGTTTGCTAGGATTAAGGGGGCTAGTTGGTTTACTAAGATTGACCTTCGAGGGGCATATAATCTTGTTTGTATTAAGCAGGGTGACGAATGGAAAACTGCGTTTAATACGCCCGAAGGCCATTTTGAATACCTTGTGATGCCATTCGGACTCTCTAATGCTCCATCTGTGTTTCAGTCCTTCATGCATGATATATTTCGGAATTATCTTGATAAATTCATGATTGTATATTTGGATGATATTTTGATTTTTTCAGATGATTGGGAGTCTCATGTGAAACAAGTCAGGATGGTATTTCAGATCCTTCGTGATAATGCCTTGTTTGTGAAGGGGTCTAAGTGCCTCTTTGGAGTACAGAAGATTTCTTTTTTGGGCTTCATTTTTCCTCCCTCATCTATAGAAATGGATCCGGTTAAGGTTCAGGCCATTCATGATTGGATCCAGCCCACATCCGTGAAGAGCCTTCAGAAATGTTTGGGATTTGCTAATTTTTATCGCCGTTTCATTGCCAACTTCTCCAGTGTGGTTAAACCCCTGACCGATTTGACGAAGAAAGGCGCTGATGTGACGAATTGGTCCTCTGCGGCTGTTTCTGCCTTTCAGGAGCTTAAACACTGATTTACTTCTGCCCCTGTGTTGCGTCAGTCGGATGTTTCTCTTCCTTTTCAGGTTGAGGTTGACGCTTCGGAGATTGGGGCAGGGGCCGTTTTGTCTCAGAGGAATTCTGATGGTTCCTTGATGAAACCGTGTGCCTTCTTTTCTCGAAAGTTTTCGCCTGCGGAACGCAATTATGATGTCGGCAATCGTGAGGTGTTGGCTATGAAGTGGGCATTTGAGGAGTGGCGACATTGGCTTGAGGGGGCCAAGCACCGTATTGTGGTCTTGACCGATCATAAGAATCTGATTTATCTCGAGTCTGCCAAACGGCTGAATCCTAGACAGGCCCGATGGTCCCTGTTTTTCTCCCGTTTTGATTTTGTGGTCTCGTATCTTCTGGGTTCTAAGAATGTTAAGGCTGATGCCCTCTCTAGGAGCTTTTTGACTGATTCTCCTGGGGTCCTTGAGCCGGTCGGTATTCTGAAGGAAGGGGTGATTCTTTCTGCCATCTCCCCTGATTTACAACGGGTTCTTCAGGAATTTCAGGCTGATAAACCTGACCGCTGTCCAGTGGGGAAATTGTTTGTTTCTGACAGATGGACTAGTAAAGTGATTTCGGAGGTTCATTGTTCTGTGTTAGCTGGTCATCCGGGGATTTTTGGTACCAGAGATTTGGTTGGTAGGTCCTTTTGGTGGCCTTCTTTGTCACGGGATGTGCGTTCTTTTGTGCAGTCCTGTGGGACTTGTGCGCGGGCCAAGCCTTGCTGTTCCCGCGCTAGTGGGTTGCTTTTGCCTTTGCCGGTCCCTGAGAGGCCTTGGACGCATATTTCTATGGATTTTATTTCGGATCTTCCGGTTTCCCAGAGGATGTCAGTTATCTGGGTGGTTTGTGACCGGTTTTCTAAGATGGTTCATTTGGTACCTTTGCCTAAGTTGCCTTCCTCTTCTGATTTGGTTCCCTTGTTTTTTCAGCATGTGGTTCGTTTGCATGGCATTCCGGAGAATATTGTGTCCGATAGAGGTTCCCAGTTTGTTTCTAGGTTTTGGCGGGCCTTTTGTGCTAGGCTGGGCATTGATTTGTCTTTTTCTTCCGCATTTCATCCTCAGACAAATGGCCAAACCGAGCGAACTAATCAGACTTTGGAAACTTATTTGAGATGCTTTGTGTCTGCTGATCAGGATGATTGGGTGGCTTTCTTGCCATTGGCCGAGTTTGCCCTTAATAATCGGGCTAGTTCTGCTACCTTGGTTTCACCCTTCTTTTGTAACTCTGGTTTTCATCCTCGTTTTTCTTCGGGGCAGGTTGAGCCTTCTGATTGTCCTGTGGTGGACTCTGTAGTTGACAGGTTGCAGCAAATTTGGGCTCATGTTGTTGACAATTTGGTGTTGTCTCAGGAGGGGGCTCAGCGTTTTGCTAACCGTCGTCGGTGTGTTGGTTCCCGGCTTCGGGTTGGGGATCTGGTCTGGTTGTCTTCCCGTCATGTCCCTATGAAGGTTTCTTCCCCTAAGTTTAAGCCTCGGTTTATTGGCCCTTATAGGATTTCTGAGATTATCAATCCAGTGTCTTTTTGTTTGGCCCTTCCAGCCTCTTTTTCCATCCATAATGTTTTTCATAGATCTTTGTTGCGGAAATATGTGCTGCCCGTTGTTCCCTCTGTTGATCCTCCTGCCCCGGTGTTGATTGATGGGGAGTTGGAGTAAGTGGTTGAGAAGATTTTGGATTCTCGTTTTTCGAGGCGGAAGCTTTAGTATCTTGTCAAATGGAATGGTTATGGCCAGGAGGATAATTCTTGGGTTGTTGCCTCCGATGTTCATGCTGATGATTTGGTTCGTGCCTTTCATTTGGCTCGTCCGGATCGGCCTGGGGGCTCTGGTGAGGGTTTGGTGACCCCTCCTCAAGGGGGGGGGTACTGTTGTGAATTCTTCTCTTGGGCACCCTCCGGTGGTTGTAAGTGGTAGCGCTGCTGTCTCTGAATCGCAGCATTTATCAGGTGTGTTCACTTTTTGCAAATCTGACTGGGCTATTTAGTCTTGCTTCACCCTTTAGTCAGTGCCAGTTGTCCATTGTTCCTGGAGGATTCACATCTCTGCCTGGTCTCTCCTGCTTTGCAGTTATTTTCATCAAAGATAAGTTCTGGCCTTGATTTTTTGCTGTCCACATGCTGTGGCCTTATTGTTCAGTTCTTTTCCATGTTTTTTGTCTTGTCCAGCTTGGTCTGTATAAGGATTTGTTTAGCCAAGCTGGTATCTCTGGAGATGCAGATATACCCTCCATATCTTTAGTTAGCTGTGGAGTTTTTGTATTTTTTGTGGCGGATATTTTCTAGTGTTTTAATACTGACCGCATAGTACTCTGTCCTATCCTTTCTATTTAGCTAGAAGTGGCCTCCTTTGCTAAATTCTGATTTCAGTCTGTGTATGTTTTTTCCCTCTCCTCTCACAGTCAATATTTGTGGGGGGCTGCCTATCCTTTGGGAATTTTCTCTGAGGCAAGATAGTTTTCCCTTTTCTATCTCTAGGGGTAATTAGTCCTCCGGCTGTGTCGAGATGTCCAGGGAGTGCTAGGTACATTCCACGGCTACTTCTAGTTGCGGTGTTAAGTTCAGGGTCTGCGGTCAGTACAGGTACCACCTTCTCCAGAGTACGTCTCATGCTGCTCTTAGTGTCATGAATCCCAATGGCTAGGGATAGCACAGGACAAGCAAGGTACAAATATATAACGGACTAGCTCTAGGGTGATGGAACCTGGGCTGACCGCTGCCCTACGCCTGACAAACGCAACTAGAGATAGCCAGGGAGCGTGCCTACGTTGGTTCTAGACGCCACGCACCAGCCTAAGAGCTAACTAGTACTGCAGAGAAAATAAAGACCTCACTTGCCTCCAGAGGAACGAACCCCAAAAGGTATAGTTGCCCCCCACATGTATTGACGGTGAAATGAGAGGAAGGCACACACATAGAGATGATATATATAGGTTTAGCAAATTGAGGCCCGCTGTAAACTAGAAAGCAGAACGATACAAAAGGGGTCTGAGCGGTCAGCAAAAAACCCTAATCAAAAAACCATCCTGAGATTACAAGAACCCATGTGCCAACTCATGGCACATGGGGAGAACCTCAGTCCACTAGAGCTACCAGCTAGCATAGAGACATAATAAGCAAGCTGGACAAAAAACCAAACAACTGAAAATCAGCACTTAGCTTATCCTGAAAGATCTGGGAGCAGGTAGGCAGGAACAAAACAGAGCACATCTGAATACATTGATAGCCGGCAAGGAAATGACAGAAAGGCCAGGTAAAATAGGAAACACCCAGCCTCTGATGGACAGG
This sequence comes from Ranitomeya variabilis, assembly GCF_051348905.1. Classification (NCBI taxonomy): domain Eukaryota; kingdom Metazoa; phylum Chordata; class Amphibia; order Anura; family Dendrobatidae; genus Ranitomeya; species Ranitomeya variabilis. The sequence continues at coordinate 82,551,120 of NC_135236.1, forward strand.
TGGAAACCAAAGGCCGCAACCCACCAAAGTCACCCAGTACCAGCAGTAACCACCAGAGGGAGCCCACAAACAGAATCCACAACAGTACCCCCCCCTTGAGGAGGGGTCACCGAACCCTCACGAGAACCCCCAGGGCGATCAGGGTGAGCTCTATGGAAGGCGCGGACCAAATCAGTCGCATGAACATCGGAGGCGACCACCCAGGAATTATCCTCCTGACCATAACCCTTCCACTTAACCAAATACTGGAGTTTGCGTCTGGAAACACGAGAATCCAAGATCTTCTCAACAACATACTCCAATTCTCCCTCCACCAGCACCGGAGCAGGAGGCTCAACCGAAGGAACAACGGGCACCTCATACCTCCGCAACAACGACCGATGGAACACATTATGAATAGCAAACGATGCTGGGAGATCCAAACGAAAAGATACAGGGTTAAGAATCTCCGAGATCCTATAAGGACCGATGAACCGAGGCTTGAACTTAGGAGAAGAGACCTTCATAGGGACAAAACGAGAAGACAACCACACCAAATCCCCAACAAGAAGTCGGGGACCCACGCGGCGACGGCGATTAGCAAACTGCTGAGTCTTCTCCTGAGATAACTTCAAATTGTCCACCACCTGATTCCAAATTTGATGTAGCCTGTCCACCACCACGTCCACTCCAGGACAATCCGAAGACTCCACCGGACCAGAGGAAAAACGAGGATGAAACCCCGAATTACAAAAAAAAGGAGAGACCAACGTGGCAGAACTAGCCCGATTATTAAGAGCAAATTCGGCCAGTGGCAAAAAAGCAACCCAGTCATCTTGGTCAGCAGAAACAAAACACCTCAAATAAGTTTCCAAGGTCTGATTAGTTCGCTCCGTCTGGCCATTCGTCTGAGGATGGAATGCAGACGAGAAAGACAAATCAATGCCCATCTTGGCACAAAATGTCCGCCAAAATCTAGACACAAACTGGGATCCCCTGTCAGAAACGATATTCTCCGGAATCCCATGCAAACGAACCACGTTCTGAAAAAATAAAGGGACCAACTCAGAGGAGGAAGGCAACTTAGGCAAGGGCACCAAATGAACCATCTTAGAAAAGCGGTCACACATAACCCAGATAACGGACATTTTCTGTGAAACCGGGAGATCAGAAATAAAATCCATGGAAATGTGCGTCCAAGGCCTCTTCGGGATGGGCAAGGATAACAACAACCCACTGGCCCGAGAACAGCAAGGCTTAGCTCGAGCACACACTTCACAAGACTGCACAAAGGTACGCACATCCCTAGACAAGGAAGGCCACCAAAAAGACCTGGCCACCAAGTCTCTAGTACCAAATATTCCAGGATGACCAGCCAACACAGAAGAATGGACCTCGGAGATGACTCTACTGGTCCAATCATCCGGAACAAACAGTCTTTCTGGTGGACAACGATCCGGTTTATCCACCTGAAACTCCTGCAATGCACGTCGCAAGTCTGGGGATACGGCGGACAATATTACCCCATCCCTAAGGATACCAGTAGGCCCAGAATCTCCAGGAGAGTCAGGCACAAAACTCCTGGAAAGAGCATCTGCCTTCACATTCTTTGAACCTGGCAGGTATGAAACCACGAAATTGAAACGAGAAAAAAACAACGACCAACGAGCCTGTCTAGGATTCAAACGCCTGGCAGACTCAAGGTAAATGAGATTCTTGTGATCAGTCAAGACCACCACACGATGTTTAGCACCCTCAAGCCAATGACGCCACTCCTCAAATGCCCACTTCATGGCCAAAAGCTCCCGATTACCCACATCATAATTGCGCTCGGCGGGCGAGAATTTTCTAGAGAAGAATGCACATGGCTTCATCACCGAGCCATCAGAACTTCTCTGTGACAAAACCGCCCCCGCTCCAATCTCGGAAGCATCAACCTCAACCTGAAAAGGAAGTGAAACATCTGGTTGACACAACACAGGAGCAGAAGAAAACCGGCGCTTAAGTTCCTGAAAGGCCCCCACAGCCGCAGGAGACCAATTAGCAACATCAGCACCCTTTTTAGTCAAATCAGTCAAAGGTTTAACAATACTGGAAACATTTGCAATGAACCGACGATAAAAATTAGCAAACCCCAAGAACTTCTGTAGGCTCTTAACAGATGTAGGTTGTGTCCAGTCACAAATTGCCTGAACCTTGACGGGATCCATCTCAATAGTAGAAGGAGAAAAAATGTACCCCAAAAAAGAAATCTTCTGGACTCCGAAGAGACACTTTGAGCCCTTCACAAACAGAGAATTGGCCCGCAGAACCTGAAACACCTTCTTGACCTGTAGAACATGAGACTCCCAGTCATCAGAAAACACCAAAATATCATCCAAATACACAATCATAAACTTATCCAGATATTCACGGAAAATATTGTGCATAAAGGACTGAAAGACTGACGGAGCATTGGAGAGTCCAAAAGGCATTACCAAATACTCAAAATGGCCCTCAGGCGTATTAAATGCGGTTTTCCACTCATCACCTTGTTTTATCCGCACCAGATTATACGCACCGCGAAGATCTATCTTAGTGAACCACCTAGCCCCCTTAATGCGAGCAAACAAGTCAGTCAATAATGGCAATGGATACTGATATTTGACTGTAATCTTATTCAGAAGGCGATAATCTATACAAGGCCTCAGGGAACCATCTTTTTTTGCCACGAAAAAAAAACCTGCTCCCAGAGGGGACGAAGATGGACGAATATGTCCCTTTTCCAAGGACTCCTTAATATAATTCCGCATAGCAGTATGCTCTGGCAGTGACAGATTAAATAAACGACCCTTAGGGAACTTACTGCCAGGAATCAATTCTATAGCACAGTCACAATCTCTATGAGGAGGGAGCGAATTGAGCTTAGGCTCCTCAAAAACATCCCTATAGTCAGACAAAAACTCAGGGATCTCAGAAGGAGTAGATGAAGCGATTGAAATCGGAGGTGCATGATCATGAACCCCCTGACATCCCCAGCTTAACACAGACATTGTTTTCCAGTCCAGGACAGGATTATGAGTTTGTAACCATGGCAGCCCCAGCACTAGTACATCATGTAAATTATACAGTACAAGGAAGCGAATCACCTCCTGATGAACGGGAGTCATGCGCATGGTCACTTGTGTCCAATACTGCGGCTTATTCATAGCCAATGGTGTAGAGTCAATTCCCTTCAGAGGAATAGGAACTTCCAGAGGCTCCAGACTAAAACCGCAGCGTTTAGCAAATGACCAATCCATAAGACTCAGGGCAGCGCCCGAATCCACATAGGCATCAACGGAAATGGAAGACAGTGAAAAAATCAGAGTCACAGACAAAATGAACTTAGGCTGCAGAGTACCAATGGCAAAAGATTTATCAAGCTTTTTTGTGCGTTTAGAGCATGCTGATATAACATGAGCTGAATCACCACAATAAAAACACAATCCATTTTTCCGCCTATAATTTTGCCGTTCACTTCTGGACTGAATTCTATCACATTGCATAGTCTCAGGTGCCTGTTCAGAAGACACCGCCAACTGGTGCACGGGTTTGCGCTCCCGCAAACGCCGATCAATCTGTATGGCCATAGCCATAGACTCATTCAGACCTGTAGGCGTAGGGAACCCCACCATAATATCCTTAATGGCCTCAGAAAGACCATTTCTGAAGTTTGCAGCCAGGGCGCACTCATTCCACTGAGTAAGCACCGACCATTTCCGAAATTTTTGACAATATATTTCCGCTTCATCATGCCCCTGAGAGAGGGCTAACAAAGCCTTTTCAGCCTGAATCTCCAGGTTGGGTTCCTCATAGAGCAATCCCAATGCCAGAAAAAACGCATCCACACTGAGCAATGCAGGATCCCCTGGTGCCAATGCAAATGCCCAATTCTGAGGGTCGCCCCGCAGGAAAGATATAACAATCCTGACCTGTTGAGCAGGGTCTCCAGAGGAGCGAGATTTTAAAGAAAGAAACAATTTACAATTGTTCCTGAAATTCAGGAAGGTAGATCTATCTCCAGAGAAGAACTCTGGAATAGGAATTCTAGGTTCAGACATGGGAGTGTGAACAACAAAATCCTGTATGTTTTGAACTTTTGCCGCGAGATTACTCAGGCTGGAAGCCAAACTCTGGACATCCATGTTAAACAGCTAAGATCAGAGCCATTCAAGGGTTAAGAGGAGGTAAGAAGCAGCTAGACAGCAATTAAGGGCTAGGCAGCAAAACTCTGAAGGGAAAAAAAAAAAAAAAAATTTCCCTTAAACACTTCTTGTTCTCCTGCTTCAGCCTAAACAATTAACACTTTGTGGGCCGGCTATACTGTCATGAATCCCAATGGCTAGGGATAGCACAGGACAAGCAAGGTACAAATATATAACGGACTAGCTCTAGGGTGATGGAACCTGGGCTGACCGCTGCCCTACGCCTGACAAACGCAACTAGAGATAGCCAGGGAGCGTGCCTACGTTGGTTCTAGACGCCACGCACCAGCCTAAGAGCTAACTAGTACTGCAGAGAAAATAAAGACCTCACTTGCCTCCAGAGGAACGAACCCCAAAAGGTATAGTTGCCCCCCACATGTATTGACGGTGAAATGAGAGGAAGGCACACACATAGAGATGATATATATAGGTTTAGCAAATTGAGGCCCGCTGTAAACTAGAAAGCAGAACGATACAAAAGGGGTCTGAGCGGTCAGCAAAAAACCCTAATCAAAAAACCATCCTGAGATTACAAGAACCCATGTGCCAACTCATGGCACATGGGGAGAACCTCAGTCCACTAGAGCTACCAGCTAGCATAGAGACATAATAAGCAAGCTGGACAAAAAACCAAACAACTGAAAATCAGCACTTAGCTTATCCTGAAAGATCTGGGAGCAGGTAGGCAGGAACAAAACAGAGCACATCTGAATACATTGATAGCCGGCAAGGAAATGACAGAAAGGCCAGGTAAAATAGGAAACACCCAGCCTCTGATGGACAGGTGGAAACCAAAGGCCGCAACCCACCAAAGTCACCCAGTACCAGCAGTAACCACCAGAGGGAGCCCACAAACAGAATCCACAACATCTTAGGCCTCCAGATCATAACACTTCCCCTCCTATAAATTGAATACCCCCCCAATCCCTAGTTTAAACACTCCTCCAGCCTTCTGGCCATTTTCTCCCCCAGCACAGCTGCTGCACCTTCCCCATTGAGGTGCAGCCCGTCCCTAGCGTAGAGCCTGTTGCCAACTGAGAGGTCGGCCCAGTTCTGCAGGAACCCAAACCCCTCCTTCCTACACCAATTCTTGAGCCACTTATTAACCTCCCTAATCTCCTGTTGCCTCTCTGGCGTGGCACGTGGTACAGGCAGTATTTTGGAAAATCCCACGCTGGAGGTACTTGCTCTCAGCTTGCAGCCTAATTCCCTGAAATCATCTTTAAGGACCTTCCACCTACCTCTAACTTTGTCATTTGTGCCAATGTGCACCATGACCGCTGGGTCCTCACCAGCCCCTCCCAGTAATCTGTCAACCCGATCAGCGATGTGTCGGACTCGAGCGCCAGGTAGGCAGCACACCATTTGACGATCCCTGTCTTTGTGACAGATTGCCCTATCTGTTCCCATAATAATTGAGTCCCCCACTACCAGCACCTGTCTGGCCTGCCCTGCTCTCCTATTTCTCTCCTTACTGGAGCAGTCACTCCTCCGGCTTTCAGAGGACATGCCTGGCTGCAGCCCTGCTACCCCTGTACTGGCACCCCCCTCATCTGCCAACTTAGCAAACTTATTGGGGTGTGCCAGATCAGGACTAGCCTCCCTGGCACTCTTCCCTCTACTCGGTCTTCTAACTGTCACCCAGCTTGCTACTCCACTGCCCTGCGGCTCCATCTTACCACCCCCCTTCATCTATCCCATTGAAAGTCTGCTCAGTGAGCAGAAGACCCCTTTCCATATTGTCTATTGATCTCAGTGTTGCCAGCTGCACATTTTGATCCAGAATCTGGGCTTCCAAATGCACAACGTGCTCACATCTCGCACAGCAGTATGCACCCTCGACCGACAGCTCAAGGACTGCATACATGTGGCAAGATGTGCACTGGATGGCATTAACAATAGTGGAGCACATTTCCTAATGGGGATTGCACCAGACAGAAAAGTTAAATAAAAAAAACCAAATGCAAAGTATTAAGATACAGACAGCAATTCAGCAATTCCTCCCTTGGAAACTCCGTGAATCCAAAGTCACTGAATCACAAGTCACACTTAACGCCGTTCACACTTACGCTGAGGTCACACTCAGCTCGTTCACACTCGCTAAGCTGAAGATTTAAAGATTTTTTTTTCTTTTTCCCCTCAGCAGCAATCCACCTTGCTGTTCAATGCACTTCCAAAAAAAAAAGCTTCATGATCTGCCTATAGGGGTGCTGCCTTATACTTCAGGATCTGCCTATAAAGGTGCTGCCTTATACTTCAGGATCTGCCTATAAGGGGGGGCTGCCTTATACTTCAGGATCTGCCTATAGGGGGGGCTGCCTTATACTTCAGGATCTGCCTATAGGGGTGCTGCCTTATACTTCAGGATCTGCCTATAAGGGTGCTGCCTTAAACTTCAGCATCTGCCTATAGAGGGGCTGCCTTATACTTCAGGATCTGCCTATAGGGGGGCTGACTTATACTTCAGGATCTGCCTATAGGGGGCTGCCTTATACTTCAGGATCTGCCTATAGGGGGGCTGCCTTGTACTTCAGGATCTGTGTTGTGAATTCTGCTCTTGGGCTCCCTCCGGTGGTTATAAGTGGTAGCGCTGCTGTCTTTGGATCGCAGCATTCATCAGGTGTGTCCACTTATTGCAATTCTGACTGGGCTATTTAGTCTTGCTTGACCCTTTGGTTAGTGCCAGTTGTCCATTGTTTCCTGGAGGATTCACTTCCCTGCCTGGTCTCTCTTGCTTGCTGTTCATTTCATCAAAGATAAGTTCTGTCTTTGTCTTTTGCAGTCCACATGCAGTGGGCCTGATCGTTCAAGTTATTTTCCATGTTTTGTTTTGTCCAGCTTGGTCTGTATAAGGATTTGTTCACCCAAGCTGGTATCTCTGGAGATGCAGATATACCCTCCATGTCTTTAGTTAGATGTGGAGATTTTGTATTTTCTGTGGTGGATATTTTCTAGTGTTTTAATACTGACCGCATAGTACTCTGTCCTATCCTTTCTATTTAGCTAGAAGTGGCCTCCTGTGCTAAACTCTGATTTCAGTCTGTGTATGTTATTTCCCTCTCCTCTCACAGTCAATATTTGTGGGGGGCTGGCTATCCTTTGGGGATTTTCTCTGAGGCAAGATAGTTTTCCCTTTTCTATCTCTAGGGGTAATTAGTCCTCCGGCTGTGTCAAGATGTCCAGGGAGTGTTAGGTACATTCTACGGCTACTTCTAGTTGCGGTGTTAAGTTCAGGGTCTGCGGTCAGTACAGGTACCACCTTCTCCAGAGTACATCCCATGCTGCTCCTAGGCCACCAGATCATAACAGTACAACTGGCCAATAATGAGTTAATTGCATCTCAGAAGAAGGAAAGGAAAGTGCTGAGCCATTTTTTTTTCTGTAGTCTGTTGTGCCTTTCCTTTCCTCTTTACCTCTGGGTGGTTCAGGACTTTGGTGCTGGTATGGATGTTCAGGGATTGGCTTCTCGTGTGGACCAGCTTGCTGCTAGAGTACAGGGTATTTCCGATTATATCGTTCAGACTCCGGTTTTAGAGCCTAGAATTCCAACTCTTGATTTGTTTTTTGGGGACAGGTCCAAATTTTTGAGCTTTAAAAATAACTGTAAACTGTTTTTAGCTCTGAAACCCCGTTCCTCTGGTGATCCCATCCAGCAGCTTAAAATAGTCATCTCTCTGCTGCGCGGTGACCCTCAGGATTGGGCGTTCTCCCTGGAAGCTGGAAATCCTGCTTTGCTTAATGTAGACACCTTTTTTCAAGCGCTAGGGTTATTGTATGATGAACCTAATTCAGTGGATCATGCTGAGAAGACCTTGTTGGCCCTGTCTCAGGGTCAAGAAGCGGCAGAATTATATTGCCAGAAATTTAGAAAATGGTCTGTGCTGACTAGATGGAATGAGGATGCCTTGGCTGCAATTTTCAGAAAGGGTCTTTCGGAATCTGTTAAAGATGTTATGGTGGGGTTTCCCACACCTGCTGGTCTGAGTGATTCTATGTCTCTGGCCATTCAGATTGATCGGCGCTTACACGAGCGCAGAGTTGTGCGCGCTGTGGCGTTGTCTTCCGAGTGGAGTCCTGAGCCTATGCAGTGTGATAGGATTGTGTCTAGAGCTGAACGACAAGGATTCAGACGTCAGAATAGGTTGTGTTTTTACTGCGGCGATTCTGCTCATGTTATTTCTGATTGCCCTAAGCGTATTAAGAGAATCGCTAGTTCTGTTACCATCAGTACTGTACAACCTAAATTTCTGTTATCTGTGACCCTGATCTGCTCATTATCGTCATTTTCTGTCTTGGCATTTGTGGATTCAGGCGCCGCTTTAAACTTAATGGACTTAGAATTTGCCAGACGTTGTGGGTTCTCTTTGCAGCCTTTGCAGAGTCCTATTCCTTTGAGGGGCATTGATGCTAAACCGCTGGCTAAAAATAAACCTCAGTTTTGGACACAGCTGACCATGTGTATGGCGCCAGCTCATCAGGAAGATTGTCGTTTTCTGGTGTTGCATAATTTGCATGATGCTATTGTGCTGGGTTTCCCATGGTTACAGGTGCATAATCCGGTATTAGATTGGAAATCTATGTCTGTGACTAGTTGGGGTTGTCAGGGGGTTCATGGTGACGTTCCTTTGATGTCAATTACCTCCTCCCCCTCTTCTGAAATTCTTGAGTTTTTGTCAGATTTCCAGGATGTATTTGATGAGCCCAAGTCCAGTTCCCTTCCACCGCATAGGGACTGTGATTGTGCTATTGACTTGATTCCAGGTGGTAAGTTCCCTAAGGGCCGACTTTTTAACCTGTCTGTGCCAGAACATGCCGCTATGCGGAGTTATGTAAAGGAATCTTTGGAGAAGGGGCATATTCAGCCATCTTCTTCACCATTGGGAGCAGGTGTTTTTTTTGGTGCCAAGAAGGATTTCTCCTTGAGTGTTGTGAATTCCGTTCTGGAGCTCCCTCCTGTGGTTGCTAATGGTATTTTTGTGAGTTCTGCCCTTGGGCTCCCTCTGGTGGTTTCGAGTGGAACTGCTGCTCCGTTAGGTAGCTGTAGCAGCTGCCATCACTGATCGCCTTGCCTGGGTTTGTTATTTAAACCTGCTCTGGGCTTTAGTTCTTGCCAGCTGTCAATGTCTTAGGTTGGATTTGGTTCTCTCCTTGCATTTCTCATATGGCCTGTCCTTGTCAGCAAAAGATAAGTTCTGCTAGTTCTTGTTCGTCCATTTGCTTTGGATATTATTGCTTTGCAAATATGTCTTTTTTTGTCCAGCTTGTCACTATGTCATATTCAGGCTAGCTGGAAGCTCTGGGAAGCAGATTTGCCCCTCCACACGGTGAGTCGTTGTGGAGTTCATTTTTTGTAAACTCTGCGTGGATTTTTGTAGTTTTTAATACTGACCGCACAGTATCCTTTTCTCTCTGTCTATCAAGTTTAGTATTGGCCTCCTTTGCTGAAAACTGATCTCATTTCTGTGTATGTCATTTCCCTCTCCACTCACAGCCAATATTTGTGGGGGGCTATCTTACCTTTTGGGGTTTTCTCTGAGGCAAGATAGCTTTCTATTTCCTTCTTTAGGGGTAGTTAATTCTTAGGCTGTGAAGAGGTGTCTAGGGAGAGTCAGGAACATCCCACGGCTATTACTAGTGTTGTTGTTAGGATTAGGGATTGCGGTCAGTAGAGATACCACCTCCTCAGAGCTCGTCCCATGTTGCGTTTTAGCCACCAGGTCATATCGGTGTGGTCTCTTAACCACCAGGTCATAACAGTACAGCTGGCCCACAATGTGTTAAATGCATCTCAAAAGAGGGAAAAGAAAGTTCTGAGTCATTTTTTTTTCCTTTGTAGCTTGTTTTGTTTTTTTTTTCCCCCTTAATCTCTGGGTGGTTCAGGATTTTGGTGCTGATATGGAGGTTCAGGGTCTGTCCTTGCGCGTGGATCAACTCGCTGCAAGGGTACAGAGTATCCAAGATTATGTTGTCCAGACTCCGGTATTAGGGCCTAGAATTCCTATTCCTGATTTATTTTCTGGGGATAGATCTAAATTTTTGAATTTTAAAAATGATTGCAGATTGTTTTTTGCTCTGAGACCCCGTTCCTCTGGTGACCCCATTCAGCAGGTGAAGATTGTTATTTCTTTGCTGCGTGGCGACCCACAGGACTGGGCATTCTCCCTTGAGCCAGGAAATCCTGCATTGCTCAATATTGACGCATTTTTTCAAGCGCTCGGATTGCTGTATGACGAGCCTAATTCTGTGAATCAGGCAGAAAAAACTTTGCTGGCTCTGTGTCAGGGTCAGGAAGCAGCAGAAGTATACTGCCAGAAATTTAGAAAGTGGTCTGTGCTCACAAAATGGAATGAGTATTCCCTGGCAGCGATTTTCAGAAAGGGTCTTTCTGAAGCCCTTAAAGATGTTATGGTGGGGTTTCCCACGCCTACTGGTCTGAATGAGTCAATGTCTTTGGCCATTCAGATTGATCGGCGCCTGCGCGAGCGCAAGGTTGTGCACCATATGGCAGTGTCCTCTGAGCAGAGTCCTGAGCCTATGCAATGTGATAGGATTTTGACTAGAGCAGAAAGGCAGAAATTCAGACGTCAGAATGGCCTGTGTTTTTACTGTGGTGATCCTGCTCATGCTATTTCTGATTGCCCTAAGCGTACTAAGAGGGTCCCTAGGTCTGTTACCATTAGTACTGTACAGCCTAAATTTCTCTTGTCTGTTACCCTGATTTGCTCATTGTCGTCCTTTTCTGTTATGGCATTTGTGGATTCTGGCGCTGCCCTGAACTTAATGGACTTAGAATTTGCCAAGCGCTGTGGTTTTTCCTTGGAGCCTTTGCGGAGTCCTATTCCCTTAAGGGGGATTGATGCTACGCCATTGGCCAAGAATAAACCCCAGTACTGGACACAGTTGACCATGTACATGGCTCCAGCACATCAGGAAAATATTCGCTTTTTGGTGTTGCATAATTTGCATGATGTTGCTGTGCTGGGTTTTCCATGGTTACAGGTACATAATCCAGTGCTGGATTGGAGATCTATGTCTGTAACTGGTTGGGGTTGTCAGGGGATACATAGTGATATATGGACTTTGATGTCCATTTCCTCGTCCCCTTCCTCTGATGTTCCTGAGTTTTTGTCGGATTTCCAGGATATATTTGATGAGCCCAAGTCCAGTTCCCTGCCTCCTCATAGGGACTGCGATTGTGCCATTAATTTGATTCCTGGCTGTAAGTTCCCTAAGGGCCGACTTTTCAATCTGTCTGTGCCAGAGCATGCCGCTATGCAGAGTTATGTAAAGGAGTCCTTGGAGAAGGGGCATATTCGCCCGCCTTCGTCACCATTGGGAGCGGGATTTTTTTTTGTTGCCAAGAAGGATGGTTCCTTGAGACCCTGTATAGATTATCTCCTTCTCAATAAGATCACCGTCAAATTCCAGTACCCTTTACCTTTGCTTTCTGATTTGTTTGCTCGGATTAAGGATGCCAGTTGGTTTACTAAAATCGACCTTCGAGGGGCGTATAATCTCGTGCGTATTAAACAAGGTGATGAATGGAAAACAGCATTTAATACGCCCGAAGGCCATTTTGAATATCTTGTGATGCCATTCGGGCTCTCTAATGCTCCATCGGTATTTCAGTCCTTTATGCATGATATCTTCCGGAGTTATCTGGATAAATTCATGATTGTGTATTTGGATGATATTTTGGTTTTTTCCGATGATTGGGAGTCTCATGAGAAGCAGGTTAGGATGGTATTTCAGGTCCTTCGTGCTAATGCGTTGTTTGTGAAAGGGTCTAAGTGCCTCTTTGTAGTTCAGAAAGTTTCTTTTTTGGGTTTCATTTTTTCTCCCTCGGCTATTGAAATGGACCCTGTTAAAGTCCAGGCCATTCATGATTGGACTCAACCCACATCTGTAAAGAGCCTTCAAAAATTTTTGGGCTTTGCTAATTTTTATCGCCGCTTTATTGCTAATTTTTCTAGTGTGGTGAAGCCTCTGACCGATTTGACGAAGAAAGGCGCTGATGTGATGAATTGGTCCTCTGCGGCTATTGAGGCCTTTCAGGAGCTTAAACGTCGTTTTACTTCTGCCCCTGTGTTGCGTCAGCCAGATGTTTCTCTCCCTTTTCAGGTTGAGGTTGATGCTTCTGAGATTGGGGCAGGGGCTGTTTTGTCTCAGAGAAATTCTGATGGCTCTTTGATGAAACCATGTGCTTTCTTCTCCAGAAAGTTTTCGCCTGCTGAGCGTAATTATGATGTCGGCAATCGGGAGTTGTTGGCTATGAAGTGGGCATTTGAGGAGTGGCGACATTGGCTTGAGGGAGCCAAGCATCGCGTGGTGGTCTTGACTGATCATAAAAATTTGATTTACCTCGAGTCTGCTAAGCGGTTGAATCCTAGACAAGCTCGGTGGTCTCTGTTTTTCTCCCGTTTTGATTTTGTGGTCTCGTATATTCCTGGATCTAAGAATGTGAAGGCTGATGCCCTTTCTAGGAGTTTTTTGCCTGATTCTCCGGGAGTTCTTGAGCCGGCTGGGATTCTCAAGGAGGGGGTGATTCTTTCTGCCATCTCCCCTGATTTGCGGTGGGTACTTCAGGAGTTTCAGGCTGATAAACCTGACCGCTGTCCAGTGGGGAAACTGTTTGTTCCTGATAGATGGACTAGCAGGGTAATTTCTGAGGTTCATTGTTCGGTGTTGGCTGGTCACCCTGGGATTTTCGGTACTAGAGATTTGGTGGCTAGGTCCTTTTGGTGGCCTTCCTTGTCGCGGGATGTGCGTTCGTTTGTGCAGTCCTGTGGGACCTGTGCTCGGGCTAAGCCTTGCTGTTCTCGTGCCAGTGGGTTGCTTTTGCCTTTGCCTATTCCTGAGAGGCCCTGGACGCATATTTCCATGGATTTTATTTCTGATCTTCCTGTTTCTCAGAAGATGTCTGTCATCTGGGTGGTTTGTGACCGGTTTTCTAAGATGGTCCATTTGGTACCGTTGCCTTAGTTGCCTTCCTCCTCTGATTTGGTTCCATTATTTTTTCAGCATGTGGTCCGTTTGCATGGTATTCCGGAGAATATTGTGTCTGACAGAGGGTCCCAGTTCGTTTCTAGGTTTTGGCGGTCCTTTTGTGCTAGAATGGGCATTGATTTGTCTTTTTCTTCAGCGTTCCATCCTCAGACAAATGGCCAAACGGAGCGAACCAATCAGACCTTGGAAACCTATTTGAGATGGTTCGTGTCTGCTGATCAGGATGATTGGGTGACCTTTTTGCCGTTGGCCGAGTTTGCCCTTAACCCCTTAAGCCCCGGGGGTGGTTTGCACGTTAATGACCGGGCCAATTTTTACAATTCTGACCACTGTCCCTTTATGAGGTTATAACTCTGGAACGCTTCAACGGATCTTGGTGATTCTGACATTGTTTTCTCGTGACATATTGTACTTCATGATAGTGGTAACATTTCTTTGATATTACCTGCATTTATTTGTGAAAAAAATGGAAATTTGGTGAAAATTTTGAAAATTTCACAATTTTCCAACTTTGAATTTTTATGCCCTTAAATCACAGAGATATGTCGCGCAAAATACTTAATAAGTAACATTTCCCACATGTCTACTTTACATAAGCACAATTTTGGAAACAAATTTTTTTTTTGTTAGGGAGTTATAAGGGTTAAAAGTTGACCAGCAATTTCTCATTTTTACAACAAAATTTACAAAACCATTTTTTTTAGGGACCACCTCACATTTGAAGTCACATTTAGGGGTCTATATAGCAAAAAATACCCCAAAATGACACCATTCTAAAAACTGCACCCCTGAAGCTGATCAAAACCACATTCAAGAAGTTTATTAACCCTTCTGGTGCTTCATGAGAGCTAAAGCAATGTTGAAGGAAAAAATGAAAATTTAACTTTTTAGTCATGAAAACGATATTTTAGCAACAATTTTTTATTTTCCCAAAGGTAACAGGAGAAATTGGACTGCAAAAGTTGTAGTCCAATTTGTCCTGAGTACGCCAATACCCCATATGTGGGGCGGAACCACTGTTTGGGCGCATGGCAGGGCTCAGAAGGGAAGGAGCGCCATAAGACTTTTTCAAGCTAAAATTAGCTGGAATTGAGATTGGACGCCATGTCGCATTTGGTGAGCCCCTGATGTGCCTAAACAGTGGAAACCCCCCACAAGTGACCCCATTTTGGAAACTAGACCCTCTAAGGAACTTATCTAGATGTGTGGTGAGCACTTTTATCCCCCAAGTGCTTCACAGAAGTTTATACCACCTGTGCGTGAAAATAAAAAATCCTATTTTTCCCACAAACATGATCGTTTAGTCCCCAATTTTTTATTTTCACAAGGGTAACTGAAGAAATTGGACCACAAAAGTTGTAGTCCAATTTGTCCTGAGTACGCCAATACCCCATATGTGGGGCGGAACCACTGTTTGGGCGCATGGCAGGGCTCAGAAGGGAAGGAGCGCCATAAGACTTTTTCAAGCTAAAATTAGCTGGAATTAAGTTTGGACGCCATGTTGCCTTTGGTGAGCCCCTGATGTGCCTAAACAGTGGAAACCCCCACAAGTGACCCCATTTTGGAAACTAGACCCTCTAAGGAACTTATCTAGATGTGTGGTGAGCACTTTTATCCCCCAAGTGCTTCACAGAAGTTTATACCACCCGTGCGTGAAAATAAAAAATCCTATTTTTCCCACAAACATGATCGTTTAGTCCCCAATTTTTTATTTTCACAAGGGTAACTGAAGAAATTGGACCACAAAAGTTGTAGTCCAATTTGTCCTGAGTACGCCAATACCCCATATGTGGGGCGGAACCACTGTTTGGGCGCATGGCAGGGCTCAGAAGGGAAGGAGCGCCATAAGACTTTTTCAAGCTAAAATTAGCTGGAATTGAGATTGGACGCCATGTCGCCTTTGGTGAGCCCCTAATGTGCCTAAACAGTGGAAACCCCCCACAAGTGACCCCATTTTGGAAACTAGACCCTCTAAGGAACTTATCTAGATGTGTGGTGAGCACTTTTATCCCCCACGTGCTTCACAGAAGTTTATACCACCCGTGCGTGAAAATAAAAAATCCTATTTTTCCCACAAACATGATCGTTTAGTCCCCAATTTTTTATTTTCCCAAAGGTAACAGGAGAAATTGGACTGCAAAAGTTGTAGTCCAATTTGTCCTGAGTACGCCAATACCCCATATGTGGGGCGGAACCACTGTTTGGGCGCATGGCAGGGCTCAGAAGGGAAGGAGCGCCATAAGACTTTTTCAAGCTAAAATTAGCTGGAATTGAGATTGGACGCCATGTCGCATTTGGTGAGCCCCTGATGTGCCTAAACAGTGGAAACCCCCCACAAGTGACCCCATTTTGGAAACTAGACCCTCTAAGGAACTTATCTAGATGTGTGGTGAGCACTTTTATCCCCCAAGTGCTTCACAGAAGTTTATACCACCTGTGCGTGAAAATAAAAAATCCTATTTTTCCCACAAACATGATCGTTTAGTCCCCAATTTTTTATTTTCACAAGGGTAACTGAAGAAATTGGACCACAAAAGTTGTAGTCCAATTTGTCCTGAGTACGCCAATACCCCATATGTGGGGCGGAACCACTGTTTGGGCGCATGGCAGGGCTCAGAAGGGAAGGAGCGCCATAAGACTTTTTCAAGCTAAAATTAGCTGGAATTAAGTTTGGACGCCATGTTGCCTTTGGTGAGCCCCTGATGTGCCTAAACAGTGGAAACCCCCACAAGTGACCCCATTTTGGAAACTAGACCCTCTAAGGAACTTATCTAGATGTGTGGTGAGCACTTTTATCCCCCAAGTGCTTCACAGAAGTTTATACCACCCGTGCGTGAAAATAAAAAATCCTATTTTTCCCACAAACATGATCGTTTAGTCCCCAATTTTTTATTTTCACAAGGGTAACTGAAGAAATTGGACCACAAAAGTTGTAGTCCAATTTGTCCTGAGTACGCCAATACCCCATATGTGGGGCGGAACCACTGTTTGGGCGCATGGCAGGGCTCAGAAGGGAAGGAGCGCCATAAGACTTTTTCAAGCTAAAATTAGCTGGAATTGAGATTGGACGCCATGTCGCCTTTGGTGAGCCCCTAATGTGCCTAAACAGTGGAAACCCCCCACAAGTGACCCCATTTTGGAAACTAGACCCTCTAAGGAACTTATCTAGATGTGTGGTGAGCACTTTTATCCCCCACGTGCTTCACAGAAGTTTATACCACCCGTGCGTGAAAATAAAAAATCCTATTTTTCCCACAAACATGATCGTTTAGTCCCCAATTTTTTATTTTCACAAGGGTAACAGGAGAAATTGGACCACAAAAGTTGTTGTCCAATTTGTCCTGAGTAGGATGGTACCCCATATGTGGGAGAAAACTACTGTTTGGGCACACCTCAGGGCTCGGAAGGGAAGTAGTGACGTTTTGGAATGCAGGCTTTGATGGAATCGTCTGCGGCCGTCACGTTCCATTTGATGAGCCCCTGATGTGCCTAACCAGTCGAAACCCCCCACAAGTGACCCCAATTTGGAAACTAGACCCCCTAAGGAACTTGTCTAGATGTGTGGTAAGAACTTTGAACCCCCAAGTGTTTCACTAAAGTTTATAACGCCCGGGTGTGAAAATAAAAAATCCTATTTTTTGCCCACAAAAATGATCTTTTAGTCCCCAATTTTTTAATTTCCCAAGGGTAACAGGAGAAATTGAACCTCAAAAGTTGTTGTCCAATTTGTCCTGAGTACGCTGGTACCCCACATGTGGGAAAAAACTGTTTGGGCACACGTTGGGGCTCGAAAGGGAAGTACTGAAGTTTTGAAATGCAGACTTAGATGGAATCGTCTGCGGGCGTCATGTTCCGTTTGCAGAGCCCCTGATGTGCCTAAACAGGAAAAAAAACCCACAAGTGACAACATTTTGGAAAGTAGGTCCCCAAAGAACTTACGTAGATGTCCCTCCTTTGGAATAAATCAGTTTCCTGTAAATTAATAGTGCATGGAGGTGTGGTACAATTTAAAGCAATCCTTCATACACAGGCCAGGATTTTCGGGGCAGGTGTCGCATTGATAGATGGTGTCCTTCCGTATTCCTCTTTTGTAGCACACTCGGCACCTCTTTTGCGGCTTACCTTTTCTTCCAGTTGGCGGGATCACCCCCGGAAAATGCTGACCTTGTACGATACGTGTACCTTCAGTTCCAGAAGTACTGGGGCCCGCTCCTTCCCTCGTGCCAAACATCAGGGCCTTAACCACTACCTCCTGGAAATGAAGGTATGAAGTATTGGTGTTGTGTGCACATCGTGACAGCAGGAAGGCGTTGAGCATTGCCATTTGTACAATGTGCACGGACAGCTTTTTGTTCCACACCCTGGCCTTTCTCAAAGCACTGTACGGTTGGAGGAGTTGATCAGAGAGATCAACGCCCCCCATGTTTTTGTTGTACCCCAGTACACAGGTCGGTTTGCTGACCTCTGTAGAGGTACCCCTTACAGTGCTGAGGGCGCTGCCATCACCGTGTATGGAGGTCAGTAGAAGGACATCCATTTTGTCCTTGTACTTGACCACCAGCAGGTGGTCGCTACATAGGGCTTTGCTCTCACCTTTTCTGAGAGTCTGCCCAAGTAGCGTCTTCGGGAGGCCTCTCTGATTTTTGCGGACAGTACCGCAGGCTGCGGTACCTCGCGCAGAGAGAGATTTGTAGAGTGGGATGCTGGTGTAAAGTTATCCGTATAGAGGTGATAACCTTTATCCAGCAGTGGGTGCACCAAATCCCACACAATTTTCCCACTCACTCCCAGGATAGAAGGACACTCAGGCGGTTCAATCCTGGTGTCCTTCCCTTCGTAAACTCTAAAGCTGTGGGTGTACCCTGAGGTACTCTCACACAGCTTGTAGAGTTTGATTCCGTACCTGGCCCTTTTGCTGGGCAGGTATTGACGGAATTTGAGCTGCCCCTTAAAATGAATTAAGGACTCATCCACGGAGATGTCCCTTTGAGGCACGTACACTTCAGCAAACTTTTTGTTAAAGTGTTCGATGACCGGCCGAACTTTGAACAGACGGTCAAAGTTGGGGTCATCTCGTGCGGGACACCGTGCATTATCGTTGTAATGCAGGAACTTATGGATGGCCTCAAAACGCGGCCGGCTCATGACCATTCGGAATACTGGAGTGTTATATAAAATATCTTTACTCCAGTATTGCCGAAGTTCAGGCTTCTTTAGGATCCCCATGTGGAGGACCAGGCCCCAAAACTGCATCATTTCAACTGCGTCTACAGGAGACCAGTTAGAATATGATGAACAAGAGTTTTGGTCCAAAAATTGCCGAGCATACAGATTAGTTTGCTCCACCATTAGGTTAACGAAAGCCTCAGAGAAAAAGACTTTGAAAAAGTCTAGTTCTGTGAGGCCGGTGGTGTCAAACTTGATTCCTGATTCTGCCACAAAATCAGGAATCAGTGGCTCGTAATTTTCGGGTGGCGAGGTCCATATGGGGTCCGCAGTGGGGTGCGCTGGTTCGTCTTCAGCAATGGTGGGCGCTTCATCTTCATCTTCATCTTCATCAACGATGGGTTTTGCCTCATCTTCTGTCCTGCGGCGTCTGCGTGGCGGTTCCACAGGGCCGGAGGAGGAAGATGAGGAGTGGGAAGAGGATGAGGAAGAATCAGAAAAATAAAGAAAAGTGGGATCCTCTCCCTCGCTATCAGTGTCGGAGGCAAGGAAAGAATATGCCTCCTCCGCTGAATAGCGCTGTTGAGATGAACGGGACGAGCGGGACATTTTTTTGTAAGTGTGGTGCTTGGGTGTACTTTATTGGTAACTGTGTAAGTGTGGGGGGATAGTGCTTGGTGCAAAACTACTCTAAAAAGAAAAAGCTAAAGGAAAAAAAGCAAATAGGGAAAAAAAATACCTGTGAAAGAAAGTTATAAAACAGCAGGCCCTAGCTCTGATAAGTGAACCGCGTCACTTATCAAAGTTCAGCAGCTGCTGGGTGTGCGAACGGGATGTGAAAAAAAAACAGCAGGCACGAGAGCTCTGATAAGTGAACCGCGTCACTTATCAAAGTTCGGCCGCTGCTGGGTGTGTGAACGGAGATGTGGAAAAAAAAAAAAAGTAAAGGAAGGCACGGGTTAGACGCAGCGGCTGTGTTAGCGCATGTAGATGTAAAAAAAAAAAAGGAAAGGCGCGGGTTAGACGCGGCGGCTGGGTAAGCGCACGGAAATGGGAAAAAAAAAAAAAGAAAAGGAAGGCACGGGTTAGACGCGGTGGCTGTGTTAGCGCACGGAGATGTAAAAAAAAAAAAGAAAGGCGCGGGTTAGACGCGGCGGCTGGGTAAGCGCACGGAAATTGGGAAAAAAAAGAAAAGGAAGGCACGGGTTAGACGCGGCGGCTGTGTTAGCGCACGGAGATGTAAAAAAAAAAAAAAAAGGCGCGGGTTAGACGCGGCGGCTGGGTAAGCGCACGGAAATTGGGGAAAAAAAAGAAAAGGAAGGCACGGGTTAGACGCGGCGGCTGTGTTAGCGCACGGAGATGTACAAAAAAAAAGAAAGGCGCGGGTTAGACGCGGCGGCTGGGTAAGCGCACGGAAATGGGGAAAAAAAAAGAAAAGAAAAGCACGGGTTAGACGCGGCGGCTGTGTTAGCGCACGGAGATGTAAAAAAAAAAAAAAAGAAAGGCACGGGTTAGACGCGGCGGCTGGGTAAGCGCACGGAAATTGGGAAAAAAAAAGAAAAGGAAGGCACGGGTTAGACGCGGCGGCTGTGTTAGCGCACGGAGATGTAAAAAAAAAAAGAAAGGCGCGGGATAGACGCGGCGGCTGGGTGAGCGCACGAAAATGGGAAAAAAAAAAGAAAACGGCAGGCACGAGAGCTTTGATAAGTGAACCGCGTCACTTATCAAAGTTCAGCGGCTGCTGGGTGTGCGCACAGGTGTTGTGAAAAAAAAAAAAAGGAGAACGGCAGGCACAAGCTCTGATAAGTGAACTGCGTCACTTATCAAAGTTTGGCGGCTGCGGGCTGGGTGTATGGAATTGGGCAAAGGGGGCTGATGAAAAAAAAAGCGAGCACGAGTGTTGATCGGTGAACTGCGTCACCAATCAAACCTCGGCGGCTGCTGAACGTGCGAACGGAGGTGGCGCAAAGGGGGACGGAGGGGGTTAAAAAAGGGGGGGGAAGGGGGATGGGGGGGAAGGGGGATGGGGGGATGGGGGGGTGAAGAGAGATCGGGTAGGGGCTGTTAACACTTACGCTTGTAGACTCTCTTCTTTCTTCGGTTTTCTTTCTTCGTTTTTTCTTTCTTCTTGCTTTCGCTGTTTTCAAACGCAGGGGATTGTGGTGTTACAGGCTTCTGTAGCACCACAAGGCCCAGCAAGACAAAATCTGGCTGTGTGACCGCTCTGCAGGAGTCCTCAGCTAGAGTGAGGACCCCTGCAGAGCGGTCAGACAGGTCACCTGCAGGTGACAGACAGGTCACAGAGCGGTCACACCGCTGCTGTGAGCTGTCATTGGTGGGATCGAATGATAACATCGATCCCACCAATCCCTGCAGGTCCTGGTGACCATGGCAACTGCCTAGGATTCTAGGCAGGTCACAGCCAGGTCACCAGCAGGGCACACAGCGGTCACAAAGTGACCGCCGCTGTGCCCTGTGATTGGCGCGATCGTCGATAGCATCGATCGCGCCAATCACCTCCTGCAGGCCCTGCTGGGCCTGCACTAGTCTCTGGCCTGCGATCGGTGCGATTGAAGCACCGATCCAGGCCGCTGCAGCAGGGGAGAGCCGGGGAGGTCCGAGTACAGCAGGGCACAGCGCGGTAATACCGCTGCCGTGCCCAGCGATTGGCGCGATCGATTAGATCGGCGATCGCGCCAATCCGGGGGTCTTTTGCCGGTGCTGTTGTGAATTCTGTTTTTGGGCTCCCTCTGGTGGTTACTGGTGGTACTGGTTGACTGGTGTCTTGTTTTTTCCAGTGCACCTGTTTTCATTAGGAAATTGGGAGTCTCCTATTTAGTCTGGCTTCCCAGTCATTGCAGTGCCGACAATCAATGTTATCAGAGCACCTTGTTGCTTGCTTCCTGCTCCAAGTCTGCAAGTCAGCTAAGTTGAATCTTTGGCTTTTGTGTTTGTTTTGTCCAGCATGCATTTTCATATCTCGTGCGGCTGGAAGCTCTAGTGATCTGGAATTGCTACTCCGGTGTCATGAGTTGACAACGGAGTTAAGGTAATTCCAGGATGGCTGTTCAGTGTTTTGAGGTGACCGCGAAGTCCTCTTTGGTATATTCCGCTATCTAGTCAGAGGGCCTCGCTTTGCTGAATCTATATTCATACTGCGTTTGTGTTTTCCTCTTACCTAACCGTTATTATATGTGGGGGGCTACTATAACCTTTGGGGTTTCCCTGGAGGCAAGTCAGGTCTGTGTATTCCTCTATTAGGGGTAGTTAGTTCTCCGGCTGGCGCGAGGTGTCTAGAGACAACGTAGGCACACCCCCTGGCTATTTTTAGTTGCGTGTTAGGTTCAGTATCGCGGTTACCTAAGATACCATCCTTCCTAGAGCTTGTCCGTTTTTTGCCTAAGTCCCTGCCATTGGGAATCATGACAGTATTGCCGGCCTAATGTATTAAGAGTATTGGCTGAAGAAAGAGAGTAAAAAGAAGTTTCTGACACTTTTTTTTTTTTTTTTGCTCAGAAGTTCTCCTAGCTATAATTGCAGTCTGCTGTTTTTTGTTTTTTTTCTCTCCTCTTAACCCCTGAATGGCTCAGATCTCTGCTGTTGAAAAATGGATATCCAGAGTTTAGCTTC
Source organism: Ranitomeya variabilis (assembly GCF_051348905.1). Lineage (NCBI taxonomy): Eukaryota > Metazoa > Chordata > Amphibia > Anura > Dendrobatidae > Ranitomeya > Ranitomeya variabilis. The sequence continues at coordinate 82,573,127 of NC_135236.1, forward strand.
AAACCTAAATGCTCTCGCTTCTAAGGTTCAAAATATCCAAGACGATGAAGTGTCCGAGGGCAAGTTTGCCCATTTATATCCATGATCTGGCTCAGCAAAACTTCCACACCCAGATTCCATTTTAACAAACGTATCTTTACTGTTGTACATTTTTCCTTAACACAGTGAAACACAATAATAAACAACACAAAATATGCCTATTCACAGAAATAAACGTGTAATACAAGCTATCCCTCACTTTCCCTATCCACACGTTACCAGTCTCTTTGCTCCAGAAGATTATCTTCCCACGTCGCAGGCCTGTCTGTCTCTGCAGGGATTAAACAAAGCTCCGTCTCTCAGGTCCAGACTGTAGTCCTTGGGGTACGGCAGGTAGGGGTGGAATATTCGGCCTCTCAACAGAGGACCCGCTTACAGTTCGTGGGTTCAGGATCTGTGGAGATGTCACCGCTGAGTGAATATTCGGCCTCTCAACAGAGGACCCGCTTACAGTTCGTGGGTTCAGGATCTGGAAGTCAGCTTTCAAGGGAGAGGGATCATCCAGACAATCTGTTATATCGCATTCACAGGAGGGTACCAGCATACACAGACTTCCCTCTGCACAGACTGATTTCCCGGGCTCTCCTTCTCTCTCTCCTTCCTGGTCACATGACACAACAGGGGGGAGCTTAGCCAATACAGTTTGTTTCTCTGTAATCACATTCGGCATAGGTATAACTTCTGGCCACACGGGGGCAGTGTCTGTCACAGATTCTTCTATGTCAATGATAACAGAACAGTCAGAGCCGGCCAGCTCATTACAACTATGTTATGCATGCTCCTGTGTCTGAACCCAAGATTCCTATACCCGAGTTCTTTTCTGGAGATAGATCTCGTTTTTTGAATTTTAAGCACAATTGTAAATTGTATCTTTCTCTGAGATCTCGCTCCGCTGGAGATTCCGCTCAGCAGGTTAAAATTGTTATTTCCTTGTTGCGGGGTGACCCCCAGAATTGGGCATTTGCATTGGCACCAGGGGATCCTGCGCTGCTCAGTGTGGATGCGTTTTTTCTGGCACTGGGGTTGCTCTATGAGGAACCTAATTTGGAGATTCAGGCTGAAAAGGCCTTAATAGCCCTCTCTCAACGGCATGATGAAGCTGAAATATATTGTCAAAAATTTCGAAAATGGTCTGTGCTTACTCAGTGGAATGAGTGCGCCCTGGCGGCGAATTTCAGAGAAGGTCTCTCTGACGCCGTTAAAGATGTCATGGTGGGGTTTCCTACGCCCACAGGTCTGAATTAATCCATGACTATGGCTATTCAGATTGATCGGCGTTTACGGGAGCGCAAACCTGTGCACCATTTGGCGGTGTCTTCTGAGCAGGCACCAGAGATTATGCAATGTGATAGAATTCTGTCCAGAGGTGAACGGCAGAATTATAGGCGCAAAAATGGGTTGTGCTTCTACTGTGGTGATTCTGCTCATGTTATATCAGCATGCTCTAAACGCACAAAAAAGGTTGATAAGTCTTTTTCAATTGGCACCTTACAATCTAAGTTTATTTTGTCTGTAACTTTGATTTGTTCATTGTCATCTATCACTGTGGATGCCTATGTGGATTCTGGCGCTTCCTTGAGTCTTATGGATTGGTCCTTTGCCAGACGTTGTGGGTTTAGCCTAGAGCCTTTGGAAGTTCCTATCCCTCTGAAGGGTATCGACTCCACACCTTTGGCTAGGAATAAACCACAATTCTGGACACAAGTGACTATGTGCATGACTCCTGACCATCGGGAGGTGATTCGCTTCCTTGTGTTTCATAACTTGCATGATGTCTTAGTGCTTGGATTGCCATGGTTGCAAACTCATAATCCAGTCCTCGACTGGAAAACAATGTCTGTGTTAAGCTGGGGATGTTGGGGGGCTCATGGGGAAGTACCTTTGGTTTCCATTGCTTCATCTACTCCCTCTGAAATTCCGGCATTTTTGTCTGATTTTTGTGATGTTTTTGAGGAGCCTAAACTTGGTTCTCTTCCCCCTCACCGGGATTGTGATTGCGCTATAGAATTGATTCCTGGCAGCAAGTTTCCCAAGGGTCGTTTGTTCAATCTGTCTGTGCCTGAGCATGCTGCTATGCGAGAGTATATTAAGGAGTCCTTGGAAAAGGGACATATCCGTCCATCCTCATCCCCTTTAGGAGCAGGTTTTTTTTTCGTGGGTAAAAAAGATGGCTCCCTGAGGCCCTGTATTGATTATCGCTTGTTGAATAAGATTACAGTCAAATATCAGTATCCTTTGCCACTATTGACTGATTTATTTGCTCGTATTAAAGGGGCAAAGTGGTTCTCTAAGGTTGATCTTCGGGGTGCGTATAATTTGGTGCGGATTAAGCAGGGAGATGAGTGGAAAACTGCATTTAATACGCCCGAGGGCCATTTTGAGTATTTGGTAATGCCTTTTGGTCTTTCTAATGCTCCTTCAGTCTTTCAGTCCTTTATGCACGATATTTTCCGTAAATACCTGGATAAATTTATGATTGTGTATTTGGATGATATTTTGATTTTTTCGGATGACTGGGAGTCGCACGTTCAACAGGTTAGGAAGGTTTTTCAGGTTTTGCGGTCCAATTTTTTGTTTGTAAAGGGTTCAAAGTGCATTTTTGGGGTTCAGAAGATCTCCTTTTTGGGGTATATTTTTTCCCCTTCTTCTGTTGAGATGGATCCTGTCAAGGTTCGGGCTATTTGTGATTGGACGCAGCCTACTTCCTTGAAGAGTCTTCAGAAGTTCTTGGGCTTTGCTAATTTCTATCGTCGATTTATAACTGGGTTTTCAAGTGTGGTTAGACCTCTGACTGATTTTACTAAGAAGGGTGCTGATGTTGCCAATTGGTCCTCTGCGGCTGTGGAGGCCTTTCGGGAGCTTAAGCGCCGCTTTTCTTCTGCCCCTGTGTTGCGTCAGCCTGATGTTTCGCTCCCTTTTCAGGTTGAGGTTGATGCTTCCGAGATTGGAGCAGGGGCGGTTTTGTCGCAGAAAGGTCCCGATTGCTCAGTGATGAGACCATGTGCATTCTTCTCTCGAAAATTTTCGCCCGCCGAGCGAAATTATGATGTCGGTAATCGGGAGCTCTTGGCTATGAAGTGGGCATTTGAGGAGTGGCGTCATTGGCTTGAGGGTGCTAGACATCAGGTGGTGGTCTTGACTGATCACAAGAATCTGATTTACCTTGAGTCTGCCAGGCGTCTGAATCCTAGACAGGCGCGCTGGTCTTTGTTTTTCTCCCGGTTTAATTTTGTGGTTGTCTTCTCGTTTTGTCCCTATGAAGGTCTCCTCTCCTAAGTTTAAGCCTCGGTTTATAGGTCCTTATAAGATTTTGGAGATTCTTAATCCTGTATCTTTTCGTTTGGATCTACCAGCATCTTTCACCATTCATAATGTCTTCCATCGGTCGTTGTTGCGGAGGTACGAGGTACCGGTTGTTCCTTCTGTTGAGCCTCCTGCTCCTGTGCTGGTGGAGGGTGAATTGGAGTATGTTGTGGAGAAGATTTTGGACTCTCGCATTTCCAGACGGAGACTTCAGTATTTGGTTAAATGGAAGGGATACGGTCAGGAGGATAATTCTTGGGTGACTGCCTCTGATGTTCATGCTTCGGATTTGGTTTGCGCCTTTCATAGGGCGCATCCAGATCGCCCTGGTGGTTCTCATGAGGGTTCGGTGCCCCCTCCTTAAGGGGGGGGTACTGTTGTGAATTCTGTTTTTGGGCTCCCTCTGGTGGTTACTGGTGGTACTGGTTGACTGGTGTCTTGTTTTTTCCAGTGCACCTGTTTTCATTAGGAAATTGGGAGTCTCCTATTTAGTCTGGCTTCCCAGTCATTGCAGTGCCGGCAATCAATGTTATCAGAGCACCTTGTTGCTTGCTTCCTGCTCCAAGTCTGCAAGTCAGCTAAGTTGAATCTTTGGCTTTTGTGTTTGTTTTGTCCAGCATGCATTTCATATCTCATGCGGCTGGAAGCTCTAGTGATCTGGAATTGCTACTCCGGTGTCATGAGTTGACAACGGAGTTAAGGTAATTCCAGGATGGCTGTTCAGGGTTTTGAGGTGACCGCGAAGTCCTCTTTGGTATATTCCGCTATCTAGTCAGAGGGCCTCGCTTTGCTGAATCTATATTCATACTGCGTTTGTGTTTTCCTCTTACCTAACCGTCATTATATGTGGGGGGCTACTATAACCTTTGGGGTTTCCCTGGAGGCAAGTCAGGTCTGTGTATTCCTCTATTAGGGGTAGTTAGTTCTCCGGCTGGCGCGAGGTGTCTAGAGACAACGTAGGCACACCCCCTGGCTATTTTTAGTTGCGTGTTAGGTTCAGTATCGCGGTTACCTAAGATACCATCCTTCCTAGAGCTTGTCCGTTTTTTGCCTAAGTCCCTGCCATTGGGAATCATGACACGGTGCCTGGCATTGCCAGGCACCGGCCCTATGATCGAGTACATCGGTACTCGATCCTAGCCTGGGACTTCATTGTTTCAGCCGCTCCGATTGGCTGAAACAATGAGAAACGCTGTGATTGGCTGTTCAGAATTGAACAGCCAATCACAGCGATCGTGAGGCCTGGGGGGCGGAGCCAGCCCCTGGGATGCCGACGCCATCATCCTGCAGGTGAGATGGCGCCGGAAATTTAATGCGATCACCGCGACTTAAGTCGCGATGTCGCATTAAACAGTATGACGTACTATCCCGTCACCGGGAATTAAGTCCCAGGTCACCTTGACGGGATAGTACGTCATACGGGATTAAGGGGTTAATAATCGGGCTAGTTCTGCTACCTTGGTTTCGCCTTTTTTTTGTAACTTTGGTTTTCATCCTCGTTTTTCTTCAGGGCAGCTTGAGCCTTCTGACTGTCCTGGTGTGGATTCTGTGGTGGACAGGTTGCAGCAAATTTGGACTCATGTGGTGGACAATTTGACGTTGTCTCAGGAAAAGGCTCAACGTTTTGCTAACCGTCGTCGGTGTGTTGGTCCCCGGCTTCGTGTGGGGGATTTGGTCTGGTTGTCTTCTCGTCATGTTCCTATGAAGGTTTCTTCCCCTAAGTTCAAGCCTCGCTTTATTGGGCCTTATAAGATTTCTGAAATTATCAATCCGGTGTCTTTTCGTTTGGCCCTTCCAGCTTCTTTTTCCATTCATAATGTGTTCCATAGATCTTTGTTGCGGAGATATGTGGTACCTATGGTTCCCTCCGTTGATCCTCCTGCTCCGGTGTTGGTTGAGGGGGAATTGGAATATGTGGTGGAGAAGATTTTGGATTCTCGTTTTTCGAGACGGAAGCTTCAGTATCTGGTCAAGTGGAAGGTTTATGGCCAGGAGGATAATTCTTGGGTTGTTGCCTCCGATGTTCATGCTGCCGATTTGGTTCGTGCTTTCCATTTGGCTCCTCCTGATTGGCCTGGGAGCTCTGGTGAGGGTTCGGTGACCCCTCCTCAAGGAGGGGTACTGTTGTGAATTCCGTTCTGGAGCTCCCTCCTGTGGTTGCTAATGGTATTTTTGTGAGTTCTGCCCTTGGGCTCCCTCTGGTGGTTTCGAGTGGAACTGCTGCTCCGTTAGGTAGCTGTAGCAGCTGCCATCACTGATCGCCTTGCCTGGGTTTGTTATTTAAACCTGCTCTGGGCTTTAGTTCTTGCCAGCTGTCAATGTCTTAGGTTGGATTTGGTTCTCTCCTTGCATTTCTCATATGGCCTGTCCTTGTCAGCAAAAGATAAGTTCTGCTAGTTCTTGTTCGTCCATTTGCTTTGGATATTATTGCTTTGCAAATATGTCTTTTTTTGTCCAGCTTGACACTATGTCATATTCAGGCTAGCTGGAAGCTCTGGGAAGCAGATTTGCCCCTCCACACGGTGAGTCGTTGTGGAGTTCATTTTTTGTAAACTCTGCGTGGATTTTTGTAGTTTTTAATACTGACCACACAGTATCCTTTTCTCTCTGTCTATCAAGTTTAGTATTGGCCTCCTTTGCTGAAAACTGATTTCATTTCTGTGTATGTCATTTCCCTCTCCACTCGCAGCCAATATTTGTGGGGGGCTATCTTTCCTTTTGGGGTTTTCTCTGAGGCAAGATAGCTTTCTATTTCCTTCTTTAGGGGTAGTTAATTCTTAGGCTGTGAAGAGGTGTCTAGGGAGAGTCAGGAACATCCCACGGCTATTACTAGTGTTGTTGTTAGGATTAGGGATTGCGGTCAGTAGAGATACCACCTCCTCAGAGCTCGTCCCATGTTGCGTTTTAGCCACCAGGTCATATCGGTGTGGTCTCTTAACCACCAGGTCATAACATTGAGACCCTGTATTGATTATCGCCTCTTGAATAAAATCACGGTCAAATTCCAATACCCTTTGCCTTTGCTTTCTGATTTGTTTGCTAGGATTAAGGGGGCTAGTTGGTTTACTAAGATTGACCTTCGAGGGGCATATAATCTTGTTCGTATTAAGCAGGGTGACGAATGGAAAACTGCGTTTAATACGCCCGAGGGCCATTTTGAATACCTTGTGATGCCATTCGGGCTCTCTAATGCCCCATCTGTGTTTCAGTCCTTCATGCATGATGTATTTCGGAATTATCTTAATAAATTCATGATTGTATATTTGGATGATATTTAGATTTTTTCAGATGATTGGGAGTCTCATGTGAAACAAGTCAGGATAGTATTTCAGATCCTCCGTGATAATGCTTTGTTCGTGAAGGGGTCTAAGTGCCTCTTTGGAGTGCAGAAGGTTTCTTTTTTGGGCTTCATTTTTTCTCCTTCATCTATAGAAATGGATCCGGTTAAGGTTCAGGCCATTCATGATTGGATCCAGCCCACTTCTGTGAAGAGCCTTCAGAAATTTTTGGGCTTTGCTAATTTTTATCACCGTTTCATTGCCAACTTCTCCAGTGTGGTTAAACCCCTGACCGATTTGACGAAGAAAGGCGCTGATGTGGCGAATTGGTCCTCTGCGGCTGTTTCTGCCTTTCAGGAGCTTAAACGCCGATTTACTTCTGCCCCTGTGTTGCGTCAGCCGGATGTCTCCCTTCCATTTCAGGTTGAGGTTGATGCTTCTGAGATTGGGGCAGGGGCCATTTTGTCTCAGAGGAATTCTGATGGTTCCTTGTTGAAACCGTGTGCCTTCTTTTCTCAAAAGTTTTCGCCTGCGGAACGCAATTATGATGTCGGCAATCGTGAGTTGTTGGCTATGAAATGGGCATTTGAGGAGTGGCGTCATTGGCTTGAGGGGGCCAAGTACCGTATTGTGGTCTTGACTGATCATAAGAATCTGATTTACCTCGAGTCTGCCAAGCGGCTGAATCCTAGACAGGCCCGATGGTCCCTGTTTTTCTCCCGTTTTGATTTTGTGGTTTCGTACCTTCCGGGTTCTAAGAATGTTAAGGCTGATGCCCTCTCTAGGAGCTTTTTGCCTGATTCTCCTGGGGTCCTTGAGCCGGGCGGCATTCTGAAGGAAGGGGTGATTCTTTCTGCCATCTCCCCTGATTTACGACGGGCTCTTCAGGAATTTCAGGTCGCTGACCAGTGGGGAAACTGTTTGTTCCTGACAGATGGACTAGTAAAGTGATTTCTGAGGTTCATTGTTCTGTGTTGGCTGGCCATCCTGGGATTTTTGGTACCAGAGATTTGGTTGGTAGGTCCTTTTGGTGGCCTTCTTTGTCTCGGGATTTGCGTTCTTTTGTGCAGTCCTGTGGGACTTGTGCGCGGGCCAAGCCTTGCTGTTCCCGCGCTAGTGGGTTGCTTTTGCCTTTGCCGGTCCCTGAGAGGCCTTGGACGCATATTTCTATGGATTTTATTTCAGATCTTCCGGTTTCCCAGAGAATGTCGGTTGGGTGGTTTGTGACCGGTTTTCTAAGATGGTTCATTTGGTACCTTTGCCTACATTGCCTTCCTCTTCTGATTTGGTTCCGTTGTTTTTTCAGCATGTGGTTCGTTTGCATGGCATTCCGGAGAATATTGTGTCCGACAGAGGTTCTCAGTTTGTTTCTAGGTTTTGGCGAGCCTTTTGTGCTAGGCTGGGTATTGGTTTGTCTTTTTCTTCCACGTTTCATCCTCAGACAAATGGCCAAACCAAGCGAACTAATCAGACTTTGGAAACTTATTTGAGATGCTTTGTGTCTGCTGATCAGGACGATTGGGTGGCTTTCTTGCCATTGGCCGAGTTTGCCCTTAATAATCGGGCTAGTTCTGCTACCTTGGTTTCACCCTTTTTTTGTAATTCTGGTTTTCATCCTCGTTTTTCTTCAGGGCAGATTGAGCCTTCTGATTGTCCTGGGGTGGACTCTGTGGTTGACAGGTTGCAGCAGATTTGGGCTCATGTTGTGGACAATTTGGTGTTGTCTCAGGAGGAGGCTCAGCGTTTTGCTAACCGTCGTCGGTGTGTTGGTTCTCGGCTTCGGGTTGGGGATTTGGTCTGGTTGTCTTCCCGCCATGTTCCTCTGAAGGTTTCTTCCCCTAAGTTCAAGCCTCGGTTTATTGGTCCTTATAGGATTTCTGAGATTGTCAATCCGGTGTCTTTTCGTTTGGCCCTTCCGGCCTCTTTTTCCATTCATAATGTTTTTCATAGATCTTTGTTGCGGAAATATGTGGTGCCTGTTGTTCCCTCGGTTGATCCTCCTGCCCCGGTGTTGGTTGATGGGGAGTTGGAGTATGTGGTTGAGAAGATTTTGGATTCTCGTTTTTCGAGGCGGAGGCTTCAGTATCTTGTCAAATGGAAGGGTTATGACCAGGAGGATAATTCTTGGGTTGTTGCGTCCGATGTTCATGCTGACTATTTGGTTCGTGCCTTTCATTTGGCTCGTCCTGATCGGCCTGGGGGCTCTGGTGAGGGTTCGGTGACCCCTCCTCAAGGGGGGGTACTGTTTTGAATTCTGCTCTTGGGCTCCCTCCGGTGGTTATAAGTGGTAGCGCTGCTGTCTTTGGATCGCAGCATTCATCAGGTGTGTCCACTTATTGCAATTCTGACTATGTAGTCTTGCTTGACCCTTTGGTTAGTGCCAGTTGTCCATTGTTTCCTGGAGGATTCACTTCCCTGCCTGGTCTCTCTTGCTTGCTGTTCATTTCATCAAAGATAAGTTCTGTCTTTGTCTTTTGCAGTCCACATGCAGTGGGCCTGATCGTTCAAGTTATTTTCCATGTTTTGTTTTGTCCAGCTTGGTCTGTATAAGGATTTGTTCACCCAAGCTGGTATCTCTGGAGATGCAGATATACCCTCCATGTCTTTAGTTAAATGTGGAGATTTTATATTTTCTGTGGTGGATATTTTCTAGTGTTTTAATACTGACCGCATAGTACTCTGTCCTATCCTTTCTATTTAGCTAGAAGTGGCCTCCTTTGCTAAACTCTGAGAGGAGAGGGAAATAACATACGCAGACTGAAATCACAGTCAATATTTGTGGGGGGCTGGCTATCCTTTGGGGATTTTATCTGAGGCAAGATAGTTTTCCCTTTTCTATCTCTAGGGGTAATTAGTCCTCCGGCTGTGTCAAGATGTCCAGGGAGTGTTAGGTACATTCCACGGCTACTTCTAGTTGCGGTGTTAAGTTCAGGGTCTGCGGTCAGTACAGGTACCACCTTCTCCAGAGTACGTCCCATGCTGCTCCTAGGCCACCAGATCATAACTGATCTGCCTATGGGGGGCTGCCTTATACTTCAGGATCTTCCTATGGGGGACTGCCTTTTACTACAGGGTCTGCCTATGGGGTGCTGTCTTATACTACAGGGTCTGCCTATGGGGTGCTGCCTTTTACTAGAGTCTGCCTATGGGGTGCTGCCTTATACTACAGGGTCTGCCTATGGGGTGCTGCCTTTTACTAGAGTCTGCCTACGGGGGCTGCCTTATACTACAGGGTCTGCCTATATGGGTGCTGCCTTATACTTTAGAATCTGCCTATGGGGTGCTGCCTTATACTACAGGATCTGCCTATGGGGTGCTGCCTTGTACTACAGGGTCTGCCTATGGGGTGCTATCTTATACTACAGGGTCTACCTATGGGGTGCTGTCTTACACTACAGGGTCTGCCTATAGGGATGCTGACATTTTGGACAATTGTAGCTTCCAAATTTGTTTGGGGAAGACCCTTTTCTGTTCCACCATGACTGTGCCCAGTGCACAAACAAAGGTCCATAAAGACATGGTTGAGTAACTTCGGTGTGTAAGCACTTGACTGTCTGTAAGGAACTCACCCTCAATCCATCCAACACATTTGGGATAGAACAGAGATTTTAAGCTAGGCACTAATAACCAAAAATACTCTTCTGGATGGATGGACAAAAATGCAGACAGAAACACCAAAATCTTATAGACGATAGGAAGCTGTAAAAGCTACAAAGGTCCCCCGACGCCATATCATTGGCTATGGATTTAGAATGGGATGTCATAAAAGCTGCTATAGATGTAATGTGCAGATGTCCCATTACTTATAGTGTATGTGGAATTACGAACAGAATCCTTCCAGTGTAAAGCCACTCAGCTGTTCTTTAACCCCTTCACGACCTTAGACATATCCATACATCTAGGTTGGGAAGTACTTCCCGACTTTTGAATTTTGGATATGTCCAGGCGATCGCTGCCGATTGTTCAGCTGACATGACAGTTGACACGCGGCACTCACTGCCAGGAGCAGTGCCCACACCACTCCCGGCAATTTAACTAGTTTAACCCTCTAAATGCTGCGATTGATATCAATCGCAGCGTTTAGAAGGCAGAGAGAGGGTGGGGGTTCCCTCTGCCCTCCGATCGGCGCCCCCACAGCGTCATCGCGAGGGGCGGATTGTTGCCATGGTGAACCGGTTGTTGTCATCCAGGTCATTCAGCGCGCCGATCTGGGTCATCCTCGTTGAGATGCTGCAGCAGCTGGATTTGGTAAGGGTGCCATTTGGGAGTAGCTAATATCCACCGAAGGGATGTTCGACTGATGCCAGATCGGTGAGCTGATTTTGCAGAATGGGCAAAACAAAAATTGAAGCAGGACCCACAGTTTACACAGAACATTATGTTCAGTGATGAGTAGTGTTGAGCGATACCGTCCGATACTTGAAAGTATCGGTATCGGAAAGTATCGGCCGATACCGGCAAAGTATCGGATCCAATCCGATACCGATACCCGATACCAATACAAGTCAATGGGACTCAAGTATCGGACGGTATTCCTGATGGTTCCCAGGGTCTGAAGGAGAGGAAACTCTCCTTCAGACCCTGGGATTCATATAAATGTGTAAAAGAAAGAATTAAAATAAAAAATATCGCTATACTCACCTCTCCGACGCAGCCTGGACCTCAGCGAGGGAACCGGCAGCGTTGTTTGTTTAAAATTCGCGCTTTTACTTGGTTACGTGAAGTCCCGGCTTGTGATTGGTCAGGGCGGCCATGTTGCCGGGACGCGGACCAATCACAGCAAGCCGTGACGAAATTACGTCACGGCTTGCTGTGATTGGTCCGCGTCCCGGCAACATGGCGCCGTGACCAATCATAAGCCGGGACGTCACTGGAGGCTGGACACGCGCGTTTTTTAAAATGCGCGCATGTCCAGCCTCCCGTGACGTCACGGCTTGTGATTGGTTAATGGCGGCCATGTTGCCGGGACGCGGACCAATCACAGCAAGCCGTGACGAAATTACGTCACGGCTTGCTGTGATTGGTCCGCGTCCCGGCAACATGGCGCCGTGACCAATCATAAGCCGGGACGTCACTGGAGGCTGGACACGCGCGTTTTTTAAAATGCGCGCATGTCCAGCCTCCCGTGACGTCACGGCTTGTGATTGGTTAATGGCGGCCATGTTGCCGGGACGCGGACCAATCACAGCAAGCCGTGACGAAATTACGTCACGGCTTGCTGTGATTGGTCCGCGTCCCGGCAACATGGCGCCGTGACCAATCATAAGCAGGGACGTCACTGGAGGCTGGACACGCGCGCTTTTTAAAATGCGCGCGTGTCCAGCCTCCCGGCTTGTGATTGGTTGACCGCGGTATTTATTCTATTTATGTATTTATTCTTCTTTTTAAGATTTGAAAGCTAGAACGTCCATATCCATCACATTGATTTCTGGGCTATGAAAAGCCTCTTCAGTATTCCAAGAAGCCGCTGTACTATATCCATGCCAGTGCAACCTTCAGAGTGCTGTGCCACTGATGGAGCGTTGGCGCTGCATACTGAGCAGGACCTGGTGATTGATCTAGTAAATTAGAAATGCGTCTTAAAAAAAATGAGATTGACAAAGAAAGATGTAAGATTTTTTTCACAAAACTGAAAATCCGCATTTGAAAATGCGCGTGTGTCCAGCCTCCCGGCTTGTGATTGGTTGACCGCGGCGCAACCAATCACAAGCCGTGACGTCACGGGAGGCTGGACACGCGCGCATTTGAAAATAAGCGCGTGTCCAGCCTCCCGGCTTGTGATTGGTTGACCGCGGCGCAACCAATCACAAGCCGTGACGTCACGGGAGGCTGGACACGCACGCATTTTAAAATAAGCGCGTGTCCAGCCTCCCGTGACGTCCCGGCTTGTGATTGGTCACGGCGGCCATGTTGCCGGGACGCGGACCAATCACAACGCCGGAACGTAATTTTAAAATCCTGCAGGACCTGAAATTACGTCACGGCTTGCTGTGATTGGTCCGTGTCCCGGCAACATGGCCGCCGTGACCAATCACAAGCCGGGACGTCACGGGAGGCTGGACACGCGCTTATTTTAAAATGCGCGCGTGTCCAGCCTCCCGTGACGTCACGGCTTGTGATTGGTCACGGCGCCCATGTGACCACGACGCGCCAATCACAACGCCGGAACGTAATTTTAAAATCCTGCAAGGACCTGAAATTACGTCAAGGCTTGCTGTGATTGGTCCGCGTCCCGGCAACATGGCCGCCGCGACCAATCACAAGCCGGGACTTCACGTAACCAAGTAAACGCGCGAATTTTAAACAAACAACGCTGCCGGTTCCCTCGGTAAGGTGCAGGCTGCGTCGGAGAGGTGAGTATAGCAATATTTTTTATTTTAATTCTCTCTTTTACACATTTTTACATTAATGTTGTTTCGATACCGATACCCGATACCACAAAAATATCGGATCTCGGTATCGGAATTCCGATACAGCAAGTATCGGCCGATACCCGATACTTGCAGTATCGGAATGCTCAACACTAGTGATGAGGCAAACTTTTTTGGGTGGGCCATTTATATGGATACACCTAACTAACATGGGAGTGGTGACAGTTTTCTTGAGTAGGGTGTCTTGCATTGAAATCTGCTGCAATGACCCGGGTACTGCGTTCACCAGACATCAACACAATTTCTATCCGCTCCTCACGTGTTAACCTCTGCGACATGTCAATGGCTGTAACCAAAGCGAAACTTGTAAATAACTCATAAAAGAATAAAGTTACGTTAAAACCAAGCACACCATTGTTTTTCTTGTGAAATTATCAATAAGATTGATGTATCACATGACACTCTTCCCATTGGAAAAAATAAAGTTGGATCCATAATGGCTGACTTCAAAATGGCCGCCATGGTCACCACCCATGTTGAAAAGTTTTTCCCCTCCTACATACTAACGTGCCACAAACAGGAAGTGGATATCACCAAACATTCCCATTTTATTTAGGTGTATCCATATGCATGGCCCACCCAGTATAATGTACCCATAAATAAATATTTTTCTGAAAAAAAAAAGAGAACAAAAAAAGTGCACATATTGGGTATCGCTTCATCTGGAACGACTCGACCTATAAAACTGTCCCACTAGTTAACCCTTTCGATGAACATCATAAAAAAATAAATAGAATATCAGGCAAAAACCTCTGCTTTATTATCATACCGCTGAACAAAATGTGGAATAAGATGCGATCAAAAAGATTAATGTAAATAAAAATGGTATCACTGAAAGCATCATCTTGTCCAGCAACAAAAACAAACTGCCATACAGCTCCATCAGCCGAAAAATAAAAAAGTTATAGTTCTCAGAATACAGCGATGCAAAAATAATTCTTTTTTCTATAAAATAGTTTTTATTGTGTAAAAGCGCCAAAACATAAAAAAAATATAAATGTGGTATCGCTGTAATCATAATAATAATAAGAATAAAGATACCTTGTCAATTTTACCACACGTGGAATGACATAAAAACCCCTTGAAAAAAACTTCCTGAATTGCTGGTTTTTGTTCATTCTGCCTCCCAAAAATCAGAATAGAAAGCGATCAAAAAATGTCATGTGCCTGACATTAATACCTATAAAAATGTCAACTTGTCCTGAAAGAAATGAGCCCTCATATGACTCTGTGGGACAAAATATGTAAAAATTATAGCTCTCAAAATATGGTGATGCAAATAAAAAGCATCTTTGAGTGTGTGACAGCAGCCAAACATAGAAACCCGATATAAATCTGGTATCGCTGTAATTGCACCGACCCGAAGTATAAAATCATCTAATCACTTATACCACACGAGGAATAGCGTAATAATAAATTAAACCAATTTTTCACCTGCTGTTGATTTGTTCATTCTGCCTCCTAAAGATCGCAGTAAGGCTCGGCGCACATTTATACTGCACTTTACGCTGAGAGCTTATGTAACAAGGTGGTCCGGGGTGGTAGGCCCAGCCGAGTCAACTAAGTCACAGTCAGTAGACACCCCCGTACCTTGTACAGAAATAGACAAGACGGACACAGCTCCCCTCATGAGTTACGTCTTTTTCCCCAGTCACTGCAGTCCAGGCAATCACAATCCAGGGTCACAGGAGTAATCCAACAGGGATAACTTTTATTTTTGTAGGATAAACGAGGTAGAAAGAAGTGATTGGATAAAATACGATAGGAACTTCCTGCTCTTTCCCTACTCTTATTCACTGCCATCTCAGCATCAGCCACAGCAGCGATCACCGTTCACAAGCAAAGGTAGTGAAACTTCACTCGCCGGAATCTGGACGCTTTTAGTCCCTTTGGCAGGGTCACTCGCACAGTCTTGTGCCCACCTCGCTGCGTGTGGGTCCGGGGCAGCAGATTCTGTCCCCTCCTGGTGTCTGGCAATGTCCCGGTCATTGCTGAGCTCCTGCCTAGGGCAAACGTTCCCAGGCGACTAACTGGAAGCATTAGCTTCCTGCTCCCTTGAGGCTGCTAGCCCAACCCATCAAATTAACCTTTCCTGTCCCTGCCTCTAACATGTACAGGGCAACACAATACAGTTCAACAGCAATTAAAGGGGAATGCCCCACAACAACTAAATACAGACATAATGTAGTATACTATATAGTAGGATAGCATATTGACATATGACAGCACATGGTTAACACATGAAACGTGACATCTTTTCATAAAATTCACGGAGGTCACACGGAAAGGAGAGAGGAAGCGCAGAGGTCCTGCGCCATCTCCTTACACCTACACCGGGGTTTCCATTTAAATCTCTGAAATACTTGATTCAGACAGAACCTGTGTTGCCGCCATCTTAACCACATAGGTCCACTGCATCCTGATAGTGCATTTGTTTGGAGGCCTGGGCAGGTAAGCATCTCTGCCTTTTTGCTGTTTTTTCTGAATTTTTGGAGGATCTCTGAATCCTCTTTTTGTGCTATTGCCCTTTAGGGTATGTGCACACGTTGCGGATTTCTTGCAGAAAATTCCTGAAGAAAACCGGAAATTTTCTGCAAGAAATCCGCATTTTTTTTTTTGCGTTTTTTTTCCGTTTTTTTCGCGTTTTTTTAGCATTCTGCAAGCGTAATTAGCTTGCAGAATGCTAAAGTTTTCCCTGCGATCTGTAGCATCGCTTGGAAAACTGACTGACAGGTTGGTCACACTTGTCAAACATAGCGTTTGACAAGTGTGACCAACTTTTTACTATAGATGCTGCCTATGCAGCATCTATAGTAAAAGATAGAATGTTTAAAAATAATAAAAAAAATAAAAAAATGCTTATACTCACCCAGACATCTCACCGGCGTCCGTTCCGTATAGCTGGTCTGTGCGCACAGGACCTCCCGTGACGTCACGGTCACGTGAGCGGTCACATGACCGCTCACGACCAATCACAGGACAGTGACGTCATTCGGCGAGGTCCTTCAGCGCACACCAGGTACAGAAACCGAACGGCAGCGTGCGAGGAGGCGGCAAGACATCGAGGGTGAGTATAGGACTGTTTATTATTTTATTTCTTATTTTTTGACCACTTATATGGTGCCCAGTGCGTGGAGGAGAGTCTCCTCTCCTCCACCCTGGGTACCAACCGCATATAATCTGCTTACTTCCCGCATGGTGTGCACAGCCCCGTGCGGGAAGTAAGCAGATCAATGGACCCCTAGGTGTGCGGAATCCCTGCAATTCCGCATTTTTAATGAACATGTTGCTTTTTTTTCCGCTATGCGATTTTTTTGCGGAAAAAATCGCAACATTTGCACCAAAAATGCGGAATACCCTGTAAATAATAGGAGGCTTATGTAAGCGTTTTTTTTCGCGTTTTTATCACGTTTTTATAGCGAAAAAACGCGAAAAAAACGCTAACAATCCTGAACGTGTGCACATGGCCTTAGAATCAGACAGAACCCCCCCGGCAAAGATTCCTTATAATGAGGCAGATGGAGGCACTGTGGACGCCATCAGGCCCATGATGTGTGCAGATAAATGTGATCCCAAACATTAGGAAAAATGTTCCTAACAAAAGCTTCAAATCAATCCACAAAAAAGCAATTCCCCACTCAGGTCCGTCATCTGTTAATGGAAATATAGGGGGCGTCCACGTTACTGGTAGTACAAAGGCACTGGAAAAGCACTATGGCTCCTCGCCCCAATTGAAATCCAGTGAATTCTGCAATTCCAAAATTCAAATGCCCCCTTCTGAGCCCCACAGTATACCTAAACGACATTTAGCATTCACGTTTCTGTAGCAATGAGAGCCCGCCTAATTTTCGGGTGCATGTCTCCAGAAGTACTAGCTAGGCATGATGCACTGG
The DNA here is from genome assembly GCF_051348905.1 of Ranitomeya variabilis. NCBI lineage: Eukaryota > Metazoa > Chordata > Amphibia > Anura > Dendrobatidae > Ranitomeya > Ranitomeya variabilis. The sequence goes on from NC_135236.1 coordinate 82,590,071, forward strand.
TCACTACAACGTACTGGACACTACAATAGCAGATTTTTTCACTCCGCAACATCCACTGTTGCTTGTATCTATAAAACACTCATGGAGTCAAAATCATCACTACACTTTGAGATAAATTCCCAAAGGGGTATGATTTTCAAAATGAGGTCACTTGAGGGGGGTATTCTCCTCTTCTATCTCGTAGGGGCTATGTATATGGAGTCACCAAACTATTCTAGAAAAATCTGTGCTCCAGAGGCAAATAGCGCTCTGTCCCTCCCAAGTCTTGCCCTGTAGCTAAGGCCTCTTTCACACTTCAGTTGTTTGGCGTCAGTCTAAAACCGCCAGTTTCCTCAAATAACGGATCCGTCATTTTTTTTTGGCGGATCCGTTATTTTCTCATAGACTTGCATTGGCGACGGATTGTGACGGATGGTCGTCCGTTCCATCCGTCATGCGACGGATCCGTCGAAATTTGGCGGACATTGTCTAGACATAGACGGACATTGAAACGTTTTTTGTCAACGCCGAAATGACGGTTCGCGGCGGATCCGTCGCGTCCGTCATTCCATAGAATGGCCGCCTATGGGCAACGGATCGGTCGCGACCGTCATTTCGGCGGATCCGTCGCCCCAATCCGCTTTTTCAATTGCGCATGCTCCAAAAAGTAGATACTTTTCCCAGACAACCCCCAAGTAACGGATCCGTGAAAAAAACGGATCCGTTGGAACCGTTTTCTCAACAATTGTGACGGATCCGTCAATCCGTCACTATGTCGGAAGTGACTGACGCCAAACAACTGAAGTGTGAAAGAAGGCTAAGCAGTACTGTACAGCCACATCAGTGATATTTCTATGTTCAGCAGAAATAGTGCGACACATTTTGGTGCCATTTTTACCCATTTCCCTGTGTGAAAATGTAAAATCTGGGGCTAAAACAACATTTTGTGGTAAAAATGTTATTACTTTTTCTTCACTGCCTAATGGTATAAAATTCTGTGACACACCTGTGGTGTTAATATGTGCACTACATCCTTAGATAAACTCATTGAGAGGTGTAGTTTGAAAAATGGGGTCACTTATGGGATTTTCTGCTGTTCTGGTACCTCAGGGGCTCCCCCAGTGGGCTATGGCACTCACAAACCATAACAGTAAAATCTGCATTAAATTATGGCGCTTCTTCCCTACTGAGTTTTACACTGTCACTTAAAGTAGTTCACGATTACATGTAGGGTACTACCGTACTTAGGAGAAATTACACAACAAACTGAGAGGTCCATTTTTTCCTATTAGCCCTAACAAAAAATAAAAATTTAAGGCTAAAACAATATTTTAAAATGTAATAATTCTTTCTTCACCGCTCAATGGTATAAATTTCTGTGAGGCACATGTGGTGTCCACATGCTCACTGCACTCCTAGATGAATTTATTGAGAGGTGTAATTTGTTAAATGACATCACTTTCTGTTGTTCTGGCACCTCAGGGGCTCTGCTAATGTGACGTGGCACCCTAAAACCAGTGCAGTAAAATCTGAACTCTAATATGGCGTTTCTTCCCTTATGAGCTTTGAACTGTACCTCTAAAGCAATTTTTGACCAAATATTGGATACCGGTGTACTGAGGAGAAATTGCATAACAAAGTTCTCCTGTTACTCTTGTGAAAATTAAAAAATGGGGATAAAAGATCACTTTCAGGGGAAAAATTAGATTTTTTTATTTTCACAACTCAAGTTATAATCTTCTGTGAAGCACCTGGGAGGTCAAAGTGCTCACCACACATCGAGATACATTCCTTGAGGGGTCTAGTTTGCTTGTGTTAAGGCAAGTGAGCATTTTGACCATATCATCATTTTTATGCAGATTTTCCAACTCCGCACTGTATAATCAAGAAATCTTGTTGGATGAAGCAGATCAGGTGACGTGTATTTGTGTAATGAGGAGGATGAGGCCTAAGCAGGGCCGTATTTAGAGTTTGTGCTGCCCTAGGCACTTTTAGTGCTGCCTCCCCCATTGGTATGACTAAGGGCTCATACTCACATGCAAGAATGAGTGTCGCATGTCAATACCCGACACTGAGATCAGAGTCTGTGGCCGCATAGCAGTACACGCTCCGCTCCTGAGTGCCTTGTATTGATGTGCGACACTCATCCGAGTTTCTCGCATGCGAGTATGAGCCCTAATGCAGACACTGTCGGCAGTGACTTAGGCTACTTTACACATACAGCTCTACACACACACACATACAGCTCCGCACACACACACATACAGCCCCACACATACAGCCCCGCACACACACATACAGCTCCACACACACAGCCCCACACATACAGCTCCGCACACACACATACGGCCCTGCACACACACATACAGCTCTGCACACACACATACAGCTCCACACATACAGCCCCGCACATACACATACAGCCCCGCACACACACACATATACACACATACAGCTCTGCACACACTCATACAGCCCCGCACACACACGTACAGCCACGCACACACACACATATACACACACATACAGCTCCGCACACACAGCTCTACACACACACACACAGCTCTGCACACACACACACAGCTCTGCACACACACATACAGCTCCGCACACACACATACACATACAGCTCCGTGCGCACACACAGCTCCGTGCGCACACACAGCTCCGCACACACATACAGCTCCGCACACACAGCTCTGCACACACATACACACATATATATGCAGCGCCCCAGAGTCCTGGTCGTTGCAGTACTGTGGCTCCGCCACTAAGGGGAGCCATGGTACGTCTGATGGCACTGAAGGAGTTCATCTGACCAGGTATCACAGACACCAATACATTTCACAGCCGGGCCTCCAGGGGGAGCTAAGGGTTCTATTCATTAGGCCACTCCTCACATACTGGTAAAACTGGGGGTCAGGCAGGAAGTTAGGGAGAAAGCTGACTGGGTTGGAACCAGGCAACACCTTGTGGCAGAGGGTGTTGTGGGAGAAGATTCGGTAGGGTCCCTGTCAGGGGTGGGATCCTGACAGAGGCCTGGCTACAGGAAAGAACGTAACGGGACCGTGCCTGCTCAGGATAGCGGCGGTGCCCAAGGAAGGATTGGAAGCGAGATAGATTGTGCTGAGTGAGAAACGAGATCAAAGCAAGAGGAGAAATACCAGTAGGAGTCGTGCTGTAAGACCGAGGCAACATCCTACTGAGGCGCACAACCGGCGGCCGGAACGCCGAGGAAGTATATATATATCTAGCTCCAAGCAATACTTCAAACCAACGGCAGGACAGTCAGTCTCAGGCGGGCTGTCTCACATACATCACCTATGAAGACATGGGGGGCGCACTAGGAGAGGGGCGACTCTAGGGTCCCGGAAGAGCTCCGAGCCTACTCGTCATACGGGTGCCGTCCCAACCATAACACCGGGAGGGACGGAGGAGAAGAACATCATCCGAACGAGTTGTGAGGGAACATAAGAAACAGACACAACAGTTGTGGGGACTTTCCGTAAGCACAGCAGGGAAGGACCGCAACACATAGCGCTAGCAGGAAGGCACAGATTTCCACCTGCAAAAAGAACTCTGGAGGTGCCATCGGACCGGCCGGACTTGCGCAGCCTGGTTATCCGGGATCCAGACTGAGGACCCAGAGATCTTCAGTAAAGAGGTAAAGAGACTGCAACCTGGTGTCCTCCTTATTCTATCGCGTCCGGCACTACACCGCATCACCATCCTTATCTATCATTCACTGTACGTCGCCTCCCTACCAGCAGGGTCACGGACCGGGCCTAGCCACCGTGACAACCCCAGAGCAGAGACTCAGAGGCCCGGCACTGGGTATCCCCTCGGCCCTGCGGCGGGTGGGGGCGCTACAAACTTGGCGTCATGAACTGGATCTACTTAAGCCTGAAGAATCAGGTCATGTGTGCCTTGGAACTGTGATTTACTGTGCTTGGACTGTACTTTATTGCAAGGGCTGTGCTGTGCCATTTGCCGCCAAAACCCGCCGCCATCACAGCGCTGAGGAGAGCGCAGGAGAAGAAGAGGGGCGTGGAGTGGGCGTAGACAAGCTGAAGAGCGCGAAGGACAATGGCCGCCCAGTCTAAATATTTCTGTGTCCTGAGGACGTGTCCGTCAGCAGCCGAGGTCCGCCTTCTGATCCTGTTTGGAGGGTGGAGACCATGGAGACAGGGCCGCCCACGAAAGAGACCGCGGGAAGAAGATACTGGAGAGGAGATAAAGATGGCGACGCCGGGAGCATCGCGTGGGGATGACCTGACTCGGCATGGAGCCGCATCACGCATCACCGGACACAGCCTCGGAGACGCCATTGTTGCAGGGACTGGCCCTCACGGAACCATCGATGGGTCGACCCAACTGGCAGATGTCCGAGGAGTGTGTGGCCGCAGCCGAGGCCCGGCAGATAGCACGCCGCTTGGAGGCTGATGCCCGCGTGCTCGCTCGGCTGGGTCAGCCCACGGAGGTCCGCCTGTCTCCGGTGTCCCCTGCTCCTCCCAACCTGGCCGCGGCTGAAGGTACGCTACAGCCACAGGGCATGAGGATCTTGCCGGAGGCCGAACACCTGCTGCACTTGATGACGGCGTGGCGGAGCTGGCCCCAACCTGCAGCCCAGATTGACTTGACCAGCGTAGAGGAAACCCCGCCGTCACACTGGGGTGTAGTGGTGTCCTTTAACTCCCGACGCGGAAGGGGGGTTATACAGGAGATTGGGGAGCCGCTACAGGTCCGTGTGGACCGGGAGGAAGTGGAGCCCTGCGGAGGAAGGTTCGCTCGCGACCTGGAGCCAGGTGACGCTGTGACCTACACCAGGTGGAGGAGGGAAGCAGGTGAAGCTGGCTGGATAGCTCGGGGCGTCCAGCGGTGCGTCGCACTCCAGGCCGCTGCTGAAACATCCGAAGATGAACCTCCTGCCGAAAAGGCAACGGAACCTGTCCCTGCGGAGCAGCGGGGAACCCGGACCCACCATGTACCTTGGGGGCGTGCCGGCCCATCAGTGAGAAGAGCATCACGGCGAGGGATCCTGTCATTGCTGGGGCAGGAACCGCTCCTTGGATCGGCAGCGCGGCCCGTTGGTCTGGTGAGGCCCGGAAGGAAACCACCTTCTGTGCCACAAGAGTAAGATCTTAAAACTCTGCATAATATGTAAATAGTTCTTCAAACTGTTTGTTTTTGCTGCTTTGATATTGCTAAAACCCGTCCAGGGTTAACTCTTAAAGGGATCCCTTTGTTGACCCGGGATCCCTATTGCTTTTTGGTTATTTTTCTACTTTTTGTTTCCTGTTGAAAAGAACTGCCGCCATCATGAACAGTGCATGATACAAACTGCTTGTAAATAGTTTGCACCTTCTTAAAGGTGCTCCCTACTGGTTTTACTTAAAGGACTCTTTGCGAAGATACCGTACCGGAGCCTTTGCTGAGTATGGACTGGTAGCTTGAGAAGATGTGCTACCTCAAAAAGACTTGGTCCCCTCTTAAAGGGGATGTTCACTTGTTGTACTTAAAGAATGGTATTGCCTTACGATGGTTAAGATGGCAATAATGTTTTGAAAGAAAGTTAATGATGCTGCTGATATGTACAAGTTGTATGTAACTAACGTGTTGGAAGAAAGAAGTGTTCAATAATGTGTCCTGAGATAAAGCTAGAAGAAAGATGCAGCAGACCCGTAGGGGTAGACATAGCGTCCTGCATATATGTCAGTAAGAAAAGTAATGAAAGAAGTTTAATGTTTTAAGAAAATGTTTGATAATGTTGATAGAAAAATGAGGACAGGAAGTGAGCCCGTACGGGTTGGTCAGAGAGTTCTCTTAGGAGCCATATAGAGATGGCTCAGTGATTTCAAACTGAAAGTAAATGTTACGTTCTATACTATGTATAGTAGTTGAAAAGGCAGTAGGCCCGGGCTGAAAGGGGCGGTCCTGTAAAGAAAGGAGAGGCAGCAGGCCTGGAGCAGTTAGGACAGGCGGTCCTGCAGACGTAAAGTAGGAGAATGTAGCACAGTTGCTCAAGCCTTATAATGTGTTATAAGAAGGTCTTTAGTGGATTTAGAGTGTACATCCTTAAAGGCAATGTTAAATTATTGTTCAACAATTTTGCACTAAGTAGAATACCCGGTTGGGTAACAGGAGTTGTTTATAGCCTGTAATTTATAATGGTTAAACTAAGTTTGTAACGTTCAAGTGTCCTCACCTCCCATAAAGGGAAGCTCTGTTCAAGTATACTTATTGTTATTGCACTCAACAAAATTGTATGTCTTTTTGCTAACCTGTATTGTTGTTTTCTTCCCAGTCCAGGAGTACTGGATTTAACCGGGGGGGAGTGCAGCGCCCCAGAGTCCTGGTCGTTGCAGTACTGTGGCTCCGCCACTAAGGGGAGCCATGGTACGTCTGATGGCACTGAAGGAGTTCATCTGACCAGGTATCACAGACACCAATACATTTCACAGCCGGGCCTCCAGGGGGAGCTAAGGGTTCTATTCATTAGGCCACTCCTCACATACTGGTAAAACTGGGGGTCAGGCAGGAAGTTAGGGAGAAAGCTGACTGGGTTGGAACCAGGCAACACCTTGTGGCAGAGGGTGTTGTGGGAGAAGATTCGGTAGGGTCCCTGTCAGGGGTGGGATCCTGACAGAGGCCTGGCTACAGGAAAGAACGTAACGGGACCGTGCCTGCTCAGGATACCGGCGGTGCCCAAGGAAGGATTGGAAGCGAGATAGATTGTGCTGAGTGAGAAACGAGATCAAAGCAAGAGGAGAAATACCAGTAGGAGTCGTGCTGTAAGACCGAGGCAACATCCTACTGAGGCGCACAACCGGCGGCCGGAACGCCGAGGAAGTATATATATCTAGCTCCAAGTAATACTTCAAACCAACGGCAGGACAGTCAGTCTCAGGCGGGCTGTCTCACATACATCACCTATGAAGACATGGGGGGCGCACTAGGAGAGGGGCGACTCTAGGGTCCTGGAAGAGCTCCGAGCCTACTCGTCATACGGGTGCCGTCCCAACCATAACACCGGGAGGGACGGAGGAGAAGAACATCATCCGAACGAGTTGTGAGGGAACATAAGAAACAGACACAACAGTTGTGGGGACTTTCCGTAAGCACAGCAGGGAAGGACCGCAACGCATAGCGCTAGCAGGAAGGCACAGATTTCCACCTGCAAAGAGAACTCTGGAGGTGCCATCGGACCGGCCGGACTTGCGCAGCCTGGTGAACCGTATTCCGGACTGAGGACCCAGAGACCTTCAGTAAAGAGGTAAAGAGACTGCAACCTGGTGTCCTCGTTATTTACTGCACCGCACCACCACCACCATCCATATCTATCATTTACTGTACGCCCCTTCAGCAGGGTCACGGACCGGGCCTAGCCACCGTGACAACCCCAGAGCAGAGAACCAGAGGCCTGGTACCGGGTACCCCTCGGCCCTGCGGCGGGTGGGGGCGCTACATATACAGCTACACACATGCAGCTCCACACACACACACAGCCCCCCCACGCACACAGCTCCGCACACACAGCTCCGAATACACACACATACAGCTACAAACACAGAGCTCCGCACACACACACACACACATATACAGCTACACAAACACAGCTCCGCACACACGCACACATACAGCTCTGCACACACACACACAGCCCCCCCACGCACACAGCTCCAGATACATACACACAGCTACACACACACAGCTCCGCACCCACACACACACAGCTACACACACACAGCTCCGCACACACACACATACAGCTCCACACACACACATATACAGCTACACACACAGCTCCGCACTCACACAGCCCCACACACACACATACAGCTCCACACACACATCTACACACACACATACAGCTCCACACACACATATACAGCTACACACATACAGCTCCACACACACATATACAGCTTCACACACACAGCCCCCCCCCACACATACAGCTCCACACGCACAGACATATACAGCTCCGAACACACATACACATACAGCTCTGCACACACACATATACAGCTACACACACACAGCTCCACACACACACAGCCCCCCCACACATACAGCTCCACACACACACACATACAGCTCCACACACACACATATACAGCTACACACACAGTTCCGCGCACACACACAAAGCTCCGCACACACATACGAAGCTCCGCACGCACACACAAAGCTCAGCACACACAGCTCCACGCACACACACACAACTCGGCGCACACACACATCTCTGCGCACACACACAGCTCCGCACACACACACAGCTCCGCGCACACACATCTCCACACACACACACAGCTCCACACACACAGCTCCGCCCACACACACACAGCTCCGCACACACACAGCTCCGCACACACACACAGCTCTGCACACACACAGCTCCGCACACACAGCTCCTCGCACATACACACACAGCTCCGCACACACACACCCACAGCCCCGCTTGTTTGCTCCCAGGACCCACCCTACTTCACTCTATTTGGGTCCGACTCCTGGGAGCAAACAAACATCAAACATTCCAGTGCATGGCTCCAGCCTCAGGCACTGTCTGCAGGCAGAAACGACACTGAGGAATCTAAAGGCCCCGTCACACTTAGCGACGCTGCAGCGATACAGACAACGATGCCGATCGCTGCAGCGTCGCTGTTTAGTCATTGTGTGGTCGCTGGGGAGCTGTCACACAGACAGCTCTCCAGCGACCAACGATGCCGAGGTCCCCGGGTAACCAGGGTAAACACACACAGCGCGGCCCTGAGCTTAGTAACCCGATGTTTACCCTGGTTACCAGTGAAGACATCGCTGAATCCGTGTCACACACACCAATTCAGCGATGTCAGCGGGACCTCAACGATCAAAAAAAGGTCCAGGCCATTCCGACACGACCAGCGATCTCACAGCAGGGGCCTGGTCGCTGCTACGTGTCAAACATAGCGAGATCGCTACTGAGGTCGCTGTTGCGTCACAAAATTTGTGACTCAGCAGCGATCTCGCTAGCGACCTCGCTTAGTGTGATGGGGGCTTAAGGGAAGGGGTGAGGGGAGTCATGACAGAGCCAGGCAGCAGCAGGCAGCAGGCGGGTGGGAGATCATTACAGTACTTACTGTGTACTGCTCTACTGCGAGTCCTGGCCAGCAATGTGTGTGTCCCAGGCAGGGCCGGACTGGCCATAGGGCACTTCTGGCAAATGCCAGAAGGGCCGGTGCCAGTGGTGGGCCGCTCAATCCGCCGCCCCCGCCGTCGCATTCAACTACACCGGCGTATAGACGCCGGTACAGTTGAATGCAATGATGGAGGAGAGAGCGTCTACAGACGCTCCTCTCCCATCATTCCCCGCTCTGCCTCTGACACTGCGGGTGCGCGATGATGTCATATCATCGCACACCTGCTGTGTCCCGGGCAGACTGCAGCTGCTGAGACAGGAGCAGGAACCAGGAAGCAACGCTGGGCACGAGGAGAGGTGAGGAGAGTTTTTTTTTTTCTGGACTGTGGGGCCATTCTCGGAGGAGGTGAGGGGAGGAAGAGAAGAGATGTGGGCTGTATATAGTTCTCTGTGGGCTGTGCTCTGTGCTGTATACTACTGTGGGCTGTATATAGTACTCTGTGGGCTGTGCTCTGTGCTGTATACTGCTGTGGGCTGTATATAGTTCTCTGGGCTGTGCTCTGTGCTGTATACTGCTCTGTGCTATATATAGTTCTCTGTGGGCTGTGCTCTGTGCTGTATACTGCTGTGGGCTGTATATAGTTCTCTGTGGGCTGTGCTCTGTGCTGTATACTGCTGTGGGCTGTATATAGTTCTCTGTGGGCTGTGCTCTGTGCTGTATACCACTGTGGGCTGTATATAGTTCTCTCTGGGCTGTGCTCTGTGCTGTATACTGCTGTGGGCTGTATATAGTTATCTGTGGGCTGTGCTCTGTGCTGTATACTGCTGTGGGCTGTATATAGTTCTCTGGGCTGTGCTCTGTGCTGTATACTGCTGTGGGCTGTATATAGTTCTCTGTGGGCTGTGCTCTGTGCTGTATACTGCTGTGGGCTGTATATAGTTCTCTGTGGGCTGTGCTCTGTGCTGTATACTGCTGTGGGCTGTATATAGTTCTCTGGGCTGTGCTCTGTGCTGTATACTGCTGTGGGCTGTATATAGTTATCTGTGGGCTGTGCTCTGTGCTGTATATAGTTATCTGTGGGCTGTGCTCTGTGCTGTATACCACTGTGGGCTGTATATAGTACTCTGTGGGCTGTGCTCTGTGCTGTATACTGCTGTGGGCTGTATATAGTACTCTGTGGGCTGTGCTCTGTGCTGTATACTACTGTGTGCTATATATAGTTCTCTGGGCTGTGCTCTGTGCTGTATGCTACTGTGGGCTGTATATAGTTCTCTGTGGGCTGTGCTCTGTGCTGTATATAGTTCTCTGTGGGCTGTGCTCTGTGCTGTATACTACTGTGGGCTGTATATAGTTCTCTGTGGGCTGTGCTCTGTGCTGTATACTACTGTGGGCTGTATATAGTTCTCTGTGGGCTGTGCTCTGTGCTGTATACTACTGTGTGCTGTATATAGTTCTCTGTGGGCTGTGCTGTATATAGTACTCTGTGGGCTGTGCTGTATATAGTACTCTGTGGGCTGTGCTGTATATAGTACTCTGTGGGCTGTGCTGTATATAGTACTCTGTGGGCTGTGCTGTATATAGTACTCTGTGGGCTGTGCTGTATATAGTACTCTGTGGGCTGTGCTGTATATAGTACTCTGTGGGCTGTGCTGTATATAGTACTCTGTGGGCTGTGCTGTGTATAGTACTCTGTGGGCTGTGCTGTATATAGTACTCTCTGGGCTGTGCTGTATATAGTACTCTCTGGGCTGTGCTGTATATAGTACTCTCTGGGCTGTGCTGTATATAGTACTCTCTGGGCTGTGCTGTATATAGTACTCTCTGGGCTGTGCTTTATATAGTACTCTGGGCTGTGCTGTATATAGTACTCTGGGCTGTGCTGTATATAGTACTCTGGGCTGTGCTTTATATAGTTCTCTGTGGGCTGTGCTGTATATAGTTCTCTGTGGGCTGTGCTGTATATAGTTCTCTGTGGGCTGTGCTGTATATATTACTTTGTGGGCTGTGCTGTATATATTACTTTGTGGGCTGTGCTGTATATATTACTCTGTGGGCTGTGCTGTATACTACTGTGTGGACTGTGCTGTATACTTCTACGTGGGCTGTGCTGTATACTACTGTGTGGTCTGTGCTGTATACTACTGTGTGGTCTGTGCTGAATACTGCTGTGTGATCTACTACGCGAGCTGTGCTATAGTATGCAGGCTGTGCTGTATACTATGCGGTTTGTGCTATATAATATGCGGGCTTTGCTATATACTATGGGGAGTATATTATATTCTATGGGGGAGGCCATGTTATGTACTATGTGGCTGTGTTATATACTATTGTGGGGGTATATTATATTCTATGGGGGAGGCTGCGTTATATACTATGGGGGGCTGCATTATATTCTATGGGGGGCTACATTATATATTATGGGGAGGTGGGCTGTATTATATTCTATGGGGGTTACATACTCTGGGGTGGCTGCATTATACTCTGTGGGGTGGCTGCATTATACTCTGGGGTGGCTGCATTATACTCTGGGGTGGCTGCATTATACTCTGGGGTGGCTGCATTATACTCTGGGGTGGCTGCATTATACTATATGTGGGCTGCATTATACTGTATCGAGGACTATGGGGAATACGTTATACTATATGAAGAACTATGGGGTGCATTATACTATGGGAAGTGAATTGTACTACATGGATGACTGTGGCGGTGCATTATACTATATGGAGCACTATGAGGATTGTATTATGCTATATGGAGGACTATGAGGATTGTATTATGCTATATGGAGGACTATGAGGAGTGTATTATACTATGTGGAGGACTGAGCAGTGTATTTTAATATATGGAGGACTATAGGGAGTGTATTATACTATATGGAGGACTATGGAGCACATTATAATATATGGAGGACTATGGGGTGTATTTTACTAAACAAGTAAAATGCTGCATATTCGGATTGTTTTTGCTGGAACTAAAAGCCTTGTTGTCAGCAGCACATTGCCAGTGTAAACTGTAGATGTGCTGCTGAAAACATGATACTGTATGGTGATCTGTTAGTGATCTATTAGTGATCGTTCTGTCTCATCATTATTCCTCAGCTGGTGGAAAGAGGCCGGGAAACAAGCGTTGAACAACTTCAGTATTGTCGATCAAACTTGTTTAGCGGCCTGAACTCAGCGCACGTAAATACAACAGAAAGGCTTCTGTGTGATGTGCAATATGTTAGCATTTGGGGACCCATTTTAAACTTTGCCTAGGGCCCCACTTTGCCTAAAACCGGCCCTGCCTACAAGTGTACAAAGGTATTATACAGTCACCATGTGACAAGTGGGCCTGTGTAACTTCAAATGCCAGGGCTGAATTTTAGTCCCAGTCCGGCCCTGGTCCCAGGGTCGGGTAACAGGGCGCCGCCGCTCCACCTCTGCCCCAGTAAGTGGACTTCCGGGCATGCAGGAGTTAGGCTGTGAGCAGGGGGTCACTGTGTCACACTCAGCAGGGAGTAGGGAGAGTCGGCATCAGCACCATGTGTTCTGACTGCCGCTCTGCCGCCCCCTGTCTTCAGGAACCAAGGGACGCACTGGAATAATTGGGGAAAAAAAAGAAAAAAACCTTGCTCAGGCACCTCCCCCCGCATCTTCCCGCCCTAGGCACGTGCCCTCAAGTGCCTGGTGGCAAATACGGCCCTGGACCTAAGGATACGACCTTTATCAAGGTGCACAGAATTATTATGCAACTTGTTTTCCTCAGGCAAAATGGGTCAAAAGAGAAATTTACCAGACTCCAAAAAGTCAGAAATCGTGGAAACTCTTACAGAGGATGCAGCAGTCTTGTAATTGCCAAGATATTGGGGCAATCAGAGAACCATCAGAAGTTTTATTGCAAATAGTCACCAGGGAGCAAAATGTGTTGAGGGAAAAAAAAAGCAGATTAACTGCCAAAGATGTGAGAAGAATCAAAATGAAGCGACCAGGAGCCATTATCCTCCAGTGCTGTTATTTTTCAGGGCTCCAGCCCCCCTGGAGGCCCAGAAATACAAGTTGTTCAGTGCTCAGAGACATATCCAAGGTGAGGAGGCTGACACCCAACCACCACTGAGCAAGACACAGAAGTACAAGGAGTTCAGTGCTCAGAGACATGGCCGAGGTGAGGAGGCTGACACCAACCACCACTGAACAAGACACAGAAGTACAAGGAGTTCAGTGCTCAGAGCTATGGCCGAGGTGAGGAGGCTAACACCTGACCACCACTGAGCAAGACACAGAAGTACAAGGAGTTCAGTGCTCAGAGACACGGCCGAGGTGAGGAGGCTGACACCTGACCATCACTGAGCATGACACAGAAGTACAAGGTGTTCAATGCTCAGAGACATAGCCAAGGTGAGGAGGCTGAAACCGACCACCACTGAACAAGACAAAGGAGGTGAAATGTCAAGATGGGGCCAAGAAATATCTGAATACAGAATTGTCAACGGTTTTAAGGACTGATGAGATGAGAGCAACTCTTGAGGGACCAGATGGTTGAGCTTGTGGCTAGATCATTAGCGGACACAGATCTCCACTTCGACTCAGACGCCAGCAAGTTGGAGGTGGCGACTGCTGTGGGCAGGTAATATTTATGAGCTAGTTGGACCTTTTTGGGTTGAAAATGGATTCAATATTAATTTCCAAACCAATTGACAGTTTTTAGAAGACACTTTCTTCAAGCAGTGATACAGGAAAAAGTCTGCATCTTTCAAGAAAACCATGATTGTTACGCAGGACAACGCTCCATCACATCATCGAAGTCTCCACTGCTCAGTGCCAGTAGAGGCCTTAAAGAGTAATCATCGTTTTAGGTTTTTATTTCGGAAATCAAGAGTACACCTGAAAATAAGCAACTTTATAATATACCTTATCAGAACAATTTGCTTCTTTCTCTGCCAAAGTACCAGTAGCAGCTGCCATCTCCCATCTCAATAATGGGAAACCCTGTCTTCCCTGAATACAGGTTTCACCCCACAATTGCTAATTATGCAAATTGTCTCTTCAGAGAGGAAGAGAACTATAACTCTAGTGCCACCTATTGGAAGGTAGCAATCCTACAAGTCAATGTCGACCCTTTAACGAGCCTTGTCACAAGACTTAGGATAATAGCCAAACCAGAATCTCAATTTGCAGACACTGTGTTACGGGGTACTGCCTCTCGTCAGTGCAAACTGGAGATCTGGTTTGGCTGTGTGAGAGGCGTCCGACCGATATCCAAGAAGTATCGTGTCTCCTTGCGGAGATTGACATGCTAAGCATGCCGAGATGAGGAGACTTAAAGCCGCAATGCTCCTCTGTCAAATATGCTAATTATACAAATTGTCTCTTCAGAGAGGAGGAGAACTAGAACTCTAGTGCCACCTATTGGAAGATAGCAATCCTACAAGTGCTGCATGTATGCCAACTTAAACCAAGCTCAATTTTGTGTTTATTCTTTGTATTTTTGCATTCTGTGCAAGCTGGGGTGTGGCCTCCCTCACATGAGCTGGAAATTACACTTAAAGGCTTCCCCAGAACGGTGTCCACAGGTCGGGACCCGGTCCTTTTGTCTGCCCTAATTCACACACTGAGTTCAACTCTGACACATGGTAAAGCATACAAAACCTACAAGAAACAAAATGAGCAAAAACTCTGCTGTAGCTAAATAAGTAAAAACCAAAAGTGCATTTAAATAATGCAGGGCTCTTAGTAATACTGTTTTTGATTAAAAATAGCATAAAAGACATCCCACCATCGACAAGGTGACCCTGTCCTACGCTGTCTAATATTAAAAACCATACCATGTGTCAGAGTTGACCTCAGTGTGTGAATAAGGGCCGACAAAAGGACCGGATCCTGGCCTGTGAACACCAGTCTGGAGAAGCCTTTAAGTGTAATTTCCAGCTCAGGAGAGGGAGGACACACCCTGGCTTGCACAGAATGCAAAAATACAAAAAATAAATAAAAAATTGAGCTTGGTTTAAGTTGGTATACATGCAGCACATAAACGCATGTTCACATTGTTAACCTTATCGGGGCTGCTGGGTAAACATGAATTGTCCAATTTATGCGCTAAGTAATCTTACTTTTTCCTATTTTCTAGAGCAGTAACGAAATTCAAATTTCATAGATTTCATGTATACATGCTATAGCGCCACAGAGTGGAACTTTATTTGTTATTTATGGAGATGGCTACTCTTAGTATACTCCTGTACACACCTGTTTCTGTTTGGAAGTGATGGTCAGTCTTTTGTTAATGGTGCTGTACTGGGACAGATTGATTTGCTAGTTATCATTCTGTCCCCATCATTCTCTGTCAGCCAGTATAAAGATGCCGCCAAACAAGCCCCAAACGACTTGAATATTGTTGATCACACTGGTTTAGCGTCCTGAACTCAGCGTATGTAAATACAACCGAAATTATTCTGTGTGATGGTGCAATACGTTATTATTTGGGGACCCACTTTGTCTAAAAACAGCCCTAACCAGGCTTGTATGATTTTTATATGGGCTAAATCCCCTGTATCACTGCATAACTAGCTAATTCTACATTTTGTTGGTTAGTTTTAAGATAAAAAATAAAAGGTATAACTTGAAGCCTCTGGCCCTCCCAGTGCAAAAACTATAAGAGAGCCCCAACCGACCCTTAGACACCAGGTCCCGAGAGCAACTGTTATTTCTCCATCCCCAAAACCAGGGACCTATAGTTTGGGCAGCATTAATGTCCTGACAGGTTGCTTTTAAGAGTATGCTAATTGCCTTTCAATTAAAAGAAATGTATTGATAGGATTGACTTCTCCAGATGCGACTCTAGGAGATTACCGGGACATTTAAGAACAAAAAATGTTGAGGTAAAATGGTAACAGCAATGAAGAAGTTACACTGTGACCCTTCACCTGACCCTTCACCTCACCCTTCACCTCACCCTTTCTCTACTCCCTGGCCCTCCTAGTTAGTAAGCAGAGATGGACTTATGGACTCCTTTACTTGCATTTGTCCTAGACCATGCAGCTATAGTCGGTGCCATGTTACCATGGTAACTGCTACTAGAACAATTACATAGCAATATGCTGCCCCCCACCTCACATACTGGAGGGGGAGTCCCTAATAGGGAGAGAGTCAGAGAAGAGAACTAAAAATTTGTAGTCTTAAACATTGTGTGTGCGTGTCTAAAAATATCCCACCATAATGTGTACGAGGCATATAAAGTCTGTTATTAGCTGCTGGAGTATATAGGGCCGTGTTGTCATGTTGTGTATGGCATGAAGCACATGACCTACAGCGTATTTTCAGGTGTGATTCCTGATAAATAATACTATGGGTATCCCACTAAGGCGCACACATCAGTAGTATTTTAGATAAAGTTTGTAGAATAAAGCATACAGCATTCTGTATGGAGCACTATGTGGGGTCATTATACTCTGCGGAGCACTATGTGGGGTCATTATACTGTATGGAGCACTTTGTGTGGCCCATTATACTGTATGGAGCACTATGTGGGGCCATTTATACTATATGAAGAACTATGTGGGTCCCATTATTACCCTATGTGGGTATGGAGGACTATGTGGAGCCCATTATTCTGTATAGATGACTATGTGGGACACATTACACTGTATGGATTACTATGTGATGCCCTTTATACTGTATGGAGGACTATGTGGAGCCCATTATTCTGTATAGATGACTATGTGGGACACATTACACTGTATGGATTACTATGTGGTGCCCTTTATACTGTATGGAGGACTATGTGGGGCCCATTATACTGTATGAAGCACTATATGGGGCCCTTTATACTGTATGGAGCACTATTCAGGGCCATTATACGGTATGGAGCACTATGTGTGACTATTATACTGTATTGAGCATTATGTGAAGCCCATTATACTGTATGGAGGACTATGTTGGGCCCATTAGACTATATGGAGCACTATGTGGGGCCCATTATACCGTATGGAGGACATTGTGAGACCCACTGCACTTTGTGGAGCCCATTATACTGTATGGAGCACTTTGCAGGATCATTAAACTGTTTGAAGTACTATGTGGGGCCCTTATACTGTATAGAGCACTATGTGGGGGCAATTATACTGTATGGAGGACAATATGGGGCCAATTTTACTGTATGGAGACTAGGTGAGTTTCATTATACTGCATGGAGCACTGTGGAGCCCATTATACTGCTTGGAGCTCTATATGGTGCCCTTTATACTGTATGGAGCACTTTGTGGGCCCATTATACTGTATGGAGCACTATGTGGGCCCATTGTACTGCATTGAGCAGTATATGGGCCCCTTTATACTATATGGAGGACTATGTGGGGCCCATTATACTGTATGGATGGAGAACTATGTGTGGGCAATTATATCGTATGGAGGACTATGTGGGGCCAATTTTACTGTATGGAGACTATGTGAGTCTCATTATACGCATGGAGCACTGTGTGGAGCCCATTATACTGTATGGAACACTTTATGGGGACAATAAACTGTTTGGAGTACTATATGGAGCCCATTATACTGTGTAGAGATCTATGTGGGGCCCATTATACTGTATGGAGTTCTATGTGGGGTCATTATACTGTATGGAGCACTATGTGGGTCCTATTTTACTGAATGGAGCACTATGTGGGGCAATTATACTGTATGGAGCAGTATGTGAGGTGTTGTGAATTAGACTTTTTGGCTCCCTCTGGTGGTTACTAGTGATATGACTCTGGGATTTTCTTCCCTCAGTTTGCACCCACCTGGGTCGTTAGTCCAGGGGTGTTGCTATATAAACCTCTTGGATCCTTAGTCCAGTGCCTGGCATCGTTGTAATCAGATCCTTTTTGTTTGCTCCTATCTGCTGGTCCTGGTTCGTGCAAAATTAAGCTAAGTCCTGCTTCTTTGTTTTTTCAGTTATTTGCTTGCTCTCATTTTTGTCCAGCTTGTACTATATGTGATTCCTGACCTTGCTGGAAGCTCTAGGGGGCTGGTGTTCTCCCCCCGGGCCGTTAGACGGTTCGGGGGTTCTTGAATTTCCAGCGTGGATATTTTTGATAGGGTTTTTGCTGACCATATAAGTTATCTTACTATATTCTGCTATTAGCTAGTGGGCCTCTCTTTGCTAAATACCTAGCTCATTCTTAAGTTTGTCTTTTCCTCTTACCTCACCGTTATTATTTGTTGGGGGCTTGTATCCTACTTTTGGGGTCTTTTTCTCTGGAGGCAAGAAAGGTCTTTCTTTTCCCTTCTAGGGTTAGTTAGTTCTCCGGCTGGCGCGAGACGTCTAGAATCAACGTAGGCACGTTCCCCGGCTGCTGTTATTTGTGGTGCTAGGATTAGATATATGGTCAGCCCAGTTACCACTGCCCTATGAGCTGGTTTTTGTGTTTGCAGACTTGGTAACTATTTCTGAGACCCTCTGCCATTGGGGTCATAACAGTATGCCAGGCCAACATTGAATGTTTAATGCATTGCAGAAGTGGGATAATAAGAAAGGAAATTCTGAGTTTTTTTTTTTTTTTCTTTCTTTCCTCTCTTCCTCCCCTTTACCTTTGAGTGGCTTGTGCTTGCTGCAGACATGAATGTCCAGACCTTGATTACAAGTGTAGACCAGCTTGCTGCTCGTGTGCAGGGCATACAAGATTTTGTTACCAGTAGTCCTATGTCTGAACCTAAAATACCTATTCCTGAACTGTTTTCTGGAGACCGATTTAGGTTTAGGAATTTCAGGAATAATTGTAAATTGTTTCTTTCTCTGAGACCCCGTTCATCTGGAGATTCAGCTCAGCAAGTTAAAATTGTTATCTCTTTTTTACGGCGCGACCCTCAGGATTGGGCTTTCTCGCTAGCGCCAGGAGATCCGGCATTGGCAAATATTGATGCGTTTTTTCTGGCGCTCGGATTGCTTTACGAGGAACCCAATCTTGAAGTTCAGGCAGAAAAAGCCTTGCTGGCTATTTCTCAGGGCCAGGATGAAGCTGAAGTGTATTGCCAAAAATTTCGGAAATGGTCCGTGCTTACTCAGTGGAATGAGTGTGCTCTGGCCGCAAATTTCAGAAATGGCCTTTCTGAAGCCATTAAGAATGTGATGGTGGGTTTCCCCATTCCTACAAGTCTGAATGATTCCATGGCGCTGGCTATTCAAATTGACCGGCGTTTGCGGGAGCGCAAAACCGCTAATCCTCTGGTGGTGTTGTCTGAACAAACACCTGATTTAATGCAATGTGATAGAATTCAGACTAGAAATGAGCGGAAAAATCATAGACGTCAGAATGGGTTGTGTTTTTACTGTGGTGATTCTACACATGTTATATCAGCATGCTCTAAACGCCTAACAAGGGTTGTTAGTCCTGTCGCCATTGGTAATTTGCAACCTAAATTTATTTTGTCTGTGACTTTAATTTGCTCATTGTCTTCTTACCCTGTTATGGCGTTTGTGGATTCAGGTGCTGCCCTGAGTCTTATGGATCTGTCATTTGCCAAGCGCTGTGGTTTTGTTCTTGAACCGTTGGTAAATCCTATTCCTCTTAGAGGTATTGATGCTACGCCATTGGCGGAAAATAAACCGCAGTTTTGGACGCAGGTAACCATGTGCATGACTCCTGAACATCGGGAGTTGATTCGTTTTCTTGTTCTGCATAAAATGCATGATTTGGTCGTTTTGGGTCTGCCATGGTTACAGACCCACAATCCAGTCTTGGATTGGAAGGCAATGTCTGTGTCAAGTTGGGGTTGTCAGGGAATTCATGCTGATTCCCCGCCGGTGTCTATTGCTTCCTCTACTCCTTCGGAAGTTCCTGAGTATTTGTCTGATTATCAGGATGTATTCAGCGAGTCCAGATCCAGTGCTCTGCCTCCTCATAGGGACTGTGACTGCGCCATAGATTTGATTCCAGGTAGTAAATTTCCTAAGGGTAGATTATTTAATCTGTCTGTACCTGAGCATGCCGCAATGCCTTCGTATATCAAGGAGTCTCTGGAGAAGGGGCATATCCGTCCATCCTCTTCCCCTCTTGGTGCGGGATTCTTTTTTGTGGCCAAGAAGGACGGATCTTTGAGACCTTGTATTGACTATCGTCTTCTGAATAAAATCACTGTTAAATTTCAGTATCCTTTGCCTCTGTTGTCGGACTTGTTTGCCCGGATTAAAGGTGCCAAGTGGTTCACCAAGATAGATCTACGTGGTGCGTACAACCTTGTGCGCATTAAGCAAGGAGATGAATGGAAGACTGCATTTAATACGCCCGAAGGTCATTTTGAGTACTTGGTGATGCCTTTTGGGCTCTCTAATGCTCCCTCAGTGTTTCAGTCCTTTATGCATGATATTTTCCGGAAGTATCTGGATAAATTTATGATTGTTTATCTGGATGATATTCTGGTTTTCTCTGAAGATTGGGACTCTCATGTGGAGCAGGTCAGGATGGTGTTTCAGGTTTTGCGTGAGAACGCGTTGTTTGTTAAGGGCTCAAAGTGTCTCTTTGGAGTACAGAAGGTTCCCTTTTTGGGATTTATTTTTTCCCCTTCTGCTGTGGAGATGGACCCAGTCAAGGTCCGAGCTATTCATGATTGGACTCAACCCACGTCAGTTAAGAGTCTTCAGAAGTTCTTGGGTTTTGCTAACTTCTACCGTCGTTTTATCGCTAATTTTTCTAGCGTTGTTAAACCTTTGACGGATATGACCAAGAAAGGTTCTGATGTTGCTAACTGGGCTCCTGCAGCCGTGGAGGCGTTCCAAGAGTTGAAGCGCCGGTTTACTTCAGCGCCTGTTTTGTGCCAGCCTGATGTCTCACTTCCCTTTCAGGTCGAAGTGGATGCTTCGGAGATTGGGGCAGGGGCCGTTTTGTCACAGAGAGGCCCTGGTTGCTCGGTAATGAGACCATGTGCTTTCTTCTCTAGGAAGTTTTCGCCTGCTGAGCGGAATTATGATGTTGGCAATCGGGAGTTGCTGGCCATGAAGTGGGCATTTGAGGAGTGGCGTCATTGGCTCGAAGGTGCTAAGCATCGTGTGGTGGTCTTGACTGATCACAAAAATTTGATGTATCTCGAGTCTGCTAAACGCCTGAATCCTAGACAGGCCCGCTGGTCATTGTTTTTCTCCCGTTTTGACTTTGTGGTCTCGTATTTACCAGGTTCAAAGAATGTGAAGGCTGATGCTCTTTCAAGGAGCTTTGTGCCTGACTCTCCTGGAGCCGCAGAACCTGTTGGTATTCTTAAAGAGGGAGTTATCTTGTCAGCCATTTCTCCTGATTTGCGACGCGTGTTGCAGAGATTTCAGGCTGGTAGACCTGACTCTTGTCCACCTGACAGACTGTTTGTTCCTGATAAGTGGACCAGCAGAGTCATTTCCGAGGTTCATTCCTCGGTGTTGGCAGGTCATCCGGGAATTTTTGGCACCAGAGATCTGGTGGCTAGGTCCTTTTGGTGGCCTTCCTTGTCACGGGATGTGCGGTCATTTGTGCAGTCCTGTGGGACTTGTGCTCGAGCTAAGCCTTGCTGTTCTCGTGCCAGCGGGTTGCTCTTGCCCTTGCCTGTCCCGAAGAGGCCTTGGACACACATTTCCATGGATTTCATTTCTTATCTCCCGGTGTCTCGGGGCATGTCTGTCATCTGGGTGGTATGTGATCGCTTTTCTAAAATGGTCCATTTGGTGCCTTTGCCTAAGCTGCCTTCCTGTTCCGATCTGGTTCCTGTGTTCTTTCAGAATGTGGTTCGTTTACACGGCATTCCTGAGAATATTGTGTCTGACAGAGGATCCCAGTTTGTTTCCAGGTTCTGGCGATCCTTTTGTGCTAGGATGGGCATTGATTTGTCGTTCTCGTCTGCCTTTCATCCTCAGACTAATGGACAAACGGAGCGAACTAATCAGACTCTGGAGGCTTATTTGAGGTGTTTTGTTTCGGCAGATCAGGATGATTGGGTGACCTTCTTGCCGTTGGCTGAGTTTGCCCTTAATAATCGGGCTAGTTCCGCTACTTTGGTTTCGCCACTTTTCTGCAACTCTGGTTTCCATCCTCGTTTTTCCTCGGGACATGTGGAGCCTTCTGACTGTCCTGGGGTGGATTCTGTAGTGGATAGGTTGCAGCAGATCTGGAATCATGTGGTGGACAACTTGAAGTTGTCACAGGAGAAGGCTCAGCGTTTTGCCAACCGCCGCCGCGGTGTGGGTCCCCGACTTCGTGTTGGGGATTTGGTATGGCTGTCTTCTCGATTTGTTCCTATGAAGGTCTCATCTCCTAAATTCAAGCCTCGCTTCATCGGTCCTTACAAGATATTGGAAATCCTTAATCCAGTTTCCTTTCGCTTGGATCTTCCGGTGTCGTTTGCCATTCACAACGTGTTCCATAGGTCTTTGTTGCGGCGCTACGTTGTGCCTGTGGTTCCTTCTGTTGAGCCTCCTGCTCCGGTGTTGGTTGAGGGCGAGTTGGAGTACGTGGTGGAGAAGATCTTGGATTCTCGTCTCTCCAGACGGAGGCTTCAGTATCTGGTCAAGTGGAAGGGCTATGGTCAGGAGGATAACTCCTGGGTGGTTGCCTCTGATGTGCATGCGGCCGATTTGGTTCGTGCCTTTCACGCTGCTCATCCTGATCGCCCTGGTGGTCGTAGTGAGGGTTCGGTGACCCCTCCTTAAGGGGGGGGTACTGTTGTGAATTAGACTTTTTGGCTCCCTCTGGTGGTTACTAGTGATATGACTCTGGGATTTTCTTCCCTCAGTTTGCACCCACCTGGGTCGTTAGTCCAGGGGTGTTGCTATATAAACCTCTTGGATCCTTAGTCCAGTGCCTGGCATCGTTGTAATCAGATCCTTTTTGTTTGCTCCTATCTGCTGGTCCTGGTTCGTGCAAAATTAAGCTAAGTCCTGCTTCTTTGTTTTTTCAGTTATTTGCTTGCTCTCATTTTTGTCCAGCTTGTACTATATGTGATTCCTGACCTTGCTGGAAGCTCTAGGGGGCTGGTGTTCTCCCCCCGGGCCGTTAGACGGTTCGGGGGTTCTTGAACTTCCAGCGTGGATATTTTTGATAGGGTTTTTGCTGACCATATAAGTTATCTTACTATATTCTGCTATTAGCTAGTGGGCCTCTCTTTGCTAAATACCTAGCTCATTCTTACGTTTGTCTTTTCCTCTTACCTCACCGTTATTATTTGTTGGGGGCTTGTATCCTACTTTTGGGGTCTTTTTCTCTGGAGGCAAGAAAGGTCTTTCTTTTCCCTTCTAGGGTTAGTTAGTTCTCCGGCTGGCGCGAGACGTCTAGAATCAACGTAGGCACGTTCCCCGGCTGCTGTTATTTGTGGTGCTAGGATTAGATATATGGTCAGCCCAGTTACCACTGCCCTATGAGCTGGTTTTTGTGTTTGCAGACTTGGTAACTATTTCTGAGACCCTCTGCCATTGGGGTCATAACAGTGAGGCCAATTATACTGTATGGAACACTATGTGGGGGCATTTATACTTTATGGAGTACTATGTGGGTCCCATTATACGGTATGGAGGACTATGTGGGGCCCATTATTCTGTAAGGAGTACTGTGTGGGGCCCTTTATGCTATATGCAGGAAAATGTATGGCCTATTATACTGTATGAAGGGAAATGTGGGGCCCATTATACTGTATGGAAGACTATGTGGCGTCCATTATACTGTATGGAGCACTATATGGGGCCCATTATACAACATGAAGCCTTATATGGCACCCTTTATACTGCACTGAGGACTATGGGGTGTCCATTATACTGTATGGAGCACTATGTTACATAGTTACATAGTTATTAAGGTTGAAGGAAGACTTTAAGTCCATCTAGTTCAACCCATAGCCTAACCTAACATGCCCTAACATGTTGATCCAGGGGAAGGCAAAAAAACCCCATGTGGTAAGAGTAAGCTCCACCATGGGGAAAAAAATTCCTTCCCGACCCCACATACGGCAATCAGACTAGTTCCCTGGATCAACGCCCTATCAAGGAATCTAGTGTATATACCCTGTAACATTATACTTTTCCAGAAAGGCATCCAGTCCCCTCTTAAATTTAAGTAATGAATCACTCATTACAACATCATACGGCAGAGAGTTCCATAGTCTCACTGCTCTTACAGTAAAGAACCCGCGTCTGTTATTATGCTTAAACCTGTGAAGCCCATTATACTATATAGAGCCCTATGTGGTTCCTTTATACTGTATGGAACACTATGTGTGTCCATTATACTTTATGGAGGATTATGTGGGTCCCTTTATACTGTATGGAGGACTATGTGGGGCCTATTATATTATATGAAGTGCTATATGGGGCCCTTTATACTGTATGGAGCACTATGTGGAACCTTTTATACTGTATGGACCACTATGTGGGGCCCATTATACTGTATGGAGCACTATGTGGGGCCATTATACTGTATGGAACACTATGTGTGGCTATTATACTCGGTGTCGGACTGGGGTAACAAGGGCCCACCAATAACATTGACTTTGGGGGGGTCCACTTTTCACCTGCATGCAAATATTATACTACCTTTGTTCACAAATGTACCTATGTCTCTATATAATAATAAACTGGGTAGCGTGGTTAATGAATGAGAAGATGCTACTTTTTCTGTACATCAAGTGAGTGACTCAAGTGAATTATGCCAAGTACTGCCCATACATTGGGGTTGGGGGCCCAGATCTACACAAGGTCCCACCGGGGGATTCCCCTGTTACCCTGTGGGCCAGTCCAAGCCTGTGGAGCACTATGTGGAGCCTATTATACTGTATGGAGGACAATGTGGTACCATTATACTTGTAAGGAGGACTATGTTGGGCCCATTATACTATATGGAGCACTATGTGGAGCCCATTGTACCATAAGTAGGACATTGTATATTATATATATATACACATTGCTCAAAAAAATTTAAGCAAACACTTAACCCCTTTACCCCCTCTGCCATTTTCCGTTTTTGCGCATTGTTTTTTTACTCCCCTTCTTCCCAGAGCCATAACTTTTTTATTTTCCATCAATATGACCAAATGAGGGCTTGCTTTTTGCGGAACAAGTGGTACATTTGAATAACACCATTGGCTTTAACATATTGTGCACTGGAAAATGGGAAAAAAATTCCAAGTGCGGTGAAATTGCACAAAAAAAAAGTGCAATTCCACAGTTGATTTTTTTTTTCCAATGTTCACTAAATGCTAAAACTGACCTGCCATTATGATTTCACGAGTTCACTGACACCATATATGTCTAGGTTCTTTTTTTTTTTAAGTGGTGAAAAAAAATCCAAAATCTGTTAAAAAAAAAGGCGCCATTTTCCGAGACCTGTAGCGTCTCCATTTTTCATGATCTGGGGCTGGGTGAGAGCTTAATTTTTGCCCGCCAAGCTGACTTTTTTTTAATACCATTTGGGAGTACATACGATCTTTTGATCACCCGTTATTGCATTTTATTGCAATGTAGCCCAACCAAAAAAACGTAACACTGGCATTTTAAATTTTTGTTTCTCATTCCGCCGTTATCCGAAATGTTGGCTTACTGAAATATATGTCCAGTAAATGCACTCAATACTCGGTCGGGGCTCCTTTTGCTTCAATTACTGCATCAATGCGGCGTGGCATGGAGGTGATCAGCCTGTGGCACTGCTGACATGTTATGGAAGCCCAGGTTGATATTAGCCTTCAGCTCATCTGTATTTTTGGGTCTGGTGTCTCTCATCTTCCTCTTGACAATACCCCATGTTTGCTGGCCAATCAAGCACAGTGATACTGTTGCTTGTAAACCAGGTATTGGTACTTTTGGCAGTGTGGACAGGTGCCAAGTCCTGCTGGAGAATGAAATTTACATCTCCAAACATCTTGCCAGCAGAGGTAAGCATGAAGTGCTCTAAAATTTCCTGGTAGACGGCTGCGCTGACTTTGGTCTTGATAAAACACAGTGGACCTACACCAGCACATGACATGGCTCCCCAAACCATCATTGATTGTGGAAGCTTCACACTAGACCTCAAGCAGCTTGGATTGTGGCCTCTCCACTCTTCCTCCAGACTCTGGGGCCTTGATTTCCAAATGAAATGCAAAATTTAGTTTAATCTGAAAACAACACCTTAGACCTCTGACAACAGTCCAGTTCTTTTTCTCCTTGGCCCAGGTAAGATGCTTCTGGCGTTGTCTATTGGTCATGAGTGGCCTGACACAAGGAATGTGACACTTGTAGCCCATGTCCTGGATATGTCTGTGTGTGGTGGCTCTTGAAGCAATGACTCCAGCAGCAGTCCACTCCTTGTGAATCTCCCCCAAATTTTTAAATGGCCTTTTCTTAACAATCCTTTCAAGGCTGCGGTTATCCCGGTTGCTTGTGCTCCTTTGTCAACCACACTCTTTCCTTCCACTCAACTTTCCATTAATATGCTTGGATACAGCACTCTGTGAACAACCAGCTTCTTTAGCAATGACCTCTTGTGTCTTACCCTCCTTGTGGAGTGTGTCAATGACTGCCTTCTGGACATATGTCAAGGCAGCAGTCTTCCCCATGATTGTGGAACCTACTGAAACAGACTAAGGGACTTTTTAATTGCTTAGGAAGCCTTTGCAGGTGTTTTTTGTTAATTATTCTAATTTACTGAGATAATGACATTTGAATGTTCATTGGCTGTAAGCCATAATCATCAACATTAACAGAAATAAACACTTGAAATGGCAGGCAGTATAACAGCTTTTAAAAAAAGGTTGGATGACTTGCTCAATATATATATAACATTGCAGATTATAGTTAATAAAGTAACAAAATGCACTTTTGGTGTAGAAAGGTTGAACATGATGGACCGCGGTCTTTTTTCAACCTATGTAACTAGGTACTATGTTGCTGTACTGTGAGCAAAAGCCTGCAGGTTATTAGGCCTTAATTCCACAATCATGGAGTCTGTTTCCAACTGTTTTTCAGAAAAACAGGCACACCAGTAGCTGCTGAATGTGATTTTATATGGCACCCCCCACACACAGTTTAGTGCAGTCCCCACACACACAGTATAGTGCAGCCCCCCACACACAGTATAGTGCAGCCCCCCATACACAGTATAGTGCAGCCCCCCACACGCACAGTATAGTGCTGTCCCCCCACACACAGTATAGAGGAGCAGGGGCCCTAGGTTGCTGCCTGGTCTGCCTGCCCCTAACGCCGACCCTGCCTCTCGTTTCCGGGAACAGGCCGGCAGATCTCAGCCAGCGCAATGCACATGCTCCAGAAATGTTTTTCCAGGAAGATGACGCAGAGGGCCAGGGGACAGAGCAGGAGGGCCTGGAGGATGGCTTAGATACCAGGGGAACTTGAGGGACCTCATTTCTCTCTCCTCTGCCATGTATATCATGTCAGAGGAGAGAAAGAAATAGTAACAATGGACACAGGGGTTTTTTTTGTGATCGGGGACTGGAGAATCGGGCCCTGATCATATTCTCTAGGGTCTCAGCTACCGTAGCCGATACCCCCAATATATATATTGACTCTGGGGGGCGCTAGACCCTTATTCACGATTGACAGAATAAGGCCACTTGGCAGCAGCCATTTTAATCTGTATCAGTGGTCATTAAGGGGTTATCTGTTCACAATAACAGTAATTTTGACTAGAGCTGTCCAAGCTTTTACATGCCACTGTGTATATATATACAGTATATATATATATATATATATATATATATATATATATATATATATATATTTATATTTATATATACAGTGTCATGTAAAAGTTTAGACACCCCTGGTCAAATTTACTGTTATTGTGAACAGTTAAGCAAGTTGAAGATGAAATGGTCTCTTAAAGACCTAAAGATAAAGATGACACATTTCCTTGGCATTTTCGCCCAAAAATATATATATTTTCATCTCTTACATTTTAAAAATTACAAAAAGGAAAATGGGCCAATGCAAGCACGGGGGGAACATCATACTTTGGGGGTGCTTTTCTGCAAAGGTGACAGGACTACACTGAATTCAAGGGAGGATGGATGGGGTAAGTAAGAGCATTGAGGACGGGTTGTCACTTAGTCTTCCAGCATGACGATGATCCGAACCAGACAGATAGGGCAACTAAGAAGTGGCTGCATAAGAGACATATCGAGGTCCTGGAGTGACCTAGCCGATCTCCAGACCTGAGCCCAATAGAAAATCTTTGGAGGGAGCTGAAACTCAACGTTGCCCAGAAACAGCCCCGAAACCTAAAAGATCTGTATGGAGGAGGGGGCCAAATCCTTTCTGCAGTGTGTGCAGACCTGGCCAAGTACTATAGGAAACGTCAGACCTCTGTAATTGCAAACAAAGGTTTCTGTACCAAATATTAAGTTCTGATTTTCTAATGTATCAAATACTGAATTTCTGCAATAAAATGCAAATTAATTATGTATAAACCATACAATGTGATTTTCTGGATTTTATTTTTAGATTCTGTCTCTCACAGTTGAAGTGTACCTATGATAAAAATTACAGATCTGTCCATTCTTTGTAGGTGGGAAAACTCGGCACTGTATCAAATACTTATTTTCCCCACTGTATTTATATTAGACAGAATTACCTCATAAGTTATATGGCAAAAATAAAGATCTGCCTGCTGACAGTGAATGCCAAAAGTTTACAGATGGCAAGTAAATTCAAAATGTTAAATAATGGAAGTTATATAGAACAGTATTTACAGTAACTTTCATTGTTCACTTACATTCTATTACACTAAGGAAGTAGAATATTTTGGTCCAAAATTGTCCATACCCTTTAGGATATGATATAATGTGATTTGCCTAGACCTGGTCAATGTACGTGCAGCTCCTGCGTACACAAGGCCACTTGATGAAAGCAGCAGGCCTGTATGACTCATGGATGGGTCATCACACAACATAATTCTCATCCTGCTGGACTCTCCTCATTACCTCTGCATTTATTAGCTTTCTGGTTGTGATGTACAAACCAACAACCCTGAAGGTGACTCCGCAAGCTGCGGCTGCCATCATGAGCCTCAGTAAAGTGATCATTTAGAAGGTTTACGTGGCTCCTGTAACCTGTTGGCCCTTGTGATCAGAATGGGGCACGTGTTATACTGGTACTTTGCCAACATAGTAAAGGCTTCAGTGTTTTTCATGCTATTTTTGGCTGAAAGGTAGCAAGTCCCAGTGGTTAACACTGTCCATGTGGGTATCGGGTATCATACAGTGACCAAATGAGAAGCTTTGCCCATGAGCGGTTTTCCAAACTCACAGCAAGTGGTGTAAGACTCCTCTTTAGAGTGTCTAACGGGGAGACACGTGATCATGTCAACCCAATTCCCCCTTTTCTGTTCCAATTTCTCCTCTCATTTTCCTCCATTTTATTATACTTTATTAGTTCCCCCCTTTTTCCCCATCGTGTGGTCAGCTGTCCTTCGGAAACAGCTTGTTTTTTTCACCCTTATGTCCACAAGTAGGTGGACTGTACTATCGCATTCCTACCGCCATTGTCTCCCTAAAACTCATTGACCCCCTCTTCCCGATGAGATCTATTGTCTGAACATCTTCGGGAATGGCTGGACTCATTACTGCAACCATTTGCCCAGAGATACTCTGGCTTTCTTAAGGATTCTCGAGATTGTATTGGAATAATTGTTGCGTTTTTCTTGGTGCCCCAATTTTGTTTGGTTAAGCTGTGTTGTTATACAGTATCTCTGTACTCTTGTATACCCTATATTATTGCTATTGATGCTTTGAAATTTCATCTATCTCAGTAGAGTGACTACATGACATAGAACTTTAAAAAAAAAAATTCTCCAATAGAGATGAGCGATTTTTATGAAGCTGTATATTTTATCTCTACATTTGGTCCTATGGAATCCGTGCTTCAACACGCCCAGAGCCCTGAGGAGCTGTTTTTTTTTTTTAAATACAGGGATATTTGTAATAATAATAATAAGAATAATAATCTTTATTTATATAGCGCCAACATATTCTGCAGCGCTTTACAGTTTAACAGTTTTAATCACAACAGTCATAAGTAACAATGTTAACAATACAATAATAAAGCACAATAAGCCGCCCCTGCTTGTGAGAGCTTACAATTTACAATGAGGTGGGGAGATACAAAGTACAAGTGTGTATTTACAATGATGTATTTACAATGATGGTCCAGCCATCTTCAGGGGGTGGGGGATGGATGGAGATAGTGAATGGGCTACACACACAAACATAAAATTACTTTGATTAGGGAACGTGATAGGCCGCTTTGAACAAATGTGTTGTGATTCGGTTCGTGGGCTCCCCCGGTGGTCTCTTGTGGTACTGGTGTCCTGCAAGCTTTGCCTTCTCAGTTCACCTGTTCCTATCAGGATGTGGGAGTATCCTATTTAACCTTGCTCCTCAGTCATTCTAATGCTGGCCATCAATGTATCCAGAGTGATTCTGTTGCATGTTCCTGCTCCCAGTTTTCTGCTCAGCTAAGTTGGACACTTTAGTCCTTAAGTCTATTTTTGTATGTTTTGTCCAGTTTGCACTTATGTGAATCTCTGCAGCTGGAAGCTCTTGTTGGGCTGAAATTACCACTCCAGTGGCATGAGTTGTCACATGAGTTAAGGTAATTTCAGGATGGTGTTTTGAAGGGTTTTGCAGCTGACCGCGAAGTCCTCTGTTGTATCTTTCTGCTATTTAGTTAGCGGGCCTCTCTGTGCTAAATCTGCTTTCATACTACGTGTGTCTTTTCATCTGCTCTCACCGTTATTATATGTGGGGGGCTGCTATCTCCTGTGGGGACATTCTCTGGAGGCAAGCCAGGACTGTGTTTTCTTCTACCAGGGGTAGTTAGTTCTCCGGCTGGCGCGCGGCATCTAGAGACAACGCAGGAATGCCCCCTGGCTACTTCTAGTGTGGTGTGTAGGTTTAGCATCGCGGTCAGCTCTAGTTTCCATCACCCGAGAGCTTGTCCGTTTATTCTATGCTTCTGATGTTTCCTTGCCATTGGAAACCATAACAGTATGGCCAGCCCAAATGTTTAATCTATAGGCTGAAGCAGGAGAGAAAAGGAACTGTGTGAAACTTTTTTTTTTTTTTCCTTCCTCTGAAGTTGCACTCCAGCTCTAATTGCAGTCTCCTGTTTTCCTCTCCTCTTAACCCCTGAATGGCTCAGACTTTATCTGTTGAAATATGGATCCCCAGAGTCTGGCTACCAATTTGAATAATCTTGCCTCTAAAGTTCAGAATATACAAGATTTTTTGTTACATGCTCCTCGGTCTGAACCTAAAATTCCTATACCGGAGTTTTTTTCTGGAGATCGATCTTGTTTTCTAAATTTTAAATACAATTGTAAATTGTTTCTTTCGCTGAGATCTCATTCTGCTGGAGATCCTGCCCAGCAAGTAAAAATTGTTATTTCTTTACTGCGGGGTGACCCCCAAAATTGGGCATTTTCATTGGCACCAGGGGATCCTGCGTTGCTCAATGTGGATGCGTTTTTTCTGGCTTTGGGGTTGCTTTATGAGGAACCAAATTTGGAGATTCAGGCTGAGAAAGCCCTAATAGCCCTCTCTCAGGGGCAAGATGAAGCCGAAATATATTGCCAAAAATTTCGAAAATGGTCTGTGCTTACTCAGTGGAATGAGTGCGCTCTGGCGGCAATTTTCAGAGAAGGTCTCTCTGATGCTGTAAAAGACGTCATGGTGGGGTTTCCTGCGCCTACTGGTCTGAATGAGTCCATGACAATGGCAATTCAGATTGATCGGCGTTTACGGGAACGCAAACCTGTGCACCAGTTGGCGGTGTCTTCTGAAGAGGCACCACAGAGTATGCAATGTGATAGCTTTCTGTCCAGAAGCGAACGACAGATTTATAGGCGCAAAAATCATTTGTGCTTCTATTGTGGAAATTCTACTCATGTTATATCAGCATGCTCTAAACGAACAAAGAAAGTTGATAAATCCTCTGCTATTGGCACTTTGCAGTCCAAGTTTATTTTGTCTGTAACTCTAATTTGTTCGTTATCTTCTATTGTTGCGGATGCGTATGTGGATTCTGGCGCCGCTTTGAGTCTTATGGATTGGTCCTTTGCCAGGCGCTGTGGGTTTGATCTAGAGCCTCTGGAAGTTCCTATACCTTTAAAGGGTATTGATTCTACACCATTGGCTAGTAATAAACCACAATACTGGACACAAGTGACTATGCGTATGACTCCAGACCATCAAGAGGTGATTCGCTTCCTTGTACTGTATAATCTACATGATGTGTTGGTGCTGGGATTGCCATGGTTGCAAACTCATAACCCAGTCCTTGACTGGAAAACAATGTCTGTACTAAGCTGGGGATGTCAGGGAAATCATGGGGACACATCTTTGGTCTCCATTGCTTCATCTATTCCCTCTGAAATTCCTGAGTTTTTGTCTGATTATCGTGAGGTTTTTGAGGAATCTACTCTTAATTCTCTTCCTCCTCACAGAGATTGCGATTGCGCCATAGATTTGATCCCTGGCAGTAAATTTCCTAAGGGTCGTCTATTCAATCTGTCTGTACCTGAACATGCTGCCATGCGAGAGTATATTAGGGAGTCCTTGGAAAAGGGACATATTCGTCCTTCTTCGTCTCCTCTTGGAGCGGGGTTCTTTTTCGTAGCTAAAAGCGATGGTTCTTTGAGACCTTGTATTGATTATAGACTCTTGAATAAGATCACAGTCAAGTATCAGTATCCTTTGCCATTGCTGACAGATTTATTTGCTCGCATTGAGGGGGCGAAGTGGTTCTCTAAGATTGATCTTCGCGGTGCGTATAATTTGGTGCGAATTAAGCAGGGGGATGAGTGGAAAACCGCATTTAATACGCCCGAGGGCCATTTTGAGTATTTGGTGATGCCTTTTGGTCTGTCAAATGCCCCTTCGGTCTTTCAGTCTTTTATGCACAATATTTTCCGTGAATATCTGGATAAATTTATGATTGTGTATTTGGACGATATCTTGATTTTTTCAGATGACTGGGAATCTCATGTTCAACAAGTTAGGAGGGTTTTTCAGGTTTTGCGGACCAATTCTCTGTTTGTTAAAGGTTCAAAGTGTGTTTTTGGGGTTCAGAAGATTTCTTTTTTGGGGTACATTTTTTCCCCCTCTTCTATTGAGATGGATCCTGTGAAGGTTCGGGCTATTTGTGACTGGACGCAACCGACTTCTCTTAAGGGCCTTCAGAAATTTTTGGGCTTTGCTAACTTTTATCGTCGATTCATAACTGGTTTTTCTAGCGTTGTCAGGCCTTTGACTGATTTGACTAAAAAGGGTGCTGATGTTGTAGATTGGTCTCCTGCTGCTGTGGAGGCCTTTCGGGAGCTTAAGTGCCGTTTTTCTTCTGCTCCGGTGTTGTGCCAGCCTGATGTTTCTCTTCCTTTTCAGGTGGAAGTTGATGCTTCCGAGATCGGAGCGGGGGCGGTTTTGTCGCAGAAAAGTTCAGATTGTTCAGTGATGAGACCTTGTGCGTTCTTTTCTCGAAAATTTTCGCCCGCCGAGCGAAATTATGACGTCGGTAATCGGGAGCTTTTGGCGATGAAGTGGGCATTCGAGGAGTGGCGTCTGTTGTGAATTTGCTTTTTGCTCCCTCTAGTGGTTACTAGTTTTTTTGACTCTGGTTTTTCTGTCATTCCTTTTATCCGCACCTGGGTCGTTAGTTAGGGGTGTTGCTATATAAGCTCCCTAGACCTTCAGTTCAATGCCTGGCAACGTAGTTATCAGAGCTAGTCTGCTGTGCTCTTGTCTACTGATCCTGGTTCCAGTTATATCAGCTAAGTCTGCCTTTTGCTTTTTGCTATTTGTTTTGGTTTTGTATTTTTGTCCAGCTTGTTCCAAATCTATATCCTGACCTTTGCTGGAAGCTCTTGGGGGCTGGTGTTCTCCCCCCGGACCGTTAGACGGTTCGGGGGTTCTTGAATTTCCAGTGTGGATTTTGATAGGGTTTTTGTTGACCATATAAGTTACCTTTCTTTATTCTGCTATCAGTTAGCGGGCCTCTCTGTGCTAAACCTGGTTCATTTCTGTGTTTGTCATTTCCTCTTACCTCACCGTTATTATTTGTGGGGGGCTTCTATCCAGCTTTGGGGTCCCCTTCTCTGGAGGCAAGAAAGGTCTTTTGTTTTCCTCTACTAGGGGTAGCTAGATTCTCCGGCTGGAGCGTGTCATCTAGAATCAACGTAGGAATGATCCCCGGCTACTTCTAGTGTTGGCGTTAGGAGTAGATATATGGTCAACCCAGTTACCACTGCCCTATGAGCTGGATTTTTGTATTCTGCAGACTTCCACGTACCTCTGAGACCCTCGCCATTGGGGTCATAACAGTTTGCCAGGCCAGTATTAAATGTTTAATGCGTTGCAGAAGAGGGATTATAAGAAAGAAGATTCTGAGTTTTTTTTTTTTTTTTTTCTTTCTTCTTCCCCTTTACCTCAGAGTGGCTATGCTTGCTGCAGACATGAATGTCCAGACCTTGATTACAAGTGTGGACCAGCTGGCTACTCGTGTGCAGGGCATACAAGACTATGTTATCAGAAATCCTAGGTCAGAACCTAAAATACCGATTCCTGAACTGTTTTCCGGAGACAGGTTTAAGTTTAGGAATTTTATGAATAATTGTAAATTGTTTTTGTCCCTGAGACCCTGTTCATCTGGAGACTCTGCTCAGCAAGTAAAAATAGTTATTTCGTTCTTACGGGGCGACCCTCAGGATTGGGCTTTTTCGCTGGCGCCAGGAGATCCGGCATTGGCTGATATTGATGCGTTTTTTCTGGCGCTCGGTTTACTTTATGAGGAACCCAATCTTGAGATTCAGGCAGAAAAGGCCTTGCTGGCTATGTCTCAGGGGCAGGACGAGGCTGAAGTGTATTGCCAAAAATTTCGGAAATGGTCCGTGCTGACACATTGGAACGAGTGTGCACTGGCCGCTAATTTTAGAAATGGCCTATCTGAAGCCATTAAGAATGTTATGGTGGGTTTTCCCATTCCCACAGGTCTCAATGATACTATGGCACTGGCTATTCAAATTGACCGGCGGTTGCGGGAGCGCAAAACCGCAAATTCCCTCATGGTGTTGTCTGAACAGACACCTAATTCGGTGCAATGTGATAGAAAAACCGCAAATTCCCTCATGGTGTTGTCTGAACAGACACCTGATTTAATGCAATGTGATAGAATCCTGACTAGAAATGAGCGGAAAATTCATAGACGCCGGAATGGCTTGTGCTACTACTGTGGTGATTCTACACATGTTATCTCAGCATGCTCTAAACGTATAGCTAAGGTTGTTAGTCCTGTCACCGTTGGTAATTTGCAACCTAAATTTATTCTGTCTGTAACTTTGATTTGCTCACTGTCGTCTTATCCTGTCATGGCGTTTGTAGATTCAGGTGCTGCCCTGAGTCTTATGGATCTGTCATTTGCTAAGCACTGTGGTTTTACTCTTGAACCATTAGAAAATCCTATTCCTCTTAGGGGTATTGATGCTACGCCATTGGCAGCAAATAAACCGCAGTATTGGACACAGGTTATCATGTGCATGACTCCTGAACACCGCGAGGTGATACGTTTCCTGGTTTTACATAAAATGCATGATTTGGTTGTTTTAGGGCTGCCATGGTTACAGACCCATAATCCAGTCCTGGACTGGAAGGCTATGTCAGTCTCAAGTTGGGGCTGTCGTGGTATTCATGGGGATTCCCTGCCTGTGTCTATTGCTTCTTCTACGCCTTCGGAAGTTCCGGAGTATTTGTCTGATTATCAGGATGTCTTCAGTGAGTCTGAGTCCAGTGCACTGCCTCCTCATAGGGACTGTGACTGTGCTATAGATTTGATCCCAGGCAGTAAGTTTCCTAAGGGAAGACTGTTTAATCTGTCGGTACCTGAACATACCGCTATGCGTTCATATATCAAGGAGTCTCTGGAGAAAGGACATATTCGTCCGTCTTCTTCCCCCCTTGGTGCGGGATTCTTTTTTGTGGCAAAAAAGGACGGATCTTTGAGACCTTGTATTGATTATCGGCTTTTAAATAAGATCACTGTCAAATTTCAGTATCCTTTACCGCTGTTGTCTGACTTGTTTGCCCGGATTAAAGGTGCCAAGTGGTTCACCAAGATAGACCTTCGTGGTGCGTACAACCTTGTGCGCATTAAGCAAGGTGATGAATGGAAAACCGCATTCAATACGCCCGAAGGTCATTTTGAGTACTTGGTGATGCCTTTTGGGCTCTCCAATGCGCCTTCAGTTTTTCAGTCCTTTATGCATGACATTTTCCGGAAGTATCTGGATAAATTTTTGATTGTTTATCTGGATGATATTTTGGTTTTTTCTGATGATTGGGATTCGCATGTGGAGCAGGTCAGGTTGGTCTTTAAAATTTTGCGTGAAAATTCTTTGTTTGTCAAGGGCTCAAAGTGTCTCTTTGGTGTACAGAAGGTTCCCTTTTTGGGGTTCATTTTTTCCCCTTCTGCTGTGGAGATGGACCCAGTCAAGGTCCGAGCTATTCTTGATTGGACTCAGCCCTCGTCGGTTAAGAGTCTTCAGAAGTTCTTGGGTTTCGCTAACTTCTACCGTCGTTTTATCGCTAATTTTTCTAGCATTGTGAAACCGTTGACG
Organism: Ranitomeya variabilis; assembly: GCF_051348905.1. Classification (NCBI taxonomy): domain Eukaryota; kingdom Metazoa; phylum Chordata; class Amphibia; order Anura; family Dendrobatidae; genus Ranitomeya; species Ranitomeya variabilis. Next base: position 82,626,722 of record NC_135236.1, read on the forward strand.
GATATGACCAAGAAGGGCTCCGATGTAGCTAACTGGGCTCCTGCTGCCGTGGAGGCTTTCCAGGAGTTGAAGCGCCGGTTTACTTCGGCGCCTGTTTTGTGCCAGCCCGATGTCTCACTTCCCTTTCAGGTTGAGGTGGATGCTTCAGAGATTGGAGCAGGGGCCGTTTTGTCGCAGAGAGGCCCTGGTTGCTCTGTTATGAAACCTTGTGCCTTTTTCTCCAGGAAGTTTTCGCCTGCCGAGCGAAATTATGATGTGGGCAATCGGGAGTTGTTGGCCATGAAATGGGCATTTGAGGAGTGGCGTCATTGGCTCGAGGGTGCTAAGCATCGTGTGGTGGTCTTGACTGATCACAAAAATCTGATGTATCTCGAGTCTGCTAAACGCCTTAATCCGAGACAGGCCCGCTGGTCATTGTTTTTCTCACGCTTTGATTTTGTTGTCTCGTATTTACCAGGTTCAAAGAATGTGAAGGCCGATGCTCTTTCTAGGAGCTTTGTGCCTGATGCTCCTGGAGTCGCTGATCCTGTTGGTATTCTTAAAGATGGAGTTATCTTGTCAGCTATTTCTCCGGATCTGCGACGTGTGTTGCAGAGATTTCAGGCTGATAGGCCTGAGTCTTGTCCACCTGACAGACTGTTTGTCCCGGATAAATGGACCAGCAGAGTCATTTCCGAGGTTCATTCCTCGGTGTTGGCAGGTCACCCGGGAATTTTTGGCACCAGAGATCTGGTGGCCAGGTCCTTTTGGTGGCCTTCCTTGTCAAGGGATGTGCGGTCATTTGTGCAGTCCTGTGGGACTTGTGCTCGAGCTAAGCCTTGCTGTTCTCGTGCCAGCGGTTTGCTCTTGCCCTTGCCTGTCCCGAAGAGACCTTGGACACATATCTCCATGGATTTCATTTCTGATCTTCCGCTATCTCAGGGCATGTCCGTTATCTGGGTGATATGTGATCGCTTCTCCAAGATGGTCCATTTGGTTCCTTTGCCTAAGCTGCCTTCCTCTTCCGATCTGGTTCCTGTGTTTTTCCAGAACGTGGTTCGTTTGCACGGCATCCCTGAGAATATTGTGTCAGACAGAGGATCCCAGTTCGTTTCTAGGTTCTGGCGATCCTTTTGTAGTAGGATGGGCATTGATTTGTCGTTTTCGTCTGCTTTCCATCCTCAGACTAATGGACAGACGGAGCGAACCAATCAGACTTTGGAGGCTTATTTGAGGTGTTTTGTCTCTGCTGATCAGGACGATTGGGTGACATTCTTGCCGTTGGCTGAGTTTGCCCTTAATAATCGGGCTAGTTCCGCCACCTTGGTTTCGCCTTTTTTCTGCAACTCTGGTTTCCATCCTCGCTTTTCTTCGGGTCATGTGGAGCCTTCTGACTGTCCTGGGGTGGATTCTGTGGTAGATAGGTTGCAGCGGATCTGGAATCATGTGGTGGACAACTTGAAGTTGTCACAGGAGAGGGCTCAGCGCTTTGCCAACCGCCGCCGCGGTGTGGGTCCCCGACTACGCGTTGGGGATTTGGTATGGCTTTCTTCCCGCTTTGTTCCTATGAAGGTCTCCTCTCCCAAATTTAAACCTCGTTTTATTGGGCCTTACAAGATATTGGAAATCCTTAATCCTGTATCTTTTCGTCTGGATCTTCCTGTGTCGTTTGCTATTCACAATGTATTTCATAGGTCCTTGTTGCGGCGGTACATTGTGCCTGTAGTTCCTTCTGCTGAGCCTCCTGCTCCGGTGTTGGTTGAGGGCGAGTTGGAGTACGTGGTGGAGAAGATCTTGGATTCTCGCCTCTCCAGGCGGAGGCTTCAGTACCTGGTCAAGTGGAAGGGCTATGGTCAGGAGGATAATTCCTGGGTGGTCGCCTCTGATGTTCATGCGGCCGATTTAGTTCGTGCCTTTCATGCCGCTCATCCTGATCGCCCTGGTGGTCGTGGTGAGGGTTCGGTGACCCCTCACTAAGGGGGGGGTACTGTTGTGAATTTGCTTTTTGCTCCCTCTAGTGGTTACTAGTTTTTTTGACTCTGGTTTTTCTGTCATTCCTTTTATCCGCACCTGGGTCGTTAGTTAGGGGTGTTGCTATATAAGCTCCCTAGACCTTCAGTTCAATGCCTGGCAACGTAGTTATCAGAGCTAGTCTGCTGTGCTCTTGTCTACTGATCCTGGTTCCAGTTATATCAGCTAAGTCTGCCTTTTGCTTTTTGCTATTTGTTTTGGTTTTGTATTTTTGTCCAGCTTGTTCCAAATCTATATCCTGACCTTTGCTGGAAGCTCTTGGGGGCTGGTGTTCTCCCCCCGGACCGTTAGACGGTTCGGGGGTTCTTGAATTTCCAGTGTGGATTTTGATAGGGTTTTTGTTGACCATATAAGTTACCTTTCTTTATTCTGCTATCAGTAAGTGGGCCTCTCTGTGCTAAACCTGGTTCATTTCTGTGTTTGTCATTTCCTCTTACCTCACCGTTATTATTTGTGGGGGGCTTCTATCCAGCTTTGGGGTCCCCTTCTCTGGAGGCAAGAAAGGTCTTTTGTTTTCCTCTACTAGGGGTAGCTAGATTCTCCGGCTGGAGCGTGTCATCTAGAATCAACGTAGGAATGATCCCCGGCTACTTCTAGTGTTGGCGTTAGGAGTAGATATATGGTCAACCCAGTTACCACTGCCCTATGAGCTGGATTTTTGTATTCTGCAGACTTCCACGTACCTCTGAGACCCTCGCCATTGGGGTCATAACAGGCGTCATTGGCTTGAGGGTGCTAAACATCAGGTGGTGGTCTTGACTGATCACAAAAATTTGATTTATCTTGAGTCGGCCAGACGTCTGAATCCTAGACAGGCGCGCTGGTCGTTGTTTTTCTCCCGGTTTAATTTTGTGGTTTCGTATCTGCCAGGTACTAAGAATGTGAAGGCGGATGCCCTTTCTAGGAGTTTTGAACCTGATTCCCCTGGTGATTCTAAACCTACGGGTATACTTAAGGATGGGGTGATATTGTCTGCTGTCTTCCCAGACCTGCGACGTGCTTTACAAGAGTTTCAGGCGGATCGGCCTGATCGTTGTCCGCCTGGTAGATTGTTTGTGCCGGATGAGTGGACCAATAGAGTCATCTCGGAGGTTCATTCTTCTGCGTTGGCAGGTCATCCGGGAATTTTTGGTACCAGAGATTTGGTGGCTAGGTCCTTCTGGTGGCCTTCCCTGTCTCGGGACGTGCGTACTTTTGTGCAGTCTTGCGATGTTTGTGCTCGGGCCAAGCCTTGTTCTTCTCGGGCTAGTGGGTTGTTGTTGCCCTTGCCTGTTCCTAAGAGGCCTTGGACACACATCTCTATGGATTTTATTTCTGATCTCCCTGTTTCTCAGAAGATGTCCGTCATTTGGGTGGTGTGTGACCGCTTTTCTAAGATGGTTCATTTGGTGCCCTTGCCCAAGCTGCCTTCCTCATCTGAGTTGGTGCCCCTGTTTTTTCAGAATGTGGTTCGGCTGCATGGTATTCCGGAGAATATCGTTTCCGACAGGGGATCCCAGTTTGTGTCCAGATTTTGGCGGGCGTTTTGTGCCAGGATGGGCATTGATTTGTCTTTTTCGTCTGCATTTCATCCCCAGACAAATGGCCAGACGGAACGTACTAATCAGACCTTGGAGACTTATTTGAGGTGTTTCGTGTCTGCTGATCAGGATGACTGGGTCTCCTTTTTGCCGTTGGCTGAGTTTGCCCTTAATAATCGGGCCAGTTCTGCCACTTTGGTCTCCCCTTTCTTTTGCAATTCAGGGTTCCATCCTCGTTTTTCATCTGGTCAGGTGGAGTCTTCGGATTGTCCTGGAGTGGATACCATGGTGGATAGGTTGCATCGTATTTGGGGGCAGGTGGTGGACAATTTGGAGTTGTCCCAGGAGAGGACTCAACGTTTTGCTAATCGCCATCGTCGTGTTGGTCCTCGTCTTCGTGTTGGGGACTTGGTGTGGTTGTCCTCCCGTTTTGTCCCTATGAGGGTCTCTTCTCCTAAGTTTAAGCCTCGGTTCATCGGTCCTTATAAGATTTTGGAAATTCTTAACCCTGTGTCTTTTCGTTTGGACCTCCCAGCATCCTTTGCTATCCATAATGTCTTCCATCGGTCATTATTGCGGAGGTATGAGGTACCACTTGTGCCTTCTGTTGAGCCTCCTGCTCCTGTGCTGGTTGAGGGTGAATTGGAGTACGTGGTGGAGAAAATCTTGGACTCCCGTGTTTCCAGACGGAGACTTCAATATCTGGTGAAATGGAAGGGCTACGGTCAAGAGGATAATTCTTGGGTTACAGCTTCTGATGTTCATGCTTCTGATTTGGTCCGTGCCTTTCATAGGGCTCATCCAGATCGCCCTGGTGGTTCTTGTGAGGGTTCGGTGCCCCCTCCTTAAGGGGGGGGTACTGTTGTGATTCGGTTCGTGGGCTCCCCCGGTGGTCTCTTGTGGTACTGGTGTCCTGCAAGCTTTGCCTTCTCAGTTCACCTGTTCCTATCAGGATGTGGGAGTATCCTATTTAACCTTGCTCCTCAGTCATTCTAATGCTGGCCATCAATGTATCCAGAGTGATTCTGTTGCATGTTCCTGCTCCCAGTTTTCTGCTCAGCTAAGTTGGACACTTTAGTCCTTAAGTCTATTTTTGTATGTTTTGTCCAGTTTGCACTTATGTGAATCTCTGCAGCTGGAAGCTCTTGTTGGGCTGAAATTACCACTCCAGTGGCATGAGTTGTCACATGAGTTAAGGTAATTTCAGGATGGTGTTTTGAAGGGTTTTGCAGCTGACCGCGAAGTCCTCTGTTGTATCTTTCTGCTATTTAGTTAGCGGGCCTCTCTGTGCTAAATCTGCTTTCATACTACGTGTGTCTTTTCATCTGCTCTCACCGTTATTATATGTGGGGGGCTGCTATCTCCTGTGGGGACATTCTCTGGAGGCAAGCCAGGACTGTGTTTTCTTCTACCAGGGGTAGTTAGTTCTCCGGCTGGCGCGCGGCATCTAGAGACAACGCAGGAATGCCCCCTGGCTACTTCTAGTGTGGTGTGTAGGTTTAGCATCGCGGTCAGCTCTAGTTTCCATCACCCGAGAGCTTGTCCGTTTATTCTATGCTTCTGATGTTTCCTTGCCATTGGAAACCATAACACAAATGTGTTTTGAGGGATTCCCTAAAACTATGCAAATTATGGATGGTCCTAATATCTAGAGCATTCCAGAGGATTGGCGCAGCACGGGAGAAGTCTTGGAGTCAGGAGTGGGAGGTACGGATTAGTGCAGAGGTTAGTCGAAAGTCATTTGCAGAGCGCAGCGGTCGGTTAGGCCGATAGACAGAAATGAGGGAGGAGATGTTTCATTCTTGAACAAATGTATTTCGGACCATCCATCTTCCCCTCGATTTGGACCATTTTCCCTGTCCCTGCTGCCGAAAAACATCCCACAGTGTGGCCAAAAGTTCAATTTTTGGTTTCATCTGACCACAGCACCTTACTCCATACATTTGAGGAGTCTCCCATATCTTTTGGCAAACTCAAAACCAGCGTTACTATTTTTGTGTGTAAGAAAAGCTTTATTTATATTAACTTTTCTATAAAGGCCACCGTGAGGTGAGTATAATGCAATGTATGTGGCACCCCAGGAGTTCGGGTACCACAGTGGTGCTGCCTTCCTCTCGGGGAGGGTAATGCCATGCCTGGAGTCAGGAGGGATCCCCTTGGCAGGTAAACTATACACACAACACATTCTGAATCCAGGCCAGAAGGGGGAGCTCTAAATCTGGTTTTAGGGGAGCTTCCCTCAATTTACATCCTGGATGGAGGAAGAGTCAGACAGTCGAGTGCAGACAAGCAGAGAGTGAGGAAGAAGGTAGGAACCTAAGAGCTAAAGGAGGGCTGCTATTGGGCCTCCTTAATGCAAGAGCGCAGAAGCCGGGCACCGGGAGCCCAAAGTCGTGGGAAACTTTAGGTCCCATGGCAGAACCGGAGGGCAAGAAGCTAACAGAGACTTGCCCACTTTAATCCTGAGGTACAGCAGCATTCCAGAGCCCGGAGTCACCGTATAAAGAGACCCCAAAGAAGCGGCTCAAGCTGCCCACCTTACAGGTACTGTCCCAGGACAGGCAAGAAGTGTACCTTGTCAGACAACCACAGGTAGCAAGGGACCAGCAACCAGCGCATAGTGGAAGGCTCTCAAACTGGCCTGTCAAAGGGATTCCCACTTGTTTCCGGGATGCCTGGACTCCTTATGTACCTGTTGCTGTACACTGGACTGAGGATGACTACAACTTCAGTAAACCAGGTAAAGACTGCAACCCTGTGTCCTCCATTTATTTTCCAGCATTCACCATCACTGCCAAACACACCAGGAAACCTGTGGGAAGCGCCACCAACTTTGCTGCAGTAACATCGCCCCAGAGGACCCCTTTAAGCAGCGCCCGTCCCCTCTGACTGGGAACCACAGGAGGCATCACGAATACAAACTTTATTAATCCCTTAAAGGACTCATCCCCTTTTAATTGAGTGCCCGGGGCCACGGACTGGATCGCAGCCACCGTGACATCCCTTTTAAGCGCGACCGGACCTGGTACCGAGTATCTCCATTGCTCTGGCGGGCAACTCATGTACACAGCACAACACATGTGGACTGGGACACGATACGTTTGTAAAGTGCCAGGGCGTTATGGAGCAGCAGTTTGCCCACGGCCACCGCACTGGCAACCTTAACCCCCCCCAGCTCATAGGCCCCATAGTGGCTGAGTGGTCTGCCTCTATGGGTGGTACACCTATGATCTGCTTGCCTTGGACTCCTACTTGGTCATCTACTAACTACAGTGGTCTATACCTACAACTCCCCGGAGATAACTGTTCATCTCCCTTACAGCTCATATGTGTGTTTTCTTTTTTTTGTTTTTTTTTCTTCTTTTCTTTTACACTTTATTTATTTTTTCATATAAATTTATAATAAGCATTGTTAATTTGATAATTAATGAATGAATATAAATAAATAAATTATTTATGCATTTGGACAATATGGTTGTTCATAGGAGTCTCATCTTAAAAAAAAAAAAAAAAAGTCTCTGCTTTTCATTAAATGGGAATTTTCATTACCAGGTACAAATCTGTGCTGGCTATGTGGTGAATACACAGATCTCTAATGCAGTGGTTGGCAAAAGTATTCACCCCTTTGGCTTTTTACCTATTTTGTTACATTACAACCTGTATTTAAATATTTTTGTAATCTGATTTGCGTGTGATGCATCGGCACTAAATGGTCTAAGTTGGAGAAAAATATAGGCATAAATGAAATTTATAGGATCAAATGACTTAAAAATTGGCATGTGCATATGTATTCACTCCTTTTGCTATGAAGCCCCTAATAATTTCTGATGGAAGCGAACTTCCTTCATAAGTCACATACTTAGTGACAGGATGTCCCCCTGTGTGCAATCTAAGTGTCACATGATCTGTCGGTATATACACTTTACCTTTTCTAAAAGGCAACAGGGGCTTCAACATCATTAAGCAAGAGTCACCGCTAACCAAACACCACCATGAAGACCAAGGAGATCGCCAAACAAGTCACCGACAAAGTTGTTGAGAAGTACAAGTCAGGGTTGGGTTATAAAAAAATCCAAATCTCTGATGATCCCCCAGAGCACCATCAAATCCATTATCATCAAATGGAAAGACCATGGTACCACATCTAACCTGCCAAGAGAGGGCGCCCACCGAAACTCTTAGCCTGGGCAAGGAGAACATTAAGGCAACACAGAGACCAAAGTTAACCCTGAAGGAGCTACAGAGTTCCCAAGCAGAGACTGGAGTATTTGTCCATACGATCACAGTAAGCCGTACACTACATAGGTGGCCCTTATGGAAAAGTGGGCAGAATAAAGTTTTTACTTACACACATAAATTGTAAGGCTCGTTTTGAGTTTGCCAAAACTGTATGGAGGAAGGCGCTGTCGTCAGATGAGACCAAAATTGAACGTTTTGGAAGTCAAAGTAAAATCTATGTCTGGTGCCAAACCAACACAGCTTATCACCCCAAGAACACCATCCCCACAGTGAAACAAGGTGACAGCATCATGCCTTGGGGATGTTTTCATCAGCAGGGACAGGGACAATGGATCGAGTCGAGGGGAAGATGGATGCTGGAAAACACAGGGATATTCTTGAGCAAAACCTGTTTGTCTGTCAGTGATTTGAGACTGGGACAGAGGTTCACCTTCCAACAAGACAATAACCCAATGCATACTGCTGAATCAACACGAGTGGTTTAAGGGGAAACATGTTTTGGAGTGGCCTAGTCAAAGTCCAAACCTTAATCCAATTGGGAATCTGTGGTCAGACTTGAAGATTGCTGTTCACCAGGGGAAACCATCTAACTTGAAGAAGCTAGAGCAGTTTTACCTTGTGGAATGGGCAAAATCCCAGTGGCAAAACTCATAGATACTGATCCAAAGCAACTTGCAACTGTAATTACCACAAAAAAGAAGCTCTACAAAGTACTGGCTTTAGGGGGGTGAATAGTTACACACACTGAAGTTTTCAGTTATTTTAACCCATTTGTTGTTTGCTTAAAAATAATAAGAACATCAAATGTTCACAGTTATAGGCATGCTTTGTTGCCCAGTCACCTAAATATCCCCAATCCCCAAAAGGCTTTTTTCCCTGTGGGACTTGCAAGGCCTGTGGAAATTTAATTAAAAGCAAACGAAAGATATTAAATTGCTCATCCAAAGGAGTGATTTATCACGCTACATGCCTGTGTAAAAAGGTATATGTAGGTCTCACAGCAAGGGAATTAAAAATACATACCAGAGAACATGTTAGGTATATCGAAAAATCCATCTCAATGGAGGATGTAAGTACACTAGAAACTTCACCCAGACACTTTAAGATCCACCACAACAGTAATCCCGTGGGTTTAAAAATAAAAGGGATAGATCAGATATCTTGAGGAATAAGGGGTGGTGATTTGGGCAAATCACTTACACAATTAGAAAGCAAGTGGATTTATAGATTGGGGACTATCACGCCACAGGGTTTGAATGAAAATCTGGGTTTTAGCGCTTTTTTAGAAAGATGTGTACCTTTTTGCTATGTTTTTAATTAATTTTTGTTTGTACATTTAGTGTAGTGTCATACTCATGTGTGTGTGTTTTTTCTGATTTTTCTGCATTTTTCTTCTTTGTTTCAACTTTTTATTTTGTTTTATTTTCATTTTTCCATCCTTTGTTCGCATGGTTTTATTTATTATCTAATTGTTGTTTTTAATTCTATTTACCGTAATAGATTTATGTTTTGGTGCCTTTTTACCTTCATACTGGGAAGATTTCCTTTGATTGTCCTCATTAAACAGTTCCTTTTTGGGACAATAACTTTTAACACCTTTGAGGATATGAAATAATGAAAAAATTAAGAAATGAAGAATAACCAGCTATTTCTGATCTGGATATGATTTTGTGCATCATTCTTATGCCTTTTGGACTTTTGTGAGGTTTTCCTGATAAAAATTCCATATGCTTTTCTGCTTTTGTTTTGTCCCCCTTAATGATGAATATTTGCAGAATTTTTATCTGCATAATGTGTTATTTCAATATTTATTATTTTTTTTCATGTCCATTATTATTTCTATTATTTATTTTATTTTTAATCATATTGACACGTTTATATGTATATTGTGATCTGAAATTTACCTAATTTTTTAGGGATTGATCACTCCATTCACATTTTTCATTCATCCCCCCCACATTACTATTTTTATTTTTTATTTTTATTTTCATTTTTATCTATTTTTTTCTTAATATGATTATATTCACGTAAAATTCACTTTATTTCATATTTCTTTTTCCACACTTTTTTGTTACATTCTCCCCTGCTAAATACACTTTCATCACATGTATCTCGGTCACTTTTTCATTTTTGCTTTTCCATTATTCAAACATCATCTTTTGTTTCATCTTGTATAATATGTCCGCTCCTGCTGGCGTACATGCCTATTTTGAACATTGCCACGGCATTGTGGGCACATATCCCTATGTACATCGTTGGTGGGTGGTGCGCTTCTCTGCTCTAAGTTCGCCCTGACTTCCGGTCCTGCGCAACAGACACATCATGCGTTCCATGTATGCGGTCCAGCGCTGAAACCGGAAGTCACATTTACTTCCAGGTCAAACTATCAGTAGCGGAGAAGCATCCGCATTTTCCTCATATATCACTTCTATATATCCAATCATGTTCCCTACTTGGGTATTTAAGGCACCACCTCTAGCCATGTTAAATTACACCCCCATTGAGGAAGCATTGTGCGAAACGGCGCTGTTGGGGTGAGAGGACGTGGCAGCTGGAACCTTTGCACTCAGCACTTTATAGGTACTCTATACTTTTTTACCTTCACTAAGGCTGGTTTCACATTTGCGGTTGTGTCCGCAGCGTTTATGCCTCATTTTTCCGCATGCATCGTGTATTCCTATCTTTAACATTAGGGACGCAGGTGCCTGCGATTGGATGCTTTTTGCCGCGTTTGACGACACATGTGTCGTTTCGTTGTCTGTGGCTTGGTGCGGTAAACGCTACATGTTGTAATTTCAGAGGCTTGAATTTGCCGCCTAGAAACATATGCGGTTGTTAGCGGAAGTAATGCAGCGAAAAAATGCATTTCAGTCTATGAGAACGCATGCGTTCACAAACAGATGCGTTTGTTTGCATTTGAGAATGCATGCTTTTTTCACCAGTAAACTTGTCTAGACACTGACTAGCCACCCCCCACATACAAACTGATAAAAGGAGGAAGTGGGCATGTTGCAGGTCACTACTCAGCAGACTGGGAACAAGAGAACAAGCTCTGAAGCAGTGAGGAATCTCCACTTTGGACTATGTGAGTATCAAAGCCAATGTCTGTATTTTCTTTTTTCTCTCTCTATATGTCCTAATAATTTCTGTCTCTTTTTTCTTGCTGCATGCATCAGAATGTCGTCGTCTTCTTCTGAGGAGCAATGTCTTGGGCCTTAACAAGGTGGAAATGAAAGTGAAGTCAGTATGCACCTCTTCAGATTGGTAAGTATTCTCTGTCACATCTACACATGTAACAAATTGTTTTTTCTTTTTCAGGACAGTTCTTCAGCTGCGGCAGAGGCCAAGCAGGAGCAGCAGGGCCGTATTTGTCACTAGGCACTTGAGGGCACGTGCCTAGGGCGGGACGATTCGGGGGGGCGGCACCTGAGCAAGATTTTTTAATGTTTTTTTTTTTAATTAAAGTCCGGGGTCACCTCCCGACTGACGGCCCCCCCCCCCGACCGTAATGCACACAGGATGGGAGGGGGGTGAGTGAGATGAGCCATTCATACAGGATGGGAGGAGGGGGGTGAGTGAGATGAGCCATGCATACAGGATGGGAGGAGGGAGGTGAGTGAGATGAGCCATGCATACAGGATGGGAAGGGGGTGAGATGAGCCATGCATACTGGATGGGAGGAGGGGGGTGAGTGAGATGAGCCATGCATACAGGATGGGGGGGTGAGATGAGCCATGCATAAAGGATGGGGGGGTGAGATGAGCCATGCATACAGGATGGGGGGTGAGATGAGCCATGCATATAGGATGGGAGGGGGGTGAGATGAGCCATGCATACAGGATGGGAGGGGGAGATGAGCCATGCATACTGGATGGGAGGGGGAGATGAGCCATGCATACAGGATGGGAGGGGGTGAGATGAGCCATGCATACAGGATGGGAGGGGGGGTGAGATGAGCCATGTATACATAGAGTATGGAGCATCATGTGTGGCCATTATACAGTATAGAGCACTGTGTGGCCATTATACAGTATGGAGCATCATGTGTGGCCATTATACAGTATAGAGCACTGTGTGGCCATTATACAGTATGGAGCATCATGTGTGGCCATTATACAGTATAGAGCACTGTGTGGCCATTATACAGTATTGAGCATTATGTGGGGCCGTTATACAGTATGGAGCACTGTGTGGCTATTATACAGTATGGAGCATCATGTGTGGACATTATAGAGTATTGAGCATCATGTGTGGCCATTGTACAGTATAGAGCACTGTGTGGCCATTATACAGTATTGAGCATCATGTGGGGCCATTATACAGTATGGAGCACTGTGTGGCCATTATACAGTATAGAGCACTGTGTGGCCATTATACTATACGCAGCATCATGTTGGGCCATTATACAGTATTGAGCATTATATGGGGTCGTTATACAGTATGGAGCATCATGTGTGGCCATATTTTTTTTGCTTATAATTATTGTTTATGAAACAGTGTGATCAGCAGTACTAAATGGGTGTGGTTGGGGTGTGGCTATGGGTGTGACTAGTTGTGAAATGGGTGTGGTCAGAGGCATGGCCTAAAATTTGCCGCAGTGCGCTAAGCACGCCACAAACTTTGTCCCTCTTTCCCTTCTTCAAAAGTTGGGAGGTATGATACCGCATTTGCCAGATCGCAGCGAGTGTCGCATATGTCTGCAAATCCCATAGGGAATGAATGAAGCCGAATGCAGTGTTGCCGTAAGTGATCCGTTACGCGGCAGATGCGGAAAAACTGCCGGATCTGCTGCAAAAGGCTACTTTCACATCAGCGATTTTTGACAATGTCACTGCCGATAGTGTCATACTTACCAAAGGGGGAGGCCCTGAGGAGCAGCATGGACACGTTCGTGTGGCAAGGCGGCATGTAAGTATACCTGACTGATTGTCCTCTGTTTATTGTATCCTGACTGTACTATTCTTGCCTGTTCATTTCTTCACTTTGCTTATTTCTTTACCTTTTTGGTCTTGACTACTGTTTTTTCTTGACTAATTATTCTTGCCTGTTTTCTGTCTCTGTTGTTTTCTTTATTTTCCTTATTTTAATCTTTCCAACATTAATGTATTTCTTTCTTTTCTACATTCCAGAACGGGATGAGGACCTCATTAACAATGACATCCTCATCTCCCTGGTCCATGAGCAAGTCCCATTGTGGGACACCCGGATTCTGCAGCACTCGGACAACGTGACGATCCGGTGACTATGGAAAGAGGTGGCCCAAGCGATGATGGATGGCTGGGACAATGCACTGGCTCGGGTCAGCAAGGCATTTCGTAAGTATTGCAAAGCAGTGTGATGCAGCAGTGACCTTGGCCGGGATCACACAACTGTGTGTGATGAGAGAAACTCCTGAGAGTTTTTCTCATCACACACAGGTGTGTGTCCAGGGCCAAACGTGCCTTGTCCCTAACCTTTTTTTTTTTTTCAACAGTGCTCAAAGTCAGAACACGTTGGCGTTCGATGAAGGATCGCTTCAACAAGGACCTTCGACAAGAGAGCCGAGTTCCCAGTGGTTCTGGAGCAAGGACAAGAAAATAAAAGCATCATCGCATTCTGTCATTTTTGAGACCGGTCCTTGCCCAGAGAACGTAAGTGTTTTTGTGGTGCAATGGATTGTGTTGTATTGCCTAATCTGTATTTTTTGATTCCACAGGAGTTGGCGCTTTTACTATTGTAAATGTTTTTTACTAATGTTTTTTTTGTTCACAGCACCTGGAGCAGCACTCTTGACCCTGGTTCTGGAGCGGTCCTTCATCAAACAGCCACGGACCCATCCCAGCCATCCATCAGCGCAGCAGCAAGTGGGCCTGCAACACAGACTGGAGACCAGGAAGCTGGTCCATCAGGTTCACCCGGCAGTGGCAGAGGGCCTTGGACAGGTCACTCATACCCGAGTTTTTGCACTTGAGCTCGATCTTTCATGATGGACTCAAGGCGATGGGAGACAGACTGGACAGTGGCTTCAACCTTATGAATACACTTATCCAGGATGTCACCCGAAGCCTTGACCAAGTGAAAGCCGACCTCCAGAGGCCAGCACATCATTTTTTTAATCAAATAGAAAAAGGCATGTCGGAACACCTTACTCCTGATCTCCAGCTCAGTGTCATGCAGGCCTGCAATGCTGCTTACATGCAGGCTATGCAGCAGACTCGGTATTTTCAGCAGCCAGTGGTGGCATTTCCTCCTGTGCCAACACTGTCACGCTTAACCTCAATGTCGAGCTCTGCTGCATCCCACTGCAAGGCCACCACCATTCCAAGCACTGCCAGACACCACTACAGCACCACCTCCATGCCGAGTGCTGTTGGACAGCCCACCGCCACCTCCATGCCAACTGTTGCTCCTGCTTGGACATCCTCCACTGCCACCAGCATGCAGCAGCAGCACCCGGACCATGACAGGTCGGCCACCATCACCAGGTCCCAGCTGCAGCAGCACCCGGACCCTGGCTTGGTTTTCACCACCACCAGGATGCAGCAGTAGCACCTCACCTGGACCATGACAGGTCAGCCACCATCACCAGGTCCCAGCTGCTGCAGCAGCACCCGGACCCTGGCATGGCCTTCACCACCATCACCATGCAGCAGCAGCAGCACCCAGACCCTGGCATGGCCTTCACCACCACCACCATGCAGCAGCAGCAGCCGGACCCTGGCATGGCCTTCACCACCACCACCATGCAGCAGCACACGGACCATAACAGGTCGGCCACCATCACCGGGCCGCAAGAAATGAGCACACCGAGGCTCCCCAGACCGAAGCGCCGATCCCAAAAAGGGAAAAAGAAAAAACAGTGGACTATCGCCATCCCTCCCCCTCACCTCTCAATATGTCTGTGATGTCAGATTTGTCTCGCTCTTCCAGTGTGTCTCTGCCGTCCCATGCCTCTAGTACCTTCCCTGAACTCCCTGACCCCACTAGTTTAATTGCCCCTTCTCCTGCAATCCCTGCGTCGTCTTCAGCCAGCCAGGCCTCACAGTTACATACCCCCCAATTCCGTCACTCTACCCCAAGCCGGCGCAGTTAATTTTTTTTTTTTTTATAAATATCAATGTTTTTTGCCCCCAATACTGTTTGGTTATTTGTGTATTTCACCGCCGGCAACACACACCGTGCGCCGAATAAACACACTGCGCCGTACACTTTGTGGTTTTGCCACCTCATAGCTCCAGGAGTTATTAAGTAGAACACTGCAGCTTTGCTTCTTGTGCTTGGTATGGAGCTATGAGTTGTCAAAAACTAATATTATTTGTATTTTCTCCATAATCTCTTCAGTCTGCTTAATGTATGTGATGCAGACTGAAGAGACAATGGATGTAATACAAAGCAGATCTATACTCAACAGGTCATGTGTCATAAATGGTGAGTTCATGATGCATAAAACCCAGCATCCTGAACTCATTACTTCTGACACCTGACCTGGTGAGTATAGAACTGCCTTGGATAACCTCCATTTTCTCTTCAGTCTACGTAATCTATTTCACACAAACTGAAGAGACAATGGAGGTCATACAAGGCATATCTATACTCACCTGGACAGGTGTCAGAAATAGTGAATTCATGAGGCTGGGTTTTGTGCATCATGAATTCATTATTTCTGACACCTGACCTGGTGAGTATAGATCTGCTTTGTATTATACCTCCATCTTCTCCTCATTCTGCTTTCAATAGATAAAATGCAGAAGAGATTCAGGATGTAATGACGTCAACTACCATACCATTGACATCATAAGTGGTTTTTAGAGGAAAGACATGGGAGACTCTGAACAGGTATCAAAACACGTTGTTTATTAACAACAAATATTAGTAACATTTAAAACATAACTGGTACAGACCCAAACCCAACAGCACATTTTACACAATATTATCTTGCCATGCCACACGTCCGATATCAGAAACAAAATAGGCAGCAAATTGGTACCGCATGTGGGCAACTTCAGCAGTTGACCGCAGAGGGTGATGCTGGTAATCTGGCAATGAGTTTGCAACTGGTTCATCTAGTTCAATGTTGGATCGCTCTTTAGCCATTATGTAATTGTGGAGAACCACACAGGCTTTGACAACCTCATCGACTGTCTCCTTTTTTAGATTCATGGCTGTCCCAAGAATGCGCTATTTTGAGACAAGAATCCCAAAGGTACACTCTACTGTTCTTCTGGCCCTGGTCAGTCTGTAGTTAAAAATCCTTTTAGTGTGGTCCAAGTCCCGACTGGAATATAGCTTCAGTAGGTTTTCACACATATGAAAGGCCTCATCCCCAACCATAACAAATGGCATCGGTGGGCCTTGAGTGTTGGGGAGAGGTTGTGGCAGGGGAAAATTAATTTTTTTTCCATACAAACGTCAGCCCAGATCAGAGTTCTTGAAAGTCTGGGAGTCATTGCCAGGGCCAAAAGCTCCAATGTCCACGGCGATAAAGCGACAGCCCGCATCCGCTATTGCCATGAGCACTACAGAAAAATATTTCTTGTAGTTAAAGTACTCTGATCCAGATCTGGCAGGTTTGGTAATCTGTATGTGCTTTCCATCCACTGCTCCCAAACAGTTGGGGAAATTACACACACTCCAGAATTTTTCGGTAATTTCCATCCACATGTCCGCGGTGGGTAGGGGGATAAATTCATCCTGGAGAATATTCCACAAATCCCGGCAGGTGGAAATTCCAAGCCGGTACTGAAAGTGGAGCGATGATAAGCTCTCTCCGGTAGCCAGAAATCTAAAAGAAAAAAAATGAAAAAATTACGAACAATTCTATTTATAGTGGGGTTTTGCTAAACACATAAAGGACAATACAAATAATACATAGCAGAACAATAATAATTATGACAGGCATTTGTTTAGAATTATTACGTACCTTAGTGTGACCAGGAGACGTTCCTCTGCAGGAATCGCTCTACGGAGCTGTGTGTCCTGTCTCCGGATGGCTCCTTGGACACGACCAAGCAAATCCTGAAAAGTCTCTTGAGACATCCTGGTATATTCCGGGAATTTGTCCGGGTTGGCATTAAGCTCGCCATATAGCGTGTGATAGGCTCCACGGCTCTCCCGGACTTCAATAATGGGGTGTCTCTAATAACGCCGATGCCGTGTTCTTCTCTGTCTTTCTCGATTTCTTTGTTGCTCCCAAGCAAACGCACAGGCAAGAAACAGCTTTATACTTAAATCCAGGTTGAAATAAAAGCTATCCATTCGAAGATCCATCATGACACAGGATACAGTACCAAACAGTGAAGATTTCAGCTGACCAAGGGTCTATATATATATATCCCAAAACACACGCCCACTGTTGTCCCATTGGCGGTGTCTGTTTATCTAGATTTTTCTCCTGTAAAATTTTCCACCATGCTCACAGAAAACGCAAACGCATGCAAAACGCATGAAAAAGCATGTAAACGTTGCTTTTTTTTACCACATGCGTTACGCGTCTAAAAAATGCTGCGTTTGCACACGGTTTATCGTGCGTTTCAGGTTGCGGCATAAACTCTGCGGATTCTACCGCAAATGTGAAACTAGCCTAATTCATTTAATTTTGTGTTTACACCCACTTGAACATGACGTTGGCATAACTTTTATTATAAGATACACATTGGCCATTTTTTAGTCATGTGACACTTTTGACACAGAGTTAATTTTATCCACTTGGGATGCTTTCAATTCATTATGAATGTTTACAGATGCACTATGCACTTTATGGTTCATTTTTTATGAATTGGTATAAATCATTGTCACTGGATATACACTGTGTGCAGAATTATTAGGCAAGTTGTATTTTAGAGGATTATTTTTATTATTGATCAACAAGTATGTTCTCAATCAACCAGGGCCGGACTGGCCATTTGGCAATTCTGGCAAATGCCAGAAGGGCCTGTCTGGTCGTGGGCTGCCTTGTCTGCAACATTGTTAACAGAATCGGTGTTCTCAAGACAGACACCCATACTGTTAAGACTTGTGTCGGAGCACAAAGTCGCTGACTCCATCACTTACCCCAGCAGGCCATGGGTATCATTAGAAATATTGTTCTTGTAGTAAATCTTCCTTTCCTCCATCCAGGAAAAAATTTGTAACGTACCCCATCTAGTACTTGGGGACGGGGACAACATGGGCCTGTGTGATTTCAAATTCCAGGGCTGAACTTCAGCCCCAGTCCGTACCTGCAATCAACCCAAAAGACTCATAAATATCAAAGCTTAATATTTTTGGAAGTTGGAGTGTTTTTTTTTTTTTTTAGATTTGGCTATCTTAAGAGGATATCTTTTTGTGCAGGTAACTATTACTGTGCAGAATTATTAGGCAACTTGATAAAAACCGAATATATTCCCATCTCACTTGTTTATTTTCACCAGGTAAACCAATATAACTGCACAAAATTTAGAAATAAACATTTCTGACATGCAAAAACAAAACCCCCAAAAATGAGTGACCAATATAGCCACCTTTCTTTATGATGACACTCAGCAGCCTTCCATCCATAGATTCTGTCAGTTGCTTGATCTGTTTATGATCAACATCGCGTGCAGCAGCCACCACAGCCTCCCAGACACTGTTCAGAGAGGTGGACTGTTTTCCCTCCCTGTAGATCTCACATTTTATGAGGGACCACAGGTTCTCTATGGGGTTCAGATCAGGTGAACAAGGGGGCCATGTCATTATTTTTTCTTCTTTGAGACCTTTACTGGCCAGCCACGCTGTGGAGTAGTTGGAGGAATGTGATGGAGCATTGTCCTGCATGAAAATCATGTTTTTCTTGAACGATACCGGCTTCTTCCTGTACCACTGCTTGAAGAAGTTTTCTTCCAGAAACTGGCAGTAGGTCTGGGAGTTGAGCTTCACTTCATCCTCAACCCGAAAAGGTCCCACAAGTTCATCTTTGATGATACCAGCCCATACCAGTACCCCACCTCCACCTTGCTGGCGTCTGAATCGGAGTGGAGCTCTCTGCCCTTTACTGATCCAGCCTCTGGCTCATCCATCTGGCCCATCAAGAGTCACTCTCATTTCATCAGTCCATAAAACCTTTGAAAAGTCAGTCTTAAGATATTTCTTGGCCCAGTCTTGACGTTTTATCTTATGTTTCTTGTTCAGAGGTGGTCGTTTTTCAGCCTTCCTTACCTTGGCCATGTCCCTGAGTATCGCACACCTTGTGCTTTTTGTTACTCCAGTAACGTTGCAGCTCTGAAATATGGCAAAACTGGTGGCAAATGGCATCTTGGCAGCTTTACGCTTGATTTTCCTCAATTCATGGGCAGTTATTTTGCGCCTTTTTTGCCCAACATGCTTCTTGCGACCCTGTTGCCTATTTGCCATGAAATGCTTGATTGTTCGGTGATAACGCTTCAAAAGTTTGGCAATTTAAAGACTGCTGCATCCCTCTGCAAGACATCTCACAATTTGGGTCTTTTCAGAGCCCGTTAAATCTCTCTTCTGACCCATTTTGCCAAAGGAAAGGAAGTTGCCAAATAATTAAGCACACCTTATATAGGGTTCTGATGTAATTAGACAACACCCCTCCTCATTACAGAGATGCACATCACCTGATTTACTTAATTGGTAGTTGGCTCTCAAGTCTGAACAGCTTGGAGTAGGACAACATGTATAAAAAGTATCATGTGATCAAAATACAACTTGCCTAATAATTCTGCACACAGTGTATATTCTCTTCTTTGAAGGTTTTTTTTTTTTCATTTTTTTGAGTACTCTATGAGCACGCCATTTTTTTATATTTTGTGATTACATTCTCCCGTTCTCCTTTTTATTCCTATTGCTTGAACATTCCATTTTATTATCTAAAAACACAATAAAGATTTATTTTTAAACTTTACACTTTGCATTTTATCGTCTTTCCTCATACCAGCAATTGAGGATGTGCATACAAATTCCTTGACGGTTTTTGCCCTACTCTTTATAAGACTGTGATAATTTATGCTATTTACATGAACTGATGCAAACCCTCAAAAACACAACTGAAATTCCTGGTTATGGGGTATCAAAATACCAAAAATGATGGGGGGGGGGGGGGAATACTTTTGCAAGCAGCAGTATATACTACACTTTCTTTATACATCAGCTGAGTGTACTAGAGTTACCTTAGGCATTACCTAGTAGTACCCACACATCAGCATCAGTACCTATAACACTATACATTAGTTACATTACAATCTATACATATTACATCTCACATGACACCATAAAATGCAGTAAAAACGCATGACAGCATTCACACCACAATTCTTGTTTTCAGGGTAGGAGCGCAACAGTTTCTGTCACAGCCTTACAGGGGCTTGGTGCCAAATGGCATGGCCTCCCCCAATCCTCTTCCACAGTACATTCCAGTTGTAAAAGTATCTGCATTTTTGTATTCAGACACTGTGGAAACTATGGTTCATAAGGGTGGAAGGTATAATTCATAAGGGGGGACAGTATAGCGTTTATATTTCATAAGGCGGACAGTGCTGCCATTATTGTATATAAGGGGGACAATTTGGAGAATATATTTTGTAGGAGTAGACAGTGTAGAGGTTATGTACCATAAGAGGGACAGTGTGGGAGTCATTTTTGTGCAGAGAGTGCAGTGTGTGCAATTATTTATTCAGAGCCCAGAGTTCAGTATGAGCAGTTATTTTTATTGAGACAGCAATAAAAAGACTGTTATTTTAAAGGGAACCTGTCACCCCGTTTTTTCCGTATGAGATAAAAATACCATTAAATAGGGCCTGAGCTGTGCGTTACAATAGTGTATTTTGTGATGGAGATCGCGGCGGCCATTTTCCTGAAGCCGAGATGCGAACTCGGCTTCAGGAAAATGGCCGCCGCGATCTCCATCTGCGCACGCGCGGCATCCCGCGGCCATTTTCCTGAAGCCCCGAGCAGCAGAGCGCTCCATCTGCGCACGCGTGGCCTCAGGAAGATGGCCGCCCCCACCGATCACCAGGGAAATAGCGCAGATCGCGCTCTTTTTCCTAACCTGTGCAGTGGATTCGGCAGTTGGGCATGCGCAAACACTACGCCACCAACGGAAAAATAAGCAAGATCTGGGGGAAGAAACAGCGATGTCACCACGCCCATTTGACCAGACCAGCCTGATTGACAGGTGAAAACGGCGACTTTGGAAACGTATTTTGGCAGCATAGGTGGGGAATCAGGGTACACAAAATACACTATTGTAACGCACAGCTCAGGCCCTATTTAACGGTATTTTTATCTCATACGGAAAAAACAGGGTGACAGGTTCCCTTTAAGGGCACTGTGTTAAGATTTTTTTTGCAAAAGACCGACAAAAGAGAAGTTTGCAGAGATGGACTGTGGAGCGCCCCCAGACGCAGGGCTGCGGGGTACTCGGTACCGGGCCTCTCTGTCTCAGTCCTGGGGTTATGAAGGAACAGATGAATGACCTCGGGGAGACCAAAACATCCAACACTGCGGAGACACCATCACGTGTTTCTCAACGCAGTGATCCAGAACACTGCCCCCATCCCTTATGGGAAATATGCAAACGCATGTAAAGTAAGCTGCGGAGACACCATCACGTGTTTCTCAACGCAAGCAATGAATAGCCAGGCCTTTCTCCGGGAAGGAACAACCACGGGAAGGGCAGCATCCAATAAAGGAGAATATCCAATAGAGGAAGACCACCTATGCCAAGCATGGTATCCATCCACAAACAGCTGTTTCGGGGTTTTTGCCCCTCATCAGTGTGGAGTAGGAAACTGGCTATTAGGAGCAGTGCCTGGTGAAAGGCTATGAAGGAACAGATGAATGACCTCGGGGAGACCAAAACATCCAACACTGCGGAGACACCATCACGTGTTTCTCAACGCAGTGATCCAGAACACTGCCCCCATCCCTTATGGGAAATATGCAAACGCATGTAAAGTAAGCTGCGGAGACACCATCATGTGTTTCTCAACGCAAGCAATGAATACTAGGCACTGCTCCTAATAGCCAGTTTCCTACTCCACACTGATGAGGGGCAAAAACCCCGAAACAGCTGTTTGTGGATGGATACCATGCTTGGCATAGGTGGTCTTCCTTTATTGGATATTCTCCTTTATTGGATGCTGCCCTTCCCGTGGTTGTTCCTTCCCGGAGAAAGGCCTGGCTATTCATTGCTTGCGTTGAGAAACACGTGATGGTGTCTCCGCAGCTTACTTTACATGCGTTTGCATATTTCCCATAAGGGATGGGGGCAGTGTTCTGGATCACTGCGTTGAGAAACACGTGATGGTGTCTCCGCAGTGTTGGATGTTTTGGTCTCCCCGAGGTCATTCATCTGTTCCTTCATAGCCTTTCACCAGGCACTGCTCCTAATAGCCAGTTTCCTACTCCACACTGATGAGGGGCAAAAACCCCGAAACAGCTGTTTGTGGATGGATACCATGCTTGGCATAGGTGGTCTTCCTTTATTGGATATTCTCCTTTATTGGATGCTGCCCTTCCCATGGTTGTTCCTTCCCGGAGAAAGGCCTGGCTATTCATTGCTTGCGTTGAGAAACACGTGATGGTGTCTCCGCAGCTTACTTTACATGCGTTTGCATATTTCCCATAAGGGATGGGGGCAGTGTTCTGGATCACTGCGTTGAGAAACACGTGATGGTGTCTCCGCAGTGTTGGATGTTTTGGTCTCCCCGAGGTCATTCATCTGTTCCTTCATAGCCTTTCACCAGGCACTGCTCCTAATAACCAGTTTCCTACTCCACACTGATGAGGGGCAAAAACCCCGAAACAGCTGTTTGTGGATGGATACCATGCTTGGCATAGGTGGTCTTCCTTTATTGGATATTCTCCTTTATTGGATGCTGCCCTTCCCATGGTTGTTCCTTCCCGGAGAAAGGCCTGGCTATTCATTGCTTGCGTTGAGAAACACGTGATGGTGTCTCCGCAGCTTACTTTACATGCGTTTGCATATTTCCCATAAGGGATGGGGGCAGTGTTCTGGATCACTGCGTTGAGAAACACGTGATGGTGTCTCCGCAGTGTTGGATGTTTTGGTCTCCCCGAGGTCATTCATCTGTTCCTTCATAGCCTTTCACCAGGCACTGCTCCTAATAACCAGTTTCCTACTCCACACTGATGAGGGGCAAAAACCCCGAAACAGCTGTTTGTGGATGGATACCATGCTTGGCATAGGTGGTCTTCCTTTATTGGATATTCTCCTTTATTGGATGCTGCCCTTCCCTTGGTTGTTCCTTCCCGGAGAAAGGCCTGGCTATTCATTGCTTGCGTTGAGAAACACGTGATGGTGTCTCCGCAGTTTACTTTACATCAGTCCTGGGGTTGTCACGGTGGCTAGACCCGGTCCGTGACCCTGCTAAGGGGCGACCAATGAAAGATGTGATGATGATGCGTGGTGCAAGGTGCGATGAATAACGAGGACACAGGGTTGCAGTCTCTTTACCTCTTTACTGAAGGCTTCGGCATCCGCAATCCAGAGCACTGCTAACAGGGCTGGCTGAGACCGGCCGGTCCGAAGGCACATCCAGAGTTCCCTTTGCAGGTGGAAATCAGTGCCTACCTTCTAGCGCCTGTGTGTTGTAGTACCTCCCTGCTGAGCACCACGGGATAGTCCTCACAACTGTTGTGTCTGTTTCTGATGTTCTTCCTCACAACTATCGTTTCTTTTCTGATGTTCTTCTCCGTCCCCCAGATGATATGGCTAGGACGCACCCGTATGACGGGTAGGCCTGGAGTTATTCTGGGACCCTAGAGTCGCCCCTCTCCCACAATTGACTCCTATGTCTGCTTAGGTGATTTAGGTGAGACAGCCAACCTATAATTAACTGTCCTGCCGCTGTTTGAAGTAATGCTTAGAGCCCAATACTTCCTCGGCGTTCCGGCCACCGGCTACGCGCCTCAGTAGGATGTTGCCATGATCTTAAGGCACGAATCCTACTGGTTCTATTCTCCTTTGTGCGGTGATCTCGTTTCTCACTTCTCCACAATAAACCTCGCTTCGTGTCCTTTCTTAGGATGCCACTGCAACGGGTGCAGACGCGGCTCCGTAACGTTCTGTCCTTTTCGCTAGGCTGCTGTCAGGATCCCACCCCTGACAGAGACCCCCCTGAATCTTCCCCGCAACACCCTCTGCCACAGGATGTTGCCTGGGCAAAACCCAGTCAGCTTCTCCCTAACTTCCTATCCAACCCCCAGTTTTACCAGATTGTGAGGAGTGGCCTAATACATAGAACCCTTTTCTCCCCCTGGAGGCCAGAGTGTGAAGTGTAATGTGTGACTGTGATACCTGGTCAGGTGAACTCCTTTAGTGCCATCAGACGTACCATCACTCCCCTTAGTGGCGGAGCGTCAGTACTGCAACGACCAGGACTCTGGGGCGCTGCAACTGCAGCTGTGAAAAGTCATCATGCCATCTGCACCAGATAAAGAAGAAAGGGATGAGTGTTATGATCCTTAGTGGTTGAGGATCACAAATTACTCCAGCTAAGTAACAAACATAGGACAAGCTCTAGGGAGGTGGCAAACTGGACTGACCGCAAATCTGAACCTATCCAAACACACTATAAGTAGCCGGTGAACGTGCCTAAAAAATCCTAGACGTCTCGAGCCAGCCTAAGGAACTAACTACCCCTAGAGAGAAAGAAAGACCTCTCTTGCCTCCAGAGAAATAATCCCCAAAGATATAGAAGCCCCCAACAAATAATAACGGTGAGGTAAGAGGAAGGCACATACACAGGGGTGAAAGCAGATTCAGCAAATGAGGCCCACTAATACTAGATAGCAGAAAATAGAAAAGGGAATCTATGCGGTCAGTAAAAAACCCTTACAAAATATCCACTCTGAGATTTCAAGAACCCCCGCACCAACTAACGGTGTGGGGGGAGAAACTCATTCCCCTAGAGCAACCAGCAAGCGAGGAAATCACATTTTAGCGAGCTGGACTAAAAACATAATGAACACTGATAATCAAAAAATGATCAACAAAAACTTAGCTTGTCTTGGAGAGACTGGGAGCAAGGTAGACACCAGGAATCTGAAGAGCACTGAATACATTGATAGCAGGCAAGGAACTGAGTATCCAGGTGAGTTAAATAGGAAACCAACCAAGGATAACGAACCAGCCGACGCCGCCAACCTGCAGAAAGACAACACTACACAGTACCGCTTGTGACCACTAGAGGGAGCCCAAAAATAGAGTTCACAACAGTACCCCCCCCTTGAGGAGGGGTCACCGAACCCTCATCAAGACCCCCAGGGCGATCAGGATGAGCCGCGTGGAAGGCACGAACAAAATCGGCCGCATGAACATCAGAGGCGACAACCCAGGAATTATCCTCCTGACCATAGCCCTTCCACTTAACCAAATACTGAAGCCTCCGTCTAGAGATACGAGAATCCAAAATCTTCTCCACCACGTACTCCAATTCGCCCTCGACCAGCACCGGAGCAGGAGGCTCAATAGAAGGAACCACAGGTACCACATACCTCCGCAACAAAGACCTATGGAACACATTATGAATGGCAAACGATGCTGGGAGATCCAAACGAAAAGACACCGGGTTAAGGATTTCCAAGATCTTATAAGGACCGATGAAGCGAGGCTTGAATTTAGGAGAGGAGACCTTCATAGGAACATACCGAGAAGACAGCCACACCAAATCCCCAACACGAAGTCGGGGACCCACACCGCGGCGGCGGTTGGCAAAGCGCTGAGCCTTCTCCTGTGACAACCTCAAATTGTCCACCACATGGTTCCAAGTCTGCTGCAACCTATCCACCACAGAATCCACCCCAGGACAATCAGAAGGCTCAATCTGACCCGAGGAAAAACGAGGATGGAAACCAGAATTGCAGAAAAAAGGCGAAACCAAAGTAGCAGAACTAGCCCGATTATTAAGGGCAAACTCGGCCAATGGCAAAAAAGTCACCCAATCATCCTGATCAGCAGAAACAAAACATCTCAAATAAGTTTCCAACGTTTGATTAGTTCGCTCGGTTTGGCCATTAGTCTGAGGATGGAAGGCCGACAAAAAAGACAAATCAATGCCCATCTTAGCACAAAAAGTCCGCCAAAACCTGGACACAAACTGGGATCCTCTATCAGACACAATATTTTCAGGAATGCCGTGCAAGCGAACCACATTCTGAAAAAATAGAGGAACCAAATCGGAGGAAGAAGGCAACTTAGG
This sequence comes from Ranitomeya variabilis, assembly GCF_051348905.1. Lineage (NCBI taxonomy): Eukaryota > Metazoa > Chordata > Amphibia > Anura > Dendrobatidae > Ranitomeya > Ranitomeya variabilis. Next base: position 82,652,673 of record NC_135236.1, read on the forward strand.
CAAGGGCACCAAATGGACCATCTTGGAAAAACGATCACACACCACCCAGATGACAGACATTTTCTGAGATACTGGAATATCCGAAATAAAATCCATGGAAATGTGCGTCCAAGGCCTTTTCGGAACAGGCAAAGGCAAAAGCAAACCGCTGGCACGAGAACAGCAAGGCTTAGCCCGAGCACAAATCCCACAAGACTGCACAAAGGACCGCACATCCCACGACAAGGAAGGCCACCAGAAGGACCTAGCCAACAAATCTCTGGTACCAAAAATCCCAGGATGACCCGCCAACACCGAAGAATGAACCTCGGAAATAACTCTGCTGGTCCATCTATCCGGGACAAACAGTCTCTCTGGTGGACAACGGTCAGTTCTATCCGCCTGACATTTCTGCAGCACTCGTCGCAAATCTGGGGAAATGGCAGACAAAATTACTCCCTCTCTGAGAATACCAACCGGCTCAGAAACTCCCGGAGAGTCAGGCACAAAACTCCTAGAAAGTGCAACAGCTTTCACGTTCTTCGAACCAGGCAGGTATGAGACCACGAAGTTGAAACGGGAGAAAAACAACAACCAACGAGCCTGTCTAGGATTCAGGCGCTTGGCAGATTCAAGGTAAATCAGATTTTTGTGATCAGTCAAGACCACCACACGATGTTTAGCTCCTTCGAGCCAATGTCGCCACTCCTCAAATGCCCACTTCATAGCCAACAACTCCCGATTACCAACATCATAATTCCGCTCGGCAGGCGAAAACTTTCTTGAAAAGAAAGCACATGGCTTCATCACAGAGCCATCAGAGCTTCTCTGCGACAAAACAGCCCCTGCTCCAATCTCAGAAGCATCAACCTCGACCTGGAAGGGGAGAGAGACATGTGGCTGACATAAGACTGGAGCTGAAGAAAACCGGTGCTTCAGCTCCCGAAAGGCCTCCACGGCCGCAGGAGACCAATTAGTCACATCAGAACCCTTCTTGGTCAAATCCGTCAAAGGTTTAACCACGCTAGAAAAATTAGCAATGAAACGACGGTAAAAATTAGCAAAACCCAAGAACTTCTGAAGACTCTTAACAGACGTGGGCTGAGTCCAGTCATGAATAGCCTGGACCTTGACTGGGTCCATCTCCACAGTAGAAGGAGAAAAAATAAAACCCAAAAAGGAGACCTTCTGTACTCCGAAGAGGCATTTTGAGCCCTTCACAAATAAAGCATTAGCACGCAGGACCTGAAACACCATCCTGACCTGCTTCACATGGGACTCCCAATCATCAGAAAAGACCAAAATGTCATCCAGATAAACAATCATAAATGTATCCAGAAATTCTCGGAAGATGTCATGCATGAAGGACTGAAACACAGAAGGAGCATTAGAGAGTCCAAAAGGCATCACTAAGTACTCAAAATGGCCTTCGGGAGTATTAAATGCTGTTTTCCATTCATCTCCCTGCTTAATGCGCACAAGGTTATACGCACCACGGAGATCTATCTTGGTGAACCAACTGGCACCCTTAATCCGAGCAAACAAATCAGACAATAGTGGCAAAGGATACTGAAATTTGACTGTGATTTTATTCAGAAGACGATAATCTATACAAGGTCTCAAAGAACCGTCCTTCTTGGCCACAAAAAAAAATCCTGCACCAAGAGGGGAAGAGGATGGGCGAATATGTCCCTTCTCCAAAGACTCCTTTATATAACTCCGCATCGTGGCATGCTCTGGTATAGACAAATTAAAAAGTCGTCCCTTAGGGAATTTACTACCAGGAATTAAATTTATAGCACAGTCACAATCCCTATGAGGGGGCAGGGCACTGGACCTGGGCTCATCAAATACATCCTGGTAGTCAGACAAAAACTCAGGGACCTCAGAAGGAGTGGAAGAAGCAATAGACGCCATGAATTCCCTGACAACCCCAACTAGACACAGACATAGCTTTCCAATCTAAAACTGGATTATGAGCTTGCAGCCATGGCAGACCCAAAACGACAACATCATGCAAATTATGCAGAACAAGAAAGCGAATCACCTCCTGATGTACGGGAGTCATGCACATGGTCATTTCCGTCCAATACTGAGGCTTATTCTCAGCCAATGGCGTAGCATCAATTCCCCTCAGAGGAATAGGAAATTCCAAAGGCTCCAGGACAAAACCACAGCGCCTGGCAAACGACAAATCCATCAGATTCAGGGCAGTACCCGAATCCACAAAAGCCATAACCGGGTAGGACGACAAAGAACAAATCAAAGTAACAGACAAAATAAATTTAGGCTGTATAGTACCAATGGTGACAGGTTTAGCGATTTTTTTAAGCGTTTAGAGCATGCTGAGATAACATGAGTAGAATCACCACAGTAAAAGCACAACCCATTTTGACGTCTATGACTTTGTCGCTCAATTCTGGTCAGAGTTCGGTCACATTGCATAGACTCAGGTCTCTGTTCAGAAAATACCGCCAAAGGATGAGCAGATTTGCGCTCCCGCAAACGCCGATCAACCTGAATGGCTAAAGCCATAAAATCACTCAGACTTGTAGGGGTGGGAAACCCCACCATAACATTCTTAACGGCCTCAGAAAGACCTTCTCTGAAATTTGCAGCCAGGGCACACTCATTCCATTGAGTAAGCACCGACCATTTCCGAAATTTTTGACAATACACCTCTGCTTCATCCTGACCTTGAGAGATAGCCAGCAACGCTTTTTCTGCCTGATTCTCCAGATTAGGCTCCTCATAAAGCAGTCCAAGAGCCAGAAAAAATGCATCTACATTAAGCAATGCAGGATCTCCTGGCGCCAGAGAGAAAGCCCAATCTTGCGGGTCGCCACGCAACAAGGAGATAACAATTTTAACTTGCTGAGCGGAATCACCAGAGGAACGAGGTCTGTCATGATCTCAATGGCAAGAGAACATAGCATAAGTATATATAGGAACTAGCTCTTGGAAGATGGGAACTGAGCTGACCATGAACTAAACCTAACACACAACTAGCAGTGGCCGGGTAGCATGCCTACGTTGATTCTAGATGCCCAGCACCAGCCGGAGGACTAAATAAAGCTAGCAGAGGAAAATATTAGTCCTAGCTCACCTCTAGAGAAATACCCCGAAAGGAGACAGAGGCCCCCCACATGTATTGGCGGTGAGTTGAGATGAAATAACAAACGTAGTATGAAAATAGGTTTAGCAAATTTGAGGTCCACTTACTACATAGCAGAAGACAGAAAGGACACTTTCATGGTCAGCTGAAAACCCTATCAAAAACACCATCCAGAAATTACTTTAAAACTCTGGCATTAACTCATAACACCAGAGTGGCAATTCCTGTTCACAAGAGCTTTCCAGACACAGTAACGAAACTACAGCTGTGAACTGGAACGAAAATGCAAAAACAAACATGGACAAGAGTCCAACTTATCTAGTAGTTGTCTAGGAGCAGGAACAAGCACAGAGAGGCTTCTGATAACATTGTTGACCGGCAAGCAACTAACAGAGCAGCAAGGTTATATAGCGACTCCCACATCTTGATGGGAACAGGTGAACAGAGAAGATGAAGACACCAGTTCAATTCCACCAGTAGCCACCGGGGGAGCCCAGAATCCAAATTCACAACAGTACCCCCCCCTCAAGGAGGGGGCACCGAACCCTCACCAGAACCACCAGGGCGATCAGGATGGGCCCTATGAAAGGCACGAACCAGATCGGAGGCATGAACATCAGATGCATTCACCCAAGAATTATCCTCCTGGCCGTATCCCTTCCACTTGACCAGATACTGGAGTCTCCGTCTGGAAACACGAGAGTCTAAGATTTTCTCCACAACGTACTCCAACTCACCCTCAACCAACACCGGAGCAGGAGGCTCAACGGAAGGCACAACCGGTACCTCATACCTGCGCAATAATGACCGATGAAAAACGTTATGAATAGAAAAGGATGCAGGGAGGTCCAAACGGAAGGAAACAGGGTTAAGAATCTCCAATATCTTATACGGGCCGATAAACCGAGGCTTAAACTTAGGAGAAGAGACCCTCATAGGGACAAAACGAGAAGACAACCACACCAAATCCCCAACAGAAAGCCGAGGACCAACACGACGGTGGCGGTTGGCAAAAAGCTGAGTCTTCTCCTGGGACAACCTCAAATTGTCCACCACCTGCCCCCAGATCTGATGCAATCTCTCCACCACAGCATCCACTCCAGGACAATCCGAAGATTCCACCTGACCAGAGGAAAATCGAGGATGAAACCCCGAATTACAGAAAAACGGGGACACCAAAGTGGCAGAGCTGGCCCGATTATTGAGAGCGAACTCCGCCAATGGCAAAAAAGCAACCCAATCATCCTGGTCAGCAGACACAAAACACCTCAGATATGTCTCCAGGGTCTGATTAATCCGCTCGGTCTGGCCATTCGTCTGAGGATGGAAAGCGGACGAAAAAGATAAATCTATGCCCATCCTAGCACAGAATGCCCGCCAAAATCTAGACACGAATTGGGTCCCTCTGTCAGAAACGATATTCTCAGGAATACCATGCAAACGAACAACATTTTGAAAAAACAGAGGAACCAACTCGGAAGAAGAAGGTAACTTGGGCAGAGGAACCAAATGGACCATCTTAGAAAAACGGTCACACACCACCCAGATGACAGACATCTTCTGAGAAACAGGCAGATCTGAAATAAAATCCATCGAGATGTGCGTCCAAGGCCTCTTAGGAATAGGCAAGGGCAACAACAATCCACTAGCCCGAGAACAACAAGGCTTGGCCCGAGCACAAACGTCACAAGACTGCACAAAGCCTCGCACATCTCGTGACAGGGAAGGCCACCAGAAGGACCTTGCCACCAAATCCCTGGTACCAAAAATGCCAGGATGACCTGCCAACGCAGAAGAATGAACCTCAGAGATGACTCTACTGGTCCAATCATCAGGAACAAACAGTTTATCAGGTGGGCAACGATCAGGTCTATCCGCCTGAAACTCCTGCAAGGCCCGCCGCAGGTCTGGAGAAACGGCTGACAATACCACTCCATCCTTAAGGATACCTGTGGGCTCAGAGTTACCAGGCGAGTCAGGCTCAAAACTCCTAGAAAGGGCATCCGCCTTAACATTCTTAGAACCCGGTAGGTATGACACCACAAAATTAAACCGAGAGAAAAATAATGACCAGCGCGCCTGTCTAGGATTCAGGCGCCTGGCGGTCTCAAGATAAATCAAATTTTTGTGGTCAGTCAATACCACCACCTGATGTCTGGCCCCCTCAAGCCAATGGCGCCACTCCTCAAAAGCCCACTTCATGGCCAAAAGCTCCCGATTCCCAACATCATAATTCCGCTCAGCGGGCGAAAATTTACGGGAAAAGAAGGCACAAGGCCTCATCACGGAGCAGTCAGAACTTTTCTGCGACAACACTGCCCCAGCTCCGATCTCAGAAGCGTCGACCTCAACCTGAAAAGGTAGAGCAACATCAGGCTGACGCAACACAGGGGCAGAGGAAAAACGGCGCTTAAGCTCCCGAAAGGCCTCCACAGCATCAGGGGACCAATCAGCAACATCAGCACCCTTCTTAGTCAAATCGGTCAATGGCTTAGCAATATCCGAAAAACCAGCAATAAATCGACGATAAAAGTTAGCAAAGCCCAAAAATTTCTGAAGACTCTTAAGAGAAGAGGGCTGCGTCCAATCACAAATAGCTTGAACCTTGACAGGATCCATTTCAATGGAAGAGGGGGAAAAAATATATCCCAAAAAGGAAATCCTCTGTACCCCAAAAACACACTTAGAACCCTTCACACACAAAGAATTAGACCGCAAAACCTGAAAAACCCTCCTGACTTGCTGGACATGAGAGTCCCAGTCATCCGAAAAAATCAGAATATCATCCAGATACACAATCATAAATTTATCCAAATAATCGCGAAAAATATCATGCATAAAGGACTGGAAAACTGACGGAGCATTTGAAAGACCAAAAGGCATCACTAAATACTCAAAGTGGCCCTCGGGCGTATTAAATGCGGTTTTCCACTCATCCCCCTGCCTGATTCGCACCAAATTATACGCCCCACGAAGGTCAATCTTAGAGAACCACTTGGCCCCCTTTATGCGAGCAAACAAATCAGTCAGCAACGGCAATGGGTATTGATATTTAACAGTGATTTTATTCAAAAGCCGATAATCAATACATGGTCTCAAAGAGCCGTCTTTTTTTGACACAAAGAAAAAACCGGCTCCTAAGGGAGATGACGATGGACGAATATGTCCCTTTTCCAAGGACTCCTTTATATATTCTCGCATAGCAGCATGTTCAGGCACAGACAGATTAAATAAACGACCCTTTGGGTATTTACTACCCGGGATTAAATCTATGGCACAATCGCACTCTCGGTGCGGAGGTAACGAATCAAGCTTGGATTCTTCAAAGACGTCACGATAGTCAGACAGGAACTCAGGAATTTCAGAGGGAATGGATGATGAAATGGAAACCACAGGTACATCCCCATGAGCCCCCTTACATCCCCAGCTCAACACAGACATAGCTCTCCAGTCGAGGACTGGGTTGTGAGATTGCAGCCAAGGCAATCCTAGCACCAAATCATCATGTAGATTATGCAGCACCAGAAAGCGAATAATCTCCTGGTGATCCGGATTAATACGCATAGTTACTTGTGTCCAGTATTGTGGTTTATTATTAGCCAATGGGGTGGAGTCAATCCCCTTCAGAGGAATAGGAGTCTCCAAAGGCTCTAAATCATACCCACAGCGTTTGGCAAAGGACCAATCCATAAGACTCAAAGCGGCGCCAGAGTCGACATAGGCGTCCGTGGTAATAGATGACAAAGAGCAAATCAGGGTCACAGATAGAATAAATTTAGACGGTAAGGTGCAAATGGAAACAGATTTACCAAGCTTTTTAGTGCGCTTAGAGCATGCTGATATAACATGAGTAGAATCACCACAATAGAAACACAACCCATTTTTCCGTCTAAAATTCTGCCGCTCGCTTCGGGACAGAATTCTATCACACTGCATACTCTCTGGCGACTTCTCAGTGGACACCGCCAGATGGTGCACTGGTTTGCGCTCCCGCAAACGCCTATCGATCTGAATAGCCATTGTCATGGACTCATTCAGACCCGCAGGCACAGGGAACCCCACCATAACATCCTTAATGGCATCAGAGAGACCCTCTCTGAAAGTCGCCGCCAGGGCGCACTCATTCCACTGAGTAAGCACAGACCATTTACGGAATCTTTGGCAGTAAATTTCCGCTTCATCTTGCCCCTGAGATAGGGACATCAAAGTTTTTTCTGCCTGAAGCTCCAAATGAGGTTCGTCATAAAGCAACCCCAAGGCCAGAAAAAACGCATCCACATTGAGCAACGCAGGATCCCCTGGTGTCAATGAAAAAGCCCAGTCTTGAGGGTCGCCCCGGAGCAAGGAAATCACAATCCTGACCTGCTGTGCAGGGTCTCCGGCAGAGCGAGATTTCAGGGACAAAAATAATTCGCAATTATTTCGAAAATTCTGAAACCCGGATCTATTCCCCGAGAAAAATTCCGGCAAAGGAATTCTCGGCTCAGATACAGGTGCATGACAAACAAAATCTTGCAAATTTTGTACCTTCGTGGCGAGATTATTCAAACCTGCAGTTACACTCTGAAGATCCATTACAAACAGGTGGACCCAGAGCCATTCAAGGGTTAAGAGGAGGTAAGAAGCAGCTAGACAGCAATTAAGGGCTAGACAGCAAAACTCTGAAGGGAAAAAAAAAAAATTTCCCTTCAACACTTCTTTTTCTCCTGCTTCAGCCCAAACAATTAACACTTTGTGGGCCGGTCAAACTGTCATGATCTCAATGGCAAGAGAACATAGCATAAGTATATATAGGAACTAGCTCTTGGAAGATGGGAACTGAGCTGACCATGAACTAAACCTAACACACAACTAGCAGTGGCCGGGTAGCATGCCTACGTTGATTCTAGATGCCCAGCACCAGCCGGAGGACTAAATAAAGCTAGCAGAGGAAAATATTAGTCCTAGCTCACCTCTAGAGAAATACCCCGAAAGGAGACAGAGGCCCCCCACATGTATTGGCGGTGAGTTGAGATGAAATAACAAACGTAGTATGAAAATAGGTTTAGCAAATTTGAGGTCCACTTACTACATAGCAGAAGACAGAAAGGACACTTTCATGGTCAGCTGAAAACCCTATCAAAAACACCATCCAGAAATTACTTTAAAACTCTGGCATTAACTCATAACACCAGAGTGGCAATTCCTGTTCACAAGAGCTTTCCAGACACAGTAACGAAACTACAGCTGTGAACTGGAACGAAAATGCAAAAACAAACATGGACAAGAGTCCAACTTATCTAGTAGTTGTCTAGGAGCAGGAACAAGCACAGAGAGGCTTCTGATAACATTGTTGACCGGCAAGCAACTAACAGAGCAGCAAGGTTATATAGCGACTCCCACATCTTGATGGGAACAGGTGAACAGAGAAGATGAAGACACCAGTTCAATTCCACCAGTAGCCACCGGGGGAGCCCAGAATCCAAATTCACAACAGAGGTCTCAGAGATAGAAATAACTTACAATTATTCTTAAAATTTAGAAACCTAGATCTATCTCCAGAAAACAACTCAGGAATGGGTATCTTTGGTTCTGACATAGGGCTATGAATAACAAAATCCTGAATACTTTGCACCCGTGCAGTAAGATGATCCACACTAGAAGTCAGAGTCTGAACATTCATGTCTGCAGCTGAGCTCAAAACCACCCAGAGTTCAAGGGGATGAAAGAAGCTAAACAAACTGCAGCAAAGGAAAAGCGGGAGGAGAAAAAAAAAAAAAAATGTACTCAGGTCTTCTTTTTATCCCACTTCTGCGATGCATTAAACACTTTTTGGCCTGCTATACTGTTATGATCCTTAGTGGTTGAGGATCACAAATTACTCCAGCTAAGTAACAAACATAGGACAAGCTCTAGGGAGGTGGCAAACTGGACTGACCGCAAATCTGAACCTATCCAAACACACTAGAAGTAGCCGGTGAACATGCCTAAAAAATCCTAGACGTCTCGAGCCAGCCTAAGGAACTAACTACCCCTAGAGAGAAAGAAAGACCTCTCTTGCCTCCAGAGAAATAATCCCCAAAGATATAGAAGCCCCCAACAAATAATAACGGTGAGGTAAGAGGAAGGCACATACACAGGGGTGAAAGCAGATTCAGCAAATGACGCCCACTAATACTAGATAGCAGAAAATAGAAAAGGGAATCTATGCGGTCAGTAAAAAACCCTTACAAAATATCCACTCTGAGATTTCAAGAACCCCCGCACCAACTAACGGTGTGGGGGGAGAAACTCATTCCCCTAGAGCAACCAGCAAGCGAGGAAATCACATTTTAGCGAGCTGGACTAAAAACATAATGAACACTGATAATCAAAAAATGATCAACAAAAACTTAGCTTGTCTTGGAGAGACTGGGAGCAAGGTAGACACCAGGAATCTGAAGAGCACTGAATACATTGATAGCAGGCAAGGAACTGAGTATCCAGGTGAGTTAAATAGGAAACCAACCAAGGATAACGAACCAGCCGACGCCGCCAACCTGCAGAAAGACAACACTACACAGTACCGCTTGTGACCACTAGAGGGAGCCCAAAAATAGAGTTCACAACAGATGAGAACAACTCCAAATAGGGAAGAAATCACCTATAAGATATCCAGATCTGCAGCCTGATTGCTGCCGGTGACAACAACTCCCATCATCTACTTACCATTGATAAGGAGATACTGGGAGCTGCAGGTTCATATGATACAATAGTTTATGTCGATGGCTGACTTAACATTGCAATTGATCGCTGTCCTTAGCTTGGTGATGTATTCATGTACTGATGATGGTTCCAATTATGTATTCTTGTAGTGATGGTGGTAATGGTGATGTATTCATGTAATAATGATGGTTCTAGTGCTGTATTCATGTCCTGATGATGGTTCTGATGCTGCATTCATGGTTGCTGTATGATGTATGATTTGGAGTCTGATAATGACTCATAACTCCCAGCATCTACTCACCATTGTTTAAGACATACTGGGAGTTGTAGCTTCATGAGATACAAATGTATATGGGCCTGACTTGACATTACATCTGATTGCTAAACTAATCTAGGTAATATACTCATGTACGTAATGTGGTTCTGGTGATGCATTTGTGTACTTAAGGTGGTTCAGGTGCTTCATTCATGTACTGACAGTGGTTCTACAGCTTTACTCATGTGCTGATGATGGTTCTGGTGCTGCATTCATAGATAGTAGAAAACCAAAAAAACCCTGTTTGGGAGAGAAGAACAGACAAAATACGGCGCCCTAAGTGTGTAAACACAATATATAATGTTCTTTGATGGGTGCACAACTTCATGCACTCACCTGATGGAAGACTTATATGGCATTAGACCATGTATCCTCAAAAAGTTCCTCTGGCATACTTTCAAAGGACAGGGCTTGCAGCTTGCATCGAATGAATCCAAGCGAAAGAGACAAACACAGGCTCACACAGGACAAGTAAATCAAAACAAACACATCCAGCCCATGAACTGCAGCGCTTCCCAGTACTCACATCCAAAGATGATATTTTTAATTTTTTCTTTTTTATTATTTGATAAGAGATACAATGCGTTTTGGATACAGAATATATCCTTCTTCAGGTATCATTAAAAGCAATACAATGGGAATTGTATTACAGATAGTGGATCTGGCACTGTATTGTTGAACTAATGATTGCTCTGACACTGTATTCATGTATCGTTTAAGGTTCTCATGCTGTATGCATATTCTGATCACAGCTCTGTGGCTTTTTTCATATAATGATTGTAGTTCTGGTCATGTGCTACTGTGCAGATGGTTATTCTAGCTTTGTATTGAACTACTGATGGTGGTTCTGGTAATGTATTGATGTACTGATGGTGGTTTTCGTGACACATTCCTATTACGATGGGGCTTCTGTCAATGTATTTAAGTACTGTTGATGGTTGTAATGCTGTATGCCTGTACAAATGGTGGTTCTAGTGATATATTAATTTACAGATACTGGTTCTGATTATATATTCATGGACTGATGGAGGCTCTAGGGCTGTATTCATGTACTGATGGTGGTTCTTGTGCTGTATTTCTGTACTGATGGTGGTTCTGATCCTGTATTAATATAGATGTAGCAATCTTTCATGTATTACATCTGTCCGAATGAGGTCATATACAGTATGTCAGCCAAACAAGTGTTTGACTAAAGCCCCCATGCACTTTAGGCAGCTATCCAATCTTTCAGCCAGCAACTATCTCACCCAATTCTCATATAGAGGATTCTCACTCTGCCTAGGGCTCCTGTGCTTTCTATAAGAGAGTCGCTGTCAGACACCTTTTGTGACATCTTACTACTTGGAGAACAAAATGATCTTCAGGGCAAAATTAGCCATACCAGCTCTTTATCTCCTCTAACAATCATCTGTCAGGGGCCCCCATACTCCTTAGACAGTGGGACGAACATTTTGATATTAATGGATTTGGCCGTTAGTCTAATTGATATACTGGCCTTAACTACTGTCTAAGGAGTATGGGTTCTTTTAGACTCAGTTACAAGTAGGGCACTTGAGCACTTTAGGTGCCTAGGGAAGTATGAACACCAAATACAGTCCTCGTGGTAAGGGGTTGCTGGGAATATCCACGTTAAGGACATTTTAGACAAAAGCTTTGACTCCAGAATGGTTGAATGACCGAGCAATCCCAAAAAATGTGTACTATAGTTCCCACACATCCATTAGATCATCATGTATGCAAAAGCACCTAATATTGATTTTCCCCGTAGAGAGAGAAGATAGAAGTCTTGGATACCCTCGTGCTTATTATATTCTAGATATCATCTGGCAGTGTCTAGCCTACAAATTCATGAGATGTTCCAGGTTGGGGTTACCTAGCTTAGTATAGATATTATTATTTTTTATTATTATTATTATTATTATTATACATTTTTATAGCGCCATTTATTCCATGGCGCTTTACATGTGAACAGAGCAAATATAGACAAGTACAATAAACATGAGTAAAACAGGACACACTAGTACACGAGGAGAGGACCCTGCCCGTGAGGGCTCACAGTCTACAAGGGATGGGTGAGGATACACTAGGAGAGGGTAGAGTTGGACATGTGGCGGTTCAGCAGAGTATCGCTGCAGGTTGTAGGCTTGACGGAAGAGGTGAGTCTTCAGGTTCCTTTTGAAGGTTTCCGTGGTAGGCGAGAGCCTGATGTGTTGTGCTAGAGAGTTCCAGAGTATAGGGGAAGCACGGGAGAAGTCTTGTATGCGGTTGTAATATCAGATACAAGTTCCTTTGCGGATGGGCCCAGATGTGTCAAGGTAGTAGGATTAGAGAATTTTGTGGCTCCAAAAACTGAATAAAATATCTCATTTGAACGTAATGAAATTTCTTTTGTGAGGGAACTTGATACTTATTTTGCAATTCCTAAAAAGAAAGTGTATTGCAAGTTCTATAATCCATTATGTCCGCATAGAGGATCAGACCACTTTTATGCACTAGTTTAGACATGCTTGATGTTAAGCTATCTGATATAAAAAGGAAATAAGCGGAATTTAGAGAGGAAAGAGGGAGTATCTTACAACCTAACATCCATAAGTTCCTGGTGAATGCCACAGATCCTAGGAGGAGTCTAGGTTGAGGAGAATAAAGGTCAGACCATAGTAGGAAGTTGAGATAGCAAGCAGAGATCTTAAGAATGTGATCAATTAATACAATTTATACTAAAAAAGGGATAACCTTTATTTTCTTTAACTGTAATTGTAGCATCTAATAGTGCACTCCAAGAATAGGTTTAGGAGCTTTCCACCAACAGGTTTCTCTGTCTTCATGGAGGTCAGTAGTACTTTGTATTTCGATTTTTAAGTTTTATTATTACCTGCTGCTGTGGCACAATACTAATTTTATAGGATGCCTGTTGTGGTGTAAGATTTTACCACCCAAGACAGAAGAGTCTGGTGTTTGCTTCTCCCTCCACACACTTTAATGGGTTCTGTGGGAAAAGAAACAAATAACTTTATGAAGTTTTATTATAAGTACATTCCTAAATACTTTTTAATTAGCAAATTACAATTGCTTTTGTCTGGGGTGGAATTTACTAACTTGCACTAAACTGTCCAATGACTTGTTCTCATTGGAAGACACCTGTACTTGTTAACAAGACAAGTGCCTGTGAGCATGTGCAGTAGTGCTGCTGTGACCTGCAGATAATCAATATCACACACTGTCAACCTATCTCAAGGTCACAACAACAGTTTACTATTCAGAAAGACAAGGTGGACAGCAGTGTAAACAGTCTCTTCTCACCTCAGCACTTCCGGTATCTCCAATATTAGATCAGATAGACAGAGTGGACACTTGTGTGAGCAGCCTCTTCTTACATAATCACCCTGTTATCTCCATTGTTACAGCAGATAGACATGGTGGACAGCTGTGTGAGAAGCCTCTTCTTACCTCGGCACACCTGGAATCTCCAGTGCTAGGTCCGATAGACAGGGTGGACAGCAGTTTGAGCAGTTTCTTACCTCAGCATCCCTGGTATCTCCAGTGTTAGATCAGACAGGGAGGACAGCAGTGTGAGCAGCCTCTTCTTAACTCAGCCAGGTCAACCCTGATATCTCCAGCATTAGATCACATAGAAAGGGTGAATAGCAATGTGAGCAGCCTATTCTTATCTAGCACCCCTGGTATCTCCAGTATTAGATCAGATAGACATGGTTGACAGCAGTGTGAGCAGCCTCTTACCTCAGCATCCCTGGTATCTCCAGCACTAGGTCTGATAAACAGAGTGGACAGCAATGTGAGCAGCCTTTTCTTACCTCAGCCAAGTCAACCTTGATATTTCCAGTATTAGATCAGATATGCAGGGTGGACAGCAGTGTGAGCAGCTTCTTCTTACCTCAGCACTCATGGAAGGCCCCCATAAGAATTAAAATGGGGGTCTCATGGTGACACGAACGCTTCATTATAGTGCTTTGGAACAAAGCACTATATTGTAATCCGAACGTGGATAACTTCTTCTTATTATAGTGCTTTGGAACAAAGCACTATATTGTAATCCGAACGTGGATAACTTCTTATTATAGTGCTTTGGAACAAAGCACTATACTGTTATTCCATCGTGGATAACTTCTTCTTCTTCTTATTATTATTATTATTATTAGGCTTTTTTCCGCAATTAATGCGGCCCAAACCGTAAAATGCACAGACTCCAGTGAGGTGTCATTTCGAAGCCAGCGTCCACGAGAGGTGTGCTAAGTATTTTTCATGTCGATCGGATTTGTAGTTTTGGCGCAATTTGCATTTGAAAATTGTTTCCCCCTCATTGGAAAGCATTGTTTCAATGCATTTCAATAGGGACATTTTCCTATACGTTTAAAATGGGCTGGTTTCTGAGGCAATTTCTAAAAATAACTTAACTGCCAAATGCCACCTGGCTGATTAGCTCATTGATATGCGCAGTCAGACACAGTTACTATGCCAACGCCTACCAACTCCACCAGGTCACAGTTTTGTCAGATAATATCAGCTCTTAAAGTGACAGTACAGCACAATTTCAAAGCACTATCTGTAGTCTTATTATTATTACAGTATACAGCGCAGAGCCCCGCAGCATACAGCGCAGAGCCCCGCAGTATACAACGCAGAGCCGTGCAGTATACAGCGCAGAGCCGCGCATTATACAGCACGGAGCCGCGCAGCATACAGCGCAGAGCCGCGCAGCATACAGCGCAGAACCGCGCAGCATACAGCGCAGAGCCGCGCAGCATACAGCGCAGAGCCCCGCAGCATACAGCGCAGAGCCCCGCAGCATACAGCGCAGAGCCGTGCATTATACAGCGCAGAGCCGTGCATGATACAGCGCGGAGCCGCGCAGCATACAGCGCGGAGCCGCGCAGCATACAGCGCGGAGCCCCGCAGCATACAGCGCGGAGCCCCGCAGCATACAGCGCTGAGCCCCGCAGCATACAGCGCAGAGCCGCGCAGCATACAGCGCAGAGCCGCGCAGCATACAGCGCAGAGCCGCGCAGAGCCGCGCAGCATACAGCGCAGAGCCCCGCAGCATACAGCTCAGAGCCCCGCAGTATACAGCGCAGAGCCGCGCAGTATACAGCGCGGAGCCGCGCATTATACAGCACGGAGCCGCGCAGCATACAGCGCAGAGCCGCGCAGCATACAGCGCAGAGCCCCGCAGCATACAGCGCAGAGCCCCGCAGCATACAGTGCAGAGCCTCGCAGTATACAGCGCAGAGCCGCGCAGTATACGGCGCAGAGCCCCGCAGTATACAGCGCAGAGCCGCGCAGTATACAGCGCAGAGCCGCGCATTATACAGTGCAGTGCCCCGCAGCATACAGCGCGTTGCCGCGCAGCATACAGCGTGTTGCCGCGCAGCATACAGCGCAGAGCCCCGCAGCATACAGCGCAGAGCCCCGCAGCATACAGCGCAGAGCCCCGCAGTATACAGCGCAGAGCCGCGCATTATACAGCGCAGAGCCGCGCAGCATACAGCGCAGAGCCGCTCAGCATACAGCGCAGAGCCGCGCAGCATACATCGCAGAGCCCCGCAGCATACAGCGCAGAGCCCCGCAGCATACAGCGCAGAGCCCCGCAGCATACAGCGCAGAGTATGTGAAAAGTAAGTGCCCCCCCGGCCCCGTGTGTGAAAAGTAAGTGCCCCCCCGGCCCCGTGTGTGAAAAGTAAGTGCCCCCCCGGCCCCGTGTGTGAAAAGTAAGTGCCCCCCAGCCCCGTGTGTGAAAAGTAAGTGCCCCCCGGCCCCGTGTGTGAAAAGTAAGTGCCCCCCGGCCCCGTGTGTGAAAAGTAAGTGCGCCCCCGGCCCCGTGTGCAAAAGTAAGTGCGCCCCCGGCCCCGTGTGCAAAAGTAAGTGCGCCCCCGGCCCCGTGTGCAAAAGTAAGTGCGCCCCGTGTGCAAAAGTAAGTGCGCCCCCGGCCCCGTGTGCAAAAGTAAGTGCGCCCCCGTGTGCAAAAGTAAGTGCGCCCCCGGCCCCGTGTGCAAAAGTAAGTGCGCTCCGGCCCCGTGTGTGAAAAGTAAGTGCGCCCCCGGCCCCGTGTGTGAAAAGTAAGTGCGCCCCCGGCCCCGTGTGTGAAAAGTAAGTGCGCCCCCGGCCCCGTGTGCAAAAGTAAGTGCGCCCCGGCCCCGTGTGTGAAAAGTAAGTGCGCCCCCGGCCCCGTGTGTGAAAAGTAAGTGCGCCCCCGGCCCCGTGTGTGAAAAGTAAGTGCGCCCCCGGCCCCGTGTGTGAAAAGTAAGTGCCCCCACGGCCCCGTGTGTGAAAAGTAAGTGCCCCCCCAGACCCGTGTGTGAAAAGTAAGTGCGCCCCGGCCCCGTGTGTGAAAAGTAAGTGCGCCCCGGCCCCGTGTGCAAAAGTAAGTGCGCCCCGGCCCCGTGTGCAAAAGTAAGTGCCCCCTGCCCACCAAATCGGACCCAGAGTGACCCGGGCCACCAAATCGGACCCAGAGTGACCCGGCCCACCAAATCGGACCCAGAGTGACCCGGGCCACCAAATCGGACCCAGAGTGACCCGGCCCACCAAATTGGACCCAGAGTGACCCGGGCCACCAAATCGGACCCAGAGTGACCCGGGCCACCAAATCGGACCCAGAGTGACCCGGGCCACCAAATCGGACCCAGAGTGACCCGGGCCACCAAATCGGACCCAGAGTGACCCGGGCCACCAAATCGGACCCAGAGTGACCCGGGCCACCAAATCGGACCCAGAGTGACCCGGGCCACCAAATCGGACCCAGAGTGACCCGGGCCACCAAATCGGACCCAGAGTGACCCGGGCCACCAAATCGGACCCAGAGTGACGCGGCCCACCAAATCGGACCCAGAGTGACCCGGCCCACCAAATCGGACCCAGAGTGGCCCGGCCCACCAAATCGGACCCAGAGTGGCCCGGCCCACCAAATCGGACCCAGAGTGACCCAGCCCACCAAATCGGACCCAGAGTGGCTCCACCCACCAAATCGGACCCAGAGTGGCCCCGCCCACCAAATCCTCAATCCTGAGGGGCTACAACTACCAAACCAGCATCTGAGGGGCACCCAAGTGTGAAAGTCTTGCAGGGGCAGCCCGGGCACCATTCCAAAGCACTATCTGTAGTTCCTTCAGGAAATACCCATCTAGTTATTATAGTGCTTTGGAACAAAGCACTATACTGTTATTCCATCGTGGATAACTTCTTCTTATTCTTATTCTTATTATTATTCAGTCCGCACGTAATGCGGCCCGAACCGCTTCACTCACAAACTCCAGTGAGGTGTCATTTCGAAGCCAGCGTCCCCAAGAGGTGTGCTAAGTATTTTTCGTGTCGATCGGATTTGTAGTTTTGGCGCAATTTGCGTTTGAAAATGTTTTTTCCCCTCATTGTAATGCATTTCAATAGGGAAATTTTCCCATAGGTTATAATGGCCGGGTTTCTGAGGCAATTTGAAATGTACCTGCCACCTGCCACCTGGCTGATTAGCTCATTGATATGCGCAGTCAGGCCCAGTTACTATGCCAACGCCTGCGAACTGTACACCAGCACAGTTTTTCCAGATAATATCAGCTCTTAAAGTGATAGCACAGCACAATTTCAAAGCACTATCTGTAGTGTTATTATAATTATTGCCCCGCTCACCAAATCGGACCCAGAGTGGCGCCGCCCGCCAAATCGGACCCAGAGTGGCGCCGCCCGCCAAATCGGACCCAGAGTGGCGCCGCCCGCCAAATCGGACCCAGAGTGGCGCCGCCCGCCAAATCGGACCCAGAGTGGCGCCGCCTGCCAAATCGGACCCGGAGTGGCGCCGCCCGCCAAATCGGACCCGGAGTGGCGCCGCCCGCCAAATCGGACCCGGAGTGGCGCCGCCCGCCAAATCGGACCCGGAGTGGCGCCGCCCGCCAAATCGGACCCGGAGTGGCGCCGCCCGCCAAATCGGACCCGGAGTGGCAACGCCCGCCAAATTGGACCCGGAGTGGTGCCGCCCGCCAAATCGGACCCGGAGTGGCGCCGCCCGCCAAATCGGACCCAGAGTGACCCGGGCCACCAAATCGGACCCAGAGTGACCCGGGCCACCAAATCGGACCCAGAGTGACCCGGGCCACCAAATCGGACCCAGAGTGACCCGGGCCACCAAATCGGACCCAGAGTGACCCGGGCCACCAAATCGGACCCAGAGTGACCCGGGCCACCAAATCGGACCCAGAGTGACCCGGGCCACCAAATCGGACCCAGAGTGGCCCCGCCCACCAAATCCTCAACTACCAAACCAGCGTCTGAGGGGCACCCAAGTGTGAAAGTCTTGCAGGGGCAGTCCTGGCACCATTCCAAAGCACTATCTGTAGTTCCTTCAGGAAATACCCATCTAGTTATTATTATTAGGCTTTTTTCCGCAATTAATGCGGCCCGAACCGCTAAACGCACAGACTCCAGTGAGGTGTCATTTCGAAGCCAGCGTCCACGAGAGGTGTGCTAAGTATTTTTCGTGTCGATCGGATTTGTAGTTTTGGTGCAATTTGCGTTTGAAAATTGTTTTCCCCCATTGGAAAGCATTGCTCAATGCATTTCAATAGGGAAATTTCCTCATATGGTATAATGGCCTGGTTTCTGAGGCAATTTCAAAACTGCCACCTGGCTGATTAGCTCATTGATATGCGCAGTCAGACGCAGTTACTATGCCAACGCCTACGAGCCCACTAGGAAACAGGTTTTGTCAGTCAGATAATATCAGCTCCTCTCTGTTATCAGCCATTCCCCTGTCCTGCTGTCAGTCTATTTATTCTTATTAGGCTTTTTTCCCGCAATTATTCTCTCTGTTATCAGCCATTCCCCATACTGCTGTCAGTCTATTTCTCTCTGTTATCAGCCATTCCCCTGTCCTGCTGTCAGTCTATTCTCTCTGTTATCAGCCATTCCCCGTCCTGCTGTCAGTCTATTCTCTCTGTTATCAGCCATTCCCCCATCCTGCTGTCAGTCTATTTCTCTGTTATCAGCCATTCCCCTGTCCTGCTGTCAGTCTATTTCTCTCTGTTATCAGCCAATCCCCGTCCTGCTGTCAGTCTATTTCTCTCTGTTATCAGCCATTCCCTTGTCCTGCTGTCAGTCAGAGTGACCCGGCCCACCAAATCGGACCCAGAGTGACCCGGCCCACCAAATCGGACCCAGAGTGACCCGGGCCACCAAATCGGACCCAGAGTGGCCCCGCCCACCAAATCCTCAACTACCAAACCAGCGTCTGAGGGGCACCCAAGTGTGAAAGTCTTGCAGGGGCAGTCCTGGCACCATTCCAAAGCACTATCTGTAGTTCCTTCAGGAAATACCCATCTAGTTATTATTATTAGGCTTTTTTCCGCAATTAATGCGGCCCGAACCGCTAAACGCACAGACTCCAGTGAGGTGTCATTTCGAAGCCAGCGTCCACGAGAGGTGTGCTAAGTATTTTTCGTGTCGATCGGATTTGTAGTTTTGGTGCAATTTGCGTTTGAAAATTGTTTTCCCCCCATTGGAAAGCATTGCTCAATGCATTTCAATAGGGAAATTTCCTCATATGGTATAATGGCCTGGTTTCTGAGGCAATTTCAAAACTGCCACCTGGCTGATTAGCTCATTGATATGCGCAGTCAGACGCAGTTACTATGCCAACGCCTACGAGCCCACTAGGAAACAGGTTTTGTCAGTCAGATAATATCAGCTCCTCTCTGTTATCAGCCATTCCCCTGTCCTGCTGTCAGTCTATTTATTCTTATTAGGCTTTTTTCCCGCAATTATTCTCTCTGTTATCAGCCATTCCCCGTACTGCTGTCAGTCTATTTCTCTCTGTTATCAGCCATTCCCCTGTCCTGCTGTCAGTCTATTCTCTCTGTTATCAGCCATTCCCCCATCCTGCTGTCAGTCTATTTCTCTGTTATCAGCCATTCCCCTGTCCTGCTGTCAGTCTATTTCTCTCTGTTATCAGCCAATCCCCATCCTGCTGTCAGTCTATTTCTCTCTGTTATCAGCCATTCCCTTGTCCTGCTGTCAGTCAGAGTGACCCGGCCCACCAAATCGGACCCAGAGTGACCCGGCCCACCAAATCGGACCCAGAGTGACCCGGCCCACCAAATCGGACCCAGAGTGACCCGGCCCACCAAATCGGACCCAGAGTGACACCGCCCACCAAATCGGACCCAGAGTGACCCCGCCCACCAAATCGGACCCGGAGTGGCCTCAACCCTGAGGGGCTACAACTACCAAACCAGCGCCTGAGGGGCACCCAAGTGTGAAAGTCTTGCAGGGGCAGCCCGGGCACCATTCCAAAGCACTATCTGTAGTTCCTTCAGGAAATACCCATCTAGTTTTATTTATTATTGCCATGGGTCTTTTTGAGGTCTCTATGTTACAAAGGGTTCATGTCAGTCAGGCTACTTTCACACTAGCGTTAACTGCATTCCGTCACAATGCGTCGTTTTGCCGAAAAAACGCATCCTGCAAAAGTGTTTGCAGGATGCGTTTTTTCACCATTGATTAACATGAAGCGACGCATTTCGACGGATTGCCACACGTCGCACCCGTCATGCGACGGATGCGTCGTGCAGTGGCGGACCGTCGGGAGCAAAAAACGCTACATGTAACGTTTTTTGCTCACGACGGTCCGCTTTTTCCGACCGCGCATGCGCGGCCGGAACTCCGCCCCCACCTCCCCGCACTTCCCCGCACCTCACAATGGGGCAGCGGATGCGCTGGAAAAATGCATCCGCTGCCCCCGTTGTGCGGCGGAGACAACGCTAGCGTCGGGAACGTCGGCCCGACGCACAGCGACGGGCCGAGCCCGACGCTAGTGTGAAAGAAGCCTAAGCTGTGTATGACACAAGCAGGTTGTTCCAGTCTAAACCAGTTTTTCAGTGGTTCTTTTATCTCTATTTTCATTGGTTTAAATAAACAGAGCGGGAAGACTTGTTTCTATAAGGGTACCGTCACACAGTGGCATTTTCATCGCTACGACGGCACGATTCGTGACGTTCTAGCGATATAGTTACGATCTCGCAGTGTCTGACACGCAGCAGCGATCAGGGACCCTGCTGAGAATCGTACGTCGTAGCAGATCGTTTGAAACTTTCTTTCGTCGCTGGATCTCCCGCTGTCATCGCTGGATCGTTGTGTGTGACAGCGATCCAGCGATGTGTTCGCTTGTAACCAGGGTAAACATCGGGTTACTAAGCGCAGGGCCGCGCTTAGTAACCCGATGTTTACCGTGGTTACCAGCGTAAAAGTAAAAAAAAAAAAACCGTACATACTCACCATCTGATGTCCGTCAGGTCCCTTGCCGTCTGCTTCCCGCTCTGACTGTCTGCCGGCCGGAAAGTGAGAGCAGATCACAGCGGTGACGTCACCGCTGCACTCTGCTCTCACTGTACGGCGGCACTCAGTCAGAGCGGGAAGCAGACGGCAAGGGACCTGACGGACATCAGATGGTGAGTATGTACGTTTTTTTTTTTTTTACTTTTACGCTGGTAACCACGGTAAACATCGGGTTACTAAGCGCGGCCCTGCGCTTAGTAACCCAATGTTTACCCTGGTTACCAGCGAACCTCGGCATCGTTGGTCGCTGGAGAGCGGTCTGTGTGACAGCTCCCCAGCGACCACACAACGACTTACCAACGATCACGGCCAGGTCGTATCGCAGGTCGTGATCGTTGGTAAATCGTATAGTGAGACGGTCGCCTAAATGTCTGGCTCTACCTGAGCAGCTGGTCATTCCACAGGAGCTGCAAAAGAGTGAAGCACCCGCCCACCCTCCTCTTTTTATGTTCTTGTATATGTTTTGCCATGAAGTTTTATTAGTGGGAAAATCGCCCAGCCCTGCTGGGTGGCTTTTGTCAATTTTTGATGGATGATATATTTGGTGTTATTTATTTATATTACAGTTATGTATTAAAATCATTTAGGTAACTCTTAATAAAGCTTCACGGCCTATTTTTAGTCCAAAGAATATTACTGTGTCGTGGTGTTTTTATTGGTTAGCTAAAGTGGGTTTTGCGTCACCATGGTATTTCCAGTATTAGATGAAACAGGGTGGACAGCAGTTTGAGTATCGTCTTTTTACCTCAGCACTCATGGTATCTCCAGTATTAGATGAAACAGGGAGGACAGCAGTGTGAGCAGCCTCTTCTTACCTCAGCACTCATGGTATCTCCAGTATTAGATGAAACAGGGAGGACAGCAGTGTGAGCAGCCTCTTCTTACCTCAGCACTCATGGTATCTCCAGTATTAGATGAAACAGGGTGGACAGCAGTTTGAGTATCGTCTTTTTACCTCAGCACTCATGGTATCTCCAGTATTAGATGAAACAGGGAGGACAGCAGTGTGAGCAGCCTCTTCTTACCTCAGAACTCATGGTATCTCCAGTATTAGATGAAACAGGGTCGATAGCAGTTTGAGTATCGTCTTTTTACCTCAGCACCCCTGTTATTAAATCAGGATATCCACTGGGAGCACATAGTGTATTCCTACACATGAAGAGAGGGGGTAACGTTTATCTGTACAAGCTCACAGGCTTCTGTCCTATTAGCATTCTAGGACAGGTTTCTGTCAGTGTAACAAGATGGCTGACATCTGAATGTGTGTTTATATCCCTAGGCAAACCAAGTGTAATTTGTTAGTAAAATGTATTTATCAATTTAATATGACATTTGCTTTTCTTCTTTTTTTCTATTCCCAGAGAGCTCTTTTAAAAATGGAGTTGGTGTGGAGAGGGGACTCCTACACTAGTTCTGCAAAGGGAATAGGATTGACCAGGGCTCAGCCTCCGCTCTCCAAGGGCCACATTGCAGCTTTAAGCCATACAATCTCTGTAATATATACACCCTTGGCTGAAAACAAATTATGTCACCATAATGTGACTGTCAGATGGGCACAGCTTGCTGTTTCTATATCTGAATGCTACATCAACGACAACTTAAACATGGCAAATACCCAGTGTTGTTGCCATGGCAATGTGTCTGACAAAGTCGGTCTTATAGCTATAAATACAGTGCATGAATATATCCCTTTTAACGTCATCAGGGTATCTCTACCTGTTAAAGGGGTTGTCCAAGTTTGGCATTAAATTCTGCAGCCACTCTATGTGACTGTAGACTTGTGAATCATAATACTGCACACAATGCGTGCTGTCAGGATTTTCCGCAGCTGTCGCTGGGAGTAGGAGGTCATGTGACCACAAATATGTGATATGCATGCTCCTGGCCACATTCGGACAAGACGTGAACATGTCTAGTCGGAATGTAGCCAGGTGTAAGCATATCGTATACTTGTGGTCATATGACTGCCTGCACCTGGCCCCGTAGAATCTGGACAGTGTGCACTGTGCATGCTGTGAGGATTCACAATTCTGCAGTCACGTAATGTGACTGCAGACATTCGTGTTAAACCTGGACAACCCCTGTAATACTAAATAAACCTGTACCCTATTCAATCACGGGTCTACCGGCCTCATTAGCTTAACATTGGCACTGTCAAAGTCGGCATGGTCAACCATCAAAGGCCAGATTTAAGCATTCCCTCTAGCTTATTCTTACGGTCTTCTTTTGGGTTCTCCTCCATAAATCGCATCTCCCTCTATGTCTCTTCCTTTTCTGTGATTTTTTTTGTTTCCTCTCAGTTGGATCTATTCCTTATTTCCAGCGCACATCTTGATATTGTAATCAGTGATATTTTTATATGGATCGGCTCGGAGCTCGTACAATGTACTTTCTGTCATTTATGTGATGTATCTGGATATTGTTCCAGACTGGAACATAACTGCAGAATAAAATCTGCTGCTGTCTCCAAAGACCGTACACCCCCACAAACAATTTCATTCATTTCTAATGATATTTTGACCATTGATTTAAGCCTATTAAGTCTCCGAGCCTTAAAGGGCAGAGTAATCAAGTCCACACAGGACATGGCCATGGACAGGATATGAACTAGATTTAAAGATGAAGACCCTGATGGACCAAGATACGACATAAAGATATTATAGAAATATATTGAAAGAAATAGGCGTCAGCATGTACCAAGAACGCATCCAGCCCTGTGCAACATTGACTTATAATTTGGAGAATTTTCCACCGCCCTAAAACAATGGTTACCGTAATTTACCTGGTAGGAGACATAGATTGTGATTGTAAATATAACCTCTAACTCAAAAATATTTTCCCTAAAATATGGGATTGGATCCCATCAAGAGCAAATGAGAGAATGGCGAAAGCTGCTGCCAGACAGCTCTAGCAGCATCTGATCCTTAAAGAGGTTGGCCACTAATATTTTATTGATGGCCTATCTTTAGGATAGGCCATCAATATCTGATCAGTGGCAGTACGACACCCGGGACTCCTGCCGATTAGCTGCTGTTGGTGCAGGCGTCAGCCGGAAGATCTTGGATGCTGCCAAAACACGGGACCTCTGTCAAAATTATAGTGTCCACGGTAGGGTACTACAGATCAATCCCCTATTCAGTTGACCACACCGTGGCCACTATAGAAATGATGGAGCTGCTGTTTTACAGGTGCATCTGAGAACTTCTGGCCGGTGCTGGGGTGGAAGGTGTCACAATCCCACCAATTAGATATTGATGGTTATCAACAAAAAAGTAGTGGTCAACAAAAGAATTGGGTTCTGAAAATCCAATTACCTAACATAATCTGTCCGTGATGAGTTGGAAGGACCAATACACATCAGATGTGAAATCTGTGCTTCAGCCGACTTTCATCTAATGTGTATAGGAGCTTTTATGACCTCCAGCAATCACGTTGCCGATCAAATCAAAGGGCAATATTGTGCACATTTGGGTTTGTCCTTCAGAAAGAGGAAGATGCTTTTTGTTGCCCCTAGCTTATTGATGGATGTCCTTAAAGGGCTTGTCTTAAGCTATAAGTCTGAGATCACTCAATGTGACTGCAGACTTGTGAATCCTTACATCGCGCGCACGTCAACAGAGCAGCTCTTCCTCTTCCAATCTGCTAAGTTTACAGGTGTGACTGCTTACGTCATGGTGATTGACAGACAGCGCCTCCCACTTAGGCAACAGGGAGTAGGCTGTCAATCAGCATGACGTCGGCAGTCAGGTCCCGTCAAGAGAGCAGAGCAGAAAACTAACCACTGCTCTGTCGACGTGACATCATCGGAAGCCGTTGCATCTCCCGCAAAAGCGTCTGTGACCACTCCGTCCTGGCTGAGATCGGCGCCGGGTACAAAAGGCAGGTAATTAGCAACTACCTCTCTGTTAGTGCATAGCCACATTGCAAAGGCCAGGAAAACCTCTTAGGGCAAGGGACAGGTCCTCTTTAAAATGCAAACTATGGCCGGATTGGACTGTCATCACTGACGTGCTGGTTGCAGTGGTGGAATCAACAATGATCAGAAGGGTTATATTAATAATTATGGCTATCAATTCTTAATTTAGTTAGATCGTGTCATGAGTTGCGAGGGAAAAATGTAGCACCGAGGACAGTGATTTCTTAATGTTCCACAATCGTCACGCAAGTCAGACCAACTAAACAGCCCACTGAATTTTATCTGAAAATTGCTTTGCATATGGAAACTATGGAAACTAGCACATGAGCACCTTCCTTACTGACAGCCTACTGCTGGGATAACTGAATGCTGATGGCCCCGGCACTTTTGCTCATCTTTCAGAGTCAAACTGCATGGAAATATCCATGGTCGAGCTTTTAACTAACTATAATGCATGGGGGGTGGGCTGCCATTGAAGTTCTGGGAATCATCCGAAAGGAATGCTAAGTTCCAGGATGAAGCTGTGTGTCGGCTGGGGGCCGCCGGACTGCCTGGCAGCCAATAAAAGCTATGGAAACCTTTAAATTGGAAAACAATGGGCGCGATTTACTATTGCATTTTTCCCTTTTATTGTCTAATTTGTAGTGTTTTTTCCTTGTTTTTAATTATTCCTTATTTCTTTTTTTAATTTGCACCATTTAAAACCTATTTTATGTGTTCACTTCTTTTTTTCTTTCTTTTTTTATGTTCATTCTTGTGGACAGGGTTTGGGGTTTCAACTGATTCATCACTTGTAACTTTTTTAAAAATTACCCAATTTTTCCACAAATGTTCTCAAATGTCTGAAATTTTTGTGCAAACTTTACATAATTTTAGTGGAATATGAGAGACCCATCAGTTTATGAGACCACCTTGACGTCGGTTGATGGGCACACACTATTTGATTATATCAAATTCTGTGCTAATCGTCTCTTAAATAATTTTCTAATGTTCAAAAGCCATTTTGCTATTCAAATTTCATGTATTCCATATTAGACATGCTTTGGCACGATAGAGTGCAACATTTTTTGTATATCATTGTATAATACCCATGGCTTCAAGTTGTCTTTATTATTAGATGAACGCTTAATTACTTGTTCATCTTGCTCTGTGAACTTGAATATGACAAGATCAAATTAAAAAAAGATTCATATACAATAAAATAGTCACATAGTTAATACGGTTGAATAAAAGACACATGTCCATCAAGTTCAAATGATGTTGCTTTTGGTCATATATGCAAACTTGCGAGATAATCGGGCCGATTATGCTAATGACGTTCAGATCACTCTGTGAGAGTTTGAGCCGAGTGTCAGCTTATTGTGATCCTATTCTCTCGCATTAAAGAATCGTATCACAGGTGCGGAGAAGATGGAAAACATAATTTCTCCATCTTCTCCATTGGCTGAGTCATTGGACGTAGAACTGCACTTGGATGACATCGGAGTGCAGTCAGATGTTTCACATGCACCCATAGATTTGCATGGGTGTGTGTGATCCGAAATCCGGATGCACTCGCAGCATGTTGCGATTTGTTTCTCATGCCAAATCGGAATGAGAAAATAATCGCAGAACTGCACTGCCCCATGTGCAATACTGGGCCGAGTGCTATAAATAAAACATCAGAAAGCACTTATTCGATGTATACGCTTGTGTGAGCGAGCCCTAGGAAGGATGTTCATTGTGGCATGCATGCCCCCTTTTCCAGACCACACCCTTCCCTTCACCTTTCATGTCCCTCTCCAACCCTTTTAGGTTAAGTTCCCACCATGACTTTTTGATACTGTATATTTTCGTTGGGAAAAAGGGGATGCGATTTATAGAAAAGTGGCAAAAGATCCAGCAAAGTGGATGGGATTTATAGAAAAGTGGCAAAAGATCCAGCAAAGTGGGTGGGATTTATGGAAAAGTAGCAAAATATCCAGCAAAGAGGATGGGATTTACAGAAAAGTGGCAAAAGATCCAGCAAAGTGGATGGGATTCATAGAAAAGTGGCAAAAGATCCAGCAAAGTGGATGGGATTTATGGAAAACTAGCAAAATATCCAGCAAAGAGGATGGGATTTACAGAAAAGTGGCAAAAGATCCAGCAAAGTGGATGGGATTCATAGAAAAGTGGCAAAAGATCCAGCAAAGTGGGTGGGATTCATAGAAAAGTGGCAAAAGATCCAGCAAAGTGGGTGGGATTTATGGAAAAGTAGCAAAATATCCAGCAAAGTGGATGGGATTTACAGAAAAGTGGCAAAAGATCCAGCAAAGTGGATGGGATTCATAGAAAAGTGGCAAAAGATCCAGCAAAGTGGGTGGGATTTATGGAAAAGTAGCAAAATATCCAGCAAAGTGGATGGGATTTACAGAAAAGTGGCAAAAGATCCAGCAAAGTGGATGGGATTCATAGAAAAGTGGCAAAAGATCCAGCAAAGTGGATGGGATTTACAGAAAAGTGGCAAAAGATCCAGGAAAGTGGATGGGATTTTGTAGAAAAGTGGCAAAAGATCCAGCAAAGAGGATGGGAGTTATATAAAAGTGGCAAAAGATCCAGCAAAGTGGATGGGATTTATAGAAAAGTGGCAAAAGATCCAGCAAAGAGGATGGGATTTATAGAAAAGTGGCAAAAGATCCAGCAAAGAGGATGGGATTTATATAAAAGTGGCAAAAGATCCAGCAAAGTGGATGGAATTTATAGAAAAGTGGCGGAAGATCCAGCAAAGTGGATGAGATTTATGGAAAAGTGGCAGAAGATCCAGCAAAGTGGATGGGATTTATAGAAAAATAGCAAAAGATCCAGCAAAGTGGATGGGATTTATGGAAAAGTGGCAAAATATTCAGCAAAGTGGATGAGATTTATAGAAAAGTAGCAAAAGATCCAGCAAATCCCTCTTATGGGTACACTGAATTTTATGAGCAAATTTTCCCCATAAATTTGCATTAGAGGCGGAAAATCTGGAGGTAAAAAATGCAAATGTGTTTTTATTACAATATCACTGCTGAAACGCACTAAAAACACATTTAATCCGCACATGACTGTATCAGCAAAGTTTTGTCTATGCCAAATACCAGGAAGAATCTAAAAGAAAGCAGCTTTATTTAGAATATGATGCACCACAAAAAGAATGAAAAACCACAATGATAAAAAAGCAATAAAAATTAATGTAAAAAAAAAAGCAGTAAAAAACGGCAAGTAACCTAATTTACCTAAAAAGTGCAGGAAATTTGCAACAAATATTCACCAAATACTCATCATGGGAAGGTAGCCTTAGAAACCCCTAAAAGTGCATTTGGCCACCTAGGCTCGGCCTGATGACGGAGCATCCAATCATGGAAGCAGTAGAAACCTTCTGGAAGTGCTGTTTAGTGGGTGGTTTCTTTGGTAATTGGAAAACTTACCAACTCCTTTGGGAGTCCAGAGGGTCTCCCCTTTTTCTTGGAGCCTTCTGCTATTTTGGGAGGGTTGGTAAATAAGCTCTTAGTTCAAAACGCCATTAAAGTTGCCCAGACAGGAGCTTATTAAACTCAAAACTGTATTTCTTTTTATTTGTTTGCTTTTAATTTTTCTTTTCTATTTCTTACTTTTGTATTGTGGTAGGATTGATTAAAGTACCAGAAAACCTGAGGTTGCACCACTAAGAGGTCCCTATGACATGACCCTTCTTATTTTTGTCAGGTGCAGCGTTGTCATGGAGATCTGTTGTGACTTCAAATGCATGAATATCTAACATTCCAACTGCCTTAAAGGGGTCGACCAAACCTAACACTGATTTTCATCTTAAATGTATATCTATTTATTTTAATAATATAATATAATAGTTTTATTAATATGGATTAATTGAAGAGTCACTACCATTACCTAACTGCTTTTTTTAACCTATATCTTTTTTGATGAAGCTTTGTTTAAGAATCTCCAGTGGAAACTGAAAAATAAAAACTCCTAGGAAGTATTAGGCCATGTTCACACGCTGCGGTTTTTACCGCGGAACCGCCGCGATTTTGATGCTGCGGGTCCGCAGCAGTTTCCAAAGCGTTTACATTAACATGTAAACCCTATGGAAACCGCAAACCGCAGTGCACATGCTGCGGGAAAAACCGCGCAGAAACGCAGCGGTTTACAACCCGCAGCATGTCACTTCTTTGTGCAGAATCGCTGCGATTCTGCACCCATAGGAATGCATTGAACCGCTTACTTCCCGCATGGGGCTGTGCCCACGTTGCGGGAAGTTAAGCGGATAATGTGCCGATGGTACCCGGGGTGGAGGAGAGGAGACTCTCCTCCAGGCCCTGGGAACCATAAAATAGTGTAAAAAAAAGAATTAAAATAAAAAATGAAGCTATACTCACCTCTCAGCGCTGCCCGCGGCCGTCCGGTCTCAGTTGCTGTGCCGAACAGGACCTGTGATGACGCCGCGGTCACATGACCGTGACGTCACGAAGGTCCTTGTCGGCACAGCCGCTTGCAGCGCCGGGGAGATCGCGACGTCAGAGGGTGAGTATAGCCAATTTTTATTATTTTTTACATTACTATGCATATGCAGCATCAATAGTACAGCAGTAATCCCGCAGCGGAAACCGCGGAACAAACCGCGATAAATCTGCAGGGATAACCACAGCGGTTTTGCCCTGCAGATTTTCAATTCCGCTGCGGGATTAACCCGCAGAGGAACCCGCAGCATGTGAACATGGCCCTATTGTCCCATTGTGTCCCCTTAAAAAGTAATGTTACCTTCTGTGTACCTGTCTTGTCCCATGATTTGGGACTCATACAGTATTGTATTGTCTTGTATTTATTGTATTGTTTCTGTTACGCTGCTATGCAATCAGTTTGCCTTTTAGAAGTGATGCGCCCACAGGGCAGTGGGATACTCGGTACCAGGTCCGGTCGCAAAGGGGATGTCACGTTGGCTGCGACCCAGTCCGTGGCCCTGGGCATCAACATTAAAGGGGGTTAAATGTACAAAGTTTGTCGTGACGCCACCTGTGGAATTCGGTCAGTGTTAGGGACCGACGCTGCATTAAAGGGGTCCCCTGAGGGATGTTGCGGCAGCCCAGATGTTACACTTCCCACAGGTGAAGCGGGGTCCCCAGGGGTCCTATGGTGTGTGGTGTAGATGATGTAGCCGGTGAATAAATGGAGGAGACAAGTGATAAGTCTTTACCTGGTTTGGATGACAGACCACAGTCCATGGTACAAGCAACAGGTTGGTTAGGAGTCCAGGCAGTCCAGAGACAAGCGGGGTCCCTTGGGTAGGTCAGATAGGGGCGTTCCACTCTGCGTTACTGTCTCCAAGGTCCCTGCTGCCACTAAGTATCTCAAACAAGGTCCTTATTCGTTCTCCTGTCCTGGGACAGGTACCTGTATGGCAGGCAGCTTGAGCCATGCCTACTGGGGTCTTTCACGGTGACTCCAAGATGCTGCTGTGCCACAGGTAAATATGGGCAAAGTCCATGTAATTCAATGCCCTCCGGTTCTGCTCTGTGTATTACAATCCACATAAGCCTCGGGCTCCCGGATTTTCTGAGCACTGACTCCCTGGGGCCTACTCGTGGCCTCCTGGAGTCCTGTTTCTCCACTGTGCTCCGTACCTGTCTGTCCTCGCACACAGACTGTCTGTACTAACTGAACTAACGGCCTCCAAACCAGGATCTTTATCCAGGGAAGCTGTCCTAAAACAGGGTTTTTAGCTCTCCCTCCTGGCCTAGATTTGGAAGGTGTGTGTGTGATAACCTACCAAAGGGAATCTCACTTGTCTCCAGACATAGCACTGCCTTCCCCGAGAGGAAGGCAGCACTACTGTGGTACCCGAACTCCTGGGGTGCCACGGAAGCTTTTCCTGTCTCTCTCCCCATCAGCCTCCCCAGCTCTGATGCCAATATCTTCTCTCTTCTTCCCCAGATAGTGTATGCCAGCCATGTCGCTAGCATCATCTTTATATAGCTCTGTTTCAGAAGGGCCTTTATAGCTACTGTATTTGTGCACAACTACAAGAATTCAGCTTGAAAATAAACCTTGTTCTGCAATTTTCATACGTGCCTCTGCAGTCGAGTCAAGCTATCTGATGAAATCTCTTTGAGCGAGTACTGTTGTGAATTCTGTTTGTGGGCTCCCCCGGTGGTGTTTTATGGTAGTGCCACTTATTTGCCTTCTTCTATCCTTGATCACCTGTTGACACCCATTAGGGGAGTTTCCTATTTAAGGCTGCTTGGCTGCTGGTCTGATGCCGGCCAACAATGTATCAGTAGCATTCTGTTGCATTCTCCTGCCTCAAGATCCTGTTCAGCTAAGTTGTATTTTGTTTCTAGTTAATGCTATTTTTGTCCAGCTATTTGCAATGTGACTCTCTGTAGCTGGAAGCTCTCGTGGACTGGAATTGCCACTCCAGTGGCATGAGTTGTCACTGGAGTTTTAAAGTAATTTCAGGATGGTGTTTTTGAGTAGGGTTTTGAAGTTGACCGTGAAGTGACTCTTTCCTGTACTTCTGCTATCTAGTAAGCGGACCTCACTGTGCTAAATCTGCTGTTCATCCTACGTATGTCTTTTCCTCTTGACTCACCGTCAATATCTGTGGGGGGCTGCTATCTCCTTTTGGGGTTCATCTCTGGAGGTAAGGCAGGCCTGTATATTCCTCTGATAGGGGTAGTTAGATCTCCGGCTGGCGCGTGGTGTCTAGGGCATCGTAGGAAACACTCCCCGGCTACTTCCAGTGTCGTGTCAGGTTCAGGTCACGGTCACTTTAGTTCCCATCACCCGAGAGCTAGTCCGTTGTTATTTTGATTTCCCTGCCATTGGGAAAATCATAACAGTTTGGCCGGCCACATGTGTTAAAACTATGCACTAAAGCAGGAAAGGATATGAAAAGGTTTTTTTTCCTTCTGTGTTTGGAAAGTGCACCTTAGTGCTTATTTGTACTCCTTGCTTAAACTGCAGTCTTCAGCCTTTTTTTTTTCCTCTCCTCTTAATCTCTGAATGGCTTTGGTTACACCTGTTTGAATCATGGATCCACAGAGTTTGGTTGCAGGTCTGAATAACCTGGCTACAAAGGTCCAGAACTTACAAGATTTTGTTATACGTGCTCCAATGTCTGAACCTAAGATCCCTATGCCTGAATTTTTTACCGGAGACAGATCCCGTTTTTTGAATTTCAGAGAGAATTGTAAATTGTTTTTGTCTCTGAAATCTCACTCTGCTGGTGATCCTGCACAACAGGTTAAAATTGTTATTTCTCTATTGCGGGGTGACCCACAAAGTTGGGCATTTGCATTGTCGCCAGGGGATCCTGCGTTATTAAATGTAGATGCGTTTTTTCTGGCTTTGGGGTTGCTTTATGAAGAACCTAATTTAGAGATTTTGGCTGAGAAAGCCTTGATAGCTCTTTCTCAAGGGCAAGATGAAGCTGAGATATACTGCCAAAAATTTCGTAAATGGTCGGTGCTTACTAAATGGAATGAGTGCGCTCTAGCAGCTAATTTCAGAGAAGGTCTCTCTGATGCCGTGAAGGATGTCATGGTGGGGTTCCCTGCGCCTACAGGTCTGAATGATGCCATGAAATTGGCTATCCAGATTGATCGGCGTTTACGGGAGCGCAAATCTGTGCACCATATGGCGGTATCTTCTGAGCAAAAATCTGTGCACCATATGGCGGTATCTTTTGAGCAAAAACCTGTGCACCATATGGCGGTATCTTCTGAGCAAAAACCTGTGCACCATATGGCGGTATCTTCTGAGCAAAAACCTGTGCATCATTTGGCGGTGACCTCTGAAAAGGCACCAGAGCATATGCAATGCGATAGTGTATTGTCTAGAGGCGAACGACAGAATTACAGGCGCAAAAATGGGTTGTGCTTCTATTGTGGAGATCCAGCTCATGTTATATCAGCATGCTCTAAACGCATAAAGAAGGTTGATAAAAAGGTTGATAAATCTTTTTCTATGGGTACCTTGCAGTCTAAATTTCTTTTGTCCGTGACATTGATTTGTACTTTATCATCTGTTACTGTGGATGCTTATGTGGATTCTGGCGCCGCTCTGAGTCTCATGGATTGGTCCTTTGCCAAGCGTTGTGGGTTTGATTTAGAGCCTCTGGAGGTTTCTATTCCCTTAAAGGGTATTGATTCTACACCTTTGGCTAGCAATAAACCACAATATTGGACACAAGTGACTATGCATCTGTCCCCAGACCATCAGGAGATTATTCGTTTCCTTGTGTTATATAATCTACATGACGTATTAGTACTTGGATTACCATGGTTACAAATTCATAATCCAGTCTTGGACTGGAGATCAATGTCTGTGCTGAGCTGGGGATGTCAGGGGATTCATGGGGATGCACCTTTGGTTCCCATTTCTTCATCTACTCCCTCTGAGATCCCAGCATTTCTGTCAGATTTTTATGATGTCTTTCAGGAGCCTAAAACTGATTCTCTCCCCCCTCACAGAGAGTGTGACTGCGCTATTGAGTTGATTCCCGGTAGTAAATTTCCTAAGGGTCGCTTGTTTAATTTGTCTGTACCTGAACATACTGCTATGCGGGAGTATATCAGAGAATCTTTGGAAAAGGGTCATATTCGCCCCTCTTTGTCTCCACTGGGGGCAGGGTTTTTCTTTGTGGGTAAAAAGGATGGTTCATTGAGACCTTGTATCGACTATCGACTTCTGAATAAGATTACAGTTAAATACCAGTATCCGTTGCCTTTACTGACTGATCTTTTTGCTCGCATAAAGGGGGCGAAGTGGTTCACTAAGATCGATCTACGTGGTGCGTATAATTTGGTGCGGATTAAGCAGGGGGATGAGTGGAAGACCGCATTTAATACGCCTGAAGGCCATTTTGAGTATTTGGTAATGCCTTTCGGTCTCGCGAATGCCCCTTCCGTTTTTCAGTCCTTTATGCACGATATTTTCCGTGAATATCTGGATAAATTTATGATTGTGTATTTGGATGATATTTAGATTTTTTCGGAGGACTGGGAATCTCATGTTCAACAGGTCAGGAGAGTTTTTCAGGTTTTACGAGCTAATTCTCTATTTGTGAAGGGCTCAAAGTGTATTTTTGGGGTTCAGAGAATTTCCTTTTTGGGATATATTTTTTCCCCTTCATCTATGGAGATGGACCCTGTTAAGGTTCAGGCTATTTGTGATTGGGTACAACCTACTTCTCTAAAGAGTCTTCAGAAATTCTTGGGATTTGCTAATTTCTATCGCCGATTCATAGCGGGTTTTTCTGCCATTGCTAAACCTTTGACTGATTTGACCAAGAAGGGTGCTGATGTTGCTAATTGGTCCTCTGCGGCTGTGGAGGCCTTTCGGGAGCTTAAGCGCCGCTTTTCTTCTGCTCCTGTGTTGCGCCAGCCTGATGTTTCGCTCCCGTTCCAGGTTGAAGTAGATGCTTCCGAGATCGGAGCAGGTGCAGTTTTGTCGCAGAAAGGTCCTGACTGCTCAGTGATGAGACCATGTGCGTTTTTCTCTCGAAAGTTTTCGCCCGCTGAGCGAAATTATGATGTTGGAAATCGGGAGCTCTTGGCCATGAAGTGGGCATTGGAGGAGTGGCGTCATTGGCTTGAGGGTGCTAGACACCAGGTGGTGGTCTTGACTGACCACAAAAATCTAATTTATCTTGAGTCAGCCAGGCGTCTGAATCCTAGACAGGCGCGCTGGTCGTTGTTTTTCTCTCGATTTAACTTTGTGGTTTCATATCTGCCTGGGTCTAAGAATGTGAGGGCGGATGCCCTCTCTAGGAGTTTTGAGCCTGACTCGCCTGGTGATTCCGAACCTACTGGCATCCTGAAGGATGGGGTGATATTGTCAGCTGTCTCCCCAGACCTGCGGCGCTCTTTGCAGGAGTTTCAGGTGGATAGGCCTGATCGCTGTCCGCCTGGTAGATTGTTTGTCCCTGATGACTGGACCAGTAGAGTTATTTCGGAGGTTCACTCTTCCGCGTTGGCAGGTCATCCTGGAATTTTTGGCACCAGGGATCTGGTGTCTAGGTCCTTCTGGTGGCCTTCCTTGTCTCGAGATGTACGTATTTTTGTGCAGTCTTGTGATGTTTGTGCTCGGGCTAAGCCCTGCTGTTCCCGGGCCAGCGGGTTGTTGTTGCCCTTGCCTATTCCTAAGAGGCCTTGGACGCACATCTCTATGGACTTTATTTCTGACCTTCCTGTTTCTCGTAGGATGTCCGTCATCTGGGTGGTGTGTGACCGTTTTTCCAAGATGGTTCACTTGGTACCTTTGCCCAAATTGCCCTCCTCCTCTGAGCTGGTCCCTCTATTTTTTCAGAATGTTGTGCGTTTGCATGGTATTCCTGAGAATATAGTGTCTGACAGGGGTACTCAGTTTGTGTCTAGATTTTGGCGGGCGTTCTGTGCCAGGATGGGCATCGACTTGTCTTTTTCGTCTGCATTCCATCCTCAGACTAATGGCCAGACTGAGCGTACTAATCAGACCTTGGAGACTTACTTGAGGTGTTTTGTGTCCGCTGATCAGGACGATTGGCTTGATTTTTTGCCATTGGCAGAGTTTGCCCTTAACAATCGGGCCAGTTCTGCCACTTTGGTTTCTCCATTTTTTTGTAATTCAGGGTTTCACCCTCGCTTTTCGTCCGGTCAATTGGAGTCTTCGGATTGTCCTGGAGTAGATGCTGTGGTTGATAGAATGCATCAGATTTGGGGACAGGTTGTGGACAATCTGAAGTTGTCCCAGGAGAAGACTCAACAGTTCACTAATCGTCATCGGCGTGTCGGTCCTCGTCTTTGTGTTGGGGACCTGGTTTGGTTGTCTTCTCGATTTGTTCCTATGAAGGTCTCGTCTCCTAAGTTTAAGCCTCGGTTTATCGGCCCTTATAGGATTCTGGAGGTTCTCAATCCTGTGTCCTTTCGTTTGGACCTCCCAGCATCTTTTACTATTCATAATGTTTTTCATCGGTCATTGTTGCGGAGGTATGAGGTGCCGGTTGTTCCGTCTGCTGATCCTCCTGCTCCTGTGCTGGTTGAGGGTGAGTTGGAGTATGTGGTGGAAAAGATCTTGGACTCCCGTGTTTCCAGACGGAAACTTCAGTATCTGGTTAAGTGGAAAGGCTATGGTCAGGAGGATAATTCTTGGGTGACAGCATCTGATGTTCATGCTCCTGATTTGGTTCGTGCATTTCATAGTGCTCATCCAGATCGCCCTGGTGGTTCTGGTGAGGGTTCGGTGCCCCCTCCTTAAGGGGGGGGTACTGTTGTGAATTCTGTTTGTGGGCTCCCCCGGTGGTGTTTTATGGTAGTGCCACTTATTTGCCTTCTTCTATCCTTGATCACCTGTTGACACCCATTAGGGGAGTTTCCTATTTAAGGCTGCTTGGCTGCTGGTCTGATGCCGGCCAACAATGTATCAGTAGCATTCTGTTGCATTCTCCTGCCTCAAGATCCTGTTCAGCTAAGTTGAATTTTGTTTCTAGTTTATGCTATTTTTGTCCAGCTATTTGCAATGTGACTCTCTGTAGCTGGAAGCTCTCGTGGACTGGAATTGCCACTCCAGTGGCATGAGTTGTCACTGGAGTTTTAAAGTAATTTCAGGATGGTGTTTTTGAGTAGTGTTTTGAAGTTGACCGTGAAGTGACTCTTTCCTGTACTTCTGCTATCTAGTAAGCGGACCTCACTGTGCTAAATCTGCTGTTCATCCTACGTATGTCTTTTCCTCTTGACTCACCGTCAATATCTGTGGGGGGCTGCTATCTCCTTTTGGGGTTCATCTCTGGAGGTAAGGCAGGCCTGTATATTCCTCTGATAGGGGTAATTAGATCTCCGGCTGGCGCGTGGTGTCTAGGGCATCGTAGGAAACACTCCCCGGCTACTTCCAGTGTCGTGTCAGGTTCAGGTCACGGTCACTTTAGTTCCCATCACCCGAGAGCTAGTCCGTTGTTATTTTGATTTCCCTGCCATTGGGAAAATCATAACAGAGTACTAATACATAGAGACAGTCAAGAAACTGTGATTCGCCCCCAGGGCAGTGGGGTACTCGGTACCGGGTCCGGTTAGGGGGATGTCACGGTGGCTGCGACCCGGTCCGTGGCCCTGGGCTTCAAGGTTAAAGGGGAACAGTCTTTCGAGGGGAAAATGTTTATAAGTCTGTCGTGAAGCCACCTGTGGAGTTCGGTCAGTAGTAGGACCGACACTGCTTTGAAGGGGTCCCCTGGGGGAAGTTGCAGCAGCACAGATGTTACACTTCCCACATGTGAAGCGGGGTCCCCAGGGGGCCTATGGTGTAGGGCATGGATGGTATAGCCGGTGAATAAATAGAGAAGACAAGTTGTAAGTCTTTACCTGGTTTAGTGTAGGTTGCTGGCCACAGGCCCTGGTACCAGGCAAGGATGATGGTGGTCTGGCCGGCTCAAAGGCAATAAAGAGTTCTCTTGTACCAGTAGAGGTCCATGAGCCTTTCCAACTAGCACCTTTAAAGGTGAGGTCCCTGCTGCCTGAAGCTTCCTACAGGGTCCTCCAGTTTCCCCATCCTGGCACAGGTACCTGCACGATGAGCAGCTTGAGCCATTTTACAGGGACTCTAAAATGCCCCGGGCTCCTTAGTTGCTGGTGTGTCTCAGGCGTGGTGCGGGCAGTTAACGTATAGTGTCGTGCCCTCCGGTTCTGCTGTGTCCTAGAGTCCCACAAAAGCCTCGGGCTCCCGGTTCCCGGCTACTGCGCTTCAGCTCTGAGGGTGCCCTGCCACAATTCCCCTCTGAGCTCTGTTCCTCTCCTGTGCTCCTTCCCTTCCGGCTACTCCACATTCAAGCCTTCCAGGCTATCTGTCCTTCCAGAGGCTGCAGCTCCCTCGTGGCTGCCAGGCCTTTCTGCACTCAGTTCCAGACCTCCTTCTACTTAAGTGTCTCTGAACAACCTGGTCTCCTAAGACCAACTGTCTAGCTCCTCCTCTAGGTCAGGATACATAAAGCCTAGGGAAGCTCCCCTGAATCCGGGTCCTGAGCTCCCCCTCCTGGCCTGGATTCAGAATGTGTTGCATGTGTGTGCCTTACCTGGTGAAGAGAACTCCATTGCCTTTGAGCATGACATCACCTTCCCTGAAGGAAAAGCAACATCACTGCAGCAACCGGTCCCTGGGGTGCTGCAACTGTGTCTAAGGAGCCCCTACACTTGCAGCCTAGATATGGAGTCAGCACAGTACTCCTTCAAAATGATAATGCCACCTTTGTGCAAAAAAGAATGTTTATACTCACCTAATCTGAAGAACTGACTTATCTTCTCCCCTGCATATAAAACTGTCTGGTACAAACTGCAATATGCAGTGATGGCACTGTACCTTCTGTGCTAGGACACCTACAGTAGCTTGTGTAGCGCCCCCACTGCCGCAGGGCCGAGGGGTACCCGGTACCGGGCCTCTGAGTCTCTGCTCTGGGGTTGTCACAGTGGCTAGACCCGGTCCGTGGCCCTGCTGAGGGGCGTCCAGTGAAAGGTGGTGCGTAGTGGTGTTTTTGTGGTGTGATGCTGGTCGCAGTAAATAACGAGGACACCAGGTTGCAGTCTCTTTACCTCTTTACTGAAGGCTTCTGGATCCTCAGTCCGGAATACGGTTAACCGGGCTGCGCAAGTCCGGCCGGTCCGATGGCACCTCCAGAGTTCCCTTTGCAGGTGGAAATCGGTGCCTACCTTCTAGCGCTTGTGTATTGTGGTCCTCCCCTGCTGTGCTTACGGGATAGTCCCCACAACTGTTGTGTCTGTTTCTCGTGTTCCCTCACAACTCAATTATGGATGTTCTTCTTCGTCCCCCAGATGCTATGGCTAGGACGCACCCGTATGACGGGTAGGCTCGGAGCTCTTCCGGGACCCTAGAGTCGCCCCTCTCCAAATGTTGCCCCCTATGTCTTCTTAGGTGATTTAGGTGAGACAGCCCGCCTATAACTGACTGTCCTGCCGTAGGTTTGAAGTATGGCTTGGAGCCTAGTACTTCCTCGGCGTTCCGGCCACCGGCTGCGCGCCTCAGTAGGATGTTGCCTCGTCTTACAGCACGACTCCTACTGGTATTCTCCTCGTTGCGTTGATCTCGTTTCTCACTCAGCACAATATACCTCGCTTCTTGTCCTTTCTTAGGGCACCGCCGCGGTCAGGTGCAGGCGCGGTCCCGTAACGTTCTCTCAGTTCGCTAGGCCTCTGTCAGGATCCCACCCCTGACAGGGACCCCTCTGAATCTTCCCCTGCAACACCCTCTGCCACAAGATGTTGCCTGGTTCCAACCCAGTCAGCTTTCTGTCTAACTTCCTATCCAACCCCCAGTTTTACCAGACTGTGAGGAGTGGCCTAATACATAGCACCCTTAGCTCCCCCTGGAGGCCAGACTGTGAAGTGTATTGGTGTCTGTGATACCTGGTCAGGTGAACTCCTTCAGTGCCATCAGACGTACCATAGCCCCCCTTAGCGGCGGAGCATCAGTACTGCAACGACCAGGACTCTGGGGCGCTGCACTTGCGTCATACCGGGTGGAGCGAGGTGGTGTAGAGAATCTATGGCTCCCTCCTCTTCAACAGAATCCAACTGACCAATGTAGAGGAAATGGGATGGCACTCACTGGATAAAAAAAAAAGTTTAGCTTAATTTTCATCATAAAGTATGATACAGACAGGGGAGGTGCAGACAACATACAGGTAACTGCTGTTTCACTCCGATTTGCGATTCTTCTGGCCTGATGTCATGTTTGAACCAATACGGGGCATCCAGCCAGAAGTACAGGACACGTCCACTGCTCTCGGTCTTCAGGGCTAGTAACACCACTCTTACTTTCTTTTTTTCCTTTTGAATTTTGAGCACCTAATACTTTTGCGCAAAAAGCAACCATCACTGTTCCCCTCATGCTACGTCACTATAGCTTCTATACGCCATCACCAACATTGACCAAGAAATGCTACTAAGTAGTGCCAGGTAGTGGAGGTCCTTCGTTAATTCTCACATTTGCACGTGCTACAATCCTGCCATGATTAGGAAAGATCCTCCAGGAGATTACTGTGTGTGGCGTATTTCGTGCGCCTCTGCAAATTTTTCCCTCTATTGCCAAGCTCACTTTTTAGGCTATGCCCCCTTCATGGGTCTTCTACACTTGACCTGGTTCTCCTTCATGTCTCTTTTGTCCAACATTTTCACAAAACAAACTATCTTGAAGCAATGGTTTCTGGCTGGTCTCAGTAAGATTCAGTATGTGGCCAAAAAATGTGCCAAATCTTGTCCCGGAGGTGCCACCTATTCCTGGATGCTTCAGCAGAGTTGGCCAGTATGTTTTTGATGGATCTCCTGTGGAATAATTTGATGGTAGAACATGAATAGTCTGTACATCTTTCAGATTCCTAATTGTACATGAGCTTTATACGTTCCCAAGTGAACAGCGACACACTGAACTTCTAAGGATATGATTATAATAATAAAAACTCCAGTTGATATTTATATATAGACAGCAATAAGAACCACAAAGCATATAGAACTGTTGTGAATAGTTGATTTTAAGTGTGCACTGTAGGAAAACTGCCTGCACTTATAAACCCCCACATCATTAGAACACAATTGTGGCCTCTAACAAATCACATATACAAGTAGTCCTCGACTTACGACGTTGATCTGTTCCTACGTCGTAAACCGAATTTCGATGTAAGTCGGACCATACGTTCATACAGTACTGTACCATAATAACAGTACAGTACTGCAAACACTTAGCCTATCCAAACACCTATCCTAACACAGTACCCAACATAATTAGGGTGTTATGGCGTGCAGGAGACTCGTTTTCCTCGTGTAACCGGGTACAGTGTACAGTACTGGACTCTATTCTTCCTCCGCTGCACGTAGTTCGACTTACAACGCAAAACCACGTAAGTCGGAATGAGGCGTCGTATAAAGCGTCGTAACCACGAAACGATGTAACTCGAGACCATTGTAACTCGAGGACTAACTGTATTGCTTTTTTTTTTACAAGAGCTTCTCAATATCAATTGACAAGGATCATGTCATTAAAGCACCACTACAGAGGTTTTTTTTATCAGTGCCGGAGTGGCGCTTTAAATGTAGCCCCCCTGCCACTGTTCTTCCCCACTTATGAGCTATCTCTTC
This sequence comes from Ranitomeya variabilis, assembly GCF_051348905.1. NCBI lineage: Eukaryota > Metazoa > Chordata > Amphibia > Anura > Dendrobatidae > Ranitomeya > Ranitomeya variabilis. The sequence continues at coordinate 82,694,120 of NC_135236.1, forward strand.
CGCTTCCCCCTGCCTCCCGAGCTCACCATGCACTCTGGAAAAAAATATCTCAAATCTGTCTTGATCAGACAAGACTATGTGATATCATGTGAACAGCCCCTTACACTATATGGAGAGAGAACTAGGGAGAATAGAGGAGCAGGGATAGAAAACAAGCAGAGGGAGATATAGATAGATCACGCTGAACTTTCTAAAAAGTCTTTTACCTCACTCCAGTGAAGTTCATGGGGTTTTTGATTCATATCTTCCTTAATCACTACTGTGGTGTAATTTCCACCATGCCCCCTCTGCTTGTCTTTTTGTGTTAAAAAAAGAAGCAAGAAACTATGCTTTTTCATCATACTGCTGAACAAAAAGTGGAATAAAACGCAATTAAAAAGACGAATGTAAATAAAAATGGTATCTCTGAAAATGTCATCTTATCCCGCAAAAAAAAAAACCATCATAAAGCTCAGTGGAAAAATGAAAAAGCAATGTAAAAATATTTATTTTTTCTATAAAATAGTTTTGTGTGAAAGCGCCAAAAAAATAACAAAAACTATATAAATGTGTTATCTCTGTAATTGTACTAGCCCAGAGGATAAAGCTGCCTTATCAATTTTACAACACGCAGAACGGAATAAATAAAATCCCCCCAAAAAATTCCTGAATAGCTGGTTTTTGTTCATTCTGCCTCCCAAAAATTGAATAGAAAGTGATCAAAAAATGTTATGTGCCCAAAACTGGTACCAATAAAACGTGAACTTGTCCTGCAAAAAACAAGACCTCACATGACTCTGTTAACTGAAATATGAAAAAAAAATATATAGCTCTGAAAATATGGCGATGCACAATAAAAAGCGTTTTTTACTGTGTGACAGTAGCCAAACAGAAAAAAAAACTACATAAATCTGGTATCACTGTAATCGCACTGACCTGAAGAATAAAGTTGTCTAATCACTTATACCGCACAAGGAACGGCGTAAAATATAAATAAATCCAATTCTTCACCTGGTGTGGAGTTTTTCATTCTGCCTCCCAAAGATCACAGTAAGGCTTGGTGCACATTTATTCTGTGCTCTGCACCAAGCGCTTACACTGGGGTTTCCGTGTAAATCTCTGAAATACGTGATTCAGATGGAACCCTCGGCGGAAGATTCTCTATAATGAGGCAGATGGAGGCACTGTGGACCCCATCAGGCCTATGATACAGCGGAGTTCAACTTTTTAGGCGTACATAAAAGTGCGGTTCGACTCAGTTTTATGCACTTCAGAAAAAAAGGACAACGCTGAACAGAGGCCAGATGGAGTCCAGAGTAACTCTGCTGCCTCATTATAGTGAATGGATCCCTCGGCAGTTTCATCTGAATTATGTCACTTGGAAATTTAGATCGAACCCCAAAGTGAGTGCTTAGCGTAGAGCGCAGGATAAATGTGATCTAAAATGTTATTTAAAATATTCCCAACAAAAGTTTCAAATCAATTCACAAAATAAGCAAGTATCCACATATGTCCATCATCTGTTAACAGAAATAAAGGTGGCTTCCATGTTACTGGTAATACAGAGGCTCTGGAAAAGCCCCCCCACCCAAAAAAAAAAAATTAGCCCCCTACCTTCGGAGTCCCAGTGTCCCTAAACCACATTTTGCTTTAACATGTTTGTCATTTCTGTAGTGATGAGAGTCCTCCTAATTTACGGGTGCGTGTCTCCAGAACCATGAGCTGGGTACTACAATGTACTGAGCACTACAACATACTGGGGACTACAACGTACTGGACACTACCATGGCAGTGTGCAATTTTCACTCAGCGACATCCACAGCTGCTTGTTTCTGGAAAACACTCATTCCAGAATGCTGTAGATAAGCCTCTGATGCTGGTGGGCTTAGCTCATCTTCGATTTTGGGGGTGACAGGTTCCCTTTAACATCTGCCCTGACACTGCAGGTCTCACAAAGGTCACACCATATGTATCTTGAGAAGGCCGTCTACCGTCTCCAATCTCGCCAGGGGGTCATGCTGGGAACCAGGAAGAAGGGGAAACATTTCACACCCTCTAGCTCTTTTGAAGAGAGATGTCAATTACAGCCTGACACTATCTATCTGTGGGAAACTTTACACCAAGAATTTCAGAGAAAATAATATATTCATTGGTAGAGTGGCCATGGACCAATGAAATAACAAGCAATCATAATATCAACCTGAGAGGCTGGTCTAGAAGTCTGACCTCCAGAGTGACTCTATAAATCAGGCCTGTATACATAGAATCGTGTTCACAGATTGAGGGGCAGCCTAGCTGATGTGTTCCAGTCCATATTCACCCCACCTCAGGGAGCAGGAGGCAGACTACAAAGTTAGCTCTTTCTGTAAGTTTTCTCCTGTTTATTTTATAACCATTTTGCATATTTGTATGTCTTTTTATTACCATATTTTTATACCTTTTTCTTTATTGTAAGCACTGTACCTTTTTGTATTAAAGCATAAAACTTTAACAAGTTGATCCTTTTATGTTCTAAAGAATCCATAGCTTTAAAGTGTTTGATCCTTATGATTGGAAGACAGTAGTAGTAATATTTCAGGTACTCATCACCCATGTGTTTGGTGAGTGGTGGCAGCGTGTATGACCGGGTGTGTGGCCTGTGTCGGTCCGTGATTTATGCTCCCATTACAGCATAGGACAGAGGTTGAATGCTGGACTGAGAGAGGGGAGATAGGGTTGCACCTGCAAGGGTTAATCTAAGTCACATGCTGAGAGCAGATACGTGACAAATTGGTGGCAGCACGGTGGGATCTGTGACAGGTATAATTTTCAAAATGGGGTCACTTGAGAGGGAATTCTGCTCCTCTAGCACTTAGGGGCTGTGTAATGGAGTCAACAAACTATTCTAGTAAATTCTGCACTCCAGTAGGCAAGAAGTGCTCCATCCAGGGCCGGCGTCAGCACCCGGCGTACCCGGGCAAGTGCCGGGGCCCTGGCGAGACAGGGGGGCCCATTCAAGACCGGCGTAGGGGCAGGCAGCTGCCAGTGCCTAGGACCGGGGGGCTGTCTAATTATACTCGCCTACTCCTGGCGGCTGGCGCGGTCCCTGCAGGTCCCCGGCTCCCCAGCTTCTTCCTGTACTAAGCGGTCACATGGTACCGCTCATTACGGTAATGAATATGCGGCTCCACCTCCCATAGGGGTGGAGACGCATATTCATTACTGTAATATGAGCGGTAACGGTGACAGGAAGAAGCTGCGGCTCCGGGGAAGCAGGGACCGCACCGCGCCAGCCGCCAGGAGCAGGTGAGTATGACGGGGAGGGGAGCGCTGCGTGATATTCACCTGTCCTCGCTCCAGCCGCCGTTCCGTCTCCATCTTCAGCAGTGACGCTGATGTCAGAGGGTGCGGTGACGTGGTTAGTGCACACCCTCTGCCTGAGCGTCAGTGCTGAAGACGGAGACGGAGCGGCAGCTGGAACGAGGAAAGGTGAATATTGAAAGTGCCTGGGGCCTGAGCAACGGAGAGGTGAGTATGTGATTTTTTTTTTTTTATCGCAGCAACAGCGAATGGGACAAGTGTTTGCATGGAGCATCTTGGGGCAATAACGTTTGTGCAGCACTATAAGGGGCAAGTGTCTGTATGGAGCATCTTATGGGGCCATAACGTTTGTGCAGCACTATAATGGGGCAAGTGTCTGTATGGAGCATCTATGGGGCCATAACGCTTGTGCAGCACTATATGGGGCAAGTGACTATATACTACATGGCTGTTCTATATACTACGTGGGCCGTGTTATATACTACGTGGGCTGTTATATGCTACGTGGGCTGTGCTATATATTAGATGGCTGTTCTATAAACTACGTGGGCCGTGTTATATACTATGTGGCTGTGCTATATACTATATGGGCTGTTATATGCTACGTGGGCTGTGCTATATACTACATGGCTGTATTATATGCTACGTGGCTGTGCTGTATACTACGTGGGCTGTGTTTATATGCGATCATGAATCGCGGTATGTGTTAAAGGGGGGGCCCACTGAGACTCTTTCGCCCGGGGCCCTCAAAAACCTGGAGCCGGCCCTGGCTCCATCCTTCCCGAGTCTGACTGTGTGGCTAAGCAGTACTGTACAGCCACATATGGGGTATTTCTACCATCAGCAGAAATTGTGGGACAAATTTTGGTTCTGTTTTTACCCAGTGTGAAAATGTAAAATCTGGGGCTAAAACAAAATTTTGTTGGTAAAAATGTAATTATTTTTTCTTCACTGCCCAATGGTATAAAATGTGACACACCTCTGGTGTCAATATGATCACTGCACCCCTAGATGAATTTATTGAGAGGAGTAGTTCGTAAAATGGGGTCACTTATGGAGGGTTCTGCTGTTTTGTCACCTCATGGGCTCTCTCAGTGGGTCATGGCACCCGGAAGCCATATCAGTAAAATCTGCACTATAATATGGAGCTTCTTCCCTTCTGCGCTTTTCACTGTGCCTGCACAGTATTTCCCGATTACATGTGGGGTATTGGCGCACTCAGGAGACATTTTTACAACAAACTGAGGTCCAATTTTTCCTATTAGCCCTTAGAACAATTAAACATTTGAGGCTAAAACAACATTTTAGTGGTAAAAATGCAATTCTTCTTTCTTCACATCCCAATGGCATAAATTTCTGTGATGAAAATATGATCACTGCACCCATACATGAATTAATTGAGGGTTTTAGTTTGTAAAATGAGGTCACTTATGGGGGTTTCTGCTGTTCTGGCACCACTGTGCCTCAAATGTAGTGTTCCCCCACAAGTGGAGTATTTGTGTACTCAGCAGAAATTGCATAGGAAATTCCTTTTGAAAATGAAAAAAATTGGGGTGAAAACATTTTTACGAGAAAAATATATTTTTTTCCATTTTCACATATCAACTTTGTAAAATTCTGTAAAGCACCTGTGGGTTCAAGGTGCTCACGACATGTTTAGATAAATTCTGCTATTTTGCTCTCCATAGCCCTTGGATCATCCGCACTCCCTGAGTCCCTTTTACCAGTTCACTATTGAACCTCTTATCCCCCGAAGGAGGCATATTGCATTTTTAAGAAAATACTGATATATTTTAACTAAGTAAACTATAATTACATCTTTTTTTATTACATTTTTGTATAGCTATCTTATTCCCCATGCCCAATCCCTAACCCTCGCCCTAGCTAGACCTTAGAAGTGCATGGAAAAAAAATCACATTTATCATAATATAAAATTTATCATAAATGTTATTGTTTTCTCTACAGGGGACACCATTTTAAGTTCGGGACAGCTTTCTAGCAGGTCCCGGACTCTTCTCCCATAAGTGAGAGGAGTTGTAGAGAGCCGCATAGTTCAGCACGTGTGACGCACATGATTCAATACTGTTGCTGCCTATACAGAGCGCAGCTGTTAAAGTGAGTTTGCCTTTAGCTGCTGAGCTCTGTATAGGCAGCAACCAAGACAATAAAGCTCAATTTATTACACCGAGATCTTTGTCAACTTGACAGCCGTCGGGTTTCACTGAGCTTGATACAAAAAAAAAAGCCAAGAAGCCATCCAACCACGCCAAGGTGACCTCATATGGATGGTCACCAAAAAGAAGTAATGGTATCATGGATCAAATGAAGGTGAGGGGTGTAGGAGGGATTACAATTGTGTTTCCCTATAGAATACACAAACCCAGTGTATTACACCCTGACTGGACAGATCACAAAGAGAGAAATCAAGATGAAGTTGATATTCCGGGATCTTTGTCCTATAAGACCTTTTCGTCCAAACACATAATAGAAGATTGACAAGATCCAGTGTTGAATTCTTCTCTTCAATAACATAACTAAGAGGAAGAGGCTTATGTAAAACTAAATATTGGCTTTCTGACAACTTACTGACATCTCCAAGGAGGAAGAAAGCAGTGCTAATAAAAGATCTGGAATATGTTCCCGAGCTTCAGCTTGGGAAATCCATCTGGAATTAAATGGATTATGTAGATGGAGGGGAGGGGAGGTTGTCATATTCTGTGGTTCTGCATCGGTTCTGATATCAAAATACATCAACAATGCAGATTTTTACTTAGATATCATCATCACATTACATACATCGTGCACAGTGGAAATATAAACCTAGCGTGATACATGATACTGGATAACTATACTGTGCAGATACAATGCGGAAGTATAATTCATTCATGTATTCATTTCCCAGAAAGAATTGACATGATCTGACTTTAAAATTCGCACAGGAGGTCAATTTATGTGCGTAAAATTTGTGCAACATGCAGATGAAATTTTTAAAATCTGATTAATTAGATTTTCCAGCTCATACTGTATTACCCTGGGGATTTTCCAGCTCATACTGTATTACTCTGGCGATTTTCTGCATGGAAATATTATGGGTAAAATCGAATTTAGCCTTACTTTCGCTATTCTAGATGTAAAAGGGACTTTGTCATGTCCTGGGTTTCTGCACCTGTTCGGATACCAGAATGCATCTACAATGCAGATTTTAGTTGCATCTCATCGCCATGTTACATACAGGATGTACAATGGAAATATAAGTCTAGCCTGATACATGCTGGATAAATATAGTGTGCAGACACAATGTAGCATCATAGGGCTATGTTCACACCTAGTGTTTTTGCAGCTTTTTTTTTCCTGCAGCCAAAATCTGCTCTACTGGCAGTAAAAATCTTGCGTTCAAATTTTTGGCGTTTTTGGCGTATTTTTAGCTGTGTTGTTTGGTGTGGATTAGATGTGTGATTTGTATACAGTACATGACTAATAAAGTTCGTTTATTTTTTTTTTCACCAAAAACGGCACAAAAACATTTACTGCGGCGCTTTTTTTTAACTTTCACATTGCTTCTATGATCGGAAAAAGATGAAAGAATTGACATGCTGCAGATGTTAAAAAAACCAAAAACGCTGCAGTTCGGAAATTCAGTCAGGAAAGGAAAAAAAAAAAAGCTTGTGCTTGAGATTTCTGAAATGTCATAGGTTTTGCTGGTACTGTAGAACACAACTTCTTATTTGCATAAAAAAATTCTGTAAAAAAAAAAAGGCTGCATGTGAACATAGTCCTACCACATTTAGGCTATGTGCACACAATGCGGATTTACTGCGGATCCGCAGCGTTTTTTCCGCGCAGAAACTCTGCAGATCCGCAAAGTGATTTACAGTACAATGTACAGTACAGACCAAAAGTTTGGACACCTTCTAATTTAAAGATTTTTCTGTATTTTCAAGACTATGAAAATTGTACATTCACACTGAAGGCATCAAAACTATGAATTAACACATGTGGAATTATATACTTAACAAAAAAGTGTGAAACAACTGAAATTATGTCTTCTATTCTAGGTTCTTCAAAGTAGCCACCTTTTGCTTTGATGACTGCTTTGCACACTCATGGCATTCTCTTGATGAGCTTCAAGATGTAGTCACCGGGAATGGTTTTCACTTCACAGGTGTGCCCTGTCAGGTTTAATAAGTGGGATTTCTTGCCTTATAAATGGGGTTGGGACCATCAGTTGTGTCGTGCAGAAGTCTGGTGGATACACAGCTGATAGTCCCACTGAATAGACTGTTAGAATTTGTATTATGGCAGGAAAAAAGCAGCTAAGTAAAGAAAAACGAGTGGCCATCATTACTTTAAGAAATGAAGGTCAGTCAGTCCGAAAAAGTGGGAATACTTTGAAAGTGTCCCCAAGTGCAGTGGCAAAAACCATCAAGCACTACAAAGAAACTGGCTCACATGAGGACCGCCCCAGGAAAGGAAGACCAAGAGTCACCTCTGCTTCTGAGGATAAGTTTGTCCGAGTCACCAGCCTCAGAAATCGCAGGTTATCAGCAGCTCAGATTAGAGACCAGGTCACACAGAGTTCTAGCAGCAGACACATCTCTACAACAACTGTTAAGAGGAAACTTTGTGCAGCAGGCCTTCATGGTAAAATAGCTGCTAGGAAACACTGCAAAGGACAGGCAACAAGCAGAAGAGACTTGTTTGGGCTAAAGAACACAAGGAATGGACATTAGACCAGTGGAAATCTGTGCTTTGGTCTGATGAGTCCAAATTTGAGACCTTTGGTTCCAACCACCGTGTCTTTGAGCGACGCAGAAAAGGTGAACGGATGGACTCTACATGCCTGGTTCCCACCGTGAAGCATGGAGGAGGAGGTATGATGGTGTGGGGGTGCTTTGCTGGTGACACTGTTGGGGATTTATCCAAAATTGAAGGCATACTGAACCAGCATGGCTACCACAGCATCTTGCAGCGGCATGCTATTCCATCCGGTTTGCGTTTAGTTGGACCATCATTTATTTTTCAACAGGACAATGACCCCAAACACACCTCCAGGCTGTGTAAGGGCTATTTGACCAAGACGGAGAGTGATGGGATGCTATGCCATATGACCTGGCCTCCACAGTCATCAGACCTGAACCCAATCGAGATTTTTTGGGGTGAGCTGGACCGCAGAGTGAAGGCAAAAGGGCCAACAAGTGCTAAGCATCTCTGGGAACTCCTTCAAGATTGTTGGAAGACCATTCCCGGTGACTACCTCTTATAGCTCATCAAGAGAATGCCAAGAGTGTGCTAAGCAGTCATCAAAGCAAAAGGTGGCTACTTTGAAGAACCTAGAATATAAGACATAATTTCAGTTGTTTCACACTTTTTTGGTAAGTATATAATTCCACATGTGTTAATTCATAGTTTTGATGCCTTCAGTGTGAATGTACAATTTTCATAGTCCTGAAAATACAGAAAAATCTTTAAATGAGGTGTGTCCAAACTTTTGATCTGTACTGTAAATCAATAGGAAAAAAAATGCTGTGCTAATGGTGAGGAAAATTCCGCATGGAAAACGCTGCGGACAAAAGAAGTAGCATGTCACTTCTTTTGTGCGGATCTGCAGCGTTTCTGCACCCTTCCATTATAGAAATCCGCAGGGGCAAAAAACGCATGAAATCCGCACAAAATCCGCATAAAAAACAAATCAAATCTGCACCTGCATTTTCTGCCAGGAGGTGCAGATTTTGTGCAGAAAATTCTGCACCCTAATCCGCAACATGTGCACATAGCCTTAAGGTTTGAGCTAGACTTTCAGCTGCATTTCCACAGCATTTCCATATCAAAATCTGCACTTGTTACATGCTGATTTTGTTGAAAATTTCACCGTATGCAGTGAAGACGAGAATGAATTCCGCATGGAGAATTTACATGCCGTGTTTTGAAAATCTGTGCAGCAGGTCAATTTATATGCAAAAAAATTACCGGAACGTGTAGAAGAAATTTTTCAAATTTTTCTAACTTCTGTGGATTTTCTGCAGGGAAATCCGCTGCGGAAATTCCACAGAAGTTAGAAACATTTATTGTAGGGGGACTCGACCATATTTTTTGAGTCACTCGGTTAGCACCCGAGCATGATCAGATAACACCTTATCCCAGCACGTTCCCTCATCACTAATCAATGGATACGCATATGTCTGAGAATGCAGCTAGAAAAAAAACCATAAGACTGCAACAGATTGCTGTGGATCTGCACTGTGGGGAGGGGATGATTGACAGCCATCTTTCCGGTTACCATCCTGACGATGAGACGCAGGAATCTAAACACGTAGTAATGTGTGCGGCTGTGCGGTACTATGCCCTCGCTCATACGCTTCATGTTTTTATGCTTTGCCTATTGTCATTCTCTGTATTTCTAGTTCTGCCTCATTACTTAACCATCGCTTCTGCTTGCTGCGTCTTATAAGTCTGTCTGTCTCCCATTCGGCACCACGCAGCATGGAAAGCTGTCTCTTCCAGCTATTATTGGGCGTTTCCATGGACACCGCTATGAAGGGGGTGGGCGACATTTCCATTATTACTCAGGCCGTAGAGAGAAAAACCAACGTGCAACAGTTGATGGGAAGAAGAAGTGCAAGCTCTCCTGTCCAGTGTTGCCCACAGCTGACCCCCGGTGCGACGTGTCCTCATAATATGCTGCTCCTAAAAAAATAATAATAATACTTTTTTTGTTCATTTTAGTAGACGGTAAAGGCTCGCATTCATGGCAATATCACTGGAGAGGAGTGGGAGTACACTCATACAATTTCTGTGCTGTGAGGCAGCGGGAACGTGCTACAATTATCCCAGGCTGAGGTTAATGAATGACTTTAAACATTGAGATAAATTGGAGACGTGTGTTAAAACATGAGAGGAGAAAAAAAAAAGAATAAAAATAACAGTTTAATGAAATTATAGTAATTTTTATCATAATATTTTCTATTCCGTCTTACGATCTCTCCGTCATAAAAATGTCACGAGAGCTTTCAGCAACCACGCAAGCCCTAATAAATAGTAGGCTCCCTCCTGCACCTGCATGTCGGGGCGTAGATGCACCACGACCCGAGACCCCTGCAGATTTCACTAGAATTATATGTAAAGCCCATCCTCCACTTAGCTAGTAAACCTTACAAACGTTAAAGGGAACCTGTCCCTTGTAAATAGTTTCTGGTCTGCCCCCAAGATGCCGGAGGAGCTGATCAGATTGATATACATTTTGGTGGGAAAAGTTTTAGTACAATATGCATTTTATTCATTGAAATCTCTGGCGTTTGTATGTATGAGTCAAATAGGAGGTCCTACTAGTGATTGACAGCCTTCTCTGTATGACTGTGCATGGAGAGATAGCTGTCAATCACTAGTAGACCCGCCCACTGGACTAGATACAAACACCAGGGAGTTCAATGAATAAAATACTAGTTTTACTAAATCTGTTCCCAAACCTGTATATCATCTGCTCAGCTCCTCCTCCTCTATACTGTGCTGTCCACAGATCAGACTGCAAGTACACCATGGCAGGTTCCCTTTAAAGTCCCAGCACCTTGGGACTGATTATTGGGACAATTCATTAAGACTGGATTATAGATGGGGCGTTTGGGAGTAGGATGCACCAAATTCAATAAGAAGAGCAAAATGGCCAGTAACTGTTAGTGGTTTCCATTACAGCTACGGGTGGTCGAATTGGTGAGAAGAAAGGCAGAGGACTTTCATATTTAAATCTGAGGCACCTATTTCAACTTTCTTTTTTCCTATTATGGTGTTACGGCAAATATACTCTAAAATATAATAATAATATAAGTATACAGTATAAAACTGTTGGGCCAACGCCTCTCGACATAAACAAGGAGTCTCGGCTCATTGGAACTTGTATCTTTATTTCAACATGGATACAGCTGCTGTCAGCCATCACTGGCAGTCATGTATCTCTCACATTGGAACAAAGGACTGGGCATGATGAAAACCATCCATCTGATCCTTATTTTTCCAGGCAGTTTGGGGGCTCCCAATACACAAGGTTTTGGATGATGACATGGTGACAAACTATAAATTGCAGCCAATACGTTAACTCAGTGATCAATACATCCTTAAAGGGAATTTGTCAACCATTTTTTGCTATCTAATCTGAGAAAAGAATAATATAGCGCAAAAGAGCCTGATACCAAAGATGTGTCATTTATTAGGCTGTGTGTTGTAGTTTCAATACAATCAGTGTTTGTTTTATCAGCAGATTATCACTATAGGTCTCACGCATGCAGCAGCAAGGCCGCGAACGGATAGGCAGGTGTTTTTAGGTGAAAAAAGGGGGGTTACTTAGGGGTCTTTTACCTTAGTCTCTGACCCATTCCTTTAGTTGGGTGCTGAGAGTTCTTTGAGGTGAAAGGGGGGGGGGGGGGGGTGTACCGTCAGCTTAGGGCACTAAGATACCTTTTCCCGGCCCTGCACAGCAGTCAGGCTTATGTGTATAACTCCGCCCTCACTACTGATTGGCAGCTTTCTGACAATATACACAGAAAGTTGCGTGTGGGCAGGATTACACAGGGCTTAACATTCTGACCACTGCTCCATTTACACAAAAGAGAAAGTAGGGATTCTATCAAAACTACACCAAACAGTTTAGTAAGTGACACATCTCTGGAATCAGGGTCTCTGTGCCTACATCATGCTGCTCTCAGATTACATAGCAAAACTTGCTGATATATTCCCTTTAAATGCATGTGAATCTAGACTGGTGTGAAATTTAATTTAACCTTCGATCCAAATGTTTATCCCATTGAGGGCCGGAGAGCAGGTGTAGCTGGAGATCACATGTAAGCTTACCTGAGATATTTCGGATCATTATTTACTCGTGTTTGACGACACAGAGTTGTTTTTTGTGTTGTGCCTGGTTGTAAAAGCATTTGCATTTTTTTTATACTTCAACAATAAATAACAGGAGAAGCCATGTCTGAATCGAACTTCTGACTCTATGACTTACTGCATTGATGCCATTTTTCCTACTGCTATGCACCTAATCTTGCCCGATATATAGACCCCCAAATGTTTCCAACTGCAGAGACCCCAATGCATAACACCAGGGCACTTCCCTTCCCAGACCAATGTGTAATAACAAATAAAGGCGAAAGATAAGACCTGATGGGTGAAGGTCGGTCACAGCTTTATTATTACGATTTACCAGTCTGAAAAGGCACAAACTCTTTAGAACTAGACTCATTCTCAAATGCCCTGTTTCACATCTACAGGCAAGTCAGCCAACGAGCCACAAGATATCAGTGCCTCCTTACTTTACATTCAACAGCCGCTTTTGCAGCGCCCCAGAGTCCTGGTCGTTGCAGTGCTGTGGCTTCGCCGCTAAGGGGAGCCATGGTACGTTCGATGGCACCGAAGGAGTTCCTCCAATCAGGTATCACAGACACCAATATGTTTCACAGCTGGGCCTCCGGGGGGAGCTAAGGGTGCTATTCATTAGGCCACTCCCCACCATAGTGGGTAAACTGGGGGTCAGGCAGGAAGTTAGACAGAACGCTGACGGGATTGAACGGAGCAACACCCTGTGGCAGGGGGTGTTGTGAAGGGAGAGACTGTAGGGTCTCTGCCAGGGGTGGGATCCTGGCAGAGGCTTGGCATTGAAAGAACGTAACGGGTCCGCGCAGGCTCCTGGAAGCGGCGGGACTCAAGAAAGGACTAGAAGCGAGATAGATTGTGCTGAGTGAGAAACGAGATCAAGCAGAAGGAGAATACCAGCAGGGGTTTTGTTGAAAGAGGCAGCACCCTGCTGAGGCGCAATACCGGTGGCCGGAACCCCGAGGGAGTGGATTAGAATACAGCTTCAAGCCATACTCCAAACAGCGGCAGGACAGTCGGTCCTCAGGCGGGCTGTCTACCACATATCACCTATGAAGTCTTGGGGGGCAATTGCGGGAGAGGGGCGACTCTAGGGTCCCGGAAGAACTCCAGGCCTACCTGACAAACGGGTGCCATTCCAACCTGAATACAGGGAAGGGGTGGATTACAGAGGAACATCAAATCGAGTTGTGAGGGAACTTAAGAAACAGACACAACCGTTGTGGGGTTACTTTCCGTGAGCACAGCAGGGAAGGACTACAACACATAGTGCTAGAAGGAAGGCACAGATTTCCACCTGAGAGGAGAACTCTGGAGGTGCCATTGGACCGGCCGGACTTGCGTAGCCTGGTGAACCGTGTTCTGGACTGAGGACTCAGAGATCTCCAGTAAAGAGGTAAAGAGACTGCAACCTGGTGTCCTCGTTATTTACCGCGACTTACACCCCACAACCGCACCGCTACATCGCTACCATTATTACCACAGATTACACCGGACGTCCCCCACTGACGGACAGGGCCACGGACCGGGTCTAGCCACCGTGACAACCCCGAGACTGAGAACTAGAGGCCCGGCTCCGGGTACCCCTCGGCCCTGCGGCGGTGTGGGGGCGCGCCGCAAACTTGGCGTCACGAACAGGATCTACTTAAGCCTGAAGAATCAGGTCATGTGTGCCTAGAGACTGTGATTTGTTGTGCTTGGACTGTACTTTATTGTAAGACTGTGCTGCGCCAGTTGCCGCCAAAATCCGCCGCCATTGCAGCGCTGAGGAGAGCGCAGGAAGAGAAGAGGGGCGTGGAGTGGGCGTAGACGAGCTGGAGAGCGCGAAGAATAATGGCCGCCCAGTCTAAATATTTCTGTGCAGTGAGGACGTGTCCGTCAGCAGCAGAGATCCGCCTCCTAATCCTTAATGGGGGGCGGAGGCAGAGAAAACGAAACTGCTCACGCAGGAGAGAGCGGGAAAAAGACCAGGAAGCGACCCACGTGGAGGACGCTATGGCCAGCAGCTCCGAACCCGACAGCGGGGTTGAAGTGGAAGTCTCCCCTGACTACCCGGATGAGCCCAGCAGCCTGTCCTCCGTGGATAACACCAAATTCCTGAGAGCCGAGATGGAGGATTTATATAACCAGCTCCTCCAACTGCATGTAAGAGTCCAGGCCCCGCATCAGGTGGGACCGGCAGTGGATTCCCGGACATCGGAAGAACCAGCGGGACCTGTTGCGGAAAGTGGAATCGTACCAGTGGGTGAGTCCGCCGATCCTGCCCCACCAGCAGAGGGTGTGTTAGTGGGTCCCGTAGCAGCACCACCTCTCCCGGGGACCCATAGACTTCAGCGCCTGTTACCATGGGAGGAAGCCACGGGCATGGAACACCGTATGCGAGCCCCAATCACCCCTACTCCCTTGCCGTGTGAGGTCAGCGCGGAGCGCACGGTGTGCCGCTGGGTGAACCCTGGATCCAATCTCATGGGGTTCCCCGGGGTGGAGACCCAGAAGGGAGAAATGGTACAGGCCCTAAGCTGGGAAGAATACCAGATCCAGCTAGAACAGCGGTGGCGAGAGGAAGAGGAAACACATCAGGCTAAACGGGAGGCCTACCATCAAAAAGATTTGGCGGTCAAGGACCGGGCCCGTAAGGACCCCACCACTCACCAGGCCCCGCGCAGGCAGGGCATCATCACCGTCTTTAAACTCCAAAGAGGCTGGGGCTTCATTAAAGAACCGGGGCTATACGCGGAGGTCTTTGTTAACCGACGGGATGTCGAGTCACACCTTAGAGAGGGTCACCCCGATCGAGACCTCTATCCGGGAGACAGTGTTACCTACACCCGGCATCTTGGGGAAAAGGGGTGGTTCGCTCTGAACGTCTACAAGAAAGAGAAACCAGCCCCTGTGGCCAAAGTGCCGCCGTGTGACCGATCTGTAACCACCCTGGTCGGCCCCACCTGCCTGACCACAGAACTTGCGATCTGCCACCCGATCGCCGCCACCACCGTCGTGCCTAAGGAGGTGCCCCTTCGAGTGACCGATGTTCCGGATGTACCAGCACAGAGAGAAGTGGGGACACAGACCTTGATCGCCGCGCACGACCTGGTCGTGCAACAGACCCGAACCCATGGGGTGTATCTGGCAGCGGGAGTGGACCTGAAACCTGAATTGCAGGGGTCCGCCCGCCAGGTGGCGCCTCATGGAAACTTCTGAAAGAAGAGTAAGATTTCGCTTTGTGAAAATGTAAATAGTTACTGTTTGTTCTTTTAAGTTGCTGCTAAACCTGTCCAGGGTTAATGGATCCCTTTGTTGACCCGGGATCCCCTTTGTTTGTTTTTCTTTTTCTTGAAGTTTTTGCACCAAGTTACACAAACTGCAGAAATCATGGACTGTGCATGATTCGAACTTTCTTTTGTAAATAGTTTGCACCTTCTTAAAGGTGCTCCCTACTGGTTTTAGCCAAAGACACTTTGCGAAGATATTTGCCCTATTGGTTTGAGCCAAAGACACTTTGTGAAGATACCTTTCCTACCGGTTCTAGTTAAAGACACTTTGCGAAGATACCATACCGGAACCTTTGCGTGGGCTGGTAGGCTGAGAAGACGAGCTACCTCAGAAAGACTTGGTCCCCTCTTAAAGGGGATGTGTGAAATTGAACTTGAGAAAGATACTGTTGCAGAACAGTAATGTGATAATGAAGCTTGAAAAAGAAATGTAACTGTTTTACATGCTAAGTTATATGTGTTGAATTTGTTGAAATGTGAAATCTAAATAATGTTTTGCAGAAAGAAAAGATGCAGAGAGCCCGTAGGGGTAGAGATAGAGATCTGCATAGCTGAAAGTAAGGAAGTAATGATGAAGGTGAGGATAGAAGGTCAACCCTGCGTCCCCATAGAAAGTTACTTTGTTACTAAGGACAGAAGGCGAACCCGTAGGGGTTAGAGAGTGAGTCCTTAAAGGAGCCGAGTAGAGCGGGCTCAGAGTTCTTTAAACGAAAGGAATGTTATGTCTATACTATGTATAGTAGCGAAAGGCAGTAGGCCCTGGCTGAACGGGGCGGTCCTGTAAAAGAAAGGAGAGGCAGTAGGTCTGGTGCCATAGGGACAGGCGGTCCTGCAGGTTCAAAGTAGGAGAATGTGAAGTTACCTTACCCTGTAATGTGATTATAGGAAGGCCTTTGGTAAACTAAGAGTGTATGTTTCTTAAAGGCAATGTTAATTTATTGTTCCAGAATTTGCACTAAGTAGAATACCCGGTTGGGTAACAGGAGTTATGCATAGCCTGTAATTTATAATGTTGACCATGTTTGTAACGTTAAAAGTGTCCTCACCTCCCATAAAGGGAAGCCTGTTCAAGTATACTTATCGTTTTGCACTCAACAAAATTGTATGTCTTTTTGCTAATCTGTATTGTTGTTTTTCTTCCCAGTCCCGGAGTACTGTGTTTAACCAGGGGGGAGTGCAGCGCCCCAGAGTCCTGGTCGTTGCAGTGCTGTGGCTTCGCCGCTAAGGGGAGCCATGGTACGTTCGATGGCACCGAAGGAGTTCCTCCAATCAGGTATCACAGACACCAATATGTTTCACAGCTGGGCCTCCGGGGGGAGCTAAGGGTGCTATTCATTAGGCCACTCCCCACCATAGTGGGTAAACTGGGGGTCAGGCAGGAAGTTAGACAGAACGCTGACGGGATTGAACGGAGCAACACCCTGTGGCAGGGGGTGTTGTGAAGGGAGAGACTGTAGGGTCTCTGCCAGGGGTGGGATCCTGGCAGAGGCTTGGCATTGAAAGAACGTAACGGGTCCGCGCAGGCTCCTGGAAGCGGCGGGACTCAAGAAAGGACTAGAAGCGAGATAGATTGTGCTGAGTGAGAAACGAGATCAAGCAGAAGGAGAATACCAGCAGGGGTTTTGTTGAAAGAGGCAGCACCCTGCTGAGGCGCAATACCGGTGGCCGGAACGCCGAGGGAGTGGATTAGAATACAGCTTCAAGCCATACTCCAAACAGCGGCAGGACAGTTGGTCTCAGGCGGGTTGTCTACCACATATCACCTATGAAGTCTTGGGGGGCAATTGCGGGAGAGGGGCGACTCTAGGGTCCCGGAAGAACTCCAGGCCTACCTGACAAACGGGTGCCATTCCAACCTGAATACAGGGAAGGGGTGGATTACAGAGGAACATCAAATCGAGTTGTGAGGGAACTTAAGAAACAGACACAACCGTTGTGGGGTTACTTTCCGTGAGCACAGCAGGGAAGGACTACAACACATAGCGCTAGAAGGAAGGCACAGATTTCCACCTGAGAGGAGAACTCTGGAGGTGCCATTGGACCGGCCGGACTTGCGTAGCCTGGTGAACCGTGTTCTGGACTGAGGACTCAGAGATCTCCAGTAAAGAGGTAAAGAGACTGCAACCTGGTGTCCTCGTTATTTACCGCGACTTACACCCCACAACCGCACCGCTACATCGCTACCATTATTACCACAGATTACACCGGACGTCCCCCACTGACGGACAGGGCCACGGACCGGGTCTAGCCACCGTGACAACCCCGAGACTGAGAACTAGAGGCCCGGCTCCGGGTACCCCTCGGCCCTGCGGCGGTGTGGGGGCGCGCCGCACTTTGACTTCAATATCTAAGATAAAATGACAATGTCATAACAATCCTATAAAATGGGAGGGAGCGAGGGTGGGACGAACACCTCCAGGACCCGTAAAGGGGAAGAGTAGGAGACAGACTTAGTGCAATCTCTTAAAATTGTAAGGAGATGCACACACTGCCCGCATTCTCCCCTGAAGAAACAAGTATATTGTTGTAATGTGAAATGTGATGTATATTTTGATGTGTATTAAAGATGTTCGTAATATTGATGATGTGTGCAGTTTGATAATAGGGATAGTGAGAGTTAATGTTTGGGATTAGCCCAGAATGAGAGGGGCTAAGTTGAAGGGAATATGACAATCTTCTGCAAGAGAGGACCTAAGGTCCATTGTGAGCAGTGCCGCATTCTGGGTTGTCCCTAGAATGAGAGGAGACCAAAAGGAAGAAATAGATAGATCAGGAGCACAAATGACCAAGAGACGGAGTGGTCTACTGGAGATAGGACCTCGGAAAGGACGCCTAGCAGAAAGGCCCAGAGTTTATAACTCTTGAAGATAACGGGCTGTGACAGGGTCACTGGCACGATATATGAGGGGAGATATGTGTCACAGAGATTGCTTTCCTCCGTGATCTAGAAACCCATAAGTTTCTGTTCAGCATGATATGTGCTGAAGGAGTTAAGCGGCCATGTTATGGGCGAGTTTTTAGGTAAGTAGGTAAAAGATTGGCGGGACGCCTACTCAACATATCTCCACCTCAAGGGTATGGCTGGAGAAATAAATGTCCAGCCAGTTTTTTTTTTTTTTATTTGGTCTGTGTTGTGTAGAGCCAAGCAAGCCTTAGGCGGACGTTCCTGTGAGAGCTGCCATATGTGTTGGCCCAGAAGTGCTGGGCAGGAATGCTTATATTGATATATTGAGATATTGGCACGCTCAGGGGTCACTATGTCTGTCAGAGCCCAAAGGGTTCATCACTGGGCGTATTGTGGTGACAAACCTCCCCGCTCACAAATGTTTGACTTGTTGACTTTGGTCCAGAAATGGTTGCAGCCGGAGTCCTCCACTCCAGCCCAGATGGTCGAGCGGGTCATCATGGACAGATTTATTCACTCTCTCACCAGGCTGGTGCAGACCTGGGTTGCCCAAGGAGACCACCGGAATGCAGATGACTTGGTGGGCCTCATAGAAAGGTACCTGGTGGTCGAGAGGTCCCTGAGGAAGCCAGGGGATGGTACATCTCCATACTGGGATACCCAGCAGGAGCCCGAGTCCCAAAAGAGGGGTAACAGAGTCACCACTGGGGAGAGTCAGAGGTCCCAGGGAGCCGCTGAGGGGCTACCAAAGGCTGCTGCTAAAGACTTGATCTGCTGGTGGTGTCACGGTCCTGGACACATAGCAGCCCGTTGTTCTAGGTCGGCCGAGCAGATGGATTGCAGGCTGGGCAGGCACTGTTCGTATTATGCCTACCCAACCTGCAGAGTGGACTATCAGCCCGGAGAGGGGCGGCAGTCATGTCCCGTGACTGTAAATGGAGTACTGGTGTCAGCACTTTTGGACTACGGGAGCTTGGTGACTCTGATAAGGCCACACTTCCCCGCCAGTTGATCACAGGGAAACATGTGGGCGTCTGCTGCATCCACAGAGATGCCAAAGACTACCCTGTTGCCAGAGTGTTAATTAAAATGAGCTGTGGTACGGAGTTCCACGAGGTCGGGGTAGTCAGAGATTTGCTGCACCCCGTGATAATCGGGCCGGACTTCAGCCTGTTCTGGGACTTGTGGCGAAAAGCAGGGGTGCCCAGTGTCTCAGGCAGGAGCCAGGGCAATTCTGATGAATCCCCATTGCAGACGGAAGTGGAGGAGTTCCCCTTGTGTGTCCTAGCTGGTGGTGAGGACGAATCGTTGACCAGGGAGGCTGAGCTTGCTGAGCTTCCTGAGCTAGGGTTTCTGGGGAAAAATTTTGGGACTGCTCAAATGTGGGATTGTACCCTAAAATGGACCTTTGAAAAGGTGTCTGTAATTGATGGGGTTGCTCAAGAGCCGGGGATTGACACCAGGTACCCACACTTTGCAGTCAATAGTGAATTGCTGTATCGAGTGACTACACTGAGGGGAGGTGAAATAATAGAGCAGTTGTTGGTTCCAGGTCCATACCGGCGGAAGGTTATAGACATGGCCCATTCGCATCTGGAGAAAACACAGGAGAGAATACTGCAGAGGTTCTATTGGCCGGGATGTTATCAGGAGATCCTGAATTATTGTATGTCCTGCCCCACCTGCCAGATTACTGCTCCCTCTGCCAACTTCCGAAGTCCTCTAGTTCCATTACTGGTAAGAGATCCTGTTTGAGCGAATTGCTATGGACCTAGTAGGTCCGTTAGTTAAGTTTAAGTCGGCATGAGGGCACTAATATATTCTAGTGGTCATGGACTATGCGACCCAGTGCTCAGAAGTAGTACCCCTAGGAACTTTTTGGCTAAGAGTATTGCCCGGGAACTTGTCCATATTTTTGCTAGGGAGGGCCTGCCGAAGGAGATTGTGCCTGTGTCTACCTCGAGGAGCAGCTAAGTGAGCCGGCCTGGCACAGGGCCTAGACAGGACTGAGTAACTGAGATGAGTAGAAAGTACAAGGCAGGAGTTCCAGAGCATCAAAACTACAGATAAGTACTGGCCATATTGGCACCCTAAGGGGAAAGAATATGCGGAATAGCGGGTCAAGTAAAGGACACTTGCTAAACCTGACTGTAGAGTCGAGCTGGGTTGTGGTGCAGTAGTGAGAAACAGTGGAGACAGAGGACAAGTATAGAAAGTAAAGAGGAAAGGTGAAGATAAAGAGCAATAGCGAAAAGGAAGGAAACAGTCTGGATAATGTTTCCATTTGTAAAGGAAACATTCAGAAGACCGTGCACCACCTATCTCTTGGATATATTCCCCACCAAGTTCCCTTTCAGTAAAGAGAATTATTTTTGAATGTTGGTTTCCCTCATTGACATGTTAGGGTATGTTCCCATGGTCAGTAAACACTGCGGGTTGGACGCAGGGTCACTCTGCAGCATTCCAACCCGCAGCATCCAAATGTTACAGCATAGTGGATGGGATTTCAATAAATCCCATGCCCACTATGCGTGCACCGACGCCCGCAGCTTCCCTGCAGAGACGAACATGCGGCGCATCTTTCCAGACCACAGCAAGTCAATTTATCTTGCGGAGACACAAGTCTCCTCCGCAAGATAAATATCACCCGTACAATGTACTGGACACGGTGATTCCGCACGGTTCAATGAACACATGCGGAATCACCTGCATTCAAAAGCCGGCAGGGATTTGGACGCAGCGGACATGTGTTGCATCCAAATCGCTGCTGATTAATGACCGAGGGGTCATAGCCTTAAACATCTGGTCCTAGCCAACCAGCAACATTGGTTTCATGCAGCCTGCATGGGTGTAGTAACTTCACAGCATAAGTCCACACACCCAACCAGGACCTCCACTTTCATGTAACGTGTCAGGGAGCAAGAGATGACTACCTCGCCCACGGCTACCTCACCGCTCCACGTTATAAACACACGAGAAGGGGCTGCACTAGCCAGTCTGGCTTTTTGCTGGCCAACAAAAGGGGCATACCAAAGCCCCTCATGATACAGGAGGGGGTGGAAAGGGAGACCACAAAACCCTAAATAAACAGAAGCCTGGGGGAAAGGAGCATTTTTCTTACATAGTGCAGCACCGTGGCCATTATGGTGTTACTGGTGGTCTCCCTGTATCACAGACCTTCGTGTTTAAGGGATGTTATTCTCCCTTTAGGCATGAATTACATAATATATTATAATGTTTCCCTTTAAGAAATTACAAATTCTCAAACATTCAGGAAAATAAATGAAACAAATCTCTTCATATTCCAACACTGCGCTCAGATAACTTTTAAATGCGATAAGTTCAGTCATGGCTGGATTTAGCATTAGATATGACAAGCTTGTGTCTAGGGGAGGCAGATAAGCTGCTCTTCTCTGGCAAAGCCCTTATTCAAGCTTTTTTTTTTCCTTCAGACTAAAATTAACTTAAGGAATAAGTAAAATCAAATGAAAGAACGGAAACAAAACATGATGTAGTTGATGAACGATGGTATTCTACCAATAGGAGAAGCATATATCTGTAGCACTGCAGAGGACCTGCAGTCAAATCTCACCAAGGACAACATCTGCAAGGAGTTTGTACTGTATATTCTCCCTGTGTTTGCGTGGATTTCCTCCGGGGTCTTCCATTTCCTCCCATACTCCAAAGACATACTGATAGGGAGTTTAGATCATGAGCCCCAGGGGGGCCAGTGATGACAATGATGTCTATAAAGTGCTGTGGAAACTAAAGGTGCCATATAAAGTGAGCAAAATAAATATATATCTGGTAGCTGCTAATCTCCCTCACCATCATAAAAAGAGTAGGCCATCAATGTTTGATGAGTGATGGTCTGACCTCTGAGACCCTGGAAATTACTAAAGGATAAAGATCTGAGCATTTGCCATTGATGTTTAATTCCACTCGTCGTCTTCTGCAGGTTGTGTCACTCCAGTGTTTGCTTCCATGGAGGTCACTTCTCCGTGTAAGTCTATGAGAGACAAAACAAGGATCTCATAGCCTTACATTGAGAACTTCTGACTGTCAATTGTGACTTCCGGTCAGTCAGAAGCTGTGGTCTCAAGATGGGGAAGCGGGACCAGAGCGGCTCTGGGAAGAGCTGAAGACAGCAGCTAGAAAGTATATTACTTGGGACAGGGAACATGCATTAGTGACACCACTACGGCGGCAAAATAAAAAAAAATGCAGACGTGGTGCTTTTAAGGCAAAGGCAAGTTAAAAACAAAATGTTCAGACTCCACACCAAGCATGCTGACCAATTTTTATAATCCACAAATAAGGAAGGATGAGGGCACAAGTTTGAACTTCTTGAAGACTGGTGAGTGCCCTCATCCTTCCTTATTTGTGGATTATACAGATGGTCACTTTTTTCCTGAGGAGCACCTAGAGTCGAATATTGTATGGCTGTACCAATCGCTGCCTAGCACCCAGATAAGAGGCAGCGGTCTGGAGAGAACCTCTACGATAGAGACTGTGCCGCCCTATTTATGCATTTTTTGTTTGGTGGATTTTGACCAATTTTTATCATTTAAAAGAAGCATTAAAAAAGCAGACACACGGACCAAGCGCTGACGACACTTGGTAAGAACGGACACACGGACCAAGCGCTGACGACACTCGGATGGTAAGAATGGACACACGGACCAAGCACTGACGACACTCGGATGGTAAGAACGGACACACGGACCAAGCACTGACGACACTCGGATGGTAAGAACGGACACACGAACCAAGCACTGATGACACTTGGTAAGAACAGACACACGAACCAAGCGCTGATGACACTTGGTAAGAACGGTCACACGGCCAAGCGCTGACGACACTTCGTTAGAACGGACACACGGACCAAGAGCTGATGACACTTGGTAAGAACGGACACACGGACCAAGCACTGATAACACTTGGTAAGAACGGACACACGGACCAAGCACTGATGACACTTGGTAAGAACGGACACACGACCAAGCGCTGACGACACTTGGTTAGAATGGACACATGGACCAAGCGCTGACGACACTTGGTAAGAACGGACACACCGACCAATCGCTGACAACAATCGGATGGTAAGAATGGACACACGGACGAAGCGCTGAAGACACTCGGATGGTAAGAACGGACACACGGACCAAGCACTGATGACACTCGGATGGTAAGAACGGACACACGGACCAAGCACTGACGACACTCGGATGGTAAGAACGGACACACGAACCAAGCGCTGATGACACTTGGTAAGAACAGACACACGGACCAAGCGCTGACGACACTTGGTAAGAACGGACACACGGACCAAGCGCTGACGACACTCGGATGGTAAGGATGGACACATGGACCAAGCACTGACGACACTCGGATGGTAAGAACGGACACATGGACCAAGCACTGATGACACTCGGATGGTAAGAACGGACACACGGACCAAGCACTGACGACACTCGGATGGTAAGAACGGACACACGAACCAAGCGCTGATGACACTTGGTAAGAACAGACACACGGACCAAGCGCTGACGACACTTGGTAAGAACGGACACACGGACCAAGCGCTGACGACACTCGGATGGTAAGGATGGACACATGGACCAAGCACTGACGACACTCGGATGGTAAGAACGGACACATGGACCAAGCACTGACGACACTCGGATGGTAAGAACGGATACACGGACCAAGCGCTGACGACACTCGGATGGTAAGAACGGACACACGGACCAAGCACTGACGACACTCGGATGGTAAGAACGGACATGCGGACCAAGCACTAACGACACTCGGATGGTGAGATCAGACACATGGACCAAACACTCACGGCTCTGATCCAAAGCGCTGATGATATTTGTACCTTTTTTTCATACATGAACCGGTTGTAAAGTTGATAACTGCATATACTTCAGCTCCCTAAAATATTTCTTTTATTACAGTGATTCTCTTCTTGGGCAGAGATAATCCAATAATAGACCAAGGACCGAGTCTCTGCACTACTGGCAGGATGCAGGCTGACGTAGATGGCGGGCAGACTGGCAGTGAATGAATGCATGTAGGATAGCTGCGGAGACACCATCACGTGTTTCTCGACGCAAGCAGTGAATAGCCAGACCTTTCCCCGGGAGGGAACAACCACGGGAAGGGCAGCATCCAATAAAGGAAAACATCCAATACTGGAAAACCACCTATGCCAAGCATGGTATCCATCCACAGACAGCTGTTTCGGGGTGTTTGCCCCTCATCAGTGTGGACTAGGAATCTGGCTATTAGGAGCAGTGCCTAGTAAAAGGCTGTGAAGGAACAGATCATTGGCCTCGGGGAGACCAAAACATCCAACACCGCGGAGACACCATCACGTGTTTCTCAACGCAGTGATCCAGAACACTGCCCCCATCCCTTATGGGAAATATGCAAATGCATGTAGGATAGCTGCGGAGACACCATCACGTGTTTCTCGACGCAAGCAGTGAATAGCCAGACCTTTCCCCGGGAGGGAACAACCACGGGAAGGGCAGCATCCAATAAAGGAAAACATCCAATACTGGAAAACCACCTATGCCAAGCATGGTATCCATCCACAGACAGCTGGATTTTGGATGGTTTTGGATGTTTTGGTCTCCCCGAGGCCAATCATCTGTTCCTTCACAGCCTTTTACTAGGCACTGCTCCTAATAGCCAGATTCCTACTCCACACTGATGAGGGGCAAACACTCCGAAACAGCTGTCTGTGGATGGATACCATGCTTGGCATAGGTGGTTTTCCAGTATTGGATGCTGCCCTTCCCGTGGTTGTTCCCTCCCGGGGAAAGGTCTGGCTATTCACTGCTTGCGTCGAGAAACACGTGATGGTGTCTCCGCAGCTATCCTACATGCATTTGCATATTTCCCACAAGGTATGGGGGGCAGTGTTCTGGATCACTGCGTTGAGAAACACGTGATGGTGTCTCTGCGGTTTTGGATGTTTTGGTCTCCCCGAGGCCAATCATCTGTTCCTTGGCAGTGAATGAATGGCATGGGGCATGATTTCTTAAATTGATCTTGATTACACAGTGATGTACAGTTGCAAACAAAGTTATACAAACCCCATAAATTCGGCTTATTAAAAAAAATGTACAAAGCTTCTGCTGTTTGCAAAAAAACAATCACACAAGAACAATATAAATAGCTCATAGTGCCTTGGTGATGCTTATGGTACAGCATAGAGATGGCTCGATGATGTCTACAGTGAAGCATGGCGGTGGCTTGGTGATACCAACAATGAAGCATGGTGGTGGCTCAATGATGACTACAGTGAAACATGATAGTGGTTCAGTGATGCCTCAGTGAAGCATGGCGGGGGTTCGGTGATGCTCTGGTATTACTTTGCTTCCTGTGGAAACCTGCAGGGTGTGGAGGACAAGATGTATTCAATCAAGTATCAGGAAATCCTAGCAGAAAACTTGATGCTGTCTGTGAGTAATCTGAGGATGTCATTGGACATTCCAAAGTGACAATAATCCCAAGCATACCTCTCAGTGCACCAAGGCTTGCTAATTCTGGAGTGACATTCTCAGCTGCCTAACTTGAACCCCACAGAAAATCTTTGCCTAATTATAAA
Source organism: Ranitomeya variabilis (assembly GCF_051348905.1). NCBI lineage: Eukaryota > Metazoa > Chordata > Amphibia > Anura > Dendrobatidae > Ranitomeya > Ranitomeya variabilis. The sequence continues at coordinate 82,720,060 of NC_135236.1, forward strand.
GAACGTGGTTTCAGCACGAAAAACCAAGAATTTTACTGACCTGTAGGCCATCGACCTTGAGGATTAGGTTAAGACTCGGGAACACTGCCATAAGCCGGTGTTTGGCTATGCACCACGTTTGTAGCAGGTTATAACAGCCAGAGCTGCTCTACTAAGCACTAAAAAAAGTTTGTCATAATGGACTGGAATAATTAAGAGACTGCAGTATTCAGTAAAAGTTACATTTAGGGGTGAATTTGGAGAAACCACTTGTTAGATTACCTGTGTTGACCTATTTACATTGTTCTTGTTTGATGGGTTTATTGCAATAAACCAAATCTGTGATAATTTTAAAAGCAACTAAATATATTAAGGAGTTGTGGTATTTGTAACTGCAAAATCTGCACACATGGGCGTCAGCTACAAATTGCTTCTCACTAAATTAGAATATCATCAAAGTTAATTTATTTCAGTTCTTCAATACAAAAAGTGAAGCTCATATATTATATAGAGTCATTACAAACAGAGTGAACCATTTCAAGTGCTTATTTCTGTTAATGTTGATGATTATGGCTTACAGCCAATGAAAACCCAAAAGTAATTATCTCTGTAAATTAGAATAATTAACAAAAAACACCTGCAAAGACTTCCTAAGCGTTTAAAAAGGTCCCTTAGTCTGTTTCAGTAGGCTCGACAATCATGGGGAAGACTGCTGACCTTACATATTTTCATAAGACAGTAATTGACACACTCCACAAGGAGGGTAAGCCACAAAAGGTCATTGCTAAAGCTGGCTGTTCACAGAGTGCTGCCTCCAAGCATATTAATGGAAAGTTGAGTGTAAGGAAAAAGTGTGGTAGAAAAAGGTGCACAAGCAACTGGGATAATCGCAGCCTTGAAAGGATTGTTAAGAAAAGGCCATTCAAAAATTTGAGGGAGATTCACAAGGAGTGGACTGCTGCTGGAGTCATTACTTCACCACACACAGACGTATCCAGGACATGGCCTACAAGTGTCACATTCCTTGTGTCAGCCACTCATGACCAATAGACAACGCCAGAAGCGTCTTACCTGGGCCAAGGAGAAAAAGAACTGGACTGTTGCTCAATGGTCCAAGGTGTTGTTTTCTGATTAAAGTAAATTTTGCATTTCATTTGGAAATCAAGGTCCCAGAGTCTGGAGGAAGAGTGGAGAAGCCTCAATCCAAGCTGCTTGGGTCTAGTGTGAAGTTTCCACAATCAGTGATGGTTTGGGAAGCCATGTCATCTGCTGGTGTAGGTCCAGTGTGTTTTATCAAGACCAAAGTCAGCGCAGCCGTCTACCAGGAAATTTTAGAGCACTTCACGCTTCCCTCTGCAGACAAGCTTTTTGGAGATGGAAATTTCATTCTCCAGCAGGACTTGGCCCCTGTCCACACTGCCAAAAGTACCAATACCTGGTTTATAAACAACAGTATCATTGTGCCTGATTGGCAGCAAACTCACCTGACCGTAACCCCATAGAGAATCTATGGAGTATTGTCAAGAGGAAGATGAGAGACACCAGACCCAGCAATGCAGACGAGCTGAAGGCTGCTATCAAAGCAACCTGGGCTTCCATAACCCCTCAGAAAGCCACAGGCTGATCACCTCCATACCACACTGCATTGATGCAGTAATTGATGCAAAAGGAGCCCCGACCAAGTACTGAGCGCATTTACTGAACATACATTTCATTAGGCCAACATTTCGGATTTTAAAATCATTTTCAAGCTGGTGTTATAAAGTATTCTAATTTACTGAGATGACTTTTGGGTTTTCATTGGCTGTAAGCCATAATCATCAACATTAACAGAAATAAACACTTGAAATAGATCACTCTGCTTGTAATGACTATATATAATATGAGTTTCACTTTTTGTATTGAAGAACTGAAATAAATTAACTTTTTGATGATATTCTAATTTAGTGAGAAGCACCTGTATGTACTGGGCAGACAAATGAACAAGTAATTCTGTTCTGCATTAATGCACTGAAATATAATGGAAGCATTTCACAGCCATGAGCAGCTTTCTCCTCTTTAGTGTGCAAAACACACAAACACACAATCAGAAGTTGTGAGCAGTGGCTGGTTGCCATAACAACAACCAGGCAGGTTTATAATACTGCAGATGCCCCCCTCCCCAATACTTGCAGACTGTACACCCCCACTAGCTCTGTATATATAGCTGCAAAAGAGAATCCCGAACACTATGAAATGTGCAAGTGTCATACGCTCCTAATAAGCAATAAATACATCATGCAGCGTCTGTACACAACGGCGGTATCTACATACAACTGCGGCATCTATATACGGCCCCGGCATCTACATACAGCCCTGCACCTACCTACAGCCAGATAATCTACATACAGCCCCGGCATGTACATACAGCCCCGGCATCTACATACAGCCAGATAATCTACATACAGCTCCGGCATCTACATACAGCCCAGGCATCTACATACAGCCAGATAATCTACATACAGCCCCGGCATCTACATACAGCCCCGGCATCTACATACAGCTCCAGCATCTACATACAGCCAGATAATCTACATACAGCCCAGGCATCTACATACAGCCCAGGCATCTACAAACAGCCCCGGCATCTACATACAGCCCCGGCATCTACATACAGCCCCGGCATCTACATACAGCCCCGGCATCTACATACAGCCCCGGCATCTACATACAGCCCCGGCATCTACATACAGCCCCGGCATCTACATACAGCCCCGGCATCTACATACAGCCCCGGCATCTACATACAGCCCCGGCATCTACATACAGCCCCGGCATCTACATACAGCCCCGGCATCTACATACAGCCCCGGCATCTACATACAGCCCAGGCATCTACATACAGCCCCGGCATCTACATACAGCCCCGGCATCTACATACAGCCCCGGCATCTACATACAGCCCCGGCATCTACATACAGCTCCGGCATCTACATACAGCCCAGGCATCTACATACAGCCCAGGCATCTACATACAGCCCCGACATCTACATACAGCTCCGGCATCTACATACAGCCCCGGCATCTACATACAGCTCCGGCATCTAGATACAGCCCCGGCATCTACATACAGCCAGATAATCTACATACAGCCCCGGCATCTACATACAGCTCTGGCATCTACATACAGCCCAGGCATCTACATACAGCCCCGGCATCTACATACAGCCCCGGCATCTACATACAGCCAGATAATCTACATACAGCCCCGGCATTTACATACAGCCAGATAATCTACTTAGAGCCCCGACATCTACATACAGCCCAGGCATCTATATACAGCCCCGGAATCTACATACAGCCCCGGCATCTACATACAGCCCCGGCATCTACATACAGCCCCGGCATCTACATACAGCTCCGGCATCTACATACAGCTCCGGCATCTACATACAGCCCAGGCATCTACATACAGCCCAGGCATCTACATACAGCCCCGACATCTACATACAGCTCCGGCATCTACATACAGCCCCGGCATCTACATACAGCTCCGGCATCTACATACAGCCTCGGCATCTACATACAGCTCTGGCATCTACATACAGCCCAGGCATCTACATACAGCCCCGGCATCTACATACAGCCAGATAATCTACATACAGCCAGATAATCTACATACAGCCACATAATCTACATACAGCCTCGGCATCTACATACAGCCCTGTACCTACATACAGCCCCGGCATCTACATACAGCCCCGGCATCTACATACAGCCAGATAATCTACATACAGCCCCGACATCTACATACAGCTCCAGCATCTACATACAGCCAGATAATCTACATACAGCCCAGGCATCTACATACAGCCCAGGCATCTACATACAGCCCAGGCATCTACAAACAGCCCCGGCATCTACATACAGCCCCGGCATCTACATACAGCCCCGGCATCTACATACAGCCCCGGCATCTACATACAGCCCCGGCATCTACATACAGCCCCGGCATCTACATACAGCCCCCGCATCTACATACAGCCCCGGCATCTACATACAGCCCCGGCATCTACATACAGCTCTGGCATCTACATACAGCCCCGGCATCTACATACAGCCAGATAATCTACATACAGCCTCGGCATCTACATACAGCTCTGGCATCTACATACAGCCCAGGCATCTACATACAGCCCCGGCATCTACATACAGCCCCGGCATCTACATACAGCCCCGGCATCTACATGCAGCCAGATAATCTACATACAGCCAGATAATCTACATACAGCCTCGGCATCTACATACAGCCCTGTACCTACATACAGCCCCGGCATCTACATACAGCCCCGGCATCTACATACAGCCCCGGCATCTACATACAGCCCCGGCATCTACATACAGCCCCGGCATCTACATACAGCCCTTTGCATCTACATACAGCCCCGGCAACTACATACAGCCCAGGCATCTACGAACAGCCTCAGCATCTACACACAGCCAGATAATCTACATACCGGCCCGACATCTACATACAGCCCCGGCATCTACATACAGCCAGATAATCTACATACAGCCTCGGCATCTACATACAGCTCTGGCATCTACATACAGCCCAGGCATCTACATACAGCCCCGGCATCTACATACAGCCCCGGCATCTACATGCAGCCAGATAATCTACATACAGCCAGATAATCTACATACAGCCTCGGCATCTACATACAGCCCTGTACCTACATACAGCCCCGGCATCTACATACAGCCCCGGCATCTACATACAGCCCCGGCATCTACATACAGCCCCGGCATCTACATACAGCCCCGGCATCTACATACAGCCCAGGCATCTACATACAGCCCCGGCAACTACATACAGCCCCAGCATCTACACACAGCCAGATAATCTACATACCGGCCCGACATCTACATACAGCCCCGGCATCTACATCAGCTCCATCATCTACATACAGCTCCGGCATCTACATACAGCCAGATAATCTACTTACAGCCGTGACATCTACATACAGCCCAGGCATCTACATACAGCCCCAGCAACTACATACAGCCAGATAATCTACATACAGCCCTGACATCTACATACAGCCCCGACATCTACATCCAGCCTTGGCATCTACATCCAGCCTCGGCATCTACATCCAGCCTCGGCATCTACATCCAGCCCCGACATCTACATACAGCCCCGGCATCTACATACAGCCCCGGCATCTACATACAGCCCCGGCATCTACATACAGCCCCGGCATCTACATACAGCCAGATAATCTACATACAGCCAGATAATCTACATACAGCCCCGACATCTACATACAGCCAGATAATCTACATACAGCCCAGGCATCTACATACAGCCCCGGCATCTACATACAGCCCCGGCATCTACATACAGCCCCGGCATCTACATACAGCCCCGGCATCTACATACAGCCCCGGCATCTACATACAGCCCCGGCATCTACATACAGCCCCGGCATCTACATACAGCCCCGGCATCCACATACAGCCCCGGCATCCACATACAGCCCCGGCATCCACATACAGCCCCGGCATCCACATACAGCCCCGGCATCCACATACAGCCCCGGCATCCACATACAGCCCCGGCATCCACATACAGCCCCGGCATCCACATACAGCCCCGGCATCCACATACAGCCCCGGCATCCACATACAGCCCCGGCATCCACATACAGCCCCGGCATCCACATACAGCCCCGGCATCCACATACAGCCCAGGCATCTACATACAGCCCCGGCATCTACATACAGCCCCGGCATCTACATACAGCCCAGGCATCTACATACAGCCCAGGCATCTACATACAGCCCCGGCATCTACATACAGCCCCGGCATCCACATACAGCCCAGGCATCTACATACAGCCCCGGCATCCACATACAGCCCCGGCATCTACATACAGCTCCGGCATCTACATACAGCTCCGGCATCTACATACAGCCCCGACATCTACATACAGCCCCGGCATCTACATACAGCCGTGGCATCTATATACAGCACCACTTTCTATATAAAGCCCCGACATCTATATGCAGCCCCAGGAATCTTCACACAGCCTTGGCATTTACATAGAGCCAGAGCATCTACATACAGCCTTGGCATCTACATACAGAGCATCTACATCCAGCCTCGGCATTTACATCCAGCCCCGGAATCTACATACAGCCCCGGCATCTACATACAGCTCCGGCATCTACATACAGCCCCGGCATCTACATACAGCCCCGGCATCTACATACAGCCCCGGCATCTACATACAGCCCCGGCATCTACATACAGCCCCGGCATCTACATACAGCCCCGGCATCTACATACAGCCCCGGCATCTACATACAGCCCCGGCATCTACATACAGCCCCGGCATCTACATACAGCCAGATAATCTACATACAGCCCCGGCATCTACATACAGCTCCGGCATCTACATACAGCCAGAAAATCTACATACAGCCCAGGCATCTACATACAGCCCCGGCATCTACTCAGAGCCCTGACATCTACATACAGCCCAGGCATCTATATACAGCCCCGGCATCTACATACAGCCAGATAATCTACTCAGAGCCCTGACATCTACATACAGCCCAGGCATCTATATACAGCCCCGGCATCTACATACAGCCAGATAATCTACATACAGCCCCGGCATCTACATACAGCCCCGGCATCTACATACAGCCCCGGCATCTACATACAGCCCCGGCATCTACATACAGCCCCGGCATCTACATACAGCCCCGGCATCTACATACAGCCTCGGCATCTACATACAGTCCAGATATCTATATACAGCACCGCTATCTACATACAGCCCCGGCATCTACATACAGCTGTGGCATCTATATACAGCACCACTATCTATATAAAGCCCCGACATCTATATGCAGCCCCAGGAATCTTCACTCAGCCTTGGCATCTACATAGAGCCAGAGCATCTACATCCAGCCTCGGCATCTACATAAAGCCCCGACATCTACATACAGCCCCGACATCTACATACAGCCCCGGCATCTACATACAGCCTCGACATCTACATACAGCCCCGGCATCCACATACAGCCCCGGCATCTACATACAGCCCCGGCATCTACATACAGCCCCGGCATCTACATACAGCCCCGGCATCCACATACAGCCCCGGCATCCACATACAGCCCAGGCATCTACATACAGCCCAGGCATCTACATACAGCCCCGGCATCTACATACAGCCCTGGCATCTACATACAGCCCCGGCATCTACATACAGCCCCGGCATCTACATACAGCCCCGGCATCTACATACAGCCCCGGCATCTACATACAGCCAGATAATCTACATACAGCCCGATAATCTACATACAGCCCCGACATCTACATACAGCCAGATAATCTACATACAGCCCAGGCATCTACATACAGCCCCGGCATCTACATACAGCCCCGGCATCTACATACAGCCCCGGCATCTACATACAGCCCCGGCATCTACATACAGCCCCGGCATCTACATACAGCCCCGGCATCTACATACAGCCCCGGCATCTACATACAGCCCCGGCATCTACATACAGCCCTGCACCTACATACAGCCCCGGCATCTACATACAGCCCCGGCATCTACATACAGCCCCGGCATCCACATACAGCCCCGGCATCCACATACAGCCCCGGCATCTACATACAGCCCCGGCATCCACATACAGCCCCGGCATCCACATACAGCCCCGGCATCCACATACAGCCCAGGCATCCACATACAGCCCCGGCATCTACATACAGCCCCGGCATCTACATACAGCCCCGGCATCTACATACAGCCCCGGCATCTACATACAGCCCCGGCATCTACATACAGCCCCGGCATCTACATACAGCCCCGGCATCTACATACAGCCCAGGCATCTACATACAGCCCAGGCATCTACATACAGCCAGATAATCTACATACAGCCCCGGCATCTACATACAGCCCCGGCATCTACATACAGCCAGATAATCTACATACAGCCCCGGCATCTACATACAGCCCCGGCATCTACATACAGCCCTGGCATCTACATACAGCCCCGGCATCTACATACAGCCGTGGCATCTACATACAGCCCCGGCATCTACATACAGCCCCGGCATCTACATACAGCCCCGGCATCTACATACAGCCCCGGCATCTACATACAGCCCCGGCATCTACATACAGCCCAGGCATCTACATACAGCCCAGGCATCTACATACAGCCAGATAATCTACATACAGCCCCGGCATCTACATACAGCCCCGGCATCTACATACAGCCCTGGCATCTACATACAGCCCCGGCATCTACATACAGCCGTGGCATCTACATACAGCCCCGACATCTACATACAGCCCCGGCAACTACATACAGCCAGATAATCTACATACAGCCCAGGCATCTATATACAGCTCCGGCATCTACATACAGCCCCGGCATCTACATACAGCCCCGGCATCTATATACAGCCCAGATATCTATATACAGCACCGCTATCTATATACAGCACCGCTATCTACATACAGCCGTGGCATCTATATACAGCACCGCTATCTATATAAAGCCCCGACATCTATATACAGGTCCGGGAATCTATATACAGCCCGGGCATTTATATACAGCCACTGAGAGGTGAAGCAACTGTTGCTATATGTAGTTACATGGCACATTTAGCGAATGTTATATAATAATGTGGGGAAAGCAAATGACATAATGCAGCCTAATTGTGGATCTGTGATAGTGAATGTGCCGCACTGTATAAAAAGAAGACATAAGCAGCAGCCGGGAACATTCAGCACCACATAAATGATGCATGAAGCTCGGTCACAATCATCGATTAAGGAAACAAACCGTCACTATGTCGGATGCATTACAGACACTTTCCAGCTGTGCTGGGTTATGTGCTCACATGTGTGGAGGCTTTTTTTTACTCACTTCATTAATGTGTAATAACTCTGGTTTGGTCGGACCGGAGGGGATTGCATTATGGGCACTTCGCTAATGCCCTTTAATTAGCTGAATCCTAATCCCGACAGTTCCTTGTGGTTGGTCATAGATTAAACCATCTATAGGGTGTCTGGGGGGATGGGATACTCCATAAATATGCCATAAATATAGGGGGCTCAGTCTTTGGCTTGGGGTCACATGCAGCCATAACAATCAGAAGACTGACATGAATGTCTATGCCCCAATTGTCTCAGCAAGGAGAATCGGCACTCCTGAAATCTACACTACATGGACAATAGTATTGGGACCAGTCTAATTCACTGAATTCAGGTTTATCCTTCAGCCCCATTGCCCTGGTGTATAACATCCGGCCCCCCGCCATGCCGTCTGCCTCTGCTAACATGACAGAATGGCTGGCGGTAAAGATCTCACTGATACCAGCGCGGTGCTGTAATAGGAGCCACTGGGGTAACAGGTCAGATCATGACATGTCTTCTCTCAAATATTGCCCCATAACCTGTGATAGGGCATGCTTAAGACCAATACTAACATTACCACCGGTGACGTTAAACCCAGACGTTCTGTACATCGTCTAAGTGTATATAGCACAGATAAATCCAGTGACGTCTCCTATTGAAATCAATCATTTTCTTCTTCAAGTAACCCACAAACATCAATGACTGGTCGTTTCACAGACCCCACTTCTACACTGCGCCAGATGAAGAAAAGTCCCACAGTGCTGCTCAGATGACCGCTGCAGTAACAGCGCCTCTCTTTTGTTCATCCCATAGTAACAGTAGCCTCAAAAATAAAGCACAATGCAGTAGTGATGTAACCCTTAGTGACCCTCCAACAGTCAAACGGTCCCCCTCTGGGCCTCCATACAGTACTGATGCTATGTCCCCTTTTACAGCCTCTGTAAAGTACCCCTTTGTGACCCTAAACGATAATTGTTCTTTGTGCCGAAATAGAGTAGTGATACCCCCTCCTCAGTGTCACCCATATAGAAATAACTTTTTCGCCTCCAAATAATAGCATCCAACTTTTAAATGTCTAACAAGAGAAGACATTATCTACAGTCATGGCCGAAAGTGTTGGCACCCTTAAAATTGTTCCAGAAAATGAAGTATTTCTCCCAGAAAATTGTTGCAATTACATATTTTGTTATACACGTTTATTTCCTTTGTGTGTATTGGAACAACGCTATCAAAACAGATTAAAAAAACGCAAATTTTACATAGTTCACACAAAACACCCAAAATTGTCCAGACAAAATTCTGGGTAAAAAAAAACATTTCGTTTCATGCATGTGTGCTTGTTCAAACTCACCTGTGGCAAGTAACAGGTGTGGGCAATATGAAATCACTCCTGAAACCAGATATAAAGGAGAGAAGTTGACTCAATCTTTGCATTGTGTCTGTGTGTGCCACACTAAGCATGGTGAACAGAAAGATGAGAAGAGAACTGTATGAGGACCAAAATTGATGAACAGTATCGACAATCTGAAGAATACAAGTCCATCTTCAGAGATATTAATTGTTCCTTCTATCCATGATGTGCACATAATCAAAAAGTTAACAATTTATGACACTAACTAATCTCCCTGTACATGGACAACAAAGAAAAAATTCATGAAAGATTGCAACGCAGGATAGCCCAGATGGTGGGTTAGCAGCCCCAATCAAGTGCCAAAGAAATTCCAATGTCCTGCAGGCTCAGGGTGCATCAGTGTCAGTGCAAACTATCTGTCGACAGTTGAGTGAAATGAAACGGTATGGCAGGAGATCCAGGAGGACCCTACTGTTGACACAGAGACATAAAAAAGCTAGACTGCAGTTTGCTAAAACATATGAGAGTAAGCCAAAATCCTTCTGGGAAAGCATCTTGAAAACAGATGAGACCAAGACAGAGCTTTTTGGTAAATCATCCTACTCTTTATCGAAAACAGAATGAGGCCTACAAAGAAAAGAACACAGTACCTACAGGCAAATACGGTGGAGGTTCAAAAACATTTTGGGGATGTTTAGCTGCCTCTGGCACTGGGTTTCTTGACTGATTGCAAGGCATCATGAAAGCTGAAGATTACCAAAGGATCTTGGGTTGCAATGTAATGCCCAGTGTCAGAAAGCTGAGTTTGCGTCCTAGGTCATGGGTCTTCCAGCAGGACAATGACCCCAAACATACTTTAAGCCCCCAGAAATGGATGAAAACAAAGCGCTGGAGAGTTCTGAAGTGGCCAGAAACGAGTCCGGATCTAAATATCATTGAACATCTGTGGAGAGATCTGACAATTGCTGATGGGAGAAGGCGCCTTCAAATGTGAGAGACCTGGGGCAGTTTGCAAAAGAAGAGTGGTCCAAAATTCCAGGTGAGGTGCAAGGAACTTGTTGATGGTTATAGGTTGGTGATTGATTGCAGTTATTTATTCCAAAAGGTGTGCAACCAAATATTGAGTCCATAGAAGAAAACTGGATGCACTCACCGCTACTTTATAAAAACGTCCTTTATTGGAACACTTGGTTAAAACATGCTAGCAGGAAGGTACTCGCGAGGTACACTGTGGACGACGGTCGTTTTGCACCTCCTGCGCTTCATCGGGTCCCATTTTAACCAAGTGTACCAATAAAGAAGTTTTTATAAAGCAGATGTGAGTGCAACCAGTTTTCTTCTACGGACATTATTTGAACAGTTTTTTTCATGGTGTGCACCCGGTCATCCAGGGGCAAGGTGTAAATCACAGTCAGCTGTTCAGCAAGCCACAGGTGTCACGGCGGTGAAGGTTTTCGCCTCTTCACTACGATATAAATATTACGTTGAGGGTGCCAACAATTTTGTCTGAACCCTATATACTTATGTCCCTAATTCAGGCCCCCATAATAATTATGTCCCTCATTTTGGCCCCCATACACTTATGATGTTACCATTCTGATCCCCATACAATTATGTCCCCCATTCATGCCTCTTTTTACTTTTAATGTCCACAATAATGGTCCCTTTTATATACAAATATATATGTATTGAAATGCACTATAGTATTATACTACTCTAGGAGCTGAGCAAATCCCCGGAGTAGGATCACCCATGAGCACAGAAATGTAGTGCTTCTGCTCACCTTTTTGGGCTGACCCAGATGTTTTCAGCTCTTACACATATATGTAAAACGTTAAAGGAATCCATTGGTACTTTAATTTTAGAATTCACAGACACATTGCTCTACAGCAGTCACATAGACCATCCCCAGGCTACTGTGGGCTATCCAAGTTTTCGAGGTCATTGTGCAAGGAGGGGGTGAGCTGTGACATTACTTTTTTCAACGGTGTATCCTGCATTACCAATATGTAGGTTGTATCTCTTATTATAATACTATCGGAGTTGATAATGAGTTGAGTACTGATCTCTACAGAAACAGAAGTGTCAGCCTGTCAGAGAGTGAAAACTGAAGGATTTCAGGATTTTCCTTAAAGTAGTGATTTTTTTTTTTTTTTTAATATACAGTGGAGGAATAAGTATTTGATCCCTTGCTGATTTTGTAAGTTTGCCCACTGACAGAGACATGAACAGTCTATAATTTTAAGGGTAGGTTAATTTTAACTTTGAGAAATAGAATATCAAAAATAAAATCCAGAAAATCACATTGTATAAATTATATAAATGTATTTACATTTTGCAGTGAAAAATAAGTATTTGCTCCCTCTGGCAAACAAGACTTAATACTTGGTGGAAAAACCATTGTTGGCAAGCACAGCAGTCATACGTTTTTTTTTGTAGTTGATGATGAGGTTTGTGCACGTCAGGAGGAATTTTGGTCCACTCCTCTTTGCAGATCATCTCTAGATCATTAAGATTTTGAGGCTGTCGCTTGGCAACTCGGAGCTTCAACTTCCTCCATATGTTTTCTATGGGATTAGGGTCTGGAGACTGGCTAGGCCACTCCATGACCTTAACGTGCTCCTTTTTGAGCCACTCCTTTGTTGCCTTGGCTGTATGTTTTGGGTCGTTGTCTTGCTGGAAGACCCAGCCACGACCTTTTTTTAATGTCCTGGCGGAGGCTAGGAGGTTGTCACTCAGGATTTTACGGTACAGGGCTCAATCTATTCTCCCATTGATGCGGTGAAGTAGTCCTGTGCCCTTAGCAGAGAACCCCCAAAACAAAGTTTCCTCCTCCATGCTTGACAGTGGGGACGGTGTTCTTTGGGTCATAGGCAGCATTTCTCTTCCTCCAAACACAGCAAGTTGAGTTAATGCCAAAGATCTCAATGTTTGTCTCATCTGACCACAACACCTTCTCCCAATCACTCACAGAATCATCCAGGTGTTCACTGGCATACTTCAGATGGGCCTGCACATGTGCCTTCTTGAGCAGAGTGACCTTGCGGGCACTGCAGGATTTTAAACCTTTACGGCTTAATGTGTTACCAATGGTTTTCTTGGTGACTGTGGTCCCAGCTGCTTTGAGATCTTTAACAAGTTCCCTCTGTGTAGTTTTAGGCTGATCTCTCACCTTCCCCATGATCAAGGATACCCCACGAGGTGAAATTTTTCATGGTGCCCCAGATCGATGTTGATTGACAGTCATTTTGTATTTCTTCAATTTTCTTACCATTTTACCAACAGCTGTCTCCTTCTCACCCAGTGTCTTACTTATGGTTTTGTAGCCCATTCCAGCTTTGTGTAGGTCTATGATCTTGTCCCTGACATCCTTATAAAGCTCTTTGGTCTTGCCCATGTTCTAGAGGTTAGAGTTTGACCGATTAATTGAGTCTGTGGACAGGAGTCTTTTATTAAGGTGACTATGTAAGACAGCTGTCTTTAATGTAGGTAACGAGTTGATTAGGATCGTCTAACTGGTCTGTAGGAGCCAGAACTCTTAACGTTTGGTAGGGGATCAAATACTTATTTCTCACTGCAAAATGCAAATAAATTTATATAATTTATACAATGTGATTTTCTGGATTTTATTTTTGATATTCTCTCTCTCTCAATGTTAAAATTAACCTACCATTAAAATTATAGACTGTTCATGTCTTTCTCAGTGGGCAAACTTACAAAATCAGCAAGGGATCAAATACTTATTTCCCCCACTGCATGTGCAACATAAAAATGGCAGCACACAGCCCTGTTATCTGTAACATGGCATGTCTTGAAAAAAAGCTACCATTTTTCCTATGTATGAGAAAAGATCCATATATGCCCCCTCCCTATCCAAAATCAGAAGTATATTATAGGCCCACAGCAGAGACTACTCTTGGGTGGGGGACTGTTTCCCATTGCGAAGACCGCCATCTGTCGTAGAGGGTCTCACAGGCCAGTACAGTAGAGAATACCGAATTTGCAGAGCAGTCTACTGTAACCACATGAATCTGTGGGTCCCATTTATGAGGATAAATAAGTTGTATGACCCAACAAAATGACAAAGCACGGATCTTAGAATCCAAGGGTTGCTATATGCAACATCATTTTTTATCTTTTTATTACCGTGGCAGCCTCCAGCACTATTTTAATAATCCTTGACAATGGTTTTCATCATATGAGAAATGTTATGATCACAAGCAAATAATGTCATAGGGCCAAATTGGCTGTAAACGGCTTTAAATGCAAAAAAAAAACAATAACTCCAGTGATTTACCCATGTGCGGAGAATAGCCTGAAGGAAGAGTGAGCGTGGGAACAACGTGGTAGGCAGAGGTAGCCCTCATCTCCAGATCATGCTGGGATTAAGGGTTCAGTAGCCACACATAGCAGACGTGGAGACATTTGGTCGCACAATTGCATTACCAATAATCTCTGCACTGGATTAATCAGAATCCAACCCTACTGCTTATAGAAACTAGAGAAGAGTAACACGTCATATCTTTCCACTATGAAATACTCCCGGCTTCCATGCGGCTTTCTCTGCAGATTTATTGTAGACTTGCTGCAAATCTTACTCTGGGTAAAACCTGAAGCGAATCAGCAACACATGCAAAATTTTACTCCGTGGCCAAATCAGCATCAGGAAACCATGTGCATCTTCACTTACACTGTTCTCAAGCATCCAAACCCCCCAACAAAAATTTAGGGTCTCTTCACACAGCAAGATTATCATGAAGGAGGGCTTCTAGGAGAGCTCGCTTCGCGATAATCTTGCAGTCCAAACAGTCTGATGGTCAGCCGACGAATGAGTAAAACGATTGTTCGTCGAGTGAAATTATGTTTTGTGGTGCACAAACGATCATTGTTCTCGGCAGCGCAAGTCCTGTTTACTGTGTGCTGCCGAGAACAATACAGATCGTTCAGTCGGCTTCGTTAGGCGTGATCCGCCTGTGTAAACAAGCTATTAAACGACCGGTAAATATTTACAGATCAGCAGTCGTTTAACGCTGCAAGTCGGGGGGATGTAAGCCCACCTTTTGGCTTAGTCTTTCGGGAGGGTGCAGATGTTTATATAGCAGTTTTGCAAAACATGATATTGAAAGCATATTTCTGTCCAACAAAAAAAAAAAAAATAAGAAAATTCATGAAACATGCCAATAATTACCAATCAGAGTTTTGCAATCATTCTCTAACCTTTTAGGAAAAATAATCAGCAGCTGGCCGGGGTCTGGTTCTCATGGGTCTCCACTGTGTGTGTGTGCATGTATATGTAAATATATATATATATATATATATATATATATATATATATATATATATATATATATATATACATATATACATATACACATACATACACACACACACACACACACACACACACACACACACACACAGCATATATATGGGGATTTCAGAAAGAAAGACGGGTCCAGATGGTGGGCTCATAAAATCCTCATATTAAAGCAAGAGGGTAAAGGGATCTTGTCAGCAAAAACATGGTCTTAACATGCAGCCAGAGTAGTAATCTGCAGGTAAAAACAGTTTTAATATACTAGTATTGCTAATGACTTCATGCAATAAAGAACATTTTGTTTTCCTTTTCATTATATTTTTTTTTTGTTACTGATGGAGAGGGAGTTTTTTCCCTTTTTGAATGTATATTACATTGCTAAAATTGTTGCAATGCATGTACAATAGAAAAAAAATGGTTTAATAAAAAAATGATCTTATTAAAAAGAAAAAAATATACCATACTGAACATGATTAGCGGTTTAATTGGAAGTGCGGTTGTGGGTAGAAAAGGAATATTTGTTCTGAAGCTGCTCGCTTCCAGTCATTGGAGCAGTGAACAGTAAGTGTGTCATACAGTAATACCTACCTGCCTCTTGGCTGACAAGGTGCGCGGCGCAGCGAGGGTGTGCAGCGAGGGATGTCAGTCAAGGAGCAGGAAAGTGATAGTGTAGTGAGCAACATTTCACTACCCCTGCGCCGCCCTGAATACTGGAAGTGAGCGCTGCATGGAGAATTTAACTTCATTTTCCAATTAGACCGCAGCACACATTAAATAGTATTTACCTACAGATCACCTTTATGGTTGCCGATACATACATTTTTTTTTTTTTTGCTGACAGTTTCCCTCCCACTACCTAGATTTGGTTTTACTGGAATTTTTTTTAATGCAACTCTTCCTCAATTTCCTGGGTGAACTGAAAAATACAATAAGCCATGTGCTAACTCTTATGTCTGCCTCCATCTTACCAATGTCCTTGCTGGAGATGTCATCAGAGTGGAAACATGATCAGAAAATTTGCACCAATTCGGAATACAAAAACAAAAAAAAAAAAAAAAAAAAATGGGAAGGGAAAATGTTCTGCAGAATTAAGATAAAAGCTCCAGATCAAACCGATGATAAATAAGCACTTAAATACACTGTTATACGTGAAAGTGTATTGTAATGTTAGAGGAAGGCGCGGCCTGTGACCGTGTAAACTTTGACCGCAGGAGGGACACGTTAGATCCTGCTCCTGTGTCAGAACTGCACGGCACCGGGCGAGATGTTGAACATGGAAGGATCAAACGCCTGCCCCTTGAACGGCGAGCCATCCGCGTCCCATCCTTTCTTCAGCATGTCATGGACTTTCTATAAGGGAACAAGAATAAGGCAGCATTGTGAGGTCAATCATATAAAAGCGTCTGCTCCTATAAAAGCCGTGCAAGAGGCTGCAATTACAGATCCCAGAGTAATCGTCATTCAACTTTCTAAGGTTCAAGAATGTGAAATTTACCTAGAGTATAACTAAGCGCTAAGGACTATATCATTGCCAGATACTTTTAGTGGTTGGGTATCGTTCTGAAAACAAAAGACCTAGCATTAGGGATGAGCAATTAGATTTGTAGAACCCTGGTCGGGGGTCCAGTCCGGTCCTCCATGGTAGCCGGTCTTCTCAGCATTTTTACTAAGCCCCACAACATTTCGTGCTGCCTAAAATAATGTCATGCAGTGCATTGTGCAGTCCCGATCTTGTAAGTGCCTGAAGCCCCTTTAAAGCAGGACCCAGACGAGAAGACCGTCTGCCAAAGTGGACCGGACTGGGCGTCAGACAAGGGCAGCGCAGATCGAGGTGCTCATCTTTATCTGGCATATTAATATACGATATGACCGGGGCTTCCTCCTCCCTTTAAATCCACCATCATGTTCAGAACAACCCCACACTCATCACATGGTCAATGGCTTCCTCGCAAAAACATGTGTGCGCCTGACGTTCATCTAATGTGTGGAAAGGGGACAAATCAAGGTTTAAAAAAAAATTTCTTCCCCTTTGGATATGTGGAGGTGCTGCCAAGAGCAAGAATCTGGGGCCATTTTCCCGTAGTCAGTGTATAAGCATAGAAAGTGTATCTGACATACTGATATTCTATAGTGAAGGAGGATAGTCACATCCAATGCTACGACGTACCAGCTCGTGGCTCTGCGGCTTCCCTTGCAGCTTTTGGTGATAGTCAAAAGTGAGCCTGTCCAGCACGGCGTGTTCGTCGTCGTCCACGGTAGCCATGCCGCGCTCCTTGTTGATCTTGTCTATGTCGATTTTCTCCTCGCCCTCTAACACGGCGTTCCACCAGTATTCCCCGCATTTACTCAGACTAATCTGGGGGGGGGGAAAAAAAACAAGACCCCAAAAGGTTGGTTTAATGAGTAACTTCCCTTATATACCCACCAGTGGAATAATGTGTAAACTGGGAGAGCAGAGTGGTGCTAAAGGGTGAGAAACAGAACGGCCTGTAAAGTGCATCAATGCCTCGCAACCTGCGTCCATATAGATGTGAATGACAGTGATCCAGTGCAGAGTCCAAGGTTATCCTATGAATCCTTGTTATACCAAACATCCTAAAGAGCTGATTTAAAGGGAATCTTTCACCAGGTTTGTTTTATGTAATCTGACAGCAGGAAGATGTAGGGGCTAAGACCCCGATACCAGGGATGTGTCACTTATTAGGCTGTGTGCTGTAGTTACAATACAATCAGTTTTTTATCAGCAGGAGATTATCACTACAGGACTAGGTGACTGGTGCTTCCTGGTCAACTGTTCTATGTAACCCCGCCCTCCAGCACTGATTGGCAGCTGTCATTGTACACAGGAAGCTGCCAATCAGTGGTGTAGGCGTGGCTTTACAGAGCTCAGCATTCTGAACTCTGCTAGATCAGCAGCAGAGAATACAGTAATTGCATAAAAATGACAGCAAGCAGGTCAGTAAGTGACATCACTGGAATTAGGGTCTCTGTCCCTACATCATGCTGCTCTCACAGTAGATAGCAAAAAAAAAACAAAAAACAGGTGATAGTAATTTGCTTCGTTTCTAGCATAAGTTAACATTTCATAATTTTTTGTTTCCATGCATATCCCTTATTGCTCCTACTGTGGATCTGGGTATGTAACCTGGGAAGAATCTCTCCTCTTCCCCCTCTGGCAGCTGAAAATAGAGTCCATTTTTATTTCTCCTGTAGGAGTCTATATACTGCCTCTGCTCTTTTCCTGAGATGAAGGGCAGTAAGTCGTTTCTGTTGGCTGCTCTGCGGTGAACACAGGGTCGCTTAATGGGG
Source organism: Ranitomeya variabilis (assembly GCF_051348905.1). NCBI lineage: Eukaryota > Metazoa > Chordata > Amphibia > Anura > Dendrobatidae > Ranitomeya > Ranitomeya variabilis. Next base: position 82,738,955 of record NC_135236.1, read on the forward strand.
GGAGAGCGACAGAGCATGTGTGACCACCACCGCGCAGCTCATTAGGTGGACATGAACAGCAGGTGGTGCTATACTAAAGGTAATAATGTAAAGTTATGATATAGGCAAATGACAATGTCATGATCAGCTACTCCCACTAGTGATTTATATTTTTATTTTGGGGGAAATATATAAAATATATTGTGTTTTTAAAGTGAAAGAACACATACTGAATGTAGCAAATAATATCCATCAACTAAGAAAAATATATTAGATAAACCCCGATGAGTGATATATTTGCTAGGTGGATGAATGGTAAACCATTTGGGAAAACACTGAGAACCAAGAGAGGATATACCGAACCTGAGGTCCAAAGAAGGTGGTGTGGGACGAATGTTGTAAGGATAAAAGTACCTTTATTAAACAAGCATGGTAAATGGTAGCACTACATACAAAGAAGGGCCTGCACTTGAAGGAAAAACTTTGATTACTATACAAGACTAAAAAAATAAATAAATTATATATTAATTGATCAAAAACTTTAAAGACCCCGGGCCACTGAATGAAGATGGGGGTATACCAAATAAGTGATAAGCTATATGGTGACATTAGATAAATATCGCAGTGAGTAGTAGGTGGCGATGAAGGACACGTTCCAAAACGCGCGTCGGGGTGTGGCCCCACTTGGACCACGGACCTCCACCCTCCCTGTCAATCCATTTCTATTTTACCCACCTTGTTTATTAAAGGTACTTTTAGCTTTACAACATTCGTCCCACAGCTTCATCTTTGGACCTCACGTTCGGTACATCCTCTCTTGGTTCTCTGTGTTCTCAAAGTGTCAACCAGTACAGATAATGACATGGGGAAAGTAATAGCCGGGTCTGGCACAGTTATGCAGCACAATAAGCCGAGCAGATCTATAGGGGGTATCACCGAGGACTCACACCTGCCTCCAGACAAGCGGTACGTGCCACTCGTGAGGCATCATCTATCTTATTACCGAGATACACTTCCCAGGTTCCAGGCTCCACAGGGAGGTCTCAGCATTTATTTTGTGAGTGAAGTTCCCATCCATCAGGACACGCTCTCCTTGACTGTCTCTCACGGCCACTCGGATACATGAGCTGCGCAGGTCCACCGATACCTTGGGGAGTACACAGAGAACCAATATAGCATCAATCGTGTAAAGGGTCCGTCCATTACTACAATTATTTATTTATAAATGGGCCCCTGGTGGTCCTAAAATTAAAAAGAAAAACACATACAGTGCATCACTGCCCATTAGTCTCCTCACTTTCTCTTCTGGTGGAAATTGTCACTTGACTACTGCAACCAAAACCCGCAGATTGGTTCCAGCAGTGACATGACATCCTACAAAGGTTTCAATGCGCCCTCTTCTGGTGGGGTACGTTTCGTGACTGGTGCAGCCAGAGAAAGCTAGGGGGACTTTCTCTTCCAGCTGGAACTTCACATGACCGCTGCAGCCAATCAGTGGCCACTGACTTGCTGCAATGTTTAGATAGTGTCCCCTACTGGAAGTGTAAAGGCCTCTCCCGATGTCTGTGTAACTCTAAAGGTGATTTCCTATAAGAGAGTGACATCACGGACCTCTGCATTTACCAAAGACCCCATTATTACGAGTCTATACTGGTGCCAGTTCAGAAGATTAGTAGCAGCATCTTCTTCTCCATCAGCCCGCTGACAAGCCTCATAAGAATATGCAACCTACAGATGGCGGAGAGAATCAAGCTGCTTCATCGAGTATCACTGTCTTATCCCACGTCTGATAATTCCTACTTTCCGTTACATAATATATTCCTTCGCTAGGTATCTCCAAGGGTTAAAAGCGTAGGCTCCCGTTTGGCAAACGTATGCTTCTATATTAAGAAGACTGCATGTACAATACTTCCCTAAGTTTTATCATTGGAATTGATGAGCAGGAGTGATCTAATAATAAAAAAGAAAAAAAAAAAAAAAAAAAAAAGAGAATTGCCCTGCCTGTCCTGGTAATCCGTCAGCAGGAGGCAGGCTGCTCACAAGACTAGGGGCAGAAGGCTGAGCTTTATTTCTCCGCCGCTGCTCATGTATCGTAGTGCTCTCATTCACTAAGTGCTGTAAGCAGGCCACACCGTGCGGCTAAAGCTGCGCCCACCCATGACGGGTCAATGGCCGCATGATTAGGAGACAAAGTTATTTGGAAATTGGCCATCTGTCACGCTGGGTGAGAGAGAAACTAGGTGCACAACAACGGGAAGAGGGTGGTGGAGCCCAAACACTAGGAAAGGGGGAGTGGAGACAAGGCTCGTTATCGACTTTTAGGACCGATACCTCAATAGGTGGCACTCAACATCTTGTGTTCTTCCTCTCTGAAGAGGAAATTTGCATATTTCAATTCCCATAGAAGCATTGCATGGCCTATAAGTCTCTTTACACCATTTATGCACTCTCTACAAAAAGAAACCTTCCCCCTTAGACCCAAGTCAGAGGCCTCTCACCCAGCCAAATCAGATCTCCTGCTTTTACACTGATGAGGGGCAAACATCCCCGAAACAAGTGTTTGTAAATGAAGTTTTTGATATGGCTTCTTATCCCAAGTCATATGGCAAGTCTCGCTAAAGGGTCGATATTGATTTTTTAGGATTGCTGCTTCCAAATTGGTGACTTTAAAGTTTCTGTGCGCTTCATCTCTGAAGAGGATATTTGCATATTTCCTCCATCTCTGACCGTATAATGCCCATTACCATGGAGCAATCAGAACGTGAGAGCAGCAGGTAAATCCAAGACTACCTGCTAACTTAGAAATTACTATGAAAGTGCTCGGCTATATTACGAAGACTGCTGCAAGGGGCCATTTGGGACCAATAATGGATGAAAACGCAGTTCCCCAATACCAGTGCCTCTAAATGAAAAGTTTCGCTTTAACCCTTTTATGACAACCAATACACCTTTACACAAATCATAAGGCACCTTATTCTATGGCACCCTATTTTTAAGGTGCAGTTGTCCTTTGCAGCCAACAGCCTGGCCCCTGTGTTAATGCTCAGGATTGGAACAGTTTAATCATCCTAGTCTAAAAAACCTTGCAAATTGACCACATGGGGCTCACTGGTTTGCACAAACGGGGATAGGAGGGCTTCAGCTTCAACCCGTGAGGAATATCTATATTGATTACTTAAAGCATTACCTGCCTTTGCCCCAATTTTGTCCATTATTAGACATCCTCTTTTAGACATCCACTTTAAAGGCCCAAACAAGCTTTTGTTATAGGGAGGTTAATTTCGCACAGAAGGATTGGTCACCAACATCTAGTCCATGTGTGAGGTCTTGGGCTGACACTCGTGGAGTTAGCCATCACACGGGCTGGTACTGACTTCCCTACATGACTGACTCTACCAATACCGCGGTGGTGAGTGAAGATGAGATACGGCTCTATTACACAGGACAATACCATGCAGGCAGGTTCTGAAGGTTTCTCTACACAGGTGGAGACATACGACTGGTTCACATCTGCAGATGAATAAAAACCACTCGAGACTCCTCAAAATCCTTTGTGTCTACTTAAAGCAATTTTCTGTCTGGTTTTTGTATTAGTCTGTATCACCCTCTACTGGAAGCCGTGGTGGCACGTCGCCTTCAGACATAACGAAGGAGCAGCACACAAGTCACCTGTCTGCCTTTAACCACATCTTTCGCCACAGGCACTTTTATTTCCAGGTCAGAGTAATCCTGTGACCACGTGTAGTTTTCCCTCACTGCGCCATTGTAGCTGTCCGAGTCCGTCTGGAAACTCTCTTGGCTCCTGATAAAAAAAACAAAACAAGAAAATCAGAGACCTGTAAAGCTGTATTGGACAAAGGGAAACCCTTCCCGGTCTCTAGACCATAGCACTGGACCTCACCTACCCATACGAAGCGTTGTCCTACCACCCTCCCCATACTCACGCAATATGGGCTGAGGCTTATTTCACTGGGCAGAGAAGAATCAGCCATTTCTTTACTTTAGAAGTATTTTTCTACATGATATTTACTATGATTGACAGTCCAAGTTCTTCTGTATATCTGATATCTTTTTCCAGGACACTGATGAAGGTCTGACGCAGATCGAAATGTTTTTGTATGTAATTCTGGATTACTGGTCATCATTACAATTCTTTTCATCACTCTGAGTGCCAAGTTCCTTACATTGACTAACTAGATTAACGGGGCCTTTACACCGAGCGATCAGAAGACTGACAACTCTCCCCCCCATTCCTCCATACACACAAATGATTGGCAGCAATTTGTCTGTCTGGATAAGAAAAGCATTGGGGGTTTCAACTCAGGCTGCCCGATCCTGGTGTCCCCCGACAATCTGTAGGGGAAGAGTTGGGAGAACCCTATACACATCAGATGCCTGTTCAGCAGACGTTGGTGTTTTGTTTGTTTGGTTTTGGAGGCTTGACCAGAAGAAGGGGCTATTAGGCAAGGTCTACATTAAGGCTGGGCTTAGATTAGCAGAACCCTGATCCGGCATCCACGACTGTCCTCCATATACTACTCCATGTATGCGGGACCAGAGTCGAACTTCCTAGGTGAGGACTCCGGGCACCTTTAGAATGGGGCCAAGGAAGCCGACATTCAAGTGCAGGGTAAGAACGTTCCCAGGAACCCAGTCTGGCAGCCAAGGAGTAACCAATGTGGATGCAGGATCCACATCCGGCTCATCTTCTTACTCATCTCTAGTCTGTATAGGTTGGGTGTTCCGTGGATATTTCTACAGCAAATTTACCTAGGAACCGCCTGGAAATCCTACAGACAAATTCTCACTGACTAGTTCAGATTTTGGTGCAGACTTTTCTGCTAAAAAGAAGGTAATTTGCAGCAAAATCAGCAATTACACCTATTACTGAGAAGTTATTTGGGATTTTTACTTCTCAAATGACGGAAATAGCGATGTTCTGAGGATTTTAAAAAAATCCACTGCTGGTCAATTTTCCTGTGGAGAAATTCCACAGTAAGTGGATGAGATTTGTACTTTATAAAATCCACATCAGTATAGTCTTGACTGGCCCTACCCTATTATGTGAACCAAATATTCTATGTTCCGACCAGTTGGGGCTGAGCCTGCAATCATCGTGTTCCTGCGCCCCATCCTGGAGGTTGTTTTTGCAGATTCATTTATAACAAGAAACCTACGGCTTTGTGCACATGGAGTTTTTTTGAGGAGTTTACAAACACGAAATTGTGCTACGGGAACCTTCACTTCACCCACACTCCACACCCTGGCAACAGACATGGTGGAACAGTGGGTCTTCTCCTTTCTACCACCTGCACCTTCAACTCAATTCTCCTCCCTCTAAGTGGCCATCTTTTACCGACCCCCTGGCCCCTGCCACTACCTTTATTGGCCACGTCTCCACCTGCCTTCTATAGTTCCTCTCTGCTCCATCCATCATCATGGGTGACTTCAACATCCCCACTGACACCCACCAATCGGCAGCCTCTAAACCGCTATCACTTCTCTGGCCTCACCCAGTGGTCTGCTATAGCCACCCACAGATGGACGTACATTAGACATCATCTTCACCTGTCTCTGCCCCCTAACTAACCTCACTATCTCCCCTCTCCCCCTATCTGAACACGTATGTATATTCTCTTCCCTGTCCTGCTCACTTGCCCCCCAAGTCCAGCATCTATCTCAACCCCGGAGAAACTTCACACGCCTAGACTCACACACTCTCCAACTCTGCTTTACCACTGTCCTCCATATCTTCACTCCACGATGCAGATAGCACGCCACTGTTTTCTACAATACTTAACCCACATCACCTATTGACTCAGTCACCCCTTTCGTGCATGGCAGAGTGTGACAAATCAATAGACAGCCCTGGCATACCAACCTCACTAAAAAGCTTCAGCGAGTGTCCACGGCTGTAGAGCAGCGCTGGAAAAAAAAGCACATTCACAAGAAGACTTCACCACATTCATACAAGCAACTTTCATATTCAAGTCAACCCTCCCCTCTGCTAAACAAGCCAACTTCATAACCCCCCATATATGCTTATACCCCACAACCCCAAACATCTATTTAACACTTAACTCCCTCCTCCACCCACCACTGACCCCTCCGACGTTCCTCATGTCAGCCGAAGCCTTTGTCCTACACTTCAACAACAAGATCGACCAAATCAGGCAAGGCTTTACTACTCAACCACCACAAGCCCTATGTATACTAGAACACTGACCTCTCCCACTAACCTTCCTCCATACCATCACTGAAGGAGAGCTTACTCATCTCCTCTCCACCTGTGCACTTGAGCCCATGCCATCTCCTCCCCAACCTCACCTCCATGCTTATCCCAGCCCTAACTTATCACTGGTACCTTCCCTTCTGCTTTTAAACACGCCACAATTACGTACAACTATCCTAAAGAAGCCATTCCTCGACCCAACCTCCACATTCAGCTATCGGCCTATATCACTGCTCCCATTCGTCTCCAGCCCAAACTGCTTGAAAAGCACGTACACACTGCACTTTCCTCCCACCTCTTATTTAAACTACTCTTTGACAACCTTCAGTCCGGCTTAAGCCCCCCACCGTTCCACCGAAACTGCCTTAGCCAAAATTACCAATGACTTACTGCCAAAGCCAATTTCTCTATACTCCTCCTTCTAGATTTGTCCTCTGCCTTCGACACAGTCGACCACTCCCTCCTACTACAGATGCTCTCTTCCCTCGGTATCACAGGCCTCGCACTTTCCTGGATCTTCTCATACCTCTGTAACCGCATATTTAGTGTCTCCCGCTCCCATATTAACTCTTCATCCCATTCTCTCTCTGTCAGGAGTCTCTCAAGGCTCTGTCTTGGGACCCCTACTCATCTCCATCCATACCTTTGGCCTGGGACAACTCAAAAAGTCCTACGGCTTCCAGTACCATCTATATGCTGATGACACACAGATCTGCCCCTCTGTCTATCAGCCATATCCTCCTACTTCTCCCACTTCCTAAAGCTCAACGTAGACAAAACTGAGCTCATCATCTTTCCTCCATCTCATGTATCTTCCCTTCCTGATCTATCACAATAAATTACATTATTCTTTCCTCTGTACCTGAAGTCTGCTTGCCTTGGAGTAACCCTTGACCCTGCCTTGGCCTTCAAACAATGCATCAAGGCCCTTTGCCACCTTCAACTCAAAATTATATCCAGAATCCGTCCCTTTTTCAACCCTCAATCTACTAAAATACTAGTGCATTCCCTCATCATCTCCCACCTCAACTACTGCAATATCCTCCTCTGTGCCTTCCTACCAACACTCTCGCACCTCTCTAGGCTGTCATGAAAGAAGTTGTCCACTACTTGGACAACGCCTTATCATACCCCATGCTTGGCCCTGATAAAATAAAAAAGCTTATACTCACCTCTCGTGCCGATGCCGTTCCAGTGGTGTCGCCCTCATGGTCCCGGGGATCACAAGCAGTTATGACAAGTGACCCCGGCACCCAATCAGCGCCTGCGTCACTGTCTCCGCCTTCGTACGAATTGAACATCAAAAGGATGTCCAAGATCAGCTGCTGCCTGGACTTCCTCTTCATGTCCTTTTCGACAGAAGACGGGGACAGTGACATCGGCGCTGATCGGGCGTCTTGGTCAGGTGTCACAACAACCACATGGGAGAGCGAGTGCCGACACCGCTGTAACGATGCTGGACGGGAGGGGAGTACAAGCTTTTATTTATTTTATCAGGGCCAAGCAGTGGGTATGACAAAGTAATCAAAGTATTGGACAACCCCTTTACCTCTGCTGCCCAACTAATCCACATCTCTCTTCGCTACTCCTCCACTTCTCCCCTCTGCAAATCCCTTCATTGGCTCTCAATTCCCCAACGTATCCACTTCAAGCTACTAATATTGACCAACAAGATGTCCCTAATCTGTCTCCCTCAAAAAATTTCTGAACTAATCTCCCACCACATAACCTCTGGTCCTTCCAAGACCTCATACTCTCATTTACACTCATATGTTCCTCACCCAATCGTCTGCAAGAATTCTCCTGAGTATCCTTCATCCTCTGAAATTCTGTGCACCTACACGTCCGATTATCCACCACATTCGGAACTTTCAAGCGGAAATTGAAAACCCATCTCTCCAGGAAATCTTACAGCCGGCAAAGACCCCGCTGCCGCCTCACCACCACCAGAGATGCTGCCACACCAACACCCCCCGAACCTACTGCCTCATTCCCTATTATCCGGTAGATTGTAAGTCCGCAAGGGTAGGTATTGTATGTAACCCCTCCTCACGCACAACGCTATGGAATCAATGGTACTATAAAAATAAATAATAAAAATAAGAGTGACTGCAGATTTGTACCCCAAGGACGGAGAACCCCTTTATACAATAGATCACTTTCAGATGACTCGTTCCCTTTAACAATGAATACAATGTACTCAGCTATGAGGTGACTTGGAACATATTGATTGTAGGACGTCTTTTTAATGTGATATCTGGATGGCCGTTTTTCTGCTTTCTAGTACAGTTATTTTTCCCTAATGAATGGTCAGAAAATAATTCCCCTTTCTCCCTGGACTCTGGTCTGCCATATATTAAAACACTAGATCACTGCACAATAAACAGCTAATACTTGCGTACAGCTCGGTGGCTTTTCCACATCGTGTTTACAGCCATACCAGTCATGGGTTATATATATTATATATGTATTAGATGGTGGTATTACAAATGCAACTCCCTAATGGTAGAATCACAGCTACAGTGAGCAAAATAAGTACCGTATTTGATACACTGATGATTTTGAAAGTTTTCCCTCCTACAAAGAATGGAGCGATCTGTAATTTTTTATTGTCGGTACACTTCAACTGGGAGAGAAGGAATCCATGACGGAATAGTGTGTTACAAACAGTAATGTTTGAGACTCTGGTCCCACCTTTCAGGTCATTGACCAGGCCCACCCGTGCAGTTCTGGGCCGATTCCTGACCTTTCTCAGAATCATTCTTACCCCACGAGGCGAGATCCTGCATGGAGCCCCAGACCGAGGAAGACTGACAGTCATATTGTGTTTCTTCCATTTTCTAATAATTGTGCCAACATATGTTGCCTTCTCACCAGGATGCTTGCCTATTGTCCTGTCACCCAGCCCAGCCTTGTACAGGTCTACAATTTTGTCCCTGTTTTCCTTAGACAGCTCTTTGGTCTTGGCCATGGTGGAGAGGTTGGAGTGTAATTGATTTGAGTGTGTGGACAGGTGTCTTTTATACAGGTAACGAGTTCAAACAGGTGCAATTAATACAGGTAATGAGTAGGAAAGCTTCTTAAAGAAAAACTAACAGGTCTGTGAGAGCCAGAATTCTTACTGGTTACTAGGTGATCAAATATTAATTTCATGCAATAAAATTCAAACTAATTATTTAAAAATTATATAAATGTGATTTTCTGTTTTTTTTATTTTTATATTCTGTCTCTCACAGATGAAGTGTACCTACGATAAAAACTACAGACCTCTCCATTCTTTGTAGGTGGGAAGATTTGCAAAATCTGCAATGTATCAAATACTTATTTTCCCCACACTATATCCATCAATTCTCCTTACAGCAGTAACTTCTCCCTCTTGCAAAAGCAGCAATTCTGATTATGACCTTATATTAGGACACAGCTCATAATCGCGCCGGAAATACGCCCATCGGTGATCCCGTCACATGATCGGGGGTCACCGATTGGTTGGCATGACAACCAGAGGTCTCCTGCTGACATATCTGTATTGCTATGAGCGCTGCCCAATGGTCGGCGCTCATAGCAAGTGAGTAATTCTGCTACATACAGGCGATCTGATCATCGCCTCTATGTAGCAGAGCCGATCAGGTTGTGGCAGCTTCTAGTCTCCCATGGAGACTACTGAAGCATGCCAAAAGTTAAAAAAATATAAAATAATAATATATAAAAATTCGAATCGCCCCCCTTTCGCCCCATTCTAAATTTAAACAATTAAAAAAAAAATCAAACACACATTTGGCATCGCAGCGTTCAGAATCGCCCGATCAATTAAAAAAAAAAAAGTTTTACCTGATCGCTAAACGGGGTAGCGAGAAAAAAAAAAAAGTCAAAACGCCAGAATTACATTTTTTTGTCGCCGTGACATTACATTAAAATTCAATAACAGGCGATCAAAAGATCGTATCTGCCATAAAAAGGTATAATTAAAAATGTCAGCTCAGCGCGCAAAACAAAAGCCCTCACCCAAGCCCAGATCACGAAAAAAATGGAGACGCTACTGATCTCGGAAAATGGGGCCATTTTCTTTTTTAACAAAGTTTGGAATTTTTTTTCGCCATTTTCACCAAAAAAAAAAGTGATGGCTCTGGGAAGAAGGCGAGCAAAAAATGTAAATGCAAAACCAAAAACACCTCTGGTCATTAAGGGGTTTGTGCACTAATTGGAAACTGATGCTCAGGATCGGTGATCAATATCAGATTGGTGGAGTCCAACACCCGGGACCTTACCGATCACTTCTTTGCACACAGCTGGATTAGCACAGTTCTGTACCCTGTGCAATGGCCATTCTTGGGAACCACAGCTCAGCTGCCATTTACTAAGAGGTGAGCAGTAGCACCTGAGCGCAGCCATTACACTGTTTACGGAGCTGTGCTGTTCCAGCACTGCACGCTGCATACATCCATTTGCCGCTGGAGATGTAAACAGTTGATTATGGGGCGTCTGGTGTCTGACCCCACTGATCGGATACTGATGACCTATCCTGTGGACATCACCTCTAAAACATGAATAATAGCCAAACCAATGGCAGAGGCAGCCTACGTCATGTTTGGGGACATTCTGTCATTAGTGGTCATCCCTAAGTAGAAAAATCTTTGTGCGGCAATACAGGGGCATAAAATTTACCACTATATGAAATAAGAAAAATAAATTGTAGACAGGTTATATGGTTCACACAATCACTTTAGAAATACCCCCATGAGAAAAGGGTGGTGCGGCACATAAAATGTCTTTTATAAATATCTATTCTTACACCCTAACTACTTTTGTAATTTTCTTTATTACACAATACCTTACACTTCTCCCAACCAGCTAATCCCTAAACGTGTCTTTTTACTGTAATTCCTGTGACGTTTCATTTAAGAGGAGACTCATACAGGACATCACAGGAGGCTGGGGCTGCACTCACTCCTCGCAGAGTCTATCGCCTGTCCTGGAAAAGGACGTCATCAAGGGGCAAAGCTGCAGAGACTCACTAGGTTCTTGGATAAGCATCCCCCCTGAAGATGTCCTGGGTGATAAGACACTGTGGGAAAGGCGAGTGCAGCACCGGCACTCTGCTTCTATCTCCCCTGCTGCCTTAGCTTCTGTGAAACAAGCCACTGTCAAGTTGAGGAGATAGAAGCAGTCAGTAACATCATCTCCACCCTACAGGAACTAACACCACACTCAAACAAATCATCATCAGGGGGCTGCACTAGTGTCACTTACTGCTTCTATCTCCGCCCCTTGATAATGATTAGTTTGAGGACGGTGCTAGAAGCTGTAGGGTGGAGCTGATGTCACTCATTGTTTCTAACTCGGCCCACTGATGACGTTATATTTCAGAAATGATGCGGTGGAGATGGAAGCACAGTGTCGGCTTCCGTCTAAAGACGTCCTGTTCCAGGTGGGGCCACAGACGGAGCTGGGAAGTAACTGGAGCCACAGCCTCCTATAACATCCGGTTCAAGGAGGGGCCATAGACACTTCAGGGAGGGGAGTGCAGCCCCAGCCTCCTGTGAAGTCCTGTTTGAGACTCCTCTCAAACAAAAAGTCACAGGAAGTATATTAAAAAAACAATGAGGAATTAGCTAGAAAAGGAGATGTGTGGGGTATTTTATAATAAAGACAATTACAAAAATGGTTAGGGTGTAAAGATAGGTATATAAATAAGAAATTTTAGGTGCTGGACAACCCATTTTGAAGAAGATGTCGATTTGCTGTGGATTTTACCCAAGGCAATTTAAAAAGTTAAATCCACTGTGAAATTTTGCAAGAAATATTGACAGATTGTGGATGAGATTCTCAATCACATCACTTTGCTCCTACTGTAACCTGCAACAAATTTGTTATAAGCATATGTTAGGTGTCGAGTTCCCACCTCTGCACAGGGGGAATCTCGAACCATCTCCGCTGCGGTCTCCCATTCTTCTCCAGCCGCAGTGGAGCCTGCTCAGCGGAGACATCAGTCCCAGCGTCTCGCTCAGTCTCACTCTGTGCATAGGGTTACTGCTGCTTTTCCAGCTTCTGCCATTGAAGCCAGTGCTGGGCAGCGGCGAGCAGACGCTTTTGGGACTAAGTCCTGCTTTTCCCCTTCTGAGCATGCCCAGGGCAAGATCTCCCATTGGAGATCGAGGGTCACATGCTCAGATACTGCAGCAGATCCCATTGGTCCTCCAGGAAGGTCCTGAAGGTGCTCAACTTCTGTGGCAGCCTCCCATTGGTCCTTCTGGGAAGGTCCTGTACTTGCTGCAGCTATAAAAGGTTTGCATGACCGCACGGCCATGCGCTAGTGTAAACGTGTGTGTGTGGATGTGTGAAAGTCACTCATTAATTATCCCCTCCCTTGTATATGACTGCTCGTGTAAGGTGGATGATTGCTATCTAGCACCTGACTTAGCCATCAGCACGTAACACACAAAACAGCGTCTAATTGCTGTGACCGCCAGTGCGGCGCCGTGCGCTTTCACAGCGCTTTCCTGACCCAAGCCTGGGTGGTTAGAGGCGTACGCCAGTGCGGCACCGCACGCACTCTCGTGCATCTTTATTAATATTATTTCTTTCACTCTGACACCCCAGTTGCGGTGTCGAGCGCAAGAGGTCTACATGAACTCAAATCCTGTGTCTTGGGATTGAGTTCTGTGACTCCTTGCTTGCGCTCTTGGTGCGGTACCGCGGCCCTGTGACGCAACAGGGTTCGCTTCCTTCACACAGGGTGAAGTTAACCCGTGTATCCACATTGTACCGCCATATAGTCCGTCATTACTTGGCAGCAGGTTCCATCTCTGCACGGTGGACCCCGGGCTGCGAACGCACCTTACTCTATCTTTCTTATTATTTGGTGCGTTCCGCTAGCCCTAACAGCATACAGTTAGGTCCATATATATTTGGACAGAGACAACATTTTTCTAATTTTGGTTATAGACATTACGACAATGAATTTTAAACAAAACAATTCAGATGCAGTTGAAGTTCAGACTTTCAGCTTTCATTTGAGGGTATCCACATTAAAATTGGATGAAGGGTTTAAGAGTTTCAGCTCCTTAACATGTGCCACCCTGTTTTTAAAGGGACCAAAAGTAATTGGACAGATTCAATAATTTTTAATGAAATGTTCATTTTTAGTACTTGGTTGAAAACCCTTTGTTTGCAATGGCTGCCTGAAGTCTTGAACTCATGGACATCACCAGACGCTGTGTTTCCTCCTTTTTGATGCTCGGCCAGGCCTTCACTGCGGTGGTTTTCAGTTGCTGTTTGTTTGTGGGCCTTTCTGTCTGAAGTTTAGTCTTTAACAAGTGAAATACATGCTCAATTGGGTTGAGATCAGGTGACTGACTTGGCCATTCAAGAATATTCCACTTCTTTGCTTTAATAAACTCCTGGGTTGCTTTGGCTTCATGTTTTGGGCCATTGTCCATCTGTAGTATGAAACGACAACCAATCAGTTTGGCTGCATTTGGCTGGCTCTGAGCACACAGTATGGCTCTGAATACCCCAGAATTAATTCGGCTGCTTCTGTCCTGTGTCACATCATCAATAAACACTAGTGACCCAGTGCCACTGGCAGCCATGCATGCCCAAGCCATCACACTGCCCCGCCGTGTTTTACAGATGATGTGGTATGCTTTGGATCATGAGCTGTACCACGCCTTCGCCATACTTTTCTCTTTCCATCATTCTGGTAGAGGTTGATCTTGGTTTCATCTGTCCAAAAAATGTTCTTCCAGAACTGTGCTGGCTTTTTTAGATGTTTCTTAGCAAAGTCCAGTCTAGCCCTTTTATTCTTGATGCTTATGAGTGGCTTGCACCGTGCAGTGAACCCTCTGTAGTTACTTTCATGCAGTCTTCTCTTTATGGTAGATTTGGATATTGATACGCCGACCTCCTGGAGAGTGTTGTTCACTTGGTTGGCTGTTGTGAAGGGGTTTATCTTCACCATGGAGATTATTCTGCGATCATCCACCACTGTTGTCTTCCGTGGGCGCCCAGGTCTTTTTGCATTGATGAGTTCACCAGTGCTTTCTTTCTTTCTCAGGATGTACCAAACTGTACATTTTGCCACTCCTAATAATGTAGCAATTTCTCAGATAGGTTTTTTCTGTTTTCGCAGCTTAAGGATGGCTTGTTTCACCTGCATGGAGAGCTCCTTTGACCGCATGTTTACTTAACAGCAAAACCTTCCAAATGCAAACACCACACCTCAAATCAACTCCAGGCCTTTTATCTGCTTAGTTGAGAATGACATAATGAAGGGATTGCCCACACCTGTCCAGGAAATAGCCTTGGAGTCAATTGTCCAATTACTTTTGGTCCCTTTAAAAACAGGGTGGCACAGGTTAAGGAGCTGAAACTCCTAAACCCTTCATCCAATTTTAATGTGGATACCCTCAAATGAAAGCTGAAAGTCTGAACTTCAACTGCATCTGAATTGTTTTGTTTAAAATTCATTGTGGTAATGCCTATAACCAAAAGTAGAAAAATGTTTTCTTTGTCCAAATATATATGGACCTAACTGTATATACATGTCTGTTCACCAATTATTACCTGCACTTTAGCCCCTTCCATACATCCACTGTACATATACATCTCATACCAGGTGCCAGTGTATAGCACAGGCTCAGCTTCTGTGCCCGGTCCACAAATAGCAGATAAAAACTGTTCTATCACTGACTTACTTTTCTCCCTTAGGGAGCCCATTGCCGTCCCCACCCCTGTGCAGGCATTGTGGAGTGCACATTGGTTATTATAACAGCCGGGCACCTACTGAGGTCTCCATGAGTGCCATGTTGGCACTCCTGAGAAGCCCAGCCACAGGCCAAGCTACACAGGACACCATCATTTACCTATATATTACAACAATGTGGTATCGCAGCATACAGAACAATCGATCAAAGGATTGCAAGTCCCCTAGGACAACTATAAAAAAAAAAAAAAAACCTGTAAAAATGTTTTTAGAAATATAAATAAAAATTTAAGTCTACCCACCTTTTCCCCTTTAAAAATAAAGAATACATTTGGTTTCATCTGTAAAAGTAACATCTTTCAAACTAAAAAAAAAAAAAAAAAAAAAAAAGATATAACCCATAAGATAAACGCTAAAAAATAAAAATTTCAAAATTATAGTTTTTTTTAGTTGCCACACCTACAGCCCCCAATAAAAACTGCGCATTTATGTCAAAATGGCATCAATAAAAACGTTAGCTCACCACAAAATCACAAGACCTCACAAAAGTACATTGACAAAAAAAAATTAGAGAACACCACAAAACTTTCCCCCCCCTTTTTTAACAAACTTAAAAACAAAAAAAAAACCTACGGGGGCACAATCCCCAACAGGCGTGCACAGTACTCGCTGATGAACTGGCAGGGGCCATCATCATCCTGCCCTCCACCTCCTGATTTGGAAGGGAGAGGTGCAGGACAATCCCTCTAAGGCCCATACAGCAAGTACTGAAGACTAAACTAGTGGGGATGAATGTATCTCCTGTTCACTTTTCTTAAGTCTTCTATATACAGAAAAGAAGAATATATCCAACATGGAATACTATGATATATTGTGGTACTTTACTGGGGTACAGAAGCAGAGTCCTCGGTGTTATTTCCGCTGGCCTCGGCGATCTCTTGTGGATCCGGTGCAATAGGCACTTCTGGATTTACCGGAATGGCTTCTGCTGATGCTTCTACGACCACTTCTTCCGCTGCTCCCGGGGCATTGCTGTTCTCTGACAACCGTTCCTCCTTTTTTAACTTTTCTTGAAAACTCTGCACCCTCTGCTCGTGGTCCTGCATGGCCAGTCGCTCGTAGGTTTTGAACGCCTGATGGAGGATAACCGTCATTTACCAGCGCTGGCAAGATTACGTATGGGGCACCGCACACTGTAAGGACCAGCTACTCACCTGCAGCACCATGTTTTGAGCAGTACCTGGGGGGAATCCCATGCGATCCTGGGGGCTTAAAAGCAGTCGGTAAAAGTCTGTCTTCCGGTACAAGAATCCAAAGTAAACATTTAAAAAGTCCTGGATGTTTCCCACGTGCTGTAGGATCCCCAGCAGTGCGTGGTCATAGCGGTCTGACAGCTCCGGCTCCATCACTGCAGCCTGCAAAGAAACACAATGGAGGAGTTCAGTCTGGAGATATCAACGGAAATGGAGGCTCATTGGTCATTTGATGGGCTAATCCAGGGCTATTTTATTTTTACATTATAACCTGCCGGCGGTTCAGCTGCTTCACGTCAACAGAGCAGCTCTTCCTCTTTCGGGCTGCTCTGTCAATGGGGCTTGACTGCTGTCGTCATGCTGATTGATAACTGGGGACAGCCAGCTGTCAATCAGCATTCACGCCCCGTCAACAGAGTAGAAGAGAAGCCGCTGTCCTGTCGATGTGACGTCAGCAGAAGCCGCTGAAACGCTGACAGTATCGGTCTGTGACTGCTCTCTGCCGGCAGAGATTGGCACCGAACAGAACAGGCAGGTAGTTCGCAGCCACCTGTATGTTAGGTCTTAGGCTCATAGTAAAAAAAATTAAATAGTCCTGGGTAGCCCCTTTAACCTAAGGCGCTCTGCGGTGGAGACACTTTCAGGACAGTATTTTGATGCCAAAAGAATTTTTTTTTTTTGGGGTAGAGATATTCAGATGTACATTTTTTATGTACATGTTCTATCCACGTTTTCACATATCCATGTTGTTTTGTGGACTGCGAGTCCACAAAAAAAAAGATGAGATAGATAGATATTTCCAGTTTTGCTATCTGTTTGGCTTCTGACGACTGTTCATTCATTACTATTTAATAAGGAGAAAAGTCAGTTTTCATCTGTCACTGATCAAAAATCACCCATGTAAGTTTATGGGTCGGTGAATATCATGTGGCTCACATATGAAAACCGCTAATTAAAAACATTAACCTTTATTAATAAATTGTACATAAAATATGTCTTACAACATTGAAGACACACTTGACAATGCTAAAATGCGAAGATGGTGTAGATACTCCTGGATTCACCCTATTTTGTACCCTTCCCTGAGCACTTGCCTGCACAGCAGAGGCTGGCACCCTTATAATGCGACAATGGCGCCCCCGCTCCTCGGCGGCTATCCCTAGGACCCCCTACACTGCCCTCAATAGATATAGGTACACCGTGTATGCAGAAGATATCAGCAGACAAGGTAGGTCATTGATTACAGATATACTCATAAGTGAGCCCCTACTTCGAGACCTTTGTTTTCTCCTTTCCAAATTATTCTCCTGTGCGTGAATATCATGGACGGTACACGGATGGTCGTCATTTTTGGGGGGGAATAAAAGAAAATTACTGATGATAACTGTCACAGGGACCAGGTACTTAGGAAATTCAGATCCAGAGAACTGATGAAAAGCGAGCCATTTATTTCACAAGCGAGAAAAATCACTAATATCTAACTGAAATCTTGATAACATGATGGGACAAATCTGGCCTTCCATCTCAACTTAGGGAAACTGTCAGATTATGTCGGCCTGAGACGAGTGATGACCGCCTCATCCGGTCTACTGCAGAGGATCCATCTGGTGGGGACCCTATCATGGATCCAATATGCACAATAACTAGTTATGAGCGGACGTGCTCGGATAAAGTGTTATCTAAGCATGCTCGAGTGCTCACCAAGTGTCTTAGGCGTGCTCGAAAAACATGTTTGTGTCCCTGAGGCTGCATGTCTCATGGCTGTTCGACAGACAACACATGCAAGGATTGTCTAACATCAGGTAATTCGGGCATGTGTTGCGACTGTCAAACAGCCAAGAGACATGCAGCCGCGGGGATTCTAACATATTATTCGAGCACGCCAAAGACACTCTCTCAGCCCCCGATCATGCTCACTCATCACCAACAATTACATATTTTTCTTCACACGTCTTTGGTGAGGGGTGACCCTCCACTAGACCTACTGCTTTTGAGGCCCTTCTGCATTTGGCTCCCCTCTGGTGGGAAGCGAATACCTGGCATCGTGAGGTTCAAATCAATCTACACGACACAGACTGGAATAACATTTTTACCCATAAGAAGCCAACAGTATGTCAAGCACATAAAAATATATTTCAGATGTCCTTATGAGCCTTCATGAAACTTACCCACTTACTCCAAGCATTTGCTGGCAAGGTGGGATGGAGGTTAGTATGATGACCCAAATCTGCCCAATTCCTTAACTTTTTCTTTCCATGTCAAGTAATTCTAAAGATTTATCACCCAATGATATTCGTTTATTCCTAACTCCTATAGTCCTTTTGCTCCTAATTCTTTCATTAAAACAGACTATTGCCCCGTCTGGCTCGCCAAGTTATCTCCAGACATTGGAAATCCACTTTCACACCCTCAGGCCGGGCTGACAAGAGCATCTAAAATATCGGGAGAATTTCATCCAGAAAACTCTGCCCATTTTTTACTCACTTGTCATCTGTAGACGACCAGTTTTCTCCTGGCAGCAGCCATTAATCTTTTACTCGACCATGTAGTTTCCTGTGTTTCAGAATCGCATTGCGTCCGTAAAAATTGAATGCTATACTGCGGCATCCGATTTTTTTCTGCGCACTCAGACTTCAATGGATGAGTCTCGTCCAATTTACAGAAGAAATATGTTTTTCACATGTAAATTCAGTAAGGAAAAAAAATAAAAATAAAAAAAAATTCGCTCATCTGCACTGCCCCACTGGTCTGAGTGCTGTCTGCTTTGTTTTTTGGACAGAAAATACGGTGGTGGGAAAGAGCCAGGAGTCCAGGATCAGCTGGAGCAGATCACAAGAACCAGGTTCTGCTGATCAATCTTTAGGCAATGTTCACACATTGCGTTTTTTATGCTTTTTTCCCCACAGGCAAAACCTGTTCTCTTGGCAGTAAGAAACGCCAAAAAAACCCAGTTTTTTTCTGAGTGTTTGCCGCATTTTTTGCAGCTGTTTTTTTTTACTGCAGTGTTTTCCGGATGCATTTGCGTTTTGTACATGCTGATAAAATTTTAGCGCATAAAAAAAATCTGATTCTATTTCATCAGGTTTTGGCACCAAAAAAAAAAAAAAAAAAAAAAAAAAGCAGCACACCCTGATACCTGCCAGTTTTGAAGCGTTTTTTGCACTAGCAAATGGGTGAAAAATGCTGCTAAAACGCTGAAAGAAGTGACATGCTGCATTTTGTAAAAAAACGGTCAGGGGGGGGGGGGGGGGGGGAACTGTGTGCATAAGATTTCTCAAATCTCATAGACTTTGCCGGTATTGTGAAACGCAGATGAAAATTTGCATTAAAAAAGCTGCAAAAACATATGAATGTAGCCTTAATGGGAAGCAGGCAGCATGTATCAGACACTTGCTCCATCGTGTCATCAGGGTATGCTTTAGGTTAGGCGCACACTATGTCTGTACACAGCCTACAGTATACGTTGCCAGCTCTTCCAGATGTATACAACTGAGTGTATGCACTTGACAGCGGACACACAGTGTGAACCCGGCCTTACTTGAAACATTGGTTCACAGAGAACATACATGTAAAGCTGGCGTATAACTAGTCCAGGAGCCCACTCCCCTAGGGTTATAGTCCTGGGAAGCAGGGCTTAGAGAAGCCGCTAGGGACCGGCCTCTTGGGCTAGGCAGCCGTGCGGCATGTCACATGTATGTCCACTCTGAAACGCCGCTGTATTTCAGGGTACCCGGCTGATGTGACAGAGCCGGGGGGCTGATATGACAGAGCCGGGGGTCTGATGGGTGCAGCCCCTGGTTCAGGCAGCAGGAATCAGCAGTCAGGCTGACAGATGGAACCCTCTTTATTACTGCCTTTAACTGTTTGACAAAAATAATCACTTTAGACAAAAACATAAAAAACAGATTGAGAAAAACCCTCATTACTCATGTAATAACCTCACCGCACACATCATTGCAGCAGCGAAAACCCACAATACCGCTGCAGCCAATCACCGGCCTCAGTGATAATGCGATCATGTGCAGCGCTGTACTGCCATAACATCACAACGTAACACAGAGCGACGCTGACAGACGTAACAAGGGACTATCTCCTCCTCCAATAGCTCCAATAGGTGTCCAAAAGGGTCATAAGTAGGAACGTTTGCTTACTAAAGCTACTGGTGAACTAAAAGTCCCAGCACATGTACGAACACATACATAGAGACAAGAAGTGGCTACCAGCCAATCAGGTGCCAGTTTACATCGTCAAACCTCGACTGGGAAGACATAAAATAAAATATGATTGGCTGCCAGGGACAAGCAATCCACTCTCCCTCCCAGCGAGTCTCCATCGTATCGTTACACCAGTAATCAGCGCCAGAGAGAAGAAATCACTCATAACACAATGTCCGACAGCTACGGGAGCAGCGCCGGCACCACACACAGCAAAGCAACTCACATGGGATTTGTGTCACCCACTGTTTTCACTCTCCGGTGTCCGTGCAAGCAACTTCCGGGTCGTTCCACACTTCCGCTTCCGGTTATCAGCACAGGTAAGAGCGTTGCCCAGTTCCAAAATGGTGCCTGTTGCTATGGTAACAGGGGGCCGAATGTAACGTTATGGCCGCATAATACTTATAAACAAATGTTTGTTTTTTTTATTGGGGTGGTTAATATGCTCTGTGTGCAGTGATATGTATATGCCTGCGAGCTATACATGCATGTTTATACACATGCATATATACACTGCACAGAATAACACACACTTTATAACTATATATATATATATATATATATATATATATATATATATATATATATATATATATATATATATATATATAACATATCCATATAGTGTGTGTGTACATATGGAGTGCTGCCTCTATTTCTTGGATATATTGGAGGATTTGGTGCGCTCCCCCTACTATCTTTTACTGATTGCTGCATCCGTCTTATACATATATATACACGCAGGGTGGTCCAAAAGTAGGTGGACAGTATGTGTAATAGGGTTATGAAGGGGGAGATTTATCAACCATGGTGTAAAGTGAAACTGACTCAGTTGCCCTTAGCAACCAATCAGATTCCGCTTTTCATCCTTCACAGACTCTTTGGAAAATGAAAGGCAGAATCTGATTGGTTGCTAAGGGCAACTGAGTCAGTTTCACAGATCCAGTTTTCACAGATAAATCTCCCCCAAATCTGTTTTCTTTTCAGATAATTTAAATACAGATCAAAGAAAATGGATTTTAAAAGAGTATTGGAAATCTCAAAATGCTGAAACAGAGCAAATTGGGTTGAAACATTTGGTACTCGAGCCCCAAAGAGACAAACCGTTTACCGCATTCGTGACAAATTCGATGCCACTGGCTCAGTCCTTAATGCTCCACAAACTGGTCGACCCAAAACATTCTGTACAGAAAATAATAAACAACTTGTTGCTGAAACATTTGTTCAGAGTCCAAAAAAGTCCACCAGAAGAGTCTCTTTAGAATTGGGAATTTCACGAGCTTCCATCATGTGAATCCTGAAATCTATTGGCTGGAAAACTTATCGTCCACGTCTAATTCATGGTTTATTGGAGGATGATCCAGACAGGCGGCTGCAATTTAGTGAGATTATTCTTAAAGGGAACCTGTCACCCCCAAAATCGAAGATGAGCTAAGCCCACCGGCATCAGGGGCTTATCTACAGCATTCTGTACTGCGTCCGTCGTGCACTGGATTGCATCGGGTTTTGGCGGACCGTCGTCACAGAAAACCGTTCAAGGGAACGTTTTTCTGTACGTCGCATCCAGTTTTCCTGTCTGCGCATGCCCGGCAGGAAATGTCTCTCTCTGACTCTTTCCTGCCCGGCAACGCAGACGGAAATGTGAAAACAAACACTTCCTACGCTTCGTGACGGGCGACTACCGACGGAAGTGTGAAAGAAGCCTTAGACTGACGAAGGTGTTCTGAAACGTGCGTTGGGGCGGACACATTGACCCCCGGTCTGCCTGTACTTGTTCTCCAGGTGATGGATTCATACCATGTATCTAATATATTTGTGCATAATTGAATTGGGTACTTGGCACTGGATATGGGATCGTTTACTATGTAAACCTATGGTGCACTTGCATTGTTTGTTATATTTACTTGAATACATCTACTACTATTACATTAGCGCTTGATGATTAGGCACCTTATATCTATTTAGGCACCCGGGGGTCACTGTGTCCCATTTTTTATCTCTAGTGATGGTTGTTCACAGTTGTTATTGTCTGCTGCCTTACACAATAAAGCACTTTTACCTATCATAGACCTCAGGTTGTTTTGTTGGATTCATCCCCCCCCCCCCCCCTTTAGACTTCTGGGTGTAGACCCAAATCTGGGACTGTCCATTGTTTCTGGGACAGATGGAACTAGATATGAGCGGATGGATTCACGGGTCTCCGGTCCAGGTCAGTGCTACCTGCCCGCTGGATATTAGGCCGCGAATCTCTTAAGGTACCGTCACATTAAGCGACGCTGCAGCGATAGCGACAACGATGCCGATCGCTGCAGCGTCGCTGTTTGATCGCTGGAGAGCTGTCATACAGACCGCTCTCCAGCGACCAACGATGCCGAGGTCCCCGGGTAACCAGGGTAAACATCGGGTTGCTAAGCGCAGGGCCGCGCTTAGTAACCCGATGTTTACCCTGGTTACCAGCGTAAAAGTAAAAAAAACAAACAGTACATACTCACCCAGCGTCCCCCAGCTTCTGCTTCCTGACACTGACTGAGCTCCGGCCCTAACAGCACAGCGGCTTTCACTTTCACTTTAGGGCCGGCGCTCAGTCAGTGTCAGGAAGCAGACGCTGGGGGACGCTGGGTGAGTATGTACTGTTTGTTTTTTTTACTTTTACGCTGGTAACCAGGGTAAACATCGGGTTACTAAGCGCGGCCCTGCGCTTGGTAACCCGATGTTTACCCTGGTTACCAGTGTAAAACATCGCTGGTATCGTTGCTTTTGGTGTCAAACACAACGATACACGGCGATCGGACGACCAAATAAAGTTCTGGACTTTATTCAGCGACCAGCGACATCACAGCAGGATCCTGATCGCTGCTGCGTGTCAAACTAAACGATATCGCTAGCGAGGACGCTGCAACGTCACGGATCGCTAGCGATATCGTTTAGTGTGACGGTACCTTTACCTTCCGGCACCCCTGGTGCGGCTTTTGTTCACCCAGAGCCAGCGGGACGTCATCTGTGCGCCCTGCTCATCTCTAGTTAGGACCTGTGGATTATTTTTTGTTACTTCATTCACAGTAGCAGCAGAACTGTGTCTATTTATGCAACTTCACTATATGATATCTGGCTTTTTGGTGTCTGTAAGGCCGTGTTCACACATTTTCATCAGAATCCGCACCAAACTACATAATTACAATCTTCTCTGGTTATTGCATCTTTGCTGCATTTTTTTTTCTTTTTCACCTTATTCGATGCGTTTTTGGTGCAGATGTGAAGCCGCGTTTCTAATGTGTTTTTTTATAGTACAGAAAAGCTTTAATTCTGCCCTTAAAGTATCTGAATTTTTTTTTACTTGCTTTTTTTAGGCTCCACATTTAGGCTATGTGCACACGTTGCGGATTTTGCTGCGGATCCGCAGCGGTTTTGACGCTGCGGATCCGCAGCAGTTTTCCATGGGGGGTACAGTACAATGTTAACCTATGGAAAACAAAATCCGCAGTGCACATGCTGTGGAAAATTCCACGAGGAAACGCTGCGGAAAAAAAGAGGTAGCATGTCACTTCTTTCTGCAGATTCCGCAGCGGTTTTCAACCTGCACCAATAGGAAAGTGCAGTTGAAAACCCGCAGAGGAATCCGCAGAAGAAACCGCGTGAAAATCCGCAGTGAAAACAGCAGTGGTTTTGCACTGCGGATTTTCCAAATCCGCTGCGGAAAAATCCGCAGCAAAATCCGCAACGTGTGCACATACCCAGAAGCCTCTAGTCTTGAGAGGAAAAAAAACATGAAAACCGCACAGATCAGCAGCGTCTTTTGGCCAGAGGGGGCGCAGTTTTCATGAAATCACATCCACTTTGGACAATTACGGGAAACACAGCAGAATTTGTGTGCAGAAAAAAACAGCAGAAAATACACCGCATTCACGCTACATGTGAAGACGGTCTAAATGTCCAAGCAAGTTGATGTGATTTCTTGATAACTCCGTCCTCGGTGCGTCTAAAGACGCTACTGAACTCTGCGGCTTTGGTACTCTGTTTCTCCATATGCTTCTATGTAAGCTTGAAAAAATGCAAGGGGAAAAACGCTGTTGGCGAGTCAGAGTATAAGGCCACGTTCACACATTCATTATAGGGTCAGTATTTTACCTCAGTATGTGTAAGCCAAAACCAGGAGTGGGTGATAAATACAGAAGTGGTGACGTGTTTCTATTAGACTTTTCCTCTGATTGTTCCACTCCTGATTTTGGCTTACAAATATTGAGGTAAAATACTGACCAAATACTGAACGTGTGACAGTGGCCTAAGAAATCAGGACAAAGCCTTGACCTGGCAGGACTGAACCCTCAAATTGGGACAGACCTGCTGAATACGGGACAGTTGGGAGTTATGTCAGTACTATGCCGAGA
Source organism: Ranitomeya variabilis (assembly GCF_051348905.1). Lineage (NCBI taxonomy): Eukaryota > Metazoa > Chordata > Amphibia > Anura > Dendrobatidae > Ranitomeya > Ranitomeya variabilis. Next base: position 82,763,719 of record NC_135236.1, read on the forward strand.
ATTGCACCATAACATAAGTGAAGGCAGTCACTACACGAGCAGTAAAAAGTCGAGCAGATTTGGATTTTGTGTTTCAAGGCCAATGTCACCATGAAGCTCCAGCCTAAATAAGCAACTCTAGGTCAGTCTGTGTTTCATTGTCAAGGGGGCAGATATTTGTAAAGAGCTTTCGCACTTATAAAATTGTTTTTTTTTGGCTTATGCAGTAATCAATAAGACTATGAAAGGGTCTTGTTAGGAATAAAGGGTATAAAGGTAGCAATAACCACATAGCTGCGGTTTGGGGGGCCTGGTGAAGCTGATTGAGGGAAGTTTAACCATTAGCTTGCTGCAAGCGCTGGACTGTCTAAACATCTACAGAACCTGTGTAAGGGCAGTCTCACATGTCCAGATAATTCCGGTACCGGAAAAAATCGGTACCGGAGTTATCCGTGTCCGTGTGCCCGTGAGCTCACGTAGGCCATACGTGCGGCACACGTGTGCCGCCCGTGTGCCGAGTGGGTACCACACGGAGCGTGCAGTAGACAGCGCTAAAGTTTAGCGCTGTCCCCTGCATCGTGCTGATGCCACGATTCATATCTTCTGTGCAGCAGCGTTTGCTGCATAGAAGATATGAATAATAGTGTTTAAAAGAAAGATCTATCTGTCCGCCGCCCTCCCACCCCCTGTGCGCCCCCCCCCCCCCCCCCCCCCCCCCGCTGTTCTGAAAATACCCGCTTCCCTCGTTGGCTGTCGCTGCTTCCTGTCCTGGCTGCACCTTCTCCTGTATGCGGTCACGTGGGGCCGCTCATTTACAGTCATGAATAGGCGGCTCCACCCCTATGGGAGGTGGAGCCGCATATTCATGACTGTAATCGGCGGCCCCACGTGACCGCATACAGTAGAAGGTGCGATCAGGACAGGAAGCAGCGCCAGCCAACGAGGGAAGCGGGTGAGTATTTTCAGAACAGCGGGGGGGCGCACAGGGGGTGGGAGGGCGGCGGACAGATAGATCTTTCTTTTAAACACTATTATTCATATCTTCTATGCAGCAAACGCTGCTGCACAGAAGATATGAATTGCGGCTTCAGCACCATGTGGGGGGGACAGCGCTTACTGTAGCGCTGTCTCCTGCACGCCACACGGAGAACGTCCGTGTGAGGTACGTGTTTTACACGGACCCATTGACTTTAATGGGTCCGTGTAATACGTGCGCTCCCACGAACACTGACATGTCTCCGTGTTTGGCACACGGAGACACGGTCCGCAAAAAATCAATGACCTCTGCACAGATGCATTGATTTTAATGTGTCTACGTGTGTCAGTGGCTCCGGTACGTGAGGAAACTGTCACCTCACGTACCGGAGCCACTGACGTGTAAGGCCGGGATCACACATGTGAGAAACACGGCCGAGTCTCGCATGTTAATACCCGGCACTGTCGCCGGTTCTCAGGAGCGGACCTTGCAGCCTCATAGCAATACATGCAGCCGCACGCTCTGCTCCTGAGTGCAGGGTATTAACATGGGAGACTCGGCCGTGTTTCTCGCATGTGTGATCCCGGCCTAAGTCTGCACTCCTGGCTCTGTGTCTTCTGCTGTTTCCTGCTCCGCTTGTCTGCCTGCTGTCCTGGTCTTTGCTATTCCATATGCATTCGGCAAGTCTTGCCCGCTTTCCCATAGTCTTCAATGTGTGTTGATCACCCTGACATATGACTTAGAGAACCCATGTCACCACATGTGCCATCAAAGTAAGCCCAGTTCAGGTTTATTTGTGCAACATTCACAGTCCAACTACAGACCCTGATGTCCGGACCTGTCATTTAAGCATATATGAGACTGTTGACTTTTGGCCAGGAGACCTGCAACAGGTCCGGACATCGCGATCCATACTCTCCCTGTGACAGTCAGAAGTGTGAAACTGGCCTTATTGCTTAGTATAGCTCTCTTCACACAAGGGATATGGTTTACATTTTTACAGGATCTGCGATGGCCTGAATAGATCTTTTATGACCTGATGGGTATCAAATAATGAACATAACTCATCATAATTCTTTGCCTTGAAAAATGTATATTGATTTTTTTATATTTGTAGAAAAGCGATAATATTGAATGTAGCCTGTAGATGGCGCTGCTGCTTTTGTCATTATTATTATTATAACTATAATTATTATTATTATTGGTATTTTTGTAGAGGATTTGAAAATATAGTGTTAGCAAGCCTGTAATATTCTCTAAAGGCGTAGAGTCTCGTAATATCTGTAGAGATAGATCACTACTTAACTAGGGCAGTCTTGTAAGCATCAGAAGTGTAAGCAGGATTTATTTTATGACCAAAGCTATAATATCCTTACCTCAACATGGTAATTTAATATTTATTACGTTGTTTTGGTTTGGGCATTACGGCATTACCATAAAGATAGAACGACTGAAGGTTCACTGTGCTCCCAAAATGTTAATGCGCCACTCAGAAAAGGGATCTCTCAGAACAGTTGGTAAATCTGCTGGACCGTGCCGAATCCTCTGAAAGTAGGTTTCTTCAATGGAGTGGTATGAAAGAAGCATGGAGGGGGTGGTCTGAAAAGGGGCACAAGCGGTGCTGAAATTCCGGTGGAGAGTATTGAAGAGCGAGCGTGCTGGGATAAGGTGTTATCTGAGCATGCTCGGGTGCTAACCGAGTGTCTTCAGCGTGCTTGAATAATACGAGTCCCCGTGGCTGCATGTCTCGACAGCTGCAACACATGCAGGGATTGTCTGTTTGTTAGGCAGTCTGTTCATGTGTTGCAGCTGTCGAACAGCCGCGGGGACTCGTACATATTTTTCGAGCACAAGACAAAGACACTGCTGCTCAGATAACACCTTATCCCGGCACGTTCGCTCATCACTAGTGGAGAGTCATACTGTCAAAGTTGTAATCATACCTATTGTGGCATTGCGTGACTATTCACAAGAAGGGCCCACTCAGATGACTAAAGCTAATTGTCATATGTTTTATTTAGTTTCTTACACTCTAACCTTTTTAGAAAGTTTATATAAAACCTTGTCTGTGAATCAGCACAGCACCACAACACCACAACATTCTGCTGGTATCGTCAAGAAAATCCACGTGACAGGTTCCTTTTAGGCTATGTGCACACCATGCGGATTTGCTGAGGATCCGCAGTGGATTTTTCTGCGCAGAAACGCTGCAGATCCACACTGTGCACATGGTGCAGAAAAATCAGTGCGGAATTGCTGCGGATTTCAAAGAAGTGCACGTCACTTTTTTTGTGCGGATCTGCAGCGTTTCTGCACCCCTCCATGATAAAAATCCGCAATGGCAAAAAACACTGAAAATCCGCATCAATTCCGCATAATAACCGCACAAAATCTGCATAAAAACCGCGGCAAATCCGCGGCTGCGGATTCTGCCAGGAGATGCGGATTTTGTGCAGAAAATTCTGCACCTCTTTTCCTACGTGTGCACATAGCCTTAAAATTGAAAAGTGTTTTTCTAATATTTAATTTTCAGAACATGTTTCTTTAACCTGCCTAATAATTTCATGCATCTTCTATAATGTCACTGCAAGTGAAATTATACATCACATTCCAGGCTTAAAGGGCATCTGTAAACAGTTTTTTTTCTATGTAATCTCAGGATAGCATGAGGTAGGGCTTAAAACACTGAATTCAGCGATGTGTCACTTATCAGGCTGTTTGCTGTTGTTTACTTACACTCACTGGCCACTTTATTAGGTACACCTGTCCAACTTCTTGTTAACACTTAATTTCTAATCAGCCAATCACATGGCGGCAACTCAGTGCATTTAGGCATGTAGACATGGTCAAGACAATCTCCTGCAGTTCAAACCGAGCATCAGTATGGGGAAGAAAGGTGATTTGAGTGCCTTTGAACGTGGCATGGTTGTTGGTGCCAGAAGGGCTGGTCTGAGTATTTCAGAAACTGCTGATCTACTGGGATTTTCACGCACAACCATCTCTAGGGTTTACAGAGAATGGTCCGAAAAAGAAAAAAAATCCAGTGAGCGGCAGTTCTGTGGGCGGAAATGCCTTGTTGATGCCAGAGGTCAGAGGAGAATGGGCAGACTGGTTCGAGCTGATAGAAAGGCAACAGTGACTCAAATCGCCACCCGTTACAACCAAGGTAGGCCTAAGAGCATCTCTGAACGCACAGTGCGTCGAACTTTGAGGCAGATGGGCTACAGCAGCAGAAGACCACACCGGGTACCACTCCTTTCAGCTAAGAACAGGAAACTGAGGCTACAATTTGTACAAGCTCATCGAAATTGGACAGTAGAAGATTGGAAAAACGTTGCTTGGTCTGATGAGTCTCGATTTCTGCTGCGACATTCGGATGGTAGGGTCAGAATTTGGCGTAAACAACATGAAAGCATGGATCCATCCTGCCTTGTATGGAGCATCTTTGGGATGTGCAGCCGACAAATCTGCGGCAACTGTGTGATGCCATCATGTCAATATGGACCAAAATCTCTGAGGAATGCTTCCAGCACCTTGTTGAATCTATGCCACGAAGAATTGAGGCAGTTCTGAAGGCAAAAGGGGTCCAACCCGTTACTAGCATGGTGTACCTAATAAAGTGGCCGGTGAGTGTATAATGAAGGAGACTTGGACATTACCATTGCTAGCTGCTTGTACCAAATCATATGACTGTAAGGAGATGGACATATTGCCCTCTGTTACCCTTGAATACATCAATGTTATTATTATAATATAAAGTGTAATGTCATATGTTATTTTGATGAAGATATGTAATGTGAATTGTGTTGTGATGCATTGTAGTGTTTTGCACTGTACCGGTAGGAAGCTGAGTTCTGCCCAGCAACAGACAGTGAGCAGCGTAAGACATAACGTAGTTAAGTGTTGGGACTAGCCCAGAGAGGGAGGCGCTATGTAGCAGGATCAGAGAAGACTTCCTGGTAGTGACTTAGACAGGGCCTAGCTTGCAGCTAGAGCAGACGTTTGGTCAGAATGCTCAGCAAGGCCACATGTAGTGGGTGTTTTGTGGCAAGAGAGAAAGGAGATCAGGACAGAGATCGTGTGATCCTGAGGAACAGACCAAGAAAAATAGATGCAGAGAAAAGGACAGTGCCCGCTGACAGGACTGCCCAGAGAGCAGAGTGACCAAGTGAGAAGGCTCCAGAGAAGGTAATCCTCGCAGCAAGAACCTGAGTAGCTTACAGCTCTTAAAGGTACAGGTCCAGGACGGAATAGAACGTGAGACGAAATGAGTGTCCTGGGCGGTAGTTCCCTAAGTGTCTGAGAGCTTGAAGCTGAGACCTTCCATATTGAAAAGCCCTCTCCTCTACAAGGAGAATCAGACGCGGAACCATGGGAAGAGGAAATTATTTCATGGACTATACTGTGGTGTTAAGTTAGGTGGTGGTGAAAGAAATTAGACCAATAGAGGCAAGAATTTGCGAAACTGTGTATTGAGATGCTCTGTATTAATGAAGAAATATGCAAAAAGTTCTGTATCCGCTATCCTGTGTACATAGTTGCCACACAATGGCTATTTAGAAAAGATTTGTTTGTTAAGAACTGGTTAACATCTGGTCCTGGCAAACCAGCATCATCGGTTACATGTGGCCTGCACAGGTGAAGCACCTTCACAGCACAAGTCCACACACCCAGCCAGGACCCTACGTTCATGTAATGTGCCACGGGCAAGAGATGAGTACTTCGCCCACGGTTAATGCCCCGCACCATGTTACACTTGGTGTAGTCGGCATGATCGAGTCTATCAGCTGGAAGAGCAGAATGATGCGGGGAAGAGTTGAATTACATTAAGGATGGTGACGGTTGCGTGGACTGAGATAGCACCGAGTACGAACTTTAAAATAGTGTTTAGTGGTGAAGAATAACAAGAAGGTCCTGCCCATCGAGGGCGTATAAGGAACAAAGACACAAAGTGTTGTCCAGCCCTTCAGAGGTTACGCCTACAGAAGGGAGTGTCGTGATCAGAAGTGCCAGCCTACAGCAAGGAGTGGCCATTGCTGTAAAGCAAAGTGGAAGGAAAAGGCACACCTAGTAAGTTGTGACCACAGAAAACGTGAAAAGATCAAGAAACAGGATGGTGAGTCATAAGGAACCCCACCCAGCGAAGGGTGGATCCGTGATGGGCCTCAAGTGACAAGAGAGATGGCGCCATTGTTGGGTTGTGAGTCAGGTAGGAAGCAATATAAGATGATGGTGGAATGGGAGATACTGCTGCTGCGGAGTGGGCACATGAGGACAAGGTTGGTTAAGTTTGATTAAGGCAGTTGATTGCGGAAGTGATGGAGGAAGTAATCTGGTGCCCTGAACGAGAGCTAGAGGCCAGACGTGAGTCGGAGGTTGAGTCCCTTACCATGGCTTGGTTTATGGCCCAAAGAAGGGTCAAGCAGCTGGAAGCCTTACAGGTCCATTTGTTGGTAGGTTCCCCAACAACTCCGAGAGCAGTCCCTACCTCCAAGGGGGAGACCCAGGGCTGCCATCAGGGAATAACTGCACTTACTGGCATGTGGGGCCCGGTGAGCAGAGGGGGCTCAGGGGCAGAATCCTGCCAGTTCTGTAACTGAATGTGCGTCTGATGACTCATGTTCAGTTGAAATCTGTTGACTTGCGGGAAGACACCGGCAATAGTTAACAGCCGCCAGCTAACCACAGGCCAGCAGCTGACGTCAGCATGCATGTCGCTGATGTATGATGTCACTGCCGTGCGCCGGCACGTCTGCATCTCGGATGAAGGAGAGGATGCCGCTAGATTACGGACAGGTAAGGAGAGACTTTTATTTTATTTATTTTTTTACTTTTTTTTGTAAAGCCGCACTATTGGGGCAGTATGGAGATACATGGGTCAAAATGGAAATGTATTTTATTTTTGAAGATACTGTTTTCAGTTAGAGGGACCCTGTTACTGTGCAGGGCGAGACTGTCACTTTTTTTCTTCATCTGAAGTAGTTAGGAAGTTGGGGGAAAATTGGGGAATGTGCTCTTGATATCTGTGTTGTTTTCTGCAGGGATGAGTCCTGGCTGGAAAAAGTGATGGCAGTCTGTGCTGCATAAAGAAGAAAAGCAAAGATAAATTATTTCAACTAGAGATGTCACCTGTGAGTCAGTGTGTTACATGCACACTTACATTATACACTATATACAGAGCTCGTGTGTATAATATCACTGGTGATTCCTGTATACTGACACTATATAAAGAGCTCCTGTGTATGTCACTGGTGATCCCTGCATTACCTGATACAATTACAGCCAGGTATATTTCACTAAGAAATGTGTTTAAAAAAAAACAAAAAAAAAAAACATTTGTAAGCTGGATTTAATGAGTCAATGTTCAATGAAACTTAGGTAGGATAGGTGATCAATTGTGGAATAATGGAGATCTGACTGCTGAAACCCCCTCTGATCCTGAGAACAAGGGCTCAGATATGCCTTGTTGGCATGGTGGCTGTGCATGCACTTGTTTGCTCCATTCATCCTCGAATGGACTACCAGTAAAAGCCAAATGCAGTACTGGGATATCTCTGCCAATCCCATAGAGAATGAATGGTGCCGTGGTGCGAATGCACATCTAGTTCTGATGGGGCGTCTCTGAGCCCCATTCTAAAAATCGCAGGGGGCCCCAGCAGTTCTCATCCAGTTGTTAATGATGGGGAAAACCCGTAGTTTTTCTAAACAGTGGTTTGCTTGTAATACATTAGGATAAAATAATTTGCACACATAAAAGCCATATAATAGAAAAATCTCATCTTTATTTGGAAACACACAGCAAGAAAATCATTTCCACAGAGCACAATGAGAAACAGTTTCCAAACTGCTGCACTGAACATTTGTTAGGGGGTTGGTAAGGCAAGATGGCTTTTTTTACTGTGCACATAATCTCATACATTCACATCTCTTCGATATCCCCATCCGTTTAATACATTGTGAGCTCTGGCAGGTGTTTCCATCAGGTGGCTGTCACTTTTTTATTGAACAGTAAGCTGACGACTGGATGTCCTGCTGCCGAGACCCTTATTATGTGCAATCTGTAGGGAGAGCTGACAACACTGATAGGGCACCGGGCTCTCGTGTCATAACAACAACAGGGGAGCCCCGGAACCGCGAGTTCCGACACCCCTGAAACTGCGCCGGCACAGTAGGTGAGTATAAGCTTCTAGATTTTATCGAGGCCAAACATTTAGATCAACAAGGGGTTGTCCTAGTAGTGGACAACCCCTTTTAGAATTACATCGTTCTCATTGACATTGATCAGGACAGTCGTGATCCAGAGAAAGATGCTTTTAGGAGCTTTTTTGTGCTTTGGGGTTATTGGAGAAGATTCCCAATAAATGCCCCCTTTATTAAAGAAGGATGCCTTAAAGGGGTGTTCTGGTTGGAAGAAGCTATCATCTGTCCTGTGGATAGCTTTTAGCTCTGTGGCGATCTGGACACCCATCAATCACCATAACGAGGCACTTTTATGCCGGTTATAATGGAGCACAGTGTGTACAGTCCATTTTCTTTGGGACTGTTGGGATTGCTAAGTTCAGCTTTCTATGGGGAATGAATGGAGTGCAGGTCAAGCATGCGCACAGTCACTCCATTCCAGGGGACAAAAGCGCCCCATTCTAGTGATCGTGGGGAGTCAAATGGCCAAACCCTCACCGATCTAGAAGTTATCACGTATCTATCGGAGTACCCTTTCAAAGAGATTGTTCCACGAAAGATATTTATCTCCCATCCATAGAATAAATGATAATTATGTAATCGCTGGGGGCCCCTCCGATCACTGGTATGGATGTCCCATTACGTCCATTCTACCTTACTGTGGTGGAGGTTTGATTTGAGTGGCATGGTCGTTCATGACTGCTGCTGCTCCATCCAGTGTCTATGGGACTGGGAGAAGTAACCGAGTCCAGTCTCTGTCAGTCCCATAGACATGAATGGAATTTCAACACTCAATCCTGCGAAGTGAAGAGGAACCAGGGATTATGACCCAAGTTCTCATGCTTGGTGGAGCTCTTAGCAGTAGGGCTCCCCGCGATCATACATTTATCACCTATCCTGTGTGCAAATAATGTTTTACAATACTTATGGCAATGTGTTACTAACACAGGACTGTGGCATATAGGAAGCTTTAGATTTAGAGAAAAGTTAGACGTCAATCACTCGTTATGACCACCCATATTGAGGTATGGAGCAGAGAAAACAATGGGTGCAACAGACCAGAGGTCGATGCACAATATTCACACTTCTATTTTACTTCTTATAGTAAAACACAACACAATATTTTAATATGTTGAATTTTTCACACATACCGGAGAACCGCTTTATCCCCTTAAAACATATTTGAAAGAACCCCGCAAAGGTTCACATTAATGCAGAGGTCGCTCATTACTGCAGATGTATGAGCGTCGTGCACATTGACGAGTTTTTAGCAGGAGCGCCATAATTCTGTAAGCTAATGACGTGGTTGTCCTTTTGGCATTGAGCACAGTACAGAACATCATCAGAGATCCATCAGCCGGTAAATAACATGACAGATCTCATGGGGTTTTATAGGAGGAATATAAAATATGCATGCAGTAAAGCTCTGTTCACACTAGCACCTTTTTAAGGCTGTGTTCATATCTATGTTTAGAGCCTGCATCACAAATTCTAACTAGTAAAGCATGCTGCTCTATCTTTTCCTGTAAAGTGTCTGACACCATTATGGAAACCTGACGGATCCCATTATAGTCGATGGTGTTCATCTGGCGCCACTAGTGTCTCCCATGTAAGGAGTCCAATATGGACGCTAAAAACAAAAACCATGAAGCCAGTGTAAACAGAGCTTCCAATTTTAGTCACTTGGCACCAGATTCTATTGAACACGATACTAATAAAACAAGACTTTTTGGGTTGGATTTTGGACCTCCACACAATACTGGATTAAAGTTGTTGACACTGGGAAGACAGATCTCTTCTATTATTACAAAGCGTTATTATGACCATTAGGCTTGTAATACAAAAATTACATGACTTCTCCTTCGAGATGCGTTGCACCATATACTACAGAAGTATTGTTTCTCCTTGCGGAGATTGACATGTTAAGCATGCCAAGATGAGGAGACTTAAAGCCGCAATGCTCCTCTGGGAAATATGCTAATTATGCAAATTGTCTCTTCAGAGAGGAAGAGAACTAGAACTTTAGTGCCACCTATTGGAAGGTAGCAATGACTTGTAGGATTGCTACCTTCCAATAGGTGGCACTAGAGTTCTAGTTCTCTTCCTCTCTGAAGAGACAATTTCCATAATTACCACATATTACATGACACCAGTTTTTTGCTTATGGGCCACTGTACAGAATATACTCTTGCCTGTGCTTCATGTGGCAGTATCTGGCCTTTCATAGTCTTTTTACAAACAGTTACAATTTAGAAAAATAATGCCTGCCACTATTAATATGACCATCATTAGACATGTAGGCCCCGATTCATTAGGATGCAACAAATTTATTAAGAGGCGCTATGCAAAAAATTAGCAAAATTTGAAAGGGTTGTTCGGCCTTGCGGCTCAAATCTGCAGTCACTCTATGTAACTGAAGACTTGTGAATCCTCATGGTATTCAGTGTACACGCTGTGGATTCTCCACGCCCGTTTTGGTGCGGGAGCATGACTGCAAGTATTCGATTTGTCACCTGCTGACTAGACATGCGCGAGCTCACTCAATACAAGAGAATTGAGCGAGGCTGGACACGTCTAGTCGGAATGTGATGCAAATCGCATGCTTGCAGTAACGCGCCAGTGTGCTCCCGGCATCAGAGAATCATGACAGCGAGCTCTGTGAGGATTAACAAGTCTGCAATCACATAAAGTGACTGCAGACTTGAACCCCAAGCTTGAACAACCCCTTTAAGCAGTTTCAAGCCAGAGTTCTGGCCAAAAACTGGTTGACAATCGGGGCCTTAATATACTGCATGATATGTTGGGCCACAGCCCCAGTGTGTTTGGCCCCTATAAATATCTTCATCTTATTTTACTCTTTTAAATTCCATTGATTTATCAGTAATTTTAGACTTCCGCTTTATTGCTTAGGAAAATAAAAACTAAAAGAAAAGAAGACAAAAACCTCCCAAAAATAAACTGAAAAGATCATTCTATCACGTTAAAAGTTTTTTTCGCTTCTCTGCATATGGCGTTTTAAATTAAACTTAATGGGTAACTAAACTTTTAACATTTTATGATATTTTATGTTATTGCCCCTCATTTGTAGTGTTGACATGTGGGAATCTGGGTCCTAAAACTCTACCATTTTCTCAAGACAAGAGACAAAAGTGTTCAGCCTGTCCTTGAGCATGAGCACAGAGCAGAGTACAGACCACATACAAGTGCTTCTCACAAAATTAGAACATCATCAAAAAGTTAATTTATTTCAGTTCTTCAATACAAAAAGTGAAACTCATATATAGATAGAGTGATTACAGAGTGATCTATTTCAAGGGTTTATTTCTGTTAATGATTATGACTTACAACCAATGAAACCCAAAAGTCATTATCTCAGTAAATTAGAATAATTAACAAAAAACACATGCTAAGCATTTAAAAAGGTCCATTAGTCTGTTTCAGTAGGCGCCACAATCATGGGGAAGACTGCTGACTTGACAGATGTCCAGAAGGCAGTCACTGACACACTCCACAAGGAGGGTAAGCCACAAAAGGTCATTGCTAAAGAAGCTGGCTATTCACAGAGCGCTGTATCCAAGCATATTAATGGGAAGTTGAGTGGAAGGAAAAAGTGTGGTAGAAAAAGGTGCACAAGTAACTGGGATACCCGCAGCCTTCAAAGAATTGTTAAGAAAAGGCCATTCAAAAATTTTGAGTGGACTGCTGATGGAGTCATTGCTTCAAGAGCCACCACACACAGATGTATCCAGGACATGGGCTACAAGTGTTGCATTCCTTGTGTCAAGCCACTCATGACCAATAGACAATGCCAGAGGCGTCTTACCTTGGCCAAGGAGAAAAAGAACTGGACTATTGCTCAGTGGTCCAATTTATTGTTTTCAGATGAAAGTAAATTTTGCATTTCATTTGGAAACCAAGGTCCCAGAGTCTGGAGGAAGAGTGGAGAGGCCACAATCCAAGCTGCTTGGGTCTAGTGTGAAGTTTCCACAATCAGTGATGGTTTGGGGAGCTGTGTCATCTGCTGGTGTAGGTCCACTGTGCTTTATCAAGACCAAAGTCAGCGCAGCCGTCTACCAGGAAATGTTAGAGCCCTTCATGCTTCCCTCTTTTTGGAGATGGAAGTTTCATTCTCCAGCAGGACTTGGCACCTGTCCACACTGCCAAAAGTACCAATACCTGGTTTATAAACAACAGTATCACTGTGATTGATTGGCAGCAAACTCGCCGGACCCTAACCCCATAGAGAATCTATGTGATATTGTCAAGAGGAAGATGAGAGACACCAGACCCAGCAATGCAGACGAGCTGAAGGCTGCTATCAAAGCAACCTGGGCTTCCATAACCCCTCAGCAGTGCCACAGGCTGATTGCCTCCATGTCACGCCACATTGATGCAGTAATTGATGCAAAAGGAGCCCCGACCAACTATTGAGTGCATTTACTGAACATACATTTCAGTAGGCCAACATTTCGGATTTTAAAATCATTTTTCAAGCTGGTGTTATAAAGTATTCTAATTTACTGAGATAATGACTTTCAGGTTTTCATTGGCTGTAAGCCATAATCATCAACATTAATAGAAATAAACCCTTGGAATAGATCACTCTGTTTGTAATGACTGTATAATATATGAGATTCACTTTTTGTATTGAAGAACTGAAATAAATTAACTTTTTTATGATATTCTAGTTTTGAGAGAAGCACCTGTATTTCCTATTTATTGTCTTTACCAATCCGCTTGCTCTTGAGGATAAGTTCAGAGCTTATTTAATCGATCAGTGGGGTCTTAGGACCCTGATCTCTATTGTTCAGTGTTACTAAACAGGGGCTATAACATACAGTATAAAAAAAAAAGTTTAAGATTTTGGACATCCTTAGAGTATTGATTTTTTTCATAGCATTCATTCGTATGTGTTCCCTGCACGTGGTAACAGTTTGTGCTCAGTGTATTTGCTATTACAGTATGGTTTCTATGCTGTATTTGAATTGTGCCTATTCATGACACTAATTTTGCGATACCTGATCATTTGTTCAGGTCAGGTATCAATGGATATACTCACATTGACAACTAAGCTTTGTTTAAAGGGAACCTGTCACAGCGAATAATGCTATTAACCTGAAGGTATAGGGTTAATTTGCAGGTTAATAGCGTTAGAAAGCTGCCATAATGGAAGCGCAGATCTAAGAAAAAATGAGCTATTTTCCCACCCAGGAGCCGCCGGCTGTCAGTCATAGAGGACTGTCAGCACAGCTTCAGTCACTGCTCAGTGCACAGTGACTGGCGGCTGTAAACACGCCCCTGCACTGACTGACAGCTGTTAGTGCAATATATCCATGCAGAGCCGGCTGTCAAAGTGCCAGCGCGTGCTTACAGCCACCGGAATGTCTCAGTTAATTTTCTCCCTGTAGCTGCACTTTCAGTACTCTATTAACCTGCAGGTTAACCCCATATCTGCTGGTTAATAGCGTTATTTCCTTTCGAGGTAGAAAATTTGGGAAAAATGGCTGCTGTAAATGGGCTGCATCATTATCAGTTTTGATCATCAGTAAAATTTTGCAATGGTGTGAATACTATGCAATGACTGAACTTTTCACTATGCTTTACTGCAGCAACATAGGAGATACCATTGAGATTATGCCGTCAGATCCTGTTGGTTCCAATTTGTACTCTATGTAATACTCTAAAAAACCTCCAGCTCTGTCTCCTAGGAATTAGTACAATGCCGTAAGTCAAAATAATGCTACAGAAAGGAGAAACAACTGAGCAAATTGTCTTCTTTAGTGTCTCAGAGCTATGCGTCTCCATGGTAACAGACAACAAACAATCACTGTGTAGTCTGATCTGGCAGTAACGGTCACTCTCAGCTCTTCTGTAGATGTAGCTAATGTATATTTGTTAACAAGCAATAGGGGACAGTTGTAGAGAGCATGAATGTAGGACTAGTCGCAGGATTTGTTTCTTAGTGGATTTTACTGCGGACACCCGCAGGCCTCCATTGGGATAGACACAAAGCAATAGAATAGCTTAAATCACGACTGTCTGCAAAGTTGTTTCTCTTTGTACTTTAGATGCATAACATAAGAAAACAAAATGGCTGCAAAGGTGACATTACAAAGCCCTTAGGATGGGCCTCATTGCTGCCTGCTATCATGGAATTGTGCATCAGGGGACCATGAGAATCAGTGAGTTCTGTCTAAATGATGAGGCACAGAAGGGTAATGAACCATGTCAGATTTCGTCTGCATATATACTTTAGTGAAAATGGCCAGTAAGCTTTAAAGGGATTGTCTGAAGGACAGATATTTATAGCATGTCTCGAGTGTATGCCCAAAGATCTCATAGGTGGGTTACCAGCACCAGGACCCCGCCCGTGTTTATAGAGAATATGGATCCTGTATCCCCCATTGTGTTATAAAAGAGATTGTCCAGTTAAAACAAGTTACCATTAGTGATAAGCGAATATACTCATTACTCGAGATTTCTCGAGCACGCTCGGGGGTCCTCCCGAGTATTTTTTAGTGCTCGGAGATTTAGTTTTTATTGCCGCAGCTGAATGATTTACATCTGTTAGCCAGCATAAGTACATGTGGGGATTCCATAGAAACCAGGCAACCCCCACATGTACTTATGTTGGCTAACAGATGTAAATCATTCAGCTGCGGCAAGAAAAACTAAATCTCCGAGCACTAAAAAATACTCGGAGGACACCCGAGCGTGCTCTGGTAATCTCGAGTAACGAGTATATTCACATCACTAGTTACCACCTATCCATAGGATCAGCAGCTTATCACGTATCCTTTAGATAGGCGATAACCTGTTTACACTGGACAACCTCTTTATGACTAGTTGAACCGCACTGCAAAAGAGGTAAAGTAGCCAGAAACTTGCAATCTCCATTATATGCCAAGGGACAAAAACACATGAGGGTTTTTTTTCACGGACATGGCACAAATGTCTGTCATCGATGTACCCTTTTAGGCCATAAGTGGTGATAATGCATATTGTTTCTGCAATGGGTTACAGTATTTCCTGCAGTTGATCCTATTAGTCCTTGAAGAGAATGGACACTGATCTCCAGATTACACACTAAAAGGTCTACATATTGGAAACTTTAGGCCTTGTTCACATTGGGCAGATCTGATTCATTTTATATTTAGAAAAATCATGATCCTGTGCACTCCATATGCACTGGTAAGAACGCTCGTTGGCCATTAGAAATGTGGAGATGAGCTCCCAGTGGACGAGAAAAACACTTGTTCTATGGTATTGGCTAATCATAGTTTATACATGCCTAAAAAACATTGTCAGCTGCACATCTCCCATGTAAACAGAGGACATGCCGCCAACAATGTGCATGCCCTACCGGAACTGAACTTTTCATTCATTCATTCATTCATTCATTCATTCATTCATTCATTCATCCCCATACAGTTTTTATCAGCCCACGTGAAAGGGCCTTAAAGATAATGTATCATGAGAAAATGTTTCCATTGAGGTTTTCTGTTAAATATGGTTTTTTTTTGTTTTCATTTTTCTTATAAAAATCTGTATTTTTTTTTTTTACTTGCATCTTATGATTGGTGAATCCAGTGTTATATTTAGGTGTTATCTGTTAACTGTCATACTGTCTCTGATGATAATGAGACTTCTGAAAAGTCTTCTTTAAAGTGAAGGAAGTATGAGTCTAAAATAGCCTCAAGGACCGGTGTGAAATTTAAAAAAAAAAAATACATTTATTTTGCAATAAAAGAAAGAAGAAAAAAAAGTTTAGAATCATGGTAATTGTACTGACCTGGAGAATCATGATGCCAGGTCATTTTTACCACACAATGAATTCAAATCCATCATACAATGACAGAAATACATTTTTCTTTTTGCAATTTCACAGAACTTGGATTTTTTTCCCCAGTACATTGTATGGTAAACATTCAAAACTATAACTCATCCCTTAAAAAAAATCAATAACTTTATATTGCTATGTTATTAAAATAAGTCCTGGCAGAAGGGTAGGAAAAAATAATGAGAACACAAAAATGAAAATGTGTATTTTTCTGATGATACATTCCTTTTAAACAAGCGCCAATCAATTTTTCATGTCATAGTACTCTCCTGCCCATGTTATTCTATGGGGCTGTGCAAACATCCAAATTTTTCCTTGGACAAGTGGTCGGAGGAAAAAATATTGCAGCAAGCCTCTCAGAATTGGATGGCACTTGCTCATTCATGTCTATGGGTGTGTGAAAAAAATCGGACCGCACTTGGATGATATCAGAGTGCAGTCCGATTATCACAGACTGACATAATGGAGAAGGAGGAGAAAACTTTTTTTTTTCATCTCCGAGAAAATCCAGAATCCCATTTTGATCCAAGTGTGATTAGCATAATAGGACCGTTTTTTTGGGGGGGATGGGGAGAAAACAGTCATCTGTACCTGCCCTTAAAGACAGAAATCGCCTGTGATTAGCCCTTTTCACTTTTCATGTTTTACTACTCGTTTTAGCTGTCAAAATAAATCAAAACTCATGTGATCAATGCCTTAGTGCAAATATATTCCCTGTCCGTCCCGTCTCTTCTGTACAAGGTAGTCTTCTACTTTAAGCCTAAAGTTATGTTTAATGATTGTGCCGTCATAGATCTCTGTACATAAAATATACCGCAACTATAACACCTCAGGTACTATATAGAAAAATAGTAGACTGGCACCAATTGTAGAGCCCCTGTATCGAAATCACTGTGTTAAAGATCTGATGCTTGGTCGTTAAACTACAACTTCCAGCATGTTATGATAGCGGTAGGTTCTGGTTATTGTAGCTTGACCAATAGGTGGAAAGTCACAAGATGAACATCACTGCACTAAACCTGATGTATAGCAACCAGGAAGATGTTTACTTGGATATTACTGTGGCACAGCTAGGGCTTCCATCATCACCCCAGGAAGAATTACAACAGGTATTACAAGATGCTGCTTTCGTCCCGTATTCCCAGACTGATCCTGGTGTTCTCAGTGATAGAACATGGTGGGGTCTCCAGGTGAATAGTCCTCCTCCGGTGCTGAGGAGCACAATATCCATCTATGGGAGGACTGTTGATGGCTGAGCTTGGACCATTATTCGGTAAGGTTGCAATCGGCCAAAATCCAGCCCAATGGCGGAAAAGGAATCGGCAGCATCTGCAATCAGAAAGGAGGCAATTAATGTGACGGCGTATATCAGCCAAATGGACACTCTTCTCATAAAAGTTTGGCTAATAAAGCCCATTGACTTTCCAGTTCTGAAAATCAGTTCTTTACCAGAAGGAAGGAAAACAATCCATTTAAGTATGAAGGTGCCACCTATACTATATCTCGAAATGCATGTATTGCAGCATGACTAAGGACATTTGCCAAACCAAAGTCTCCACCTACAAGATAACGACACCCTGCACTGATATGCAAGAAACCTGGCAAAGCTCTCTGCAGTTGCATGTCTCTCTATGTCGCTATATTTTTTTTTTTTATAAAAATGTTGGAACATAATAACAGCACCGATCAGATCTGGATTCGATCACTGCTATTTAATCAGTTACAGTAGATGCTGCTGTCAATAGCTGACATTGGCATTTAAGGGAAATGTGTCAGAAAAAGTGACCTATTGTGTTATTCAAGTATTTGGGAAAGTATCAGTAGGATCAACCCTCCTAAGCCGTCTATATGAGGATGTAGCTCATGGGAAGCTGAATAAAATAATATTTTGATATCTGTGATCCGATGTCTGAATACCGAAAAATGCAGGTTTTTCTTACTATGTAAATGAGCTGTTAAGATCACGGAGGGACATAGATCTCCCTGGGAATTTGCCTCCAGAGATTATTGTAAGTGAAAGGAGCAGTTACCAGTGTGAGACATCAGGAGAGCAGACTGTCAGTCATTACATGTCTCGCACTGATAACTGCCCCTTTCATTTACAATAATCTCTGGAGGCAGATTCTCTGGGAGATCTACAGTTAGGTCCATATATATTTGGACAGAGACAACATTTTTCTCATTTTGGTTATAGACATTACCACAATGAATTTTAAACAAAACAATTCAGATGCAGTTGAAGTTCAGACTTTCAGCTTTCATTTGAGGGTATCCACATTAAAATTGGATGAAGGGTTTAGGAGTTTCAGCTCCTTAATATGTGCCACCCTGTTTTTAAAGGGACCAAAAGTAATTGGACAGATTCAATAATTTTAAATAAAATGTTCATTTCTAGTACTTGGTTGAAAACCCTTTGTTGGCAATGACTGCCTGAAGTCTTGAACTCATGGACATCACCAGACGCTGTGTTTCCTCCTTTTTGATGCTCTGCCAGGCCTTCACTGCGGTGGTTTTCAGTTGCTGTTTGTTTGTGGGCCTTTCTGTCTGAAGTTTAGTCTATAACAAGTGAAATGCTGCTCAATTGGGTTGAGATCAGGTGACTGACTTGGCCATTCAATAATATTCCACTTCATTGCTTTAATAAACTCCTGGGTTGCTTTGGCTTTATGTTTTGGGTCATTGTCCATCTGTAGTATGAAACGACGACCAATCAGTTTGGCTGCATTTGGCTGGATCTGAGCACACAGTATGTCTCTGAATACCTCAGAATTCATTCTGCTGCTTCTGTCCTGTGTCACATCATCAATAAACACTAGTGACCCAGTGCCACTGGCAGCCATGCATGCCCAAGCCATCACACTGCCTCCGCCGTGTTTTACAGATGATGCGGTATGCTTTGGATCATGAGCTGTACCACGCCTTCGCCATACTTTTCTCTTTCCATCATTCTGGTAGAGGTTGATCATGGTTTCATCTGTCCATAGAATGTTCTTCCAGAACTGTGCGGCTTTTTTAGATGTTTTTTAGCAAAGTCCAGTCTAGCCTTTTTATTATTGATGCTTATGAGTGGCTTGCACCGTGCAGTGAACCCTCTGTATTTACTTTCATGCAGTCTTCTCTTTATGGTAGATTTGGATATTGATACGCCAACCTCCTGGAGAGTGTTGTTCACTTGGTTGGCTGTTGTGAAGGGGTTTCTCTTCACCATGGAGATTATTCTGTGATCATCCACCACTGTTGTCTTCCGTGGGCACCCAGGTCTTTTTGCATTGATGAGTTCACCAGGGCTTTCTTTCTTTCTCAGGATGTACCAAACTGTAGATTTTGCCACTCCTAATATTGTAGCAATTTCTCGGATGGGTTTTTTCTGTTTTCGCAGCTTAAGGATGGCTTGTTTCACCTGCATGGAGAGCGCTTTTGACCGCATGTTTACTTCATAGGAAAACCTTCCAAATGCAAGCACCACACCTCAAATCAACTCCAGGCCTTTTATCTGCTTAATTTAGAATGGCATAACGAAGGGATTGCCCACACCTGTCCATGAAATAGCCTTGGAGTCAATTATCCAATTACTTTTGGTCCCTTTAAAAACAGGGTGGCACAGGTTAAGGAGCTGAAACTCCTAAACTCTTCATCCAATTTTAATATGGATACCCTCAAATGAAAGCTAAAAGTCTGAACTTCAACTGCATCTGAATTGTTTTGTTTAAAATTAATTGTGGTAATGTCTGTAACCAAAATGAGAAAAATGTTGTCTCTGTCCAAATATATATGGACCTAACTGTATGTCCCACCCACAGTTCAGTTACATATTAATAAAACAATGGAATAAAACATCATATTACAGATATAGAGGTATCATTTTATTCAATATATGACCTGCGTTCCCATATAGATAGGTTAGGAGGATTGACCCAACTGTCCTATTTTACTGTGTGGAGGGCCTGTGTGTTGTGTCTGTCACACAGCCATGACACATGCAGCTGCGGCGCCGAACAGCTGATTATCGGGAGCACTGCAGGTATCCAGGTTCTAGAGGCAGCTTCTTCGGTAAGCGCTATACCCAGTAAATGTCAGCAATGTTACAGTTATCAGTTGTAATCCTGCCTCTGATGACAAGGAAACCGTAAACGCTCCATGAAACAGCAGGAATTATTTATCTAAAATAGGCCAAGTTGCCAGAGTGAAAAACTGCAAGATTACTATTTTTTTTAATCATTAAAAGAAAAAAATAATATTGTTAACATTTTAAAAATACATGTCGGCCCATTTTGCTTTTTGTAATTTTTTTTTATACCCGAGTATAAGCCGACCCCCCTAATTTTGCCACAAAAAACTGGGAAAACTTAATGACTCGAGTACAAGCCTAGGGTGGGAAGTGCAGCAGCTACTGGTAAATTTCAAAAATAAAAATAGATACCAATAAAAGTAAAATGAATTGAGACATCAGTAGTTAAGTGCTTTTGAATATCCATATTGAATCGGGAGCCCCATATAATGCTCCATACAGTTTATGATGGGCTCCATAAGATGTTCCATATTAAAATATGCCCCATATAATGCTGCACAAATGTTGATTATGGCCCCATAAGATGCTCCATACAGATATTTGCCCCATAAAAGGCTGCACATGGCCCCATACAGATATTTGCCCCATATAATGCTGCACATGGCCCCATACAGTTAATTGCCCCATATAATGCTGCACATGGCCCCATAAGATTCTCCATACAGATATTTGCCCCATATAATGGTGCACATGGCCACATAAGATGCCCCATACAATGGTAACATGGCCACATAAGATGCCCCATACAGATATTTGCCCCCATATAATGCTGCACATGGCCACATAAGATGCTCCATACAGATAATTGCCCCGTATAATGCTGCACATGGCCACATAAGATGCCCCATACAGATATTTGCCCCCATATAACGCTGCACATGGCCACATAAGATGCCCCATACAGATATTTGCCCCCATATAACGCTGCACATGGCCACATAAGATGCCCCATACAGATATTTGCCCCCATATAACACTGCACATGGCCACATAAGATGCCCCATACAAATATTTGCCCCATTTGCTGTTGCCGCGATTAGAAAAATAAAAAAATTACATACTCACCTCTCAGGCCCCCGGAACTTGCTATATTCACCTGCTCCGCGTTCCACCATGCACTAATCGCATCACTGCGCCCTCTGACCTGAGCGTCACTGCGGAAGACGCAGCAGTGCCGACGGTGGAACGAGGAGCAGGTGAATATCGCGCATTGCCCCCGTCATACTCACCTGCTCCTGGCGCCGTCGCTGCACATCTGTTTCCCGGCGCCCCAGCTTCCTCCTGTAGTGAGCGGTCACATGATACTGCTCATTACAGTAATGAATATGCGGCTCCACCTCTATGGGAGGTGAAGCCGCATATTCATTACTGTAATGAGCGGTACCATGTCACCGCTCACTACAGGAGGAAGCTGCCGGTGCCGGGGAAAAGACCTGCAAGGACCGCGCCAGGAGCAGGTGAGTATTACTACACAGCTCCGCTCCCCCTCCCCTGCCGACCCCTGGGTATGACTCGAGTATAAGCCGAGAGGAGGACTTTCAGCCCAAAAAAGTGGGCTGAAATTCTCGGCTTATACTCGAGTATATACGATATATATATTTTTTTTACTAAAATACAAAGGAAATGTGTAATCTGTAACTATAGGCCTCTCAGAGATCATTTCATCTTCAACTTGCTTAATTGTTCACAATAAAACTAATTTTGACCAGGGGTGTGCAAACTTTTACATGCCACTGTCACTCTGGAATGCTTCAATGGATCCCAGTGATTCTGAGATTGTTTACTCGTGACATATTGTACTTCATGATAGTGGTAAAATTTGTTCCATATGACATGCGTTTATTTGTGGAAATATCAGAAATTTTCTGAAAAATATGACAATTTTGCAATTTTAAAATTTGTAATTCTTATGCCCTTAAACCAGAGAGTTATATCTCACAAAATAGTTAATAAATAACATTTCCCACATGTCTACTTTACATCTGCACCATTTCTTAAACATACCGTATATACTTGTGTATATGTCGACCCGAGTATAAGCCGAGGCACCTAATGTTGCCTTGAAAAACTGGGAAAACTTATTGACTCGAGTATAAGCCGGGTATGCATTCTCCCCTAATCCCTATTCTGGTATGCATGGCTCCTTATTCCTATCCTTGTATGCATGGCTCCTTATTCACATCCTTTTATGCATGGCTTCTTATTCACATCCTAGTATGCATGGCTCCTTATTCCCATCCTTGTATGCGTGGCTCCTTATTCCCATCCTTGTATGCGTGGCTCCTTATTCCTATCCTTGTCTGCATGGCTCCTTATTCACATCCTAGTATGCATGGCTCCTTATCCCCATCCTTGTATGCATGGCTCATCCCCATCCTTGTATGCGTGGCTCCTTATTCCCATCCTTGTATGCATGGCTCCTTATTCCTATCCTTGTCTGCATGGCTCCTTATTCACATCCTAGTATGCATGGCTCCTTATTCCCATCCTTGTATGCATGGCTCTTTATTCCCATCCTTGTATGCATGGCTCCTTATTCCCATCCTTGTATGCGTGGCTCCTTATTCCCATCCTTGTAAGCGTGGCTCCTTATTCCCATCCTTGTATGCGTGGCTCCTTATCCCCATCCTTGTATGCGTGGCTCCTTATTCACATCCTTGTATGCGTGGCTCCTTATTCCCATCCTTGTATGCGTGGCTCCTTATTCCCATCCTTGTATGCGTGGCTCCTTATTCCTATCCTTGTCTGCATGGCTCCTTATTCACATCCTAGTATGCATGGCTCCTTATCCCCATCCTTGTATGCATGGCTCATCCCCATCCTTGTATGCGTGGCTCCTTATTTCCATCCTTGTATGCATGGCTCCTTATTCCTATCCTTGTCTGCATGGCTCCTTATTCACATCCTAGTATGCATGGCTCCTTATTCCCATCCTTGTATGCATGGCTCTTTATTCCCATCCTTGTATGCGTGGCTCCTTATCCCCATCCTTGTATGCGTGGCTCCTTATTCCCATCCTTGTTTGCGTGGCTCCTTATTCCCATCCCATCCTTGTATGCGTGGCTCCTTATTCCCATCCTTGTATGCGTGGCTCCTTATCCCCATCCTTGTATGCGTGGCTCCTTATTCACATCCTTGTATGCGTGGCTCCTTATTCCCATCCTTGTATGCGTGGCTCCTTATTCCCATCCTTGTATGCGTGGCTCCTTATTCCCATCCTTGTCTGCGTGGCTCCTTATTCACATCCTAGTAAGCGTGGCTCCTTATTCCCATCCTTGTATGCGTGTCTCCTTATTCCCAACCTTGTCTGCGTGGCTACTTACCCCCATTCTTGTATGCGTGGCTCCTTATGCCCATCCTTGTCTACATGGTTCCTCATCCCCATCCTTGTATGTTTGGCCTCCATGAGAAAAGCATTAAATAAAAAAAAATCCTACTTACCTTCCCTGCGAACCCTTGCAGCATCTCATTCCGGCATCCAGCAGCTCTTCCGGCCGGGCGATCATGTGTCCCCACTCATTAAGGTCATGAATATTCACCTCTCTCCAGCCTATGGGAGCGGAGAGAGATGAATATTCATTACCTTAATGAGTGGGCACCTGTTAGAGCCCGGCCGCTGCTGGAAGCCGGCGGCTGCAGCTGTAACTGTGCGTGCACTATAGGAGAAATGAATATTCATTACCAGTGCAGTGAATATTCATTTCTCTTTAGCAGCAGACACAGACTTTAGCCGCAGCCACCGACTCCTGCTTCCGGTGACCTGCTGCTCCGCCTCTCCCCAGCCATAAACTGGGACAATGACTCATGTATAAGCCGAGGTGGTGTCACGGGAAACCTAGGTGTCACGGGAAACTTAGGTAGGCAAGAGCTAATAACCCGGGCCCTTGCGATTTCCCTCAACTCTGGGAAACCCTGACTGACCCTCTCCCAGAGTTTACACTGATGGTGTGCATGTCTGGGCCTCCATCCTCACCCTGTCTCCTGTTACAACCACTGGCTGAAACCACCACTCACCACCCAGTGAAGAGACCACTAACCAATACCCACAGTTAGTACAGACAAGGATAACGGAAAATATACACCACGCCGCAGTCACTCAGGAATACACAATAAGTGCACAGGGCAAAACAAATACAAATATAGGAAGGAGGAAAATATGACAAAGGGAAATATACACACCAGATACGATACTCCTTCTCTTAGACCACCACTCCAGACAGAGATAACCAAGCACAAGACAGAAGCTATAATCGGCGATGCCCAATGTTCAGAAGAACAATTTAAAGGCAGGGGCGTGACCCAGCTTCCAATCCGAGCACCAGCTAAATTAACCCCGGACCAGCTAGATAAAATCTAGCTGACGCCACTGAGCGCATAGTGGACAAATGCGGAATTACCGCTGTCTGTCGAACGCCCTAGTATGAGCAGTGTCTGACATGACAGTACCCCGCCTTCTACGAGGGACCCCAGGGCCCTCACGACTTATAGGACCCGGCTTGTCCGGATGGCGGCGGTGAAACATACTGACCAACCGATCCGCATGAATGTCCGAGGCTGGTACCCAAGACCTCTCCTCCGGCCCATAACCACGCCAGTGTACCAAATACTGTAAGGTGCGGCGCACTACACGAGAGTCAACCACCTTGGAGACTTCAAATTCCAAATTACCATCCACCAAGACTGGGGAAGGCATCGGTGTTGCGTCCACAAGACCCACCATCTTTTTTAGCAACGATCTGTGGAACACGTTGTGTATCTTATACACCGTAGGAAGCTCCAATCGGTAAGCTACTGGGTTAATGACAGCGATGACCTTAAAAGGACCAATAAACCTAGGACCCAATTTAAGGGATGGTATTTTGAGTCTTATGTTTTTTGTGGATAACCACACCCAGTCATCCACACTCAGGTCCGGACCTGGCACACGCCTTCTGTCAGCCACACGTTTGTACCTAGCACCCACGCTCAACAAGCGCTGTTTAACTCTCCTCCAGACTGATGACAGTTGTGCTCCTAACTGGTCTTCCTCCGGGACGCCGGAAGTGCCCCCCTGACTCAAAGTACAAAATTGAGGATGTAGCCCGTAAACACAAAAAAACGGAGACTCCCCAGAAGACTCCTGGCGGTGATTATTGATGGCAAACTCAGCCAAAGGAAGGAACGTCGACCACTCCTCCTGGTTATCAGAAACAAAGCAGCGTAAGTACTGCTCCAAATTTTGGTTCATACGCTCGGTCTGACCATTCGACTGAGGATGAAACGCTGAAGAATGAGACAACTTGATCCCCAGCCGTGAGCAAAACGCTTTCCAAAATTTTGCCACAAACTGAGTACCTCTATTGGAAACGATGTCAGACGGAACCCCATGAAGTCTGACCACCTCCTGCACAAATACCTGAGCCAGAGTCTTAGCGTTAGGCAACGAAGGCAAAGGCACAAAGTCAAATATAAGAAGGAGGAAAATATGACAAAGGGAAATATACACCACCAGATACGATACTCCTCCTAGACCACCACTCCAGACCGAGATAACCAAGCACAAGACAGAAAGCTATAATCGGCGACGCCCAATGTTCAGAAGAACAATTTAAAGGCAGTGGGCGTGACCCAGCTTCCAATCCGAGCACCAGCTAAATTAACCCCGGACCAGCTAGATAAAATCTAGCCAACGCCACTGAGCGCATAGTGGACAAAAGCGGAATTACCGCTGTCTGTCGAACGCCTTAGTATGAACAGTGTCCGACATGACAGTACCCCGAGTAGTTTGAAAACCCAAGGAACCGCTGAAGTCACAGCAGACACACATGTGGCCAGGCAATTCTCCTGGCAGAATTCGCTCCACTGAATTATGTCCTGAGTTTTCCAATCAATAACCGGGTTGTGCATAGACAACCATGGGAAACCCAAAACCACCTGGTGAAGAGACCACTAACCAATACCCACAGTTAGCACAGACAAGGATAACGGAAAATATACACCACGCCGCAGTCACTCAGGAATACACAATAAGTGCACAGGGCAAAACAAATACAAATATAGGAAGGAGGAAAATATGACAAAGGGAAATATACACCACCAGGTGGTTTTGGGTTTGATAAAAAATCAAATTTTTCCCACCAAAACAATGTGGGGGGAAACTACTGTTTTAATGCACAGCAGGGCTCGGAAAGGAAGAAGTGATGTTTTGGAACGCACACTTTAATGAATATATGGCCCTGAACTGATTAAGGAAAGGGCCTATGACTGTGAGGGAGTTGCTTAGGCCCCTTCAGGGTTAAATAAAAGTGCAGAGATATTTGAGGTTGCACCATAGATTTTGAGGGTGTGGTGTGAAAAAGGATATAATAACATGGGAAAAAGATGACAACAGTCATTCAAACAGAGTCTTACTGGAGAAGAAGATGTCCAGCTTGGAGGTTCAGCTAAAGGGAGAAGATCATGCAAGAGCGAGTCGGGTGGCTGCAGGCTTGCCTATCACCGCCACCTTCCCGCTGGAGAAGTGTAGGAGAGCGTATTCTCCCGTGTGCATCTGAGATGACGCGCAAGGCCTCCATCACGCCTGAACCACGGGCTGGGAACTGGAAGACATTGAGCGCACATTGATGACGTTATCAGACGACGTGTGGTTCAGTGTACGGGCCACACATCAAACACGGAGATGCAAGGGGCTGTGGCGGTGGTGAATCGCGAGTGTCAGGGGCAGAATGCTGAACTACATTAGCACATGACGCAGCAGAATGCCAGAGGTATGGGGGTACATGAAAGTGGTCAGATAGATGAGGAAAGTGGAGGCTCACACAGTCAGGAGAAATGTAGAAATGACGTGCCAGCAGGAAACTACCATTTAACCGTTTCTGGAGGATTGCAGAGTGGGAGTGAGTTGCAAATGGACATAGAAAGGATGGTCGGAAGGGAGGACTCAGTGAGGAGAAGTTGCTTATCTGCAAGTCAGGACAATGTGAGCCATAATCATGGCAGGGAATATGGCTTATAGAATGCAGCAATTAGAGCTCAGTTTACATATAGATGTGAGATTGAATGTTGCAGGAGGTGGAAGAGAAAATCTGCGAGGGTTGATGACGGTTTTGGATGCTCTCATCGCACGGAAGACATTATGTTTGAAGCATTTTCGTCTTCGGATCATTTTTTTGCATGGTGCGGTGGGAGTGTTGAAAGGACGGCTCAGAGGAGGAATGTCAGACGGGGACGTCACAGGTCCGATGTAGGATGACATGATAGGAGAAGGAGGTCACCAGTTGATAGCCGCTCATCTTCTCAGTCTGGCACTTCAGCCTCTTTACCTGAAAAAGTACGGAACAAGCTGCACACGGTCTCTCGTTGTCACGAGGGTGATCGGCTCGCAGTACAGGGAGCTGGAGTTTCTACATGGTCGGTGACTGGGGTTTTTACACAGAGAACAGCTGGATTTACAACCCGGGAAGTCTGACGCTGCTACGGGCATGATCCACACAACTTCACACACACAATTCAAAAAAGGATTTAGTTACTGTTTTAAAAAATGTTCTAGCAGGCATGGAACAGGAACATGGGCAAAGTAACCCACCTTTAGTACCAGGTAGGGAGTTTCCTCCTCAGCCGGCAGTGGATTCAATGGCTCAAGGTTTGGTTTGTGGAACTTTCTCACATCGTCCTACTGCATCTCTGGAGCGCAGCCACGGTGATCTTGGGGTTCTTCTTTACCTCTCTCACCAAGGCTCTTCTCCCACGATTGCTCAGTTTGGCTGGACAGCCAGGTCTAGGAAGGCTTCTGGTGGTCCTAAACATCTTCCATTTAAGGATTATGGAGGCCACTGTGCTCTTAGGAACCTTGAGTACTGCAGAAACCTTGGCCAGATTTGTGCCTTGCCACAATTCTGTCTCTGAGCTCCTTGGCCAGTTCCTTTGACCTCATGATTCTCATTTGGTCTGACATACACTGTAAGCTGTGAGGTCTTATATAGATGTGTGTGCCTTTTTCAAATCAAGTCCTATCCGTTTAATTAAACACAGCTGGACTCCAATGAAGGAGTAGAACCATCTCAAGGGGGATCACAAGGAAATGGACAACATGTGACTTAAATATGAGTGTCTGAGCAAAGCGTCTGAATACTTATGACCATGTGATATTTCAGTTTTTCTTAATAAATTAGCAAAAATTTCTACATTTCTGTTTTTTTTTAGTCAAGATGGGGTGCAGAGTGTACATTAATGAGAAAAAAATTAACTTTTTTGAATTTACCAAATGGCTGCAATGAAACAAAGAGTGAAAAATTTAAAGGGGTCTGAATACTTTCTGTACCCACAGTATAACTTTCTTTTGTGAAGGAAAGCTTGTGGCTTTAGTAATGTAACACAGGCACAGGACAGAATTTTTGTGGAGGATCAAGCACGGATCCAGGACAGCTGACTTACTACTTCTGGGTGGATCCAGGACAGGTAAATCATCATGTCTCCACACCTTCAGGTGAAACCAAGGACAGCATGCCACATCAAAGACGTATAGAAGCATGGGTACGTTTCTAACAAGCGCTACTTATTTTTAGCGCATTTTAGAGGTTTTTTTTAATCACTAACATGAAACTAGTTTTATTGTGTAAAAGCGGCAAAACATTAAAAAATATATATAAATGTGGTATCGCTATAATCGTACCGACTTAAAGAAAAAAAGCTGTCCTCCTTGGTGCACTATATTATGGGTGTCAGATCCGAGCATTCCTAAATGAACAGTTTCCTGGAAAGTG
Source organism: Ranitomeya variabilis (assembly GCF_051348905.1). Taxonomy (NCBI): domain Eukaryota; kingdom Metazoa; phylum Chordata; class Amphibia; order Anura; family Dendrobatidae; genus Ranitomeya; species Ranitomeya variabilis. The sequence continues at coordinate 82,792,503 of NC_135236.1, forward strand.
GATTGGTCGTTGTGGGCCAGTTGAATGGCCACCAAGGTCTCCCGATCTGACCCCCTTAGACTTTTATCTCTGGGGTCATCTGAAGGCAATTGTCTATGCTGTGAAGATACGAGATGTGCTGCATCTGAAACAACACATACTGGAAGCCTGTGCTAGCATTTCTTCTGCAGTGTTGCTATCAGTGTGTCAAGAGTGGGAGAAGAGGGTTGCATTGACAATCCAACACAATGGGCAGCACTTTGAACACATTTTATAAGTGTTCATAAACTTGTAAATAACTCATGGAAGAATAAAGTTACGTTAAAACCAAGCACACCATTGTTTTTCTGTGAAATTGATGTGGCACATGACCCTCTTCCCATAGGAAAAAATAAAGTTGGATCCAAAATGGCCGACTTTAAAATGGCCACCATGGTCACCACCCATCTTGAAAGGTTTTCCCCCTCCCATATACTAATGTGCCACAAACAGGAAGTTGGTATCACCAACCATTCCCATTTTATTTAGGTGTATCCATATAAATGGTCCACCCTGTAGTTTTTGCCTAGTGCTGCTGTAGCTGACTGATTGCTCTGATTTGTCCTGCTGCGTTGCTGTCTGAACCCGTGTCTCTGTTTTCCCCTATTCCCGTCTTCCCGTGTTTCCCGTTAGTGTGCTGACTCCCTGGTTTTGGCTTGTATCCTGAAGCAAAAAGAACTTCCTCACTATATATAATATTGAACCCTTCAAATAAACAGCTTATATCAATTAAGAACAACTGAAGGATCAGTCAATTAAGTAAAAAAGATATCAACATTTTATTAGAACAATAATACATAATATGACCACAAAGAGTGAAAAATAGGACTATACAAGTGTACATAGAGACAACCAACTACGACCAACTACAGCAGACATACCATAGCATATATCAAATTCTATAACAATATTAATTTATTAAAGTAACAGTCCATATGTCTATGGTATTCAGTATCCCATTGAATGAACACTGTGACAAAAAGTTATAAAGTGGCTATAGTGCAAAGGGGACCACAAATATCTTAATGTATTACATCAGGAAATGGTATGGTCCCATTGAAGGAGATGCCCTAGAGGCTGCAATTAATTATGACTGGTAATACCACAAAATGATCAATATATATACAATCCTCTGCTGAACAAATATCTAACATATTACATAAAAAAATGGTATAGTCCCATTTGGGGAGATGCCTCAGAGGCTGCAATAAATTAAGACTTGTAATACAAAGAATTATCAATACATATACAAGCCTCTGCTAAACGTTCAATTGCAAACTCCCCCGCAACTGCCACCCTAATCAAATAGTTAATTACCTGTGTCCATGCTAAGGGGATATATGACGCTGCTGTGCCCGCACCTGGCTTGTATCCTGACCTGCTTCTGTCTTTTTGCTTATCTGTTCCTGACTGTTACTGATTCCCTGGTTTGTCTCTGACCATGAGTTTGCTTATTCCTTTGGTACCGTGCTACAGTCTAGGATTTGACTCGGCTTGTTTGACTATTCTGCTGCCACGTGCGGTAGCCTCACTGCTGCACTGCAGGCCAGCTCTGTATAGGTGCAGTCCTGCTTCCACACTACTGCCATCTAGTGGAGCCTGCACCTACCTGCATTGCAGCAGCGTGACATTATAACTGACCAGAAACAGACAGGTTTTTTTCTCTGCTCTACTTTCTATGAATCCGCTCCATACCTTGGCTGATCAAATGACTAGTTTGACACAAATAATGCAGGATCTGTCTGTGGAACATAGGGCCTTGGCCACATCTCATAACCACCTGCAAAGAGAGCTTTCTGACACTGTAAAATCTTTGCAGTGATCTTCTTCCCAGTCTGTCTGTATGCACTCTGACACTTTTGATGTCTCATTGCACTCTCCTGAACCTACGGTCAGGCTCCCAAATACCTTTTCTGGGGAAAAGGAAAGGTTCCGTACGTTTAAGGAGAGTTGCAAGCTATTGTGTTCTCTTAGACCCCGATCTTCTGGAGATGAGAGTCAGTGAGTGGGGATAATCATTTCCTTACTTCGGGAGCGACCTCAATCGTGGGCTTTTTCTTTACCTGCTACTGCCCCTGAATGTATGTCTGTGGATAGGGTCTTTGAGGCTCTAGGACTTATTTTTGACGAGCCTGACCTTGTCAGAGTGGCAGAGGACACAATCATGAGTCTCTTTCAGAGTAAGCTCTCGGCTGAATGGTATAGCTCCGAGTTCCGTTGAAGGTCCAAAGAGGTGTCCTGGAATGACTCTGCGCTGAGATGTCAGTTCAGGAGAGGACTGTCGGATCACCTGGAGGACGCTCTGGCTCTCCATCCACCACCCTGCTCATTGGAGGAGGCTATGACTCAGGCTATCCGTATGGATTGGAGGTTGCAGAGAGAGGTCTTACACAGCGAGATGTTCTGTTTCTCCCTGCTAATCCTGTTGTTTTGCCACTGTCTGAACCTATGGAGGTGGGGGCCACCAACCTCAAGGAGAAGGAGAGGAGACAGCGACGTGAAGCAAAGCTGTGTTTTTACTGTGGAAATCACAGACATTGGAAAAAGAACTGTTCCTCCTGCCCAAGACAAGCGGTTGAGTCTGGGTGATTGTCGAGGAGGTCACCCAGTCTCCCAGGTACCTTTTTCCTCATTCTCTAAAGTATTGTTTGAAATGGAACTTAGTTGTGGGCGTTGTTTCACGCCCACTTCTGCTTTCGTGGACTGCGGGTCATCCATGAACTTTATTGACTCTGACTTGATGACCAAGTGTATGTTAGGGACATTTAGGCTGGAGACTCCTATTCAAATTGTTGCCATTGACAAAACACCGCTGGCTAAGAATGCAATTAAATTTGTCTGTGAGAAGTTTCTCCTTTTTATCCTGGACAATCTGCCTGCGGGACTGGTGTTGGGGTTCCCCTGGTTACAGTTACATAACCCTGTGATAGATTGGGAATTGGGACATTGTCAAATGGGGTCCTAATTGTGTCAAAAATTGCCTTACTACTGTAGTTGTGTCATCCGTTAATTTCAAAGGATTTTGAGGAGGCCGAGGTCTTACCACCACACTGCCCTTTTGATTGTACTATTAATCTGGTTCTTGGTGCTAAATTGCCCTAGGCCCTTTTGTACAACCTCTCTGGCCTGGAACGAACCACTATGAAGGAGTATATTTCTGAAAGCCTATGTAAAGGCCACATCCGTCCCTCTGTCTCTCCTATGGTGGCTGGATTCTTTTTTGTAAAAAAAAAAAAAGTGGGTGGTTTGCGCCCTTGTCTCTATTTTTGGAAATTAAATAAGATCACAGTGAGAAATACCTATCCCCTCCCGCTCATCCCTGATTTGTACAATCAATTGTCGGGGGCCAAATGGTTTTCTAAATTGGACTTCAAGGGAGCATATAATGTAATTCGTATTCGGGGGGAGATAAGTGGAAAACTCTATTTCTCACTTCTGAAGGGTTATTTGAGAATTTGGTTATGCCCTTTGGTCTTACTAATGCGCTGGCTGTTTTTCATAATTTTATCAACCATGTATTTTCTGATTTTGTTGGGCTCTTTATGGTGGTATATTAAGATGATATGCTTGTGTTTTCATCTTACAAACAAGTTCACATGGATCATCTATGTGCGGTTCTCCAGAGGTTACGGGAGAACTCGCTCTTTGCGAAACCTGAAAAATGCACATTTTTTGTCCAAGAATTGTCCTTTCTGGGGTTCATTCTGTCTGACAAGGGGTTTCGTATGGACCCTGGGAAGGTACAGGCCATTGTGGATTGGGTGCAACCCAGAGACTTAAATGGTCTTCAATGTTTTCTGGGGTTTGCAAACTATTACAGGAAATTCATTAAGGGGTTTTCACAGGTGGTCAAGCCCCTCACTGATCTGACTCTTAAGAGGGCTGATCTCAAAAACTGGTCAGCTCTGGCTGTGGACATGTTTGCTTTATTAAAGAAATGCTTTATGTCTGCCCCTGTTTTAGTCCAGCCTGATCCATCTGAACCATTAATCGTTGAGCTGGATGCTCCGGATGTGGGGGCGGTGTTATCCCAAGGACCCACCACTTCGACTGACCTGGGGCCCTGTGCCTTCTCGAAAAAAAAATCTCTCCTGCTGAGAGAAATTACGATATTGGGAATCGGGAGCTTTTAGCTATCAAGTTATCCTTTGAAGAATGGAGGCACTTTTTTGGAGAGGGCTGTTCATCAGTTCACGGTGATTACAGACCACAAGAATCTTATATTGAGTCAGCCAAATGTTTGACTCCAAGACAGGCGAGGTGGTCACTTTTTTTTCACGCTTTAATTTCCCTATCACCCTTTGGCCTGGTTCCAAGAATGTCAAGGCGGATGCCTTATCTCGCAGCTTGGATCCGATATCACCTCCTGAACCTTCGTACTCAGCATGTGGTGGTCGTGGCAGCAGTGTCCTCAGAATTGGAGTGGGAGATTCGTGAGGCTCAGTCTCTTGCTCCTCCGTTTATGCCTGACAACAAGCTCTTTGTCTCGGTTCAGTACCAGTTGAGGGTGCTCCAGGAGTTCCACAATTCTGCTCTTAGTGGGCATCCTGGAATTTCGGTCACTCGTAGAGGTATTGCTAGGCTGTTTTGGTGGTCCTCTATGGCTTCTGATGTCGCCGTGTTCATGTCTTCCTGTGATACTTGTGCCCATGCTAAAAGCTCTCATAGCCGGCCGGCCGAGGAATTGGTGCCATTGCCAATACCGGATAGACCTTGGACTCATTTGTCGATGGACTTTCCCTCCTTCCAATCGCAAAAACTGTGGTCTTGGTGGTGGTGGATAGATTCAGTAAACAGGCGCATTTTGTACCTTTGGCGGGACTGCCTAACGCTGAAAGACTTTCTAGGTTGTTTGTTGAGCACATGGTGCGATTGCATGGTGTGCTTTTGAATGTGGTTTCAGATAGGGGGGTACAATTTGTGTCTAAATTTTGGAGGGCTTTTTGTAAAAGGTTAGGTATTACTTTGGCCTTTTCCTCGGCCTATCATCCCGAAACCAATGGTCAGATGGAGAGGACCAATCAGTCTCTTGAACAAATTGTGCGGTGTCTTGCCACGTCCCAACATGATGATTGGTGTTCTTTGTTACCAGTGGCTGAGTTTGCCTTTAATAGTCGTATTAATCAGTCCACGGGCACTTCTCCGTTTTTTTGTAATTATGTCTTTCAGCCCCATTTTGGTGAGTTTTCCAGGATGGACTCTGGGTGTTCAGGGGCTGATTCGGCCATTCAGTGGCTGAGGAAGTAGGGAGCGAGGTCCAGAGGAACATTGGGGAAGCTCAAGGCAAACATAAACAGTTTGCGGATAAGCGACGATCTACAGGACCCAAATTCCTGGCGGAAGATAAAGTATCGTTGTCTACCAAGAACATGCAGCTGAAAGTTCCTTCCGCTAAGCTAGGTCCCAGGTTTATAGGTCCTTATGAGGTCATTGAGGTTGTCAATCCAGTTGCGTTTCGCTTACGTTTACCTCAGTCGCTTCGGATCCCCAATGGATTCCATAAGTCTCTCCTGAAGCCATTTGTACCTTCCTCTGATGGGTCTCCATCTCCTCCGCCTCCGGTTTCTGTGGATAGGCAGATGGAGTATGAGGTGGAACGGATTGTGGATTCACGCATGGTTCGCAGTTCGCTGAAGTATTTGGTCCATTGGAGGGGTTAAGGTCCTGAGGATCGATCCTGGGTCCCGGCGCGATCGGTTCATGCCGATTGAATGGTTCAGGCATTTCATGCGCGGTATCCTGGAAAACCTGGGGGTCCTGTGGCCCCCCTTGAGAGGAGGGTACGGTCATGATCCAGACTGGGTTTTGAGTCCTGCTTCTCCTTTTTTCTGGTCTGGTCATGTCAAGAGTTAATCTTTCTCAGCCTCTGCCTGGGTTCAGATTGGCTATTTATCGCCCCTGCTTCCTGCAGGCGATGTCAGTTATAGTTTTTGCCTAGTGTTGCTGTAACTGACTCTGATTGCTCTGATTTGTCCTGCTGCATTGCTGTCTGAACCCATGTCTCTATTTTCCCCTATTCCCATCTTGACTCCGTGTTTCCCATTAGTGTGTTGACTCCCTGTTTTTGACTTGTCTTGTATCCTGACCTGCTTTTGTTTTTTGGCTTATCTGCTCCTGACCGTTACTGACTCTCTGGCTTGTCTTAGACCGTGAGTTTGCGTATTCCTTTGGTACTGTGCTACAGCCTAGGATTTGACCTGGCTTGTTTGACTATTCTGCTGCCACCTGTGCTAGCCTCACTGCTGCACTGCAGGCCAGCTCTGCATAGGTGCAGTCCTGCTTCCACTCTACTGCCATCTAGTGAGTAGTGTTGAGCGATACCGTCCGATACTTGAAAGTATCGGTATCGGAAAGTATCGGCCGATACCGGCAAAGTATCGGATCCAATCCGATACCGATACCCGATACCAATACAAGTCAATGGGACTCAAGTATCGGACGGTATTCCTGATGGTTCCCAGGGTCTGAAGGAGAGGAAACTCTCCTTCAGGCCCTGGAAACCATATAAATGTGTAAAAGAAAGAATTAAAATAAAAAATATCGCTATACTTTACCTCTCCGACGCAGCCGGGACCTCAGCGCAGGAACCGGCAGCGTTGTTTGTTTAAAATTCCCGCTTTTACATGGTTACGCGAACTCCCGGCTTGTGATTGGTCAGGGCGCCCATGTTGCTGGGCCGCGGACCAATCACAGCAAGCCGTGACGAAAATACGTCACGGCTTGCTGTGATTGGTCCGCGTCCCGGCAACATGGCCGCCATTAACCAATCACAAGCCGTGACGTCACGGGAGGCTGGACTTGCGCGCTTTTGAAAAAGCGCGCGTGTCCAGCCTCCAGTGACGTCCCGGCTTATGATTGGTCACGGCGCCATGTTGCCGGGACGCGGACCAATCACAGCAAGCCGTGACGAAAATACGTCACGGCTTGCTGTGATTGGTCCGCGGCCCGGCAACATGGCCGCCATTAACCAATCACAAGCCGTGACGTCACGGGAGGCAGGACAAGCGCGCTTTTTAAAATTGCGCGCGTGTCCAGCCTCCCGGCTTGTGATTGGTTGATCGCGGCGCAACCAATCATAAGCCGGGACGTCACTGGAGGCTGGACACGCGCGCTTTTTCAAAAGCGCGCAAGTCCAGCCTCCCGTGACGTCACGGCTTGTGATTGGTTAATGGCGGCCATGTTGCCGGGACGCGGACCAATCACAGCAAGCCGTGACGTATTTTCGTCACGGCTTGCTGTGATTGGTCCGCGGCCCGGCAACATGGGCGCCCTGACCAATCACAAGCCGGGAGTTCGCGTAACCATGTAAAAGCGGGAATTTTAAACAAACAACGCTGCCGGTTCCTGCGCTGAGGTCCCGGCTGCGTCGGACAGGTGAGTATAGCGATATTTTTTATTTTAATTCTCTCTTTTACACATTTTAACAATGTTAAAATGTGTAAAAGAGAGAATTAAAATAAAATGTTGTTCCGATACCCGATACCCGATACCACAAGAGTATCGGAATCCCGGTATCGGAATTCCGATACAGCAAGTATCGGCCGATACCCGATACTTGCAGCATCGGAATGCTCAACACTACTAGTGAGTGGAGCCTGCACCTAGCTGCATTGCAGCAGGGTAACAATGGCTTTAGCCAGACTCTTTTGAATATATTCTTTCAAGGCCTCCCTCTCTGGAAGAGAAAGGTTACATTAAAGAGATTTAGGCATTTTAGCTCCTGGTATGAAGTCAATAGCACAAAAACATCACTGAAGTCCTAAATGAATTCTGGAAAGTGAGACCTAACAGAAGCCAAGGATCTCAACAAATATCCAGAAAAACAAGATCCCAATACCTAATCTCTTGAGTCTCCCAATTGTTAACAGGATTGTGCTTAATTAACCATGCTAGGCCCAATACTAACTTTACAGGTAAAGACGGAAAAACAATGAATGAAATGAACTCAGTGTGTAATACTCCTACCTCCATACATACATTCTCGACCTTCAAAGTAATGTGGCTTTGTGAAAAAGGAGAATTTTCAATAGGGAAAATTTGTTCGTGAAGGCCGAGAGAGGAGATATCATAACTACAGCTTACAGCGAAATCATGATCAATAAAATTCAAGGCAGAACCTGAATCCACAAATGCAAGCCATTTTTTCACTCCGAAAGTCCAGTGATACTCCTTCCCTTCTAAGCCCTGTGCCCAAACAGTAGTTTTTCATCACATATGGGGTATCGGTGTACATAGGAGAAACTGCACCACAAATTGTATGGTCCATTTTCTCCTGTTACCCTTTTCAAGATGCAAAATTTGGGGCTAAATCAATATTTTTGTGGGAAAAGGTAAAATGCTTATTTTTTTCCTTCCATGTGGTTTTAACTCCCCTAAAGGTTTAATAAAGTTCTTGGCTGTGGTTTTGATCACTTTGAGAGGTGCCTTTTTTAAATGGAGTCACATTTAAGTATTTTACTACATGTAGGCCCCTCGAAGTCACTTCAAATTGGGATGTAGTCCCTAAAAAAATTGGTTTTGTAAATTTTGTTGGAAAAATAAGAAATTGCTGGTCAACTTTTAACCCTTCTAACTTCCTAACGAAAAAAAAAATCAAAAATGATTCTGACGTGAAGTAGACAAATGTCAAATGTTATTTATTAACCATTTTGTGTGGCATAACTATCTGATTTAAGGGTTTAAAAATTCAGAGTTTGAAAATTGCAAAATTGTCACATTTGTTATCAAATTTTTGATACTTTCCTAAATAAATGCAAATCATATTGACCAAAATTTACCACTAACATGAAGTACAACATGTCATGAAAAAACAATCAGAGGGATACATTGAAGAGTTCCAGGGTTATATCCTCATAAAGTGACACTGGTCAGAATTGAAAAAATTGGCTTGGTCAGGAAGATGAAAAGGGGCTGGGGGGAGGTGAAGGGGTTAATACAGCAATATGTTATGGGGACCAAAATACATCAATATCATTTATGCTTACCTAACTTCCACTACACAAGTCAGGTAGTATGTAGATATTACTGTATTTGGTGAATTAAGGCTGGTTTCACACTTGCGTTTTTGTAAGCTGCGTTTTAGCGCAAAAAAACGCATGCTTTTTTTCCCTATACTTAACATTAAAAACGCATGCGTTTTTTCGCATGCGTTTTGATGCGTTTTCGGCAACGCATGTGTTTTTTGACGCGTGCGTTCATTTGCAGAAATGCAACCTATAGTAATTTCTAGCGGTGTTTTTTTGCCGCGAAAAACCGCATGCGTTTTTTCGCGGCAAAAAAATGCATTGCTGTCTATGTAAACGCATGCGTTTTTAAGCACATGCGTTTGTTTGCGTTAAAAACGCATGCGTTTTTATAGAAAAACACAAGAAAACACAAAAAAAACCAAGAAAACCATAACCCTAACCCTAACCATAGGGATCCAAACCCTAACCCTAAGGTTAGGATCAAAAGTAACCCTAGGGATCCTAACCCTAACCCTAGGGATCCTAACCCTAACCCTTAGGGTTAGGGTTAGGATCCTAACCCTTAGGGTTAGGGTTAGGATCCCTAGGGTAACGGTTAGGGTTAGGGTTAGGATCCCTAGTAACCCTAGGAATACTAACCCTAGCCCTAGGGATCCTAACCCTAACCTTTAGGGTTAGGATCCTAACCCTTAGGGTTAGGGTTAGGATCCCTAGGGTTAGGGGTAGGGTTAGGGGTAGGGTTAGGGGTAGGGTTTGGGTTAGGGGTAGGGTTAGGATCCCAAGGGTTAGGGGTAGGGGTAGGGGTAAGGTTAGGATCCCAAGGGTTATGGTTAGGGGTAGGGTTAGGGTTAGGGGTAAGGTTAGGATCCCAAGGGTTAGGGTTAGGGTTTGTATCCCTTTATCACCTTGATGGTGGGGGGTGGCTTATCAGTGACCTGGTGACCAGGACATTCTAATAAAAAGCTACCCCTAACCCTAACCCTAGGGATCCTAAAGGTACCTTCACACGATGCCGATCGCTGCAGCGTCGCTGTTTGGTCGCTGGAGAGCTGTCACACAGACCGCTCTCCAGCGACCAACGATGCCGAGGTCCCCGGGTAACCAGGGTAAACATCGGGTTGCTAAGCGCAGGGCCGCGCTTAGTAACCCGATGTTTACCCTGGTTACCAGCGTAAAAGTAAAAAAAACAAACAGTACATACTTACATGCGCGTCCCCCAGCGTCCGCTTCCTGACACTGACTAAGCTCCGGCCCTAACAGCACAGCGGTGACGTCACCGCTGTGCTTTCACTTTCACTTTAGGGCCGGAGCTCAGTAAGTGTCAGGAAGCAGACGCTGGGGGATGCGCAGGTGAGTATGTACTGTTTGTTTTTTTTACTTTTACGCTGGTAACCAGGGTAAACATCGGGTTACTAAGCGCGGCCCTGCGCTTGGTAACCCGATTTTTACCCTGGTTACCAGTGTAAAACATCGCTGGTATCGTTGCTTTTGCTTTTAAACACAACGATACACGGCGATCGGACGACCAAATAAAGTTCTGGACTTTATTCAGCGACCAGCGACATCACAGCAGGATCCTGATCGCTGCTGCGTGTCAAACTAAACGATATCGCTAGCGAGGACGCTGCAACGTCACGGATCGCTAGCGATATCGTTACAAAGTCGTTTCGTGTGAAGGTACCTTAACCCTAACCCTAACCCTTGCTAATTCTATTAATAGTGTGTTTTCTAGTTGATTTTGATGATTGGCAGCTGTCACACACTTCTCAGCATGCGTTTCAAAAACACAAATGTGGGAAAAAACGCATGTAAACGCGGCAAAACGCCGCGTTTTACCGTGTTTTTTTTTTGCCGCAAAAACGCATGCATCTAAAAAACGCGGCGTTTTGCCGCGTTTACATGCGTTTTTTCACCACATGCGTTTTTTAAAAAACGCTGCAGATGAAAACGCAAGTGTGAAACCAGCCTAAAAGGGTATTCCAGCCTCCATATATTACCACTTATCCAATGGATAGTTAATAATTATTGGATTATTATTGGGTCCCACCTTTGTAATCCCCGTTCTCTCCTGGCCACAAGACTAGCAGCCTGGTTATGCCAAATGTCCTGACCGAGTGCTCTTCCGTGCTGCAAGCAGATTTGCCTCTTCAGCATAGGGGAAGCTCAGAGCTTGATAGACAAGTAGAGCTGCTGCATATGCATATTGCTGCCATCACATTATAAGGCTTCATGCACAGATATCTGTACAGATGCAAATGTAATTCCGTGTAGTCTTGTACCACACTCCGTCAGGGGCCTTATGTATATTGAGAGAAACAATGCTTCTAGTGAAGAATAGATCCATACATGTGGTATTCAATAGAAAAAAGGCTCTGTATGAAATCGAAGGCATACCGATGTAGTAGTAAATAATTGCCTCCGCACAGGTGAGTATATACCGGTGGCCTAAGGCTCCTTCAGACGTCAGTCGTTTTTTTTTTTTCATGTACGAGAAAAAAGGACCCGTTTTCATCAGTGATTTTCATCCAAGTCAGAAAAGTAAAATGTAGCAGCACGCCACAGCATAGGTATGGCATGTATGGTTGTCAAACTAAACTAGTTATGCAGGTTTGCAAAAACAGACATGCACAGTTAAATGTCTATGTTTTTAAAACATTTTTTTTCTATTCTAGTTCTAACAAGTTTCAACCCACTTAAAAAAAAATATAAGAAGTGATAGGTAGGTACACGATCAAAAAGTCAGTACCTGCAACAGGATACTATATTAGTGTGGTGTGTACGGATGTAAAATTTGACTGGTAAAACAAGAGTGCAAAAAAAAATTGTTTGCGACATGCACTCTTTGTGAGGCAGCTAGTCGCAGTTAAATGTCTGGATTTTGTGGAATTTTCTGTTTTTAAAAACAATTATTCCTCTTCACAAAAAGGATTGCACAAGAAATGCAAAAACATAGTACGGTCGCTTGTGACAAATTAGCACACCATCTCTGGCTGATACCGATGTTTAGGGTTTTTTTTTTCTTTTTTGTTAAAAATATTGTGCTGTCTTACTGCTGCTATCTAGTGCATTAAGAATGAAGGAAGAAAAAAAGATGTAATTCAAATGCCAGCTGCACCGTATTACTGATCAATTACAATGAGTCAGTCACTTCTGTTGCTGGCACCTCTCCTATCTCTCTCCTCTCTCCCCTTTATCAATTGAATTACTTTAGTATTAACAGAATAGTACTCTCTCTCTCTCTGTTTTTCACTGCTGCAGTTGTACAAAACTTTAGTGTCTGTAGTATTGTCCAATGTATTAAAGCTTTATCTTCCAATCTCTACTTCTGAGCTGTCAGCGTTGATGCTCACTCACTATCTTATATCACCCTAACATGGCTGCTGCATTCTCTGCCTGAGCTTTTATACAAGCTATTATAGTCCCTCCTGATTGGTTGTGTTATGTGATGTGATAGCTGTAATGCACAGTTATGCATGAAGCCATGCCAGCTGTCTATGTCTGATACAGTCTTTTGCAAAGTGTAAAATTGTAGTGGTCATTTTGTAGTCGAGTCGCTCCAATCGAATTCGCCAGGACTTGAGAATTTCATAAAATTCATCTCAAAAATCATTCACAAATTTCTAGTAGCCACCTTTCATAAGTGATGCTTGATTATTTTTTTGCTGTGAGAAAGGACTAATTTTTGTCCAGATTTGTATTTTATGAAGAATACAGGTATTTACTAAAATAGAAATGTCAGCTCTTTAGGAAGTTTAGGTGTCTCATACTGTTGTATAAAAGGCGAGTGCCATAAACATATATCCATAGGAAAATTACTAAAAGTGCTCACCGTGCATGCGGGAGGCGTTCTCGGAAGCCCTCGGTGCAGCAGATAACCAGCAGAGGACTGACACAGCTATGAGCATAGCCCAGGCAAATAGCAGCTTGATTGAGGTAGAAAGTAGAGCTTGAGGGAGGTCCAGTGGAGAAGAGATTAACAAGCTGCACTGCATGGAAGGGAGCCCAGCAGAACAGAAATGCAGCCACAATAGCCAGAGCCATACGTGTAACCCTCCGACTGCGCTGAGATGGTGCCCTTTGGACTCTTCTCATGACCCGAGAGAGGTGGTGAAGTGTGAGAGAGTATAATACTATTATGACTGACAAAGGTAGTAGAAATGTCAGGAGGCTATGCATCAGTGTGTACCAGTAAAGGGATGGCGGAGCACCAGGAAGATCGAAAACGCACAGGGCCACACCATCTCCCCATCTGACTCCAGAGTAGAGGAGAGCCGGAGTACTGAGGAGAAGGGAACACAGCCAAACACATCCGGTTACTATCCACGTACAACGCACACTCCGTCGTTGGCCCACGGTAGAAGAGTGCACCACAGCTACATATCTGCAAACAAGGGAGAGAAAGATCGGTACGTCATTGAAATGGATAGAAGTGCATATCAGAGGGTGGATCTGCTGAACAGCAGTGCCAGGATTTGCAGTATTATAAAAAACGTGGAAGGACTCAATTACATCCCCTCCACCCCAAAACATTTAAAAATAGGACGGAATTTGTGAAATCTCTATGTCGCCACATACAAGTTTTTACGCAACTAGATTGCGGCCCGGCAAAATTCTTATTTGACCTAACAGTTTCTGAAAATAAGTCACAAATGATTCCATAACATTATATGTCTGCCCCAAGCCATACTTTAGCTCCAGATGCCCAGTAAATGCCATACACACACGTGCCCCATGAATACTATCCCTCATAGATTCCTGCCGGATGCCCCATAAACGCTCCTTGGCCTACACTTACCTTATGTTCTCGCTAGAACTGGCTCTCGTAGTATCAGTTAACAAACTGTAAATGGTCACGGATGTTTACCAAACTTTGCATGATATTTTATAGGAGAAATGTACTTCTTTCTCCACTTATACGCCAGTTCTCTCACATTTTCTGATTGCATCATTCACTCTGAAAAATGAGCATTCCTAGGAATGCTCGTTTCCTGATTATCGGTGTGGCAATCATCTGACAAATGAGCAAAATGCTTGTTCATTAGATAAGATGATTTTTAAGCAGCCAGCGCTTCATCCTCTCTTGATGTGCCGCTGACAACATGGTGTTCTGTGCGCCAGGCTCGGACTGGCCCACAGGGTAACAGGGGAATCCCCCGGTGGGCCCCTGTGTAAATCTGGGCCCCCAACCCCACTGTATGGGCAGTACTTGGCATAATTCACTTGATTCACTCAGAAAAAAGCAGCATCTCATCATTCTTTAACCACGCTACCCAGTTTATTATTATATAGAGGTATAGGTAAATTTGTGAACGAAGGTGGCATAATATTTGCATGCAGGTGAAAATTGAGCCCCCCCAAAGTTAATGTTATTGGTGGGCCCTTGGCACCCCAGTCCGACACTGCTGTGCTCACATAGTTATTATATCAACACTTATTCTGTGCACATGAAAGTTTTCTAGGTTGGTCTTGGAGCGCCCGCCAGGGCCGTGGGGATAATCGGCACCGGGCCGGTTCTTAAAGGAATGTGTTATAGCATCAGTGACCCGGTCCGTGGCCCTGGGCGTCCAATAAAAGTCAATTTAATTAAAGTTTATAGGGGAATTGTTTGTGAAGCCACCTGTGCTCCTTGGCTAGAGATGGCCGACACTGCTTGAAGGGACCGCTGGGGCTGATGGTGATGCAGCAGAGTTTTTACAGCTCTCCACAGGTAGAGCTTAGTCCCAGAGCATTTATATTGTTAAAGATGGTGATGATGGATATTGTGGTGCAGTGCAGATGATGCAGTAATAACTCCAAGGACACAGCAGGGTGTAGTTTCCACACTTTTACTCACAGTTCTTAGATGTAGTCCCCAGCCGGGGGGGGGCTGTGTCCTCTAGGTTTGTGGCCCAGCCAGCTCTCAGGTAATTCAGGGTACACTTTGTCAGTACCCCCTTCTTATGCTCCTTTCCTGGCCTTCTGGCTGCACTGGCTCCCACCTCTCCTGCCCTGTGCCTTTACACACAGTGTCCCAAGCAAGCAGCCTCTGATCTTGCCAGGTGACGTCTTTCTGGTCCCCTTGATCCTATGTGGCTGCCTTTTCAGTGAATATGTGTGGATGTGGCTGTGGCACGTGCAGTCACCTCAGCCTCTGGTTTGCTAGCTGGGCCTTGTAGTTCTCTACCAGACTAGGGCCTGTCCCTTAACTGCAACCTGGTCCCTCCACCCAACTATGGTCAGCGTGGATGCGGGCCCCACGGGTGGATTCCTCACTACCCGTGCCCCTAGGACCCCTTCTTCCTCTCTCACTCTCTGGAACTTCTCTCTCTCTCTTCTCTCGTGCTGGGACGAGCTCCTCACTGCTCAAGTCCCCAGCTCCAACTCTCTCTCACATCTGCTCTGCTCTCTCCCTCCCCACTAGTGATGTGTCGTTCGCAAACGATCTGATACAAAGAACCAGCTCCCAGCTGTAAACGATGGGAGCCGGCACCCCAGTGAGAGCCACTAAATTCTCTGAATGGCTCTCACTGGGCGTAAAATCCCGGAAATAAGCAGGCGTAATTCCGCCCACCAGAGCAAAACTCCACCCACTCATCAATGTAATTGGTTCCTAGCAAGAGGGTGGAGTTTCTGCGGCAGGTGGGCGGGGTTTCATACACCTGAACACGTCTTCAATAGGGATCCATTTAGGATCCAAAAAGAGCCGGCTCTTTTTGGTGAGCCAGACTGCCCATCACTTCGAGTCCCCACAGACTGACTAACTTTCTAGACCTTTCCTGACTCCTCCTACTGTTTCCATGACAACCCCTCTAACTGTCACTCTCTCCACCCACACCTTCTCCCTAGTCCCTCCCTGGCCTTGATAGGTCTGATGTTGGATGGAAGTGTGTGGGTTCTGGATTATGCCCCCCTCCTTACCCGAGAGCGGAGCATCACACCTCGTCCGAGCTGCAATACCATTGTGGTGACTGGACCTCAGGGGCGCCACAGTCTAAGCTAACATTATTAAACGACATACATTAATCGGCTGTTAATGGCTAACATAATGCAGTGTAAACCCAGCCTAACTGTTAATCTCACCCTAGAGCTGGATTCACAGTTACACTGTTAAATATTGCTGTAAAATGTCCTTCATTCTGCTGCTGAACCTGTGACGTGCTAGATAGAGATAGGAGAGCAGGAATCCATGTGCAGAGTATTGTAGCAGCTAATCTCCAACTACTAGCTCCGAGACAACTGAAAATCGGAAATTGAGTCTGCCAAGGGGAAAACTAGTGAAAAATGCAGGATAGTCATAGAAATGTCAGAAATAGTGTTATTACAAATACACATAGAATACAGATTAGTCTGAACAGTCACATGAAATGATAATTTTGATTTAATAATCCTCATTGCTTTCTTGTTTTACTCATAATTCTTACATTGCATAATCCTGGCTCTTGTCTGCAGGTAGCCCAATCTTTAATAAATATAATTATATTGTCAAAGGGGTTCTCCATGCAAATTATAGGATAGGTCATCAATGTCAGATAGGTGAGGATAGCTAGCAGTTACAGCGGAGGATGGATGTAAATATGTAATGGATGTATATGGTAGCAGTCGCTGCACAGTGCTGCTGATCAGCTTCTATGCTGATCTGCGGTCTAAGGGGTAAGGTTTCTCCTTGTGAAGAGTGACATACCAGCTCTGGCTTATTAGATCTCCTCAGTAACAGCTGCACATTAATCACAGCTGTGCAGTCACACTCATAGACCCCTCTGTGCAGTCACACTCATAGACCCCTCTGTGCAGTCACACTCATAGACCCCTCTGTGCAGTCACACTCATAGACCCCTCTGTGCAGTCACACTCATAGACCCCTCTGTGCAGTCACACTCATAGACCCCTCTGTGCAGTCACACTCATAGACCCCTCTGTGCAGTCACACTCATAGACCCCTCTGTGCAGTCACACTCATAGACCCCTCTGTGCAGTCACACTCATAGACCCCTCTGTGCAGTCACACTCATAGACCCCTCTGTGCAGTCACACTCATAGACCTCTCTGTGCAGTCACACTCATAGACCCCTCTGTGCAGTCACACTCATAGACCCCTCTGTGCAGTCACACTCATAGACCCCTCTGTGCAGTCACACTCATAGACCCCTCTGTGCAGTCACACTCATAGACCACCCTGTGCGGTCACACTCATAGACCCCTCTGTGCAGTCACACTCATAGACCCCTCTGTGCAGTCACACTCATAGACCCCTCTGTGCAGTCACACTCATAGACCCCTCTGTGCAGTCACACTCATAGACCCCTATGTGCAGTCACACTCATAGACCCCTCTGTGCAGTCACACTCATAGACCCCTCTGTGCAGTCACACTCATAGACCCCTCTGTGCAGTCACACTCATAGACCTCTCTGTGCAGTCACACTCATAGACCCCTCTGTGCAGTCACACTCATAGACCCCTCTGTGCAGTCACACTCATAGACCCCTCTGTGCAGTCACACTCATAGACCTCTCTGTGCAGTCACACTCGTAGACCCCTCTGTGCAGTCACACTCGTAGACCCCTCTGTGCAGTCACACTCGTAGACCCCTCTGTGCAGTCACACTCGTATACCCCTCTGTGCAGTCACACTCGTATACCCCTCTGTGCAGTCACACTCATAGACCTCTCTGTGCAGTCACACTCATAGACCTCTCTGTGCAGTCACACTCATAGACCCCTCTGTGCAGTCACACTCATAGACCCCTCTGTGCAGTCACACTCGTATACCCCTCTGTGCAGTCACACTCGTATACCCCTCTGTGCAGTCACACTCATAGACCCCTCTGTGCAGTCACACTCATAGACCTCTCTGTGCAGTCACACTCATAGACCCCTCTGTGCAGTCACACTCATAGACCTCTGTGCAGTCACACTCATAGACCTCTCTGTGCAGTCACACTCATAGACCTCTGTGCAGTCACACTCATAGACCTCTCTGTGCAGTCACACTCGTATACCCCTCTGTGCAGTCACACTCGTATACCCCTCTGTGCAGTCACACTCATAGACCTCTCTGTGCAGTCACACTCATAGACCTCTGTGCAGTCACACTCATAGACCTCTCTGTGCAGTCACACTCATAGACCTCTCTGTGCAGTCACACTCATAGACCTCTCTGTGCAGTCACACTCATAGACCCCTCTGTGTAGTCACACTCATAGACCCCTCTGTGCAGTCACACTCATAGACCCCTCTGTGCAGTCACACTCATAGACCTCTCTGTGCAGTCACACTCATAGACCCCTCTGTGCAGTCACACTCATAGACCCCTCTGTGCAGTCACACTCATAGACCCCTCTGTGCAGTCACACTCATAGACCTCTGTGCAGTCACACTCATAGACCTCTCTGTGCAGTCACACTCGTATACCCCTCTGTGCAGTCACACTCATAGACCTCTCTGTGCAGTCACACTCATAGACCTCTCTGTGCAGTCACACTCATAGACCTCTCTGTGCAGTCACACTCATAGACCCCTCTGTGCAGTCACACTCATAGACCCCTCTGTGCAGTCACACTCGTATACCCCTCTGTGCAGTCACACTCATAGACCTCTCTGTGCAGTCACACTCATAGACCTCTGTGCAGTCACACTCATAGACCCCTCTGTGCAGTCACACTCATAGACCCCTCTGTGCAGTCACACTCATAGACCCCTCTGTGCAGTCACACTCATAGACCCCTATGTGCAGTCACACTCATAGACCCCTCTGTGCAGTCACACTCATAGACCCCTCTGTGCAGTCACACTCATAGACCCCTCTGTGCAGTCACACTCATAGACCCCTCTGTGCAGTCACACTCATAGACCCCTCTGTGCAGTCACACTCATAGACCCCTCTGTGCAGTCACACTCATAGACCCCTCTGTGCAGTCACACTCATAGACCCCTCTGTGCAGTCACACTCATAGACCCCTCTGTGCAGTCACACTCATAGACCCCTCTGTGCAGTCACACTCATAGACCCCTCTGTGCAGTCACACTCATAGACCCCTCTGTGCAGTCACACTCATAGACCCCTTTGTGCAGTCACACTCATAGACCCCTCTGTGCAGTCACACTCATAGACCTCTCTGTGCAGTCACACTCATAGACCCCTCTGTGCAGTCACACTCATAGACCCCTCTGTGCAGTCACACTCATAGACCTCTCTGTGCAGTCACACTCGTATACCCCTCTGTGCAGTCACACTCGTATACCCCTCTGTGCAGTCACACTCATAGACCCCTCTGTGCAGTCACACTCATAGACCCCTCTGTGCAGTCACACTCATAGACCCCTCTGTGCAGTCACACTCATAGACCTCTCTGTGCAGTCACACTCATAGACCCCTCTGTGCAGTCACACTCATAGACCCCTCTGTGCAGTCACACTCATAGACCCCTCTGTGCAGTCACACTCATAGACCTCTCTGTGCAGTCACACTCATAGACCCCTCTGTGCAGTCACACTCATAGACCCCTCTGTGCAGTCACACTCATAGACCCCTCTGTGCAGTCACACTCATAGACCCCTCTGTGCAGTCACACTCATAGACCCCTCTGTGCAGTCACACTCATAGACCCCTCTGTGCAGTCACACTCATAGACCCCTCTGTGCAGTCACACTCATAGACCCCTCTGTGCAGTCACACTCGTAGACCCCTCTGTGCAGTCACACTCGTATACCCCTCTGTGCAGTCACACTCGTATACCCCTCTGTGCAGTCACACTCATAGACCCCTCTGTGCAGTCACACTCATAGACCTCTCTGTGCAGTCACACTCGTATACCCCTCTGTGCAGTCACACTCGTATACCCCTCTGTGCAGTCACACTCATAGACCACTCTGTGCAGTCACACTCATAGACCCCTCTGTGCAGTCACACTCATAGACCTCTCTGTGCAGTCACACTCATAGACCCCTCTGTGCAGTCACACTCATAGACCCCTCTGTGCAGTCACACTCATAGACCCCTCTGTGCAGTCACTCATAGACCCCTATGTGCAGTCACACTCATAGACCCCTCTGTGCAGTCACACTCATAGACCTCTCTGTGCAGTCACCCTCATAGACCTCTCTGTGCAGTCACACTCATAGACCTCTCTGTGCAGTCACACTCATAGACCCCTCTGTGCAGTCACACTCATAGACCCCTCTGTGCAGTCACACTCATAGACCTCTCTGTGCAGTCACACTCGTATACCCCTCTGTGCAGTCACACTCGTATACCCCTCTGTGCAGTCACACTCGTATACCCCTCTGTGCAGTCACACTCCTAGACCTCTCTGTGCAGTCACACTCATAGACCCCTCTGTGCAGTCACACTCATAGACCCCTCTGTGCAGTCACACTCATAGACCCCTATGTGCAGTCACACTCATAGACCCCTCTGTGCAGTCACACTCATAGACCTCTCTGTGCAGTCACACTCATAGACCTCTCTGTGCAGTCACACTCATAGACCCCTCTGTGCAGTCACACTCATAGACCCCTCTGTGCAGTCACACTCATAGACCCCTATGTGCAGTCACACTCATAGACCCCTCTGTGCAGTCACACTCATAGACCTCTCTGTGCAGTCACACTCATAGACCTCTCTGTGCAGTCACACTCATAGACCTCTCTGTGCAGTCACACTCATAGACCCCTCTGTGCAGTCACACTCATAGACCTCTCTGTGCAGTCACACTCGTATACCCCTCTGTGCAGTCACACTCATAGACCTCTCTGTGCAGTCACACTCATAGACCCCTCTGTGCAGTCACACTCATAGACCTCTCTGTGCAGTCACACTCATAGACCCCTCTGTGCAGTCACACTCATAGACCTCTCTGTGCAGTCACACTCATAGACCCCTCTGTGCAGTCACACTCATAGACCCCTCTGTGCAGTCACACTCATAGACCTCTCTGTGCAGTCACACTCGTATACCCCTCTGTGCAGTCACACTCATAGACCCCTCTGTGCAGTCACACTCGTATACCCCTCTGTGCAGTCACACTCATAGACCCCTCTGTGCAGTCACACTCATAGACCCCTCTGTGCAGTCACACTCGTATACCCCTCTGTGCAGTCACACTCATAGACCCCTATGTGCAGTCACACTCGTATACCCCTCTGTGCAGTCACACTCATAGACCCCTCTGTGCAGTCACACTCATAGACCTCTCTGTGCAGTCACACTCGTATACCCCTCTGTGCAGTCACACTCATAGACCTCTCTGTGCAGTTGTAGGGGACAGGGACCTGGTGAGCTGTGCAGACGGGTGGAACCATTGTTGCCGGGAGTCGGGGTTCCGGGGGACGGATTTGAGGGGTGCATGGGAAGCCAGGCTCATGTGACAGGAGGAAGAGTGACGCAGGGAGAGGAGAGGATAAAAAGCAAAACGCGCGAAAGCAGGGGCAGAGAAGCGCGGGAAATCTCTGAGGAGAGGAAACTGCAGCGCAGTTGTTGTGAGTGTGCAGGCCGCAGTGAGACTTGCTGGAAGCAGGGGGAAAACGTGCAACAGACACTGCGGGCAACTACCAGAGCCCCCAAAAAGAGACGCATTCGTCGTCAGCGACCCCCCAGGCAGAGGGGTAGTGCTGACCAGCTCAGGGACAGTATTACCGCGCTCCCTGAGAGCACCTTGCCAGAGAGTGCTACGGACTCGCATGGTTTCGTCTCAGATGTGACTGATACTGATTATTCTCCTAATCCTCCTCAAAAAGACTCTTCTCTGGACTGGGAGGCTGTTACCTCGGATCAACGTCCGCCTGCAGGAGGGAACGCAGCACCGCAAAAGACATTCTGGACTCGACTCTACGCCTGGGCCCGTCGCCAGAAGACACCTCCTTCCTCCGCCATCAGGACTACGGCGTTGTCGGAGCCTCACCGTCAGGACTACATCGCTGAACCAGCACTGATAAGTGACCGTTGTTGACTTTATCTTAGTAGGGAGTCACTAGTGAGGCGCTGCCGCGTTCTACGGGTGTAGTTCAGGGCGGCCATATAATAATTGGGATTTACTGCGAGATTGTGTTCTTGTATATAAGTTCCCTGCGTGGAAAAACGTTTGTCATCTTTTTGGTTGGAAGTTAAAAAGAAAGTTAAAAAACGCTATTTGCTTTCTGGCTCCTATTTGTCCCTGCATCCTTCTTTACCTGCGGTCCCTACATTTGGCGTAGTCGGCAGGATGCAGGATCCAAAGAAGGAGCCAGAAGATACGGAGGATGGGGCTGGGCCTAGAGCTTCTCTCTCATTGGGGGCCATGTTAAACAATTTGCCCAAGTTTAATGGGAGCAACATGTTGTTGTGGAGCTGGACTGAAAGGATGAGGGGGCTGTTGAGAATGCATCCTATGACCCCAGCCCTGGAAGCAGAGGTGGCCATTATGGCCTTAGACGGAGAGGCTCGGGATTCAGTGATGTTGAGACCCCCCACAGAGCGGAATACTTTTACCGGGGTGTTACATGTGTTAGAGGGGACGCACGGGGATCCCACCGACGTGGGAGAGCTGCGGGCCCGGTTGTTTGGACGGCGACAAAAAGAGGGCGAGACTGTCACTCAGTACATGAATGCTCTGCAAGAGCTAAACATTGCAATCGTGCGGAAAGATGGTATGGGGATGGGACATGTTGACGTGACCCTGCGCGACCAACTGGTGACGGGACTGCGGGATGAGTTGACCAAACAGGCTCTACGTGAACGAGTGCGGGTCGACCCGCGCCTGACTTTCTCCGACATAGGCAATGAGGCCCGCACCCGGGAGCAAGAGAGGGGGGTGACGGTCCTGACAGGAGAGGCTCGGGTTATCCAGACCGCTGCACCAGGAGGGGGTGAGCCGTCGTGGGTTCAGGAGATGCGGCAGGAGCTCAAACAAATCCGAGAGGAACTGGCCGAAGTTAAAAAAAATGCGCGAAGCCCAAGGGAGCTACCCCGGGGGCAAGGGTCTGGGAGTCCAGCTCGTGGCGCTCGTTTAGGATATTATCCGGTCCCCGGTGCTTGCTATGGTTGCGGGGAGGCAGGACATTTCGCACGGGAGTGCCCCCGGAGAGGGAGGGCCTCGTCACGGCGGCCGTTAAACTAGAGGACTCCGAGCTAAGGGGACGACGCTCGGAGTCAGAATCCCCGCGGATGGGTGGTGAAAGTCCCGAAAATTTGGTTGCCAGCTGCCCCCTGGTTTGGGCAGAGTTTGAAGGGCGGGCTGTACGTTGTCTGGTGGACACCGGATCTCAAGTCACGACGATGCCCGAGGCCTATTTTAGAAAACACTTCCCTGTGTCAGTCAGACCCCAATGGGGCCCCGTAATCCGGTTGCAGGCCGCCAATCAGCTGCCCATCCCAGTGGAAGGGGTCACCTGGATGCAAATATCTTTATGTGGGAAAGACCTGGGCCGCCGGGGGGTTGTGTTGACGCGGGGGGATCCCAGCCCACAACATATCGTGACTTTGGGGATGAATGTATTGAAGGACTTTGGCAGTTTGCTGTTAGGGGAGACCACACAAGAGACACTCAATCAGTGGGGGACCAGTACACCTCAAGGCTCCGTGTTCAGACAGTTAGTGAGGGAAGTCCGTGTGCAAGAGACCTTTCAGGAGGGAGACATACTAGGGAAAGTAATCACCTCCCCGACAGCAGAAGTGACGTTTCCCCCAGGACAGACTGTTATATCCCTGCCCATCCGAGCTCGCATCCCTCTGGAAGGAGTGCAAGTGCAGGTTGAGCCCACCTTTACGTCCCCTTTGCCCACAGGACTGCTGGTGGCCCGATCTCTGGCTACTGTTAAAAATGGGGCCGTACCAGTGCGATGTGTGAATGTGGACGAACACGATGTCGTGCTACGGGTCCGAAGTGAGATGGCCAAAGTGTTACGACCGTTAGAAGTGATGCCTCCTCCAGATACTTTACAGTTAAAGGTGGATTCCCCTGATCCCTGGATGGTCAGTGTCCGGTCTACACAGGATCCTGAGCTGATAGCGTTCCGAAAAGGTCAAACTATTCTGGAACATATGCGAGCAGAATTGCCGGGTCTGGATCCATCACAAGTCTCGCGAGTGCAGCGGCTCCTTGGACACTATGCTGAAGTGTTTGCGCAACATGAAGATGATTTTGGCTGTACCACGGCCATCGAACATGGAATTCCGACCGGAGATACAGTGCCCATCAGGGAGCGGTACAGACAGATTCCCCCGCAGATGTACCAGGAAGTAAAGACGTTGTTAGGCCAGATGCTACAAAAGGGAGTGATCCGCGAGAGTCAGAGCCCGTGGGCTGCCCCGATCGTGCTGGTGCGGAAAAAGGACGGCACGCTCCGGTTCTGTGTGGACTATCGTAAGCTAAATGCATGCACCGTCCGAGACTCTTATCCACTTCCCCGTATCGAGGAGTCTCTCTCCGTGCTGGGTCGGGCCAAATATTTTTCCACCTTAGACCTAGCCAGCGGATACTGGCAGGTCCCGATGACAGAAGCAGATCGTCCTAAGACAGCGTTCATCCTTCCCATGGGACTATTTGAGTTCAATCGAATGCCGTTTGGGCTGGCCAACGCTCCAGGCACCTTCCAACGATTAATGGAGCGGTGTCTGGGGGATTTGAACTTCGAGGCCACTCTCATTTATCTGGATGACATCATCATCTACGCCCCAACATTCGAGGAACATCTGTGCCGACTGGAACAGGTACTAGACCGGTTGCTGAAATACGGGCTTAAGGTGAAGCCCCAGAAGTGTCACTTGTTCCGGGAACAGATCGAGTACCTGGGGCATGTGGTGTCCGCCGAAGGAGTCCGGCCATCGCAGGAGAAGATTGCTGCAATCCGGGAGTGGCCCACACCGGAGACCGCTAAGGATGTACGGGCGTTCTTGGGCCTCGCTGGGTACTACCGGCGCTTCGTGAAGAATTTTGCTCGCCGTTCTCACAATCTACAAGTCCTGCTGAAAGGAAGCTCCCCCAAGGAACGGGGAAAGAAGATACAATGGCAGGAGTCACAAGAAGCAGCGTTCCGGGACTTGAAGACAGCTCTCATGGAGCCGCCGGTGTTGGCTTATGCGGACTTTTCGCAACCGTTCATCCTACACACCGACGGCAGCTCTCAGGGATTGGGGGCTGTGTTGTCTCAGGTTCAGGATGGGCGGGAGAGAGTGATCGCCTATGCGAGTCGGTCTCTTCATGACTCTGAGTTGAACCCAGACAATTACAGTTCTTTCAAGGTGGAGCTGCTGGCCGTGGTGTGGGCTATGACAAAGCGGTTCGCTGAGTACCTGGCCGGTTCCGAGGTGCTGATACGCACGGATAACAACCCATTGGCACATCTGGAAAATGCAAAATTGGGTGCCCTAGAACAGCGCTGGGTAGCCCGGATGGCCAAGTACAGATACCGTATCCTTTACAAGCGAGGAGCGGAGAATGTTCATGCTGACGCATTATCTCGTCTGCGGAAGAATCCCCCAAGGACTAACCGAGATGAGGAGCTGGAGGGAGAAGAAATCCCCTACGCCATCGGGGGCGCTACTCGGACGGCTGTGAGCCGGGAACAGACCGGGAACGGAACGGCTACAGGACTGTTGGTTCAGAGTCGGGACGAATGGATACGGCTGCAACAGGAAGACCAGGAACTAGCTCCATTGCGACAGTGGATAACGAATGGTCTATTGCCCGTGAGGAGCCCTGGACAAACTCTCCCGTCAGACCTGAACCTTCTTCTGCGGCAGTGGGAGCGCCTAACTCTTCAGGACGGGCTCTTATGCCACTTAACCATGGCTCAGGCAGATTCCGAGCTGACCTGGCAGATGGTCTTACCAGGGCCCGTGGTGGCCGCAGTTGCTAAAGAAGCTCATGAGTCCGGGGCACACTTCGGAGTGAAGAGGACGTTTAAGTGGCTGCAAACTCGGTTCTATCATCCTCGGCTGCTTGCGGAAGTACAAACTGCCTGTAGACAATGTCGACAATGTGAGCTAACCAAGTCACCGGAGGAAAGGGCGCCTGTGCAGAGCATCACGACGTCTGCCCCTTTTGAAGTATTAATGATAGACTACATTACCATTGGAGCAGCGCATCAAGGCTACGAACACTGCCTCGTTATGGTAGATCATTTTTCAAAATTCGCGGTAGTCACCCCTACCCGTGATCAGACAGCTGAGTCGGCGGCGAGCGCTATCTGTAAGAACTTTATTCAAGTTTACGGCTGTCCGAGGCGAATACATTCGGATCAAGGCGCCTGTTTCTTGGGCAAAGTCATGGAAGAGCTGCATCGCCTCTACGGCATTGATAAGTCACGCACCACACCGTATCATCCCCAGGGAAATGGGGCTTGTGAGCGGTTTAACCGGACTTTGCTTCAAATGCTGCGTGCGCTAGAACAAGATCAGAAGGCCCGCTGGCCGGAGTATGTGTCGGACCTAGTGTGGGTCTACAACAATAGAGTTCATCAAGTCACAGGACGCACCCCGTATGAAGTGGTCTTTGGGCGCCCAGGAAAAGGCATGACAGATCTGGAACTGTCTTCGGAGGAAGAAGGCCCCCGAACAGGGATGGCTTCGTGGGTGCGTGATCATCGGCATCGGCTGCAGACCTTACACCGACTGGTACACACTCGAATTCGGGAAGTGGAGCATCGGAGCACCCCTACAGCAAAACCCCCAGAGTTCCGGCCAGGTGATCGAGTACTCGTTCGAGAGCAAAGACCGCAAAACAAGTTAGACCATCGTTGGGAAAAAACACCCTATCGGGTGCTTCGCCGTATAGACCCGCATGGACCTGTATATGAAGTGCAGTCTGAGGCCCTCGGAAGTACAGGTACTCGCATTCTTCATCGCAACATGCTCCGGTTGTGTCGCTCTGTTGACTCGGACACCCCGGAATCCGCAATCAGGGAAGAGCCACCTACGACTGAATCCCCCAACAACCATTGGTGGGATGAAGAAGATGATGAAGAAGAAGAACGGCGTCAAAATACTCCCCCTATCTCGACTACTACACTACCCCTGACCAGTCACTCTTCCGCTGACGACATTTCCCCAACACCCCCTATACAAGGACCCGAGCCACGACGTTCTGAACGTTCTACTGCCGGTAGACCCCCAACTCGCTACAGTCCTGACTTACACACCAGACAGACCCAAGTGTGGAACAATCCGTCAGGTGGGCGACCTGTCAGTGCGAAGGCCTCGCCCAGGGACTGGCGAGCATACAGGGTGGGGGAATGTAGGGGACAGGGACCTGGTGAGCTGTGCAGACGGGTGGAACCATTGTTGCCGGGAGTCGGGGTTCCGGGGACGGATTTGAGGGGTGCATGGGAAGCCAGGCTCATGTGACAGGAGGAAGAGTGACGCAGGGAGAGGAGAGGATAAAAAGCAAAACGCGCGAAAGCAGGGGCAGAGAAGCGCGGGAAATCTCTGAGGAGAGGAAACTGCAGCGCAGTTGTTGTGAGTGTGCAGGCCGCAGTGAGACTTGCTGGAAGCAGGGGGAAAACGTGCAACAGACACTGCGGGCAACTACCAGAGCCCCCAAAAAGAGACGCATTCGTCGTCAGCGACCCCCCAGGCAGAGGGGTAGTGCTGACCAGCTCAGGGACAGTATTACCGCGCTCCCTGAGAGCACCTTGCCAGAGAGTGCTACGGACTCGCATGGTTTCGTCTCAGATGTGACTGATACTGATTATTCTCCTAATCCTCCTCAAAAAGACTCTTCTCTGGACTGGGAGGCTGTTACCTCGGATCAACGTCCGCCTGCAGGAGGGAACGCAGCACCGCAAAAGACATTCTGGACTCGACTCTACGCCTGGGCCCGTCGCCAGAAGACACCTCCTTCCTCCGCCATCAGGACTACGGCGTTGTCGGAGCCTCACCGTCAGGACTACATCGCTGAACCAGCACTGATAAGTGACCGTTGTTGACTTTATCTTAGTAGGGAGTCACTAGTGAGGCGCTGCCGCGTTCTACGGGTGTAGTTCAGGGCGGCCATATAATAATTGGGATTTACTGCGAGATTGTGTTCTTGTATATAAGTTCCCTGCGTGGAAAAACGTTTGTCATCTTTTTGGTTGGAAGTTAAAAAGAAAGTTAAAAAACGCTATTTGCTTTCTGGCTCCTATTTGTCCCTGCATCCTTCTTTACCTGCGGTCCCTACACAGTCACACTCGTATACCCCTCTGTGCAGTCACACTCATAGACCCCTCTGTGCAGTCACACTCATAGACCCCTATGTGCAGTCACACTCATAGACCCCTCTGTGCAGTCACACTCATATACCCCTCTGTGCAGTCACACTCATAGACCCCTCTGTGCAGTCACACTCGTATACCCCTCTGTGCAGTCACACTCATAGACCCCTCTGTGCAGTCACACTCATAGACCTCTCTGTGCAGTCACACTCGTATACCCCTCTGTGCAGTCACACTCATAGACCTCTCTGTGCAGTCACACTCATAGACCCCTCTGTGCAGTCACACTCATAGACCACCCTGTGCAGTCACACTCATAGACCACCCTGTGCAGTCACACTCATAGACCCCTCTGTGCAGTCACACTCATAGACCCCTCTGTGCAGTCACACTCATAGACCTCTCTGTGCAGTCACACTCGTATACCCCTCTGTGCAGTCACACTCGTATACCCCTCTGTGCAGTCACACTCATAGACCCCTCTGTGCAGTCACACTCATAGACCTCTCTGTGCAGTCACACTCGTATACCCCTCTGTGCAGTCACACTCATAGACCCCTCTGTGCAGTCACACTCATAGACCTCTCTGTGCAGTCACACTCGTATACCCATCTGTGCAGTCACACTCATAGACCCCTCTGTGCAGTCACACTCATAGACCTCTCTGTGCAGTCACACTCGTATACCCCTCTGTGCAGTCACACTCATAGACCCCTCTGTGCAGTCACACTCATAGACCCCTATGTGCAGTCACACTCATAGACCTCTCTGTGCAGTCACACTCATAGACCCCTCTGTGCAGTCACACTCATAGACCCCTCTGTGCAGTCACACTCATAGACCTCTCTGTGCAGTCACACTCGTATACCCCTCTGTGCAGTCACACTCGTATACCCCTCTGTGCAGTCACACTCATAGACCTCTCTGTGCAGTCACACTCGTATACCCCTCTGTGCAGTCACACTCGTATACCCCTCTGTGCAGTCACACTCATAGACCCCTCTGTGCAGTCACACTCATAGACCTCTCTGTGCAGTCACACTCGTATACCCCTCTGTGCAGTCACACTCATAGACCCCTCTGTGCAGTCACACTCGTATACCCCTCTGTGCAGTCACACTCGTATACCCCTCTGTGCAGTCACACTCATAGACCCCTCTGTGCAGTCACACTCATAGACCCCTCTGTGCAGTCACACTCATAGACCCCTCTGTGCAGTCACACTCATAGACCCCTCTGTGCAGTCACACTCATAGACCCCTCTGTGCAGTCACACTCATAGACCCCTCTGTGCAGTCACACTCATAGACCCCTCTGTGCAGTCACACTCATAGACCCCTATGTGCAGTCACACTCATAGACCCCTCTGTGCAGTCACACTCATAGACCCCTCTGTGCAGTCACACTCATAGACCCCTCTGTGCAGTCACACTCATAGACCTCTCTGTGCAGTCACACTCATAGACCTCTCTGTGCAGTCACACTCGTATACCCCTCTGTGCAGTCACACTCGTATACCCCTCTGTGCAGTCACACTCGTAGACCCCTCTGTGCAGTCACACTCATAGACCCCTCTGTGCAGTCACACTCGTATACCCCTCTGTGCAGTCACACTCGTATACCCCTCTGTGCAATCACACTCGTATACCCCTCTGTGCAATCACACTCATAGACCCCTCTGTGCAGTCACACTCATAGACCCCTCTGTGCAGTCACACTCATAGACCCCTCTGTGCAGTCACACTCATAGACCTCTCTGTGCAGTCACACTCATAGACCCCTCTGTGCAGTCACACTCATAGACCCCTCTGTGCAGTCACACTCATAGACCCCTCTGTGCAGTCACACTCATAGACCACCCTGTGCAGTCACACTCATAGACCCCTATGTGCAGTCACACTCATAGACCCCTATGTGCAGTCACACTCATAGACCCCTCTGTGCAGTCACACTCATAGACCAGTCCAGTGGTTAGGGGTTTTAGCTTCCAATCTAGCCAAGGATGACATCTGCATAGAGCTTGTATATTCTCCCCCCAGAGCTGGATTCACAGTTACACTGTTCAGTACTGCTGTATAATATCCTTCATTCCGTTGCTTTGGGAGTAAGTGCCAAATTTATATCCAAGCAGCAGTTTTGTGAATTTTGTGACTCTGGTGAATTTAGTGCCACTTTTAATTACAAAATCCTTTAATCGCAAAAACGCTTTTGTTACATGTACCCCTGAATGTCATGCACACAATAGCTGTTATCTGCACAGCTGGATCAAGGACAAAACCTCATATTAAGTCTAATTTACTCTCCCTGTTAAAAAAAAGGACCTGACTACTTATAGCTGTCACCCTTAAAGTGTCATACAAAGTCGTTACCAGTAGATTGTTTTTCATGATTATGTGATTTTTTTTTTATAGATCACCCCGTTATTAATGGCAAACTCTCCTACTTTCTTCCAGTTTCTAGGGCAACTCTAAGTATCATTGTCTTTTTCCTAATACCTTGTATGAAAGTAGGTTTTCTGCAACACTGCACTTAAAGGGCATTGCCTCCTCCTTCTTTTCCAAGTAAAATAAATGTACCCAACACATTCCAGATAATAATTATGCCGTGACTCAATAAGAAGCAAAGTCTTCGATTTGTCTTATACCCCTATGAGATCTATTTCGGGGGTCCATTCTTTGGAAGAAGAACAAAAAACAACCAACCAGCCTAAATGTCTTGGTTACTTCTATAATTTGCCCCTATTTTATATATGTCGCCCAGCGATGTAGCTTTATATACCATGTCTGTTTTGTGCTACACAATCTTATATAAAATGGCATGAGTCCCCTCGGTGCCATCAGCCAAGACTTGACACTTCTCCAATATCGAAAAGATTACAGTTTTCATCTTTTACAATGTTGGATGAACATCACAAGAATAGCCAGATGCAAAAGGACCCAAAGCCTTAGCTGTAGCAGACCGTTTCTCGCTTCTGTCGTAATATATACAGTATATTACAATAAGGCTCTATTGAGCTGCTTAAAATGCTGCCGAAAGGAGGATTTCGTTATTAAGTGCCCATCTTCTATTAAATTGTTCGCAGTGATAGTCAACCATGTCTAAGGTACAAATGAGACAGATGTCAGTCGAACAGTCGAATGGCAGACACCGATCTCTCCTAAGGGTGCTTTCACATCACGTTCTGTGTCCCCGTCGGGTCATATGACCAAAATCCTCCAGCAAAACGGGGTCCTGACGCTTGTGCCGATGGGGCTATAGACTTTAATGGTGATGGCAGAGCGAACGTGCGCTCTGCCGTGCATCATTTTCGGGAGTGTACACCTACAGTAGACTGCGTCTGAGTGTCCGCCTCCTGTAGACGTACACTCCTGA
The DNA here is from genome assembly GCF_051348905.1 of Ranitomeya variabilis. Taxonomy (NCBI): domain Eukaryota; kingdom Metazoa; phylum Chordata; class Amphibia; order Anura; family Dendrobatidae; genus Ranitomeya; species Ranitomeya variabilis. The sequence goes on from NC_135236.1 coordinate 82,824,003, forward strand.
AAAAAAGTGAACGGCAGAACTCACGTTCGCTCTGCCATCACCATTACAGTCTATAGCCCCATCGGCACATGCGTCCGGGCCCCATTTTTCTGGAAATTTGGGACGTATGCAATGACGGGGACACTTAACTCAAAGTGAAGGCACCCTGAGTCCACCTTACACGTAGATGTTCAGCTTGTCTGAGCATTCAAGTGTTTTCAATAGGGAGATGGCAGGAAACTGCTGGTGTCTGCTCATCATTTGTCAGTGCAGAGTCAGGAAACCCCCAGCCTTGTTCACACATCAGTGTTTTTGATCAGTATTTCATCAGTATTTGTATGCCAAGACCAAGATTGTCTCCAAAAAAGGAGTAAATCTTTCAATTATAGTTGTTGGTCTCTAAGCTCCACTCCTGGTTTTGGCATACAAATACTGACCAAATAGTGACGTGTGAATGAGACCTTTAGTAATTTCTGCTCTTGGGTAAATTTGGATAACAACCAATATGGCTACAATTGTAACTCTCATCGGGGTGGTCACCCTGTTTTCTTGTGTTCCTAGGTGGCATATCCTCCTACACTGTGGAACTGGCCTAAAATCGGTACCAAAACTTGCCATTTAAATGTTCGTGTGTTACCCACAGATTTTGATGCAGAATTTGACAACATATTTATCTCATTGAATTGGAATGAAATAAATCAATAGAGAAAATCAGCAACATTTCTACAACGTACAGGGATTGCTGCAGAGTCACAAAATCAGCAGCATGCCTACAGTCTATGGAGGTTTATGCAATGTGAGTGAATGAGTCTCACCCGCTGCAACTGGTGTCTGGTACTGTCTGCAGCGCTAACGTCACACTGACAATACTGCAGCCAATAGTTGAGCACAGCAGTTCTGCCCAAGTTCTGCCGCTAAACTCAGTTATTGGCTGTAGCAAGGGTAACATGACATCAGTGCCGCAGACAATACCAGACTCCGAGAGCAGCGGTGGAGACTCAACGCTTGACTTGGGGATGGTCTTTTTAACACAAACTGCAGAAGGCATACAGGGGTTTTTTAGAAACTGGAAAACCACTTTAAGGCCCCCATCTAAATTAGATAAAGTTTGGCCAAACCCGCCAATTTTGTCAAAATCAGCTGACCATGTAATGAGCATGGGAACCTCCCAACTGTATCCCGACAGATTATGTCAGGAGACATAAGTATTGGTCTATCTGCTCTATCTGCGCTAGCGCACTGACATACCGGCACTTGCGTTAACAGCAGCCCGTTAACGCATGTGTTGAACAGGCTGCTGTTAACGCATGTGTTGAACAGGCTGCTGTTAACGCAATGTGAACCTGGCCTTAGGAGATAACCCTTTGGTTCAGAGAGGAGATAAGCAGTTGCTAAATAACTTTGGCAGCTACTCTCTCATAAGGAACATAGAAACTAAGCCTTGTTGTGTATCGTGGAGTAGGGAGAGATAGCTGTCAGTCAAACAATCATTCGTTCGACAGCTAACTAATGTTTATGGCCAGCGTTATATTGCATTGTAGTTTGTTGCTAAATTTTAGTGTAGATTTTGCAATCAAAATTTTGTGAAAAAATAATGATGTGTGATTCCACCCTCACGGGCCCAAAAGCCATATCGTTTTGACTTTCAGGATTCAGGACACTGTAGGCATTTTTAACCAGTGTCCCAGAAACAGAAGAAGACAAAGCAAAGTCTTACAGGTAAAAATAAAGTAAAAGAAATACACACAGCATCCCAAACTTATTACCTGTCAACGCAGAGGGCAGTAATAATGCCCACACCGGTGATTTGATTGTTCAAGTCCAAGGCTGTCACAGCACGACATAGGATGTCTCCAAAGACCCAGCCTCTATCATGGAGCAGCTGATGGATAAGTAATGGCATGCCAAGTAAAGAGAGGAGGTCGGCCAACGCCAGGTTCACCACATACAGGTCAGATACCAAGGTGTGCCTACAGCTGAGAAGTACGGCTAAGACCAGTCCATTGCACAAGACTCCACAACCACAGATCATTCCATAGACTACTCCCCACCCAGGACCACGTACAGACAATACACCGGAGGCAGGGGGCAGAGTCGTTGGCATCAGAGGCAAGGATGGTGTCATGCTGCTACTGTTGTGTGTACAGGGGTCACGACGTGGATGTTGGAGCTTGTCCTGATCCCTCTTAGATTGTCATAGTCCATCCCAAAGGGGGGGTTTGAAGAGATGGTCCTTCACTGTAATAATTCTTAATATCTTGTAGGCGAAGAGCCCAGTTTGGCCGAGAGGTTATAAGGATACATACATACAGAGCGAACCCCTCATTCTCACACATCCCACTATTTACTCTTCATATCCTAGGTGTGAACTCATTCACTTCTATCTGTCTCCTTATCACCATTTCTCACTTTTCCTCCAGACCGAAAGCTGAAATAAAAGAAGGACAGAATGGTAGTTAATCACCTCCCTCCCACGCGTGGATCAGTCACCTGTACGAGTCTGTGCCAGCAGTGACTACATACAATATATACCCCATATACATGCATTGCCACCCTATATATACCCACTGCCGCATACATCCTACAACTCCGGGCACTGCAGCTCCACTGCATTAACAAATGCCATTCACTCTGCAGCACAGAAATCTGCTGATATATATAGTCTGCCTCTCGCAACCCATCCGTACAGAGCCTGGAGGGAGCACATATGGCATCCATACATATCATATCACTCCACATTTTACAATGCCATAGACACATTATAAGCACATATGTCCTGCCTCAATCAATCCCATCTAGAAATCCATAGATGACATGTCTGTGCCAGTAGCTTACCTCCCCAGCTGTGTCTGAGAGCTGCTGTATGTCTGTGCCTGCATGGAAGTATGTGACACCCAGACTAGATCCCTGCTACCAGGACCTGGGACTTGTTGCTTGCAAGTGCATGAAAAATAACAAGAAATGAGAAGGCTGCTAGGTAAGGACTGTACATACTAATCTACTTAAATCTGTCCCTGAGTGTTTTTTCCCTCCCTCTTCTAATAGACCCAGGTCTCTCTCCTGCCTTTTCTACAGCTGCTCTCCTGTATTCTGTTCATTGTGTTCTGTCTCTCCTCCCCCTGCTTTCTGGTTGTACTTGTCCATTTTCTGCTTCCGATCACTTCTGCTGCCCCCTCTGTATAGACCGGCTCACATTGCCTCTTTCATTCCCACCCTTCATTTTTCCTTTTAGTCATCCTATCCACCCTCATTCATTTCCTGCTTCATTCTCAGATTCTGTCACCCCTCCACTCTATCCATTAGTGTCTCATTATTGCGCTCTCATCCTGCACTCTCATTGTGATAGTTCTCTTTATTCAAGCCCTCCACTCTTTTCGAGTTTCTTAGTCTTTTTCAATTTTCTGCCTTCATATTTGTATTATTCCGCTTTTTCCATTTCCTTTCTATTAATCCGCTTCTACTCCTCGCCCACATTAACCCATCTCTTTTTTTCCGGTTTATCTCTTTCTTTCTCTTTGCTGCTATCTATACTCTACATTTAATTTCCATGTTCTCTATTTTTTACATCCTACCCATAAGATATTCTTTTCCATTCTTCTTTTTACTCTTCTCCCTCTGTCTTGTTTTCTTTTCGTTAACCCATATTTTGCTTTGCTTCTCATCTTAGCTTGCCAGACTATTCTAGAAATATGTTTTCCTGGAATATGCTCTAATGAGCAGGTTTTAGGTGGTAGAAAGGTATTATAATGTGGTCCAGATCAGTTCACTAGTATTCTCGTTCGGCCCACAGGTGGAATTTACTCCAGGGTCCGCCCTACTTTTTCTGTATTTAAGCTCTGTGTACGTGAGAATTTTATAATACAGTATGCAAAACAGAACAATTTCATCCACTGTACTACATTAAAGTACATTTTCCCCTAAAGAGGGTGGGATATATTTGGAAATGATCCCTTACCTCCGGGACAGGAGATAACTCCCCAATCCCTGGAGACACGATCCGTTGAGATGCGACTCTGCCCCATTCTGACGAGGCTCTTTAGAACCCTGGTCATATGAAATGCAATCTAGAAGAGGAAATGAGGAGACCAGTGGGGAAAATGGGGTACGGTCCAAGTCCCTGCAGAAGTCCAGTATTTGAGTTTATAATTACCGTATTTTTCGGACTATAAGACGCCCCGGACCATAGGACGCACCTAGGTTTTAGAGGAAGAAAAAAACATTTAAGCAAGAAATGTGGTTAATTCTGTAGTAATGTCCCCAATCCTGGTATATATGGTCCCCTCATCTCCATTCTAGTATACATGTGCATGGCCCCTCCTTCTCACCCTGGTATATATGGTACCCTCATCGCCATCCTGGTATACATGACCCCTCATCGCCATCCTGCTATACATGGCCCCCTCATCCCCATCTCGGTATGCATGACCCCTTCATCCCTATCCCCGTATGCATGGCCCCGTCATCCCTATCCTGGTATGCATGGCTGCTGGAATACTCACTGCTCCCCACGCCCGGGACTATGAGCGTGTTGAGAAGTGAATATTTATTCTTTTAATAGTGGTCATGCAGCGCCCCAGGGTTCTGGTCGTTGCAGTAATGTCATTCTTCCACCAGGGGGAGTGATGTTACGTCTGAAGGCAATAAAGGAGATCTCTTTACCAGGTATCTAGAACCATACATCCCACTTCACACTCCAGCCCACCAGGGGGAGCTATGCTCCTATTTATTAGGGCACTCTTCACAATTAGGTAAAACTGGTGGTCTGGATAGGAAGTTAGGCAGAAGCTGACTGGGCTTCACCCAGTGAGCTGCTATCTGAGCTCGGGTAGTGGGTCCCTAACGGGTGGGATCCTGTCAGAGACCTAGACAGAAGGCCACGGAGCTGCGTCGGCCCGGAGTGCGGCAGCATCCTAAGAAAGACATGAGCAGTGAATTGTATTGTAGAGGGTGAGAAACAAAGTCATAGCAAAAGGAGAGGAAACCAGAAGGAGTTCTGCCCTGCAAAAGGCTGCCTCCTTTCTGAGGCACAGGATCCGGTAGCCGGAATACGGAGGGAGTAATCGTCTCCAAGCCTTGCTCCAGAGACCGGCAGGACAGTTAATTCCATATTAGCTGCTCGACCCATACCCAGGAGGCACGGTGGCAACTTGTGGGGGCCGGGGCGTGCTAGAGTCCCTGTAAAAAGCCTCAGACCACCAGTCATACGGGTTTGTCCTATCCATTCCATCTGGGGGACAGAGAAAGAGACATAACATCTAGAACCCCAACATCAGTTGTGAGGACCTTACCGAGACGCTCAGCAGGGAGGTACTACAACACCCAGGCGCTAGAGGAAGGCTACTGATTTCCACCTGGATAAGGGGACTCTGGATTTGCCTTCAGACCGGCCGGACTCTGCTTGCCCTGTGATCTGGTGCTCTGGACTGCGGACGCTGAAGCCTTCAGTAAAAAGGTAAAGAGACTGCAACCTTGTGTCCTCGTTATTCACTTGACCTCTCACCATCCACCATCTACACACTGGGAAGCCCTGGGGACATACTTCACCTGTGGGAAGGTATACCATTTAGCTGCCATAACATCACCCCAGCGGACCCCTAAAAGCAGCGTCGGTCACCCTGACCGAATACCACATGTGGCGTCATGAACATATCCCTTTAAAGACCTTTCCCCATTTACAACGGACGTCCCTAGGGCCACGGACCGGGTCAGCCACCGTGACATCCCCCTTGAGAACCGAAGGACCCGGTACCGAGTACCCCACTGCCCTACGGGGGCGCTCCAACCTCACATAATTGTCCAGCCACTGCAGGAGCTGGCGGTTGTAGTTATTGTGCCCTCTACTAAAGAGAAATTAATATTCACTGCTCCACACGCCCATAGTCCCTCCCACCTCCCGACCCCTACTTCAGTGCATAGAGGTGGGAAATTTTTTTTATTTTTAACAACGGTAATCGGGAACTACTTTTCAGGCACAGTGCAAAGCTCCGAAGAGAAGGAGGGCCAGATTTTACTGTTATGGTTTGCAGGTGCCACTGGAAGAGTTCATGAGGTGTCAGAACAGCAGAACCCCCATAATTGACCCCATTTTACAAACTACACCTCTCAATGAATTCCTCTAGATGCCCAGTGATCATATTGACAGCACAAGTGTGTTACAAAATTTTATACCATTAGGCAGTAAAAAAATAATAATTACATTTTTACCACCAAAATTTTGTTTTAGCCCCAGATTTTACATTTTCACACTGGGAAATGATTAAAAATGGCACCAAATTGTGTCACACAATTTCTGATGAATGTAGAAATACCCCATATGTGGCTGTACAGTATTACTTAGCCACATGGCAAGACTCGGGAGGGACGGAGCGCGATTTGACTCCTCGAGTCCAGCTTTTTCTAGAATAGTTTGTGGACTCCATATCCAGAGTCCTAGAAAAGTGCTAGAAAGGCAGAATTTCCCTTCAAGTGACTCAGTTTTGGAAACTATACTCCTGCCAAACATGTGGATGCTAAATGTGATTTCAGCACACTGTGGGGCTCAGAAGGCAGAGGGGCATTTGGATTTGGGAGCGCAGAATTTGCTGAAGAGGTCTTCAATATGTTGTGACTGGACACTGGACAGCCATGACAATGTAATCAAAAACAGTCACACGGTCCACAAAAGATCATGGATACGTGACTGGCCCTGTAGACTATCATAGGTACGAATGCTGTCTGTGAAAACCACGAATCGTGCTCATACGAGAACATCAGAAAGAGCCCTAACACTGACTATGCCCCTAATTAGTTAATAAGGTTCTCTTGGCTCCTAATATGTTTGTTTTAGCAAATCCATCTGTTCTTAGAACTTTGTGTGCCACTCTGCTATTCCTTCTAGAAATATGTGAATACACTGACAGCCGGGTGTTACTAGTCAGGGGCTACATAGACTGACACAGTCCAAACAGCGCTGACAGAGCCACATTGTATAGGGATACACCAGGTATCCAGGAGGAATAACAGAGGAACTGCACAACCCAGAGTTCTAAGGAAAGATGATCCAGCAATGTTATTTAATGGGAAATGTGAGAATATATAAATACATTACCGGTCCGCTCCTGACGATTGTCATATATGTAAATATACATTACAGGAGATCGCTGCAAATTTATTAAGGCGTTTGGTGCAGTCATCTCACCATTATGGTTATATCCTTCTGTTCCTTTAACCCCTTTACCTCTGAGGGTGGATTACACTTTAATGACCAGGCCCATTTTTACTAATCTGACCACTGTCACTTTATGAGGTTATAACTCTGGAACACTTCAACGGATCCCGGTGATTCTGAGTAGTGTTGAGCATTCCGATACCGCAAGTATCGGGTATCGGCCGATACTTGCGGGTATCGGAATTCCGATACCGAGATCCGATACTTTTGTGGTATCGGGTATCGGTATCGAAACAACATTAATGTAAAAATGTGTAAAAGAGAGAATTAAAATAAAAAATATTGCTATACTCACCTCTCCGACGCAGCCTGCACCTTACCGAGGGAAGCGGCAGCGTTCTTTGTTTAAAATTTGCGCTTTTCTTTCCTTTACGTGAAGTCCCGGCTTGTGATTGGTTGCGTCGCAGTCACATGGGCGACGCAACCAATCACAGCAAGCCGTGACGTAATTTCAGGTCCTTAAGGATTTTAAAATTACGTCCCGGCTTTGTGATTGGTTGCGTCGCAGTCACATGGGCGACGCTACCAATCACAAGCCGTGACGTCACGGGAGGCTGGACAAGCGCGCATTTTAAAATGCGCGCGTGTCCAGCCTCCCGTGACGTCACGGCTTGTGATTGGTTGCGTCGCCCATGTGACTGTCATGATCTCAATGGCAAGAGAACATAGCATAAGCATATATAGGAACTAGCTCTTGGAAGATGGGAACTGAGCTGACCATGAACTAAACCTAACGCACAACTAGCAGTGGCCGGGTAGCATGCCTACGTTGATTCTAGATGCCCAGCCCAGCCGGAGGACTAAATAAAGCTAGCAGAGGAAAATATTAGTCCTAGCTCACCTCTAGAGAAATACCCCGAAAGGAGACAGAGGCCTCCCACATGTATTGGCGGTGAGTTGAGATGAAATAACAAACGTAGTATGAAAATAGGTTTAGCAAATTTGAGGTCCACTTACTACATAGCAGAAGACAGAAAGGACACTTTCATGGTCAGCCGAAAACCCCATCAAAAAACACCATCCAGAAATTACTTTAAAACTCTGGCATTAACTCATAACACCAGAGTGGCAATTCCCGTTCACAAGAGCTTTCCAGACACAGTAACGAAACTACAGCTGTGAACTGGAACAAAATGCAAAAACAAACATGGACAAGAGTCCAACTTATCTAGTAGTTGTCTAGGAGCAGGAACAAGCACAGAGAGGCTTCTGATAACATTGTTGACCGGCAAGCAACTAACAGAGCAGCAAGGTTATATAGCGACTCCCACATCTTGATGGGAACAGGTGAACAGAGAAGATGAAGACACCAGTTCAATTCCACCAGTAGCCACCGGGGGAGCCCAGAATCCAAATTCACAACAGTACCCCCCCCTCAAGGAGGGGGCACCGAACCCTCACCAGAACCACCAGGGCGATCAGGATGGGCCCTATGAAAGGCACGAACCAGATCGGAGGCATGAACATCAGATGCATTCACCCAAGAATTATCCTCCTGGCCGTATCCCTTCCACTTGACCAGATACTGGAGTCTCCGTCTGGAAACACGAGAGTCCAAGATTTTCTCCACAACGTACTCCAACTCACCCTCAACCAACACCGGAGCAGGAGGCTCAACGGAAGGCACAACCGGTACCTCATACCTGCGCAATAATGACCGATGAAAAACGTTATGAATAGAAAAGGATGCAGGGAGGTCCAAACGGAAGGAAACAGGGTTAAGAATCTCCAATATCTTATACGGGCCGATAAACCGAGGCTTAAACTTAGGAGAAGAGACCCTCATAGGGACAAAACGAGAAGACAACCACACCAAATCCCCAACAGAAAGCCGAGGACCAACACGACGGTGGCGGTTGGCAAAAAGCTGAGTCTTCTCCTGGGACAACCTCAAATTGTCCACCACCTGCCCCCAGATCTGATGCAATCTCTCCACCAGAGCATCCACTCCAGGACAATCCGAAGATTCCACCTGACCAGAGGAAAATCGAGGATGAAACCCCGAATTACAGAAAAACGGGGACACCAAAGTGGCAGAGCTGGCCCGATTATTGAGAGCGAACTCCGCCAATGGCAAAAAAGCAACCCAATCATCCTGGTCAGCAGACACAAAACACCTCAGATATGTCTCCAGGGTCTGATTAATCCGCTCGGTCTGGCCATTCGTCTGAGGATGGAAAGCGGACGAAAAAGATAAATCTATGCCCATCCTAGCACAGAATGCCCGCCAAAATCTAGACACGAATTGGGTCCCTCTGTCAGAAACGATATTCTCAGGAATACCATGCAAACGAACAACATTTTGAAAAAACAGAGGAACCAACTCGGAAGAAGAAGGTAACTTGGGCAGAGGAACCAAATGGACCATCTTAGAAAAACGGTCACACACCACCCAGATGACAGACATCTTCTGAGAAACAGGCAGATCTGAAATAAAATCCATCGAGATGTGCGTCCAAGGCCTCTTAGGAATAGGCAAGGGCAACAATAATCCACTAGCCCGAGAACAACAAGGCTTGGCCCGAGCACAAACGTCACAAGACTGCACAAAGCCTCGCACATCTCGTGACAGGGAAGGCCACCAGAAGGACCTTGCCACCAAATCCCTGGTACCAAAAATGCCAGGATGACCTGCCAACGCAGAAGAATGAACCTCAGAGATGACTCTACTGGTCCAATCATCAGGAACAAACAGTTTATCAGGTGGGCAACGATCAGGTCTCTCCGCCTGAAACTCCTGCAAGGCCCGCCGCAGGTCTGGAGAAACGGCTGACAATACCACTCCATCCTTAAGGATACCTGTGGGCTCAGAGTTACCAGGCGAGTCAGGCTCAAAACTCCTAGAAAGGGCATCCGCCTTAACATTCTTAGAACCCGGTAGGTATGACACCACAAAATTAAACCGAGAGAAAAATAATGACCAGCGCGCCTGTCTAGGATTCAGGCGCCTGGCGGTCTCAAGATAAATCAAATTTTTGTGGTCAGTCAATACCACCACCTGATGTCTGGCCCCCTCGAGCCAATGGCGCCACTCCTCAAAAGCCCACTTCATGGCCAAAAGCTCCCGATTCCCAACATCATAATTCCGCTCAGCGGGCGAAAATTTACGGGAAAAGAAGGCACAAGGCCTCATCACGGAGCAGTCAGAACTTTTCTGCGACAACACTGCCCCAGCTCCGATCTCAGAAGCGTCGACCTCAACCTGAAAAGGTAGAGCAACATCAGGCTGACGCAACACAGGGGCAGAGGAAAAACGGCGCTTAAGCTCCCGAAAGGCCTCCACAGCATCAGGGGACCAATCAGCAACATCAGCACCCTTCTTAGTCAAATCGGTCAATGGCTTAGCAATATCCGAAAAACCAGCAATAAATCGACGATAAAAGTTAGCAAAGCCCAAAAATTTCTGAAGACTCTTAAGAGAAGAGGGCTGCGTCCAATCACAAATAGCTTGAACCTTGACAGGATCCATTTCAATGGAAGAGGGGGAAAAAATATATCCCAAAAAGGAAATCCTCTGTACCCCAAAAACACACTTAGAACCCTTCACACACAAAGAATTAGACCGCAAAACCTGAAAAACCCTCCTGACTTGCTGGACATGAGAGTCCCAGTCATCCGAAAAAATCAGAATATCATCCAGATACACAATCATAAATTTATCCAAATAATCGCGAAAAATATCATGCATAAAGGACTGGAAAACTGACGGAGCATTAGAAAGACCAAAAGGCATCACTAAATACTCAAAGTGGCCCTCGGGCGTATTAAATGCGGTTTTCCACTCATCCCCCTGCCTGATTCGCACCAAATTATACGCCCCACGAAGGTCAATCTTAGAGAACCACTTGGCCCCCTTTATGCGAGCAAACAAATCAGTCAGCAACGGCAATGGGTATTGATATTTAACAGTGATTTTATTCAAAAGCCGATAATCAATACATGGTCTCAAAGAGCCGTCTTTTTTTGACACAAAGAAAAAACCGGCTCCTAAGGGAGATGACGATGGACGAATATGTCCCTTTTCCAAGGACTCCTTTATATATTCTCGCATAGCAGCATGTTCAGGCACAGACAGATTAAATAAACGACCCTTTGGGTATTTACTACCCGGGATTAAATCTATGGCACAATCGCACTCTCGGTGCGGAGGTAACGAACCAAGCTTGGATTCTTCAAAGACGTCACGATAGTCAGACAGGAACTCAGGAATTTCAGAGGGAATGGATGATGAAATGGAAACCACAGGTACATCCCCATGAGCCCCCTTACATCCCCAGCTCAACACAGACATAGCTCTCCAGTCGAGGACTGGGTTGTGAGATTGCAGCCAAGGCAATCCTAGCACCAAATCATCATGTAGATTATACAGCACCAGAAAGCGAATAATCTCCTGGTGATCCGGATTAATACGCATAGTTACTTGTGTCCAGTATTGTGGTTTATTATTAGCCAATGGGGTGGAGTCAATCCCCTTCAGAGGAATAGAAGTCTCCAAAGGCTCTAAATCATACCCACAGCGTTTGGCAAAGGACCAATCCATAAGACTCAAAGCGGCGCCAGAGTCGACATAGGCGTCCGTGGTAATAGATGACAAAGAGCAAATCAGGGTCACAGATAGAATAAATTTAGACGGTAAGGTGCAAATGGAAACAGATTTACCAAGCTTTTTAGTGCGCTTAGAGCATGCTGATATAACATGAGTAGAATCACCACAATAGAAACACAACCCATTTTTCCGTCTAAAATTCTGCCGCTCGCTTCGGGACAGAATTCTATCACACTGCATACTCTCTGGCGACTTCTCAGTGGACATCGCCAGATGGTGCACTGGTTTGCGCTCCCGCAAACGCCTATCGATCTGAATAGCCATTGTCATGGACTCATTCAGACCCGCAGGCACAGGGAACCCCACCATAACATCCTTAATGGCATCAGAGAGACCCTCTCTGAAAGTCGCCGCCAGGGCGCACTCATTCCACTGAGTAAGCACAGACCATTTACGGAATCTTTGGCAGTAAATTTCCGCTTCATCTTGCCCCTGAGATAGGGACATCAAAGTTTTTTCTGCCTGAAGCTCCAAATGAGGTTCGTCATAAAGCAACCCCAAGGCCAGAAAAAACGCATCCACATTGAGCAACGCAGGATCCCCTGGTGTCAATGAAAAAGCCCAGTCTTGAGGGTGGCCCCGGAGCAAGGAAATCACAATCCTGACCTGCTGTGCAGGGTCTCCGGCAGAGCGAGATTTCAGAGACAAAAATAATTTGCAATTATTTCGAAAATTCTGAAACCCGGATCTATTCCCCGAGAAAAATTCCGGCAAAGGAATTCTCGGCTCAGATACAGGTGCATGACAAACAAAATCTTGCAAATTTTGTACCTTCGTGGCGAGATTATTCAAACCTGCAGTTATACTCTGAAGATCCATTACAAACAGGTGGACACAGAGCCATTCAAGGGTTAAGAGGAGGTAAGAAGCAGCTAGACAGCAATTAAGGGCTAGGCAGCCAAACTCTTGAGGGGAAAAAAAAAAAATTTCCCTTCAACACTTCTTTTTCTCCTGCTTCAGCCCAAACAATTAACACTTTGCGGGCCGGTCAAACTGTCATGATCTCAATGGCAAGAGAACATAGCATAAGCATATATAGGAACTAGCTCTTGGAAGATGGGAACTGAGCTGACCATGAACTAAACCTAACGCACAACTAGCAGTGGCCGGGTAGCATGCCTACGTTGATTCTAGATGCCCAGCCCAGCCGGAGGACTAAATAAAGCTAGCAGAGGAAAATATTAGTCCTAGCTCACCTCTAGAGAAATACCCCGAAAGGAGACAGAGGCCTCCCACATGTATTGGCGGTGAGTTGAGATGAAATAACAAACGTAGTATGAAAATAGGTTTAGCAAATTTGAGGTCCACTTACTACATAGCAGAAGACAGAAAGGACACTTTCATGGTCAGCCGAAAACCCCATCAAAAAACACCATCCAGAAATTACTTTAAAACTCTGGCATTAACTCATAACACCAGAGTGGCAATTCCCGTTCACAAGAGCTTTCCAGACACAGTAACGAAACTACAGCTGTGAACTGGAACAAAATGCAAAAACAAACATGGACAAGAGTCCAACTTATCTAGTAGTTGTCTAGGAGCAGGAACAAGCACAGAGAGGCTTCTGATAACATTGTTGACCGGCAAGCAACTAACAGAGCAGCAAGGTTATATAGCGACTCCCACATCTTGATGGGAACAGGTGAACAGAGAAGATGAAGACACCAGTTCAATTCCACCAGTAGCCACCGGGGGAGCCCAGAATCCAAATTCACAACATGTGACTGCGACGCAACCAATCACAAAGCCGGGACGTAATTTTAAAATCCTTAAGGACCTGAAATTACATCACGGCTTGCTGTGATTGGTTGCGTCGCCCATGTGACTGCGACGCAACCAATCACAAAGCCGGGACTTCACGTAAGGAAAGAAAAGCGCGAATTTTAAGCAAACAACGCTGCCGGTTCCCTCGGAGAGGTGAGTATAGCAATATTTTTTATTTTAATTCTTTCTTTTACACATTAATATGGTTCCCAGGGCCTGAAGGAGAGTTTCCTCTCCTTCAGACCCTGGGAACCATCAGGAATACCGTCCGATACTTGAGTCCCATTGACTTGTATTGGTATCGGGTATCGGTATCGGATTGGATCCGATACTTTGCCGGTATCGGCCGATACTTTCCGATACCGATACTTTCAAGTATCGGACGGTATCGCTCAACACTAATTCTGAGACTTTTTTTCATGACATATTGTACTTCATGTTAGTGGTAAAATGTCTTCGATATGACTTGTGTTTACTTGTGAACAAAACAGAAATTTGACGAAAATTTCACAATTTTCAATCTTTGAATTTTCATGTCCTTAAATCACAGAGATATGCCACACAAAATAGTTAATAAATACCGTAACATTTCTCACATGTCTACTTTACGTCAGCACAATTTTGGAACCAACATTTTTTTTGTTAGGAAGTTATAAGCGTTAAAAGTTGACTATCGATTTCTCACTTTTCCAACAAAATTTACAAAACCATTTTTTTTAGGGACCACATCACATTTGAAGTCATTTTGAGGGGTCTATATGACAGAAAATACCCAAAAGTGACACCATTCTAAACACTAACCCCCTCAAAGTGCTCAAAACCACATTCAAGAAGTTTATTAAGCATTCAGTTGCTTCATAGGAGTTTTAGGAACGCGGAAACAAAAAATGAACATTTAACTTTCTTTCACAAAAATTTTTACTTCAGATGCAAAATGTTTTATTTTGACAAGGGTAACAGAAAAAAATGGACCCCAAAATTTGTTGTGTAATTTTTCCTGAGCATGCCGATATCCAATATGAGGGAGAAACCACTGTTTGAGCGCACGGCAGAGCTCGGAAGGGAAGGAGCATCATTTGACTTTTTGAATGCAAAATTTGATGGAACAATTGGCAGACGCCATGTCGCATTTGGAGAGCCCCTGATGTGCCTGAACAGTGAAAATCCAACACAAGTGACACCATTTTGGAAACTAGACCCATCAGGAAATTGAACTAGATGTGTGGTGAGCACATTGATCCCCAAAGTGCTTCAAAGAAGTTTATAACGTTGAGCCATGATAAAAAAAACACATATATGTTTTTAGCCCCAAATGTTGCATTTTCATAAGGGTAACAGGAGAAATTGCACCATACAATTTGTAGTGCAATTTCTTTTCAGTACGCAAATACCCTATATGAGGGAGAAAACTACTGTTTGAGCGCATGGTATGGCACAGAAGGCAAGGAGCGTCATTTGACTTTTTGAATGTAAAGTTTTATGGAATCATTAGTGGATGTCATGTCCCATTTGGAAAGCCCCTGATGTACCTCAACAGTGGAAACCCCCCACAAGTGACCCCATTTTGGAAACTAGACCCCTCAAGGAATGTATTTAGATGTGTGGTGAGCACCTTGAACTCCCAGGTGCTTCACAGAAGATTATACTGTTGAGCTGTGAAAATAGTAAAATCTCATTTTCCCCACAAAAATGTTATTTTAGCCCCAAATTTTGCATTTTCGTTAGGGTAACAGGAGAAATTGCAACATACAAGTACAATACAGTATAGTGCAGTGCAAAGCTCAGAAGGGAAGAGGCGCCATATTGGAGTTCAGATTTTGCTGGAATGGTTTGAGGGTGCCATGTCACATTGGCAGAGCCCCTGAGGTGCCAGAACAACAGAAACCCCCTATATGTGACCTCATTTTACAAATTACACTTCCCAATGAATTAATCTAGGAGTACAGTGATCATATTGACACCACATGTGCCTTACAGAATTTTATACCATTGAGCGGTGAAGAAAGAATAAATTATATTTTTACCACTAAAATGTTGTTTTAGCACCAAGTTTTAATTTTTCTAAGGGCTAATAGGATTTTTTGAGGTTCATTTTTTCCTGAGTGCGTCAGTCCCCTCATGTAATCAGGAAATATTTTTCAGGCACAGTGCAAAGCTCAGAAGGCAAGGCGCACCAGATTTTACTATTGTGGTTTGCAGGTGCTATGACCCACTAGGAGAGGCAAGCCCATTAGGTATTCCCGATAAGTGACCCCATTTTACAATCTACACCTCTCAATGAATTCATCTAGGGGTGCAGTGATCATATTGACACCACGAGTGTGTCACAGAATTTTATACCATTGGTCAGTGAAGAAAAAATAACTACATTTTTTACCACCAAAATTTTATTTTACCCCCAGATTTTACATTTTCACACAAGAGGTGGGTAAAAATGGTACCATAATTTGTTCCACAATTTCTACTGAACGTGGCAATAGTTTGCGGACTTCCTATATGGAGCCCCTAATTGCTAGAAGAGCAGAATCCTCCCTCAAGTGACCCCATTTTGGAAATTATACCCCTTTGGGAAATTATCTACAGGTGTAGTGACTATTTTAATTTCATGTGTATTTTTCAGAAACAAGCAGCAATGAATGTTGCCGAGTGAAAATAGCAAACTACCATTGTAGTAACCATTGCGCTATAGTGACCAGTATGTTGCAGTCACCAGTACGTTATGCCCAGCCCGTGCGTCTGGAGACACGCACCTGTAAGTTAGCCACTCTCTCATTGCATCAGAAGTGCCAAACATGTGGACGCTATATTTGGTTTAAGTACGCTGTGGGGCTCAGAATGGAGGGGTGCATTTTTTGGATTTGGGAGCGGAGAATTTGCTGAATTTCATTTGGAGGGTGAGGAGCCATTTCACTTTTCCAAACCTTTGTACTACCAGTAATGTGGAAGCCCCCTATATTTCCGTTAACAGATGACAGAGCTGAGTGGGGACTTGCTTTTTTTGTGGATTGAGTTGAAACTTTTATTGGGAGCATTTTACATAATGTTTGTGTTCACATTTATCCGGTGCTCTAAACTGAGCACTTACTTTGGGGTTTTCATCTAAATCTCCGAGTGACCTGATTCAGTTGAAACCCCTGAGGGATCCATTCACTATAATGAGGCAGCAGAGTTACTGTGGACTCTGTCTGACCTCTGTGCAACGGTGTCCTTCTTTTCAGAAGTGCACAAAACTGTGGCCGATGGCACTTTTATGCAATCCTAAAAAGACGGGCACTGTCGAATCACGGGTCAGACACGGCGTCCACAGTGCCTCCAACTGCCTCATTTTAGGGAATCTTCCATTGAGGGTTCTGTCTGAATCACGTATTTCAGAGATTTACACGGAAACCCCGAAGTAAGCGCTCAACACAGAGCGCAGGATAAATGTGCGCCGAGCCCTACTGCGATCTTTGGGAGGCAGAATGAAAAACTCATCAGCAGGTGAAGAATTGGATTGATTTATTTTTTATGCCATTCCTCGTGTGGTATAAGTGATTAGGTGTCTTTATTCTTCAGGTCGGTGTGATTACAGCAATGCAACATTTATATCGGATTTTTATGTTTGGCTGCTGTCACACACTAAAATATGTTTTTTAATGGCATCACCATATTTTGAGAGCTATAATTTTTCATACCATTTTCAGACAAATTATATTTTTTGATCGTTTTCTGTTCTGATTTTTGGGAGGCAGAGTGAACAAAAAACAGCAATTCAGGATTTTTTTTTGTGGGGGGGTTTATGTAATTCCGCGTGTTGTAAAATTGATAAGGCAGTTTCATTCTTCAGGTCAGTACTATTACCACAATACCTCATTTATATCTTTTTTGTGTGTGTTTTGTGTTGTGAATTCCGTTCTGAAGCTCCCTCCTGTGGTTGCTAATGGTATTTTTGTGAGTTCTGCCCTTGGGCTCCCTCTGGTGGTTTCGAGTGGAACTGCTGCTCCTTTAGGTAGCTGTGGCAGCTGCCTTCACTAATCGCCTTGCCTGGATTTGTTATTTAAACCTGCTCTGGGCTTTAGTTCATGCCAGCTGTCAATGTTCTTGGTTGGATTTGGTTCTCTCCTTGGATTTCTCATATGGCCTGTCCTTGTCAGCAAAAGATAAGTTTTTGCTAGCTTTTGTTTGTCCATTTTCCTGGACTCTATTGCTCTGCAAATATGTCTCTTTTTGTCCAGCTTGTCACTATGTCATATTCAGGCTAGCTGGAAGCTCTGGGCAGCAGATTTGCCCCTCCACACCGTGAGTCGGTGTGGAGTTCATTTTTGTAAACTCTGCGTGGATTTTGTAGTTTTTAATACTGACCGCACAGTATCCTTTTCTCTCTGTCTATCAAGTTTAGTATTGGCCTCCTTTGCTGAAATCTGATTTCATTTCTGTGTACGTCATTTCCCTCTTCACTCACAGTCAATATTTGTGGGGGGCTGTCTTTCCTTTTGGGGTTTTCTCTGAGGCAAGATAGCTTTCTATTTCCTTCTTTAGGGGTAGTTAGTTCTTAGGCTATGAAGAGGTGTCTAGGGAGAGTCAGGAACATCCCACGGCTATTACTAGTGTTGTTGTTAGGATTAGGGACTGCGGTCAGTAGAGATACCACCTTCTCAGAGCTCGTCCCATGTTGCGTTTTAGCCACCAGGTCATATCAGTGTGGCCTCTTAACCACCAGGTCATAACAGTTTTGGCACTTTTACACAATAAAAACAATTTTATAGAAAAAATAATTATTTTTGCATCGCTTTATTCTGAGAGCTATAACATTTTTCTTTTTCCCGCTGATGCAGCTGCATGATGGCTTGTTTTTTGCGGGACAGGATGACTTTTGATACCAGTGATACCATGTTTATTTATATCCTTCTTTTTGATCGCATTTTATTCCACTTTTTGTTCAGCAGTATGATGATAAAACATTGTGTTTTGCCTTGTTTTTTTAATTTTTTTATGGTGTTCATTAAAGGCTTAACTAGTGGGACAATTTTATAGGTCAGGTCGTTCCAGTTGCGGCGATATCAAATATGTGTACTTTTTTTTTATTTTTTTAATTCAAATATTTATCTTTAGATTTTTTATTATTTGTTTTTACATTTTTTATATATTTTAACAATTATTTAAAAAAAAGTTTTTTACTTTTTTTTCTTTTTTACTTTGTCCCACTATGGGACTATCATTTTTTGCAGGCTGATCGCTTGTATAGCATGGGGATGCATCAGCGCTGCACTGAGAGATAAAGTTGCTGATCATGCACGAGATCTCTCAGGACGAGATCTGAATCTGAGCATGCGCCGGCCCAAGCGGCCATTTTCCCGGAGGCCACCGCATTGCAGCAATGGAGCTGCCGGTGCCTCCAGGCTTTGAGGAAATGCCGGCGGAGACCCGACGCTGCACGGAGATCCGCTGCCGCCCCACAACACAGAGCCCCGACGCTGCATGAAGATCCGTTGCCCCACAGCACAGAGCACCCACGCAGCACAGAGGTAATAGGGGGATACTCCATTCACACTTTCCTGTGAGACTCCCCCTATCTTCGTCATCGGGACCACTCCCCACCCACCATATGCACATTGGTCTGCACCCGGCGTATAAGACGATCCCCGACTTTTTAAGAAGATTTTCAGGGGTTAAAAGGTCGTCTTATACACCGGAAAATACGGTAGTACCAAGAATTGTCAATGATTTAAACCATACCAAACCAATCCACGAAGACAGCTGGGCAATTTTCCCCAAACGCCATGGCTCAGAGCGGCATGACCCCCCAAAACACTGCAGCCATTGCTCAATTATAGACTGAAGATCTAGATTGAAAATGTATAAACCGATATCGGAAAGGTGAACTAAATCATTCTTGCAAATACCAGGAGTAAAACCCTCCAAGTCCATATACCTAATAGAAAAAACATTTAACAAAACCAAAAAGTGTTTCATCGCTGTGTTGACTCTCCTTCTAATCCTGTCAAGAAAGATCAAATTCGGAGTTGACCAGAGTAACCTAGGGACGATCTCGGAAAAAAACAAAAGAAGTGCAACCAGATTTAAGCTTTAAACAGGAGAGGTCATTTCACATTGCAGCTACTAGATCTAACGTTTTGCTTTTTCCAAGACTGTTACCGCCCAGATGAATTATAATTAAATCCGGAAAAGGAAACTTAAAACATAGTTGAACCAATTTGTTAAACACATCATTCCATCGCATTCCCCTGACGCTGTGCCAAAAGACTTGCCGGTGAGAAGAGCTAAAGGAAAGATTCTCGGTGTAAGATCTCTGGCTAGCTCTCTTCCGAGTCCAGAATATAAAAGAATGTCCGACAATCCAAACTATTAAAGGATCTGCAAAGGGAATGCTAGAATTTAATAATCAAAAAGATCAGGGTGAATATATAACTTAAATCTCCTAGATTCCCATCTGCCCAACTTCATATTCTTTTCATCTTGAAGGCCAAATATGGCAGCTTCAGTTGCTGCGCCGAGCCTAAAAGAGTTGGAAGTGATTTTTAAATTACCTTTACCTAGTTTAGCCAAACATTTCTTAAGAACTGAATTAAATTGATTTATGGTGGCCGGTTCACCTTTAGAACGAATAAAAAATGGGCCAGCACCTTTGGGTCTTCTGGAAAGTCATCTATTCGCATTAGCTACTGGAAAGATAGAAATATCGGAAATCGAGTTTAAAAGAATGCTAGCTCCCCTACCTAACTGATCATTCTTAGATATTCTTACGAGCAAGATCATATAAGAATCCTTGAGTAAAACATCTGAGACCATCAAACTTAATGGCTCACACTTTTTTGATTATACAATTTCACCAACTCGCAGCGCTGCAAAAAATGCTAAGCAAAAGGCTGAACTAAACAAGCATGCCTCAGCGTGGTTAATGCTAACTGAATTTAAAGCTTGAAACAAGTCTTCAAGCAACTCGAACGATATCGGGCATCTAGTGTCCACCTTAAAGGAGCTTCTCCTAAAACCCTTTAAGATTTGCTTTACAGGGAATAAGTGTGATAAAGGGGTTTTACATGCCAATTTTAAAAAGAAAGACTCCAGTGAGAGATTTAGCTACAGCCGAATATGACTGTCCTTTATTAAAAACTCCGCAAAGTTAAGAGCCAGTACCGGAGAGGATTCTACATAGTTAAAATTATTGCTAATACAAAAATCAACCCACTGCTAAACCCTGAATCATGTCCCAAACATGAGGGGGCAAGGTGTCGGTTCTCTGTCAGCTTCCGGGGCCAAATGACGGAATAGTGACCACTGGCGGTGACAAATGGAATCAGAAATTAACATTTTTTTTCTCTGGCAGAGTCTAGCTTTCAACCAAATATTAAACTTTAAGCAATATAATACTAAATATCTAAGGACCCTAGCTGCTAAAATATTCTTAGAAGACAGTATTAACTCAAAAACTATGCTTTGTTTTTTTGGTAAAATCAAAATTCTTTTATCCTTTAATAAAGGACCCCCCCAAAAAATTAATAAAACGAGTGAAAAAAGGTGCAAAACCGTTTCATTTCTTGACACTTTCTGTGAAACCCACGAATCAGGCCACTGTGGCCCCGACCAATGAGAAAAGCAAAAAATCCCATAACCGACAGAAATATCTGAGTGAGAACAAACGAAAGAACACTGCCAGCAAGATATAACCATTAAAGTTAGAGAGAAAATCAAGCCATATTTTAACATGCTCCTTAATATCAGAGCCAATATGAACTTGAGAGCCAGGAGACCGAAGGCCTTTTGTGGCGTCGTAAAGGCACCTAGAAAAAATCCTTCCCATTGGGATAACTCAATAAACCAAGTAGGGATTGAAGTTCTTTTAAAGTGACTTTATCCCTGACAAGGATGCTAAAAAGAGCATCCCGTAATTTAGAGATCTTATCCATTGGCAATCTACACTCCATCCTCAAAGAATTTAATGTTATACCAAGAAATTCAAGGGAATGAACGGGTTGAACCGTCTTATCGGGACACCAAACTCATTACAAACATGATCAATCTTATTAAGGAGATCTTGGCAAACGCTAGAGTCTGGGGACCCAACAAATAAAAAATCATCCAAATAGTGGAGAACACCGCCTTCTTTAACATCAGATTGAATAACCCATTGCAAAAAAGCAGAGAATGTTTCAAAATAAAAACAAGGCATTTGTGAAAGAAAAACGTATTTTTAAAACAAAAACCTAGTGATTTAGTGAATTAAAACCCAACGGGTTAACTGGGAGAAGACGAAAAACAGATTGAATGTCCGATTTAGACAACAATGCACACTTACCAAACCTCTTAAGGAAATCTACTGCAGAATCAAATGAGGCATAGTGAACTGAACATAAAGACTTATTCCCTTCGTCATTCAGTGAAGACTCATGGGGATATGACAAATGGTGAATAAGCCTAAAGGAACCCGGCTCTTTTTTAGGGACTAAACCTAGCGGAGAAACCCGAAAATCAGAAAAAGTGGGGTGATTAAAAGGACCGGCGACCCGTCCTAATTGCAACTCCTTCTCGATTTTAGCTCTAGCTATTTCAGGGAACACCGCTAATGAACTGAGATTTTTTACCAGCATGCAGCCCAAACCTTTTAAAGGGGGAATAAAAAACCCTGAAGAAAAGCCTCGGCACAATAGGTCTCTACTCTCCAGATCTGGGTAGTTGCTTAGCCATTGAAGCATTTTTTCCAAAATCCCCGGGGTCTGTGTTTGTAAGAAAAATGTCTTTGTTGAATCCCTGTTGGGAGTTCATGGAAAGTTTTTTTTATAACATTTGTATAAAGGATGAGCCCCCAGCACAGAAAGTACACTCATGGCAAAACCTACAATTGTGAAGCCACTTACAGGATGACTCATTGAAAACAAAACAAATGCTGTTCTTTGCTGTTGAAGGAGGAGGCTGTTTCACAAATGAGTGTCTCTGCAGGAGCATCATATTTATCCAAAGGCCGATGTCCTTAACACCCCATGAAACGTTAGAATGTACTGCCATTTTCTGTCTGAAAGCTTCATCGTAACTAAGTCAGGCCATGCCGCCAAAGTTATGGTAAGCTTCCAGAATAATGTCAATGTGCTGAAAAAGACCACTACATAATTTTGGAAATTTCTCACCAAGAACAGCAGAATAAATTGTAAATGTCTGGAGCCAATTGTTAAAAGATCTCGTTCCAGGCTTTCTGTCATCAATGGAAAACATAATCTTTTTTGTCAGATTTATTATGCTGTTCCCTTTGAGAAGGCAGAATTGAAATCAAATCCACATAACCCCTAGACCAAATATGCTTCTTTTATGGAGTCACTCAAATGAAACCCCAACGCGGCAAAGTTCACAAATGAGAGCCTCCTTTAAAAGAGATTGGGGTACACCATGAGGAATGGGGTTAACATCTGACTGATGCTGATAAGCCATAGGAGAAACAGCTGATGCCGATTCACCCAGGGTCTCAGCTAAAAGAGAGCTAACCAAAGATTTAAGATCTGAATGAGACACAGACAAGGGCACACAGAAAGTATCACCCCTTCTGGATTGGGATAGGTCCTGATCTTCAAAGAAGCTCCCGCTCGAGCCCAGCATGGGAGGCGAGCGGAGCGGATCCGGAGCTTGCACCGCTGATGGCTCATGGTCTTCGGGATCCGAGGTCGCTGCTGCCCAGGAAAAGGTGGGGCCTTGTCCAAGGCGGAGGATCGCGGCTCCAGCTGTTGCAACCACCCCCAGATGAAGCGAACGAGGCAGACTGGGCCGCTGCAGTGCTTTATGGCTGCGGCGGCTAGATGCATCACCGGCGGCTGCCGATGATGAGGGTGGCGCCTGCTAATGACATGGCCGAAAGTCTTGCGCTCGGCTGCGAGACTTCTGGTTAGGGGGGTGAGACGTCTTCACGCGCACATCCCGAGCGCAGCTGCTGGATCCTGCAGGCTCACCAGGCGGTGAGTATGAAACTCTTGGACGCCATGACCTCTGGGCACTCTTGGTCCTCTGCAATACTTGTGCTGCATCATCCGCCAGCCGGCTAGGAGATGTAGGGATAGGAACTGGAGTGAAGACTTCGCCCGCTGCTGGGGCGGGTTTTAAAGCTAGGCAGCTCTGCTGTTGTGAATTCTGCTCTTGGGTTCCCTCCGGTGGTTGTTATTGGTAGTGCAGTGGTCTCTGGATTATAGGCCGGGCAGGTGTTTCTGCTTATTGCAGCTCTATTAGGTATTTAGGTTTGTAGGATCCATCAATCCCTGCCAGTTGTCCATTGTATCTTGGAGGGATTGCATCTCTGTCTGGCTCCACTTGCCCTGCTGTCATTTCAGCTAAGATAAGTGTCTTGTTTTGGTTCTCTGTAGCACGCATGCAGTGTGCTTTTATGTGCAGTGCAATCTATTGTGTTTTTGTCCAGCTTAGACTTTGTTTGGATTTTTCTGTCATGCTGGTTTCTCTGGAGATGCAGATATACATCCTATGTCTTTAGTCAGATGTAGTATATAGTATATTCTGCTGTGGATTTTTCTAGTGTTTTAATACTGACCGCTTAGAACTCTGTCCTATCCTTTTCTATTTAGCTAGAAGTGCCTCTTTTGATAAACTCTTGTCTTTTCTGCCTGTGACGGGGTGTACGGCAGAGCAAGAAGGGACAACAGGCCAAGGGATGATTCCACAGATTTATTATCAAGAACGCTGGAACAACACATGCAGGTAGATCTACAGAGTCCACAATTAGTCCAACGGAACAGGTTCGGGGGCACCTCCCGATAATCCTTGTGCCAGCTAACAAAACAATAGTCCACACGAGTCCAAGTGATCACAAAACAATCCCACGAACGACGAGATATGTCCTCAGCTCAAGTCTCACCCCGTTCGCTTCCGCAGTCACAGATGGACATGGGGTCTTGCCTCAGCTAAGAATCCCCATTCCTTCTCCTTTAAAAGTCAACTCACATCTGATCTCAAAAATAAGAATGGATTGTCTGAGCTCCTGGGATCCGCCCATGAAGGGGGTAGGGGTCACACCTTCTATCAATGGTTGGGTCCATCAGAAGATTCTATTCTGGTCGGCTCCGCTTAGTCTATGTAGTATGTACATTTGACTAGCCACCTGCTGTGAGGAAGAATGGCTATTCCACTAGAGGTGTTGACAAAGCTTAATTACATTATAGCTTAGGGCTGCAAGTATTGGGGGAAGGAGACATTGTTACAGGTGAACTCCCAGCACAAGAAAGTACATAAATTACAGCTTATAGAAACCAGAGAACAGTTACATACATCAAATGGCATATTACTCAAATACAGGACCGGGCAAAAGTACATACCATGACAATCCCTTCCCCTCCCAATTTGTGTACGTACTAGGGACCTCTACAGGTCGCTGGTTAAGTACACACAGGCAGAGCGTAACTTACATGTGGCTTCATGCAGCCACGAATTGGCATCGTAGCTCTCCCACATCATTGCCCAAGAGAACATCTGCAGGCAGACCACCCATCACCCCAACCACACATCGCCTGACCCCAAAACCAAAGTTCAGATCCACAGTGGCTGTGGGAATAGTCCTCCATTGCCCACCAGCCAGTTTAATGACAATCCCAGGTCCTCTATGGATTGCCTCAGGCCGAACCACTCGGGGATCAGCCACTGTGAGGAAAGCCCCTGAGTCACAAAATCCAATAAGTCTCTCCATCCAGCACGACCTCCTGCAAGTGCTTACCTCGATGAGCAGAAGTCGTCATAGCTGCAGGTCGCACACCATAAACTCCTAGTGGTGCAACATGGGTGGGTGAGGCACTAGGCCAATCCTCACGTAGTGGTGACACATCTTCCTCCATGGCACTTGGCTGTACATAATTAATAATATGACTGGGTACAGGATCAATCCTCATTTGAACAGCTGGGCAGGAGGCTTGCAGATGTCCCGGCTGCCCACATCGATAGCATCTGTGCTGGGTCTCACTCCATCCAAGGCGTCCTCTTGGGCGAGGGGTAAGGGAACCTGGAGGCCGGCTCCCACCTGAAGGTGCTGTAGGGGTTTGAGGACGACTCCTCCATGGGCTGGCTGGGCATGAGGCCTGCAGATGCCCCGGATGCCCACAACCATAACACCTGCGCTCTGCTACTTCCTCTCCTCGTCGTATTCCAGAAAATGCAGTAGAAACAACTGGAGGCACATTTACACGGGTATCAGCATGAGGTGGTGGCTTAGAGGAACAGGGAACAATGGGGACAGAAGAACTGGGGGCCACCGATGTTGTGGAGCTGGTAGGCCTCTCTCCATCCTCCAACAGAACCCTCCACTGAGGCTTGATGGTGAGAGCCTCATCAGCGAGAGATGCAGCTTCTTCCACTGTCGCTGGTCTCCTCTCACGCACCCATTCCCGGATCTCAGCAGGGCACTTGAAGTAAAACTGCTCTTTTAGGATAACCTGGAGGAAGGTCTCCCAGGTTAAGGCCTCCTCTGCCTCCAGCCAGCGATGACATATTTGTTTGAGTCTATGAGCATATATCTTAAAAGACACTTCCCCATCACAAGCTAAAGTACGGAACTGAGTCCTGTAAGTGTCTGGCGTCACAGCATAATGTTCTAGAATAGTCTGTTTAATCTCCGCATACTCGCGGTTCCCCCGAGGGTCCATAGCTCTATAGGCTTCGGCAGCTCCACCCTCTAAGAGCCCCACAAGATGTCGGACTCGCTCCCTGTCCGGGACTTCCATTAATCGACACTGATGCTCAAAGTCCTGGAAGAAGCCTTCAATGTCGCCTGCAGCCTCATTAAACGGCTTGAAGTCTTTGCGGGACACTCTGGGGAGTTCCCTCATGGTGGGTGCTGGGGTTACAGTCTGTCTGGAGCTTCTAGCTGTTTCCAAAGCGATCTGCCTCTCCAGCAATGCCATCTCCTGAGCTCTGTCCTCGGCTCTGTGAATGGCCTCCCTCTCCTCGGCTCTGTGAATGGCCTCCCTCTCCCTCTCCTCGGCTCTGTGAATGGCCTCCCTCTCCTGAGCTCTGTGAATGGCCTCCCTCTTATCGTTTATGGTGGCCTCTTCTCCGAGCAATGCCAACTCCTCCTCGTACCACACAACCCACTGACTTTTTTGGGTATTTACCTCCGGCTGCAGTCTTTCCTCCATTTGCTGTGAGGATCCTTCCTCAGCGTCATCTTGCAGGCGAACTCCTTCCAAAGCCTCAATTAGCTGCTCCTTGGAGAGTCCTTTAAAACGGACTCCTACTTCACGGGCCTTTGATTGTAGGCTCCCCAAAGTCCAGTTCTTGTACTCTGTGGTGCTGGTTCCCGATGTTGGGCCATTGTCCTCCATTCCTTCTGCTCTGATCCCGCTGCTTGCCACCAGTTTGTGACGGGGTGTACGGCAGAGCAAGAAGGGACAACAGGCCAAGGGATGATTCCACAGATTTATTATCAAGAACGCTGGAACAACACATGCAGGTAGATCTACAGAGTCCACAATTAGTCCAACGGAACAGGTTCGGGGGCACCTCCCGATAATCCTTGTGCCAGCTAACAAAACAATAGTCCACACGAGTCCAAGCGATCACAAAACAATCCCACGAACGACGAGATATGTCCTCAGCTCAAGTCTCGCCCCGTTTGCTTCCGCAGTCACAGATGGACATGGGGTCTTGCCTCAGCTAAGAATCCCCACTCCTTCTCCTTCAAAAGTCAACTCACATCTGATCTCAAAAATAAGAATGGATTGTCTGAGCTCCTGGGATCCACCCATGAAGGGGGTAGGGGTCACACCTTCTATCAATGGTTGGGTCCAGCAGAAGATTCTATTCTGGTCGGCTCCGCTTAGTCTACGTAGTATGTACATTTGACTAGCCACCTGCTGTGAGGAAGATTGGCTATTCCACTAGAGGTGTTGACAAAGCTTAATTACATTATAGCTTAGGGCTGCAAGTATTGGGGGAAGGAGACATTGTTACAGGTGAACTCCCAGCACAAGAAAATACATAAATTACAGCTTATAGAAACCAGAGAACAGTTACATACATCAAATGGCATATTACTCAAATACAGGACCGGGCAAAAGTACATACCATGACACTGCCTGTGTACGTATTTCCTCTTAAACTCACAGTCAATATTTGTGGGGGGCTGCCTATCTTTTGGGGCTCTGCTCTGAGGCAAGATAGGATTTCCCATTTCCATCTTTAGGGGTATTTAGTCCTCCGGCTGTGTCGAGGTGTCTAGGCCTGGTTAGGTACATCCCACGGCTACTTCTAGTTGCGGTGTCAGTATTAGGATTGCGGTCAGTACAGGTACCACCTACTCCAGAGATATTCTCATGCGGCTCCAGGGTCACCGGATCATAACACTCTGCATCCACTCCGCTCTGTCCTCTTCACCGGCCCTCAGAACCAGCCGCTGCAGTAGACTTCTTCTTTCTAAAACTAATGTGCACAGCTCTGATACAGGTTGGGGGGTGGGGCCCACCGGAGGATCCACTGATTCTCTGCTAGGCCATTCCGAGACTGCACACTAGTTATAGTGATGCCTGTTTTCCAACACTGGCTTTTGTGCTAAATGCTTGTGTTTGTCCTTTCCTTTTATCTTTCTCACTTTACAATTTTTCTTCTGTTTCTTACTTATTTGCCCTAACTGCCCCCCTTAAGCCTTCTATTCCTAATCTGCTTCATTAACGTCTCTGTCCATCTTTTTCCATCTATTCTTCTAGCTCTTACCTTCTGCTTTCTTTCTCCTACCCTTCATCTTTACTCCTCTCTTAATCTTTTTCTTTACTCATCTACTCCCTACAGATTAGATATTAGAAAAAACTTTTTGACAGTTAGGGTGATCAATGAGTGGAACAGGCTGCCACAAGAGGTGGCGAGTTCTCCTTCAATGGATGTCCTCAAACAGGCTGGACAGACATGTCTGGGATGATTTAGTATATACTGCTTTGAGCAGGGGGTTTGGCCAGATGACCCAGGAGGTCCCTTCCAACTCTACCATTCTATGATTCTTATTTCTCTATGTTGGAGAAACCTACTGTCTCCTTCCCCAGGCCAGTACCTAATAAATTGTAAGCCCGTGAGAACAGAGTCCTCTCCCCTCTGTACGAGTCTGGAACAGATAGTTTGTTTATTGTATTTTTCTGTGTATTTTATGTATGTAATCCATCTTCACATGTACAGCAACCTGGAATTAATTGTGCCTTAAAAATAAATATTAGTAATAATTATAATTCCTTCTGTACTCCTTTTCTGCATCCTGCTCTCCCTTTTTGCATCCATTCTTCTTTTCCATCAATTGCATCACATCACTTTTGTCTATCTTCTTCTTAATTCCCTTTTTTTTTCCCAATATTTCCTTCTTAGGGTACGTGTCCACGGTCCGGATTGTCGGCGCTTTGGATGGAGCAGAAAACCCGCTCCGCCCACAGCGCGGCCCCCTTCTGTACACGTGGTGATTCCGGATGTGTTCATTGCACACATCTGGAATTTCTGCACCCCATACATAGGACCCTGTGATTCATCTTGAGGCAACACAGCGTCGCCACAAGGTAAACAGACATGCTGCGTTCTAAAAAGACGCGCCGCATGTCCGTAAATGCAGGGCCGCTGGGTGCGTGTTTGCACGCATAGTGGAGACGTGATTTCAGAAAATTCCCTCCACTATGCTGTAACATCTGGACGTTGCTGGTTGTACGCAGCGTTCAAACCGCAGCTAATCCAGATGTAATCCAGCCCGTGGACACATACCCTTATAGTTTTCAGTCCTCAAATGTCTCCTCTCTTCGTATTTTATTTCTCTTAGAGGGAACATGCCTGTGGGATCACCTCTCCTAAACCGTCTACATGGATATGTACAGTTGTGTGAAAAAGTCTTTGCCCCTTCCTGATTTCCTATTCTTTTGCATGTTTGTCACACTTAGCCCCTTAACGACCGCCGATACGCCTTTTAACGGCGGCAGTTAAGGGTACTTAACCCCTTTCTGACATCTGACGTACTATCCCGTCGAGGTGGGGTGGGCCCGTATGACCGCCGACGGGATAGTACGTCATCATCGATCAGCGGCGCTCACGGGGGGAGCGCGGCCGATCGCGGCCGGGTGTCAGCTGCATATCGCAGCTGACATCCGACACTATGTGCCAGGAGCGGTCACGGACCGCCCCCGGCACATTAACCCCCGGCACACCGCGATCAAACATGATCGCAGTGTACCGGCGGTATAGGGAAGCATCGCGCAGGGAGGGGGCTCCCTGCGGGCTTCCCTGAGACCCCCGGAGCAACGCGATGTGATCGCGTTGCTCTGAGGGTCTCCTACCTCCCTCCTCGCCGCAGGTCCCGGATCCAAGATGGCCGCGGCATCCGGGTCCTGCAGGGAAGGAGGTGGCTTACCGAGTGTCTGCTCAGAGCAGACACTTCGTAAGCCTGCAGCCCTGCACAGCAGATCGTCGATCTGGCAGAGTGCTGTGCACACTGCCAGATCAATGATCTGTGATGTCCCCCCCTGGGACAAAGTAAAAAAGTAAAAAAACAATTTTTCCACATGTGTAAAAAAAAAAAAAAAAAATTCCTAAATAAATAATAATAAAAAAATATATATTATTCCCATAAATACATTTCTTTATCTAAATAAAAAAAACAAAACAATAAAAGTACACATATTTAGTATCGCCGCGTCCGTAACGACCCAACCTATAAAACTGCCCCACTAGTTAACCCCTTCAGTAAACACCGTAAGAAAAAAAAAAAAAAACGAGGCAAAAAACAACGCTTTATTACCATACCGCCGAACAAAAAGTGGAATAACACACGATCAAAAAGACTGATATAAATATCCATGGTACCGCTGAAAACGTCATCTTGTCCCGCAAAAAACAAGCCGCCATACAGCATCATCAGCAAAAAAATAAAAAAGTTATAGTCCTGAGAATAAAGCGATACCAAAATAATTATTTTTTCTATATTTTAGTTTTTATCGTATAAAAGCGCCAAAACATAAAAAAATGATATAAATGAGATATCGCTGTAATCGTACTGACCCGACGAATAAAACTGCTTTATCAATTTTACCAAACGCGGAACGGTATAAACGCCTCTCCCAAAAGAAATTCATGAATAGCAGGTTTTTGGTCATTCTGCCTCACAAAAATCGGAATAAAAAGCAATCAAAAATGGTCACGTGTCCGAAAATGTTACCAATAAAAACGTCAACTCGTCCCGCAAAAAACAAGACCTCACATGACTCTGTGGAGCAAAATGTGGAAAAATTATAGGTCTCAAAATGTGGAGACGCAAAAACTTTTTTGCTATAAAAAGCGTCGCTGGTTTCACACTTGCGTTTTTGTCTGCAGCGTTTTTTGCACAAAAAAACGCATGCGTTTTTTTCCCTATATTTAACATTGAAAACGCATGCGTTTTTTTTGTACGCGTTTGGTCGCGTTTTCAAACGCATGCGGTTTTTTTCTGCATGCGTTCATTTTCAGAAATACAACCTGCAGTATTTTCTTGCGTTTTTAAGCACATGCGTTTGTTTGCGTTAAAAACGCATGCATTTTTATCGAAAAAAAACAGAAAACACACTGAAAAGCCACCCACCACCATCAAGGTGATAAAGGGATCCAAACCCTAACCCTAACTCTACCCCTAACCTCACCCCTAACCGTTTAATGAACATTTTCTGACAGTCATAGTGCCACGTATTTCAGTGCCACGTATTTCAGTGCCACGTATTTCAGTGCCACGTATCAAGTATTTCAGTGCCACGTGTTTCAGTGCCACGTATTTCACGTATTTCACGTATTTTCACGTATTTCAGTGCCACGTATCACGTATTTCAGTGCCACATATTTTAGTACCACGTATTTCAGTGCCACGTATTTCAGTGCCACGTATTTCAGTGCCACGTATTTCAGTGCCACGTGTTTCAGTGCCACGTATTTAAGTGCCACGTATCACATATTTCAGTGCCACGTATTTAAGTGCCACGTATTTAAGTGCCACGTATTTCAGTGCCACGTATTTCAGTGCCACGTATTTAAGTGCCACGTATCACATATTTCAGTGCCACGTATTTCAGTGCCACGTATTTCAGTGCCACGTATTTCAGTGCCACGTATTTCAGTGCCACGTATCACATATTTCAGTGCCACGTATTTCAGTGCCACGTATTTCAGTGCCATGTATTTCAGTGCCACGTATTTAAGTGCCACGTATCACGTATTTCAGTGCCACGTATTTCAGTGCCACGTATTTCAGTGCCACGTATTTCAGTGCCACGTATTTCAGTGCCACGTATCACATATTTCAGTGCCACGTATTTCAGTGCCACGTATTTCAGTGCCACGTATTTCAGTGCCACGTATTTCAGTGCCACGTATTTCAGTGCCACGTATCACGTATTTCAGTGCCACGTGTTTCAATGCCACGTATTTAAGTGCCACGTATCACGTATTTCAGTGCCACGTATTTCAGTGCCACGTATTTCAGTGCCACGTATTTCAGTGCCACGTATTTCAGTGCCACGTATTTCAGTGCCACGTATTTCAGTCACGTTTAGGGTTAGGGGTAGGGTTAGGGTTAGGGTTGGAGGTAAACTTAGGGTTAGGGTTTGGATTACATTTACGTTTGGATTAGGGTTGGGATTAGAATTATGGGTGTGTCAGGGCTAGGGGTGTGGTTAGGGTTACCGTTGGGATTAGGGTTAGGGGTGTGTTTGGGTTAGGGTTTCAGGTAGAATTGGGGAGTTTCCACTGTCCAGGCACATCAGGGGCTCTCCAAGCGCGACATGGCGTCCAATCTCAATTCCAGCCAATTCTGCGTTGAAAAAGTAAAACAGTGCTCCTTCCCTTCCGAGCTCTCCCGTGCGCCCAAAAAGGGGTTTACCCCAACATATGTGTTATCAGCGTACTCGGGACAAATTGAACAACAACTTCTGGGGTCCAAGTTCTCTTGTTATCCTTAGGAAAATAAAAATTTGGGGGGCTAAAAATCATTTTTGTGGGAAAAAAAAGATGTTTTATTTTCACGGCTCTGCGTTATAAACTGTAGTGAAACACTTGGGGGTTCAAAGTTCTCACAACACATCTAGATAAGTTCCTTGGGAGGTCTAGTTTCCAATATGGGGTCACTTGTGGGGGGTTTGTACTGTTTGGGTACATCAGGGGCTCTGCAAATGCAACGTGACGCCTGCAGACCAATCCATTTAAGGCTGCATTCCAAATGGCGCTCCTTCCCTTCCGAGCTCTGTCATGCGCCCAAACAGTGGTTCCCCCCACATATGGGGTATCAGCGTACTCAGGACAAATTGGAAAACAAATTTTGGGGTCCAATTTATTCTGTTACCCTTGTAAAAATACAAAGCTGGGTGCTAAAAAATCATTTTTGAGAAAAAAAATAAAAATTATTTTCACGGCTCTGCGTTATAATCTGTAGTGAAACACTTGGGGGTTCAAAGCTCTCAAAACACATCTAGATAAGATCCTTAGGGGGTCTACTTTCCAAAATGGTGTCACTTGTAGGGAGTTTCAATGTTTAGGCACATCAGGGGCTCTCCAAACGCAACATGGCGTCCCATCTCAATTCCAGTCAATTTTGCATTGAAAAGTCAAATGGCGCTCCTTCCCTTCCAAGCTCTGCCATGCGCCCAAACAATGGTTTACACCCACATATGGGGTATCAGCGTACTCAGGACAAATTGGCCAACATTTTTTGGGGTCCAATTTCTTCTCTTACCCTTGGGAAAATAAAAAATTGGGGGCGAAAAGATCATTTTTGTGAAAAAATATGATTTTTTATTTTTACGGCTCTGCATTATAAACTTCTGTGAAGCACTTGGTGGGTCAAAGTGCTCACCACACATCTAGATAAGTTCCTTAGGGGGTCTACTTTCCAAAATGGTGTCACTTGTAGGGAGTTTCAATGTTTAGGCACATCAGGGGCTCTCCAAACGCAACATGGCGTCCCATCTCAATTCCAGTCAATTTTGCATTGAAAAGTCAAATGGCGCTCCTTCCCTTCCAAGCTCTGCCATGCGCCCAAACAATGGTTTACACCCACATATGGGGTATCAGCGTACTCAGGACAAATTGTCCAACATTTTTTGGGGTCCAATTTCTTCTCTTACCCTTGGGAAAATAAAAAATTGGGGGCGAAAAGATCATTTTTGTGAAAAAATATGATTTTTTATTTTTACGGCTCTGCATTATAAACTTCTGTGAAGCACTTGGTGGGTCAAAGTGCTCACCACACATCAAGATAAGTTCCTTAGGGGGTCTACTTTCCAAAATGGTGTCACTTGTAGGGGGTTTCAGTGTTTAGGCACATCAGGGGCTCTCCAAACGCAACATGGCGTCCCATCTCAATTCCAGTCAATTTTGCATTGAAAAGTCAAATGGCGCTCCTTTCCTTCCGAGCTCTGCCATACGCCCAAACAGTGGTTTACCCCCACATATGGGGTATCAGCGTACTCAGGACAAATTGTACACCAACTTTCGGGGTCCATTTTCTCCTGTTACCCTTGGTAAAATAAAACAAATTGGAGCTGAAATAAATTTTGTGTGAAAAAAAGTTAAATGTTCATTTTTATTTAAACATTCCAAAAATTCCTGTGAAACACCTGAAGGGTTAATAAACTTCTTGAATGTGGTTTTGAGCACCTTGAGGGGTGCAGTTTTTAGAATGGTGTCACACTTGAGTATTTTCTATCATATAGACCCCTCAAAATGACTTCAAATGAGATGTGGTCCCTAAAAAAAAATGGTGTTGTAAAAATGAGAAATTGCTGGTCAACTTTTAACCCTTATAACTCCGTCACAAAAAAAAATTTTGGTTCCAAAATTGTACTGATGTAAAGTAGACATGTGGGAAATGTTACTTATTAAGTATTTTGCGTGACATATGTCTGTGATTTAAGGGCATAAAAATTCAAATTTGGAAAATTGCAAAATTTTCAAAATTTTCGCCAAATTTCCATTTTTTTCACAAATAAACGCAAGTTATATCGAATAAATTTTACCACTAACATGAAGTACAATATGTCACGAGAAAACAATGTCAGAATCGCCAAGATCCGTCAAAGCGTTCCAGAGTTATAGCCTCATAAAGGGACAGTGGTCAGAATTGTAAAAATTGGCCCGGTCATTAACGTGCAAACCACCCTTGGGGGTGAAGGGGTTAAACCACAGCGCCGTTAATTAACGGCGCTGTTGAAAAAGTGAAAAAAAACCCCCAGAGTCGGATTTTCTCTGGGGTCTCGGTTACCGGGGGTAGCCAAGACCCCAGAGAACATGATTCGGGGTTTTTTTACAGACCCCGGGTTGCGATCGCCGGTAATTAACCGTTTACCTGTGGTCGCAAAAAACAAACAAACGCGATTTCCCATTTAATTTCTCTGTCCTCCGATGTGATCGCACATCAGAGGACAGAGAAATGGGGTCCCCGTTCGCCCCACCGATACCTGTCTCCCCCGGTGCTCCTCGTGGCTCCCGATGGGCGCCGCCATCTTGTTCCGGCCAAAAAATGGCGGGCGCATGCCCGGAAGATCTTTGGGGTCTCGGCTGCCGGGGTTAGCTGAGACCCCAAAGAACATTATTGGGGTTGGTTTTTACCGACCCCTGTTTTGCGATCTCCGGTAATTAACTGTTTACCGGCGACCGCAAAAAAAAAGCGATGTGTAATTCTCTGTTCTCTGATGTGATCGCACATCAGAGGACAGAGAAATAGGGGGATTCGGGGACCCTGTTATACTTACCGGTGTCCCTGGGTCCTCCTGTGTCCCTTCCTGGCCGCTGGCTTCTTCCTCCGGTAATAAAATGGCGGGCGCATGCGCAGTGCTCCCGCCATGATCTGCCGGCCGGCAGCTAGAGGAGTTGGGGTTAAATTTAGGGTTAGGGTTATGGTTGGGGCTAAATTTAGGGTTAGGGTTGGGGCTAAAGTTAGAGTTAGGGTTGGGGCTAAATTTAGGGTTAGGGTTGGGGCTAAATTTAGGGTTAGGGTTAGGGCTAAATTTAGGGTTAGGGCTGGGGCTAAAGTTAGGGTTAGGGTTGAGGCTAAGTTTAGGATTAGGGTTGGGGCTAAAGCTAATGCTAGGGTTAGGGTTGGGGCTAAAGTTAGGGCTAGGGTTAGGGTTGGGGCTCAATTTAGGGTTAGGGTTAGGGTTGGGGCTAAAGTTAGGGTTAGGGTTGGGGCTAAAGTTAGGGCTAGGGTTGGGGCTAAAGTTAGGACTAGGGTTGCGGCTAAAGTTAGGGTTAGAGTTGGGATTAGGGTTAGGGTTTGGATTAGGGTTGGCATTAGGGTTACGTTTGGGATTAGGGTTAGGTTTGGGATTAGGGTTAAGGTTAGGGTTGGGATTAGGGTTAGGGGTGTATTGGGATTAGGATTAGGGGTGTATTGGGATTAGGGTTAGATTTGAGGTTAGGGTTGAGATTAGGATCAGGGGTGTGTTGGATTTAGGGTTCTGATTAGGGTTCTGATTGTTTTGGGGTTAGGGTTGTGATTATCGTTAGGGTTGTGATTAGGATTATGGATCGGGTTGGGATTAAGGTTAGGGGTGTGTTGGGGTTAGGGTTGGAGTTAGAATTGGGGGGTTTCCACTGTTTAGGTACATCAGGGGGTCTCTAAACGCCACAGCCAATTTTGTGCTCAAAAAGTCAAATGGTGCTCTCTCCCTTCTGAGCTCTGCTGTGCACCCAAACAGTGGTTTCCCCCCACATATGGGGCATCAGCGTACTCGGAATAAATTGGACAACAACTTTTGGGGTCCAATTTCTCCTGTTACCCTTGTGAAAATCAAAACTTGGGGGCTAAAAAAATCTTTTTTGTGGAAAAAAAAAATATTTTTTAGTTTCACGACTCTGCATTATAAACTTCTGTGAAGCACTTGGGCATTCAAAGTTCTCACCACACATCTAGATAAGTTCCTTGGGGGGTCTAGTTTCCAAAATGGGGTCACTTGTGGGGGGTTTCTACTGTTTAGGCACATCGGGGGCTCTGCAAACGCAACATAACGCCCGCAGACCATTCTATCAAAGTCTGCATTCCAAAACAGCGCTCCTTCCCTTCTGAGCTCTGCCATGCGCCCAAACAGTGGTTTACCCCCACATATGGGGTATCAGTGTACTCAGGACAAATTGGACAACAACTTTTGGGGTCCAATTTCTCTTGTTACCCTTGTGAAAATAAAAACTTGGGAGCTAAAAAATCTTTTTTGTGGAAAAAATATGATTTTTTTTATTTTCATTGTTCTACATTATAAACTTCTGTGAAGCAGTTGGGGGTTTATAGTGCTCACCACACATCTAGATAAGCTCTTTGGGGGGTCTAGTTTCCAAAATGGGGTCACTTGTGGGGGGTTTCTACTGTTTAGGTACATCAGGAGCTCTGCAAATGCAACATGACGCCCTCAGACCATCCCATCAAAGTCTGCATTCCAAGCGGCGCTCCTTCCCTTCCGAGCCCCGATGGGTGCCCAAACAGTGCCCCCCCACATATGGGGTATCAGGGTACTCAGGACAAACTGGTCAACAGATTTTGAGGTTCAATGTCTCCTGTTACCCTTGAGAAAATAAAAAATTGCAGGCAAAAATCATTTGTGAGGAAAAAAAAGGATTTTTTATTTTCACGGCTCTACCTTATAAATTTCTGTGAAGCACTTGGGGGTTTAAAGTGCTCACCACACATCTAGATAAGTTCCTTAAGGGGGTCTAGTTTCCAAAATGGGGTCACTTGTGGGGGGGTTTCTACTGTTTAGGCACATCAGGGGCTCTCCAAACACGACATGGTGTCCGATCTCAATTCCAGCCAATTCTACATTGAAAAAGTAAAACGGCACTCCTTCTCTTCCAAGCTCTGCGGTGTGCCCAAACAGTAGTTTACCCCCACATATGGGGTATCGACGTACTCAGGAGAAATTGCACAACAACTTTTGTCTCCTAATTTCTCCTGTTATCCTTGTCAAAATAAAAATTTGGGGGCAAAAAGATCATTTTTGTAGAAAAAATGCAATTTTTTTATTTTCACGGCTCTACGTTATAAACTTTCGTGAAGCACCTGGGGGTTTAAAGTAGTCACCACACATATAGATAAGTTCCTTAAGGGGTCTAGTTTCCAAAATGGTGTCACTTGTGGGGGGTTTCCACTGTTTAGGCACATCAGGGGCTCTCCAAACGCGACATGGCATCCGATCTCAATTCCAGCCAATTCTGCAATGAAAAAGTAAAACGGCGCTCCTTCTCTTCCAAGCTCTGCGGTGCGCCCAAACAGTGGTTTACCCCCACATATGGGGTATCGGCGTATTCAGGAGAAATTGCACAACAAAATTTATGGTTAAATTTCTGTTTTTACACTTGTGAAAATAAAAAAAAATGGTTCTGAAGTAAAATGTTTGCAAAAAAAGTTAAATGTTCATTTTTTCCTTCCACATTGTTTCAGTTCCTGTGAAGCACGAAAAGGGTTAATAAACTTCTTGAATGTGGTTTTGAGCACCTTGAAGGGTGCAGTTTTTAGAATGGTGTCACACTTGGTTATTTTCTAT
Source organism: Ranitomeya variabilis (assembly GCF_051348905.1). Taxonomy (NCBI): domain Eukaryota; kingdom Metazoa; phylum Chordata; class Amphibia; order Anura; family Dendrobatidae; genus Ranitomeya; species Ranitomeya variabilis. The sequence goes on from NC_135236.1 coordinate 82,862,041, forward strand.
CATATAGACCCCTCAAAATTACTTCAAATGTGATGTGGTCCCTAAAAAAAAATGGTGTTGTAAAAATGAGAAATTGCTGGTCAACTTTTAACCCTTATAACTCCCTAACAAAAAAAAATTTTGTTTCCAAAATTGTGCTGATGTAAAGTAGACATGTGGGAAATGTTATTTATTAACTATTTTTTGTGACGTATCTCTCTGATTTAGGCTGCCGTCACACTAGCAGTATTTGGTCAGTATTTTACATCAGTATTTGTAAGCCAAAACCAGGAGTGGGTGATAAATGCAGAAGTGGTGCATATGTTTCTATTATACTTTTCCTCTAATTGTTCCACTCCTGGTTTTGGCTTACAAATACTGATGTAAAATACTATCCAAATACTGCTAGTGTGACGGCAGCCTTAAGGGCATAAAAATACAAAGTTTGAAAATTGCAAAATTTAAAAAATTTTCACCATAATTCCGTTTTTTTCATAAATAATCGCAAGTAATATCGAAGAAATGTTACCACTAACATGAAGTACAATATGTCACGAAAAAACAGTCTCAGAATCAGCAGGATCTGTTGAAGCGTTCCAGAGTTATAACCTCAGAAAGTGACAGTGGTCAGAATTGTAAAAATTGGCCCGGTCATTAAGTACCAAATTGTCTCTGTCACTAAGGGGTTAGATAGCTCAGATCATCAAACAAATGTAAATATTAGACACAGATAACACAAGTAATCACAAAATGCAGTTTTAAAATGAAGGTCTTTATTATTAAGGCCGGTTTCACACGTCAGTGGCTCCGGTACGTGAGATGACAGTTTCCTCACGTACCGGAGACACTGACACACGTAGACCCATAAAAATCAATGCATCTGTTCAGATGTCATTGATTTTTTGCGGACCGTGTCTCCGTGTGCCAAACACAGAGACATGTCAGTGTTCGTGGGAGCGCACGTATTACACGGACCCAATAGAGTCAATGGGTCCGTGTAAAACACGGACCTCACACGGACATTCTCCGTCTGGGGTCCGTGTGCGTGCAGGAGACAGCGCTACAGTAAGCGCTGTCCCCCCCACATGGTGCTGAAGCCGCGATTCATATGTTCCCTGCAGCAGCGTTTGCTGCAGAGAAAATATGAATAATAGTGTTTAAAATAAAGATCTATGTGTCCGCCGCCCTCCCACCCCCTGTGCGCCCCCCCGCTGGTCAGAAAATACTTACCCGGGTCCCCCGTCGGCTGTCGCTCCTTCCTGGTCTGGCCGCGGCTTACTGTATGCGGTCACGTGGGGCCGCTCATTTACAATCATGAATAGTCGGCTCCGCCCCTATTGGAGGTGGAGCCACATATTCATGAGTGTAATCGACCGCATACAGTAGAGAAGCCGCGGCCAGACCAGGAAGGAGTGACAGCCGACGGGGGAACTGGGTAAGTATTTTCTGACCAGCGGGGGGGCGCACAGGGGGTGGGGGGGGCGGCGGACAGATAGATCTTTATTTTAAACACTATTATTCATATTTTCTCTGCAGCAAACGCTGCTGCAGGGAACATATGAATCGCGGCTTCAGCATGATGCAGAGTGGGTACCACACACTCCGTGTGGTACCCACTCGCCATACGGGCGGCACACGTGTGCCGCACGTATGGCCTCCGTGAGTTCCCAGGCACACGGACACGGATAACTCCGGTACCGATTTATTCCGGTACCGGAATTATCTGGACGTGTGGGACAGCCCTCAGGGAAAAAGAAATCCAAACCTACAGGGTCCTGTGTGAACAAGTGATTAGTCAATTTGCACATCATCTAATTTATTAAGAGGTGTGCACTTCATCGCACCCCCTCATCGAGAATAATACTGGTCCTGATGAATCAGGGTCTACGTGTTTAGTTTTTATTCTTGGTCTTCTGTTCTCATGAGCTTGACAATGTTATCGGCTGGCAATGTTCTATGTGCACAATATGCAAGAGAACAATGTAGCTTATATTATTCCAATGTTTTATGACTGTGATGATGATATTATTACACCGGGTTACTGGAAAGTGGCCTAGAGCTTTTCAGAAGACTGCACTCAGGAAGATCTGCCCTCCTTACAGCACGGACGGCAAAATGTGCTGGGTCTCATAGATACTTGTCATGGGGGCGATTACAGAATACAAAACTATAGAATATGTTATTGTCCCTTTGTTTGATCCAGAAATAGCAGTGGAACCATTCCCAGTGCAACCTGGGAAAAGGGGAGGCAAATTAGGGTTCTTCCAGAAGAAAGAACATTTGTTCCCTTGTCCTCAAGACCCCACAACAGGTCATGTTTTCAGGATTTCCTTAGTATTGCACAGGTGATAACTTCATCACCTGCTCTAGCATTAATTCCATCACCTGTGCGATACTAAGGAAATCCTGAAAACATGACCTGTTGTGGGGTCTTGAGGACTGGAGTTGAGAAACGCTGAATTAGAGGTATCTGCCTTAAAGGACGATTTTTGCTATCCCATCTGAGAGCAGCGCGATGTAGGTGCAGAAACCTTTGACACAGATCATATATCACTTACTGGGCTATGTGCTGTAGTTTTGACAAAATCCCTGGTTTATCTGCTGCAAATCTAGCAGTTCTCTGAATGTTGAGCTCTGTATAACTCTGCCCACATCACTGATGGCAGCTTTTTGAGTACACTATGCACAGGCAGGAAGCTGCCAAATCAGTGGTGGGGGCGGGGTTTTACAGAGCTCATGGATATGGAGGACTACACAGCAGCATGACTAGTCCTCTAGTGATAATCTCCTGCTGATAAATTGATAAGACAGTGATTTTATCAGAACTACAGCAATTAGTCCAGTAAGTGACAGATCACTGGAATCAGGATCTCTGTCTCTACGTCATGCTGCTCTCAGATGGGGTGACAATAACCTGGTGGACAGATTCCCTTTAAAATGTGTCTTTCAATATGACTATGCATTTTCAGCCAATCTAGATTCTTCATGGCAAGAAAAAAAAAATGTTCCATGGGCTTTATCAAGGTTGTTGCCCCTCATGAGCAGGGTACCGGTGGGCGATCTGAGACACTTCTGATGGAGTATGCAAGTGATGGACTAGCTAGCATAGGGAGACTTATACGCAAAGGAAACCCTCCATCAGGAAAAGGTATGCAAACTGGCTCTCCTCCAGAAGGAAGAAAGCAGCAAGCCAGTAGATCTAGTCATCTATCACATTACATCTCTTCCTAGCACGTACTGCCACCAATGAGGTTTCTTATTTTTTTATTTTATTCTTATGCTATTCTCAATTTTTCTCTTTTAATTAACTTTGAACAATTACCTGCCTGTGTTCACATCCATTTATTGAGACAATCATTATTTCCTTTCATTCTTTCTCCCTGGCGACACGCACCAAAAGGAAATTCGATATTGCTTCATTTAGATTACTTAAACCTTAATAATTTCTAGGTCTAACATTCTGTGCTGATTTTCATAGAATCAGAGTTCTAGTTGTTTTTTTCATACAAAGCCCCACATTCCTGCATGGACATGCAGTTAAATTCTGTCACCAGTAGAGGGAGCTGAGGAGCCCATTGCATACTGGGTTATTATTGACTCCACTGTGTGTGTAAAGTATGCGGTGTGCTGCCATAGCTATTCTGTAAAAGATCAGGTTATTACTCAACAATTGTCCTACAGAATTGGTTTGGCACTTCACAACATATATATAACAAACAGGGAACTCAGCAGGAATTCACCTCCGAGCCCAAGGAAGAGGACCAAGAATTATCAAGAAATGTAACTTATTTTATTGAAAGCATAAAAGACAAAAGGTACGGTACAAAAAATACAAAAAATACCCAGTGGAGATACGAAATTAATACCCTAATTGGTATTGCTCAAGTATATGCCAAGAAACACGACATAAAAAAGAGAACATAATGTCCATTTAGCTTGTGCTATCATAGCATTGCCATATATGCGGAGTGTATACTGAGATTAGATATAACAATATTTATTTGGTGCCCTGCACCGGGCATACTTTTTTTTTTAAACTATTCTCATATATAACACCAGACACAAAAGGTATTACCTAGCCGCTTGAATATATGTCAAAGAACGTAGCTATACCAAGAGCATAATACTCAATAAGTGCTATCAAAAAGTCTTGCTGTATATGCCCAATATATGAAGTAAAGTTTAACCATTTAATAGTGCCCAAACGGGGCATACATCATGGGCAATCATCATACATAGAACAAACATCAAAGGTATTACCTGACAGCAATGGATCGCCGGTATATAGGCTGGTAGATTAGACGGTATAGGGTGATATCGTGCTCCCTTGTGCGTCCCGACGCGCGTTTCGCCCTAAGCTTCTTCCAGGAGCGTGCCCAGGGGATGGAAAGTGTGATCTTTTAAACCGGTGGCAACCAATAAAGGTGTAGGGAAGAGGCGGGCGGGCCTATACCCCTGCTCGTATCTCATTGGGTGCATTAATACACTAAGAGTCGGCGCGGAAGGATGATCTCAATGGCCCGCATATGGACCGCATAATACAGCGTTCATGGGACTATTACCTGGAGAAAGTTTATCAGCACACCACGATGAGCGAGATCATTGGCGCATGCGGTGATCGTCATCATACCATAATGAAGTATTTCCGGATTTGCGCTCCCTGGATCTGGCACATAATAGTGCGCAGGCCCAGACTGGAGCGCTTACGGAAATACATGGTGATGCGATAGACAGCGCATGCGCACTATCGCCCGTGTGCCTGATAGAAAAGGACCGAGGAGACAGTGCCAGAATTGTGAGACATAATATGCTGTGCTGTGCATAATAAACGATTAAACCAGAAGGAGTGCAGATTGAATTCCAGTGAGGGTGTGCTAGACAAGGAAAAAGGTGCTCAACATGATGAGCGACCAGGTTAGATATAACATAAAAGGTAATAAAATATATATATATATTATATATATATATATACACTCACTGGCCACTTTATTAGGTACACCTGTCCAACTTCTTGTTAACACTTAATTTCTAATCAGCCAATCACATGGCGGCAACTCAGTGCATTTAGGCATGTAGACATGGTCAAGACAATCTCCTGAAGTTCAAACCGAGCATCAGTATGGGGAAGAAAGGTGATTTGAGTGCCTTTGAACGTGGCATGGTTGTTGGTGCCAGAAGGGCCGGTCTGAGTATTTCAGAAACTGCTGATCTACTGGGATTTTCACGCACAACCATCTCTAGGGTTTACAGAGAATGGTCCGAAAAAGAAAAAAAATCCAGTGAGCGGCAGTTCTGTGGGCGGAAATGCCTTGTTGATGCCAGAGGTCAGAGGAGAATGGGCAGACTGGTTCGAGCTGATAGAAAGGCAACAGTGACTCAAATCGCCACCCGTTACAACCAAGGTAGGCCTAAGAGCATCTCTGAACGCACAGTGCGTCGAACTTTGAGGCAGATGGGCTACAGCAGCAGAAGACCACACCGGGTACCACTCCTTTCAGCTAAGAACAGGAAACTGAGGCTACAATTTGTACAAGCTCATCGAAATTGGACAGTAGAAGATTGGAAAAACGTTGCTTGGTCTGATGAGTCTCGATTTCTGCTGCGACATTCGGATGGTAGGGTCAGAATTTGGCGTAAACAACATGAAAGCATGGATCCATCCTGCCTTGTATGGAGCATCTTTGGGATGTGCAGCCGACAAATCTGCGGCAACTGTGTGATGCCATCATGTCAATATGGACCAAAATCTCTGAGGAATGCTTCCAGCACCTTGTTGAATCTATGCCACGATGAATTGAGGCAGTTCTGAAGGCAAAAGGGGGTCCAACCCGTTACTAGCATGGTGTACCTAATAAAGTGGCCGGTGAGTATATATATATACTAACAGTTTATTGAGGGTGAGAAGTGATGAGAAATATAAAACCACTATCTCAATAATCTAATATATATAAAGCTACCATTACAATCAATACGAATACAGTAATATCCCATATGAGTAAAACCCATGTGTACTTACATACATATTAATAAGCAATGCAAGGAACAAAGCGTAATAATGTAAAACAAGCTTGTTAAAAATATTGCATACATAATAAATATAATAATAATAATAAATGAGACATGCAGAATAGCGCAGATAGTGCGTATAACAATTTACCACCATCCGTCCTAACCTATACATAATCCAATAAAAACGTCTTGACTCTTCTGACGCCATGGTCTCCGGCACGCACTTGATCATATATAAGAGAAAGACCCATTCAAAATTTTGCAAAATGTCCGTAAGCAGGGAAATAGCAAATAGCCTCTTCAACAGCACCGATGGAGCCACCAATATTAGGACCACACCAGGACATGAAGTAAAGAATCTTAAAGATTAGGACAAAAAGTACAATTAATAGACATATAAACATGTACCAAAGTAAATTAAACATATTAAAAGAAACCCATCCCTAAAAAGATGCCTCAGATGTATATAAGGGGATCAAAGATGCTACAAATATCATATTCCCATTAAAGCCCTACTATAAAAATGCTGTGAAACCCAAACTCTCATTTAGACCCCCGGGCTCATAGTGCCCAGTCGGGCCGGAGGAAGAATAACCAGTATCAGGTAGTCAATCTTTCTAATCATATCTTAACCCCTGTTCAGATAGGGGTGTTACAAAAAGGTCTGACTTTTTCCCCTTCACACCATCTAGACACATTTACATCAGTGAAAGATGTCCACCTGTTTACCAGGAAATTGATACTCAAAAAGCTTCATTCAAAAAATACTGATCATGACCCTTGAAGGTGAATTCCTGCTGAGTTCCCTGTTTGTTATATATATGTCAGAAGAGGGACATAATAAACACAGGGTAGAAAAAATATGAACATTTTACTCAAGCTGAAGTTGAAAGTAAATTAAAGTGGAATCTATTACCAGTTTTGTGTAATGCAATATGAAAGCAGCATGATGTAGGGGCTGAGGCTTTGATTCCAGCGATGTGCAACTTGCTGTCTGCATGGTGTCATTTTGATACTATCCCTGTGTTCTCTGCTGCAGTGCTCAGAATGCTGAGCTCTGTATAAACCCGCCCACACCACTGATTTGCCTGCTTTCTCTGTATACTGTGCATTTACAGAGAGCAGCCAATCAATGGTGGGGGCGGGGTTACACATAGCAGGTTGACTAGGAGGCACAAGGAAGCTAGTCCGGTAGTGATAGTCTCCTGCTGACTTTATCGAAACAACAACACACAGCCTAGATATATGGAAAAGAAAGGAAAGTGTTACTATCTCAAGAAAAGTTGTAATAAGCAGTAAATCACAAAAGTGGTTTTTACAAGCACTACCCAACAGCACCCTTCTGTGAACTTGAGAATAACCCTTTATTGATCATCTACATGCTCTAATATGAGACAAACCCATTTCATATTGGCTATATACTTGGCAATGTCATATACAGCTGGTGAAATAAGTATTGAACATGTCACCAATTGTCTAAGTAAATATATTTCTAAAGGTCCTAATGACATGAAATTCTCACCAGATTTCAGTATCAAGCCATCCAAATCACACAGGCAAAGAAATCAAACCATAGATGTCCATAAATTAGGTTTATGTGTCATAATGAGAAATGACACAGGGAAAAAGTACTGAACCCATGAAGACAGAGCTGCAAAATGTCATGGGAAGTCATGAAATCTATCAGTAATTAGAAAGAAATCCTGCCACTTAGTGAAAAATAATATCAGCTGGTTCAACTAATAGTCTATAAATAGGTGTCTCATTCCCAAGGTGCTACACATGAAACACCTCATGATGGGTATAACCAGTGAGCTTTCTCAAGACTTTTGCTTCCTTATTGTTGCAAAACATACTGATGGCATTGATTACAGAAGAATTTCTAAACTGCTGAAGGTTCCAGTGAGCACTGTTGGGGCCATAATCTGGAAGTGGAAAGAAAATCATTTCACCATAAACAAGCCATGACCACAGGCTCCCTGGAAGATTTCAGACAGAGGACATTTCAGCAAGACAATGATCCCAAACACACAGCTAAGGAAACTCTCAATTGGTTTCAGAGAAAGAAAATAAAGCTGTTAGAATGGCCGAGCCGATCACCTGTCCTGAATCCAATAGAAAATGTATAGCAGGAACTAAAGCTCATTGAAGGAGCCCACGGAAGCCTCAGGATTGGAAGAGTGTTTGTGTAGAAGAATGGGCCAAAATCACACCTGAGCAATGCCTGCGACTAGTTTCTCCATACAGGAGATGTCAAACTGTCATCACCAACAAAGGCTTTTGTATGAAATATTAAATCAGTTTCAGAAAGTGTGTTCAGTACTTTTCCCCTGTGTCATTTCTCATTATTACACATAATTTATGGACATCTATAGTTTGATTTCTTTCATTGTGTGGAGTGGATGGGTTGTTACCGACAACTGGTGAGAATTTCATGTCAATAGCACCTTTAGAAATATATTTACTTCGAAATGTGTTCAATTCTTATTTCGCCTCATGTATTTGCATTATCTTTTTGCTGTTTCAATTGATTTATTCATTTTTAGTTACCATTTTGCAGGTGAAATAATATTGTTATCGAGAAATAGTCCAATTGCAGAGTAAGTGCTGTTGATGGATCTAATGACTTGTGTCCCCAAGCTAAGAACTCCGAAAAGCCACAGTCAGTTTTTTACCTATTAGAGTTCTCATTATTATTGCACAAATATCCGAATGGCCTGATTAACACATAAATATTTAATACGGCGTGTACCTTGATTAATTATAAGTTAATGAGCAGCTTGTTAACTGTTTCCACGTAGGAAGGGAAGAAACCGTACCTCCTAAATGCAAATCAAACTCCTCTAACCCAGCTGGTTCTTCATTTCAAAGGCTCAACCACAAGACTGCATATAGGATGGCACAGATCTATATCATGGATCCAACACGATGAGATAGGTCCACTCTATACCCTATAGAAATATAAAAATATGTCATGTGCTCCTTAGCTGCAGGATACGACTGACATGTACTGCCCTAACCAAGGAAATTTCATAAAATAATTGTTTTATCAGCAGGATATTATCAGTAGTGTCTTTTAAGCTATACTGTGAAGTATAGCAAGTGGGCGGCTTCTCAGCAGAAGCCGCCCGAAGAAGGAACATGTCACTTCTTTTGACCGCTTCAGGATTTCTGAAGCCCGAAACGGTTAAAGAAGTGACATAAGACGGAACATGTGCGCAGCAACACAGTTTTGACATTGCTTTGCATTATATTCATTTTATCGGACGCTCTCATGACACTTGTTCAGGTGGATTCCTAGTGGAATTCTCCTGGAATCCACCTGGAAAAGACGTGTGCACATAACTTAAGGCTGTGTACACATGGAGTCTTTTTGCTAAGTTTATGGAGTAGAAACTGAGCCGAAACGTAACATTTTTGAAAAATTTTGAGATTTGGAAAGTTCCGCTTAGTGGATATGTGCACACAAAGTGTCTTATAGTGGAGCCAACAGTGTTTTTTTTTTTCAGGGAAAAAGCTGCTCATGTTTTTGCTGCAGCTCCGTCACTAGCATCTTTTTCCTGCATCTTCTGGTAATTCAGAGTGGGTAGCTTCAAAGCTAAGCCGCCCGAAAAAGGAACACGTTACTATTTTTAATTGCTTCCGAAGCTTGAACCGGTTAAAAGAAGTAACAAAATACTGAACATGTGCACAGCAATGTGATTTTGACATTACTGTGTGTTATGTCCATTTTTTGCAGAACTTTTTTGGCACTTTTTCAAGCAGATTTCGGTCAGAATTTGCCTGAAAAAGAGGTCACGTTCTTTTAACTACTTCCTGCTCCAAGTACTCCCAAACTCTGTGTGCACATAGTCTAAGATGGGTTAGAAAAGGTAGTTGAGTGGGAGATTGACCGATGGGACCCATGCATTATTGAGAACACAGGGCCCTAAATTTCCTTTCTGGCTAGGCACCAGGCATGTTCGGTGATTAATGAGATGGCCAAATTCGTCTGTTTCTAATGTTTCTTTTCCTTTCTATGAAGAGGAGCAGCGCTTGGTGGGGTCCAAGAGTTTAGATCACAACTTAAAGTTATGTTCTTATGCAGCGCCCCAGAGTCCTGGTCGTTGCAGTACTGTGGCTCCGCCACTAAGGGGAGCCATGGTGCGTTCGATGGCACTGAAGGAGTTCCTCCAATCAGGTATCACAGACACCAATATGTTTCACAGCTGGGCCTCCGGGGGGAGCTAAGGGTGCTATTCATTAGGCCACTCCCCACCATAGTGGGTAAACTGGGGGTCAGGCAGGAAGTTAGTAGAGAAAGCTGACTGGATCGAACGAAGCAACACCTAGTGAGAGAGGGTGTTGTGGAGGAAGAGACAGTAGGGTCTCTGCCAGGGGTGGGATCCTGGCAGAGGCTTGGCATTGAAAGAACGTAACGGGACCGTGCCTGCTCAGAATAGCGGCGGTGCCCTAAGAAAGGATTAGAAGCGAGATAGATTGTGTTGAGTGAGAAACGAAATCAAGCAGAAGGAGAATACCAGCAGGGGTTTTGTTGAAAGAGGCAGCACCTTGCTGAGGCGCATTACCGGTGGCCGGAACGCCGAGGGAGTGGAATAATATACAGCTTTAAGCCATACTCCAAACAGCGGCAGGACAGTCAGTCTCAGGCGGGCTGTCTACCACATATCACCTATGAAGTCTTGGGGGGCAATTGCGGGAGAGGGGCGTCTCTAGGGTCCCGGAAGAACTCCAGGCCTACCTGACAAACGGGTGCCGTTCTTACTGTAACATCAGGAAGGGACGGAAGATTAGCAGAAGATCAGTTAATCGAGTTGTGAGGGAACTTAAGAAACAGACACAACAGTTGTGGGGTACTTTCCGTAAGCACAGCAGGGAAGGACTACAACACAAAGCGCTAAGAAGGAAGGCACTGATTTCCACCTGTGAGGAGAACTCTGGAGGTGCCATTGGACCGGCCGGACTTGCGCAGCCTGGTGGACCGGATTCCGGACTGAGGACCGAGAGATCTCCAGTAAAGAGGTAAAGAGACTGCAACCTGGTGTCCTCGTTATTTACCGCGACCTGCACCCCACAACTGCACCGCTACACCACCGTTAACAGCACCTATTTGCAACGGACGTCCCCCACTGACAGACAGGGCCACGGACCGGGTCTAGCCACCGTGACAACCCCAGGACTGAGATCTCAGAGGCCCGGCTCCGGGTACCCCTCGGCCCTGTGGCGGTGTGGGGGCGCTCCACAACTTGGCGTCACGAACAGGATCTACTTAAGCCTGAAGAATCAGGTCATGTGTGCCTAGAGACTGTGATTTGTTGTGCATGAACTGTAGCTTTATTGAGAGACTGTGTGCTACCACTGACCAATAGAAGTTCCCGCCAAAAGCCGCCGCCATCGCTACTTTGGAGAAGAAGGAGGGCGTGCTATGGGAGGAGACTACCAGAATGGCGCGAGAAATGGATACCGCCCTCTGCGCTTCGGGCTGCAAGGAGATGACCTGCCCCAAAGCAGAAGACAACCTCCTGATTTGCAACGGCGGGAAGCAGGAGATGGAGAAGCCCGACCTCGGAGAAATGGCGGAGTCAGGTGCATGCACTGCCACCGACTATCAGGCAGCGATGATGAACAGCAAGTGCCTGAGCGAGGAAGATGCGACTCCGGCTTGCCCCTCTTCACCGGAGCCGGACTTATGTCCCCTGCAGCCGGAGGGCCTGAAACTCCTGGAGCAGATAGCAGAGCTGAGTCCACCAACCCTGACCTTGGAGTCCGTGGAGGAGGAACCACAGCGAGCGGAGCAGCGTTCGGGGGCCGCATCGGAAGAGCCGCGGTCCGAGCAGCAGCCGACTCCAGCGTTCTTGTCGGCGGACCGGATCGACATCGGTGGAACCACATCAGGCGTAGGTACGGAAGACGCCCCTGCTCCCCCTCCCGAGTCCGCTTCCACGACCCACCTCCATCTCAGTAAAGGTCGACCCTTCTCGGCAGGGTTAATGGTGTTATCCCCTGGTGACCTGGGGAGGATGGTGCCACCGCTGTCGACTAGAGTGGGAGAGCCCGTGGATGTGAGTCTAGATGGAGTAGTTCTTCGGTGGGACAGCCCCTGGGTTGGGACAGATGGATCCCAGGAGAACGGGTCCACTCTTGCGGTGCTTACGTGGGAACAATATAGACAGTGCTTGATTCTACAGTGGAAAGGCCGGAAAGAGGCCGAGCCGATGGGTCCATCGAAAATACAACAATCCCCTCCGGCATGGGATGACAGAGACGTGATAAGGCGGGGCACTGTGTTGGCCTACCATGCAAGAAGGGGGTGGGGCCTCATACACGAGCCAGGATTGGATACTGACGTTTTTGTTGCGCACTGTAACGTGAGGGCTCCCTGCTGTGGCCGAAGTGGAGAACCATTGCAAAAGGGGGATCAGGTGACCTACAGCCGCCACCAGAACCCGCTCGGGTGGTATGCACGGAATGTTCGGCGGTGTATGTTTGGAGCCGCAACCCTTACCACCTCGGACCTGGTCCCAGGAGCACCCGACCTTGTCACCATCGCGACAGTGCGCCTGGTAGCGGCCACCGAGTTGGCCAGTCGAGTTCATCTGCACGTTCGAACCGCGGACACTGGCACCACAGTGGCCGGGGGGCAGGAGCCCAAGCCACCTGAGCAAGAGTAAACCTCGGAAACCTGAAAATGTAAATAGTTACTGTTTGTTCTTTAAGTTGCTGCTAAACCCGTCCAGGGTAAACTTTAAAAAGGTGACCCCTTTGTTGACCCGGGGTCACTATTGTTGTTTTCTTGAAGTTTTTCACAAAGTTACACAAACTGCGAAATCATGGACTGTGCATGATTTGAACTTTCTTGTAAATAGTTTGCACCTTCTTAAAGGTGCTTCCTACTGGTTTTGTTTAAAGACATTTTGCGAAGATACCATTCCGGAGCCTTTGCATGGACTGGTAGGCTGAGAAGAAGAGCTACCTCAGAAAGACTTGATCTCCTCTTAAAGGGGAGGTTAGAATTGAACTTGAAAGTGATACTGTTTTAGAACAGTAATGTCAAGATAATGCTTTGAAGGAAATGTAACTGTTTTTCATGGAAAAGTTATGTGTGTTTAATTTGTTTAAAATGTGAAACCTAGATAATGTTCTTTGAAGAGAAAGATGCAGAAAGCCCGTAGGGGTAGATGTAGAGTTCCGTTTAACTGAAAGTAAAGAAGTAATAACGAAGGTGAGGATAGAAGGTAAACCCTGCGTCCCCATAGAAAGTTAGTTCGTTACTAAGGACAGAAAGTAGACCCGTAGGGGTTAGTGAGTGAGTCCTTATAGGAGCCAAGCAGAGTGTGCTCCATGCTCTCAAATTGAAAGGAATGTTATGTCTATACTATGTATAGTAGAGAAAGGCAGTAGGCCCTGGCTGAACGGGGCGGTCCTGTAAAAGAAAGGAGAGGCAGTAGGTCTGGTGCCATAGGGACAGGCGGTCCTGCAGGTTCAAAGTAGGAGAATGTGAAGTTACCTTGCCCTGTAATGTGATTATAGGAAGGCCTTTGATAAACTAAGAGTGTATGTTTCTTAAAGGCAATGTTAATTTATTGTTCCAGCATTTGCACTTAGTAGAATACCCGGTTGGGTAATGAGAGTTAATTGTAGCCTGTTGCTATGATATTTGATTATGTTTTGTAACGTTAAAGTGTCCTCACCTCCCATAAAGGGAAGCCTGTTCAAGTATGCTTATTGTTTTGCACTCAACAAATTTGTATGTCTTTTTGCTAACCTGTATTGTTGTTTTCTTCCCAGTCCCGGAGTACTGTGTTTAACCAGGGGGGAGTGCAGCACCCCAGAGTCCTGGTCGTTGCAGTACTGTGGCTCCGCCACTAAGGGGAGCCATGGTGCGTTCGATGGCACTGAAGGAGTTCCTCCAATCAGGTATCACAGACACCAATATGTTTCACAGCTGGGCCTCCGGGGGGAGCTAAGGGTGCTATTCATTAGGCCACTCCCCACCATAGTGGGTAAACTGGGGGTCAGGCAGGAAGTTAGTAGAGAAAGCTGACTGGATCGAACGAAGCAACACCTAGTGAGAGAGGGTGTTGTGGAGGAAGAGACAGTAGGGTCTCTGCCAGGGGTGGGATCCTGGCAGAGGCTTGGCATTGAAAGAACGTAACGGGACCGTGCCTGCTCAGAATAGCGGCGGTGCCCTAAGAAAGGATTAGAAGCGAGATAGATTGTGTTGAGTGAGAAACGAAATCAAGCAGAAGGAGAATACCAGCAGGGGTTTTGTTGAAAGAGGCAGCACCTTGCTGAGGCGCATTACCGGTGGCCGGAACGCCGAGGGAGTGGAATAATATACAGCTTTAAGCCATACTCCAAACAGCGGCAGGACAGTCAGTCTCAGGCGGGCTGTCTACCACATATCACCTATGAAGTCTTGGGGGGCAATTGCGGGAGAGGGGCGTCTCTAGGGTCCCGGAAGAACTCCAGGCCTACCTGACAAACGGGTGCCGTTCTTACTGTAACATCAGGAAGGGACGGAAGATTAGCAGAAGATCAGTTAATCGAGTTGTGAGGGAACTTAAGAAACAGACACAACAGTTGTGGGGTACTTTCCGTAAGCACAGCAGGGAAGGACTACAACACAAAGCGCTAAGAAGGAAGGCACTGATTTCCACCTGTGAGGAGAACTCTGGAGGTGCCATTGGACCGGCCGGACTTGCGCAGCCTGGTGGACCGGATTCCGGACTGAGGACCGAGAGATCTCCAGTAAAGAGGTAAAGAGACTGCAACCTGGTGTCCTCGTTATTTACCGCGACCTGCACCCCACAACTGCACCGCTACACCACCGTTAACAGCACCTATTTGCAACGGACGTCCCCCACTGACAGACAGGGCCACGGACCGGGTCTAGCCACCGTGACAACCCCAGGACTGAGATCTCAGAGGCCCGGCTCCGGGTACCCCTCGGCCCTGTGGCGGTGTGGGGGCGCTCCACACTTATACATACTGAGAAGCAAATGACACCATAGAGTCGGTGTGCGGACACTTTTGCTAAGTATATGAGGAAAAAAAAATGCAGGAGGGCTCAGGATAATATACAGCTAGTGTAGATAATAGCACGCCGTCTGGCTGAGCAGTATGGTTGTCACAGGTATGTCTTGCATGTGTGGGTGGCACATGTCTCCGGTGGGTGGCATATGGCTCCGGTGGCTGGCACATGTCTACGGTGGGTGGCATATGGCTCCGGTGGCTGGCACATGTCTACGGTGGGTGGCATATGGCTCCGGTGGCTGGCACATGTCTCCGGTGGGTGGCATATGGCTCCGGTGGCTGGCACATGTCTCCGGTGGGTGGCATATGGCTCCGGTGGCTGGCACATGTCTCCAGTGGGTGGCATATGTCTCCGGTGGGTGCCATATGTCTCCGGTGGGTGGCATATGGCTCCGGTGGCTGGCACATGTCTCCAGTTGGTGGCATATGTCTCCAGTGGGTGGCATATGGCTCCGGTGGCTGGCATATGTCTCCGGTAGGTGCCATATGTCTCCGGTGGGTGGCATATGGCTCCGGTGGCTGGCACATGTCTCCGGTGGGTGGCATATGGCTCCAGTGGCTGGCACATGTCTCCAGTGGGTGGCATATGTCTCCGGTGGGTGGCATATGGCTCCGGTGGGTGGCATCTGTCTCCGGTGGGTGGCTTCGCTCTTTGGTATAGAGAATAGCGCTATTCTGTCAGAGTTGTATTGTTTTTGGCTAATGGATAATATAACTTGGCTATAATTACATAATCATAGTACAAAGCCACCGTATAATACATTAGTACCCGGAGACGTGTGTGTGTGGTCACCTCATTTCCGAGCTCATTGATAGAAGCAGATATGGCACATATAGAATATATTGCTGCGCCTCTGTCGGATGTGCCGTCATTTTGTGCCCATAAATCTAGCCGACGTAATTACGGTACATACCCGACCTTTATAGGCAATTGAGGAACATTAGAGCAGCGGTGTTGTGTTTCAGTATGGTATTTGTACAGTGTGTGTGGGGGGGTATGTTCATGTTTTCCTTCAGATACTGAAACAAATCATTACTGGAGGCTACAACTTGTCTATGGCGATAAAGCCAGATTTCCTTAAGGTGAATTTACACTGCGAGATGATTGTGAATGAGTGATACCAGCGACGCTCCTTACATGGATATCTTGCAGTGTAAACAGGTTGCCGGTCGCCCTATGAACGAGCAAAAAGCTGTTTCATCTGGTGAAATGATATTCAAAGGGAACCTGCCACGTCCTTTATTGCTATTAAACCGCCCCCAATGTCTTATTAGTGATGCACATTGCATCACTAACATGTTTGTCTCAAACAAAACATCCCCGTATTTATCTAAAAAAATCACTTTTTATACTTTGATGATTGCCCCACATACCTTGTGTTTCAGTCATAGGGGTGGGGATCTCTAGCTTTTCAGTCACGGTCAGTCAAATGCCTTTATCAAATTCTCCACGCCCATCCTATTAGCATTCCTTCCCGTCACTGCTCCCTACATCACAACCATCTCCCAGCAGATCCCGCGCCTTCGCAATAACGATCAGCTGTCTGGGCATGGCACTGAATCTGGGTGCTTCATATCCTATGTGTGTATGCTCCAAAGCCGCTGAGCGTCAGTGACCACATGATAATTTTTGAGCGTGCACGCTATGCTTGCCACTGTCTTCCCGCTCATCACTCTGACTCTCAGCGTAGGGCAGATACTTTTATTCAGGAGCTTTATAATCACACTGTTATTTTTAAGGGCAACATGATGGGTTGTGCTGTAGAAGTCTGCAGAGATGAGTTATGGATGTGAAAAGTCATCATGGTGTGTGGACAAGATGGAGATGAAAAGATTTAGAGCAACTCCCATCTGACAAGATGTTACCTATAAGGTACGGTACCTTGATGAAAATGTTTATTAGTGTTACTGCCTGCATCTAATCAGTATTGTGGTTCCTGTATGGTGCGCAGTTTGATGATGGCTGGTAACATCAACTCCCAGCATCTCCTTTCCATTGTTAAGGACATACCAGGAATTGTAAGTTCACGTGATGCAATTGTATATTCGTCTGACCTAACATTACAATGAGTATTCATGTACTAATGGTCTTTCTGGTGCTGTATTCATGTACTGATGGTGGTTCTGGTGATGTTTTCCTGTACTGATGGTGGCTATTGTGATGCTGTATTCATGTACTGATGGCAGTTCTGGTGCTGTATTCATTTACTGATGGCGGTTCTGCTGATGTATTCCTGTACTGATGGTGGTTCTGGTCATGTATTCATGTACTGAGGTTGGTTTTGGTGATGTATTTCTGCACTGTTGGTGGTTCTGGTGATGTATTCATGTACTGATGGTGGTTCTGAACCTGTACACATGTAACAATCCCTAAATTGTCATATTACATAATAATGGCCATGTCAAAAAAGTATTGGGACATCTGACAAGTTTAGGGTAATTAAATTTATATTTATGTTAGGAGCATTAAAAGAATTATGAAGGAAAAGCAGAAGTCCAGCGTGGGTGATGTCCATAAAAAATACCTTTTATTTCAATGAGTAAGGCGGCACGACCGTTGAAACGCGTTTGATTTTAATGCACTTTAAGCCTGTGACTGTCACTGGTATGAATCACCCGTTTTTGTGTCTATGGATATGAAGATGGACTTTGGATTTATGTGCTTTTAACAAAAATGGAATAAAAGGTATTTTTTATGGACATCACCCACGCTGGACTTCTGCTTTTCCTTCATACTACTTGCAGCACTGCATGATCTGTGCGCTGGGACTGAGAGGAGGTGAGCTGATCTTTGTTGCTCTTTCTTTTCCATTAAAATAATTCTCCAGATTTATTGTGAAAGTTCTATAGTCACTCTACAGTCACTCTGAATCCTCACAGCACAGGCACTGCGTGACATCAGGAATTTCCAGTGCCAGTGGTGAGAGGGAAAGGTCACCTGACCACATGTATGCGGTTTGTATACATGCGGTCACGTGCCAACTAGACATCTGCTGCCTTTGCTCAATTCACTTTTATATAGCGAGGCCATGCATGTTTAGTCAGAATGTATCAGGAAATATGCAAATTGCATATATGCATTCACATGACCGCCCACTCTTACCGCCTGCACGGGAGTACCTTTACAGCATGCAGTGTGAGGATTCAGAAGCCTGCAATCACATAGAGCGACTGCAAACTTTCATCACAAACCTGAACAATCCATTTAATTATAGAGTTCAGCACTGTAGCCTGCCCAAGCCTAACAGCGTGTAATAAACTGAAGGTCAGGATTCATTACTGCTATATCAGAGAGGCTTCAATGAGCCAAGAGGGCCCATCCTAACCTGTGTCCACAGCTGAAAGTGTCTACAGTGGGCAGGTGAGCATCAGAACTGGGCTATGGAACCATGAAGGAAGGTGTCCTGGTCTGATTACTCATTTTAATATTCAGTGGGTCACTGCAAAAATCAACACAATGCATTATGTTTTTTTATACTCCCGACAATGGTGGACACATACTGCTGTATGGCTTTACAGTGGCATACACTAGAGGTTTATGTATATGACAAGGAATTATCCTGAATCTGATATATAGCCAAAATGCAATGTGGACAGAGCTCAGGAATGGTTTATTGAATATCAGAAAGAGATCACCATGATGGCTCGTCTCCACATTCTCCAGATCTCAATCTGATCAATTATCCGTGGAGTAAAACTTAAAAAATAATAATAATAATAATAATAATAATAATAATAATTCTGATCTATAGAGACCCCCTCTCACATGTTACAGTCTGACTTAAAGGGAATCTGTCAGCAGGTTTTTGCTACCTATTCTGAAAGCAGCATAACGTAGAAGAGACACTGATTCAAGAGCTGTGTCACTTACTGGGTGTGGTGAAATATGTGTATATATATCTATATGTGTGTAGTGGCATATGTCTAGGGTTATATGTGTGCCTAGTGATAATGTAACATCTGTCCTGAAGGCAAGTCACACCTAGGTGTTAACAGGTACTTCCTTGGGACTAGTAGACATTGTGTCTCCATATTTCACCAGGAGGTCTAGCTAGGGCCAAGAAGAAAGGGAACCTTTGGCACCTTCTAGGTCCTGGAGGGGAGATGCTAATTGCGGCCGGAGGGCATCTATTCCTGAGAACCTTTTCTCAAGTATCGCAAGAGAAAATAATGTATTCATTGGGGGCGCGGCCGTGGCCCAATCAAACAGGCAGCAGTTATGATATTGACCTGAGGGGCCGGTCTAGAAACCTGACCTCCAGACCAAAGTTATAAATTTAGGCTGCAGACAGAGAACTGTGTTCACGTGTGAGAGCAGCCTGAGAAGCTGATGTGTTCCACCAACTCCATTCACCCCCCCCCCCCTCAGGGAGCAGAAAGCAAACTACCAGTTAGATGATTTCTGTAAGTTTCTCCTGTTTATTTTGATACTGTTTTGCATAAGTTGTATGTCTTTTTACTACCATATTTTTATACCTTTTTCTCATTGTAAGCATTGAACCTTTTGTTATTAAAGTATAAAACTTTAACAAGTTGAACCTTGAATGTTCTAAAGAATCCATAGCCTAAGGTGTGTGAGCCTTATGAGTGCTAGACATATTTTTATTAGTATTATTATTATTTCTGGGACTCATCGCACATGTGTTCGGTGAGTGGTGGCAGCGTGTATGAGCGGGTGTGTGGCCTGGGTCGGTGTGTGATTTATGCTCCCATTACAGCATAGGACAGAGGCTGAATGCTGGACTGAGAGAGGGGAGATAGATTAACCCTTGCAGGCACAACCCCAAGTCACGTGTGTGAGCAGGCACGTGAGGAATAAGTAACACCACGGAGAAGGGATCCATGACACTGGGCTGCTTGCTGTAGTTTTGATAAAATCACTACTTTATCAGCAGGGGATTATCACTAGTAATCCTGCTGGTTTGGTCTTCTATATTCATGAGCTCTGTATAACCCCGCCCCCACCACTGATTGGTAGCTTTTTATCTATACACAGTAAGCAGCCAATCAGTGGCATGGGCAGGGTTATAGAGAGCTCAGCATTCAGAGAACTGCTAAATCTGCTGCAGATAAAACAGGATTTTTTTCAAAAGTGCAGCAAGCAGCTCAGTAAATGATACATCACTGGAATCAGGATCTCCTTCCCCTGCTTTTGCTACTCTCAGAATATCCAAAATCAGGTGACAGATTCCCTTTAACGAAAATTATAGAAGCAATAAATGAGAAAAAATAATAAAATATTTTTTACCCAATTACTCTTACCTCTGTGGCTCCAGTACGTGTCCCCAGGTCTCTGGAGGGACAGGAGGCAATGAAGCCCAACCGTATTCTTAGCAATAACACCACCAATAACTTCTCAAATTGTGCAATCAGCGTTTGGCTTATTGTTCTTTTATTCAGATACAAGAACACACCTGCCGCCATGTTTTCAAGGATGTCAGGACGTTTTGTAAAATGACATATAGTGAACACTTTTTCACCAATGAGATTGGAAGACATTCCATTGAGAGCGGTGTTTGTGTGATTCTACATGTCTAGTAATGCTGAGTGTACACAGGATGGCGCTGTATCAGCAGTGGCATATGGGTCAATAAATGGGATGAGCTGAAGTGAGAAGAAAGGATAAAATCAGATTTCTGAAATCACCGCTAAGTATACACAGTATTTTGTGATGTATTCAGCCTATGGACTAGATTCATGGATGTACGTATAGGAAAGCACCGTTTTTTGCATTGGTTAAAGGGGTTGTCCAGCCCAGTACTTTAACATTGATGGCTTATATTCAGGATAGGTCATCAATACCAGGTCAGCTGTTTGGTAGCTGGATATGCTCAGCTGCTAGTGGAAAAGCAAAAAGCACAGCGCCATCAACTGCATAGTGGCCACAGAAAGGTACTGCAGATCCACTCCTATTCATTTAATAGGGGCGATGTGCAGTACCCGTCCGCGGCCACTATGCAGTCGATGGAGCTGTGCAGTTTCGCAATTGATCACATCTGGCCAGCAGCGGGAACAGCTGATCAACAGGCGTGCTGGGTGTTGGACCCCCACCAATCTGGTTTTGATGGTCTACCGTTTGTATTAAAGATGTCAGCTCTTGGTGGGGTCATCCATGATTCCAAACCTTTCAGTAGGTAAGAAAAGTAGGGCCGCTTCTTCTCTTTCCTAATTGGTAATTCTGCTCCATGGGTCCACATTGCCATAGAGAAGGAGAAAGGTCTAACGTCTTGGGTGTCATTGCTGCCGGCGAGGATCCCTTTATGTTACATATCCCCATTATGCAGATCTTTATTTCATCTCCAGTTTGCGAAATCAGATTAAGGCTGAAGAAGGTCAACATAAAACGGACTAATTAAGGACGCGATGACAGTAGAATAAAAAATTACATGGTTTTTACAATAATGAGAAAATGGTAGAAGGACCATAAGAGAAGGATTTATTCTACTAGTCCACGTTACTTTCTCTAAGTGCCTTCTTTTCCCTTTATTTCTTGACTTTGCCCTGAGCAGCCACTGCTTCCATCGCCTTCTTCACAGTCTCCTCATCTCCCAGGAAAGACATGGGCTTCAATGGCTTTAAGTTGTCATCCAGCTCGTACACTATGGGGATGCCAGTGGGAAGGTTGAGCTCCATGATGGCTGCATCCGACATTCCTGCAACGAGGAGGTGAAATGCAGATATATTAAGAGGTTACTGATGTGTGTGGAGTATGAGTACCCCGTAAAGAAAAAGACTAAAATGTGAGACATCAATGGAGTATGATATTACATTGAGCATGTACACTCACTGGCCACTTTATTAGGTACACCTGTCCAACTTCTTGTTAACACTTAATTTCTAATCAGCCAATCACATGGCGGCAACTCAGTGCATTTAGGCATGTAGACATGGTCAAGACAATCTCCTGCAGTTCAAACCGAGCATCAGTATGGGGAAGAAAGGTGATTTGAGTGCCTTTGAACGTGGCATGGTTGTTGGTGCCAGAAGGGCTGGTCTGAGTATTTCAGAAACTGCTGATCTACTGGGATTTTCACGCACAACCATCTCTAGGGTTTACAGAGAATGGTCCGAAAAAGAAAAAAAATCCAGTGAGCGGCAGTTCTGTGGGCGGAAATGCCTTGTTGATGCCAGAGGTCAGAGGAGAATGGGCAGACTGGTTCGAGCTGATAGAAAGGCAACAGTGACTCAAATCGCCACCCGTTACAACCAAGGTAGGCCTAAGAGCATCTCTGAACGCACAGTGCGTCGAACTTTGAGGCAGATGGGCTACAGCAGCAGAAGACCACACCGGGTACCACTCCTTTCAGCTAAGAACAGGAAACTGAGGCTACAATTTGTACAAGCTCATCAAAATTGGACAGTAGAAGATTGGAAAAACGTTGCTTGGTCTGATGAGTCTCGATTTCTGCTGCGACATTCGGATGGTAGGGTCAGAATTTGGCGTAAACAACATGAAAGCATGGATCCATCCTGCCTTGTATGGAGCATCTTTGGGATGTGCAGCCGACAAATCTGCGGCAACTGTGTGATGCCATCATGTCAATATGGACCAAAATCTCTGAGGAATGCTTCCAGCACCTTGTTGAATCTATGCCACGAAGAATTGAGGCAGTTCTGAAGGCAAAAGGGGGTCCAACCCGTTACTAGCATGGTGTACCTAATAAAGTGGCCGGTGAGTGTATATGTTGGCAGCCTCCCCTAATGTTACAACAACGTACCTGTCGCACTTTCCAGAATAAGCTGTTGTGTGTACATGAGGAATATCACTATTATATGACTCTTCATTTTTCACCAAATTTCCCCGCTACAGACTCTATCCTAATTTTCAGTTGTCTCTGAGCTGGTGGGTGGAGACTACCTGCTATAATATCTCCAATACACAGCAGACACAGTCCTGATAGATCCCTGCTCTCCTATCTCTATGTAGCACATATTCAGGATAATCAGCAGCATGCATGCAGGAATCAAATGCAAAAGTGCATCTAATCGAAGCATTTTACCGACCCTTTAGTGTTACTGTGATATTCTGAGCAGATAATACCCAGCGTTATATCGGATTTTATACACATATAGTTTTTACAGCTCATTACATAATGTTGTATTGCACATGTGTTACCACCGCGCACCACAAGGGGGCATTATGAGAAACCAGAGTGCGCTAGAGCAGCTGCAGATATTTAT
Organism: Ranitomeya variabilis; assembly: GCF_051348905.1. Lineage (NCBI taxonomy): Eukaryota > Metazoa > Chordata > Amphibia > Anura > Dendrobatidae > Ranitomeya > Ranitomeya variabilis. The sequence goes on from NC_135236.1 coordinate 82,885,246, forward strand.
ATATGGCTTCTGGAACTGGTGCCAGTAAGAATAGTAACTGGGAGACCATAGGAATGAGAGGCAGAAGAAGACGGGTTACATGGAGGTCACGCAGAAGTACTGGCTAAGAAATAGCTATATCATGCTATATGGCTGCTTGTTATATTGGCAGTGAATTTACACATGAATAGTGATGCCGTCGGGTAGAAAGTTGATTGTCCTGCTAACCTCTACAGCAGGCAGGGTGTAAGGTCATTTTAGGAAATGTCACTCTAAGGTCAGTTGGAAAAGGTCAGGGTAACTATACCAGCCAGACGATGAGATGGGACAGGTGCAAGGAAGCAGCCAGGCCGAATACTATAAGTGACATTTAAAGAGTATCCATACTTTCAAGTAACTTTCAGAATAAGCTGTCCTGTGTGAGTACATTTTTACCAGTTTTCTCCACTGCAAGGTTGACTTCTTAATTTGTAATTGACTCTGAGCTGGAAACGAGGTGCTATGATGTTTCCTGCACAACACGCAGAGAGAGATTCCTGCTCTTCATTCCCTTTTTTAGCTCACAGAGAGAAGTGACATAGATGAACTTATTTAGCAGTACTGGGCTACGTGGATGGGAATCCATCTCTGGGGTGAGATAAAAGACTTGTTAGAAAGCTCAGCACAATCTTTCTGTGTTTCGTTCTCTGCTTGTTTCCTCATCTTGCTCCTCTCTCATACATACAGAAGTACATGTTCTCAAGCTGCAGTATTAGGCAGTACAGTACTAATGTAGCCAGTCACATCTGTAAATTGCGGACATGATTGTCTCCGTGAGCAGCTTTGTGTACATACTGGAGCAGGAGCCAATACATGCACTATTCTGGTGTCTACCTTTCCTATGTTATTGCTCATAGAAATGTATGGAGAACGCGGCAAAATTTTGCAACGTTTGTCACTTTCACGCCAGTTTCTAACAAAATTGACAGAGTTGGGGTGGAACGAGGGCATGGCGGCCGTTAAATTCATGATGAGCGACGGAGTTCACTACAACACAGATGTTACTCCCACAGGGGCTGGAGTAGGATTTGTGGCAAGGCGCACACATAGGTGCATACGCCTCTTCATGACTCCAGCACGCCCCACCATCAGTACCGCCGGTCGTCATGAATTGGTCCCACAGGCTTCATTTTTAAGGTGTATGACCTTTTGCCTAGGAAAATAGTTTGATAGATATGTTGATGACAGACTGAGGGCAATCTCGGTGAACTGGATCTCTTTAAAATTACTGTAGTAATTAGAGGTTTACTAATTATGTGTAATAGTTAGACAGTATAAATCTAGATTAAGTAGACCCTCACCTACTAATTGACTTTGCACTAGAAATTTGTGGCAACATTTTGGTATATGGTGATGGATCTTGAGCCACAATTTCATGCCAAGCCACTCTCCTTTCCGCTTCTACACCACACCCACACAATAGATATGATGCAAGCCATGTATGACAGTTTTTTGGTACAAATGTCACTGTAATGCCGGAATAATGAACTTAGTACGTCTATAGTATTCAAATATTGCCTTTAATTAAAGGGGTATCCTCAAGTTTTTAAGTTGTCCCCCTATCCATGGTGGTCAAACTGCTGGTACTCCCATCAATGCCGAGGATTGGGGCTCTAAAGAGCCTCATATGAATGGAGCGGTGGTCGATCATGCTCACATCTGCTCCATTCATTCTTGATGGGACCCAAGTGCTGCACTCGTCTGGTCTTTGGTGCTCCTGTAAGAATGAATGGAGCGATAATGCGCATGATTGACATGGGGTTATTCAGAGCCCCAAATCACTGGATCGGAACCCATTCCAGTGGTCTGACCCCAACAATTGGAAAGTTATCCCCTATCCCAAACTAACTTCCAAACGTTAAGACTACCCCTTTAATTGGAATTTGTTACCTGTCTTTTTCCCACCTAATCTTAGAGAAGCATGATGTAGGGGCAGATACCCTAATTCCAGTAACATGTTGCTAATGGGCTGCTTGTGGTAGTTTTGATAAAATCACTGTTTATCTGCAGAAGATTATCACTAGAGGACTAGCAAACCTGATGCCATGTAGTGCTCCATATTCATAAGCTTTATATATCCCCATCCTCACCACTGATTGGCTGCTTTTTGTGTACACTGTGCATAGGCAATCAGCGGTGTGGTCCGGGTTTTGCAGAACTCAGCATTCAGAGAACTGCTAGATCTGTAGCAGCTAAAACAGGGATTTTATCAAAACTGCAGCAACCAGTATAGTAAATGATACAGCGCTACAATTAGAGTCTCTGCCCCTACATCTTGCTGGTCTCAGATGGAATAATAAAAAGATGGTGACAGATTCCTTTTGAGCATGCGGCACTTGCTCCTTACCTTCCAGATGTTTGACGATGCCCCTTAAGCTGTTCCCATGGGCAGCGATTAACACCCTCTTGCCCGCCAGGATCTGTGGGGCGATGACATCATTCCAGTGTGGGAGTGCCCGGGCAATGGTGTCCTTCAGACTCTCACATGAAGGCAGCTCAGATGCAGCCAGAGATGCATAGCGGCGATCCTGCACCGCAAGAAGTGGATAAAGAATGACATGTAAGGGATTTCCTGCATGGAACCAGACTTTCTTGTTTACTCCCAGTAATTGGAAGTCATGGAAATTAAAAGGGGTTACCAAGGACTATTTTTCTTTATTTTACTTGAGGCCTAAAAAACAAACAGACAGGTACTTGCTACTACCCGCTTGTTGTGCCAATCTCTGCCGACACAAAACGGTCACTGACTGCCCCTGCCGACAATTTAGCTGTCGACGCTGACGTCACATGGACAGAGTGGCTTCTCTTTCGCTCTGCTCTGTTGAAGGAGTGTGACTGACAATGTCATGCTGATTGATAGCCAGCTCTAACTGAGGAGATCCGGCTGTCAATCAGCATGACGCTGCCAGTCACACGCTGTAGACAGAGCAGCCCAGAGGAAGAAGAGATGCTCTGTTGACGTGGAGCAGCTGAATCGCCGGCAGGAGTAGTCAATGACCACTCTGAGCTGCTCCTGGTAGAGCAACTACAAACTTCTTGCTAGTTTTTAGGCCCATAGTGAAAAGAAAACAAAAACTTCATTCAGGTTATGGGCCGCCTGCCTGGAATTCATCTGAAAAAGTGCCACAAAAATGAACATAGCGCAAAATGACATTGCCATCCAGTGACTCGGCAGTCCAGTGACCACGACCTCACTCAATACAAGTGAATGGATTGAGGTTGCACAACTTGTGCCCAGTAGTCGGGTTCTGGCCGGGAGTATAGGCCCCGGCATACATAGCGATTTACCAACGATCACGACCAGCGATACGACCTGGCTGTGATCGTTGGTAAGTCGCTGTGTGGTCGCTGGGGAGCTGTCACACAGACAGCTCTCTCCAGCGACCAACGATCAGGGGAACGACTTCGGCATCGTTGAAACTGTCTTCAACGATGCCGAAGTCCCCCTGCAGCACCCGGGTAACCAGGGTAAACATCGGGTTACTAAGCGCAGGGCCGCGCTTAGTAACCCGATGTTTACCCTGGTTACCAAAAAAAACAAACAGTACATACTCACCATCTGATGTCTGTCAGGTCCCTTGCCGTCTGCTTCCTGCTCTGACTGAGTGCCGCCGTACAGTGAGAGCAGAGCGCAGCGGTGACGTCACCGCTGTGCTGTACTTTCACTTTCACTTTGCGGCGCTCAGTCAGTGTGGGAAGCAGACGGCAAGGGACCTGACGGACATCAGATGGTGAGTATGTACTGTTTGGTTTTTTTGGTAACCAGGGTAAACATCAGGTTACTAAGCGCAGCCCTGCGCTTAGTAACCCGATGTTTACCCTGGTTACCAGTGAAGACATCGCTGGATCGGTGTCACACACACCGATTCAGCGATGTCAGCGGGACCTCATCGACCAAAAAAAGGTCCAGGCCATTCCGACACGACCAGCGATCTCACAGCAGGGGCCTGATCGCTGGTACGTGTCACACATAGCGAGATCGCTACTGAGGTCGCTGTTGCGTCACAAAACTTGTGACTCAGCAGCGATCTCGCTAGCGATCTCGCTATGTGAGACGGGGCCTTATGTCTAAAGGCCCCGTCTCACATAGCGAGATCGCTAGCGAGATCGCTGCTGAGTCACAAGTTTTGTGACGCAACAGCGACCTCAGTAGCGATCTCGCTATGTGTGACACGTACCAGCGATCAGGCCCCTGCTGTGAGATCGCTGGTCGTGTCGGAATGGCCTGGACCTTTTTTTGGTCGTTGAGGTCCCGCTGACATCGCTGAATCGGTGTGTGTGACATCGATCCAACGATGTCTTCACTGGTAACCAGGGTAAACATCGGGTTACTAAGCGCAGGGCTGCGCTTAGTAACCCGATGTTTACCCTGGTTACCAAAAAAAAACCAAACAGTACATACTCACCATCTGATGTCCGTCAGGTCCCTTGCCGTCTGCTTCCCACACTGACTGAGCGCCGCAAAGTGAAAGTGAAAGTACAGCACAGCGGTGACGTCACCGCTGCGCTCTGCTCTCACTGTACGGCGGCACTCAGTCAGAGCAGAAAGCAGACGGCAAGGGACCTGACAGACATCAGATGGTGAGTATGTACTGTTTGTTTTTTTTGGTAACCAGGGTAAACATCGGGTTACTAAGCGCGGCCCTGCGCTTAGTAACCCGATGTTTACCCTGGTTACCCGGGTGCTGCAGGGGGACTTCGGCATCGTTGAAGACAGTTTCAACGATGCCGAAGTCGTTCCCCTGATCGTTGGTCGCTGGAGAGAGCTGTCTGTGTGACAGCTCCCCAGCGACCACACAGCGACTTACCAACGATCACGGCCAGGTCGTATCGCTGGTCGTGATCATTGGTAAATCGCTATGTGTGCCGAGGCCTTAATGCCAACATACCCCGCAATCCCAGCTCAGAAACTGGCAAATCCCCACACCAGTGACTGCTGACTTATCAATTTAGACCGGACAACCCCTTTAAGGAAAAAATTCCAAAAACGGCTCAGGAAAACAATAATTCTCCCAAAAATTCCTCCAAAATGAGTGTTCTGCTTGAAAACCTCATTGTTTTTTGAACACCTTAAAAACTCCATGTGAACATAGCCTTAGGCTACTTTCACACATCAGGTTTTTTTGTTTCAGGCACAATACGGCAGTTTTTGGAAAAAACAGATCCGGTTTTTTTTTACGCCGGATCCGGTTTTTTCCCATATAGTTGTATTAGCGCCGGATTGTGCCTGATGGCCAGACGTTTCATCAGTTTTTTTCCGGATCCGTCCAAATAGTCGTTTCCGGCGGACGGAGAAAATGTACACTGCAACGTTTTTTTGTCCGGCGGAAAAAATGCACAGTGATGGAATCGGCCAAAAACACATGAAACGGAGGTGTGAAACAATGAATCCGGCGCCCAGATCCAGTTTTCAAAACATTTTCCATACAAATCATGGAGTTTTTCCGTTCTGGGGTCTCTCTCTCTCTCGCCTTAGGCCGGGGACACACTTAACGTATAAAAAAACGGTCCGTTTTTCACGGCCGAGAATCGCACAAATGTTTCAAAAACAGTGATCCGTGTGCCGTGCGAGGATGCGTTTTCCTCGCATCAAATGATCCGTGTGACATCCGTGTGACATCCGTATGGCATCCGTATGCCGAGATTTTCACGCAAGCTTGCAAAATGGACATATAACGGTTTTGGCACCTGAAGAAATTTAAATCATCACCCAGACCATGATTTAAGGGCCCTAAAACAGGTGGCAGCCACCAATGAAGGCAGCAGAGTCCCTGCTTGTGTTGGTGCACTTCTGCTTGATGAGCAACATGTCGGATCTACTGACTTTTAACACCACAGAGCGTGTGCTTTACAACTGGGTACTTTCACAACGTTTTGGAGAGCCATACCCAGTAATTGTTGATCCGAGGAGGCGGAGACGGATGTGGGTACATCCACTTATGAAGCAACGGATCAAGAAAGGACATTTCCAACGTCTGTATGCTGCTCTGAGGACCAATCCAGACAAGTTCTTCAACTATTGTCGGATGCGGATCCAAACCTTTGATATTTTGTTGGAGATTTTGCGACCAGGGATTACCAAGAAGGACACCAGGATGCGAAAATCAATTTGTGCAGAGGAGCGCCTTATCCTTACTTTACGGTATGTATCAATCCTCTGTTTCCCAACAAAGATTTGTGTTTAAGGGTATTGCCCATTGTGAAAAATAGCTACTTAAATGTTTCCTAAACTTCAACATACCCGTAGTTTCCGTCATATAAGACGACCCCCGACTTTCTATGAGTTTTTCTGGGGTTAAAAATTAGTCATATCAGCCATAAAACAACGTAATTTGGGCTAAATTTGGAATATTTGAGCAAATCGAACATCAAAGCCATCGCATGTCCTTAATGTTTGTGGAATCCTGGCATATTATTTTGACAATTGTATTTTTTCCACAGAGAACACTGGAATGTTTGAATTTTGTCGGGTAAACAAATTATCTTGTTTCTTTTAGCTTCCTTGCCACTGGACTATCATATGCGGCACTGCATTTAGAGTTTTTACTTGGAAAATCTACAATTTCAGGAATTGTGCGGGATACATGCACGGAAATATGGCGAAGACTCCATCAAGAGGTGATGCCTGAGCCGAAAATGTCCGATTGGTTACGGATTGCCCAAGGATTTCAGGACACCTGCCAGTTTCCGCACTGTATTGGTGCTCTTGACGGAAAGCACATCCGTGTGCGTAAGCCGCCGGGCTCAGGGACACAATTCTATAATTATAAACAGTTTTTCTCTGTAGTGCTGTTGGCCCTGGTCGACAGCAACTACAGGTTTATAATTGTAGATATTGGGGCCTATGGGAGAACTGGAGACTCTAGAGTCTTCAGTTCTTCCTTAATGGGTCGGCGGCTGCGCAACAATGATTTGGATCTCCCACCCCCAAGTAACTTACCAGGGGCAAATTTAGATGTGGTGCCTTACATGATGGTAGCAGATGAGGCGTTTCAATTATCCCGGAACGTCATGAGGCCATATCCACGGAGAGGCCTGGACTACCGGCGTCGAATTTTTAATTTGCGCCTTTCACGTGCCCGCCGTCTGGTAGAGTGCTCATTTGGCATTCTCACTGCTAAATGGCGGGTCCTTCAGTCCGCAATACAACTGAGTGAAGGCAATGTAAATGGTGTAATCAAAGCATGTGTTGTTCTTCACAACTTTACTAGAAAACATGATTGCCCATCATCTGCTGCTGATGAAATTGATTATGCTAATACTGTATTGCCTACTCCACGTGTTCTTCCTTCTCGTCGTCAGCCCTCAGGCCTAAAAGTTCGAGATGTGTTAACAAATTATTTTGTGTCACCAGAGGGAGCGACTGATTGGCAAGACAATGCTGTTGTGATTTAAATTTTCTTTATATTGTTAGGTAATAAATAGCTTAATGTTCATGTTTGAATTGTGTAGTATGTATCTTCTTTTACTTTCCAAAAAAAAGAGAAAGTTGCAACATCACCTTTGTAGTCCTAAGAATACACAACACTCATATTTTGGGCAACAATTTTAATGCTCCAAGCATATATATATATTTGGCCTAAACATATTCACATCATATGTAATTTTAGGCCTAGTAACCAGAGTCAAAATGAAAAAATAACAGGCCAATGGCGCACAATAATAAAATTAACAAAACTAAATGACATGCTGAAACTTTTGGGCCCGAACTTACAGGTTCTGGTAGGTTGGGGGTGGCGATGATGATGATGGCGGGTGTCCAGCATGTGCTGAACTTGGCCTAGGTGGTGGACCAACCAGACTGTCAACCTGTGGTATGGCAGATATATATGAAGGGTGTTGTTGCACGTTTCGTTCCTGAGTGTGAGGTAAAACTGGATGTTGAGGGTAGAAGGGCATAAAGTCCTGTGTACTGTATTGACCCATTTGGTCATAACCCCCAATCTGGCCATGTCGAGCAGACACATGGTGGGACCAGCCTCCAAACATGTGTCTGTTCAAGTGGTCAGATTGGGCAGTGGATGGATATTCATTCATTGCCCTGTTTGTTTGTTGGTGGGTGTTTTGGGCAGGCTGGTGTGGTGGAGCTATACGTGGCAAGGAGGGTGCTGCAACTGTTTGGTTGGGTTCCTCTGGAAGGTCTTGCACCGCCAGAACATTTGTAGGTGACATTTGCCACTGTTCTAGGTAGTTGAACAAACGAATGGGGTTGTTTGGGGGTGTTGCCGCATCAATAACAATTTGTATACAACCTCTGGTACGCAGCCTGAGCGAACGTGGAATGGGGCGTAAATAGCGGGCAAGACTGCGGAAGTACGCTTCCTCCCCATCGTCATGTGCAGCCCTTGCCAAATAGTCCAACACCCCTGTATCCACTTGCCTCCTGGTGCCAGTGTTAGAAGCCACCCTTCTGCGCCGACCACGGTTTGGTCTGGTAGTAGGCTGTGGTGATGTATCCAGAGCCAAGGTTGGACTGCTGCTCTGGCCTCCTTCCTCAACCTCTGGATTGGCCTCCTGTGTGGCAGAAGACGCTGCTGCTGGTTGTGGTTGGTTGCTGCTTTGTGCTTGCTCTGAGGGTCCAGCCCTTTCGGAATCCTCACCAATGGGGTCAATCACCAACTCCGAGTCAGATGCAGTCTCTCTTTCTGTCAGATTGGACTCTGTTCTGTATTTCAAAAATGATTTGAGAGGCAAAAATTATAAACAGATTCGATTAGAAGATGTGTCTAAGTTTTTTGGACATGCATCCACTTACGGTCTGAGCTCCATCACCGGGGCAAGAAAATTCAGCCTATCAAAATAAAGATATTTTCTTTTTTTGGGTGCTGCATCACCACTCCGCCCCGAAACTTGACGTTCCCGCCGGTATTGATCCCGGCAACTCCGCCAGCGTCTAGTGACATCATTCACTGCAAAGAAGAAAAAGTTGTTTGGGGAATAACAAATAATAAGAAAGAATCTGTATTTTTACATAACGATAACATATTCGGCAGTTTGGAACAAACATTATCATTGCTGTCACCAATGTGGCTCACAATATAAATTCCCTATGAGTATGTCTTTGGATTGTGTGAGGAAAGCGGAGTGGCCAGAAGAAACCCACGCAAACACGGAGAGAACATCCAAACTCTGCATCTTTTGGCCTTGGTGGAATTTTAACCCAGGACTCATATCCAGTGAGCCACCATGCTGCACAATCACATAACTACAACAGGTTCAGGGTTTGCAAGCACACACAGGCCCAGGAGCCTAAGGGGACCTAAAACTCCCTTGGTAAGATCTGAAAGGACTGTAGCTAATATATTGGAACCATATTGGTGTGTCTTGTTAATGTTTTTGTAGCCTCAACCAAGAGCTTGGAACATTTACATCACTCCAAAACACACCACATATGATGTGTTCACGCCTATTTTTATCGTTCCAAAAATGTTAAAGCACATTTTTTGTGTAAAGAATGGTACTTACAAATTTCTTGCTGAACCTCTTGAGGTCGCTGATCAAAATCGGGGAACATGTGGCGACAGATTGCCCTCCATGCTGCGTCTTTTCGTGCGCGGTCAGCATAATGTGCATCGCGTTGGTCCCATAACTCTGGTCTATCATGGACCAGAGCAATCAGCATCTCCACATTTATATGTCTGGCCATGCTGCTACACAGTACACTCCGTGGAGGCGTGCTTCCTGGTTTGCAATCCAGCGTGGGGCATAAATTAGCATTCCAAAGCTTCCTGATGATGGATGATTCAATTTCCTGTCACCTGGAGAAGTCTTCCGTATTTCTCGCAATGCACACGCATGGTCCGTGTGTAATCCGATTTTTTCTCGCACCCATAGACTTGCATTGGCGAGTCTCGGCCGAGATACGCTGACAATCGCAGCAGGCTGCGAGTTCCCTCGGATCCGAAATACGGTGGAGAAAATATCGGATGATGGGAGCTGCACCATAGATTAACATTGTGCCGAGTGCTATGCGATTTTTTATCGCATAGCACTCGTCCGTATTACGGTCTAGTGTGACCCCGGCCTTAGGCTACTTTCACACATCAGGTTTTTCCCATGCACAATCCAGCGAATTTTGAAAAAAAAACAGATCTGGTTTTTTTTGGCCGCCGGATCCGTTTTTTTCTCATAGACTTGTATTAGCGTGAGATGGCCTCACGTTTCATCCGTTTTTCTCTGGATCCTATGTGCGGCCGGACAGAACACACAGAGGAACTTATTTTGTCCGTTTAAAAAACGGGCAGCGACGGATCCAGCGCCATGCAGCTTTTGCTACAATGGAAACCTATGGCACCGGATCCGTCAAACCGATTCCGGTTTTTTACATTGAGCATGCCCCGTAGCTGCATTTTCCCATTCTGGAGTTCTCTCTCTCTCTCCCAGCTAGTGCCCAAATATCAGCACGTCAGATCCGGCAAAAAACAAACAAACGGATCCGTTGCATCAGTTTTTCACAATTTGCAATGGATCCGTTTTTTTTCAAAACTCACCGGATTCAGCCTGACGGCGAAAACCTGATGTGTGAAAGTAGCATTAGAGACAGGTTTCCTACTTCTGTGTCTGTACTCAGGCTGCAATGCACAGTCTGAATACGGGTCTCCTGACCTGAACCCGGCTGCTGACATTAGGTTTGGGAGCGGCTTTTTACTTCTCTCTACTAGGAACTCACTCTTTTGGAGTTGCAAAAAATCGGCGGCACCAAAAGATAATCCTTGTAAAAAAAAAAACAACTTGATTTTTATTCCAAAATATTTTCAAAAGAAGTCAAAACAATAGGAAGGCAAGGCAACGTTTCAGCCATATTTGGCCTTGACTGCAGTATTGTAGAGGCTTCCCTCCGAATGTCCCTTTACTGCTACCCAAACATTTCACATCACCACCCCGCTCCCACAGATCGCGACCAAATAAACACTCCTACCAGCTTTGTCTTTAAACTAATTGGCCAAGAACCAATGGAGCTCCTAACCATGGCAGAAACCAATAAATAATAATGAACCCTCCAACATTACCCCCAGCCGCAACCACAGGTTCGGGGGCACCTTTGTTGCCGAAAAAACCTTTTTCCATTACACCGACTCCCAGGGACTCCACCCTGAGGAGGCCCAAAATCCGCCAGGCAAAATTAAAACAAAGGGGAGATTACTATCCACCCGTTATACAATCCCCCACAACAATTTTGCAACTAACTTCAAGAACCCCCTCACCACCGCTTGCCAAATTGACCCAACAACACCCCCATTCACCATTTTCGATAATTCAGCCTTACTAGAACAACCAAATTAAAGGACGGGACTTTTACTGTTGGTGACTCCTGCCGAGTGGTAGCCCTCACCCCCTCTCAGATAATATAGAGGCCTTCTTTAATGTCAACGTCCCCCCACCTTTTACGAACCCCCTTAAACTTTTGACCCCACAAAGCCCATGCTTCTTCTACTTTTATTAATTTAACCCATGCTTGCCCTACCACGCTGAGTCATGGGTCACTGGGTCCATGGCTCTGCTGTGGGCTTCAGTTTATCCTCTCTCAAGCCTAGAAAATACTGTGATATTCCATAGGCTTCACAAAGACCCAATGTGGTCAAAAAAATCTATTTTTTTTTTTACAAGGTTTATCCTTTGGTGCCTCGGATTTTTGGGAATTCTGTTGTGTGTTGTGACCTAGTTGAAGGCCTTACTGAGTAAGCTCAAAAGTCACCAATGGTGCATGAGATGTGTTCACTAGACTGTCGCTGGTTTGGAACACAATTGTATTGTGATGTGCGCAGCTGATGTACTACTGGTGCCAGCATAACCATCTTTGTAGTAGAACGTAGTCTGTAATCTTCGTGTTCTGGGACTAACTATCAGGACCTACTTATATTTTATCTTTCTATTGGACGGTGGGACTAATAGTCCGCTGGCCATATATGAACAGACCTGATGCACTTCAGAACCAGAGTGCGTGCTTTGAGTCCAGTCTCGAATTGCGGAGATGACAGGCATGCCGAGAGCCAGGGAGGAAAAGGTGTAAGGTTCCTGCGTGCAGGTCATCTACAGCTGAGAAGTCACCAGTGAAATGACAATCTCCACATCCCCTGTTCCTTCCTAGCACTAATCTTCATGGTGCGATTCATCTTTCCATTTGTGCCTTTTTTGAAGTCTATTTTTATATGTGTTCCTTTGGGTTTTTGGGGGCTGGGTTTGGGGTTTCCAGATGTTTTGGGCTGATTCATGATAGAATATTACAGTTGTAAGGGACCTCCAGGGTCATGGTGTCCAACCCCCTGCTCAAAGCAGGGACTTTTTAAAAAGAGGTGCATTTTTTTGTCCAAATGCACCGCAGTCCGTCCCCCCTTCTGGAGTGATATTTTATAAGCAAAATTAAAATCTGGGCAAAATTTTGCATAACTGTGGTGAAACATGCAACTTTTTGCAGTTAAAAGACGCAAAAAAAAAGGTTAAAGGCAAAACAAAAAGCATTTTTGTTTTTGCTCAAAGTTCATGAACTACACGCGCCATTTGAAAGAATTCGCACACAGAATGTCAAGGAAAACCACAAAACAAAAAAAAGAGGTGCAGTAAAAAAAAGATGCAAAAGATGAATCAGATGTGAAAAATAAACTGCTCCTCTGGTACTTGCTCAGGCCAAGGAATGGGAGTGTCATTAGCATAGGGTGATATCAGAAAGTGCTGCCCTGATTTATCAGGAATGGTATTTTGTACGCCAGTGTTGATGTGGAGTTAATATGGAATGCTCTAAAGTAATGTATGCCAAATTTGTGAAGAAGTGTGTGCCGCTTAATGAATCTGGCGCATCTTTCAGCTGCTGTGCGCCACCGCACCGCATGGTCAGTACATGAACAGCACACTGACCAATCTTAGGCAGTGTTCCAGTGCGCTATTCTCATCCATTTTTATGGACAAAAACAGTGCATGTAATAGCAAGCAGTTCCTGACCTTATGTCGAATTCGGACACCTTTGTATTCCGGTCCGAGTATGGACCACAATGCTCAGGGAGGTCACAGGTCTCATGACCCCAACTCAAAAGGCTGAGGCGGTCAAGCTTGAGTCAGGAGACCATAGCTAGCCTTCACATGTTTCACAGGTGACTGATATTGGTCTTACGCTATGACTGAAGATCAGTTCCATTAATCTCAATTGAATTGTTTGGGCTGTCAGCATTGGTCACCCGCTACTGTGTGATCCTGTGTGCAGCGAGCAGCCGCTGCAGTGTCAGTGTGCGCAGAGCCAGTCATTCAAGTCAAGCAGCACTTCAAAGTGAGCTCTGTCAATCAACATAAGGGAAGGACTGTAATTGAGGGGCACGGAGGACCTCTCATTTACATATGTGATCAAATATTTTTTTTATGTAAAACAAAGTTAGTAAAATCTGTACAACAGCAATGATTTTTATATATGCAAGGTCCCCTATATGACAGAGGTTTCATTTGACTTTTGGGGGACGCCAGACTCCCTATAAGTGATTTTCACAGTTTTGTTTTGTTTTTTAATACAAATTTGTTTCTGTCAAAAATGCTGTGTAAAGATGTTAAATAAAGGTAATAGTGAAACATAAAACCTACTATTAATTTGTGGCTTATTTGGTGTACTGTGTTTTTCTGGTGGGGTGGTTCTTTGTTTTATTTATTTTTTTTAAACGCGTCCTCTGAATTTGGCATTTTTTTCTGGCTTTTCTTTATATAAGACATGAAAAACAGTAGAAAAAAAACAACTAACGTTAAGTTTTTTCACATAAGGCTTGTTCTGCACTTTGTATAATCTTGACTGTCGTCAGTCTTTCTGCCATACAGACATAATAAATCATCATGGATAGAAGTTACTGGAGATGCTTTGGTTTCTTACCTTGCTGATCAGCTTGTAGTATGGATGGTCTTCTCCCATGGGTGGTGGAGGGATGTCATAAGACCTCCTCCAGATCTTCACTTGCTCCTCTCCATGCTTCTCAGCGGTTTCTGCCTTGTTCAGGCCAGTCAAGCCCCCATAATGACGCTCGTTCAGCCTCCATGACCTGTGCACTGGCAGCCACATCTGGTCCGTGCCCTCCAGTATATACCACAGTGTCTGCACTGCCCTCTTCAGAACAGATGTGTAGCAGATGTCAAACTCCATCTTTGCGTCTTTAATGGCTTGAGCCCCTCTTTTGGCCTCCTCTCTACCCTTCTCACTGAGGTCAGCATCGAACCAGCCACAGAACCGATTTTCCTGGTTCCATGAGCTTTCGCCATGACGGACAATTACCAAACGGTGCGGCATGGTGACTACCAAAACGGAGTAACTAGAGCTGTGACTTATATGTCTTGGATTGAGGCGACCTGTGAATGTTCACTGTGGCTTGTACGTGGGGAAAGAAAGCCGTGAAGTAGTCAGACGAATATCCTGGTCCCTGAAATGTCCCCCCATCCAAACTCAGGTCATTGAGACTTATATACCCGGTGTTAGTTCTCATGGTGTCCAATCACTCAGTAGGAACAGGTGTCCAATGGGAGAAGTGGAGAGGGGGGACGAGGCTTAAAATAGTCTCGCCCAACAGTGACAGCTGGTACTGACCTTTTAACAGGGCAACTGAGGAGGTATCAACTAAAGGTCACTTGTACCTTTACTCTACAAGAATGTCTGGTATCAAAAAGGGTTATACTGTACAGTGCAACACTATGATGTTCTTAAGGTTTTTCTCAGTTTGGTGACTGTTTGATCAGATGGATGTTTTATTTTATACTTGCCATAATCCTGCATTGCTGTATTTTGTGCTCACTGCTGAAAGCAATGTACAAGAATCTAATACCCCATAGTCAGCTATTGGCACAATAACATTTGAAATACACCCCTCAATATTGAAACTACAAACCCAAGAAAGAAAAGTCATGGAGTGATAGCAATCAAAGGATGGGTAGACAAGTTAATGATAAGCAAATGAGGGAAAAATGGAAACAAAATGTTCAAAACGTCTTGATTTATACAGTATTGAGTATGAGCGTCATGTGCAAAAATGGCTGCACTTACATCAATGAGGTTATTAATGGTAGTATGAGGAATGCTCTGCCACACTGAATGCACTTGGGCAAATCATCAAGATCCACTGCTGGCAGCTCCCTTTGCAATTACCAATTAATTGCATATGTGGCCTCCAGACCAATCTATCATTGCATCCAAGACGAAAGCGTGAATCCTCTCTGAAGAGAATAGACCCCATTCCAGCCTCCATTGCTGTCTTGCTCTGCACCAGATAATCATGTGAGCCCTGCCCTAGAGAATCATGTGAGCCTTGCCCCCAGAGAATCATGTGAGCCCTGCCCCAAGAGAATCATGTGAGCCCCACCCCAGAGAATCATGTGAACCATGCCCCAAGAGAATCTTGTGAGCCCCGCCCCAAGAGAATCATGTGAGCCCCACCCCAGAGAATCATGTGAGATACGCCCACAGAGAATCATGTGAGCCCTGCCCCAAGAGAATCATGTGAGCCCCACCCCAGAGAATCATGTGAGCCCCACCCCAGAGAATCATGTGAGATACGCCCACAGAGAATCATGTGAGCCCCACCCCAGAGAATCATGTGAGCCCCGCCCCCGAGAATCATGTGAGCCATGACTCCAGAGAATCATGTGAGATACGCCCACAGAGAATCATGTGAGCCACGCCTCCAAAAATTCATATGGGCTATGCCCCCAGAGAATCTTGTGAGCCATGCCTCCAGAGAATCATGTGAGCCATGCCTTCAGAGAATCCTGTTTCTCAGATGAGAAAAAAAACTGATAGGGGTCAGTGAAGAACAGACAGCACATAAATGGCATCCAAGTGCTGACTGATTTTTTTTCACAGACTCATAGACTGACTTGCATTGGCGAGTTTGATCACTTGGATCAATATTGGACAAGTCTGCATCCAAAGTGCTGCTACTTCCGGATCATGTGCACCCGGCCTTACTAAACTTTTTGCTCTCCAATCCTGAATGCAGCAGCCAGGGTCATATTTCTGCCCAGCCACTACACCGATGCCTCCATCATGTGTCAGTCATTGCACTGGTTACCCATCCGCTATAGAGTACAACATAAACTTACCACTCTCACCCACAAAGCTCTCCACAGTTCTGCACCACCCTACATCTCCTCCCTCGTCTGAGTCTACCACCGTACCTGTGCCCTCCATTCCGCTGATGACCTAAAACTAATATCTTCCATAATCTGAACCTCACACTTCTGTGTTCCCTTTTTCTAAATTTTCCTTAGAATCTTGTCCCTCCTATTCATCTGCCTCCACATGTTTCGTGCACCCAATAGCACTTTGTACATGTACTTAGATCCTGGTCGATGTCCGGATCATGCAAGTTCGGGGGCACCCTGAAGAGGCCCAAAATCCGCCAGACAAAACACATCAAGAACCCCCTCACAACTGCTCGCCAAAATGACCCAATGACACCCCCATCCACCATGTCTTTATTGTCTGTACATGTCCCCGCTTAATTGTAAAGTGCTGCAGATTATGGTGGAGCTATAGAAATGACATCATTATTATTGACTAGGTATTTAAAGGTTGTCCTCTTTAAGGCCCCATCTCACATAACGAGATCGCTAGCGAGATCGCTGCTGAGTCACAAGTTTTGTGACGCAACAGCGACCTCAGTAGCGATCTCGCTATGTGTGACACGTACCAGCGATCAGGCCCCTGCTGCGAGATCGCTGGTCGTGTCGGAATGGCCTGGACCGTTTTTTGGTTGTTGAGGTCCCGCTGACATCGCTGAATCGGTGTGTGTGACACCGATCCAGCGATGTCTCCACTGGTAACCAGGGTAAACATCGGGTTACTAAGCGCAGGGCCGCGTGTTGTGAATTTGGATTCTGGGCTCCCCCGGTGGCTACTGGTGGAATTGAACTGGTGTTGTCATCTTCTCTGTTCACCTGTTCCCATCAAGATGTGGGAGTCGCTATATAACCTTGCTGCTCTGTTAGTTGCTTGCCGGTCAACAATGTTATCAGAAGCCTCTCTGTGCTTGTTCCTGCTCCTAGACAACTACTAGATAAGTTGGACTCTTGTCCATGTTTGTTTTTGCATTTTTGTTCCAGTTCACAGCTGAAGTTTCGTTACTGTGTCTGGAAAGCTCTTGTGAACAGGAATTGCCACTCTGGTGTTATGAGTTAATGCCAGAGTTTTAAAGTGATTCCTGGATGGTGTTTTGATAGGGTTTTCAGCTGACCATGAAAGTGTCCTTTCTGTCTTCTGCTATGTAGTAAGTGGACCTCAAATTTGCTAAACCTATTTTCATACTACGTTTGTAATTTCATCTTAATTCACCGCCAATACATGTGGGGGGCCTCTGTCTCCTTTCGGGGTATTTCTCTAGAGGTGAGCTAGGACTAATATTTTCCTCTGCTAGCATTATTTAGTCCTCCGGCTGGTGCTGGGCATCTAGAATCAACGTAGGCATGCTACCCGGCCACTGCTAGTTGTGCGTTAGGTTTAGTTCATGGTCAGCTCAGTTTCCATCTTCCAAGAGCTAGTTCCTATATATGCTGATGCTATGTTCTCTTGCCATTGAGAACATGACAGTTTGACCGGACCACTAAAGGGTTAAAATCCTTGGCTAAGAAAGGAGAGAAATAAGAAGTCTGCTGAGAATTTTTTTTTTTTTTTTTTTTTTTTCTCCTTCTAATCTTTGAATGGCTCTGTGTCCACCTGTTTGTAATGGATCTTCAGAGTGTGACTGCAGGTTTGAATAATCTCGCCACGAAGGTACAAAATTTGCAAGACTTTGTTTGTCATGCACCTGTATCTGAGCCGAGAATTCCTTTGCCGGAATTTTTCTCGGGGAATAGATCTGGGTTTCAGAATTTTCGAAATAATTGCAAATTATTTTTGTCCCTGAAATTTCGCTCTGCCGGAGACCCTGCACAGCAGGTCAGGATTGTGATTTCCTTGCTCCGGGGCGACCCTCAAGACTGGGCTTTTTCATTGACACCAGGGGATCCTGCGTTGCTCAATGTGGATGCGTTTTTTCTGGCCTTGGGGTTGCTTTATGACGAACCTCATTTGGAGCTTCAGGCAGAAAAAACTTTGATGTCCCTATCTCAGGGGCAAGATGAAGCGGAAATTTACTGTCAAAGATTCCGTAAATGGTCTGTGCTTACTCAGTGGAATGAGTGCGCCCTGGCGGCGACTTTCAGAGAGGGTCTCTCTGATGCCATTAAGGATGTTATGGTGGGGTTCCCTGTGCCTGCGGGTCTGAATGAGTCCATGACAATGGCTATTCAGATCGATAGGCGTTTGCGGGAGCGCAAACCAGTGCACCATCTGGCGGTGTCCACTGAGAAGTCGCCAGAGAGTATGCAGTGTGATAGAATTCTGTCCCGAAGCGAGCGGCAGAATTTTAGACGGAAAAATGGGTTGTGTTTCTATTGTGGTGATTCTACTCATGTTATATCAGCATGCTCTAAGCGCACTAAAAAGCTTGATAAATCTGTTTCCATTTGCACCTTACCGTCTAAGTTTATTCTATCTGTGACCCTGATTTGCTCTTTGTCATCTATTACTACGGACGCCTATGTCGACTCTGGCGCCGCTTTGAGTCTTATGGATTGGTCCTTTGCTAAACGCTGTGGGTATGATTTAGAGCCTTTGGAGACTCTTATTCCTCTGAAGGGGATTGACTCCACCCCATTGGCTAATAATAAACCACAATACTGGACCCAAGTAACTATGCGTATTAATCCGGATCACCAGGAGATTATTCGCTTTCTGGTGCTGCATAATCTACATGATGATTTGGTGCTAGGATTGCCTTGGCTGCAATCTCACAACCCAGTCCTCGACTGGAAAGCTATGTCTGTGTTGAGCTGGGGATGTAAGGGGGCTCATGGGGATGTACCTGTGGTTTCCATTTCATCATCTATTCCCTCTGAAATTCCTGAGTTCCTGTCTGACTATCGTGACGTCTTTGAAGAATCCAAGCTTGGTTCATTACCTCCGCACCGAGAGTGCGATTGTGCCATAGATTTAATCCCGGGTAGTAAATACCCAAAGGGTCGTTTATTTAATCTGTCTGTGCCTGAACATGCTGCTATGCGAGAATATATAAAGGAGTCCTTGGAAAAGGGACATATTCGTCCATCGTCATCTCCCTTAGGAGCCGGTTTTTTCTTTGTGTCAAAAAAAGACGGCTCTTTGAGACCATGTATCGATTATCGGCTTTTGAATAAAATCACTGTAAAATATCAATACCCATTGCCGTTGCTGACTGATTTGTTTGCTCGCATAAAGGGGGCCAAGTGGTTCTCTAAGATTGACCTTCGTGGGGCGTATAATTTGGTGCGTATCAGGCAGGGGGATGAGTGGAAAACCGCATTTAATACGCCCGAGGGCCACTTTGAGTATTTAGTGATGCCTTTTGGTCTTTCAAATGCTCCGTCAGTTTTCCAGTCCTTTATGCATGATATTTTTCGCGATTATTTGGATAAATTTATGATTGTGTATCTGGATGATATTCTGTTTTTTTCGGATGACTGGGACTCTCATGTCCAGCAAGTCAGGAGGGTTTTCCAGGTTTTGCGGTCTAATTCTTTGTGTGTGAAGGGTTCTAAGTGTGTTTTTGGGGTACAGAGGATTTCCTTTTTGGGATATATTTTTTCCCCCTCTTCCATTGAAATGGATCCTGTCAAGGTTCAAGCTATTTGTGATTGGACGCAGCCCTCTTCTCTTAAGAGTCTTCAGAAATTTTTGGGCTTTGCTAACTTTTATCGTCGATTTATTGCTGGTTTTTCGGATATTGCTAAACCATTGACCGATTTGACTAAGAAGGGTGCTGATGTTGCTGATTGGTCCCCTGACGCTGTGGAGGCCTTTCGGGAGCTTAAGCGCCGTTTTTCCTCTGCCCCTGTGTTGCGTCAGCCTGATGTTGCTCTACCTTTTCAGGTTGAGGTCGACGCTTCTGAGATCGGAGCTGGGGCAGTGTTGTCGCAGAAAAGTTCTGACTGCTCCGTGATGAGGCCTTGTGCCTTCTTTTCCCGTAAATTTTCGCCCGCTGAGCGGAATTATGATGTTGGGAATCGGGAGCTTTTGGCCATGAAGTGGGCTTTTGAGGAGTGGCGCCATTGGCTTGAGGGGGCCAGACATCAGGTGGTGGTATTGACTGACCACAAAAACTTGATTTATCTTGAGACCGCCAGGCGCCTGAATCCTAGACAGGCGCGCTGGTCATTATTTTTCTCTCGGTTTAATTTTGTGGTGTCATACCTACCGGGTTCTAAGAATGTTAAGGCGGATGCCCTTTCTAGGAGTTTTGAGCCTGACTCGCCTGGTAACTCTGAGCCCACAGGTATCCTTAAGGATGGAGTGGTATTGTCAGCCGTTTCTCCAGACCTGCGGCGGGCCTTGCAGGAGTTTCAGGCGGATAGACCGGATCGTTGCCCACCTGATAAACTGTTTGTTCCTGATGATTGGACCAGTAGAGTCATCTCTGAGGTTCATTCTTCTGCGTTGGCAGGTCATCCTGGCATTTTTGGAACCAGGGATTTGGTGGCAAGGTCCTTCTGGTGGCCTTCCCTGTCACGAGATGTGCGAGGCTTTGTGCAGTCTTGTGACGTTTGTGCTCGGGCCAAGCCTTGTTGCTCTCGGGCTAGTGGATTATTGTTGCCCTTGCCTATTCCTAAGAGGCCTTGGACGCACATCTCGATGGATTTTATTTCAGATCTGCCTGTTTCTCAGAAGATGTCTGTCATCTGGGTGGTGTGTGACCGTTTCTCTAAGATGGTCCATTTGGTTCCTCTGCCCAAGTTGCCTTCTTCTTCCGAGTTGGTTCCTCTGTTTTTTCAAAATGTTGTTCGTTTGCATGGTATTCCTGAGAATATCATTTCTGACAGAGGGACCCAATTCGTGTCTAGATTTTGGCGGGCATTCTGTGCTAGGATGGGCATAGATTTGTCTTTTTCGTCCGCTTTCCATCCTCAGACGAATGGCCAGACCGAGCGGACTAATCAGACCCTGGAGACATATCTGAGGTGTTTTGTGTCTGCTGACCAGGATGATTGGGTTGCTTTTTTGCCATTGGCGGAGTTCGCTCTCAATAATCGGGCCAGCTCTGCCACTTTGGTGTCCCCGTTTTTCTGTAATTCGGGGTTTCATCCTCGATTTTCCTCTGGTCAGGTGGAAACTTCGGATTGTCCTGGAGTGGATGCTGTGGTGGAGAGATTGCATCAGATCTGGGGACAGGTGGTGGACAATTTGAGGTTGTCCCAGGAGAAGACTCAGCTTTTTGCCAACCGCCACCGTCGTGTTGGTCCTCGGCTTTGTGTTGGGGATTTGGTGTGGTTGTCTTCTCGTTTTGTCCCTATGAGGGTCTCTTCTCCTAAGTTTAAGCCTCGGTTCATCGGCCCGTATAAGATATTGGAGATTCTTAACCCTGTTTCCTTCCGTTTGGACCTCCCTGCATCCTTTTCTATTCATAACGTTTTTCATCGGTCATTATTGCGCAGGTATGAGGTACCGGTTGTGCCTTCCGTTGAGCCTCCTGCTCCGGTGTTGGTTGAGGGTGAGTTGGAGTACGTTGTGGAGAAAATCTTGGACTCTCGTGTTTCCAGACGGAGACTCCAGTATCTGGTCAAGTGGAAGGGATACGGCCAGGAGGATAATTCTTGGGTGAATGCATCTGATGTTCATGCCTCTGATCTGGTTCGTGCCTTTCATAGGGCCCATCCTGATCGCCCTGGTGGTTCTGGTGAGGGTTCGGTGCCCCCTCCTTGAGGGGGGGGGTACTGTTGTGAATTTGGATTCTGGGCTCCCCCGGTGGCTACTGGTGGAATTGAACTGGTGTTGTCATCTTCTCTGTTCACCTGTTCCCATCAAGATGTGGGAGTCGCTATATAACCTTGCTGCTCTGTTAGTTGCTTGCCGGTCAACAATGTTATCAGAAGCCTCTCTGTGCTTGTTCCTGCTCCTAGACAACTACTAGATAAGTTGGACTCTTGTCCATGTTTGTTTTTGCATTTTTGTTCCAGTTCACAGCTGAAGTTTCGTTACTGTGTCTGGAAAGCTCTTGTGAACAGGAATTGCCACTCTGGTGTTATGAGTTAATGTCAGAGTTTTAAAGTGATTCCTGGATGGTGTTTTGATAGGGTTTTCAGCTGACCATGAAAGTGTCCTTTCTGTCTTCTGCTATGTAGTAAGTGGACCTCAAATTTGCTAAACCTATTTTCATACTACGTTTGTAATTTCATCTTAATTCACCGCCAATACATGTGGGGGGCCTCTGTCTCCTTTCGGGGTATTTCTCTAGAGGTGAGCTAGGACTAATATTTTCCTCTGCTAGCATTATTTAGTCCTCCGGCTGGTGCTGGGCATCTAGAATCAACGTAGGCATGCTACCCGGCCACTGCTAGTTGTGCGTTAGGTTTAGTTCATGGTCAGCTCAGTTTCCATCTTCCAAGAGCTAGTTCCTATATATGCTGATGCTATGTTCTCTTGCCATTGAGAACATGACAGCCGCGCTTAGTAACCCGATGTTTACCCTGGTTACCAAAAAAAACAAACAGTACATACTCACCATCTGATGTCCGTCAGGTCCCTTGCCGTCCGCTTCCTGCTCTGACTGAGATCCGGCCGTACAGTGAGAAGTGAGAGCACAGCGGTGACGTCATTGCTGTGCTGTGCTCTCACTGTACGGCGGCACTCAGTCAGAGCAGGAAGCGGACGGCAAGGGACCTGACGGACATCAGATGGTGAGTATGTAGTGTTTGTTTTTTTTGGTAACCAGGGTAAACATCGGGTTACTAAGCGCGGCCCTGCACTTAGTAACCCGATGTTTACCCTGGTTACCCGGGTGCTGCAGGGGGACTTCGGCATCGTTGAAGACAGTTTCAACGATGCCGAAGTCGTTCCCCTGATCGTTGGTCGCTGGAGAGAGCGGTCTGTGTGACAGCTCCCCAGCGACCACACAACGACTTACCAACGATCACGGCCAGGTCGTATCGCTGGTCGTGATCGTTGGTAAATCGCTATGTGAGACGGGGCCTTTACAGTGGGAGAGCCGTCAGATTGTCACTGTAGAATGGAGCGGGGCCATTGTCATCGGCACTGGTCCAACCAGTAGCAGTGGAGGGAAGGATGAGATTTCCACAGTGCTGTCCATCACACTGCTGTCACCATTTTGGACACTGAGAATGAGAAGAACGGCGCAGTGGTAATGGAGAGGACGGCACCAGGTAAAGTTGTTTCTTCAGTTTCTTAATATAACCTTAATAGATACATAGTTTAACTTTCTAATATACTTTGTGCACTAATTCATCACCAGTTCCTGCTTGCTGTCAGTGAATGGAAATATTATTTTTTGCACTCCAAGGCAATATGAATCACATCAGATCTGTGTATAACTTTTTATTATCTATCAATTAGGCTTACTAACCTTCCAAATACACCGCTTGCAGAGTTCCTAGTACCAGTCATGGTAGGTTCTTATGTAAAGGATCTGATCGCACCATGTAGTGCATATTTCATGAAAATGTCCTCACATTTAGCATGCATTAGCATATGTCACCCATTGACTCCTGTTGTATAAAATTAATACCCTGTAGAATCACAGTATAAAAAGTGTTGTCCAGGACTAAATTATTTTTTACTATGAGCCAAAAAACTAACAGACAGGTAGTTACTAACTAGTTAGCAACTACCTGTCTGTTCTATCTGGTGCTGGCTCAGATCGGTCACTGACCTCTCCTGCCAGCGATTCAGCTGCTCCACGTCAACAGAGGAGCTTTTCTTCTTCCGCTCTGCTCTGTCAAGGCGGCATGACTACTGATGTTATGCTGATTGACAGCAGGCTTCCGTTATTTAGACAATGGATCATTGACATGACATCAACGGAAGCTGCAGAATCGCCAGCAGGAGCAATTTGTTACTGTTTTGTGCTGGCTGAGATCGGCGCCAGGCAGAACTGTCAGGTAGCTCTTAGGCCCATAATAAAAAAATAATATAGTACTGGATACACCTTTAAAAAGTGTTGACGACTATACATTTCAGTACAATTAATGGGAATCTGTCAGCTATAAAAATGCCATTTACGTGCAGACATAGCGGTAATCTGCGAGTAAATAGCGTTTTATTCATGTTTGGAAGTGTAACTGGAAGTGCGGTTGCAGGGAGAAAATGAAGTTTTATTCTCCCTGCAGCTACTCGCTTCCAGCCATCGGGCAGTGCATAGGCAGAGACCACCAGCACCACGCCTGCAATTGACGTCACTTACAGGGGCGCCGCTTGTCTCTGCAAGCTGGGTGTTCATCTTACAGTGCGCTCTGTTGCTGGCTCGTTACTTCTGATAAGAGCTGTTGAGGGAGCGCACTGACATTGTGTGCATCGCAAAGTGACAAAAATCTACTGAGCGTGCTTCGGAATTGACAACTAACGCATGCTCAGTAGAGCAGGGACTAGCCCAGCCCCTGATATGGAGGTCACCGATTATGCTTAGTTCGAGGGAGGGAGAAGTGGCTGCATAAGTGAGGATTGCCCTCTGATGGCATTTCTTTTCAGTATCCCAGCATGCGGTGGGATTTTCAAATGAAGCATCCTCAAAGAGAAAGATTAGATGATGGCACTAAATCGATAGGGATTTGTAATGTACATTAACTTGTGTTTTGCACCACCCGTTTAAGTCTTGTGACCCCTTTGTTCTGCTGATCAGTGAGTATCTTAAAGGCCTTCATACACATTAGACTAAAATTGGCTGAACCTACCAATATTGACAGACTCTCTGACAGTCTAATATTTATGGGGGGCACTGATTCTCCCAATACAGATGATATTGGGGAAGATGGAGATCCAACATGGACTGATGATCCTTTTCCTCTCTAAGAGATAAGCCACCGCCAGTGGCTTCATTATATACATGCGTTCCATACAAAATCCCCTTTGAAGCTTTAAGATTCCACTTATTTCAATTTAGCGATTATACATCTCATTTGATTACCGTATGTATATTCTGCATCTAACACATTTCTTGATGACTTATAGTTTTTTTTGTATATGAGCAGAATTATTTTCTCATTTGCAAATGGGTCTTTATGGGAGCTAAATATTCACCCTCGGTCGCTAACTTGGTCATGTCATTGTGGGAGTTAAAATGGTTGTATGCTTCTTCCAATTCCTTTTCGTCACATGTTTTTTGGTATGGCAGGTATATTGATGACCTCCTCTTCATTTGTAGGGGCAATATATATGCCATACCAAATTATGTTGCATTTATTAATGTTATTCCATAAGGTTTGGTTTTCACATTTGTATTTCACCAGTTTTGCATCTCTTTTTAAGATCTGAAACTACAGGGCATAAAAGGTAATATTGTGACACCCACGTACTCCAAGCCTTTATCAGGCAACACAATCCAGCCTGCGGTGAGTGGCCATCCTAGGCACACTATTAAAGCAGTTCCGGTTGTGAGTTCACCCGTATTATGTGCAATTTTAGTGACGTAGACAAACTGGGGAATGGACTACACAAATGTGACACAAAACTAAAAAAAGAGGGGTTACCCATCATAGACCCTTAACTTGGCCAGTAATATTGCACAGGGTTCAGATTTAATTACATGTGGACCGAGAAATGACAACCCCCGGGACATTAACCCGGTTTTGTCTCTTCAATTTGGTCCTCAATTCAAAGAAATCAAAAATATTGTATTAAAATATTTACCTTTATCGCATGAGGACGCGATTCTATCTAAGATCCTGACTTTAGGTTGCTCAGTTGTGGCGAAAAAAGCAAACACACTGGGGAATATTATGTCATGTAATGTGTCAAAATCCGCTATACATCGTCACACTTGGCTCAATTGTAAGGATTTTTACAAATGTGGCATTAATCGTTGCAGGATATGTCGCTATGCTGTTGTCACAAAAAATGATCTAAATGTGGACCATTCACAATGTTATGACATCAAGCATTGCATTAATTTTAATAGTGACAATGTGATATACATTACTAAATGCTCTTTGAGTGATAAGATTTATGTGGGCTGCACTAAAGAAAAGCAGCTCTGATATCTATGATACTTCTGACACTAATCGTGCGATTTCTCATGCATCTAGGCATCATAATCGTGACACTTCTTCATTTCAAGTGTTCGCAATAGAAAACATTTGTTCCACTCTGAGAGGCAAAGACATCAGGAGGCGGCTCCGTGACCATGAAACATATTGGATGTTCAGCCACAACACCTGCGACCCTAATGGATTAAACATTCGCAAATAACTTGTTTCATTACTGAGACAGTTTCTATTTGTAGGATTGTTGTCTCTATATCTGTGGGAGTTTTGGGTTGTTTTTTTTTGGCTTTTTGGTGTTTATTTTTTTTTTTTTAAATTTAAATTCTGCCATTTCATTTTGTCCGAATTTAGTGGTGATCGTGAGACTGTTTGACATGTGCTCATTGGTGTTTGGATAGTTTAAATACCTTGTAGACATTCTGTCTGCAGCTTTGACAAAGAAAGCTGTGTGCGTTGGTAACGCGTTGCTGCACTGTTGGTGCACTGTCTCTGTGAATATCATGCACTGATTTTTTTATACATTTTTCCAATAATTTCTGCAAATTTTAAGAAGCTGGATTTTTTTCTATATATTCTTACTGCAATTGGTCCTTTTGGATTCCTTGCTCCAACATGTCCAGAGCATGGGTTAGCTGGTTTATACACTGCTCAAAAAAATAAAGGGAACACTAAAATCCCTCATTCTAGATATCACTGAATGAAATATTTCCGTTGTAAATCTTTATTTATTACATAGTGGAATGTGTTGAGAACAATAAAACCTAAAAATTATCAATGTAAATCACAACTAATATCCCACGGAGGTCTGGAGTTGGAATGATGCTCAAAATCAAAGTGGAAAATGAAGTTACAGGCTGATCCAACTTCAGTGGAAATGCCTCAAGACAAGGAAATGATGCTCAGTAATGTGTGTGGCCTCCACACTAACTACACCGCCTGTGCATCTAATTTTTTACTGCATCTAACCCAGTAAATCGTTTTGGGCTTAGTAGCAGTGTCTGTACGCCACCAGAGTAGCCCGCCTGTGAAGCTAACTACACCGCCTGTGTATCTAAATTTGTACTGCATCTAACCCAGTAAATAGTTTTTCTCCTAGGAGCAGTGTCTGCACGTCAGCAGAGTAGCCCGCCTGTGAAGCTAACTACACCGCCTGTGTATCTAAATTTTTACTGCATCTAACCCAGTAAATCGTTTTGGGCCTAGGAGCAGGAGCAGTGTCTGCACGTCAGCGGAGTAGCTCGCCTGTGTAGCTAACTACACCACCTGTGTATCTAAATTTGTACTGCATCTAACCCAGTAAATCATTTTGGGCCTAGGAGCAGTGTCTGCACGTCAGCGGAGTAGCCCACCTGTGAAGCTACACCGCCTGTGTATCTAAAATTTTACTGCATCTAACCCAGTAAATCGTTTTGGGCCTAGGAGCACAGTTTGGCCACTCAGCTCTGGTCGGTTTCCATCCATCGTTTTTTGTGCCAACAACTACAGATACAGAGTTGTCAATTAGTAAAGCACCAAAATGAGTGGCAAAAGGCCTGCTGCTGGTGGAAAGGGGAATAGGCGTGTTGGAAAGGGAAAAAAAGGTTGTGTCCGTGGGGTAGGTGGTAGAGCAACAGTAACATCTGCAGAAGAAAGACCATCTTCCAGCCAAAGTAAGATGTCTACTTCTTTTCGTGGACAATCTGATATGATCCCTTTCTTACGACCATCGCTACAAGCATCGCTACAAATTCCAGATGAGGCACAAAAACTGCAGGTGCTTGAACGGATATCAAGTGCTCGTTCAAGTGGGCTGTCCTCCTCCTCAACATCACAAATACTCCAGTCCTCAGAGGTGTCACCCCAATCGCACTTGCTTCCTCACAGCTCCCAAGTCTCCAGCCGCCCGTCTGAGTATGGGGTAACACAGATGGTTGAGTCTGCAGAGCTGTTTACTCACACTATAGCCTGGGAATCAGAGGTCTGCTCAGACTGCTCAGACTGAGATACCTGATTGGAACGAAAACTTGACTTTTCGGTCCGGGCAGGAAGAGGTTGGCGGGTGTGAGAACACACAGGGTGATGATGACGAGGTTGGAGACCCCACTTACTGTCAACCGACAGTCCGCCATTCCATGAGGTCAGCAGAGGAGGTGGAGGAGGATGCTGGTGACGAGTCTGACGACGAGGTTAAGTTGTGCCTTCCTGGACTGAGATGGAGTACTGGAAGCACGTCAACAACTGCATCCTCAACCACAACTGTGCCTCTGAGCACAAGTCGTCGTGGCTCTTCAGGTCGCACGGGGTCTAAGCCTTGCATAGCCTGGGCATTTTTTGAGATCGCAAAGGATGACCCAACTCATGTTATCTGTAAGATTTGTCACCAAAATCTCAGTAGAGGCCAAAAAATGAATAGTCTAAGTACTTCATGCATGAACCGTCACATGAATATGAGGCATAAGTTGCAGTGGGAAGCTCACTGTGCTACAATGCAGCCTAGTGGGCCGGGCCAACCACCGTCTGCCCCATCAAGTGCATCCGCGGCCTCTTCATCCTCTGTGACTGTGGGGACAGCAGTCGCACATGGTTTTGGACACAGACCTTCCACCTCTTTACCCGCAACAGCCAGTGTGATTGGCAGGTCGTCAAGATATTTGCAAGTGGAACACCTGCTGGTGTTGAGCGCTCTCCGACATCGAGACCACCAGATTTTGATCAAGGCAACATAATATCTCCGCCTGCACCTTCCTCACAGACCAGCAGTTTGCCAGGGACACCCTACTCAACCCTGTCTAAGCACGGCAGCCAGCCCTCGGTCCCTCAGACGTGGACAAGTAAAAGACCATTTCCTCCTAGCCATGACAAAGCTAAGAGGTTGAATTTCCCCATCTGCAAGCTGTTGGCTACAGAAATGCTGCCTTTCCGCCTGGTGGACACAGAGGATTTTTGAGACCTTATGTCCGTCGCAGTGCCCCAGTACCAGATGCCCAGTCGCCACTACTTCTCAAAGAAAGCTGTGCCTGCGCTACACCAGCATGTCGCACACAACATCACCGCTTCCTTGAGAAACTCTGTGTGTGACAGGGTGCATTTCACCACAGACACTTGGACGAGTAGACATGGACAGGGGCGTTACATGTCGGTGACTGGGCA
Organism: Ranitomeya variabilis; assembly: GCF_051348905.1. Taxonomy (NCBI): domain Eukaryota; kingdom Metazoa; phylum Chordata; class Amphibia; order Anura; family Dendrobatidae; genus Ranitomeya; species Ranitomeya variabilis. The sequence goes on from NC_135236.1 coordinate 82,914,409, forward strand.
CTGGGTAACTATGGTGACATCAGGAGAAGGGGCTGCTGTCCAAGTCTTGCCATCCCCACGAGTTGCTCGTCGATCCTCTGTATCTAGAAGTTCCTCCACTGCTTCTACCTCCTCAAACTCCTCTCGGTCCTCCACCTGCACCCAAAGCCTGTCTGGTAATGCCACCTGAGTTCTAACTGCGCAGAAGGAATCCTGCACACCTCCTTACTATGCTGTCACCAGGGCTCAACGGCATCAGGCGGTGTTTACCTTGAAATGTCTGGGAAATGTGAGTCACAGCTGAGGAGTTGTGGTCAGCTCTGGAGACCGAGTTCCATCAATGGTTGTCTCCACTGAACCTGCATCCAGGGAAGGCCGTGTGCGACAATGCGGAAAACCTGGGTGCGGCCCTTCGCCGGGGCAATGTCTCACACGTGCCTTGTATGGCTCACGTTTTGAACCTGGTTGTCCAGCAATTTTTATCAAACTATCCCGGACTAGATGGACTTCTGCAGAGGGCACGGTCGCTGTGTGCTCACTTCCGCCATTTGAATCCCGCAGCTCAACGACTTACATCTCTACAGAAGTCGTTGGGCCTGCCAGTTCACCGGCTGAAATGCGATGTGCCCACACGGTGGAATTCAACTCTGCACATGTTGTAGCGAATGTGGCAGCACCGACGAGCCCTGGTGCAATACGTTATGACGTATAGCCTGGGCCAATGAGATCTAGAGGTGGGGCAAATCACGCTGCAGGAGTGGTCTCAGATCAGGGACCTATGCACCCTTCTGCACAGTTTTGAAATAGCGACGAAGATGTTTAGTGCTGACGATGCCATTATCGGCATGACTATTCCGGTCTTTTACATGCTGGAGCACACCTTAAACAGTATTCGGAGTCAGGTGGTGGGACAAGAGGAGGAGGAACAGGAGGAGTTGTATACGGAAGGGATAATATCTCCAAGGTCCAGACGGTCGGCAGCACCAAGGCGGCTGGCAATGGAGGGTGGGGGAGAGGGATTTCCGAGGGTGCATGGTAGCAGCCAAACTGTTGAGGAAGGTGCAGGAGGCGAGGAAGAAGTGGAGGACGAGCTGGCACTGGGCATGGAAGACTCATCAGATGATGGAGACCTTGATCAAATTTCTGTTGTGCGAGGTTGGGGGGAGAGGGCAGAGGAAGGAAGCATGATTCTCACCTCGCCGTCACCAAGACAACAAGGACTTGGTCCTCCTGGATGCGCAAGACACATGAGTGCCTTCTTGCTGCACTACCTGCAACATGACTCTCGGATTGTCAGAATCCGAAGTAATGCCGACTACTGGGTTGCCACACTCTTAGATCCCCGGTACAAAAGTGAATTTGGCGAAATAATTCCAGCCATAGAAAGGGATTCACGCATGCAGGAGTATCAGCAGAGACTGTTACAGAATCTTACATCTGCTTTTCTACAAGACACCAGTGGTGCACATAGTGAATCTCTGAGTTCTAACTTGCCAACTGTGAGACTGTCGAGTCATGACTCAAACTGTAACAGTAACATCGTATCTGGTGGAAACAGCAATTTTTTCCAATAGTTTCAAGAATTTTTTAGACCATCCTTTGCAAGGCCACAGGAAACAAGAAGTCTGATGCATAGCCAACGCCTAGAGAGGATGATACAGGAGTATCTCCAAGTTAACATCAATGCCATGACTGTGGAACTGGACCCTTGCTCATTTTGGGCTTCCAATCTGGAAAAATGGCCTGAGGTCGCCACTCACGCCTTGGAGATCTTGTCATGCCCCGCAGCCAGCGTTCTCTCTGAACGTGTGTTCAGCACTGCTGGTGGTGTGCTGACAGATAAGCGCACGTGGCTGTCCAGTGACAATGTAGACAGACTAACGTTCATCAAGATGAACAAATCCTGGATCCGCAAGGACTTTTCTACCCTTGTGTCATCCTGGGCAGACTAAAAGCTTGATGATTTTTAGAAAATCACCTCACCAACCATTTTATGAAATTCTGGCGAAATTGATGCCATTTAAGTGGTGTCTGTGCCCCAATTTTTGGAAAAAATGGAGACTGTTTTTGGAGTCCCCTTGCTGTGTTTTACATGACGTTGCCATCGTCAATTCCAGGTGGGTGGAGTTGCTCCCCCACCCTTTAACCTTTAAAAATGACATACACTATGGCTTGGGGTAACACAGATGGTTGAGTCTGCAGAGCTGTTTACTCATACTATGGCCTCAGTTTCAGAGGTCTGCTCCAAAGCTTCAGTGTCTGCTAGTCAGCAGAGTAGCCCACCCATGAAGCAAGCTACACCGCCTGTTTATCTAATTAATAATTTTTAACTGCATCTAGCCCAGGAAATCCTTTTAGGCCTAGTAGCATTTTGTGCTACTCAGCAGAGTACCCCACCCATGAAGCAAACTACACCGCCTGTTTATCTAAGTACTAATTTTTAACTGCATCTAGCCCAGGAAATCCTTTTGGGCCTAGTAGCAGTGTCTGCTACTCAGCAGAGTACTCCACCCATGAAGTAAGCTACACCGCCTTCTTCCTTTCTCAATCTAACCCCTTGGCTCTGAAGTGTCCGCTCTCCCTCCAGCTCTGTCCTTCTCACAGGTAAACTACCGCGTGTATTCACACTGTGGCGAGTCTTTTGGGCCCAGGCATAAGAAGTCGTCGAGGTAATGGATAATATGTGCCCCCTTAGAAACGTCCATGACGACCTATTCGAGGAAGCAACTAAATGCCTCATATAGTGAGCAGGATATGGAGCACCCCATGGGCAAACAGCGATCTATGTAGGATGCTCCTTCACAGAAGCAGCCCAATAGGCGGACACTATTTGGAGGCACAGGTAGTAACCGGAACGCCCCCTCAGTGTCTGTTTTGGTCATTAGAGTGCCCCTTCCCAACTTCTTGACCCGTCTGATTGCCTCGTCAAAGGAGGTACAGTATATAGTACTGTACTTGGTTCCGCGTCGATGTTGTCGTTTACTGACCTGCCCCTTGGATATGACAAATGGTGGATTAGTCTGAATGTATTGGGTTCCTTTTTTGGCACGACTCCCAACGGGGATACCACTACGTCTTCTAAGGAAAGTGTTCTGAATGGACCCGCCGCCATTCTTGTCATGACTAGGATTGAGAGACCTTGACTTTTTTAGGGTCGAGTCATGTTTCGCGAAACCCGACTGTTGGAAAAGTCGAGTCGGGCGAAATCGGCCGATTACTGCGCAAAGTCGAGGATCGGCCGGAACACGAAACCCTATGCACGTCAATGGGTATTTTTTCTTTTTTTCTCTCTCTCTCTCTCTCTCTCTCTCTCCTCCGTCCCAGCACAGAGAATTTCGTTTTACACATTCCAAATCGCTACTGCGCACAAGCGATAAAATGATGATAGGCGTGCATATCAGACATAACCCCTATGTCATCACTCTGCCCACGCTCCTTCATTGGCTGAAAAAATGGCGCTAAACGCGTCATACGAAACGCGACTTTGGCGCCAAGATCGCGTACCGCATGGCCGACCCCACACAGGGATCGGGTCGGGTTTCATGAGACGCCGACTTTACCAAAAGTCGGCGACTTATGAAAATGAACGATCCGTTTCGCTCAACCCTAGTCACGACGTCTGGAAGTTGGTAGGCTGATTTTAGATTTTTACTCCAGCCTTTCTTGATTTTAGAAGGGCATGACATGCCTATATCTGTGTCTCCTCCTCCTTTTACTCCTCCACCTCTTTTCTTTTCGCATGACTATATGTACTTGTGACTTTTCCATGTGTTTGTTGTGTCTTCTGAGCAGTTTGTCAGCTTTTGGACACCTTTTAAGGTGTTTTCTATGTGTTTTCTATGTGTTTGTGTTTGCCTGCCATTGGTTTCAATGGGGTTCGACGGTGTTTGTCGAACGTTCGACGAACATTCGTCGAACATGCCCCAATTCGACGAACCGAACCGAACTGGAACACTAGGGGGCGGCTCAACACTAGTGGTTAGGATCTTAGGCTGGTTTCACACTTGCGTTTTTGTCTGCAGCGTTTTTTGCAAAAAAAACGCATGCGTTTTTTCTCCTATATTTAACATTGAAAACGCATGCGTTTTTTTGCACATGCGTTTGGTCGCGTTTTCAAACGCATGCGTTTTTTGTCTGCATGCGTTCATTTTCAAAAATGCTATCTGCAGTATTTTCTTGCGCGTTTTTTTGCCGCGAAAAAACGCATGCTTTTTTCGCGGCAAAAAAATGCATTGCTGTCTATGTAAACGCATGCGTTTTTAAGCACATGCGTTTGTTTGCGCTAAAAACGCATGCGTTTTTATAGAAAAAAAACAGAAAACACACTGAAAAGCCACCCACCACCATCAAGGTGATAAAGGGATCTAAACCCTAACCCTAACTCTACCCCTAACCTCACCCCTAACCGTTTAATGAACATTTTCTGACAGTCATATTGCCACGTATTTAAGTGCCACGTATCACGTATTTCAGTGCCACGTGCCACGTATTTAATACGTGGCACGTGGCACTTAAATATGTGCCACGTGGCACTTAAATACGTGGCACTTAAATATGTGGCACGTGGCACTTTAATACGTGGCACGTGGCACTTAAATACGTGGCACGTGGCACTTAAATACGTGGCAAGTGGCATACGTGGCACTGAAATACATGGCACGTGGCACTTTAATACGTGGCACGTGGCACTTAAATATGTGGCACGTGGCACTTTAATACGTGGCACGTGGCACTTAAATATGTGGCACTTAAAGTGCCACGTGCCACATATTTAAGTGCCACGTGCCACGTATTAACGTGCCACGTATTTCAGTGCCACGTATGCCACGTGCCACGTATTTAAGTGCCACGTGCCACGTATTAAAGTGCCACGTGCCACATATTTAAGTGCCACGTGCCACGTATTTAAGTGCCACGTGCCACGTATTTAAGTGCCACGTATTTGAGTGCCACGTATTTAAGTACCACGTATTTCAGTTGCACGTATTTCAGTGCCACGTATTTCAGTCACGTTTAGGGTTAGGGTTAGGGGTAGGGGTAGGGTTAGGGTTTTCTTGTTTTTTCTTGTGTTTTCTTGTGTTTTCTTGTGTTTTTCTATAAAAACGCATGCGTCTAAAAACGCATGCGTTTTACCGCGTTTACATGCGTTTTTCACACATGCGTTTTTTTAAAAAACGCATGCAGACAAAAACGCAAGTGTGAAACCAGCCTTAGTGGTCAGGTTCTTGAGACATTTTTTTGTCTCAGAATTCTTTTTTTTTTTTTTTTAAAGTCCCAGACTGGGGAACACCTAACTCTTTGATGGAGAAATTCACGAGGGTCAGTGCTCTGTGGAACAGTTGCTCGCCCTCTGGTGACCCCACCACCACATCCTGCCTGTTTTGGTGCTGCCGATCCCTCCCCCTCAGCGCTGCTGTCCTCGCTCTGAGTGCCAAAGTCCCAGTTTTGGTGAGTGATTTTGTCATCCACCACCTCATCTTCCACCGCCGCATCCTGATTCTCCTGACTTAGTGACTTAACAACAACCTGACTTATCGGCAACTGTGTCTTATCATCATCTACCTCCTTAGACAAAATTTGCTTTTCCCTACCATTATCTTCTTGTAATTGTGGCTACTCTAAGTTTTGTGCATCATTAAACATCATGTCCTCCAAGATGTAGGGTGAGAGGCTACAATCAAAAAAGATGTTGTGAAGAGCTCCTCGGAGTGTTCTAGTGTGGGATCACTGGTCTCCTGGAACTTGACATGGTGGGAGGAAGGAGGATCAGGGTAAGGATTAAGTGATCCAGGTTGTTGGGTGTGAGACAGAACCATGTGGAACACTGGGAGGAGCTAGCAAGCATGCTGGAAGCATTATTTATTTGCTATCCAACCAACAACCTTTCCGCACTGGTCTGGCTTCGAAGTGGTGTCCCATGTCTCCCTGCAAAGTGGGACAGGAAGCTATGTGTTGTGTATGGGTGTGTTTCTTGTGCTTCAGCAACAGTCACACTTGCCCCATGTCCGCGCCATCTGTGTGTACCATCATCAACACTTACACTTCCCAGTCCCTTAATACACACCTTACAAATTTTCAAATTGCTAGTGCAGCGCCCCAGAGTCCTGGTCGTTGCAGTACTGTGGCTCCGCCGCTAAGGGGGGCTATGGTATGTCTGATGGCACTGAAGGAGTTCATCTGACCAGGTATCACATACACCAATACATTTCACAGTCGGGCCTCCAGGGGGAGCTAAGGGTGCTATTTATTAGGCCACTCCTCACCACAGTGGGTAAAACTGGGGGTCAGGCAGGAAGTTAGTGAGAAAGCTGACTGGGTTGGAACCAGGCAACACCTTGTGGCAGAGGGTGTTGTGGGGGGAAGATTCGGTAGGGTCCCTGTCAGGTTTGGGACCCTGACAGAGGCCTGGCAACAAGGAAGAACGTCACGGGACCGTGCCTGCTCAGTATAGCGGCGGTGCCCTAAGAAAGGATCAGAAGCGAGATATATTGTGCTGAGTGAGAAACGAGATCAAAGCAAGAGGAGAAATACCAGTAGGAGTCGTGCTGTAAGACCGAGGCAACATCCTACTGAGGCGCACAACCGGCGGCCGGAACGCCGAGGAAGTATTTATATATCTAGCTTCAAGCAATACTTCAAACCACGGCAGGACAGTCAGTCTCAGGCGGGCTGTCTAACATACATCACCTATGAAGACATGGGGGGCGCTGTTGTGAATTTGGTTTCTGGGCTCCCCCGGTGGTCACTGGTGGTACTGAACGTGGGTTTGTCATCTCCTCTGTTCACCTGTTTCCATCAGGATGTGGGAGTTTCTATTTAGCCTTGCTCCTCAGTCATTTCTATGCCGGCCAACAATGTTACCAGAAGCATTTCTGTTGCATGTTCCTGCTCCTAGACTACTTTCAGCTAAGTTGGATTTTTGTCCTAAGTTTGTTTGCATTTTTGTTCCAGTTCTCTGTGTTTGAATATTTCTGAGACTGGAAGCTCTTGTGAACTGAAATTGCCACTCTGGTGTCATGAGTTGATATTAGAGTTCTAAAGTAATTTCAGGATGGAATTTTGAATAGGGTTTTCAGCTGGCCGTGAAGTCCCCTTTTCTGTCTTCCTTCTATCTAGTTAGCGGACCTCAATTTTGCTAAACCTATTTTCATACTTCGTATGTCATTTTCCTCTAATATCACCGACAATATTTGTGGGGGCTACTGTCCGCCTTTTGGGGAAAATTTCTCTAGAGGTGAGCCAGGTCTGTATTTTCCTCTGCTAGGGTCAGTCAGTTCTCCGGCTGGCGCTGGGCGTCTAGGGATAAAACGTAGGCACGCTACCCGGCCACTTTCAGTTGTGGTGATAGGTTTAGCTCACGGTCAGCTCGAGTTCCCATCTTCCAAGAGCTAGTCCTTTTGTATGCTCAACTATGTTCTCTGTGTGTTGAGAACCATGACTGTTTGGCCGGCCAGAGGTTAAAATAATTGGCTGAAGAAAGGAGAGAATTAGAAGTCTGCAGAGAATTTTTTTTTTTTTTTTTTTCCCTGAGTTTGCTTCTCTGCTTATACTGCAGCCTTCGTCTCTCTCTCCTTCTAATCCTTGAATGGCTCTGATCTCACCTGATTAAAATGGATCCTCAGAGTTTAGCTACTGGTTTGAGTAATCTCGCTAATAAGGTTCAAAGTTTACAGGATTTTGTTATTCATGCTCCAATATCTGAACCTAGAATCCCTTTACCTGAATTTTTCTCCGGGGATAGATCTCGCTTTCAGAATTTCAAACATAATTGTAAATTGTTTTTGTCTCTGAGATCTCGCTCCGCTGGAGATCCTGCACAGCAGGTCAGGATTGTAATTTCCTTACTCCGGGGCGACCCTCAGGATTGGGCATTTGCTTTGGCACCAGGGGATCCTGCGTTGCTCAATGTGGATGCGTTTTTTCTAGCTTTGGGGTTGCTTTATGAGGAACCCCATTTAGAGATTCAGGCTGAAAAAGCCTTGATGTCCTTGTCCCAGGGTACAGATGAGGCGGAAATATACTGCCAAAAATTTCGTAAGTGGTCTGTGCTTACTCAGTGGAATGAGTGCGCCCTGGCGGCGATTTTCAGAGAGGGTCTCTCTGATGCCATTAAGGATGTTATGGTGGGGTTCCCTGTGCCTGCAGGTCTGAATGAGTCCATGACAATGGCTATTCAGATTGATCGGCGTTTGCGGGAGCGCAAACCTGTGCACCATTTGGCGGTGTCTACTGAGAAGGCGCCAGAGAATATGCAATGTGATAGAATTCTGTCTAGAAGCGAACGGCAGAACTTTAGGCGAAAAAATGGGTTATGCTTCTATTGTGGTGATGCAACTCATGTTATATCAGCATGCTCTAAACGTACAAAGAAGGTTGATAAGTCTGTTTCAATCAGCACTTTACAGTCTAAGTTTATTCTATCTGTGACCCTGATTTGCTCTTTATCGTCAATTACCGCGGACGCTTATGTCGACTCTGGCGCCGCTTTGAGTCTTATGGATTGGTCCTTTGCCAAATGCTGTGGTTATGATTTAGAGCCTTTGGAAGTTCCTATACCTCTGAAGGGTATTGACTCCACGCCATTGGCTAGTAATAAACCACAATACTGGACACAAGTGACTATGCGTATTAATCCGGATCACCAGGAGATTATTCGCTTTCTTGTATTGTATAATCTACATGATGTTTTGGTGCTTGGATTGCCATGGCTGCAATCTCATAACCCAGTCCTCGACTGGAAAGCAATGTCTGTGTTAAGCTGGGGATGTCAGGGGACTCATGGGGACGTACCTTTGGTTGCCATTTCGTCATCTGTTCCCTCTGAGATTCCGGAATTCTTATCTGATTATCGTGACGTTTTTGAGGAACCTAAACTTGGTTCACTGCCTCCGCACAGAGATTGCGATTGTACAATAGATCTGATTCCGGGCAGTAAGTTTCCAAAAGGTCGTTTATTTAATCTGTCTGTGCCTGAACATGCTGCTATGCGTGAATATATTAAGGAGTCCTTGGAAAAGGGACATATTCGTCCTTCGTCATCTCCTTTAGGAGCCGGCTTTTTCTTTGTATCTAAAAAGGATGGCTCTTTAAGGCCGTGTATTGATTATCGGCTTTTGAATAAAATCACGATTAAATATCAGTACCCTTTGCCATTGCTTACTGATTTGTTTGCTCGCATAAAGGGGGCCAAGTGGTTCTCTAAGATTGATCTTCGTGGGGCGTATAATTTAGTGCGAATTAAGCAGGGGGACGAGTGGAAAACCGCATTTAATACGCCTGAGGGTCATTTTGAGTATTTAGTAATGCCTTTTGGTCTTTCAAATGCCCCTTCAGTCTTTCAGTCCTTTATGCATGACATTTTCCGTGAATATTTGGATAAATTTATGATTGTGTATTTGGATGATATTTTGATTTTTTCGGATGACTGGGACTCTCATGTCCAGCAGGTCAGGAAGGTTTTTCAGGTTTTGCGCTCTAATTCCTTGTGTGTAAAGGGTTCTAAGTGCATTTTTGGGGTTCAAAAGATTTCTTTTTTGGGGTATATTTTTTCCCCCTCTTCCATTGAGATGGATCCTGTCAAGGTTCAGGCTATTTGCGATTGGACGCAACCCTCTTCTCTTAAGAGCCTTCAGAAATTCTTGGGCTTTGCTAATTTCTACCGTCGATTTATAACTGGGTTTTCTGATGTTGCTAAACCACTGACTGATTTGACTAAGAAGGGTGCTGATGTTGCTGATTGGTCCCCTGCTGCTGTGGAGGCCTTTCGGGAGCTTAAGCGCCGCTTTTCTTCCGCCCCTGTATTGCATCAGCCTGATGTTACTCTTCCTTTTCAGGTTGAGGTCGACGCTTCAGAAATTGGAGCTGGGGCGGTTTTGTCGCAGAAAAGTTCCGACTGCTCCGTGATGAGACCTTGCGCGTTCTTTTCTCGTAAATTTTCGCCCGCGGAGCGAAATTATGATATTGGTAATCGTGAACTCTTAGCTATGAAGTGGGCTTTTGAGGAATGGCGTCATTGGCTTGAGGGGGCTAGACATCAGGTGGTGGTATTGACCGACCACAAGAATTTGATTTATCTTGAGTCTGCCAGGCGCCTGAATCCTAGACAGGCGCGCTGGTCGTTATTTTTCTCTCGGTTTAATTTTGTGGTTTCATACCTACCAGGTTCTAAAAATGTGAAGGCGGATGCCCTTTCTAGGAGTTTTGAGCCTGATTCTCCTGGTAATTCTGAACCTACGGGTATCCTTAAGGAGGGAGTGATTTTATCTGCTGTTTCCCCAGACCTGCGACGGGCCTTGCAGGAGTTTCAGGCGGATAGACCTGATCGTTGCCCGCCTGGTAGAATGTTTGTTCCTGATGATTGGACCAGTAGAGTCATCTCGGAGGTCCATTCTTCTGCGTTGGCAGGGCATCCTGGAATCTTTGGTACCAGGGAGTTGGTGGCTAGGTCCTTCTGGTGGCCTTCCCTGTCACGAGATGTGCGAGGTTTTGTGCAGTCTTGTGATGTTTGTGCTCGGGCCAAGCCTTGTTGTTCTCGGGCTAGTGGATTGTTGTTGCCCTTGCCTATTCCGAAGAGGCCTTGGACTCACATCTCGATGGATTTTATTTCTGATCTCCCTGTTTCTCAGAAGATGTCTGTCATCTGGGTGGTGTGTGACCGTTTCTCTAAGATGGTCCATTTGGTTCCCTTGCCTAAGTTGCCTTCCTCATCCGAGTTGGTTCCTCTGTTTTTTCAAAATGTGGTTCGCTTGCATGGTATTCCGGAGAATATCGTTTCTGACAGGGGGACCCAATTCGTGTCTAGATTTTGGCGAGCGTTCTGCGCTAGGATGGGCATTGATTTGTCTTTTTCGTCTGCTTTCCATCCTCAGACTAATGGCCAGACCGAGCGAACTAATCAGACCTTGGAGACTTATTTGAGGTGTTTTGTCTCTGCGGATCAGGATGATTGGGTTGCCTTCTTGCCCTTGGCGGAGTTTGCCCTTAATAATCGGGCTAGTTCTGCCACTTTGGTTTCTCCTTTCTTCTGTAATTCGGGGTTTCATCCTCGTTTCTCTTCCGGTCAGGTGGAGCCTTCGGATTGTCCTGGAGTGGATGCTGTGGTGGAGAGGTTGCATCAGATTTGGGGGCAGGTGGTGGACAATTTGAAGTTGTCCCAGGAGAAGACTCAGCATTTTGCCAACCGCCGTCGTCGTGTTGGTCCTCGTCTTTGTGTTGGGGACTTGGTGTGGTTATCTTCTCGGTTTGTCCCTATGAAGGTTTCTTCTCCTAAGTTTAAGCCTCGGTTCATCGGCCCGTACAAGATATTGGAGATTCTTAACCCTGTGTCCTTTCGTTTGGACCTCCCTGCATCTTTTTCTATTCATAATGTCTTCCATCGGTCATTGTTGCGCAGGTATGAGGTACCTGTTGTGCCTTCCGTTGAGCCTCCTGCTCCGGTGTTGGTTGAGGGTGAGTTGGAGTACGTTGTGGAGAAGATCTTGGACTCCCGTGTTTCCAGACGGAGACTTCAGTATTTGGTCAAGTGGAAGGGCTACGGTCAGGAGGATAATTCTTGGGTGACAGCCTCTGATGTTCATGCCTCCGATTTGGTCCGTGCCTTTCATAGGGCTCATCCTGATCGCCCTGGTGGTTCTGGTGAGGGTTCGGTGCCCCCTCCTTGAGGGGGGGGTACTGTTGTGAATTTGGTTTCTGGGCTCCCCCGGTGGTCACTGGTGGTACTGAACGTGGGTTTGTCATCTCCTCTGTTCACCTGTTTCCATCAGGATGTGGGAGTTTCTATTTAGCCTTGCTCCTCAGTCATTTCTATGCCGGCCAACAATGTTACCAGAAGCATTTCTGTTGCATGTTCCTGCTCCTAGACTACTTTCAGCTAAGTTGGATTTTTGTCCTAAGTTTGTTTGCATTTTTGTTCCAGTTCTCTGTGTTTGAATATTTCTGAGACTGGAAGCTCTTGTGAACTGAAATTGCCACTCTGGTGTCATGAGTTGATATTAGAGTTCTAAAGTAATTTCAGGATGGAATTTTGAATAGGGTTTTCAGCTGGCCGTGAAGTCCCCTTTTCTGTCTTCCTTCTATCTAGTTAGCGGACCTCAATTTTGCTAAACCTATTTTCATACTTCGTATGTCATTTTCCTCTAATATCACCGACAATATTTGTGGGGGCTACTGTCCGCCTTTTGGGGAAAATTTCTCTAGAGGTGAGCCAGGTCTGTATTTTCCTCTGCTAGGGTCAGTCAGTTCTCCGGCTGGCGCTGGGCGTCTAGGGATAAAACGTAGGCACGCTACCCGGCCACTTTCAGTTGTGGTGATAGGTTTAGCTCACGGTCAGCTCGAGTTCCCATCTTCCAAGAGCTAGTCCTTTTGTATGCTCAACTATGTTCTCTGTGTGTTGAGAACCATGACAGGGCGCACTAGGAGAGGGGCGACTCTAGGGTCCCGGAAGAGCTCCGAGCCTACTCGTCATACGGGTGCCGTCCTAACCAGAACATCAGGGAGGGACGGAGGACAAGAACATCATCCGAACGAGATGTGAGGGAACATCAGAAACAGACACAACAGTTGTGGGGTACTATCCCGTAAGCACAGCAGGGGAGGACCACAACACATAGCGCTAGCGGGAAGGCACAGATTTCCACCTGCAAAGAGAACTCTGGAGGTGCCATTGGACCGGCCGGACTTGCGCGGCCTGGTGAACCGTATTCCGGACTGAGGACCCAGAGATCTTCAGTAAAGAGGTAAAGAGACTGCAACCTGGTGTCCTCGTTATTTACTGCGACCGGCACTACACCGCACCACGACCACCATCCATATCTATCATTCACTGTACGCCCCTCAGCAGGGTTACGGACCGGGTCTAGCCACCGTGACAACCCCAAAGCAGAGACTCAGAGGCCCGGTACCGGGTACCCCTCGGCCCTGCGGCAGTGGGGGCGCTACACTAGCTCTCGGGAAGCCAAGTTTCCTTGATTTAATTGAAAATACATTTTCGGAATAAAAAAATGTGGTCCCCAGCAGCATGCAAAGAATTTTTTTTATTTCAGACCACCGTAAATTCACACAAAGCAGGTTAAATTTTATGGATGACAATAGTCATTTTTTTGGACAAAAAAATGTGGTCACCTGTAGCAGGCAAAGCATTTTTTTTTTTTTTTTTCATTTCAAACCCCTCTAATTTTACAGAAAGCAGTTTAAACTGTGTGGATGACAATAGTCCATTTTTTCACCCCCCAAAAAAATGTCACCTTTATTCAGATATACACTACCGTTCAAAAGTTTAGGGTCACTTAGAAATTTCCTTATTTTTGAAAGAAAAGCACAGTTTTTTTTCCAATGAAGTTAACATTAAATGATTCACAAATGCACTCTATACATTGTTAATGTGGTAAATGACTATTCTAGCTGCAAACGTCTGGTTTGTAATGCAATATCTTCATTGGTGTATAGAGGCCCATTTCCAACAACCATCACTCCAGTGTTCTTATGTTACTTTGTGTTTGCTAACTGTGTAAGAAGGCTAATGGATGGTTAAAATACCTTTGAAAACCCTTGTACAAGTATGTTAGCACAGCTGAAAACAGTTTGGCTGATTACAGAACCAATAAACCTGACCTTCCTTTGAGATAGTTGACAAGCTGGAGCATTACATTTGTTGGTTCCATTAAACTTTCAAAATGGCCAGAAAAAAAGAACTTTCATGTGAAACTCGACAGTCTATTCTTGTTCTTAGAAATGAAGGCTATTCCATGCAAGAAATTGCCAAGAAACTAAAGATTTCCTACAACGGTGTGTACTACTCCCTTCAGAGGAGAGCACAAACAGGCTCTAACCAGAGTAGAAAGAGAAGTGGGAGGCCCCGCTGCACAACTGAGCAACAAGGCAAGTACATTAGAGTCTGTAGTTTGATAAATCGACGCCTCACCGGTCCACAACTGGCATCTTCATTAAATAGTACACGCAAAATGTCAACTTCTACAGTGAAGAGGCAACTCCGGGATGCTGGCCTTCAGGGCAGAGTGGCAAAGAAAATGAAAAGATGGTGGAAGAGTGCTTGACACCATCTGTCAAGCATGGTGGAGGTAATGTGATGGTCTGGGGTTGCTTTGGTGCTGATAAAGTGGGAGATTTGTACAAAGTAAAAGGGATTTTGAATAAGGAAGACTATCACTCCATTTTGCAACGCCATGCCATACCCCGTGGACAGCGCTTGATTGGAGCCAATTTCATCTACAAATGACCCAAAGCACACCTCCAAATTATGCAAGAACTATGTAGGGCAGAAGCAGACAGCTGATATTTTATCTGTAATCGAGTGGCCAGCGCAGTCACCAGATCTCAACCCCATTGAGCTGTTGTGGGAGCAGCTTGACCGTATGGTACGCAAGAAGTGCCCATCAAGCCAAACCAACTTGTGGGATGGAGTAGTGGATGGTTGGTGGATGGCCACCATGTCCCAACAAGGCTGCAACGTCAGCAAGGTGGTGGAGGAGTCATGTTTTGGGCCGGAATCATGGGGAAACAGCTGGTAGGGCCCTTTAAGGTTCCTGAAGGTGTGAAAATGACCTCTGCAAAGTTTATAGATTTTCTGACTGGCAACTTTCCTCCATGGTATAAAAAGCAGAAACGTGCCTTCAGGAGCAAAATCATCTTCATGCTGACAATGCCCCATCTCATGCTGCAAAGAATACCTCTAAGTCATTGGCTGCTATGGGCATAAAAGGAGATAAACTCATGGTGTGGCCACCATCTTCCCCTGACCTCAACCTTATAGAGAACCTTTGGAGTATCATCAAGCAAAAGATTTATGAGGGTGGGAGGCAGTTCACATCAAAACAGCAGCTCTGGGAGGCTATTCTGAATTCATGCAAAGAAATGCAAGCAGAAACTCTCCAAAAACTCACAAGTTCAATGGATGCAAGAATTGTGAAGGTGATATCAAAGAAGGGCTCCTATGTTAACATGTAACTTGGCCTGTTAGGATGTTTTGGAGGTAAATAGTTTTTTTGTTCAGTGAATGTGACCTCCTAATGCTGAAAATTCCACAAATGAGCATTTTCAGTTCTTTAAAACAAATCAAATGTTTAGAAATACTACTGTGCCTAATAATTTGGAACAGTGCATTTTGAGTTTTTATTCATTTTGGAGATTATACTGTTATCATTGCGAAGTTTCTTCAATAAAATTCGATGTATAATCTAACAGGTGATGACTTTTATTAGACTGACTGTCATTTGCACCAACCATTTAGGAAAATCCGAGAAAAATGTCATTTGCATAATAATTTGGAACACGGTGTATATTGGATACATGAAGTACAAATAAAAACAACATAGAGGCAAGAACATATAAAGAGCAAAAAAATAACACTCCCTGATGAAGCAGAGGCGAAACAGCATTGGAGTGGTGTGAGGTGGTTGTGGCATGTCCCTATTCACTTGTGATGAAATTATTATGGGAATTCTCCATTATAACTGTTATTGCTGTGATTTAGCTTGTGCTGCATAGAATATAACATATGCTTTGTTAGCATCTTTGTTATCATATAATGTATGCCTCACATCCATTTATATGCAGTTAATTAATTTTATTATACTTTATATACTACACATTTATACGAATATCTTATCTATTTTTGTGTGCATACTGTTCTATCCTAAGTGTTATTCTACCAAGGAGGACATATAATTGTAATAAGATTTTCTAATTCTTTTTGGACATACCCTTCCCCCTCATGAGCTCTTTTTTTTAAATACTTTTTATATGTCCTTGTCTCTATGTGTTTTTCATGTATCTAATAAAGTGAATATTTCATAAACCGGTACATATTTTTCGCCTTTCTTCTCGGATTTTGTATGCTAGGGTTTACGTCTAATCTTTTTTTCATAGGATTTAGAATTAGAAACAAGTTCGGGGTAACAGGATAAGAGTCCAGGAGGCCAGACAAGACAAAGAGGTATCCAAAATCAGACCAGAATGGGCATCAAAGTGTAAATTCAGAAGAATGATCTGGAAGAATTTTTGCGTTCCAAGATCCAAGGTTGTCCACATGCCCTGGACTTTTCGGGCAAGCACCACTTTGAAACGCATGGTTGACTCCCTGCACCGCCACTCTCCGTCCTGTAGGCTGTTGTAGGCATAAGGTCTACACGAAGTAGCATTGTGCCTCCTGTACCGCTCCGCTCTGTGTGCAGGGAGAAGTGAAGTTGGTCACTCGGATTATTGGAGTATAACTTTTTTTTTTTGCAGGGGTGCACAATTAATTTTTTAACAGCATGCTCCTTTCATGGAATTAGACAATGTACTTGTTTAAAAAAGTAAAAGACAGTATGGCCGGCTGAATGATTAGATAACGAGCCGAGGTCTCCCTCTAGTGTTTGTTGTATTCATCTGCATGAAAGTTTGAGATTAGAAAAGTTCAAACGTTGCATTTTTGCAGCGGTTTTTTTTTTTTTTAGCAGCTTTTTTTATGCAAATTTTCAGCTGCGTTTCACAGTACCAGCAAAGTCTGAGATTTTAAAAATCTCACGCACACACTTTGTTTTTGTTTTTCAGCGTTTTTCAGCAATGGGTAGTACACAAAGCAATGGGTAGTACAAAAAAACGCTGGAAAAAAACGCCGGTATCAGGTTTGGTGCCAAAACCTTATGAAGTTGAATCAGGTTATTTTTTTTATGCACTAATCTTTATCAGCACGTACACGACACAAATGTACTCTGACAAAAACGCAAAAAAAAACTGCAGAAAAATATAAGCAAAAAAGCAGCAAAAACTGCTTTTGGTAAGCAGCTTAAACGTTGCATAAAAAAAAAACGCAGCAAAAACACAAAGTGTGAACATAGCCTAAGGGCTCGTTCACATGTCTGATTTTCTTGTACGAGTGCTATGCATGTTTTTTATGGATGACACTCGTACCTATGATAGTCTACTGGGCGAGTGGTCCACAGAAAATATCAGAGTGAACAACAGTGGGGCTGGTTTGGCCACATTGGTCAGGTCATCCCATCCTTTGCTTGTCCATGACCCTTGGGCCAATTCCCCACCCCTACACTAGTTCACAATGCTGTTATTCTGGAAAATGGAGTCCTGCAGATATTCTTACCACCCAGTAGCAAAGGGAACAAGACTAAGCAGGACTGGTCCCTCCCTTTTTCTGAGCTGACTGTAGTTAGAGCTTGGCATTTTTTTCACCCAAAGTATTAATTCAGTGAAGAACTCCCCTCCGCATTTACACACTTACAAGTTACAGTGCCATGTAAAAGTTTGGCACCACTGGTCAAAATTGCTGTTATTATGAACAGTTAAGCAAATTGAAGATGAAATGATCTCTAAAAGGGCTAAAGTTAAAGATAACACATTTTCTCTGTATTTTAGGCAAATATATTTATTTATTTTTCGTCTTTTATATTTAAAAAAATTGCAAAACATATAATGGGCCGATGCAAAAGTTAGTACCTAGTAGCACCCTCTTTTGAAAGTATCACAGCTTGTAAATGCTTTTTGTAGCCATATAACAGTCTTTCAGTTACATAGTTATTAAGGTTGAAGGAAGACTGTAAGTCCATCTAGTTCAACCCATAGCCTAACCTAACATGCCCTAACATGTTGATCCAGGGGAAGGCAAAAAAACCCCATGTGGCAAAGAGTAACTCCACCATGGGGAAAAAAATTCCTTCCCGACTCCACATACGGCAATCAGACTAGTTCCCTGGATCAACGCCTTATCAAGGAATCTAGTGTATATACCCTGTAACATTATACTTTTCCAGAAAGGTATCCAGTCCCCTCTTAAATTTAATTAATGAATCACTCATTACAACATCATACGGCAGAGAGTTCCATAGTCTCACTGCTCTTACAGTAAAGAATCCGCGTCTGTTATTATGCTTAAACCTTCTTTCCTCCAGACGTAGAGGATGCCCCCTTGTCCCTGTCACCGGTCTATGATTAAAAAGATCATCAGAAAGGTCTTTGTACTGTCCCCTCATATATTTATACATTAACATAAGATCACCCCTTAGTCTTCGTTTTTCCAAACTAAATAGCCCCAAGTGTAATAACCTATCTTGGTATTGCAGACCCCTCAGTCCTCTAATAACCTTGGTCGCTCTTCTCTGCACCCGCTCCAGTTCAGCTATGTCTTTCTTATACACCGGAGACCAGAACTGTGCACAGTATTCTAAGTGTGGTCGAACTAGTGACTTGTATAGAGGTAAAATTATGTGCTCCTCATGAGCATCTATGCCTCTTTTAATACATCCCATTATTTTATTTGCCTTTGTAGCAGCTGCCTGACACTGGCCACTGAATATGAGTTTGTCATCCACCCATACACCCAGGTCTTTTTCATTGACGGTTTTGCCCAGAGTTTTAGAATTAAGCACATAGTTATACATCTTATTACTTCTACCCAAGTGCATGACCTTACATTTATCCCCATTAAAGCTCATTTGCCATTTATCAGCCCAAGCTTCTAGTTTACATAAATCATCCTGTAATATAAAATTGTCCTCCCCTGTATTGATTACCCTGCAGAGTTTAGTGTCATCTGCAAATATTGAAATTCTACTCTGAATGCCCCCTACAAGGTCATTAATAAATATGTTAAAAAGAAGAGGGCCCAATACTGACCCCTGTGGTACCCCACTGCTAACCGTGACCCAGTCTGAGTGTGCTCCATTAATAACCACCCTTTGTTTCCTATCCCTGAGCCAGCTCTCAACCCACTTACACATATTTTCCCCTATCCCCATTACTCTCATTTTATGTAACAACCTTTTGTGTGGCACCGTATCAAAAGCTTTGGAAAAGTCCATATATACTACGTCCACTGGGTTCCCTTGGTCCAGTCCGGAACTTACCTCTTCATAGAAGCTGATCAAATTAGTCTGACATGAACGGTCCCTAGTAAACCCGTGCTGATACTGGGTCATGAGGTTATTCCTCTTCAGATACTCCAGCATAGCATCCCTTAGAATGCCCTCCAGGATTTTACCCACAGTAGAGGTTAAACTTACTGGCCTATAATTACCGAGTTCAGTTTTTGCCCCTTTTTTGAATATTGGCACCACATTTGCTATACGCCAGTCCTGTGGTACAGACCCTGTTATTATGGAGTCTTTAAAGATTAAAAATAATGGTCTATCAATGACTGTACTTAGTTCCTGCAGTACTCGGGGGTGTATCCCATCCGGGCCCGGAGATTTGTCAATTTTAGTTATTTTTAGACGCCGCTGTACTTCCTGCTGGGTTAAGCAAGTGACATTTAATGGGGAATTTTTATCACTAGTCATTTTGTCTGCCATGGGATTTTCTTTTGTAAATACTGATGAAAAAAAGTCATTTAGCATATTGGCTTTTTCCTCATCCTCATCCACCATTTCACCCAGACTATTTTTAAGGGGGCCAACACTGTCATTTTTTAGTTTCTTACTATTTATATAGTTAAAGAATATTTTGGGATTATTTTTACTCTCTCTGGCAATGAGTCTCTCTGTCTCAATCTTTGCTGCCTTGATTTGCTTTTTACAGAATTTATTTAATTTTCTGTATTTATTTAATGCCTCCTCACTACCTACTTCCTTTAATTCTCTAAATGCTTTCTTTTTGTCCCTTATTGCGCCCCTTACAGCTCTATTTAGCCATATTGGTTTCCTCCTATTTCTAGTATGTTTATTCCCATACGGTATATACTGTGCACAGGTCCTATCCAGGATGCTAATAAATGTCTCCCATTTTCTTTGTGTACTTTTATGTCTCAGGATATCGTCCCAGTTAATTGCACCAAGATCCTCTCTCATCCGTTGGAAATTTGCCCTCCTGAAGTTTAGTGTCCTTGTCACCCCCCTACTACCCATCTTATTAAAGGTTACATGAAAACTTATTATTTTGTGATCACTATTCCCCAAGTGACCCCCAACCCTTATATTTGATATGCGGTCTGGCCTGTTGGTTAATATTAGGTCTAGCAGTGCCCCCCTCCTTGTTGGGTCCTGAACCAGTTGTGAAAGGTAATTGTCTCTCATAGTTGTCAAAAACCGATTACCTTTGCTGGAACTGCAGGTTTCTGTTCCCCAATCTATTTCAGGGTAGTTGAAGTCCCCCATAATAATGACTTCTCCTTGAGTCGCAGCTTCATCTATTTGCTTTACGAGGATATTCTCCATTGCTTCCATTAGTTTTGGAGATTTATAACAAACCCCTATCAGTAATTTATTATTTTTTCCCCCTCCCCTTATCTCCACCCACAGAGACTCTACATTTTCATTAGATTCACCTATATTATCACGCAGGATGGGTTTTAAGGTCGATTTTACATACAGACACACCCCACCCCCTCGCTTATCTGTACGGTCATTTCTGAACAGGCTATAGCCCTGCAAGTTAACAGCCCAGTCATGGCTCTCATCCAGCCACGTCTCAGATATCCCCACCATGTCATAATTATGCTCCAACAACATTAGTTCTAATTCATCCATTTTGTTGGCGAGGCTTCTGGCATTAGTATACATGCACTTGATGTTACTCTCTGTACCTCTATTCTTTCTTAAATTACTAACTGTTCTAACCCCACCCCCCATGCCACCGCCACCCCCAACTTCCTTATTTGTGCCCAGGTCTCTATCTGCACTATCTTCCCCTCCTATAAAATGAATACCCTCCCCCCCAATCCCTAGTTTAAACACTCCTCCAACCTTCTAACCATTTTCTCCCCCAGCACAGCTGCACCTTCCCCATTGAGGTGCAGCCCGTCCCTAGCGTAGAGCCTGTAGCCAACTGAGAAGTCGGCCCAGTTCTGCAGGAACCCAAACCCCTCCTTCCTACACCAATTCTTGAGCCACTTATTAACCTCCCTAATCTCCCGTTGCCTCTCTGGCGTGGCACGTGGTACAGGCAGTATTTCGGAAAATACCACGTTGGAGGTCCTTGCTTTCAGCTTGCAGCCTAATTCCCTGAAATCATCTTTAAGGACCTTCCACCTACCTCTAACTTTGTCATTTGTGCCAATGTGCACCATGACCGCTGGGTCCTCACCAGCCCCTCCCAGTAATCTGTCCACCCGATCAGCGATGTGTCGGACTCGAGCGCCAGGTAGGCAGCACACCGTCCGACGATCCCTGTCTTTGTGACAGATTGCCCTATCTGTTCCCCTAATAATTGAGTCCCCCACTACCAGCACCTGTCTGGCCTGCCCTGCTCTCCTTTTTCCCTCCTTACTGGAGCAGTCACTCCTCCGGCTTTCAGAGGACATGCCTGGCTGCAGCAGTGCTACCCCTGTACTGGCACCCCCCTCATCTGCCAACTTAGCAAACTTATTGGGGTGTGCCAGATCAGGACTAGCCTCCCTGGCACTCTTCCCTCTACCCCGCCTTCTATCTGTCACCCAGCTAACTGCCACACTGTCCTGCAGCTCCATCCTACCATCCCCCTCCTCATCTATCCCATTGAGCGTCTGCTCTGTGAGCAGAAGACTCCTCTCCATATTGTCTATGGATCTCAGTGTTGCCAGTTCTGTGAGACTCCGGGTTCGTCTTGCATACATTGCAATTGTGAGGTCTAGTCACAGATTTTCAATGATGTACAAATCAGGGGACTGTGAGGGCCATTGTAAAACCTTTAGGTTGCGCCTTTTGAGGCCTTCTATTGTGGATTTTGACGTGTGTTTAGGATCATTATCCATTTGTAGAAGCCATCCTCTTTTCAACCTCAGCTATTTTACAAATGGTGTTATGTTTACATTAAAAAATTGTTAAAATGTAATTGAATCCATTCTTCCCTCTACCCATGAAATGTTCGCCATGCCATTGACTGCAAAACCGCCCTCAAACCACAATTGATCCACCCCCATGTTTCATGGTTGGCAAGATGTTCTTTTCCTAAAATTCTGTGCCCTTTTTTCTTCACTCATACCTTTGATCATTGTGGCCAAAGAGTTCTTTTTTAACCTCATCAGTCCACAGGATTTGTTTCCAACATGCATCAGGCTTGTTTAGATGTTCTTTTGCATACTTCTGATTCTGAATTTTATAGTGAGGAAGCAGGAGATGTTTTCCTAGATGACTTTTCCATGAAGGCCATAATTGTGCAGGTGACTCTGAACAGGAGAACAAGGTACCACAACTCCAGAGTCTGCTAAATCTTTCTGAAGGTCTTTTGCATTCAAGGGTTCTGATTTGCCTCTCTAGCAATCCTGCGAGCAGCTCTTACTGAAATTTTGCTTGGTCTTCTGGACCTTATCTTGACCTCCACTGTTCCTGTTAACTTCCACTTTTTAATTACATTTCGAACTGAGGAAAGGGCAACTGTAAATACTTTGTTATCTTGTTATTGCCTTCTCCTGCTTTGTGGGCCTCCACCATTTTCAGAGTGCTAGGCAGCTGCTTAGAAGAACCCATTTGGCACAAGGTTAGAGGAGGCTTGGTTTTTATAAAGCTGGGAAATTTCCATCACCTTTCATTTCCAAATGATGATGGTAAACAAGCCATAACCCTAACAGGCTAATTAAGGTATTAAATCTTGGTCAAAATTATCTGAGAGCGCAAATCTCCAAGGGTGGCCAAACTTTACATTGGCCCATTTTCCCTTTTGTAGTTTTAAATTGTAAAAGAGGAAAGAATATATGTATATTTTTTGCCTAAAATGCAAAGGAAATCTGTAATCTTGCAAAGGAAATCTGTAATCTTTACCTTTAGGCCTTTTAGAGATCATTTCATCTTCAACTTGCTTAACTGTTCATAATAACAGTCATTTTGACCAGGAGTGCCCAAACTTATACATACCACTGTAACTAAATTTGCTCTCCCACCTTTAAAATATAATGTAACTTACATGCCATACTGTACTCAGACATTGTACCACTATAGCACACACATTTCTAATTCATAGTATTACTATAATGCACATAAATAGTACTGCTATATGATATACAAATTTACTACTTACATGCAAGCATACGTTACACACATATACATACGCACATTATTAACTCATACATACTGTCATAGAAAATATTACAAATCCTTGAGGTCCCTCATATCCCCCCTTCCTTTTTTCTTTCATCAACCATTTGTCCTGAGGAGATGAGAGCTAGCAATCAAACCAGTCTTTATATAAAATGCAAGGTACAGCTATGTGAAGCTGATCAATTAAAATGCAAGGATTCCTCTTTAGGTCCAGGTGACTGAAGAGGATATCTATTGTCCACAGAGAGAGAGGAGAGAGAGAGACAGGAAAAGGTAATTAGGATCTAAAGGTACCTTCACACGAAAGGACTTTGTAACGATATCGCTAGCGATCCGTGACGTTGCAGCGTCCTCGCTAGCGATATCGTTTAGTTTGACACGCAGCAGCGATCAGGATCCTGCTGTGATGTCGCTGGTCGCTGAATAAAGTCCAGAACTTTATTTGGTCCTCCGATCGCCGTGTATCGTTGTGTTTGAAAGCAAAAGCAACGATACCAGCGATGTTTTACACTGGTAACCAGGGTAAACATCGGGTTACCAAGCGTAGGGCCGCGCTTAGTAACCCGATGTTTACCCTGGTTACCAGCGTAAAAGTAAAAAAAACAAACAGTACATACTCACCTGCGCGTCCCCCGCCGTCCGCTTCCTGACACTTACTGAGCGCCGGCCCTAAAGTGAAAGTGAAAGCACAGCGGTGACGTCACCGCTCTGCTGTTAGGGCCGGAGCTCAGTGTCAGGAAGCAGACGCCGGGGGACGCGCAGGTGAGTATGTACTGTTTGTTTTTTTTACTTTTACGCTGGTAACCAGGGTAAACATCGGGTTACTAAGCGCGGCCCTGCGCTTAGCAACCCGATGTTTACCCTGGTTACCCGGGGACCTCGGCATCGTTAGTCGCTGGAGAGCGGTCTGTGTGACAGCTCCCCAGCGATCAAACAGCGACGCTGCAGCGATCGGCATCGTTGTCGCTATCGCTGCAGCGTCGCTTCGTGTGAAGGTACCTTCAGGTGATCAAAGAACATATAATACCCTTTACAACTAGCTATGGTAACTGCAGTACAATGGGAAAGCAGACAGTATGGCTCCCGGAGAAGATATGGAATATTGGATTTTATATACATCCAATATTAATGAAGGGTACATTTTTGGTACCGGGATAACTAGGCAAAATACCCATATTTTTTTCATAATTATAACGCCCACCAAAAGGCCCCAAATCCATAGAGGCCATAGAACCACCAGCAGATAAGCCATGTTTGGTCTCTAAGTGTAGCTAAAATCCAGATGCAAAAGATGACATCAGTCTCCACCTTCTGTGATCGCTCTATGAGGGGTTATTACATAAATTGGGATTTCCTAAAATTATGAAGGGCTGAGTCCAGCCTACAACCGGGCCCTTGTGAGGTCATCATAGAGGGGTGTGTGAGTGAGACTTAGGGTCTGACAAAAATGTTAAATCCTAATTATCATCAGTGTTCATGCAGAGAGCTACATATCGTGTATGCATGCAGCGTCGGACTGGAGCACCTTGGGCCCACCAGAGAAAATCATTCTTGGGGCCCACTATGTAGCTACATAGAAATAAATACAATTGTGTGGTAAAATATGCTAATATCAGGGTATAATATAAGGTAGTACACGTCCCAATTATGTAGCAGGGGTTGGGGTAGCCTCCCTCATAGAATATAAAGTAGCCAACTCATAGAATATAAAGTAGCCCACTCATAGGGTGCAATGCAGTGCCCTCATACTATATAAAGTAGCCCCCTCATATATTATAGTGTAGCCCCTTCATAGAATATAATGCAGCCAGCCTCATAGAGTATAATGTAACCCCCTCATAAGGTATAATGCAGCCCCCCATAGAATATAATGTAGCCCCCTCATAGGGTATAATGCAGCCCCCTTCATATAGCATAATACAGCCCCCCAGAATTTAATGTAGCCCCCTCAGAGTATAATGCAGCCCCTCCATAGAATATAATGCAGCCCCTCCATAGAATATAGAGTATCATGCTGCCCCCCCTCTTAGAGTATAATGCTGCCCCCCTCATAGGGTATAATGCAGCTCCACCCATAGAGTATAACACAGCCCTCCCTCATAGGGTATAA
Source organism: Ranitomeya variabilis (assembly GCF_051348905.1). Taxonomy (NCBI): domain Eukaryota; kingdom Metazoa; phylum Chordata; class Amphibia; order Anura; family Dendrobatidae; genus Ranitomeya; species Ranitomeya variabilis. Next base: position 82,939,453 of record NC_135236.1, read on the forward strand.
TGCAGCCCCTTCATAGGGTATAATTCAGCTCCCTCCATAGGGTATAATGCAGCTCCCCATAGGGTATAATGCAGCCTCCCCCATAGGGAATAATGCTGCCCCCCTTATAGGGTACGATGCAGCTCCCCCTATAGGGAATAATGCTGCCCCCCCCTCATAGGGTATAATGTAGCTCCCTCATAGGGAATATTGCTGCCCCCCTCATAGGGAATAATGCTGCCCCCCTCATAGGGAATACTGCTGCCCCCATAGGGTATAATGTAGCTCCCCCATAGCGAATAATGCTGCCCTCCTTATAGGGTACAATGCAGCTCCCCATAGGGTATAATCCTGCCCCCATAGGGTATAATGTATCTCCCCGAATAGGGAATAATGCTGCCCCCCTCATAGGGAATAATGCTGCCCCCCTTAGGGTATAATGCTGCCCCATAGGGAATAATGCTCCCCCTCATAGGGTATAATGCTGCTGCCCCCTCATAGGGAATAATGCTGCCCCCTCATAAGGAATAATGCTGCCCGCCTCATAGGGTATAATGCTGCCCCCATAGGGAATAATGCTGTCCGCCTCATAGGGAATAATGCTGCCCCCCTCAGGGTATAATGCTGCCCCCATGGGGAATAATGCTGCCCCCTTCATAGGGTATAATGCTGCCCCCCTCATAGGGAATAATGCAGCCCTCATAGGGAATAATGCTGCCCCCCTCATATGGTATAATGCTGCCCCCATGGGGAATAATGCTGTTCCCCTCATAGGGAATAATGCTGTCCCCATAGGGAATAATGCTGCCCCCCTCATAGGGAATAATGCTGCCCCCCTCATAGGGTATAATGCTGCCCCATTGGGAATAATGCTGCCCCCATCATAGGGTATAATGCTGCCCTCCCATAGGGAATAATGATGTCCCAGACTCACAGATATATACATATGTATGTATATACTGTATATATATAAAAACCCACAATACTCACCTCTCCTCCTCGCTCCCACGCTGATTCCGGCAGTTGGTCTGCTCCGATGTCAGGAGCTTGCTGCAGTCGGCCTCGCACACAGCAGGTACGAGATGAAGTGATGTCATCGCGCACCCGCTGCCATTAATGCGGCTGGGGGGCGGCGCTGGCGATGGGTCCCCCTGGCTTACGGCCCCATAGCGGCCGCGTGGGCTAGGGGCCCCTGAGGTAGCGGGGGCCCTGGTCTGCGGACCCTGATAGCGGGCAGTGTTAGCTGCAGCATGTGGCAAACGCTGCCCGTTATTATAGTGTAATTAATTCACCATAGCTCCCAACCGTCCCTCATTGTGCGGGACTGTCCCGGTTTTGTTGCTTCGCCCCGCTGTCCAGCACGGAATGCTCTGATCCCGCCCCCGCCCGCCCTCCCTGCTTGAAGACCATACTCACCTCACCTTGCTCCAGCAATGCCTGGTCTCGGCGTACACAGCTTGTCCTGAATGAGCGGTCACGTGGTACCGCTCATTTAGGTCATGAATATGCGCATATTCATGACCTTAATGAGCGGTATCACGTGACCGCTCGCGCAGGAAGAAGGTGCTGCGCCGGGAGTCGGGACAGAGCGAGGGGGATGTCGGCGTGGCCGCGCGATGTGAGATAGGTGACTAGGTGAGTATGAGGGACAGGTGAGTATGAGGGACGGGGGACGGGGGGATGAAGGAGGACATAAGCCGGTGCGCCATGCAAGATGGGAGCAGGAGCGGGAGCGGGGGGTGGAGAGATAAGCCATGCATTCAGGGGGGAATATGAGCCATGCATTCGCGGGGGAATATGAGCCATGCATACAGGGGGGGAATATGAGCCATGCATACAGGGGGGGAATATGAGCCATGCATACAGGGGGGGGGGAATATGAGCCATGCATACAGGGGGGAATATGAGCCATGCATACGGGGGGGGGGAATATGAGCCATGCATTCAGGGGGGGGAATATGAGCCATGCATACAGGGGGGGAATATGAGCCATGCATTCGGGGGGGAATATGAGCCATGCATTCGGGGGGGGGGGGGAATATGAGCCATGCATTCGCGGGGGAATATGAGCCATGCATACAGGGGGGGGAATATGAGTTATGCATACGGGGGGGGAATATGAGCCATGCATTCAGGGGGGGGAATATGAGCCATGCATACGGGGGGGGGATATGAGCCATGCATACAGGAGGGGGAATATGAGCCATGCATACAGGGGGGAGACTATGAGCCATGCATTCAGGGGGGGGAATATGGGCCATGCATTCAAGGGGGGGGGAATATGAGCCTTGCATTCAGGGGGGGGAATATTAGCCATGCATACAGGGGGGGAATATGAGCCATGCATTCGGGGGGGGGGAATATGAGCCATGCATTCACGGGTGAATATGAGCCATGCATCCAGGGGGGGGGGAATATGAGCCATGCATACAGGGGGGGGAATATGAGCCATGCATACAAGAGGGGGAATATGAGCCATGTATTCAGGGGGGGAATATGAGCTATGCATACAGGGGGAGACTACTGTGAGCCATGCATTCAGGGGGGGGGAATATGAGCCATGCATTCGGGGGGGGGAATATGAGCCATGCATTCGGGGGGGGGAATATGAGCCATGCATTCAGGGGGGGGGAATATGAGCCATGCATACAGGGGGGGGGGGAATATGAGCCATGCAAACTTTGTCCCTCTTTCCCATCTTCGAAAGTTGGGAGGCATGAATTCACTCCTCTCCACGCCCATGGGGGCATGGGGAAGCGTGAATATTCATTTCACTTTAGCAGCGGGAATAGGCTTAGTCTTCCTGTCACCCGCGGCTGTTCCTCTGGCACCGAGGGCCCAATAGCAGCTGCGTGGTGTGCCGTTATTAGCGACACCCCACTGGCTGGGGGCCCCTGGAGCAGCGGGGGCCCTGTATGCCAGCAGGTGTCAGGGCCTGGGCCCACCATAGTTTTGTTCCTTCTATTCTGTAAACTATGCCTCAAACTAATAGCTACCGTAAACGGTGTCCTTTCGACCAAAGCAGAGTTTTGGTGGTGGCAAGTAGTCTGGAGTTATCTGAGAATTGGCTGTGACTGTACTGGAGTGTGTGCACATATTCCATGTGTTGGAACCCGGAGGTATACATGCTGTACACTCAATGTTAATTTTCCGATTGCCGGCCTAGTGGTGCAAACAGGATGTGGCCTTCTGCTTTGATCGTCGGCCAATCGAGAAATTGTGTGGATGATAGGGGGTAGCAGAGAGCGGTTAGCTCCAAAGATCACAGCGGGTATTACTCGTGACCTTCCCGGCCTGTGATATCAGGGATTTCTGGGATTAGAAAAGTCCTGACAAATATTGGATCCCTGACACATACTAATTTCAAACACATACATATTACCTAGATATATTCATAAACATCACACATACAGTATATACATTCAGATTATGTACTTATGAATAAGTTCATGCATACTTACCTGTCCTACAGTTTCCCACCCCACCCTTCTCTTCTGGCTGTTATGACACAGATGTTGCCTGGATTAGGTTACAACAGCTAGTAAAAAAAATCTCCTGTATCTTAAAGGAACACAAGCAAGAGAGGGTGGTGGCAGGATATTGAATTTTGACAGTGGCTGTGCTATTTTCTTAACATTCATCACATTTCTGTGGTTGGTGATAAATTGAAATCTTGGGAAAGCTCCTTTAAAGGGAATTTTTCACCAAGTTTTTGATATGTAATATGAGAGCAGCATGATGTAGGGACTGAGGACCTGATTTCAGTAATGTGTCACTTGCTGGTCTGCACACTTATTTTTTGATACAACAATCACTTGCCTCTGCTGCAGATTTAGCAGAGCTCTGAATGCTGAGCTGTGTATAATTAGTGGTGCTGGGGGGTTACAGACCAGACCAGATTACAGACTGTGCTACTATATAGTCTGAATGCCATCAACAGATTGTTGTAACTGAAGGCCTGGGGCTTGGGTCTGGTTTACAAGGCGGCCAGCAGGAAATTTGACATTCCTGTTAGGGCTCGCTCACACTTGAATATAAATCACACCAGTTGAGAAATGATATATCTGCAGGATATCTATCTATCTATCTATCTATCTATCTATCTATCTATCTATCTATCATCTATCTATCTATTTATCTATCTATCTATCTATCTATCTATCTATCTATCTATCTATCTATCATCTATCTATTATCTATCATCTATCTATCATCTATCTCACATCTATCTATTATCATCTATCTATCATCTATCTATCTATCTATCTATCATCTATCTATTATCTATCTATCTATCATCTATCTATCATCTATCTATCATCTATCTATCATCTATCTATCTATTATCATCTATCATCTATCTATCTATCTATCTATCTATCATCTATCTTTCTATCATCTATCTATTATCTATCTATTATCTATCTATCATCTATCTATTATCTATCTATCATCTATCTATCTATTATCATCTATTATCTATCTATCTATCATCTATGTATCTATCATCTATGTATCTATTATCTATCTATCATCTATTATCTATCTATCTATCTATCTATCTATCTATCTATCATCTATCTATCTATTATCTATTATGTATCTAATCTCTTTCTATCATCTACAGTATCTCATATCTATCATCTATCATATTTATATATCTATTATCTATTATCTATTATATATCTAATATCTTTCTATCATCTATTTGTCTATATCTCTATATAAAATTGCTTAATTATTTATGATAACGAACTTTAAGTTACACAGAGCATAGAATGTAAAATATGAAGTAAAAAACACATTTCATACGTATGTCATATTTATGTGAGCCAAGTTAATAATCGCACACTCACATTGCACTCGCATGACAAAAGGTAAACCATATAGATTCCACTCGTCCAACTTTTCCTGGATGAGAATCGGACTGATTTTTATATGCATAGACCTTAGGTGGACTTCATAAACTGGAAGTCCTGTGTTCTCATAGTGTACACATAAATTATGACAATGCTTCACCTAATGCAACGTTGACCATCTACTCCAGTGGTAGAAGCCATGGTGCCTTTATGGCCTTTTTCATACTAGCTGTAATGGTATATCACACATCCCCATCATATACATGTACTGCAGCAACAAGGACATATCTTAGATATAAGGGTTATAGCATTATTTCAGCACTTTATTTATAAGTTTACACATCAAATAAACATTAAATCAGAGAGAACCCTGAGATGGGTCTTCTAGACGTAAACAGTTGACTTGCGTGGCATTGCCCCTTATACAGCGACATGGTGGAGTCAGAAGGCTAGGATTCGTCTTTGGCGTCATGCTTATATGTAGGTCCTGATTGCAATGGTGGCCAAGACTCTAAGGCTCGATTCACAGCTGAATCATGGTTTCTGACAACAGATCTGACATTGATTGTGACCTATAGATCCCATTGACCTAGAACGAGATCCGTCAGGCCATGAAGCTTTGTCCATCTTTTTTTATGAAAAAAGTAGCGAAAAACGCCCTGCTATTCTTCCTATCTCAGAGGACGATGGGGGCGATTCGTTTAAGAAATTTGGGATAAACACAATATTAAGTCGCAATATTTTTGCGCAACTTGTGGCATTTACATGCCAGTCCCGGTCAGCCATGTCAACATGGACGTAGCATGGTCACGCCCCACAAATTTTTCAGAAGTTACACCACTAAAGTGGCATAACTTCCTCCAGAAATGTATGGTAGCCCCCCGACTAGTGTGCATTTGTCGCTGTGGTGCACGTTGGGTAACAGACGCGTCTAATTCATTAAGCGGGACACTGCGCTTATAGAGTCAGGTGACTGCAGTCCACCAAATGCTTCATTGAGACTGGCGTGCGCTACACCGCCTCCATGAATCGCCCCCAGAATGTGTGACAAGGGCTCAGGTGTGAACGTAGCCCAACAGAGATATGCAAGGAGTTGTTTAATCTTCTTTCTTCAGGAGCACACCGCTTCTCTGTCCCGGCTTGCTGGGAGGAGGGTGAATAGTACAGATTAGCCACATGGTCGCCCTGCTGGTCTGGACCGTGCACTCTCCCATGGTGCAAGCGGAGGCAGCTTTGCCTCCGCAGCATCGGAGGAGAGCAGGGACACCGAAGATCCGCTAGCTTCAGAGCAAGATGTATAGCAAAAAGCAGCTTGCAAGCATGCACGCCTCACTTAGAAAACAAGCAGTAAACTTCATAATAGAGAATCCCTTTGTTCCTGGGAACAGAGTTGATTTGTAAAAAGAGGTAGAGTGCAGAGCTGCTCGTTTTTCCAATTTTACCTATTTAAGAAGTTGAGAAAACTCTCAAGGGAACTACCGAATATCAACTACATGATTAGCTGCATTTAGGCCACGTTCACACGTTCAGTATTTGGTCAGTATTTTATCTCAGTATTTGTAAGCCAAAACCAGGAGTGGGTGATAAATGCAGAAGTGGTGCATATGTTTCTGTTATACTTTTCCTCTGATTGCTCCACTCCTGGTTTTGGCTTACAGATACTGAGGTAAAATACTGACCAAATATTGATGTGTGAAATGGTTGTCTATTAAAGGGGATGTTCCCTTTCAGTAAATGAACATCCCTGGCTGCAGATTATTATAAAGACACAAACCACACTCAGGTAGGGGCAGGCAGACCAGGCAGCTGCCTGGGGCCCCCACTCCCCCAGAGGCCCTCAGCTAGCGGCAATTCACGCAGCCGCTATGGGGCCCCTGTGAGGCAGGGGGGCCCGCCTGCCCCCAGCGCCGACTCCCCTACCGCATTGAACTATACCGGCGTCTGCTGGTACAGTTCAAGGCAATGATGGAGAAGAGAGTGTCAGCTGATGCTCCTTCTCCCATCATTTCCCGCTCTGCCTCTGACACTGCGGGTGGGCGTCATCGCGCACTCACTGTGTACCAGGCAGTGCAGCTGCAGCCGCCGACACAGGAGCAGGAGGCAGCGAGGGCACCAGGAGAGGTGAGGAGCTTGTGTTTTTTTGTTTTTTTTTACTGGACTGTGGGGCCATTCTCGGGAGGGAAGGGGGGATGTGGGCTGTGCTGTATACTACTGTGTGGGCAGTGCTGTATACTACTGTGTGGGCAGTTCTGTATACTACTGTGTGGGCTGTGCTGTATACTACTGTGTGGGCTGTGCTATATACTACTGTGTGGGCTGTGCTATATACTACTGTGTGGGCAGTGCTGTATACTACTGTGTGGGCAGTGCTGTATACTACTGTGTGGGCAGTGCTGTTTACTACTGTGTGGGCAGTGCTGTATACTACTGTGTGAGCAGTGCTGTATACTACTGTGTGGGCTGTGCTGTATACTACTGTGTGGGCAGTGCTGTATACTACTGTGTGGGCAGTGCTGTATATTACTGTGTGGGCAGTGCTGTATACTACTGTGTGGGCAGTGCTGTATACTAGTGAGTGTGTGGGCTGTGCTGTATACTACTGTGTGGGCTGTGGTATTTACTACTGTGTGGGCAGTGCTGTATACTACTGTGTGAGCAGTGCTGTATACTACTGTGTGGGCTGTGCTGTATACTACTGTGTGGGCTGTGCTATATACTACTGTGTGGGCAGTGCTGTATACTACTGTGTGGGCTGTGCTGTATACTACTGTGTGGGCAGTGTTGTATACTGTGTGGGCAGTGCTGTATACTACTGTGTGGGCTGTGCTGTATACTACTGTGTGGGCTGTGCTGCATACTACTGTGTGGGCTGTGCTGTATACTACTGTGTGGGCAGTGCTGTATACTACTGAGTGGGCTGTGCTGTATACTACTGTGTGGGCTGTGCTGTATACTACTGTGTGGGCAGTGTTGTATACTGTGTGGGCAGTGCTATATACTACTGTGTGGGCAGTGCTGTATACTACTGTGTGGGCTGTGCTGTATACTACTGTGTGGGCAGTGTTGTATACTGTGTGGGCAGTGCTGTATACTACTGTGTGGGCAGTGTTGTATACTGTGTGGGCAGTGCTGTATACTACTGTGTGGGCAGTGCTGTACACTACTGTGTGGGCTGTGCTGTATACTACTGTGTGGGCTGGGCTATATACTACTGTGTGGGCAGTGCTGTATACTACTGTGTGGGCAGTGCTGTATACTACTGTGTGGGCAGTGCTGTATACTACTATGTGGGCAGTGCTGTATACTGTGTGGGCAGTGCTGTATACTGTGTGGGCAGTGCTGTATACTGTGTGGGCAGTGCTGTATACTACTGTGTGGGCTGTGCTGTATACTACTGTGGGCAGTGCTGTATACTACTGTGTGGGCTGTGCTGTATACTACTGTGTGAGCAGTGCTGTATACTGTGTGGGCAGTGATGTATACTACTGTGTGGGCTGTGCTGTATACTACTGTGTGGGCAGTGCTGTATACTGTGTGGGCAGTGCTGTATACTACTGTGTGGGCAGTGCTGTATACTACTGTGTGGGCTGTGCTGTATACTACTGTGTGGGCTGTGCTGTATACTACTGTGTGGGCTGTATACTACTGTGTGGGCTGTGCTGTAGACTACTGTGTGGGCAGTGCTGTATACTACTGTGTGGGCTGTGCTGTATACTACTGTGTGGGCTGTGCTGTATACTACTGTGTGAGCAGTGCTGTATACTGTGTGGGCAGTGATGTATACTACTGTGTGGGCAGTGCTGTATACTACTGTGTGGGCAGTGCTGTATACTACTGTGTGGGCTGTGCTGTATACTACTGTGTGGGCTGTGCTGTATACTACTGTGTGGGCAGTGCTGTATACTACTGTGTGGGCAGTGCTGTATACTGTGTGGGCAGTGCTGTATACTACTGTGTGGGCTGTGCTGTATACTACTGTGTGGGCAGTGCTGTATACTACTGTGTGGGCTGTGCTGTATACTACTGTGTGAGCAGTGCTGTATACTGTGTGGGCAGTGATGTATACTACTGTGTGGGCTGTGCTGTATACTACTGTGTGGGCAGTGCTGTATACTGTGTGGGCAGTGCTGTATACTACTGTGTGGGCAGTGCTGTATACTACTGTGTGGGCAGTGCTGTATACTACTGTGTGGTCTGTGCTGTATACTACTGTGTGGGCAGTGCTGTATACTACTGTGTGGGCTGTGCTGTATAGTACTGTGTGGGCTGTGCTGTATACTACTGTGTGGGCAGTGCTGTATACTACTGTGTGGGCAGTGCTGTATACTACTGTGTGGGCTGTGCTGTATACTACTGTGTGAGCAGTGCTGTATACTGTGTGGGCAGTGATGTATACTACTGTGTGGGCAGTGCTGTATACTACTGTGTGGGCAGTGCTGTATACTACTGTGTGGGCTGTGCTGTATACTACTGTGTGGGCTGTGCTGTATACTACTGTGTGGGCAGTGCTGTATACTACTGTGTGGGCAGTGCTGTATACTGTGTGGGCAGTGCTGTATACTACTGTGTGGGCTGTGCTGTATACTACTGTGTGGGCAGTGCTGTATACTACTGTGTGGGCTGTGCTGTATACTACTGTGTGAGCAGTGCTGTATACTGTGTGGGCAGTGATGTATATTACTGTGTGGGATGTGCTGTATACTACTGTGTGGGCAGTGCTGTATACTGTGTGGGCAGTGCTGTATACTACTGTGTGGGCAGTGCTGTATACTACTGTGTGGGCTGTGCTGTATACTACTGTGTGGGCTGTGCTGTATACTACTGTGTGGGCTGTATACTACTGTGTGGGCTGTGCTGTATACTACTGTGTGGGCTGTGCTGTATACTACTGTGTGGGCTGTATACTACTGTGTGGGCTGTGCTGTATACTACTGTGTGGGCTGTGCTGTATACTAGTGTGTGGGCTGTGCTGCATACTAGTGTGTGGGCTGTGCTGTATACTACTGTGTGGGCAGTGCTGTATACTACTGTGTGGGCTGTGCTGTATACTACTGTGTGGGCTGTGCTGTATACTACTGTGTGGGCAGTGCTGTATACTACTGTGTGGGCTGTGCTGTATACTACTGTGTGGGGTGTGCTGTATACTACTGTGTGGGCTGTGCTGTATACTACTGTGTGGGCTGTATACTACTGTGTGGGCAGTGCTGTATACTACTGTGTGGGCTGTGCTGTATACTACTGTGTGGGCTGTGCTGTATACTACTGTGTGGGCTGTGCTGTATACTACTGTGTGGGCTGTGCTGTATACTACTGTGTGGGCTGTATACTACTGTGTGGGCTGTGCTGTATACTACTGTGTGGGCTGTGCTGTATACTAGTGTGTGGGCTGTGCTGTATACTAGTGTGTGGGCTGTGCTGTATACTACTGTGTGGGCAGTGCTGTATACTACTGTGTGGGCTGTGCTGTATACTACTGTGTGGGCTGTGCTGTATACTACTGTGTGGGCAGTGCTGTATACTACTGTGTGGGCAGTGCTGTATTCCACTGTGTGGGCAGTGCTGTATACTACTGTGTGGGCTGTGCTGTATACTACTGTGTGGGCTGTGCTGTATACTACTGTGTGGGCTGTGTACTACTGTGTGGGCTGTGCTGTATACTACTGTGTGGGCTGTGCTATATACTACTGTGTGGGCTGTGCTGTATACTACTGTGTGGGCTGTGCTGTATACTACTGTGTGGGCAGTGCTGTATACTACTGTGTGGGCAGTGTTATATACTACTGTGTGGGCTGTGTTATATACTACTGTGTGGGCTGTGCTATATACTACGTAGCTGTGCTATATACTATGGGGGTATATTATATTCTATGGGGAAGGCTGTGTTATATACTATGGGGGGCTGCATTATATTCTGTGGGGGGCTTTATTAGATTTTATGAGAGATGATTGCATCATACTCTTTGATGGGGCTGCATTATATTCTATGGGGAGGTGGGCTGTATTATATCCTGTTCGGGGCTACATTATATTTTATGGGGGGGCTGTATTACATTTATATTCTATGAGGGGTGATTGCATCATACTCTATGAGGGGGCTACATTATACTATATGGGGGCTGCATTATATTCTATGGGGAAGTTACATTATACTCTGTGGGGGGGGTTACATTATACTCTGTGGGGGGTTACATTATACTCTGTGGGGTGGCTGCATTATATTCTGTGGGGTGGCTCATTATATTCTGGAGGGTGGTGGCTGCATTATACTATATGTGGGCTGAATTATACTGTATCGAGGACTATGGGGAATATATTATACTATATGAAGAACTATGGGGTGCATTATACTATGGGAAGTGAATTGTACTACATGGATGACTATGGCGGTGCATTATACTATATGGAACACTGTGAGGAGTGTATTATGCTATATGGAGGACTGAGGAGTATATTTTAATATATGGAGGAGTGTATTATACTATATGGAGGACTATGGGAAGTGTATAATACTATATGGAGGACTATGAGGAGTGTATTATACTATATGGAGGACTATGGGGCACATTATATTATATGGAGGACCAAGGTTTGTGCATTTTACAATATGGAGGACTGTGGTGCACATTATAATATATGGAGGAGTATGGGGTGTATTATACTATATGGGGGACTATGGGGCACATTATATTATATGGAGGACTATGGGGTGTATTATACTAAACAAGCAAAATGCTGCATATTCATTGGGTGATTGGATTGTTTATGCCGGAATAAAAATCATTGTTCTCAGCAGCACATCACCGGTGTAAACTGTAGATGTGCTGCTGATAACATGATACTGTATGGTGATCTGTTAGTGATCTATTAGTGATCGTTCTGTCCTCATCATTCTTTCTCAGGAAAGAGGCCGGGAAACAAGCTTCCAACGACTTCAGTATTGTCGATCACACTCGTTTAGCGGCCTGAGATCAGCGCATGTAAATACAACCGAAATGCTTCTGTGTGATGTACAATATGCTAGCATTTGGGGCCCCATTTTAAACTTTGCCCAGGGCCCCACTTTACCTAAAACTGGCCCTGACCACACTGTACTTACCTTCCCACTTCCCACTGTACTTACCACAGGGCAGTAGCCAAATTGGTGAGCTCATAAGTTCCAAAGCCAATGCCAGACACCAGGAGCAGTGGCGGAGACTCACAGGCGGACCTGGTAAGATGGGTACAGAGAAGTTTGCTTCCTTATAGAAGTGTTCCCCTACTCCAGTCCAACAGATCCTGTTTTCAGAATTTCCTTAGTATTTGCAAAGGATATGGAATTATCACTTTGGCAATACTAAATAAATCCTGAAAAAATGATCTGTTTGGTGGCCCTTGAGGACCGGAGTTGGGGAACTCTGCTTTATAGTAACCTGCAGCCGAGGACATTCATTTACTCGAAGGGAAAATCTTTACAAATCAGTTATTATCCCAGAATAGGTAATAGATATATGACTGCTGTGAGTCTGATCACCGGCACCCCTACCAATCCTGAAAACTGAAGTCCATGAGTCTAATGAGTTAGTGGAGTGGTGGTTTATATATATATGACCACTGCTCTATTAACTGAAAAGGAGAGCTGACCGGTCAGTCCACATTGCACTGATGGTCTTGCTTGCGTACTACTTCTTCATTCGAACTTAATGATTGGTGGGGTTTCCAGCCGGTGGACCCCCAGTAATCACACTTTTATCACCAACCCTGTGCATAAATGATGTTTCTGCTAAAACTACTTTATGACTACTATGGTTTTAAATGGATTTCCAAGTTATCAATTTTGAAAAAAGACACTGAGTTAAACCAAAATCCTAATGTGTTGAGCAATCCAGTCCAATTTAGCTAGTTATTATCGGAACTTTAAGGACCCATATACTGTTCTTGCACAGGGGCCCTCTTCTGTATGTCTCCACCCCTGGACAGGTGATAACTTGCTAAATATGGACAACCCCTGTAAGCGGTAGAAGGCAACGTCGTTGATAATGGTAAGGCTACAGTGGTCAGTAGAATGAGATGATGAGTCCTAGCCACATTAGGACATAGCTAAGAGATGGGCATGTGATGCCAAGAAGGATTATGCTCAGCTCTTTAACAATGAATGCATTATTGTCACGTATGCCAGTCGTATAGTGTGGTATGCAATGTATGGTTTAATGGAGGGCTATTAAGCAGTGGGTGCCTCTTCTAGCACCCCACAATCATCAATAACAATCCTCTTGCTTGTCTTTCCACTGTTGGAGCCATAACTTTCCATCTTCTTTATTACCTCCATCCCTTCTACTACGGTACCAAACACCACGTGTTTACCATTCAGCCTGCGGGGAAGGAGAGAGCCACGGATTATGGTGGGCGATAATGTAGATGAGGAACAAGGGATACTAGATATTGGGTGCATTTTTATAAAACAATTGAATATGTCACTCAAGTTTTTTCTTCTTACCAATCAGCCTTAATGGTTGAGATGAAGAACTGGGAGCCATTGCTGTTGGGTCCTGCATTGGCCATAGAGATAGTACCTGGAGCGTTGTGCTTTAAGATAAAGTTCTCATCTGCAAACTTACCACCGTATATAGATTTACCACCCGTGCCATTGTGATTTGTGAAGTCACCACCCTGGAGAGAGGGGAACAGAGCAGAAAGACGAGGGTGTGAGCATATGTAATTCTGGTGGTTATGGAGAAGACTGGAGGCAAAGAAGGAAGAAAAGTTGTCCCGGATTAATCATTTTTTTAAAGAAATTTTTGTCTCTTATCTTTCTTTTTGCATTGGTGGACTTTGTTTCAAATTTATCAAAGTAGGTGAACAATGCTAAATAATAAATAATAAATAAATTGGTGCAAATTCACAATGCTTTTCTTTGTACCCTTTTACCCTACAGTGCCATCTTATAAGCTCTTTTACCCCTTCTTCTCCAGGACCTAAACCTGTATTCTTTTTTCTCATACACTAAACAAATCTGATAGAGGTCACTCATGCTTTTATTAGACATCAATCCATGAAAAACAGATAGAAAATACAGACCATCTGTCTGCTGTCTGATTTTTAGGCTGAACCTATCCACTTGAAGTCCATGCTGTCAGACTCTACATCCCCTTCTCCATGCAAGTGGCGGTGGTGTATCGTCCTCCTGGCAATGTGCCACAAACAGGAAGTTGATATCATCAACCATTCCCATTTTATTTAGGCATATCCATATAAATGGCCCTCCCTGTATATAAATACATATGAAAAATAAAATGGGGTATTCCAAGAACCATTTTCATACCGAAGGGCCTAAAAGGTTGGCAATAACTGTTTCATGGTAGTATTTCTAGCATAAAAATAGTTTGCTAATAATTTTTTGCTGAAACGTTCCTTTTTTATCGTTTGTGGAATCTTCCTCTTTCATTTATAATTAGATCTGGAAGCAAATTCTCAGGGAGATCTATGTCCGGCCCATAGATCTAAACAGCTCATTTACATATTAAGAAAAACATGGATTTCTCTGAAATAAGATATCGGATCGCAGATATCAAGGTATCATTTTATTCAGCTTCCTATGACCTACATGCCCATATAGACGGATGAGGAGGGTTCATCCTACAGAAATACTCTCTTTAAGAGCCCGTAAATGGAAAATGTTGTTCATACATATTATCTGTGTGATGAATGTGATCTGTAATGGTGTGACAACCACTTTTAAGCCACAGTTAAGTACCTGGCACATGAAGTTAGGGATGATGCGGTGGAAAGTGCAGCCCTTGTATCCAAAGCCAACTTCGCCTGTGCAGAGTTTAAGGAAATTTTCTACAAACAGGAAACAAAATGAATGCAATGAATGGCCCATTCAAAGGCTTAGAATAAATTAGGTCTCCAGGGAAAAACAAGAAAACATATTAATATATGTCTATATATTTGGAGGAGCACAGTGGCTCATTGGTGGGCACAGTTTCCTTACAGAGCTGCACTCCAGTTTTATATGTGGCTAAGACCATGACATCTGTATCTTCTCCCCATTTTTTGTGCGTTTCCTCTGAGTATCTCAATTTATAACGTCCTCTAAACATATAGATAGGTTATCTAGTTTTCAAAGAAAATGTCTCCTGTGACAGCTAATGGGACTACGATATTTATTGACAGTGAATGTGAATGATGAGGAGCTCGGTACAACGTGGCAGAGTATGTTGTCCATGGTCGCCGGACCAGAGAGCTGAAAGCCTCCTCCTACCTGCCAGAATCCTTAGTGCTATTTCTGATTAGTATGACTAGAGTGTTGTCATACGTGGCTAGTGCCGCAATGATGACATCGAGCCGGGTTTATAAATCAGAAGAGGTGTCCAATGGCCATAGACTACTGATGTGGTCACTGGACCAGGGTCATGAAAATCTTTTTATCATCTCTATGTTAGTCTAAGTCCAATGACTTCTTGTCCTCCAAAATATTTGTAAAATATTAACATGAATGGTTCAGGTCTTTATCTGGTCTTTGGACTGGGCTTAGTGTTGTATGGCCATTTAGGGCTATAATAGAGGAAGGATAATGCAGCCCAACTGACTTGAAATCTTATTTATTCAAGTAGGTATCATACATCATGATTAAGGATGCTGCGGCACTAGAAACGCGTTGACGTCATCTTTTATCCTAGCATAAATATTTTATCAGTTACCCTCTGTATGATACCCTACTTGAATAAGATTGCATGTCCATTAGGCTGGATTATCCTTCCACTATCACAGTTACCTTGTGCCAAGGCAGAGCCGCTCTCCGTGCTTAAGACTATATGGGAATAATCTCATGGTGCACTGGAACATTCTTTTTCTATCATTGTCACGGATCCCACCGTGCTGCCACCAATTTGTCACGTACCCACTCTCAGCACGCGACTTGGAGTTATGCCTGCAAGAGTTAATCTATCTCCCCTCTCTCAGTTCAGCATTCAACCTCTGTCCTATGCTGTAATGGGAGCATAAATCACACACCGACCCAGGCCACACACCTGCTCATACACGCTGCCACCACTCACTGAACACACGGGTGATGAGTCCCGGAAATATTAGTGCAGCGCCCCAGAGTCCTGGTCGTTGCAGTACTGATGCTCCGCCGCTAAGGGGAGTGATGGTACGTCTGATGGCACTGAAGGAGTTCACCTGACCAGGTATCACAGACACCAATACACTTCATAGTCTGGTCTCCAGGGGGAGCTAAGGGTGCTATGTATTAGGCCACTCCTCACAATCTGGTAAAACTGGGGTTGGATAGGAAGTTAGAGAGAAGCTGACTGGGTTGGAACCAGGCAACATCCTGTGGCAGAGGGTGTTGCGGGGAAAGATTCAGGGGGGTCTCTGTCAGGGGTGGGATCCTGACAGAGGCCTAGCATTGCGGCAGTATCTCAAGAAAGGACAAGAAGCGAGGGGTATTGTGGAGGAGTGAGAAACGGGAATACAGCAAAGAGGCGATAGAACCAGAAGGAGTCGTGCCCCAGACCAGCAACATCCTTCTGAGGCGCAAAGCCGGTGGCCGGAACGCCGAGAAAGTAAGAGACTTTAAGCATTACTTCAAACCACGGCAGGACAGTCAATTATAGGTTGGCTGTCTCACCTAAATCACCTAAGCAGACAACGGAGGCAATTGTGGCAGAGGGGCGACTCTAGGGTCCCGGAAGAACTCCAGGCCTACCCCGTCATACGGGTGCGTCCTAGCCATATTATCTGGGGGACGGAGAGAAAGAACAACAGGAACAGACACAATAGTTGTGAGGACTATCCCGTGGTGCTCAGCAGGGAAGTACTACAACACACAGGCGCTAGAAGGTAGGCACAGATTTCCACCTGCAAAGGGAACTCTGGAGGTGCCATCGGACCGGCCGGTCTCAGACAGCCCTGTTAACCGTACTCTGGATTGAGGACCTTGAAGCCTTCAGTAAAGAGGTAAAGAGACTGCAACCCTGTGTCCTCGTTATTCACCGCGATCTACACCATGCACCATCATCACACCTTTCATTGGACGCCCCTTAGCAGGGTCACGGACCGGGTCTAGCCACCGTCACAACCCCAGAACTGAGACAGAGAGGCCCAGTACCGAGTGCCCCGCGGCCCTGCTTCTGGGGGCGCTCCATTACTACTACTGTCTGACAATCATAAGGCTCATACAGTTTAAGACTATGGCTTCTTTAGAACATACAAGGTTCAAGTTGTTAAAGTTTTATGCTTTAATACAAAAAGGTACAGTGCTTACAATAAAAAAAGGTATAAAAATATGCTAACAAAAAGACATACAGTACAAATATGCAAAACAGTTATAAAAAATAAACAGGAGAAAACTTACAGAAATATCTAACTTTGTAGTCTGCTTTCTGCTCCCTGAGGGGGGATGAATATGGACTGGACCGCATCAGCCCGGCTGCCCTCAATCTGTGAACAACTTTGTATGTGCACAAGCCTAATTTATAGAGTTTAAGGTACCTTCACACTAAGCGACTTTGCAGCGAGAACGACGACGATCCGTGACTTTGCAGCGTCCTGGATAGCGATCTCGTTGTGTTTGACACGCAGCAGCGATCTGGATCCCGCTATGATATCGCTGGTCGGAGCTAGAATTCCAGAACTTTATTTCGTCGCTGATCACCCGCTGTCATCGCTGGATCGGTGTGTGTGACACCGATCCAGCGATGTGTTCACTTGTAACCAGGGTAAATATCGGGTTACTAAGCGCAGGGCCGCGCTTAGTAACCCGATATTTACCATGGTTACCATTGTAAAAGTAAAAAAAAACACTACATACTCACCTTCTGATGTCTGTCACGTCCCCCGCCGGCGGCTTCCCTGCACTGAATGTGTCAGCGCCGGCCGTAAAGCAGAGCACAGCGGTGACAGCCTCTCAGGTTAATATTATAATTGCTTGTTTTTGATTAAACCACGGCCGCTCCCCCAATGAATATATTATTTTCTCTGAAACTCTTTGTATAACATTTCTCATAGATAGATAGTGTCAGGCTGTAATTGACATCTCTCTTCAAAAGAGCTAGAAGGTGTGAAATGTTTCCCTTCCTGGTTCCCAGCAAGACCCCCTGGCGAGATTGGAGACAGTAGACTGCTTGCTCAGGATACCATATGTTGTGACCCACTGTGAGACCTGCAGTCTCCGGACAGATGTTAAATTATTGCTAGTCACACATATATACCTATACATAGTTCACTACAATCATCTATGACAATACCACCGGATAGGTGATCAATGTATTATTGGGGGGATCCCAGTAATCTCAAAATTCTGTGTGAAAGAACTGGTAGCGTGCATGCATGACCACCACTCCATCCACTTCTATGGGTCTATTGGAGCAGAAGTGCAAGTATTTGACCACTGTTCCCACAGACAGTGAATGGAGTGGTGGTCATGCATATAGGCTACCGTTTCTTATACATGGGAGTACCTCAACCCTCATTCATTTTTTTGACTGGTGGGGAGGCCGACCACTCGGATCATACATTTGATCACCTGTGTATAGGATATAAATGTACAGTTTATATCATCTGTTTATACCATGTACTGGAATCAGATCATGTATTGATGTGCAAAAATACACTTTCATATCTCATTGATCTAAAATCTAAATGTGCCATTTACCTGCAGTCTTGGGCACTACATCAAACCGGAGCTAAGGAGAAATAGAAACACAGATTAGTCCACCACATTACATACAGTATGCACAGACATATCACTGAGCTACAGAAGCCATTTCTTCCCACACTAGTTTCTCCAATGTAAATATTTTTGGAAAATCAGATGCATATTGCTCAGCAATCCAGTTGTACAGTGGACCCTACACAGATACTATTCTTACCACTCTTAGATATTTTATAGATGCCTATCAAAAGGCACACTCTGTTGTGGCAGAGATCTGTTAGAGGGGTATTCCAGTTTCAATAAAACAGTAACGCTAAAAAGTTTTGACACAACTATTTATGCAATGATTTTCCTTGTTTTTGTTGGAAAGTGCACAATGTAGATTCAGACTGTAGGCAGCAAAACTACACATGGAAACAATGTTGAATAGAAACACGTCAAACACACCCAGAATATCTCTCAAACCTTAGACCCCTCAAAGTGCCCACCTTTTAGTCTCATGGTAGCTTTACACCCCCTTGGCATTCTCTCAAACAGCTTCAGCAGGTAGTCATCTGGAAAGGCTTCCAATGAACAGGTATGACATTTCAAGAGTTAATTTGTGGAACCACCGGCCTACAGGATATGTTTGCAACCACAGGTGTGTTTTGTGAGGCAGTATTAGTACACAGCTCCATACAGTGCTAAGCCCTATCATACAACGTCTAAGCCTGAATAAGGCAAACACCACTAAACTACGGAAAGTGTAATAACAGTCCATCAAAGACATAGGTCAGTTGATACAGATAATTGCTAGAACCTTGAAGGTATCCTCAAGTATAGTCATGAAACTGGAGCAAGTTCAGAGAAGAGCTACCAGGATGGTGAGAGGACTGCAAACTATGTCCTACAAGGAAAAGTTAAAGGCTCTGAGAACGTTTAAATTGTAAAAAAAGAAGCCTAAGAGGAGACTTAATAGCTGTCTACAGATATCTGAATGGATGTCACAGTGTAGAGGGATCATCCTTATTCTCATTTGCACACGGAAACACAAGAAGCAATGGAATGAAACTGAAAGGGAGAAAATACAGATTAAATATTAGAAAAAATCATTTTGACAGTGAGGGTGATCGATGAGTGGAACAGGCTGCCACGAGAAGTGCTGAGTTCTCCTTCAATGGAAGTCTTCAAACAGAGGCTGGACAGACATCTGTCTGAGATGGTTTAGTGAATCCTGCATTGAGCAGGGGGTTGGACATGGTGGCCCTGGATTTCCCTTCCAACTCTAACATTCTAGGATTCTATGAACCTATCAAACTCTATGGTAAGGACTGCCCCAGTAAAGGACGACTAAGAATTGCCTATGCTGCAGAGGATAAATTCATTAGAGTTACAGTACCAGCCTCAGAAAACTCAAATTTACAGCACATCAGAAACAGACATCAAGAGAGATCTCAATATTAGCTTTCCAGAGGAGACTATGAGGCGCAGGCCTTTATGGTCAAATTGCCACTAGACAATAGTTCAGTGGAAATCTGTACTATGATCAAAATGTGAGACTTTTGGTAACCAACTGCCATGCCTCTGTGATAAACATAAAGGTGTGCGGATGAGTTCCAACATGTGTGATGTCGACGCTGAAGCATGGCGGGAGAGGTGTGATGGTGTAGGGGTGCTTTTATGTTAACACTGTTGGTAATTTATTCTAAATCCAATGCAAACTTACCCAACCTGACTATTTCAGCATTCTGTAATGTCATCACATCATTAGTGTGACATCATTATCAAAACACGTCCAGGCTATGTTAAGGCTGTGTGATCAAGAAGGAGTGCAATGGAGCAGGGCATCAAATGACACGGCTACCACAATCACCCAACAATTGCACAATTTTTGATGGTTTGAGATGAGCTGGATGTAAAATCAATGCAAAGAGGTCGACAAGTGCTCATCACCTCTGGGAGCTCCTTCAAGACTGTTGGAAGCCATTCCAGGTGATGACCTGATATGGCTGCTCGAGAGAATGCCCTGTAGGTGTAAAGCTGTCATCAGAGTAACAGGGGGTACTTTGAGGAATCTAAGGTTTATCATATACTAGATTGTGGCCCGATTCTAACGCATCGGGTATTCTAGAATATGCATGTCCCCGTAGTATATGGACAATGATTATTCCAGAATTCGCAGCAGACTGTGCCCGTCGCTGATTGGTCGAGGCAACCTTTATGACATCATCGTCGCCATGGCAACCATTATGACATCTACGTTGATACTGTGCCCGTCGCTGATTGGTCGAGGCCCAGGCGGCCTTGACCAATCAGAGACGCGGGATTTCCATTATGACATCTACGTCGATACTGTGCCCGTCGCTGATTGGTTGAGGCCTGGCGGCCTCGACCAATCAGAGACGCGGGATTTCTACGTCAATACTGTGCCCGTCGCTGATTGGTCGAGGCCCAGGCGGCCTCGACCAATCAGAGACGCGGGATTTCCAGGACAGACAGAAAAACCCTTAGACAATTGTATAGATTGTGGCCCGATTCCAACGCATTGGGTATTCTAGAATATGCATGTCCCCGTAGTACATGGACAATGATGATTCCAGAATTCGCGGCAGACTGTGCCCGTCGCTGATTGGTCAAGGCAACCTTTATGACATCATCGTCGCCATGGCAACCATTATGAGATCTACGTCGATACTGTGCCCGTCGCTGATTGGTCGAGGCGAATTCTCGACCAATCAGAGACGCGGGATTTCCAGGACAGACAGACAGAAAAACCCTTAGACAATTATATATATAGATTATGATTTGTTAAACACATGTTTCTTTACTCTTTGTTTTCATATGTGTCCCTCCATGGTTTTGTTGCCTTCTTAATCTACAATGGGGAATTTTCAGCAACAAAAAAAGGAAAATCATTGCATGAACAGGTGTATTCAAACTTTTGACCGATACTGTATTAATTGTATATGTAAAAGTTATACAGCTTTTTAACATATATTGGCACCAGAGAGATCACCCACAATCCCACTGTTGCCACCACTTGTGAAGAACCTACATCTCGCAACCCCACCTGATGTCATTATTACGTTAGATGGATCACGTAATGCGGTATCTCCACTTCCACCAATGTATCGTTTTGCAACCCCCTGCGGACACGTAAGGTCAACTTGGTAGAGTTTTACACAGACGTCCAAGTCCACATTGGCCCAGGGAGGCACGGAGAGCGAGAGGATGTGGCCCATGCAGTCACTGACGTGACACCACTCTCACTAACAACCCTGACAGGCTGAGAGGCCCCTTTCACTAGCACCAATGAAACAGTGCTGCGAGCCCAGTAGGACTGGCACCAGTTCCTCGTTAAATAGATAAGACCGGTCATTTAATGAGACTATATCAGGCCAGAAACCAGCCCCGGTAGCATGGAAAGTTAAACCCAGAAATGGACGTGTGGATTCGTGGATCGAAATAAAAGAGCAGCCCAAGGATAAATTATATATTTAATTGTCTTAAGGGCTCACTAGACAATACACTATATACACAATAGCTATACATATACAATGGTCAGATATGAAAATACAATAGTGGTAGGACAAAAAGGAGAAAGGAAGCTAGTAATTTTATTTATTTTGCTCCAAACAGGCAGTGTTTACAAAAGTAGAAAAGATATTATAAAAGAAGACAAGTATTGTATGTACAAACAATTACAAATAAAAAGGGATTAACGTTGAAAATCGACTTATGGTTCATTCATATCATTCAGAGGTACGCCGTGTGGTGGCTGGGGAGGGGACCTTCCCCACTTATCTTCAGGTCAGATTGCACAGCCTGTCGTAGCTGAATCCCCTGGCAAAAGACCCCCCTTTGTCTGGGCCTCTGAGTTTTATACCTTTGCCTAAACCTAAGGGTCTCTCCCCCTGGATGACCTCATGGGGTGGACAGAGCTATGGAATGCACTCCTCGTTCTTGAGGATATGAAAAACCATCATCCCGCATATCTTGTTGTATAAACCTCGTAGAAAGATGACACAATGATCATGATGATCCCCACATCATGGGGGTTCCTATAAGTGTAAACACAAGGTAGATACATGACCCGCTTAAACTGCAATCCATCCCTTGGTCCCTGCGAGGTGCTGCACTCAGAACTTACCGGCATGTAGCCCTATTGTCGCACATACCAAATATATAACTTTCATATGTCTGTCACTAATTGGGGTCGAGTTATGCCTTACTATTAAGTTTCTACAGGAACAAAAGAGCACATGGCACTGTGGCTGCCTTTCCCAGCATAAAGCTATAAGCTGCTCAGTGAAGGTTGCTGGCACGCTGGTCTCACATTACAGCTATATAGCAGAGGAGGGAGGGGGAAAGGTGAAATCACACACAGGCACATGCAGGCAGAGGAAACTGCAGCTGAGAGCTGTATGTGTAATTGAAGTAATGAGAAATTCTTCCTATTTCCTGACATAGACTAAACACATCTTGGCTATCTGTTTCCTATTAGCTGTTCTATGTTCTCCATGGCCCTGGGTGCTAGAATGGGTTGAGACCCAGGCAGGCGTTCGCTATGTTCTGGGGATCTCGGAAATATACACAAAGTATGACTAGGACGTATAGTATCTCCATAACTTAATGAAATTATGTTTCTGGAATGTTGTAAAAGGTGTTTGCAGCTTTTCAGCATGACTATATTGCAAGCAAGTCTTTGTCCTGAGCTAAGCTGCTCAAGCTGTGAGACCTGTCACTCACAGTCTTTGAGGCCTGTTCCCCCCTGCTGGTAGGTGTTCTGTTACAGCTGCACACTGAAGATGTTTTTATAATCCCATGCCACATAGCATACAAATGATTGACATGAAATTACATCTCCAATTTTCTTCACTGGTAGACATGCAGGGAGATAGGGAGTCAAGCAGGATGGGGAGGGGGGGTCAGACAGCTTTATCAGGGGCTTGCTCCAAAACAAGCCTCTAATACACCTGCAGTGAAAGATGGGTTTAACATGCAGCCTGACATAACAGGTTATAAGTAAGAACTGTATAGGTTTGAAACGCGTCAATATTATCTGACCCCTTTCTTGGACTTGTTGTACATGTAAGATGTGTAACGTGGTGTGGGGCAGTAGCCATGGGTGAGGCACTCGTCTGTCATGTCCCAGAACTTTACATAAAAGTGGAAGTCCTGGCTGGGTATGTGAACTTGTGCTGTGAGGGCGCTACGCCAGTGCAGGCGCATGTAACCGATGTTGCTGGTTTGCCAGGACCAGATGTGTCACAGTTCAATGAGGGAGACCACCAGTGAAAAATAAGCTCTTTACTGAACGGGAACTCGGTAGGGAATATATACAAGAGATAGCAGGTACACAGTCTTATGAACATTTCCTTTACAACTCGAAGCATTTTCCACACAGTTTCCTTTCTTCGTTTCTCTATTGTTCTCTATATCCACTGTTTCTCACTACTTCACCACAACCCAGCTTTAACACTAGAGTCCTGCTTAGCAAGAGTAATTTACTTGTCCCACGTCCTCTTTTTGTTCTAGGGTGCCAGTATGGCCGGTAATGCTGGTGCTCTGGAACTACTGCCAGGGACACTTTACTCATCTCACATACTCAGTCCTGTTTTGTCTTGTTACCTTCAATCATTATAAACTCAGGGCCTTATGGCTAGGCGTCATGTCCCAAGACCCGTCTCCGGAAGGTCACTTTGTCTCTTAGTCACTTTTACTCCAGATCTCACTATCGCTTTTTTTTGGTCTCCTCTGACTTCAGGTCACCCCAGAATGCGGCAATGCTCTCCTTTGACCTTTAGGACCACTTGCTATGCACTCCACGTCCTATCTGACAGGAAATTGTCACTTTCCCTGCAACTCAACCCCTCCCACTTGGGCTATTCCTAACCATCAACCATTAACTCTAACTGTCCCTATGGTTGAACTGCACACTCAGTTCTGCTAACTTCTATAACGTACATCACAAGTCACACTATACATCACAGTTCACATTGCATAACATTTTATAACAACAAACTTGTGTTTTCAAGAGGGAAACGTGGGCAGCATGTCCATCTCCTCACATTTGCACTGAATGGCTTGATATTTTTATATGGATTACAATAAGGACAAGATAGTCTCACTGCTGACCATATTTCTGGTCTGCACATGAAGGGGTCTTGCTGTCTCTCTGGCGATGACACATTCTGGGTGTCTTGCCTTGTCAGACACTCGCACATCTTGCAGTGCGGCGTTCTGCTCCCACACACGGTGACGTCATAACTCCACCCGCGGACAGCTTTGTGCCATAGCAGCATCCCTGGGGCGACAGACTCTGCAGCGTGCTCGGCCTACATCTTGCAGTAAGCGGCTGCTCGCTGCAGAGATATTTCATGCTGTCATGATTTATTTCATTATTTTCCATTATCCCCTTATATTCTAGTCGTATACACAGTGCATTCACCCACATCAGTCCCTGTCCCCAGTGGGGTTCACAAACCAGTCTCATAGGAAGTCAAATGACCCATCAGTGTGGGTGGAAACAATAAAACTCACACATCATAAGAATGTGTGCCACCGAGACCTAGATGCACACGGCTGGATGGGGCAACAATTATTTAACCCTTGATCTGCTAGTACAATAATCCTGGGATTGTAACGAGGCATGCTTCGGGCAGTAGGAGTTTAAAAACGGCTCCAATGCGTCTGTCTGAGGATTAGTCAGATTTGGGACGTAATTCCCTTTGTCCCTCGTTTTAATCAGTTGATGTCTGCTCCTATATCATTGTGATTCTTATTTGATACCTACAATGAGCATGAACTAACAATAGAATGCTGGTCCTCCTTAAATCTTCTGCACCTCTATATCCCTTGCAAGCGCTACTTTACTATATTCATCACCGTAGATCATCCTGTTATTACAGCATATAATACTATGGGGCTCATCTATAAAATTTGTCATTGTGGAGGGGGTTGGCTAATTCTTAACTTAAAACTGAGATATAAGCATATACCCTATTCATAGCATTGCTTCACTAGTAAGCTAGGGTCACACGACCATATGAGAAAATCGGTCCAATAGTGCTAATCACGCTCTGATCAGAGTTTGATCACAGTGTGATCATAGAATGATCCAATTATCTCAGATGTGGAGAAGATGGGAAAAACATGTCTCCATCTTCGCCATTCTGCTAGTCCGTAAAAATCAGACTGCACTCAGATGTCATCTGAGTGCATTGTTTTCCATGGACTCATTGACTTGCATGACTGAGTGCGATCTGAATATTGGATCAAACTTGGGCATGCAGCAATTTTTTCCTCGGACAGACGCCGTTTGAGTAAAATATTACGCATGCGCAAAGCTCCATACACTTATATTGGTCCGAGTGTGATCCGAACGTTTTGTCGGATCGCACTCAGACCGAAAATAAGCTCATCTGCACTTGCCCTTAGAGAAAAGAGAATCGATTTGAGGTTAATTAAATTTGCTTAAAATTTCACCAATAATCCAGATCTTTCTACAACCTAATTTTTTGAGATTTGCTCAAATTTTTTTTTTTTAAGGTCTTGAAAGTAGTTTAAAAAAATACATTATACTTTCCTCACCTCTTGCCTGTCCTTGTGTCCCTGCTTTTTGCCCGTTCGTCTGCTAGCTTGCTTCCTACCTCCGCATCCAGTATTCTCTTCCATCTTCACTCTTTAGTGCCAACATGATGCCATGCAAGAACTGAAAAGTGAAGAAGACTGAAGATGGACTAGAAGACTGAAGATGGACTAGAAGACTGAAGATGGACTAGAAGACTGAAGATGGAATATAAAAGACTGAAGATGGAATATAAAAGACTGAAGATGGAATAGAAGACTGAAGATGGAATAAAAGACTGAAGATGGAATAGAAGACTGAAGATGGAATAGTAGACTGAAGATGGAATAGAAGACTGAAGATGGAATAGAAGACTGAAGATGGAATAGAAGACTGAAGATGGAATAGTAGACTGAAGATGGAATAGTAGACTGAAGATGGAATAGAAGACTGAAGATGGAATAGTAGACTGAAGATGGAATAAAAGACTGAAGATGGAATAGAAGACTGAAGATGGAATAGTAGACTGAAGATGGAATAGAAGACTGAAGATGGAATAGAAGACTGAAGATGGAATAGAAGACTGAAGATGGAATAGTAGACTGAAGATGGAATAGTAGACTGAAGATGGAATAGAAGACTGAAGATGGAATAGTAGACTGAAGATGGAATAGAAGACTGAAGATGGAATAGAAGACTGAAGATGGAATAGTAGACTGAAGATGGAATAGAAGACTGAAGATGGAATAGAAGACTGAAGATGGAATAGAAGACTGAAGATGGAATAGTAGACTGAAGATGGAATAGAAGACTGAAGATGGAATAGAAGACTGAAGATGGAATAGTAGACTGAACATGGAATAGTAGACTGAAGATGGAATAGAAGACTGAAGATGGAATAGTAGACTGAAGATGGAATAGAAGACTGAAGATGGAATAGAAGACTGAAGATGGAATAGTAGACTGAAGATGGAATAGAAGACTGAAGATGGAATAGAAGACTGAAGATGGAATAGTAGACTGAAGATGGAATAGTAGACTGAAGATGGACTAGAAGACTGAAGATGGAATAGTAGACTGAAGATGGAATATAAAAGACTGAAGATGGACTAGAAGACTGAAGATGGACTAGAAGACTGACGATGGAATATAAAAGACTGAAGATGGAATAGAAGACTGAAGATGGAATAGAAGACTGAAGATGGAATAGTAGACTGAAGATGGAATAGAAGACTGAAGATGGAATAGTAGACTGAAGATGGAATAGTAGACTGAAGATGGACTAGAAGACTGAAGATGGAATAGTAGACTGAAGATGGAATATAAAAGACTGAAGATGGAATAGAAGACTGAAGATGGACTAGAAGACTGAAGTTGGAATAGAAGACTGAAGATGGAATAGAAGACTGAAGATGGAATAGAAGACTGAAGATGGAATAGAAGACTGAAGATGGAATAGTAGACTGAAGATGGAATAGTAGACTGAAGATGGAATAGAAGACTGAAGATGGAATAGTAGACTGAAGATGGAATAGAAGACTGAAGATGGAATAGAAGACTGAAGATGGAATAGAAGACTGAAGATGGAATAGAAGACTGAAGATGGAATAGTAGACTGAAGATGGAATAGAAGACTGAAGATGGAATAGTAGACTGAAGATGGAATAGAAGACTGAAGATGGAATAGAAGACTGAAGATGGAATAGAAGACTGAAGATAGAATAGTAGACTGAAGATGGAATAGAAGACTGAAGATGGAATAGAAGACTGAAGATGGAATAGTAGACTGAAGATGGAATAGAAGACTGAAGATGGAATAGAAGACTGAAGATGGAATAGAAGACTGAAGATGGAATATAAAAGACTGAAGATGGAATAGAAGACTGAAGATGGAATAGAAGACTGAAGATGGAATAGAAGACTGAAGATGGAATAGAAGACTGAAGATGGAATATAAAAGACTGAAGATGGAATAGAAGACTGAAGATGGAATAGAAGACTGAAGATGGAATAGAAGACTGAAGATGGAATAGTAGACTGAAGATGGAATAGAAGACTGAAGATGGAATAGAAGACTGAAGATGGAATATAAAAGACTGAAGATGGAATACAAGACTGAAGATGGAATACAAGACTGAAGCGTGAGTAAGGAAGAGATCCAGCGATCCCAATAAGTGAGGGATGAGGTGAGTATAATGATTTTTATTTTTTAACCCCTCCAATAATTATGTTCTGGGATCTGGAGAGATAAATCTAATTAAAATAAATGTGATTGGTGAATTTTACTGAATCCAGCAAATTTAATTTCCGTATATTCATTCATCCTATTTACTAGACTTTCATGTAGTCATAAGTAATGACGTATGCGACCCAGTCATCTTGCTTTATGAGACATTTTATGAGACAAGTCCCCCTCCTCATATGTGTATGTACAGGACAAAACTATTTCACAGTTATATACCTTATATTATAAACTACAAAAGCAGAGACATATCGAGATAAAAGAGCCTCGGCTCAGATTCCTGTCCCCAGGAGCTTACATTTTATTAGTGATGTGTAACAGATAGCAGAGGAGCAGGTATCACACAGCTCACACTGACATGCCTTTGATCCTTGAAAAGAATGTATTCCCAATTATTTCAAGGCTTAAGCAGCCATGGAGACATCCCTGATAAAGGATGGAATTTATTTGTCTTCTGTAGCGTTATAGGATTTAGGGCATTGGCATAGTCTTCGTGACACATATGACTTTGTGTTAAGTCCATGCGACTATGGATCATTGGAGCCGACGCTGCTACTATTATTAGATAATGCTAAGGAATTTACAAGGACCCTTTTTATTTGGGCAGTGTGTGGTCTGGAATCCAAATGTCTTCATGTTGCATATATGTTAAATATGTGGATATTAATATCATGCGATTTATTATATCATATAAACATGTGTGCTCTACCTGGTATCTCCGGACCTGTAATCACTTTAATTGCTGCCTTTCTTACTATGCAGGTACAACAGGGTTGCCAACTTTAGTTTTTATTTCTCGATAGCTTGACAAAAAAAATCACAAACAGCCGTTATTATTTTACAAACACTTTGGAACACCTTAATAAAACACAAAGACTGAAATTCAGACATCCTCATACTCCAAAAATCCAAGGCACCCGGTATCTTCCTTCCAAAACAATTATTTTTGTTGACATCAGTATACACACATGAAAATTAGCAACACTTCGGCCACGCAGGGCCTTTGTCAAGCCAAGAAAAAATTTCAGACATCAATGTAAAACTGACGGCAGGTCTCCTGACCTGAACTTGACAGCCTCAAAGGAGTATATGAGGCTGTCAAGTTCAGATCAGGAGACCCGTGGTTATCCCATTCATCAATCATGGCAACAACTTGAAGGATCAATTTACAAGACCCTAATCCATTTACCAAGTCAGTAGTCTCTGGCCACTAGGCTGGAAGTTTGCGAATCTCTTACCTTCCAGGAACCCCAGCACCGACATAGATTAGCCAGGTTTGCGCAACGTCGTCTGTGCATCACATAACATGGGCAATGATGAAGTCGCACCAGCCCGACTAATCAAAAGTGGCATCGGAGAGCCAAGAAGGATAGAGATTAACAAGCTTTCCATCCAGCCGCCAGAGACTACTGACCCAGTCACTGGACTAGAGTCCTGTGAATCAATCTGTCCAACACTATTCATGATCTGTTTTACATGTGTTAACAGGGTACTAGAATGCAACTCACAGATAGAGATGAGACGGAAGAAATCAACTAAGCTAACGGGGTCACCTGTCTTTCCTGGTAGGTCACAAGTCTTTAGTAGCCAGTCATTTAATACCCTATGTGTGTTCATCACGCTGACTGGCCCTTGTCCCTTCCGTTGCACAACCCCAGCCCACACCCTGTACCGTGTGTCTACACTGGAAGTGACGACCCGGTTGACTCATGTTTCCTTTTCATCACAGCAGACTTCTGGTCCAGTACAATGATTAGAGTTGGACCTTCAGGGCTTGACCAGTGGCTTCCAAACATCAGGTCTTGACTGGCATAGTCTGGGCTTCAGATTTTCCCCGGCGTATTCTTGCCTTTGGTGCTTGACCCACGATGTCTCACTGGTCTTGGTCCCCAGTCACTCCCCGGTGGCTCTGCTTCTGTGTTCCACCGTTCACACGTCTTTATTGTCTAACTGGTTGGCGCCAACTGCTTTCCCGCCTTGCCGTTCCGCCCTTTTATATTTGATAACCGTGGCATATCTAACACCTGACCCAGTGCTCTCTTCAAAAACGTCCTCCAGAAATGCTTCAATGTTGCTACAAATGTTGCGAACATTGGAGGAAGATCGGAAGATAAGGTGGCCCAAATTCACTTTGGAGTTGGTGTGGTCGTACAACACTTGAGTCCATGCTACCACCGGGTACACACTGTATATGTTGCTGTTTGGTCGGAATGATCGAGAAATTGAAGTAGAGCTTGATCCCGAGGACAACTGCAGGAGGAACAGTCCCAGCACCTGGGTCTTGGAGCATAGACATTGGCTCCAGACAATGAAATGACTAGAGGATCAAAAATTTCGGAAGCTGGAACATGCAGATGTGACCCTAGTTTAGGGATTGGGTGCTGTTATGAGCCAAATGGCCCAAAAACAAGTTACATTACTGCGCTTACTGCCCATGAAAGTTAAAGCAGAAGGACATTAAAGCGCTGTTAACACTGAAATATAGTTAGAATAGAGGATAAGATATTAAAACTGTTGAATTGTTATTGCCATTACTGCTAATATTGTGTGATTTCATACCCTGTACCCAAATAACTGACTGTTTCCATAACTAGCACCTTGATTTTCATGTTAGCAAAATAAACAGCTTAGATGGTTACTTCTGCCTCATTTCTATGTGCACGTTGCATTCTAGTAACCTGTTCAGATTTGTTGTAGCCGGCAGGATGCAACTCTGCAGCACAGAAATGGCGGATCAGTTAGTAACCGAGTCCACAAGTGGAAGCATTCCCCTGGGGGCTATGCTTAGTAACCTCCCAAAGTTTACGGAGAGCAATTTGTTACTATGGGATTGGGTGGAGCGACTGAGGAGTGTGTACGCATGCACCTCATGACACCTGCGTTACAGGCGGAGATGAACCTGCTGAGCCTAGATGGAGAGGCACGACAAACGCTTGTTCTACCAGCCAAGGGACCATGATATGATAGACAAAGTGATCAAAATTCTAGAGGACATGCATGATGACATCACTGACATGGGTAAGTTATGCATACGTCTATTCCGCTGGGTTCAGAGGAAGGGTGAAACAGTGGCCCAGTATGGTACTGCTCTGCGGGAAGTAATGGCTCATATCACTAAGAAGACTCAAGAAGAGTATCGAGGGCTGGATATGTTGGACGAGGTGCTGAGAGACCAACTAGTTGCAGGCCTGAGAGACAGCTACCTGAGATAGGCCCCGAAGGAGCACCTATGCTATAACCTCAATATGAGTTTCCTGGAGGTTGGGGTGGAAGCCATGGTTCGAGAACGAGAGGTCCCAGTCATGACAGGTATAGTATGAAGCCATGAAATAAGTCTCCGAGTTGCCAAATGCTGGACTGGGCCTGAGAATTACAGCTAGATCTATGAGACATTTGGGGAGAATTACACAGCATCAGAGGAACCCCCGCTAATACTGCAACACCTAGCACTGAGACCTAGTATGACGAGACGTCAGAACAGGAATTTCTCTCTTCCATGGCCAAACGCACAAATCGAGTCGTGCACCAGAGGAATGGGGTGTAGAGTGCTGGACTTGTGGTTGAAGGGGACACAGATTGACTGCAGACTTGTCAACTTAGACCCTTTAATGATCTGTTATAAAACTGCAGATGTTGTTATGGCTGTGCAGTCTTTGTATTGTTGTTTCGTCTCAGCCACCCAGTAGTCACCTCCTTTGTTTATGCTCCTATGATCTGTTGGTTTTCTATAGCAGAAAACTATTTTTTTTTTATTTAATGTCTTAGATAGCTGCAGCCACCAGTAGAACAGGCTGGTCACTTTTTTTTTTAGCCGCTTCTCAGTTTTTGAAGCCTGAAGCTGTAAAGGAAGTTACAAAAGATGGAACATGTGCATAGCAGGTTGTTTTGACATTGCTTTGCACATGTTCATTCTTTTTGGCTTTCTATGGCGCTTTTTTTTTTCTTAGACGGGTCCTGCCTCAAAAAGATGTTGGGTGCACATACCAGTAGAGAGTTCACAATTCTGCTGATCAATGCTGGTGCCAGTGGCTAGCCCACCATCGATCTTTTAGTTATCACTTATCCATTGGATAGGTAATAACCTATCTATACTAGGGAACCTTTTAAAGTGCAAGTCCACTACAACATAAATTGATGCCAATAGATATAAAATGTAAAAATCCACTGCTTTGTAATGTATCTCTATTACCTTTTCTGCACCCTTAGTCCTGTTTCATTTCTGGTGAACAGAATTCTGTATTTAGGGCCAGTTCAGACAGGCATAATTTCAATTTGGACTGTACACGGACCTATGTAAATGAAGTGACTAGTGATAAGTGAACATGCTCGGATAACGTCTTATCCAAGCATGCTCCGGTGTTATCCGAGTATCTTGGCCGTGCTCTTATATTATGTTCGAGTCCCCGCAGCTGCATGATTTGTGGCTGGTAGACAGCCTGAATACATGTGGGCATTCCCTAACAAACAGGCAATCCCTGCAAGAATCAAACAAGTGACATAAGAAGAATAATACGGTGGTCTCAGGAGTGGTTGTGCAGTTGATTTCTCCCTCAGATTTCACACAGCAGGCTGCGGTGACTCACAAGACTCATGTGAACAGCAGGGAGAAAGGGAGGACTGATGAGACAGCCAGGAGCGATGGGAGAGGTTGAAGAAGTGAGCGGCCTCATACAACGGAGTTAACGGAGTTAAGAAATACCATGTGTAGCATTGTCCACATTGCAGTTATCTTTGATGATATAGTCATCGTACAGCAGGGGCAGCGGCACATAAACAGAATGCCAATTGGGCTCTTAAATTGCCACTTTCTGATCAGCCACCCTGAAGACGGGGAAGTCATAACCATACGTAAAAATTAAAGACCCCTGATACTGTGTAGACAGGTGGCTGACAAGTATCAGCAAAGCTTGTGCCTGCTCTCCAGGTATTGCGCACCAGTCCTATTCATAACAATACCTGTTGACTGTGTTATCTAAAGTTTAACTGTTCTAGTAGGATTTTTTTTTAATATTTTCTTCGTTGCATTTTACAGCAAAACCCATGATCATAAACAGCTGGCGACACAGCAAAGGGATCTCATTGTTGAAAGTTATCAGTCAGGAGAAGGGTACAAAATAATTTCCAAGTCATTAGATATGCCATGGAAAACTGTGAAGACGGTCATTAAGAAGTGGCTTTAATTTGGCACAACAGTGACATTACCTAGAACTGGATGTCCTTCAAAAATTAATGGAAAGACAAGAAGAAAATTGGTTCTGGAAGCTACCAAGAGTCCTACAGCAACAATAAAAGAGTGTAGAATTTTCTGGAATATACTGGTTTTGTATTGCAAGTGATAAAAGTCTCCCATATTCTTCATATGTCTGGTGTGTGGGGTAAGATGGCAAGAGCTTTCCTTAAAAAGAAAAATATCCAAGCCCGGCTATGTTCTACCAAAACCTACATCAAGTCTGCCAAAAGCATGTGAGGAAAATGTGTTATGGTCTGATGGGACCAAGGTTGAACGTTTTGGCCATAATTCCAAAAGATATGTTTGGTGCAAATCTAACACTTCATATCACCAAAAGAACACCATACCCAGAGTGAAACAGGGTGGAGGCAGCATTATGCTTTGGGGTTATTTTTCAGCCACTAGAATTGGAGCTTTAATTAAGGTTAAGAGAATTAACATGTTCCAAATATTAGTCAATTTTTCAACAAAAAATTCAGGCCTGTGCTAAATAGCTAAAGATGAAGAGAAATTTTAAGCTTTGGCATGACAATAACCCTAAGCATAATTCCAAATCAACAAAAGAATGGTTTCTCCAGAAGAAGATCAAAGTTTTGGAACGGCCCAGCCAGACCCCAGACCTGAATCGAATAGACAATCTATGGGTGATGTGAAGAGGGCGCTGTACACAGGAGATTCCTTCACAATCTGACAGATGTAGATTACAACTTCAAGGAAGAGTGGCACGTGTCATGCTGGCAGACTCCTACCAAAAAGACTGAATGTTGTCATAAATTCAAAGGACACTTGAACAAAGTCTTAGTTTAAGGGTGTGCATATTTATGCAACAACATTATTTTATTTCTAGATATTTATTTTTCAGTTTATTTTTAAATTCAGTTGTACAGATTAGAGATGACATTATTAAGGGTGGAAAAAGTTCTGAAATGATTATTCTTGGTACGATTTTTTTTTTTTTTTTAATGACAAAAATTTGAAACTTTGTAGACTTTTTATATCTACTGTAAGTAAGCAAAATAAATAAAAATAATGATTACTATCATAATGGAGATAAGTAGTCTGTTGGAAAAAAAAGGTTAAGGGAGAGGAAATATTCATTGCCACATTGTATTCTGGTCCGGTAATGTTACAATTTTGGCAAATATTGAACAGAGATTAGGATGAATAGCTGCAGTGTAATGTGAGCCTAATAGTGGGATTTCCTTCTTATTATGTCATCTGTTACATTAGACACAGATTATACTGGACTGAATGGTGTCGGGAAACAAGCAGTGACTTGTGTTCAACGCCGTCACCTCAGTAGACCCATCAAGAGACCTTACTGGCCCCGCTGGCCGACTCAGTCCAGTTACTGCAATGTACGCAGGGCCAGAAGACCACCGGGTGATACTAAAGTGCTTTCTATCTGTGTGCTCATAGTGGTGTATTAGGAGGCGCGCATGCTCATCGATGCAGATATAGCGTAGTACAATGCTCCACTCCAGATTATCGAGAAAGACGTCCCTCCCGGAATAAAGAGCACATTGTGTAGATAATCAGCATTAAACAAGCTGCTTCTAGGCGCTTTTCCTCCCTTTGACGTTCCCCCTACTGCTTATGAATTGCTCCATGGGATGTTTTAAGAATGAGTCATGTGACACAGACGGATGGATCATCCGGATCTAGACAGCTGCTTTGTAAATTAACAGCGCCCATGTAACTATCCCAGTTATCCCCTGTTACTTATGAAGGAATCACCGTAAGACCTTCCTATGTAAACAGTAAAGCTCAATTGGAAAGCCGGAGGCCGACGATGAGAGCCGGCAAGAATGAGCTGTGATAATGATTGATGTGTCTAGTTTGTGACGGCGGACAACAGGTGGAGGCGAGGGTAGATGTACCAAATGGCACGATGGCGGCAGATCACGTGGTAGCTATTGACACCAGCGGACAATAAGTCATGCATGACTTGGACATCATATGGGGCTTGAAGGCAAGAAACACCCGTGTACGGGCCACATGAGGTCCATGGTGCCATTTAGTGAGGCTGCCAACCACCTAGTTTGGGACATGCTCATGTGTGTATGGTGGCTCACATGATGGTCTCACACCAGAGAGGGATGGCCCGTTGCAATGGAGAAGGGTGAGATAATTACTTACAGTGGTATGTAAAAGTTTGGGCAGCCCAGGTCAAAATTTCTGTTACTGTTATTAAGTTGAAGATGAAATGATCTCTAAAATGACTAAAGTTAAAGATGACACATTTCCGTTGTATTTTACTCAAAAAATATATATATTTTCATCATTTACATTTTAAAAATTACAAAAAGGCAAATGGACCAATGCAAACATTTTTTGCCTAAAATACAAAGGAAATATGTCATCTTTAATTTTAGGCCTGTTAGAGATTACTTAATCTTCAACTTGATTAACTGTTCACAATAACAGTAGTTTTGACGAGGGGTGCCCAAACGTTTACGTGCCACTGTATGGCGCACTGTGGTCCTTTATGTATTCGACATATATTGGTAAAATTAAGGACTCATGACATCACCTGCAGTCCAGAAAGGAGCAGTCAAGGTGAAGATGGGGCATGCATGGATCCGGAAACGGAATAGTGAAAAAACTAAACATTTCATAGTTTTGAGGATGAAAAAAAAAACACAAGTCCATTGAGTTCATCGTAAAACCTGACATCCTGGTGAAGGTAAAAATTATGTGAGGCAAATGCTAATTGCCCCATATTAGGTAAAAAATTACTGCCAACACTGCATTTGATTGGCACTCAAACTAATTGCCTGGATCAACGTCCCATATCCACAATCTAGTATCGAAAATATGCAATATTATATTTAAACAAAAAACAAACAGCATTTAACTCACATAAGCTACAATGGAGAGCCACAGTCATATATGATCTGAGTGATTCTTTCAATGGGTGGGAATCCTGAAAGTGGAACCAGCACCGGTTGGACAATTATGACAAACTTTCAATAAGCCATAAATATCTCGAATGATCATACCCCATTAAATCGTATTGCAACCCAAGGGATTGGCTTAGTCCGACAATAAGGCCTTCAGAATAGAAAAGGTTCTGCACCTAGTTTAGTTGAGCAAAAATATTTGCAGCACCCTGCTCCAACAGCCACGGCAGTAGTCTGTGGGCGCTGGACCATGCCTCTGAAAGCCTTCTCCTACCTGGTGGCAACCCCAATGCCTCTTCTGATTAGTGGGACCAGTGCAACATCATCGTTGTGGTGTGACGCACTCATCACATTGACCCACTGATAACGTTGACCCAGGTCTTCTAATTAGAAGAAGTATTGGAAATGCCAGCAGGTTGAAGGAGATTCGCAAGATTTTGGTAACAATGTGGCAACTGCATCAAGGTCAACTCTAGCACTTAGTATGTGGCGCTACAGGGCCTAAAGGAAAAGAGCACTAGCTCAAGCAAGCACCCGTTCTTCCAGAAGATGGGAAAGTGAGTCCTCCAGACCTGGGATTGTTGGGGTGTGAAGCTGTATCGTAATGTGTCACTTTTTTGCCTAAACGTTGGTCTCTATAATGTTTTTCATTTAAATGTACGTCCCCCTTTTGATTTTACAAGAACAGAACTGTAGGACTTACTATAAACTGGATAAACATCGTGAGGATATTGGGAGGTAGATATGTTGTTTCCTTGGTATATCACATATAGATTGCTTCCAGGATTTGTACGGTATACTCTATACACATAGTTTATGTATGCACACAGTTTGCATGCATCTGATTTGGGTACTTGGTTTAGCAATTAGTAGCTGATGTTGATTTATCCCAGTAATGATTAAAAACATTGCAATATAATTAATGACTCTTCAAAAGCACTCAAGAAGTGTAATCCATAAAGAAGGGCCTAGGCTATGCAAGGCACGCAGATAAGCTGATGAGGAATGCATGTTGTGTGTCGTCAGCAAGGCTACGTGCACCTCCAGCGCACATTACATTGGTTTGGACGGGTAGAATAGCCCTGCATGTGGTGCTGTTTTACGTTGAGATGGAAGAAGCCATGACAAAACCTAACAGACCCTGTTATAAGTAAGTATGGCCCAATCGGTTGCCTTCGATGTCCATTGAGTGATGGACCAGCCACTGCGTCGAGGAGATGCTTGTGTATAAATATAGTATTTATCCAGGGGAAAAGAACCAGAAACCGAACCATAACTTTGGGAACCCAGTCGTTTATACCCAACAGCATCCATATCTTCACGTCAACAGAATTACAAACGTATATATTAAGTAGCCAAGTATCTATACATGCAGTGGTCTATTCATTTCTCAACACCCAAGGACTAAAAACTAACCCCAACTTATCCTAATCCTTGAACCCAACTTCCCCGAGCCCAATAGACCCGCGCTATATCGTACACATCGTACCTCAAACACCACTTGGCCCAAGGGGATCTCGTCTGCCGATATGGTAAAGAATACCCGTTTATTCTCCATAATGAGGTCAGGCACGCTGTGAAGTCTCAGAGATGCTGAATTAGGATCTCTGTGTCCACTGCCTTATATACCTACACGTATTACTGCCTGCTATGTCCATCACACACAATAACACATAATACCGCCCTCCCCTTCCCCCTGAAGCAATGAACCCAGGAATATTTGATACCAGCTCAGTATATTCCCCTTCTAATCCTGTTGGATATATCGTGGGTAGCACCAAATGCTGTGTGATTATGGTGGGGGTAGTGAACGCAATGAACACAAAGCTATTTCAGTAACCTCAAGAACATCTGACAACTGAACTTGTATTGTTCAGGCTCCAAATATTCTTAGTGGCTGTGTTTTCAGGGGGCAATCCCCGATGTCATTCCCTATAATTTTTTTATTACGCATTTTAGAATATTGTGTACATAATAAAGAGAATTGAACGGCTTTTCATTTGACTATATGGTCCCAATTTGTGTGTGGGTTTGGTGCCCTACATTCAGATGTCTGCCAAGTTATTTCCACAACTCTCTCTATATATAAACCTAATCCCTCCAGGATGGGGGAGATGGCGAATTTTCTTTCCTAATATTTTTGCTACTTATAATCCAAGATTACATGATTCCTTAAACAAATCCCATATTATGTCCCCCATCCAATACCAATAAATCTGTCATCTAAACTAGAATTGAGCAGTCGCCATAAAAAGGCATAACAAACAAAAGCAAATGGTAGCGCTATTATTAACTTACTGTAAGTCCGCCATTAGGCAACCAAGAGCTGGAGAGATAACAGTAGCTGGGTGCCCTCAACTCTCCCAACGTTGAAAGACTGGAAAAAGAGAGACATATACTGAAGCGACCAAGGAACGGTAATCTCTGTTTTACGCTAAGTCACTGCCCTAATTTTGGACAATACTTTAGATGTGTCCATAGAGAAATAATGATTTAGTAAAGCCTTCAAGTATTCCCACACAATGCCCCCCACACACATTAAAAAACCGTCTTAGGTCCCCGGAACACTGTATGATGCTCCAAAAAGTAGATTTCCACACAATATGATTCCCACAAACAGTATAATGCCAACACAGAACATTCCTTCACACACAGTATGATGCCCCCATAGCAACTCTTCAGAGAATAATGCTGCCACCCAACGCACGCATATGTTGCCCCCAGTCTCTACAACATCTCCACA
Organism: Ranitomeya variabilis; assembly: GCF_051348905.1. Taxonomy (NCBI): domain Eukaryota; kingdom Metazoa; phylum Chordata; class Amphibia; order Anura; family Dendrobatidae; genus Ranitomeya; species Ranitomeya variabilis. The sequence continues at coordinate 82,978,594 of NC_135236.1, forward strand.
ACAGTGATACCCTCACTGTCCCCCCCAAACTATGATGCCCCTCAGCCTTCCACATAGTCCAATGCCTCACAGAACCCGCTACATAGTGTTATGCCCCCACAGTCCTACAACACCGTATGATGTCCCCACAATTCAGTATGACACCCCCAACAGTATGATGGTCCTACAGTCTCCTACACACAATATGATCCCACACTCATTCTCATACAGTATGATGCCACCGTATTCCCCCAACTCTGTAGAATTCCTCCACAGCCATAAAAACATAAAGTTAGTATGATGTCCCCCAACATAGTATGATGCCTCCACAGTCCCACAACAGAGTATAATGTCCCCACAATACAGCATAACGCCGCCAACAATATTTGATACCCTTAAAGACCCATGCACACACAATATGATGCCCCCCACACTCACCACAGAAATATAAACATTGTATTGATGTCCCCAAAGTCCCACAATACAGTAAGATAACCCCACAGTCCTACAACATAGTATGATGCCCCCCACAGTTCCACACACACTCTATGATGCCCCATCCAGCAGAGGTGTAAAAAAAGCACAGCAATAAGGGTTAATTCAGACGTCATTGATTTTTCACCAGTATTTGTATATAGAGCGCTTTCACATTTTCAGTCATATATGCCTACTGGAGGTGGACACCCAGACGCAGTCTATTACGTCTGAATATCCATCTCCAGTAGGTATACGGAAAAGACAACATTTGCTCTGTGGACACCATTATAGTCTATGGCTCTATCGGCGCATACGTCCGAATCCTGTTTTGCGGAGGTTTCAGACACAAAACCTGTTGTGAGCCACTGAACGGGTGCCTAAATGCAATATGAAAGCACCCTATGCCAAAACCAGGAGTGTCTCCTAAACACAGAACAGGTGTCAATTTTTCAATTAAAGCTTTTCTCTGTAAGTTCCACTCCTGATTTTGGCATACAAACACTGATGCAAGATCACTGACATTTGAATGAACCCTAGCACTAATATTATCACCAGTTACAGTTATACACAGGAGCTGTATAGATAGTATATAGCGTCAGCGTACAGGTAATACAGTGATCACTGGTGATATTATACACAGTACCTCTGTGTATAGTGTCAGTGTACAGGTAATACAGTGGTCACCGGTGACATTCTACACAGGAGCTCTGTATATAGTGTCAGTGTACAGGTAATACAGTGGTCACCGGTGATATTATACACAGTACCTCTGTGTATAGTGTCAGTGTACAGGTAATACAGTGATCACTGGTGACATTCTACACAGTACCTCTGTATATAGTGTCAGTGTACAGCTAATACAGTGGTCACCGGTGACATTCTACACAGTACCTCTGTGTATAGTGTCAGTGTACAGGTAATACAGTGATCACTGGTGATATTATACACAGTACCTCTGTATATAGTGTCAGTGTACAGGTAATACAGTGGTCACCGGTGACATTCTACACAGTACCTCTGTGTATAGTGTCAGTGTACAGGTAATACAGTTATCACTGGTGATATTATACACAGTACCTCTGTATATAGTGTCAGTGTACAGGTAATACAGTGATCACTGGTGACATTCTACACAGTACCTCTGTGTATAGTGTCAGTGTACAGGTAATACAGTGGTCACCGGTGACATTCTACACAGTACCTCTGTGTATAGTGTCAGTGTACAGGTAATACAGTGGTCACCGGTGACATTATACACAGTACCTCTGTGTATAGTGTCAGTGTACAGGTAATACAGTGGTCACCGGTGACATTATACAGAGGATTCCTGTATATAGCATATGGTATACAGGTAATACAGTGATCACCAGTGACATTATACACAGGAGCTCTGTATATAGTGTCAGTGTACAGGTAATACAGTGATCACCAGTGACATTATACAGAGGATTCCTGTATATAGCATATGGTATACAGGTAATACACAGTGATCACTGGTGATATTATACACAGGAACTCTGTATATAATCTACAGTGTTTAGTGTCAGTGTACAGGTAATACAGTGATCACCAGTAACATTATACACAGGAGCTCTGTATATAGTGTACAGGTAATACAGTGATCACCAGTAACATTATACACAGGAGCTCTGTATATAGTGTACAGGTAATACAGTGATCACCAGTAACATTATACACAGGAGCTCTGTATATAGTGTACAGGTAATACAGTGATTACTGACATTATACACAGGAGCTCTGTATATAGTGTATAGTATACAGGTAATACAGTGATCACCAGTGACATTATACCCAGGAGCTCTGTATATAGTGTCAATGTACAGGTAATACAGTGATCACCAGTGACATTATACACAGGAGCTCTGTATATAGTGATTAGTATACAGGTAATACAGTGATCACCAGTGACATTATACACAGGAGCTCTATAGATAGTATATAATGTAAGTGTACAGATAATACAGTGATCACTGGTGACATTATACACAGGAGATCTGTATATAGAGTGTTCAGGTCATTCAGTGATCACTTGTGACATTATACACAAGAGCTCTATGGATAGTATATCGTGTAACATATAGTATTTAGTGTATAGTGATATCTCCAATTGAAGTAATTAATTTTCGCTTTTGCTCTTCATACGCTGCAGCTCGCTATGTCTTCTATGCTATTCCCAGCCAAGACTTGTCTCTGTAGAAAGTAACACACAGATATCTATAGTTGATCCACTTATACAGAACTCTCCACTTTTCCCCAACTTACAGACTGTGCCAGAAGAATATAAGTGCCCTAGGTCTATCCTGTTGCCGAGTACAGTAACAGTGTCTCCCCCAAAATAAAATGCCCCTCTTCCCTCTGTGGACCCCATACAGTATTAATGCATATGTCCCAAAAGGTCCCTAATACAATAGAAAATTCCCCTTTGTGCCCCATACTGTACCAGTGTCCATCTTTGCCCTCAAATATAGCATATGACTGATACATGAATCTCCCATGCCCTATGACAAGTGACTTTGAAGTTGGAATTATACTTTAACCCCTTAAAGCACACTTTCTATTTTAGGTTTCAAGACACAGCCCAAGTTTTAAAATCTGACATATGTCACTTTATGTGATAACAACTTTAGAACGCTTCTACATATCCCAGTGATTTTTAGATTTTGCCTTTTTATGTCACATTTGCTTGTTATTTTGGGAGTCTATTTTGACTGATATGCTTTTCATTACGTTATTTTAAAAAAAATTAATTTACAGAAAATTTGGTAACATTGGAAGTTTTCAAAATTTGAATTTACCTGTCTACAAAAAAATATTTCAAATTTACCTTGACAATTCCATGTAGGTATAGTTTTTTTTTTTAAGACTCTCTCAATTTTTAAGGCTGTTTGAAGACATAAAAAATGTTCAGCTATTTTTGTAGGGGCTTTCAGGGGTCAAATATTAGAAACTCCTATAAATCACTCCATTTTATAAACTTCACCCCCCAAAGTATTTAGAATGGCAGTTTATTTGTTAACCCTTTAGGTGTTTCATGGAAATGAAGCAAATCAAAGACCACTTGTAGAAGCTATCCACGTAGAGGTGGTAACCCTAGTCTAAGAGTGGGTGCACCATTTTCCTCAATTTTACAGTGAGGGAGCATTCTGGGGATCCAATCATGGCATCCTTCCCTTTGTAAACTCTATATCTGTGGGTGTACCATGTAGTATTCTTGCCCAATATCTTGCCCTGTCACTGGGCATGGATTTGTGGAAACTAAACCTCTTTAAAATGAATTAAGGACCTGGCTATGGAATCATCCTTCTCAGGGGTGCATTGTTAGACACAACTAGAATTAAAATTAAGAAGGACCGGACTGATATTAAATAAATGTCCATATGTGAGTTCATTTAAGGGTGGGCCCTTTGCATTCTCATTATGAACTGCATGATGTCCAGGATATGGCCCTACAGTAAATCAAGGTTTTATGCAACATATCTGCTCTCCAGTTTTACCAAATATATGGCGTCTTCACTAGCCCCATACATTGCAAAAGGCCTTCAAATAGTCATCAGCTGCACTACATCTACCAGCCTACCTGGGGATTCTCGTAAATGTAGAAATTCAAGTATGAGGTGGAAAACTACCAAATGTATAAATTAGTCCGGAACACTTCATCACTGCATCCTGAAAACCATAACTTTTTGGGGGGATACATACATTATATTAGCAAACTTTTCATCATTCTCGTTAGGTGGTAATGATGAAAAAAAACTGCAATTCTACCATTGTTTTTTAGATTTCAAAATACGGCAAAATTGACATTTTAACTTTATTTTGCAGACAAGATTATATATTCCAGGTCATTGTGGACATATATCTGTTTGGGGGAAAAAGGAAATTTGTGTAATTGGAAATTTATGAATATTTTATTTTTTTATATTTTCTTAACAAGGTGTCTTGAATCTGATGGAAAGCCTGGAAAATTGAAAGCTGCCAGTCAGTGGTGTGGACAGGGTTATACAGGGCTCAGCATTTGAGCTCTGCTAGATCTGTAGCAGAAAAAAGCTTAGTTGCTTACCGGTAACAAGATTTTCCAGAGCCCATGACAGCATCACCGGAGAGAGGGTATCCACCCATCAAGGACAGGAAACCTACGTGATAGCTCTCCTCCGCATCAGTTGGGTTTCAGAGCATGAGAGGACCTCCAGACAGTTATTTGTACAACCATCACCAATCAAACATCACAACTTCTAACTGTACGCCCAATGTAAGTGGTGCGCACCAACCAGTAATAAAAAGGGAGGGAATATAAGGGTGCGATCATGGCTTCTGGAAACACGGGTATTACATACCTGGTAATGTGTTTTTTCATGAGACATGACGGCACCACGAGAGAGGGGATCCGCCCATCAAGGACAGGAAAACGTCAAGATAAAAGGGGCGGCTCCTCTCTCCACATCAGTTGTTTTACAGAGTACGAGAGGAACTCCGCTGGTTAGTGTACACATAAATAATACATCCTATACGGTTCTATTCACCGATACCCCAGGGAGTGTATAATACAAATAATGCTAATAATGCACCCAACTAATGACGTGATCAAAAGGGTGGGAATATAAGGGTGCCGTCATGTCTCATGAAAAAACACATTACCAGGTATGTAATACCCGTGTTTTTCCATCATACATGACGGCACCACAAGAGAGTTACAGAGATTTGTATTCTCTTTTAGGGAGGGATCACTGCTTGTAACACTCTTCTCCCAAATGTGAGATCAGAGGTAGCAGATAGGTCTAGCCTATAATGTTTAAAAAATGTAGACGGAGAGGACCAAGTGGCCGCCTTACAGATTTGGTCGATGGTAGCATCTGCTCTCTCCGCCCACGACGTCGCCATGGCCCTCGTGGAGTGGGCTTTCAGACCCTGTGGAACAACCCTGCCTGCACTACTATACGCTAGAATAATGGCCTCTCTCACCCATCTAGCTATAGTTTGTTTTGAGGCTTTAAGGCCCTTCCTTGACCCCTGGAACGAAACAAATAAAGCCCTCTGCTTCCTCCAGGATTTTGTCACCTCTTGATACTGTAGGATACATCTCCTAAAGTCTAGGCAATGGAGTCTCTCCTCTTTTTTGTTACTAGGATTGGGACAGAAAGAGGGTAGGGTTATGTCCTGAGCCCTATGAAATCTCGATACCACTTTGGGGAGATATGCCGGATCTAATTTTAATACAACCCTCATACCCCAAGATCAGACAACAGAGCAGGTGGAGGCGTTGGGCTGCTCCTTTCACCCAAATGTACCTTCCAAGTTATTCCCCAAGTACCCTCACTTGTATTCCCTTCCTTTGAGGTCCATGCTGTCAGACTCTACGTCCCCTTCTCCATGCGAGTGGCGGTGGTGTATCGTCCTCCTGGCCCCTCTCATCAGTTCCTGGATCACTTTGCCACCTGGCTTCCACACTTTCTCTCCTGTGACACTCCCACCCTTATCATGGGTGATTTCAACATCCCCATTGCTTCTCCCCTTTCCCCGTCTGCTTCTCACCTTTTATCTCTAACCTCCTCTTTCGGCCTCTCGCAGCATACTAACTCTCCAACGCATGAAGATGGAAACTCCCTTGACTTGGTCTTCTCCCGGCTTTGCTCAGTGGATGATTTCACAAACTCCCCTCTCCCTCTCTCTGACCACAACCTTCTTTCATTCTCTATCAAGAACTGCCATCCCGCTCAGGTCACCCCCACTTTCCACACTTATAGAAACATACAGGCCATTAACACCCAGAAACTTATGAAGAACTTGCAGTCCTCATTGGCCCCAATCTCCTCCATCTCATGTCCTGATTCTGCTCTGAACCATTACAATGAAACCCTGCAAAGTGCCCTGGATGAAGCTGCTCCTCCTATACATAGAGCAACTCGACACAGACGGCGACAACCGTGGCACACGCTGCAAACACGCTTCCTGCAGCGATGCTCCAGGTGCGCCAAACGTCTGTGGAGAAAATCTTATCTACCCGAAGATTTCATCCATTATAAGTTCATGCTAAAAACATACAACTCTGCCCTTCACCTCTCCAAACAAACCTATTTCAACACCCTCATCACCTCACTGTCCAATAACCCTAAACGTCTCTTCGACACTTTCCAGTCCCTACTCAACCCAAGAGAGCAGGCCCCAACCACAGATCTCCGCGCTGAAGATCTGGCCAATTACTTCAAAGAAAAAATTGACCACATTCGCCAGGAAATCATCTCCCAATCTCTTCATACCAGGCACTGTCCCCCCTCCCCCACTGCATCTAGTTCACTCTCTGACTTTGAACCAGTTACTGAAGAAGAAGTAAGCAGGCTCCTTGCATCTTCTCGCCCGACCACTTGCACCAGTGACCCCATTCCATCACATCTCCTTCAGTCCCTTTCCCCGGCTGTCACCTCTCACATAACAAAAATATTCAACCTTTCCCTCACTTCCGGTATTTTTCCCTCCTCATTTAAGCATGCCATCATACATCCATTACTTAAAAAACCCTCCCTCGACCAAAACTGTGCCGCTAATTATAGACCTGTCTCTAATCTTCCCTTCATCTCTAAACTCCTGGAACGCCTGGTCCACTCCCGTCTTACCCGCTATCTCTCAGATAACTCTCTTCTCGACCCTCTTCAATCTGGCTTCCGCTCTTTACACTCTACTGAAACTGCCCTCACTAAAGTCTCTAATGACCTACTAACAGCTAAATCTAATGGTCACTACTCCATGCTAATTCTATTGGATCTTTCCGCAGCATTCGACACTGTGGATCATCAGCTCCTCCTCACTATGCTCCGCTCCATCGGCATCAAGGACACCGTTCTCTCTTGGTTCTCCTCCTATCTCTCTGACTGATCCTTCACTGTATGTTTTGCTGGTTCCTCCTCCTCTCACCTTCCCCTTACTGTTGGGGTTCCTCAAGGATCAGTCCTAGGCCCCCTCCTCTTCTCTTTGTATACTGCCCCTATTGGACAAACAATCAGTAGATTTGGTTTCCAGTACCATCTCTATGCTGACGACACCCAATTATACACCTCTTCTCCTGCTTTCACTCCGACCTTCTTAGAAAACACCAGTGATTGTCTTACCGCTGTCTCTAACATCATGTCCTCCCTCTATCTGAAACTGAACCTGTCAAAAACTGAACTCCTCGTGTTCTCTCCCTTTACTAACCTACCTTTGCCTGACATTGCCATCTCCGTGTGTGGTTCCACCATTACTCCAAAGCAACATGCCCGCTGCCTTGGGGTTATCCTTGATTCCGAGCTTTCATTCACCCCCCACATTCGATCACTGGCTCGCTCTTCTTATTTGCATCTCAAAAACATTTCTAGAATTCGCCCTTTTCTTACTTTCGACTCTGCAAAAACTCTTACTGTTTCTCTTATTCATTCCCGTCTGGACTATTGTAACTCTCTACTAATCGGCCTCCCTCTTACCAAACTCTCCCCGCTCCAATCTGTCCTGAATGCTGCTGTCAGGATCATATTCCTCACCAACCGTTACACCGATGCCTCTACCTTGTGCCAGTCATTACACTGGCTACCCATCCACTCCAGAATCCAGTACAAAACTACTACCCTCATCCACAAAGCACTCCATGGCTCAGCACCACCCTACATCTCCTCTCTGGTCTCAGTCTACCACCCTACCCGTGCCCTCCGCTCCACTAATGACCTCCGGTTAGCATCCTCAACAATCAGAACCTCCCACTCCCGTCTCCAAGACTTTACACGTGCTGCGCCGATTCTTTGGAATGCACTACCTAGGTTAATACGATTAATCCCCAATCCCCACAGTTTTAAGCGTGCCCTAAAAACGCATTTGTTCAGACTGGCCTACCGCCTCAACGCATTAACCTAACTATCCCTGTGTGGCCTATTAAAAATAGAAAAAAAAACAAAACACATAATCAGGTTCCTTGCATCGTGTTCTCATACACTTTATGCAGTTAATAGCACTCTGTGTCTGTACTGCTACATACTTAGGCAGTTAACTGGTTCATGCAGCTTTACATGAACACCCGAGCCTTACACTATGGCTGGTCCAAATAACTAAAGCAATTGTTACCATCCACCTCTCGTGTCTCCCCTTTTCCTCATAGTTTGTAAGCTTGCGAGCAGGGCCCTCATTCCTCCTGGTATCTGTTTTGAACTGTGATTTCTGTTATGCTGTAATGTCTATTGTCTGTACAAGTCCCCTCTAAGTTGTAAAGCGCTGCGGAATATGTTGGCGCTATATAAATAAAAATTATTATTATATATATATAACCCTATCATCCAAAATTTGTGTGTAAGGGGGGTCAGCTGACAATGCGTGTAAATCCCCCACCCTACGGGCCGATGTAAGTGCCACTAACAAAGCTGTTTTTAATGTTAGTACTTTATCTGATGTTGTATTTAACGGCTCAAAGGGGCTTTCTGTTAAAGCTGTCAACACTAAGTTTAGATCCCATGGTGGAGGAGTAGGGGATGGAACAGGGTCAGCTCTACTACAGGCTCGGATAAACCTCACCACCCATCTATTGCTTGCCAGGTCACAGTTGAACAGGGCGGCTAAGGCTGAAATGTGTACTTTGAGGGTACTAACAGCTAACCCCAGATCTAAGCCCTTTTGCAGGAACTCCAGTATTGCCACTATCGGGACCTCACCTTCCTGTATTGGCCCTGAACTGGACAGGAATTTCTTCCATATCCTCCCATAGATCTTGGTCGTTACTGGTTTTCTGCTGCTGAGCAAGGTGGATATTAACCCAGCTGAGAACCCTTCTTTCTCTAGTAACGACCGCTCAAATGCCAGGCTGTCAAATGAAGCCCGGAGTTCTGCGGGTGGTTGAAGGGACCCTGCGTTAGAAGGTCCTGGTCTTCCGGGAGAACCCACGGGTCCGTCACTGACATCACTCTCATCCAGTAAAACCATGGCCTTTTCGGCCAGAAGGGCGCTATCACAATCACTCTGGCCTTGTCTTCCCTGATCTTCCTCAGAACTGCTGGGATTAGACATATCGGTGGGAAGGCATACAGGAGTCCTGACATCCATTCTATGCTGAAGGTGTCTACTGCCAACGGCCTGTCTGCTGGGTTCAGGGAGCAGAATGTTTGAACTTTTCTGTTGGCTTTTGAGGCAAAGAGGTCTACCCTGGGTTTTCCCCACATGTGCACTATCCGTTGAAAAACTGACTTTTTTAGGGACCATTCTCCTTGCCTCAAGTGGTTCCTGCTTAAAAAGTCTGCCTTTATGTTGTCCACACCTCGGATATGCAGGTCCGATAATGAAAGGAAGTGCCTTTCGGCTAGAGACATGAGTCTTGTGGTTATGTGCATCAGTGCCCGAGAGCGGGTGCCTCCCTGGTGGTTCACGTATGCGACCGCTGTTCGGTTGTCCGATAGGACTCTCACATGATGCCCTGCCAAGTGTGGAAGTAATCTCTCTAGCGCCCTTTCTATTGCTAGGAGCTCCCACTCGTTTGAGGATAGATCCTTCTCCTCTTGAGCCCAGGGGTCTTGGACCCATAGTGTGTCTATGTGAGCTCCCCATCCCCATGGACTGGCGTCCGTTGTGATTATCATGGAGGCTGCAAATGTCCAGGGAACTCCTCTGGGGGATGAATCTATCTGCAACCACCATCTCAGTGATTGGAGCACAGAGTGGGAGAGTGAGCTTCCTCTCTAGCTGCCCCTGAAGTTCCCGGTCGTTCTGCAGCACACACCACTGCAGTTCTCTTGCATGGAACTGGGCCCATTTTACTGCCGGTATGCAGGAGGTTAGGGACCCTAACACTGACATGGCTCTTCTTAAAGTCATTTCCGGCTTTTTTAATGTGGTCATAATCATCTGTTTGATTTTTTCTTCTTTTTCTTCTGGGAGGCGACACTCCTGTGCCACGGAGTCTACTGTTATCCCCAGGAAATTCTGGACCATTGCTGGCTCCAGTTTTGATTTCTTGAGGTTTAGTTGCCATCCCAGTGTTTGTAGAGTGTCCATCACTATCCTGACCTTCCCCTGACAGTGAGAAAAGTTCTTCCCCACTATCAGGAAGTCGTCCAAGTAGGGAATTATTAGAGTGTCTTTTTCCCTGAGATGTGCTGTGACCTCTGCAATCAGCTTTGTAAATACCCGTGGGGCTGTTGCTATCCCAAAGGGCAGAGCCCTGTACTGAAAGTGACGCAACTGGGACTCCATCTGAACTGCCACTCTGAGGAACTGACGATCTTGTTGTCTGATTGGGACGTGATAATAAGCGTTCTTGAGGTCGAGGACGGACATGTAACACTGGGGATAGAGAAGTTTCACCGCTGATTTTATGGTTTCCATCTTGAACTATGGTATTACAAGAAATTTGTTGAGGCCTTTTAAATTTATTATTGTCCTCCACGAGTTGTCCGGTTTTTTTTATGAGAAAAAGAGGGGAATAAAATCCTTCCCTCCTTTCCTCTATAGGAACCTCTTCCAAGACGTGCTTGTCTAGGAGTGATGTTACTTCCCCCTCCAGACTGTTTTGTTTTTCTTGGGAGGACTGTACCGGGGTCTGCATATATCTTCTTGGAGGCCAGTGGTGGAATTTTATCTTTTGGCCTGATCCTACGATCTGCAGGATCCATATGCTGGATGAGATCCTCTCCCAGGCTGGAAGGAAGTGAGAGAGCCTCCCTCCCACCTGAGGACCGTCACTGGGAGGGTTTTTTGGTATCTCTGGGGGACTTGCCAAAATAGAAGCCCTTTCCTCCCCTGGGTCGCTTGTCCAGGTTGCTCCTGTCTCGGTCTCTGTACTGCTGCCTCCGGAATTTTTGACCTCTCCGAAAGGAGCGACGAAAGGGCTGAAATGGCTGTTTTGGAAAGTTCTTTTTATCCCCGGCTTTCTCCAATACCTCGTCTAATGCCGGTCCGAAATGGAAGTTCCCCTCACAAGGCAAAGAGCAAAGCTTCATCTTCGCCTGAGTATCTCCTGGCCAGCATTTAAGCCATACGGCACGGCGTCCTGTGTTGGCTAACGCTGCTGATTTTGCTGCCAGCCTAGCCGAGTCCGCTGATGCTTCAGCTAGAAACACAGCCGCTGCTCTCATGGTTGGTATTGATTCTAGAATAGCTTCCCTGGGAACTATTTGCTCTACCTGTTCCTCCAGGTTGTCTATCCAGACTTTTAAGGATCTGGCTACACAAGTGGCCGCGATAGCTGGCCTTAGTGCACCTGCCGAGGCTTCCCATGCCGTCTTTAGGGAACTATCCACCTTCCTGTCCAGAGGCTCTTTTAGAGAACCTAGGTCCTCGAATGGCAGGGAGGATTTCCTGGCAACTTTTGAGACTGCCACATCAATCTTCGGGGCTTTATCCCAAGATGAGGACGCCTCTTCCTCAAACGGATACCTTCTCTTTAGGGAGGTGGTTATTTGGGACCTCTTTTCCGGTTTTTGCCATTCCCTTTTAATCAGTTCTTGTAATTGTTCATTAATAGGGAATGACCTCCGTTTTCTCTTCTGTAGGCCACTGAACATAAGTTCCTGGGCTGTCTTTTTTGCCTTCTCATCTACCAGCCCCATGGTAGAACGAACAGCTTTTATAAGCCTGTCCGTAGCCTCTGCTGGAAATGTATCCTCCTCCTCTGAGCTACTATCTGAGTAGTGAGCTGTATCCGAGTCCCCCTCTGACTCTGAGGAATCCCTCTGGGATGCTCCGGAGGGGCTGGATCTGTCCCTAGATCTGACATCTGTGTCGGCTGTCTGCAATGCTTTTACGGACTTAGAGACCTCGGACTGGATCAGAGATCTTAGGCTGTCCGTAAAGGAGGGTGTTTCCTCCGCCACCGTCCTATTGATACACTCCTGACACAGTCTTTTACCCCAAGATGTCTTTAAAGGCTTTTTACATAAGGGACACCCCTTATTTTTAGTTTTTCCCTTATATTTTTTGGGGACCTCCTATACTCCACCCCGCAATGTATGTAAGAAAAGAGGGGAGAGACGGAGATAAGAGAAAAGAACAGACATTAGCGTGCTGGACTTTCTCGCAGTTCACTCACCACTCGGACGCTTTCAAAGTACGGGTACTGGATCCGGAGGTCGATTGGTTTTCTCTGTGTTTCCCAATGAGCCTAGGGACCCCTCCTTGGTATGGCGATCCGTCCGTATGCTATCCGAGCGGCTTCTGCTGCTGCCACGGCGGTTCTGGCTCTTTTCGCTTGAGCGAGACCGCCTCTCCTGCACCTCTTGCTGTGGCATCAAATGCTCTGGTGAAAAGCTCTCCATCATACACACCACCACGTAACAAGAGTAGTCACCTTCAACCTAGCCTGGTTTTAGTGACACAGGGCAGCACTTCTGGCTCGTTTAAATATTCACTTTTTTTTTCCCCTTTAATGAATCACCTGGTTGATCCTGCCATTACTGGCTGCTTCACTAGTCAGGTGCATATGTGCACCTGTCATGAATTAATTACCTGGCTGATCGTGCCTGCACCACTTCCGGTGCTATGAGAAATCAAACACCTGGTTGATCCTGCCGCCGCAAGCGCAACGCCTGCGCTGTTCAATTATGCCAGAGCGCGCACCTGGCAACCACTTCCGGTGCGCGCTCACCATATACCTGGTTGATCCTGCCATCTGAATACTACCGATGGCCTGCGCGCGCACCCGGACTTCCGGTGCGCGCTGCTGTGCTCCAGGCGCGCATCACTTCCGGTGTGCGCCGCTTTTTCCGATCCCCCTGCCCCATAGCTCCTTACAACAGTTCCGAGTGCTGCCGCCGGGTAATGTGCGCATGTGCGTACTTCCACATCCGGGTACCCAGCGCCGGCTGGAGGGAGGTTTCAGCGCCGACGGTGTCCACGCCACAGATGTCAGCCAGCACTTACCCTCAGCATCCCTCATCGCCAGACACCGCTCCATCCTCAGGTACCGACCAGGGAGGAGGGGGAGACCTGCTTTAGAAGCTCGACAGGGAGGGCCCCAAAACCTCCGTGGAGACTTACTCAGCCCGGGCACCGATGTGCCTCACGGGCTGCATGGCCACCTTTGGTCAACAGGGGGGGCACCATAAGGTGACCCCCGTGGACAGCAGGATTTTCTACTCAACAGGGGGGGGGGGGGAAATGCCACCTGCGGCCCCCGTGGAGAATCTTCACCCGGGCATTCGCCTCGCGGGCTGTGGCCATGCTTCGCTCAGGAAGGGGCATGGTATTCATTGACCCCCGAGGCGACTACGGGTACCTGGTGCAGCAGACAGCACCTGCCCAAATCCACCTGACCCAGCATCCTCTTCAATCTTCATCAGATGTCTTCCATCTTGAGGGTTCCCCGTCAAGGACAGGAAACCAACTGATGTGGAGAGAGGAGCTGCCCTTTTATCTTGAAGGTTTCCTGTCCTTGATGGGTGGATCCCCTCTCTCGTGGTGCCGTCATGTATGATGGAAAAAAAAATCAGGTTACCAGTGAGCAACTAAGATTGCATTTGTCCCATGACAGTACCACCGGAGAGATTTACATAGAACAAATCCACCTTAGGGAGGGACCACAGCTTGTGATACCTTTCTCCTAAAGGATAGATCAACAGAGGAAACCAGATCACACCTATGTTTATGGAAGGAGAGGACCATGTTGCTGCCTTACATGTCTGGTTGATAGACACTTCCACCTTCGCTGCCCAGGAGGTTGTTACAGCCCAAGTAGAATGAGTCTTCAAGTTCTATGGAACTGACACATTACTGGAGGAGTTAGATAACCTAAGGGCCTCCCTAATCCATATAGCTAGGGTACCCCTTGTCACATTGAGGCCTTTCCTAACACCCTGGAAAGAAACAAACAAGGCCTCCCTCTTCATCCACTGTTGTCACAGCCAAGTACTCTACCAGGGCCCGTCTAACGTCTTGTGTGTGAAGGTTCTCCTCCTCTGTATTCTTAAGATCATTTAAAAAAAAAAAAAAAAGAGAATAATCTCCTGGCTTCTATGAAATTTTGTGACCACTTTTGCAAGATAGGTTGGGTCTGGTATTAAGACAATCCTATCCTCAAAAATTTGTGTAAACAGATGGTTAACCGACAAGGCTTGTCACAGAATCTACGGGCCTATGTTAACGCCACTAAAATTACAATTTTTAAGGTGAGAATATTGACTAGCAACTCTTCTAATAGTTCAAAGGGAGTCTTAGTTAATGCTTCTAGGACCAAATTCAAATCCCAAGGAGGTATCCTTGGGCTAGGGATCAGCTTGGATCTCTCACATGCTTTAATAAATCTAACAATCCGTCTTATCGGCTGATTCCTGTTAGAGACAGTCACTTATAATCTGTTAAATGAAAAAAGTGGTTTGGTACCGTATTAGCCAGTAGCAAAAAAAAAAAGTGCTCAGTGGGAGAGAATAGGAATCTTGTGGGTGTGATACCTTTTAATGCCTAACAAGATATAGTGAATGATGTTACAAAGCAAGCTTTCAAGGTGGCTTGAATCTCTTCATCAGGCTGGTATGACAATTTGAAGAAACTCAATGCTATACAATGAGCACAGGCAAGGTGTGATACATGGACATTTAAATGAACAAACACATGTCCTGTTTAAGGGTATGTGCACATGTTGCGGATTTCTTGCAGAAATTTCCTGAAGAAAACCGGAAATTTTCTGCAAGAAATCTGCATTTTTTTTTTTTTGCGTTTTTTTAGCATTCTGCAAGCGTAATTAGCTTGCAGAATGCTAAAGTTTTCCAAGCGATCTGTAGCATCGCTTGGAAAACTGACTGACAGGTTGGTCACACTTGTCAAACATAGCGTTTGACAAGTGTGACCAACTTTTTACTATAGATGCAGCATCTATAGTAAAAGATTGAATGTTTAAAAATAATAAAAAAAATAAAAAAATGGTTATACTCACCCAGACATCTCACCGGCGTCTGTTTGCACAGGACCTTCCGTGATGTCGCAGTCACATGACTGCTCATGACCAATCACAGGACAGTGACGTCATCGGCAGGTCCTTCACCGCACACCAGCTACAGGAACCGAAGCGACAGCGTGCAGTGGAGGCGGGAAGACATCGAGGGTGAGTATAGGACTATTTTTTATTTTAATTCTTATTTTTTGACCACTTATATGGTGCCCAGTGTGTGGAGGAGAGTCTCCTCTCCTCCACCCTGGGTACCAACCGCACATAATCTGCTTACTTCCCGCATCGTGGGCACAGCCCCGTGCGGGAAGTAAGCAGATCAATGGACCCCTAGGTGTGCGGAATCCCCTGCAATTCCGCACTTTAATGAACATGTTGCTTTTTTTTCTTCCGCGATGCGAATTTTTCGCGGAAAAAAAAGGCTACATTTGCACAAAAAATGCAGAATACACTTAAAATAATAGGAGGCATATGTAAGCGTTTTTCTAGCGAAAAAAACACAAAAAATACTTAACGTGTGCACATGGCCTAAATGTCTGTGTTTGTTCATTTAAATGTCCATGTATCACACCTTGCCCGTGCTCATTACTGTATATAATGGAGTTTCTTCAAATATTTTGTTATACCAGCCTGATGGGAGATGCCCCGCCCCACAACTTAGGAGTGGCAGACATTGCACTGATCATTGGGGGGGTACTACATGTCAGTGGGAAGACCACACAAGTAATATATTAATATATATATATATATATATATATATATATACCTCTGCTAATCAGGTCCCAAATTTGAGCATGCATGTTATTCATGAAGTCTAGGGGTGGCCATGCCCTGTATGCTTCTCATCCCCTGGATAGAGCAGTGAGTAATGAACTGTGCCTGCCCCATCAAAACAGAAGTCAGCCATCACCCAACAAGTGTAATTTTTATGTGAGCCCCTTTAAGTGATGCACAGAACATTCACAAGTCACAATATCCTGTACGCAAGACAAACTCCTCCTTGAATAGTAATTGGGTCTTTGGGGACCATACGGTATGTTTTTTGGTAGCCAGCCCACGCCTCCTGCTTGTGATAAGCGGCACAGCTGACAGGACATGTGTAACATGGGCGCCTTCTTTACTTTCAGTACATTGTTCACATACTAGCAAAACCCATATAACTAGAGCCAGACTGCAGAAGCCTCAACAGCTGCCAGACAAAAGTGCTAAATATCTGTAAGCTGCAGACAGCCAGGACATGCACTGAGAAAAGCAGTCATTGAGGACCCCCCCCCCCCCAATAAAGTCATACGACCAAATAATTGTTTTTTTTTTATTTAATCTGGATTGTGTTCTGCAGATCACAGAACTAATGGAAAATGACCCAAAAAAAAAAAAAAATAAGATACAGTGTGAAATGTTATGCTCCAGCAGTCCACAAAGCCTCATTATAACCGAATGAATCCGAAGCAGTCAGAGTAAGGAATGCTTGTGATGTAAGACCAGGGATGAGGAGTTCCTTAAAGTCGGCCACAGTTGGCAATGACGACCTTCTTTGCTGTCTTCCCGCTGCTGTTGCCACATGACTCCATTTTCTTTACAACGTCAAAGCCCTCAACCACTTTGCCGAACACCACGTGCTTTCCGTCCAGCCTGAAGGAGAAGAGAGGGTCATGGACCGACAGACAGAGGGTCATGGACCGACAGACAGAGGGTCATGGACCGACAGACAGAGGGTCATGGACCGACAGACAGAGGGTCATGGACCGACAGACAGAGGGTCATGGACCGACAGACAGAGGGTCATGGACCGACAGACAGAGGGTCATGGACCGACAGACAGAGGGTCATGGACCGACAGACAGAGGGTCATGGACCGACAGACAGAGGGTCATGGACCGACAGACAGAGGGTCATGGACCGACAGACAGAGGGTCATGGACCGACAGACAGAGGGTCATGGACCGACAGACAGAGGGTCATGGACCGACAGACAGAGGGTCATGGACCGACAGACAGAGGGTCATGGACCGACAGACAGAGGGTCATGGACCGACAGACAGAGGGTCATGGACCGACAGACAGAGGGTCATGGACCGACAGACAGAGGGTCATGGACCGACAGACAGAGGGTCATGGACCGACAGACAGAGGGTCATGGACCGACAGACAGAGGGTCATGGACCGACAGACAGAGGGTCATGGACCGACAGACAGAGGGTCATGGACCGACAGACAGAGGGTCATGGACCGACAGACAGAGGGTCATGGACCGACAGACAGAGGGTCATGGACCGACAGACAGAGGGTCATGGACCGACAGACAGAGGGTCATGGACCGACAGACAGAGGGTCATGGACCGACAGACAGAGGGTCATGGACCGACAGACATTTACTGAAAGCTATCAAAGCTTTATCTAGGGCAGGAAACAACGGCCATCATGCAGGATCCCACTTGTGACCAGTGCACTGACCCCATGGGATTGTCCACTGCCAGAATCACTTTGCAAGAAGCATTGAGAAGGCAGAAACTCACCACTCAGTTTTAGCAGTGCAGATGAAGAACTGGGAGCCATTTGTGTTCGGGCCAGCATTTGCCATAGACATGATGCCAGGTCCGGTGTGCTTCAGGGTGAAGTTCTCATCGGCAAACTTGGCGCCATAGATTGACTTTCCACCAGTGCCATTGTGATGAGTGAAGTCTCCTCCCTACAGGGGTAAAAATGAATGTAAAAACCAGTTATTTAATGCCGTCATCTCAAGAAACACATAGGACACGTCACTTAGATGTCTGACTGATGTGGCCTCCTGATGATCCATGGCTTCCCTGCACCAAATATGTGCACTGGGATTATAGCCTTCAGCAGACAAGTGACTGGTGGCCTTGGCGTCCTGAAGCATCAGTGCTCATTGCTCCGTGTACAGGCAGCCTGGCCGCACAGACTCCGTCAGTTCTCTGGATCCATGGGGGGCCCAACCCACCACCTCAATGGACAGGATCAATGAGCACTACATGTTTATGGACCACCTCATTTTGTTTTTTCCAGCCATGGAGTGATGCGGATGAAGTCAGAGCTGGGCTACATACCTGGCACATGAAGGATGGGATGATCCTATGGAAGCAGGATCCCTTGTAGCCAAAGCCTTTCTCCCCGGTGCACAACTGCAGGAAGTTCTCTAAAGAAAAGCAGACGACATGATATGAGGCTACAATCTGCCGACTGGCACCGCCACCTAGCAGCAACCCCTTAAAGGGGTTGTACCAGACAAAACTGATAAGTCTGCAGTCAGTGACTGCACTGTGGGGATTCGCCAGTTTGACCGGAGGCCATGAATGAGTAATACATATGCCCTGGCCAGCAGTAATTAGCAGTGCCATAGCCCAACTAGAGAGGGCAGCCTCAATCCACACAGGTGAATGGGGCACAAGGCCCTGTCCTCTGCCCGAGAGCATGTATAACTCATACGTACCTTTCCTGGACTGGAACCAACAAATCCCTGCAGTGCACAGTGTGTATGGTGGTGGTTCACAAGTCTAGTCAGTCACTACAGGCTTCAGAGTTTTGACTGGCAACCGCTAACTTTTCTGGCATTATGCCTGACCTGGTGTCGGTCAGGCTGTTTTCTTCTTAGGTGTTGGGTTTTGAAAAACTGCTGGTTACCAAAGTGCTGGCAGCATGCAGTACACCATGACAAAGGCAGGGGGCAGCACAGGTGCCAAATATCAATGAATTGACCACTTGCAGACTGCCTAGTTCATGGAGTGTGACTGCCTGGTATTCATTGTGCACAGATGAGGCTTGTATAGGGCGACTGTGCACAAGAGGGTTGTGACTTTCTTAAAGGGACTCTGAACAACCATTCAGTGCACCATGGTGGGGGCCCAATCATTTATTTACACCTTTCCATCCATCTGCAGCCTCCTGTCCTTTATAGCTCCATAGCGTGTACTACATAGATTGGCCCTGCTGTGGAACACAGAGTGCCTGTGCTTGGTATGAACAGTCACTATGTGCAAACAGTCCAATTAATACTAGATTAATCACCCCTCTCCATAAATTTGTAGGTTTGTATTTTTCACTTGTGATGCCCCCACCTTTATCATTTGGGGGCGGGGGGTCTACTGCATTGGTAACCTGACTTGGGATCCCAAAAGCATCAGACTTGCCAACACATGTTCTCCTGTGAGCAATTTTAGCCAAATTCATCATTTGCTGTTTTAGTGTAACAAGACTGCTAGAGCAATAAAGGCACAAATTGTGGTGCAAAAGCCACCAGCACAAGGAAGACAGAAAATTATGTACAGTGCTGCCTCAGGGCTGCAGGCTGTACACCGTGCCGAGCTTTGTGTCCCCATGTCTTGCCTAGAAATACACAGAAACTCCTGCATCCTCACTACAAGCAGCCACCACTAGGGGGAGCAGATTGCCATGAGTAGCACATGCATGGAGACTGGTTAGAAGCTGACTGGACCGCTGACCCTTCCGACGTCAGCCTCAGCGACAGGGCTGGCAGCACATGTGATCACCCCCCAGTGATCATGCAGGATCCCCATGTTAGTATTTACATTCCAATAAAGTGGGCCATTGTCATAAACGGACCCCTGAAACTGACAGTGGCAGAAGAATGGGCACTCACATTACAGCACTCCAAGTGGAGAGATGAGGCATTACAGGCAGCCATAAGGCCAGCGTGCTGGTTGTTCCTGACAGGGGGGAGGGGGCGCTGAACAACCTCAGGTGGCCACTAATGTCTTTTTAGAGAAAAAGCATTGCAGTAGGGTTTTATAAAGGAGGATTCTCATCTTGTAAATCGTGTTTTATTGATTTCTGATGGCAGGCCGAACATGGGCAGCGCTTACAAGCCACCACCTTCAGAAAGAGGCGCCCAGCCACAGCGCTGCCCCCGAACTGTCAGGAGAGCAGTGCAGCCCTGGATTGTGTGTGTGGGGGGGGGGGGGAGAAACCCAAATTATAGAAGTCTCCACCAGGTATCACATTAGTGAGCTCCATCACCAGAGCCTCGTCTCCGGAGCCATCTTTACAGCTCGTTCAAAGGTCAGATCACAGGATAAGAGATGGAGAATGCGGCCAGATGGAGCTCACTGACAGATCCACTGGTGACTCCTGATCAGGGGAACACATGTAGACCCATAAGACCCCCTTAAGATCTCAGCACGGCCCCTCACCTGTGGTCTTTGGGACGACATCTGGCCTCAACTGCAAAAAAAAAAACAGGAGAGAAAACCTTATTAAAAGCAGAAGTGGAGAGAGATGCTACAATGGAGGGAGCAGCGCTCACAGGCGGCGTGTGCCCGATGCCTCAGGCTGTGGGGGTCAGCAGACAAGTCAGCGGATGCCTGGACAGAGGCTATGGGGGAGGAGAGGCTTCTAGGGCACTGCGGGGGGCCACAGCCGGGCGCACCCCCACCATGCACGGCCCATAAGGAGGGGACACCACTTTAGGCCTCCCCTCAGCATTAAGCACAGCAGGGAAGCCTCCCATCCAGTATTTAGCGCCCATGTGCTGCAGAACTACAACTCCCAGCATGCACTGCCCACTTAGGGCAGCGAGTTTGGGGGACCTGATGGTTTCTTTTCCATTTGGGCAGAGATGACTACTAAACCAGGGGGCTAAAAGCCGTTTCCAGATTTAGCTGTTGCAGAACTACAACTCCCAGCATGCAAGGAGCAGCTGAAACCCCTCAGGGCATGCCGGGAGTCGTAGTCCTGCAACTGCTAAGGTTGGAAACCACTCACAGCTCTCTGGTCATCTCGGCCCCAGTGGCGCCTAACCCACCGCCCCAAGGGGCAATGCATGCCGGGAGTGGTAGTTCCACAGCAGCCCCATGGTTTAGCAGTCTGGGCCAGCTGCATTAATCACCACACGTGCTGCGGAGCGGCCATTCAAGGTCACAGTGCCGGGGATGCCGCTGTGCCGGCCCTTAGTGAGAGCATTGCATGTCACAGACGCGGCCACGTTACAGGGGGCTTTTATTTCAGGCATTAGAAGTGACAAGACCCCCAGCTGCTCAGGAAAGTGGCGCCAGCAGCCGCGCCGCAGTCACAGCGCTACAGCGGGGGAAGCAGACATCTTATACAGAGCGCTCCCCAAAATGGCGTCCTCCGCAAACCCCGCCCACCCGAACAGCGAAGGCGGGGCCAGTCCTAAGCCACACCCCCTTCCGCCAGGAGAGACCCCGGCGCCGCTGACAGACGTTACAGCCCGCCATCACTGCGGAGAACGCGTGCACAGCAACCAACGCAATCGCTTCCTGCCCGCTCGTCTCCAGAAGGCACCACACACGTTCACACCGACGAGACTGAGGGCGCAGACCTGACCGCCCCTAAATACCGCACCACGTGATCCGCCCATTGTGTCAATGAGTAGCCGGCGCATTAGGACGAAAAAATAAATTAGAAAATGTATCATTACCTCAATAACAATGCGGCCGATGGGATCATCGCTCACAGTGATGTCAAAGAAAACCTTAGGAAGAGCCATGATGCACGGATAGAGGAGCGGCGGGAAACCGAGGAGCAGCCACAAGCCCTTTCGGTACGAGAGAACAACCGAAAAGAACCTATAGAGGGCGGCTCCGCGGCTGTTATATGTCGTGCTAGCTCCACCCCCAACACGCCCACTGGCGATTGGTCAGGAGCGGAAAATCAAAGATGCAGCAGCCAATCGAATCGAAGTGTTACGGAAAAGGGCGTGGTCTTTTAAAAGGTAAGTGGGCGCGGTCCGGAAAGGCGCGGTAGTCGGGGTGGATGGGGGCTGTGACGCACGGCCGTGATGGACGCGTCTTGTCTGCCGCGGAGAAGGCGAGGATGGAGCGAGAAAGATGCGGCCCGTATTGTGGGGCAGAGACCGGTGCGCGATCATTCCCGGTCACTGAGCGGGAGGGGAGGACGGAGCTGCTGGTGACGGCTGACACCCCCGGATCTGTCAGCGCCTCCTCACATGGAGCAGAAGCCGCAGCGTGAGCACTGCAGCCTCCTGGTGAGGCGGATTCACACGCGGCTTTAAAAAATAAGAAACATGGAAACGAAATGTTCTACACATCTGAATTGATTCAGTTCAGAGTATGAGCGCAGCTTAAAGGTGTGGTCCGCTCCTAGGTCTAGCCTTACACTTTTGTAATGTATTACACAACACCCTACACTTCTCCCTAGTCTGCTAATCCATTAATGGTTTACTTTTTTTACTTCACTTTCTGCAACTTTTTATATAGAAGAGTCTCAAACATGACCTCACAGGAAGCTTGGGCTGCACTCACTCCACACAGAGTTTATTGCCCCTCTTGGAACAGGACATCACAGCAGGCTGGGGCTGCACTCACTCCACACAGAGTCTATTGCCCCTCCTGGAACAGGACATCACAGGAGGCTGGGGCTGCACTCCACAGGGAGTATATTGCCTCTCCTGGAACAGGACATCACAGGAGGCTGGGGCTGCACTCACTCCACACAGAGTTTATTGCCCCTCTTGGAACAAGACATCACAGGAGGCTGGGGCTGCACTCACTCCACACAGAGTCTATCCGCCCTCCCGGAACAGGACATCACAGGAGGCTGGGGCTGCGCTCACTCCACACAGAGTCTATTGCCCCTCTTGGAACATGACCTCACAGGAAGCTGGGGCTGCACTCACTCCACAGAGTCTATTGCCCCTCCTGGAACAGGACATCACAGGAGGCTGGGGCTGCACTCACTCCACACAGAGTCTATTGCCCCTCCTGGAACAGGACATCACAGGAGGCTGGGGCTGCACTTACTCCACACAGAGTCTATTGCCCCTCCTGGAACAGGACATCACAGGAGGCTGGGGCTGCACTCACTCCACACAGAGTCTATTGCCCCTCCTGGAACAGGACATCACAGGAGGCTGGGGCTGCACTCATTCCACACAGAGTCTATTGCCCCTCCTGGAACAAGACATCACAGGAGGCTGGGGCTGCACTCACTCCACACAGAGTCTATCCGCCCTCCTGGAACAGGACATCACAGCAGGCTGGGGCTGCACTCACTCCACACAGAGTCTATTGCCCCTCCTGGAACAGGACATCACAGGAAGCTGGGGCTGCACTCACTCCACACAGAGTCTATTGCCCCTCCTGGAACAGGACATCACAGGAGGCTGGGGCTGCACTCACTCCACACAGAGTCTATCCGCCCTCCTGGAACAGGACATCACAGGAGGCTGGGGCTGCACTCACTCTACACAGAGTCTATCCGCCCTCCTGGAACAGGACATCACAGGAGGCTGGGGCTGCACTCACTCCACACAGAGTCTATTGCCCCTCCTGGAACAGGACATCACAGGAGGCTGGGGCTGCACTCACTCCACACAGAGTCTATCCGCCCTCCTGGAACAGGACATCACAGGAGGCTGGGGCTGCACTCACTCCACACAGAGTCTATTGCCCCTCTTGGAACATGACCTCACAGGAAGCTGGGGCTGCACTCACTCCACACAGAGTCTATTGCCCCTCCTGGAACAGGACATCACAGGAGGCTGGGGCTGCACTCACTCCACACAGAGTCTATTGCCCCTCCTGGAACAGGACATCACAGGAGGCTGGGGCTGCACTTACTCCACACAGAGTCTATTGCCCCTCCTGGAACAGGACATCACAGGAGGCTGGGGCTGCACTCACTCCACACAGAGTCTATTGCCCCTCCTGGAACAGGACATCACAGGAGGCTGGGGCTGCACTCATTCCACACAGAGTCTATTGCCCCTCCTGGAACAGGACATCACAGGAGGCTGGGGCTGCACTCACTCCACACAGAGTCTATCCGCCCTCCTGGAACAGGACATCACAGCAGGCTGGGGCTGCACTCACTCCACACAGAGTCTATTGCCCCTCCTGGAACAGGACATCACAGGAAGCTGGGGCTGCACTCACTCCACACAGAGTCTATTGCCCCTCCTGGAACAGGACATCACAGGAGGCTGGGGCTGCACTCACTCCACACAGAGTCTATCCGCCCTCCTGGAACAGGACATCACAGGAGGCTGGGGCTGCACTCACTCTACACAGAGTCTATCCGCCCTCCTGGAACAGGACATCACAGGAGGCTGGGGCTGCACTCACTCCACACAGAGTCTATTGCCCCTCCTGGAACAGGACATCTCAGGAGGCTGGGGCTGCACTCACTCCACACAGAGTCTATCCGCCCTCCTGGAACAGGACATCACAGGAGGCTGGGGCTGCACTCACTCCACACAGAGTCTATTGCCCCTCCTGGAACAGGACATCACAGGAGGCTGGGGCTGCACTCATTCCACACAGTCTATTGCCCCTTCTGGAACAAGACATCACAGGAGGCTGGGGCTGCACTCACTCCACACAAAGTCTATCCGCCCTCCTGGAACAGGACATCACAGGAGGCTGTGGCTGCACTCACTCCACACAGTCTATCTGCCCTCCTGGAACAGAACATCACAGGAGGCTGGGGCTGCACTCACTCCACACAGAGTCTATCCGCCCTCCTGGAACAGGACATCACAGGAGGCTGGGGCTGCACTCCACAGGGAGTATATTGCCCCTCCTGGAACAGGACATCACAGGAGGCTGGGGCTGCACTCACTCCATACAAAGTCTGTCCGCCCTCCTGGAACAGGACATCACAGGAGGCTGGGCTGCACTCACTCCACACAGTCTATTGCCCCTCCTGGAACAGGACATCACAGGAGGCTGGGGCAGCACTCACTCCACAGAGTCTATTGCCCCTCCTGGAACAGGACATCACAGGAGGCTGGGGCTGCACTCACTCCACACAGAGTATATTGCCCCTCCTGAAACAGGACATCACAGGAGGCTGGGGCTGCACTCACTCCACACAAAGTCTATCCCCCTCCTGGAACAGGACATCACAGGAGGCTGGAGCTGCACTCCACACAGAGTCTATTGCCCCTCCTGGAACAGGACATCACAGGAGGCTGGGGCTGCACTCACTCCACACAGTCTATTGCCCCTCCTGGAAGCTTGGGCTGCACTCACTCCACACAAAGTCTATCCGCCCTCCTGGAACAGGTTTGGTTTGCCCAAAGCTTTAAATTCACCCAATGTCACCCATTGAATAACATTGGTCAGAGTGCAATCCGATTTTTTTTTTCTCGGATTACACTCGTCCGTTTTTCTCGCAAATGAGTATGAGCCCTAAGAAGGTGTCTCATTACCAAGGTGCCAAACAAGAAACATCTCATGATGGGTAAAACCAGTGAGATGTCTCAAGACCTTTGCAACCTTATTGTTGCAAAACATACTGATGGCATTGGTTGTAGAAGAATTTTTAAACTACTGAAGATCCCAGTCAGTGAGCTCTGTTGGGGCCATAATCTGGAAGTGGAAAAAAAATCATTTTACCATAAATCGTTACTATACTGTGACCAGCGGCTGTAAGCACACCCCGGCACTTTGACTGAGAGCTTACTCAGCAGTGCTTTATTGATGCAATTTCATGAAAACTCATACGCACAAGGTGTTTAAAGAGAGAACTGTGCAGGTAAAATTCTAATTCCAGAAAAAAACGCAGCATGTTAATTCTTTGTGCGGAATCGCGGGGATCCCGCACACATAAGAATGCATTGATCCGCTTACTTCCCGCATGTGGCTATGCCCACCATGCGGGAAGTAAGCGGATCATGTCTGGTTGGTACCCAGGGTGGAGGAGAGGAGACTCTCCTCCAGGCCCTGGGAACCATATAATTGTTAAAAAAAAAGAATTAAAATAAAAAATCATGATACTCTCACCTTCCGACGTCCCCGGCAGCCTTTCCCGCTCCTTGCGACGCTCCGTTCCCAGTAATCCATTGCAAAAATGACCTGTGATGACATACGGTCTCGCAAGACCGCTACATCATCTGGGGTCATGCCGCAAAGCATTACTGGGACCGGAGCATCGCGAGGAGCAGGAAGCCTGCCGGGGGACGCCGGAAGGTGAGAGTATCATGATTTTTTATTATTTTTAACACTCTATCTTTTACTATTGATGCTGCATAGGCAGCATCAATAGTAAAAAGTTGGTCACACTTGTCAAACACTATGTTTGACAAGTGTGACCAACCTGTCAATCAGTTTTCCAAGGGATGCTACAGATCGCTTGGAAAACTCTAGCATTCTGCAAGCTAATTACGCTTGCAAAATGCTAGTGTTTAGCGGAAAAACACGTGCCAATTCCGCATGCGATATACCCGCGGCAGGGAGTTGCAGAATTGCCGCGGAAATTTCTGCGGCAATTCTGCAATGTGTGCACTTAGCCTTAATCCCATATGACGTACTATCCCGTCGAGGTGGGGTGGGCCTTAATTCCCACCGACGGGATAGTACGTCATAGCGATCGGCCGTGCTCACGGGGGAGCGCGGCCGGGTGTCAGCTGCCTATCGCAGCTGACATCCGGCACTATGTGCCAGGAGCGGTCACGGACCGCCCCCGGCACATTAACCCCCGGCACACTGCGATCAAACATGATCGCAGTGTACCGGCGGTACAGGGAAGCATCGCGCAGGGAGGGGGCTCCCTGCGTGCTTCCCTGAGACGATCGGTACAAGGCGATGTACTCACCTTGTACCGATCGTCTCCTCCCTGCAGTCCCCGGATCCAAAATGGCCACGGGGCTGCATCCGGGTCCTGCAGGGAGTACTTCCGGGTCCACAGCAGGCGCTGGTAAGCCTGCACGGCTATATGTCAGATCGCTGATCTGACAGAGTGCTGTGCAAACTGTCAGATCAGCGATCTGTGATGTCCCCCCTGGGACAAAGTAAAAAAGTAAAAAAAAAAAATTTCCACATATGTGAAAAAAAAAAAAAAAATTCCTAAATAAAGAAAAAAAATAAAATTATTCCCATAAATGCATTTCTTTATCTAAAAAAACCCAAACAATAAAAGTACACATATTTAGTATCGCCGCGTCCGTAACGACCCAACCTATAAAACTGTCCCACTAGTTAACCCCTTCAGTGAACACCGTAAGAAAAAAAAAAAAACAAGCCAAAAAACAACGCTTTATTATCATACTGCCAAACAAAAAGTGGAATAACACGCGATCAAAAAGACGGATATAAATAACCATGGTACCACTGAAAACATCATCTTGTCCCGCAAAAAACGAGCCTCCATACAGCATCATAAGCAAAAAAATAAAAAAGTTATAGTCCTCAGAATAAAGCGATGCCAAAATAATTATTTTTTCTATAAAATAGCTTTTATCGTATAAAAGCGCCAAAACATAAAAAAATGATATAAATGAGATATCGCTGTAATCGTACTGACCCGAAGAATAAAACTGCTATATCAATTTTACCAAACGTGGAACGGTATAAACGCCTCCCCCAAAAGAAATTCATGAATAGCTGGTTTTTGGTCATTCTGCCTCACAAAAATCGGAATAAAAAGTGATCAAAAACTGTCACGTGTCTGAAAATGTTACCAATAAAAACGTCAACTCGTCCCGCAAAAAACAAGGCCTCACATGACTCTGGACCAAAATATGGAAAAATTATAGGTCTCAAAATGTGGAGACGCAAAAACTTTTTTGCTATAAAAAGCGTCTTTTAGTGTGTGACAGCTGCCAATCATAAAAATCCGATATAAAAAGCGCTATAAAAGTAAATCATACCCCTTTTCATCACCGCCTTAGTTAGGGAAAAATAATAAAATTAAAAAAATGTATTTATCTCCATTTTCCCATTAGGGCTAGGGTTAGGGCTAGGGTTAGGGCTAGGGTTAGGGCTAGGGTTAGGGTTGGGCCTAGGGTTGGAGCTAAGGTTAGGGTTGGGGCTAATGTTAGGGTAAGGGTTGGGGCTAAAATTAGTGTTAGGGTTGGGGCTAAAGTTAGGGTAAGGGTTGGGGCTTAAGTTAGGGTTGGGGCTAAAGTTAAGTTTAGGGTTTGGATTACATTTACGGTTGGGATTAGAGTTAGGGGTGTGTCAGGGTTAGGGGTGTGGTTAGCGTTACCGTTGGCATTAGGGTTAGGGGTGTGTTTGGATTAGGGTTTCAGGTAGAATTGGGGAGTTTCCACTGTTTAGGCACATCAGGGGCTCTCCAAACGCGACATGGCGTTTGGTCTCAATTCCAGCCAATTCTGCGTTGAAAAAGTAAAACAGTGCTCCTTCCCTTCCGAGCTCTCCCGTGCGCCCAAACAGGGGTTTACCCCAACATATGGGGTATCAGCGTACTCGGGACAAATTGGACAACATCTTTTGGGGTCGAAGTTCTCTTGTTATCCTTGGGAAAATAAAAATTTGGGGGGCTAAAAATCATTTTTGTGGGAAAAAAAAGGATTTTTTATTTTCACGGCTCTGCGTTGTAAACTCTAGTGAAACACTTGGGGGTTCAAAGTTCTCACAACACATCTAGATAAGTTCCTTGGGAGGTCTAGTTTCCAATATGGGGTCACTTGTGGGGGGTTTCTACTGTTTGGGTACATCAGGGGCTCTGCAAATGCAACGTGACGCCTGCAGACCAATCCATCTAAGTCTGCATTCCAAATGGCGCTCCTTCCCTTCCGAGCTCTGCCATGCGCCCAAACAGTGGTTCCCCCCACATATGGGGTATCAGCGTACTCAGGACAAATTGTACAACAACTTTTATGGTCCAATTTATCCTGTTACCCTTGTGAAAATACAAAACTGGGGGCTAAAAAATCATTTTTGTGAAGAAAAAGAATTTTTTTTTTCACGGCTCTGCGTTATAAACTGTAGTGAAACACTTGGGGGTTCAAAGCTCTCAAAACACATCTAGATAAGTTCCTTAGGGGGTCTACTTTCCAAAATGGTGTCACTTGTGGGGGGTTTTAATGTTTAGGCACATCAGGGGCTCTCCAAACGCGATATGGCGTCCCATCTTAATTCCAGTCAATTTTGCATTGAAAAGTCAAACGGCAGTCCTTCCCTTCCGAGCTCTGCTATGCGCCCAAACAATGGTTTACCCCCACATATGGGGTATCAGCGTACTCAGGACAAATTGTACAACAACTCTTGGGGTCCAATTTCTTCTCTTACCCTTGGGGAAATAAAACAAATTGGAGCTGAAACAAATTTTGTGTGAAAAAAAAAGTTAAATGTTCATTTTTATTTAAACATTCCAAAAACTCCTGTGAAACACCTGAAGGGTTAATAAACTTCTTGAATGTGGTTTTGAGCACCTTGAGGGGTGCAGTTTTTAGAATGGTGTCACACTTGGGAATTTTCTATCATATAGACCCCTCAAAATGACTTCAAGTGAGATGTGGTCCCTAAAAAAAAATGGTGTTGTAAAAATGAGAAATTTCTGGTCAACTTTTAACCCTTATAAAATTCCTAACAAAAAAAAATTTTGGTTACAAAATTGTGCTGATGTAAAGTAGACATGTGGGAAATGTTACTTATTAAGTATTTTTCATGACATATCTCTGTGATTTAAGGGCATAAAAATTCAAAGTTGGAAAATTGCGAAATTTTTTTCACAAATAAACGCAAGTTATATCGAATAAATTTTACCACTAACATGAAGTACAATATCTCACGAGAAAACAATGTCGGAATCGCCAAGATCCGTTGAAGGGTTCCAGAGTTATAACCTCATAAAGGGACAGTGGTCAGAATTGTAAAAATTGGCCCGGTCATTAACGTGCAAACCACCCTTGGGGGTTAAGGGGTTAAAGAACTGGTGCTTGGGCCCCTGCTGATGATAACACCAAATTGTAGCCATATGCCGTAGCATAATATTGAAATAACCCCTTAAAATGGTATTTTCATCATCATAATTGGGTAAAATTGTGAAGTGCTTGTAAAAACAAGCAACTTTGCAAATTATGTCTTAATAAAAATCCTCTGTGTTCTTAAGAAAGGAGGGATATTTATCTATAGTTTACTCCTGGCTGCCTACATGATTGGCCATCTCTCAACAAGTATCCTACACGGTTTGTTAACGCGGCTTTGCATCTGGGCAGATTGTTTGATCCAGCCATCTTTTGGGCTCCTCCAAAACAGCAGAAACAAATCTGCCTTTGCTTGCAGCATCAGAGAGCACACAGTATGGGCCAGCATCTCAAAAATGGTTGACCTAATATTCTAGGTATCTGTGTGTGCCTGCTGGAACCACAAATATACAGTGGGGTCCTCCTGGATCTCCTGCAATAGCGTTTCATTTCATTCAAATATGGACAGATAGTTCACGCTGACATTGCCCCCTGAGCCTGCAGGACATCAAGAATTTCTTTGGAACTCGATTGGGTCTGCTTATCCACCATCCAGACTATCCTGCGTTGCAACTTTTAATAACAATTTTTTGCTGTCCACAGAGATTAGCTGCAGTGCCTTGGGTTGATTCTTGATTATGTTGCGCACCGTGGACAAAAGAACATCAAGATCTCTGGAGATGGACTTGTAACCTTGAGATTCTTGATATTGTTCAACAATTTTGGTTGTCAAGATGTCAGACAGTTCTTTTCTCTTTCTGTTCTCCATGCTTAGGGTGGAACACACAGACACACTGTCACAATCCATGTTTGGATCTGTGGCAGATCTGGTTTCCCTCTGATTTAAACCTTTTTTCCTTTCTGGTCATCGGGGGTTAATGCAGTTTCCACTGGTTTCCGCTGGTGTTATTGCATTGCTGCTGGGTCAGCTGATGTTTGTGACCACTCCCACCATCCTTTATAAGGTCACCTGGTGCATCAGCTGGCTGTTGGTTATACAGGTCCTTCTGAAGATCAACCTCGCAGTAGCAGCTCCCTGGTGTCAGACAAGTTTGGTGTTTGGAGCTCAGTTGCTGTACAATCGGTGTTGTGGAGTCTGCAGCGGCGTGCACAAGCTAAGTTCTGAGTTTTGTTGCTTTGTAGTTTGTGCATTCACCTTTTGGTATCGTGTTCCCCTCACTCTCATATTGTTTATTCCTGTTTATTGCTTTGTGGTGCTGTTTACACTGTTCACCTCCTGGGGTGGGGGTTTAGTTCAGGGTTTGACAGGGACAGGTTGGTGACTTGGGCCTCCCTACCTTCAAGGGTACCCCCAAGTTAAGGAAAGACAGGGCTTCCCTTAGCCTGAGGGGCAGTTCAGGGGCCCAGATTCCTCATCTTCTGTTTTCCTGTTTCTGCCCCGTGACATTATAACCAACCTTTTTTTTTCTCTGGTAAGCCATGGCCCAAATGCAGGCCTTTGCGCAATTGCTACAGACTCTCACCAATGAGTGTAAGATGCTGCGTGGTGAGGTGGTGCTGCAGCAATTGTTGGGGTTTTGGGCCTCGGCTCAGGTTCAGGCTCAACCAGAACCCAAGATATCTCTCCCAGACAGGTTCTCTGGAGGGAGAGATACATTTTTGGTTTTTAACCCCTTCCCGACCCATGACGCCACGTAGGCGTCATGAAAACCCATGCCAATCCGACCCATGACGCCTATGTGGCGTCATGGAATGATCGCGTCCCTGCAGATCGGGTGAAAGGGTTAACTCCAATTTCACCCGATCTGCAGGGACAGGGGGAATGGTACTTCAGCCCAGGGGGGGTGGCTTCACCCCCCCCCCCCGTGGCTACGATCGCTCTAATTGGCTGTTGAAAGTGAAACTGCCAATCTGAGCAATTTGTAATATTTCACCTAAAAAACTGGTGAAATATAACAATCCAGCCATGGCCGATGCTGCAATATCATCGGCCATGGCTGGAAACCCTGATGTGAGCCCCCCCACCCCACCGATCGCCCCCCAAGCCACCGATCTGTCCCGTAGTCCCCTCCGTCCTGTGCTCCGCTCCCCGTCCTCCTGTCCGCTCCCCCCGTGCACCTATGCCACCCCCCCGTGCTCCGACGCCCCCCGTGCCCCGATCTCCCCCCCCTTATACTTACCGAGGCTCCCGGTGCCCATCCGTCTTCTCCATGGGCGCCGCCATCTTCCGGCCGGCAGATTCATTACAAGTACATTTTGATCGCTGTGATAGGTTCTATCACAGCGATCAAAATAAAAAAATAATAAATAACCACCCCCATCACCCCCATAGGTAGGGATAATAATAAAAAAAAGAAAATATTTTTTTTCTTTTTCCACTAGGGTTAGGGTTAGAACTAGGGGTAGGGTTAGGGGTAGGGTTAGGGTTAGAGTTAGGGCATGTGCACACAGTGCGGATTTGGCTGCGGATCCGCAGCGGATTGGCCGCGGATGCGCAGCGGATTGGCCGCGGATCCGCAGCGGATTGGCCGCTGCAAATTCGTAGCAGTTTTCCATGAGGTTTACAGTACCATGTAAACCTATGGAAAACCAAATCCGCTGTGCCCATGGTGCGGAAAATTCCGTGCGGAAACGCTGCGTTGTATTTTCCGCAGCATGTCAATTCTTTGTGCGAATTCCGCAGCGTTTTACACCTGTTCCTCAATAGGAATCCGCAGGTGAAAAACGCACAAAAAAACACTGGAAATCCGCTGTAAATCTGCAGGTAAAACGCAGTGCCTTTTACCTGCAGATTTTTCAAAAATCGTGCGGAAAAATCTCACACGAATCCGCAACGTGGGCACATAGCCTTAGGGTTAGGGTTGGAATTAGAGTTAGGGTTGGAATTAGGGCTAGGGTTGGAAATAGGGTTAAGATTAGGCTTGTGGTTAGGGTTACGGATAGGGTTAGGGGTGTGTTGGGGTTACAGTTGTGGTTAGGGTTGGGATTAGGGTTAGGGTTGGGGTTAGGGTTGGGATTAGGGTTACGGCTGTGTTGGGGTTAGGGTTGTGGTTAGGGGTGTGTTGGAGTTAGGGTTGTGATTAGGGTTATGGCTACAGTTGGGATTAGGGTTAGGGGTGTGTTGGGGTTAGCGTTGAAGTTAGAATTGAGGGGTTTCCACTGTTTAGGCACATCAGGGGTCTACAAACGTAACATGGCGCCACCATTGATTCCAGCCAATCTTGCGTTCAAAAAGTCAAATGGTGCTCCCTCCCTTCCAAGCCCCGATGTGCGCCCAAACAGTGGTTTACCCCCACATATGGGGTACCAGTCTACTCAGGACAAACTGGGCAACAACTATTGGGGTCCAATTTATCCTGTTACCCTTGCAAAAATAAAAAATTACTTGCTAAAACATAATTTTTGAGGAAAGAACAATTATTTTTTATTTTCACGGCTCTGCGTTATAAACTTCTGTGAAACACTTGGGGGTTGAACGTGCTCACCACACATCTAGATAAGTTCCTTGGAGGGTCTAGTTTCCAAAATGGGGTCACTTGTGGGGGGTTTCTACTGTTTAGGCACATCAGGGGCTCTGCAAACGTAACATGATGCCCGCAGACCATTCCATCAAAGTCTGCATTTCAATACGTCACTACTTCCCTTCCGAACCCCGGCATGTGCCCAAACAGTGGTTTACCCCCGCATATGGGGTATCAGCGTACTCAGGAGAAACTGGACAACAACTTTTGGGGTCCAATTTCTCCTGTTACCCTTGGGAAAATAAAAAATTGTGGGCTAAAAAATCATTTTTGAGAAAAGAAAAATTTTTATTTTCATGGCTTTGCGTTATAAACTTCTGTGAAGCACTTGGGGGTTCAAAGTGCTCACCACACATCTAGATTAGTTCCTTGGGAGGTCTAGTTTCCAAAATAGGGTCATATGTGTGGGAGCTCCAATGTTTAGGCACACAGGGGCTCTTCAAACGCGACATGGTGTCCGCTAATGATTGGAGCTAATTTTCCATTCAAAAAGCCAAATGGCATGCCTTCCCTTCCGAGCCCTGCCGTGCACCCAAACAGTGGTTTACCCTCACATATGGGGTATCATCGTACTCAGGACAAACTGGACAACAACATTTGGGGTCCAATTTCTCCTTTTACCCTTGGGAAAATAAAAAATTCTGGGATAAAAATCATTTTTGAGGAAAGAAAAATTATTTTTTATTTTCACGGCTCTGCATTATAAACTTCTGTGAAGCACCTGGGGGTTATAAGTGCTCACTATGCATCTAGATAAGTTCCTTGGGGGGTCTAGTTTCCAAAATGGGGTCACTTGTAGGGGAGCCCCAATGTTTAGGCACACAGGGGCTCTCCAAACGCGACATGGTGTCCGCTAACGATTGGAGCTAATTTTCCATTCAAAAAGTCAAATGGCACGCCTCCCCTTCCGAGCCTTGCCGTGCACCCAAACAGTGGTTTACCCCCACATATGAGGTATCGGCGTACTCAGGAGAAATCGCCCAACAAATTTTAGGATCCATTTTATCCTGTTGCCCATGTGAAAATGAAAAAATTGAGGCTAAAAGAAATTTTGTGTGAAAAAAAAGTACTTTTTCATTTTTACGGATCAATTTGTGAAGCACCTGAGGGTTTAAAGTGCTCACTATGCTTCTAGATAAGTTCCTTGGGGGGTCTAGTTTCCAAAATGGGGTCACTTGTGGGGGAGCTCCAATGTTTAGGCACACAGGGGCTCTCCAAACGTGACATGGTGTCCGCTAGCAATGGAGATAATTTTTCATTCAAAAAGTCATATGGCGCTCCTTCCCTTCCGAGCCTTACCATGTGCCCAAACAGTGGTTTACCCCCACATGTGAGGTATCGGTGTACTCAGGAGAAATTGTCCAACAAATTTTAGGATCCATTTTATCCTGTTGCCCATGTGAAAATGAAAAAATTGAGGCTAAAATAATTTTTTTGTGAAAAAAAAGTACTGTTTCATTTTTAAGGATCAATTTGTGAAGCACCTGGGGGTTTAAAGTGCTCACTATGCTTCTAGATAAGTTCCTTGGGGGGTCTAGTTTCCAAAATGGGGTCACTTGTGGGGGAGCTCCAATGTTTAGGCACAAGGGGGCTCTCCAAACGCGACATGGTGTCCGCTAAAGAGTGGAGCCAATTTTTCATTCAAAAAGTCAAATGGCGCTCCTTCCCTTCCGAGCCCTGCCGTGCGCCCAAACAGTGGTTTACCCCCACATATGAGGTATCAGCGTACTCAGGACAGATTGGACAACAACGTTCGTGGTCCAGTTTCTCCTTTTGCCCTTGGGAAAATAAAAAAATTGTTGCTAAAAGATCATTTTTGTGACTAAAAAGTTAAATGTTCATTTTTTACTTCCATGTTGCTTCTGCTGCTGTGAAACACCTGAAGGGTTAATAAACTTCTTGAATGTGGTTTTGAGCACCTTGAGGGGTGCAGTTTTTAGAATGGTGTCACTTTTGGGTATTTTCAGCCATATAGAACCCTCAAACTGACTTCAAATGTGAGGTGGTCCCTAAAAAAAATGGTTTTGTAAATTTTGTTGTAAAAATGAGAAATCACTGGTCAAATTTTAACCCTTATAACTTCCTAGCAAAAAAAAAAATTGTTTCCAAAATTGTGCTGATGTAAAGTAGACATGTGGGAAATGTTATTTATTAACTATTTTGTGTCACATAACTCTCTGGTTTAAGGGTATGTTTCCACTTTCAGGAAACGCTGCGTTTTTTATGCTGCTTTTTTCCGCAGCGTCAAAAACGCAGCGTCCAGATGTTACAGCATAGTGGAGGGGATTTCATGAAATCCCGACTCCACTATGCGATAAAAAACGCATGCGTTTTTGCCGCGAAAACGCATGCGCAGTGCGTTTTTTCAAAACGCAGCATGTTGCTACTATGAGCAAAACACGCAGGCACACCGCAGGTGACCTGCCAGTGACCTCAGGTGCAGTTTTGGTCAGGATTTTACCTGCATAAAATCCTGACCAAAGCGTAAAATCCTGACCAAAGCCTGAAGCAAACCTGAACGTGGAAACATACCCTAACAGAATAAAAATTCAAAAATTTTCAAAATTTTCGCCAAATTTCCGTTTTTTTCACAAATAAACTCAGAAATTATCGACCTAAATTTACCACTAACATGAAGCCCAATATGTCACGAAAAAACAATCTCAGAATCGCTAGGATCCGTTGAAGCGTTCCTGAGTTATTACCTCATAAAGGGACACTGGTCAGAATTGCAAAAAACGGCAAGGTCATTAAGGCCAAAATAGGCTGGGTCATGAAGGGGTTAAGGAGGCCTGCAAGTTGTACTTCAGGCTCCGCCCTCGTTCATCAGGGAGTGAGGAACAATGGGTGGGTATCATCGTTTCCCTTCTTAAGGGTGTTCCCCAATCCTGGGCCTTCTCCCTGCCGACTGGTTCACCATCCCTACGGTCGGTGGACGAGTTTTTTACGGCTCTGGTGTATGGTGATCCAGATGGCGTCTCCCTGGCGGAATCCCGACTCCGTAAGATCAAGCAGGGGGCTCGGCCGTCTGAGGAGTACTGCTCAGAGTTCAGGAGGTGGGCCACAGACACACAGTGGAATGACCCTGCCCTTAGGAGATATTTTGTGCAGGGTCTGTCCCCTAGGTTGCAAGATACTCTGGTGCAGTACGCAGCCCTCAGGTCGTTGGAGGCCGCCATGTCCCTTGCCATCCGGGTGGATAGACGCTTGAGGGAGAGGCATACACCAAATGTGCCCCCTATAGTCCTTGCTAGGGAGGAGAACACACCTGGACAGGCGGACGAACCCATGCTGGTGGGAGGAGTTGGTTCCCAAACTGGGTTGCCTGTGGTTCGCCGTGGAGTGGAGGCATGTTTCTACTGTGGGCAGACCGGTCATTTTATCAATGTCTGCCCAGCGCTTGCCAAAGTACCTGCACTATCCAAAGAGCCGCGTTCCCCTGGTCGTGTGGAGGGAGGTGACCAGGGTGTGTATTTTTCCTCCATTTTTTCGTCTCAGTGTACCTTACCTGCTGAGGTGGTTATTGGTGAGGTAACTGAGAATATTTCGGTGCTTGTGGACAGTGGAGCAGGAGTCAATTTGGTGGATGCTCATTTTGTCCAGACCCATGGCCTGATGAGTAGGACGCTAGCAAGACCCTTAAGCGTCCAGGCCATTGACTCTCCTCCACTCAGCCAGGGGAGCATTACACAAGTCGTAGACAATATACATCTGCGTATAGGGGCTTGTCATGAAGAGTCCTTATCATGCTACTTCTTGGAGGGCATATCAACTCCCATTGTTTTAGGACTCCCTTGGTTGAAAAGACATAACCCGGTCATAGACTGGCGGTCCAGGGAAGTAGTCAGCTGGGGTCAGTCGTGTAAGGACTGCTGCCCGGGAGCTACGATCTCTGCCGTTCTTCTAAAACCTACCCCTTCCCCTACAGTGAGGGCAGCAGAGGTGCTGCCAGGGAATAGGGGCGAGACTTTATCCTCATTACAGGTTAACCCGGTGGGTCAGAGACCTCTTAGGAGGGGTCAGATGAGGGTGGTGGTTCCCTCGGAGCATTGTGGGGGTGTGAGTGTGGTGACACAGGGGGACGCCTCTGTTGTCAATTCCTCAAAGAATTCTCAATCCTGTGGCAAACGTTTGCATGGAAATAAACGTTCAGGTCCGGACCTGTGTGTGAATGAGTACGTATGGGTGTCCACCAAAAACATCAGGTGGAAGTGTGCAACTGGGACCTGCAGTTCCAGGGTTATTGGGCCATATAGGGTGTCGGCCATTCTCAGCCCAGGGACTTTTCAGTTGGAGTTACCCCCAGTTATGCATGTACACAACTCATTCCCAAGGTCGGCGCTCTGGAGATTTGTGGCTCCTCCAGAGCCTACGTTGCTGTCATTTTCATCAGGCCGCGTTTGCCATAAACCTGAGTCAGGTGACTGCCGAGGTGAACTCTGGTGGACCGAGGCGTCCTCACCGTAGGTAGGGTTGGTGAGGTCTGATGTTGAGTGTCCAGAGGCCACTCCTTGAAAGGGGGGTACTGTCACAATCCATGTTTGGATCTGTGGCAGATCTGGTTTCCCTCTGATTTAAACCTTTTTTCCTTTCTGGTCATCGGGGGTTAATGCAGTTTCCCCCCTGGTGGCCGCTGGTGTTATTGCATTGCTGCTGGGTCAGCTGATGTGTGAGACCACTCCCACCATCCTTTATAAGGTCACCTTGTGCATCAGCTGACTGTTGGTTATACAGGTCCTTCTGGAGATCAACTTCGCAGTAGCAGCTCCCTGGTGTCAGCCAAGTCTGGTGTTTGGAGCTCAGTTGCTGTACTTTCTGTGTTGTGGAGTCTGCAGCGGCGTGCACAAGCTAAGTTCTGAGTTTTGTTGCTTTGTAGTTTGTGCATTCACCTTTTGGTATTGTGTTCCCCTCACTCTCATATTGTTTGTTCCTGTTTATTGCTTTGTGGTGCTGTTTACACTGTTCACCTCCTGGGGTGGGGGTTTAGTTCAGGGTTTGACAGGGACAGGTTGGTGACTTGGGCCTCCCTACCTTCAAGGGTACCCCAAGTTAAGGAAAGACAGGGCTTCCCTTAGCCTGAGGGGCAGTTCAGGGGCCCAGATTCCTCATCTTCTGTTTTCCTGTTTCTGCCCCGTGACACACACAATGCAAAGATTGAGCCAACTTCTACTTTTATCTGGTTTCAGATATGATTTTCATTTTGCTCACACCTGTTACTTGCCACAGGTGAATTTGAATGAGCATCACAAGCTTGAAACAAAGTTGTTTACCCACAATTTTTGAAAGATGCCAACAATGTTGTCTGGCCCATTTATGGGGTTTTATGTGAAATTATGATCAATTTGCCATCTTTATCTGTTTTTTAATGTTGTTAAATACACAGAAAGGAAATAAACATGTGTATAACAAAAAATGCGTAATTGCAATAATTTTCTGGGAGAAATACTTAATTTTCTGGAACAATTTCAAGGGTGCCAACACTTTCGGCCATGACTGTATATACTATTTCTACAAAATGCTCCTGTTTCGGTCCTCAGGAAAGCTGTAGAAGTGACAGTATAGTAAATGTACAATTACGTGTTGACACATTACTATTCATGTAGTAATTATTGGTAATTACTAGCCACAGGTAACAGTAAACATACGTGTAATAATGGCACCTAGAAGTTATACGTAAACTGAAGTGAGAGAGTCATTTCCACATCCTTGTGTGTTTCCATTGTGCCTTAAATAACAAGTGGTCCTGGGAACACTCAATTTACAATAATCTTGCAGTCTAAACAGGCTGCCAATCACTCGAAGAATGAGCAAGTGCTCGTTCTTCAGGTGAAATGATCTTTTGGTTTGCACAAAAGCTCATCGATCTCGGCAGCACATCGTTCTGTGTAACCAGGGCTTACCCTCTCGATGGTAGCCTGTGTGCACTGAATGATCTATTGCAGATTGTGCAGTTATCCTGTGTAAACAGGGTATTAAATGACTGCGGAGCAGAAAACAATCCTTGATCTACAAATTCACACGTCCGTGTTCTCGATTTTAACTTTCCATGCTACCGGGACTGGTTTCTGGCCCAAAATAATTCCGTTAACGGACCGGGCTTATATCCAATGAGGAACTGGTGGCAGTACTAGCGGGCTGGTAGAGCTCTGTTTCACTGGTGCTAGTGAAATGGGCCTCTCAGCCTGTCAGGGTTGTGGACGAGTGTGATGCCTTTTTGGAAGTGCATCTGAACAGCAAGGTGGATTGCTGTTGAGGGGAGATAGAGAGAAAAAAAAAAAAATCTATAAATCTTCAGCACAGCGAGTGTGAGCGAGCTGAGTGTGACCTGAGCGTAAGTGTGAACGGCGGTAAGTGTGTGACTTGTGATTCAGTGACTTTGGAATCAGGGAGTTTCCAAGGGAGGAATTCCTTCTGTTTTTTTTTTTTTTTTTTGGTTTAATTAATACTTTGTATTTATTTTTAATTAACGTTTCTGTGTGGTTCAATCCCCATTAGGAAATGTGCTCCACAATTGTTAATGCCATCCAGTGCACATCTTGCCACATGTATGCAGTCCTTGACCAGCTGGTCGAGGGTGCATACTGCTGTGCGAGATGTGAGCACATTGTGCATTTGGAAACCCAGATACTGGATCTAAATGTGCAGCTGGCAACACTGAGATCCATAGACAATATGGAGAGGAGTCTTCTGCTCACAGAGCAGACGCTCAATGGGATAGATGAGGAGGGGGATGGTAGGATGGAGCTGCAGGACAGTGAGGCAGTTAGCTGGGTGACAGATAGAAGGCGGGGTAGAGGGAAGAGTGCCAGGGAGGCTAGTCCTGATCTGGCACACCCCAATAAGTTTGCTAAGTTGGCAGATGAGGGGGGTGCCAGTACAGGGGTAGCACTGCTGCAGCCAGGCATGTCCTCTGAAAGCCGGAGGAGTGACTGCTCCAGTAAGGAGGGAAAAAGGAGAGCAGGGCAGGCCAGACAGGTGCTGGTAGTGGGGGACTCAATTATTAGGGGAACAGATAGGGCAATCTGTCACAAAGACAGGGATCGTCGGACGGTGTGCTGCCTACCTGGCGCTCGAGTCCGACACATCGCTGATCGGGTGGACAGATTACGGGGCTGGTGAGGACCCAGCGGTCATGGTGCACATTGGCACAAATGACAAAGTTAGAGGTAGGTGGAAGGTCCTTAAAGATGATTTCAGGGAATTAGGCTGCAAGCTGAAAGCAAGGACCTCCAACGTGGTATTTTCCGAAATACTGCCTGTACCACATGCCACGCCAGAGAGGCAACGGGAGATTAGGGAGGTTAATAAGTGGCTCAAGAATTGGTGTAGGAAGGAGGGGTTTGGGTTCCTGCAGAACTGGGCCGACTTCTCAGTTGGCTACAGGCTCTACGCTAGGGACGGGCTGCACCTCAATGGGGAAGGTGCAGCTGTGCTGGGGGAGAAAATGGCTAGAAGGTTGGAGGAGTGTTTAAACTAGGGATTGGGGAGGAGGGTATTCATTTTATAGGAGGGGAAGATAGTGCAGATAGAGACCTGGGCACAAATAA
Source organism: Ranitomeya variabilis (assembly GCF_051348905.1). Lineage (NCBI taxonomy): Eukaryota > Metazoa > Chordata > Amphibia > Anura > Dendrobatidae > Ranitomeya > Ranitomeya variabilis. Next base: position 83,019,646 of record NC_135236.1, read on the forward strand.
GGAAGTTGGGGGTGGCGGTGGCATGGGGGGTGGGGTTAGAACAGTTAGTAATTTAAGAAAGAATAGAGGTCCAGAGAGGAACATCAAGTGCATGTATACTAATGCCAGAAGCCTCGCCAACAAAATGGACGAATTAGAACTAATGTTGTTGGAGCATAATTATGACATGGTGGGGATATCTGAGACGTGGCTGGATGAGAGCCATGACTGGGCTGTTAACTTGCAGGGCTATAGCCTGTTCAGAAATGACCGTACAGATAAGCGAGGGGGAGGGGTGTGTCTGTATGTAAAATCGACCTTAAAACCCATCCTGCGTGATAATATAGGTGAATCTAATGAAAATGTAGAGTCTCTGTGGGTGGAGATAAGGGGAGGGGGGAAAAATAATAAATTACTGATAGGGGTTTGTTATAAATCTCCAAAACTAATGGAAGCAATGGAGAATATCCTCGTAAAGCAAATAGATGAAGCTGCGACTCAAGGAGAAGTCATTATTATGGGGGACTTCAACTACCCTGAAATAGATTGGGGAACAGAAACCTGCAGTTCCAGCAAAGGTAATCGGTTTTTGACAACTATGAGAGACAATTACCTTTCACAACTGGTTCAGGACCCAACAAGGAGGGGGGCACTGCTAGACCTAATATTAACCAACAGGCCAGACCGCATATCAAATATAAGAGTTGGGGGTCACTTGGGGAATAGTGATCACAAAATAATAAGTTTTCATGTAACCTTTAATAAGATGGGTAGTAGGGGGGTGACAAGGACACTAAACTTCCGGAGGGCAAATTTCCAACGGATGAGAGAGGATCTTGGTGCAATTAACTGGGACGATATCCTGAGACACAAAAATACACAAAGAAAATGGGAGACATTTATTAGCATCCTGGATAGGACCTGTGCACAGTATATACCGTATGGGAATAAACATACTAGAAATAGGAGGAAACCAATATGGCTAAATAGAGCTGTAAGGGGCGCAATAAGGGACAAAAAGAAAGCATTTAGAGAATTAAAGGAAGTAGGTAGTGAGGAGGCATTAAATAAATACAGAAAATTAAATACATTCTGTAAAAAGCAAATCAAGGCAGCAAAGATTGAGACAGAGAGACTCATTGCCAGAGAGAGTAAAAATAATCCCAAAATATTCTTTAACTATATAAATAGTAAGAAACTAAAAAATGACAGTGTTGGCCCCCTTAAAAATAGTCTGGGTGAAATGGTGGATGAGGATGAGGAAAAAGCCAATATGCTAAATGACTTTTTTTCATCAGTATTTACAAAAGAAAATCCCATGGCAGACAAAATGACTAGTGATAAAAATTCCCCATTAAATGTCACCTGCTTAACCCAGCAGGAAGTACAGCGGCGTCTAAAAATAACTAAAATTGACAAATCTCCGAGCCTGGATGGGATACACCCCCGAGTACTGCAGGAACTAAGTACAGTCATTGATAGACCATTATTTTTAATCTTTAAAGAGTCCATAATAACAGGGTCTGTACCACAGGACTGGCGTATAGCAAATGTGGTGCCAATATTTAAAAAAGGGGCAAAAACTGAACTCGGTAATTATAGGCCAGTAAGCTTAACCTCTACTGTGGGTAAAATCCTGGAGGGCATTCTAAGGGATGCTATGCTGGAGTATCTGAAGAGGAATAACCTCATGACCCAGTATCAGCACGGGTTTACTAGGGACCGTTCATGTCAGACTAATTTGATCAGCTTCTATGAAGAGGTAAGTTCCGGACTGGACCAAGGGAACCCAGTGGACGTAGTATATATGGACTTTTCCAAAGCTTTTGATACGGTGCCACACAAAAGGTTGATACATAAAATGAGAGTAATGGGGATAGGGGAAAATATGTGTAAGTGGGTTGAGAGCTGGCTCAGGGATAGGAAACAAAGGGTGGTTATTAATGGAGCACACTCAGACTGGGTCACGGTTAGCAGTGGGGTACCACAGGGGTCAGTATTGGGCCCTCTTCTTTTTAACATATTTATTAATGACCTTGTAGGGGGCATTCAGAGTAGAATTTCAATATTTGCAGATGACACTAAACTCTGCAGGGTAATCAATACAGGGGAGGACAATTTTATATTACAGGATGATTTATGTAAACTAGAAGCTTGGGCTGATAAATGGCAAATGAGCTTTAATGGGGATAAATGTAAGGTCATGCACTTGGGTAGAAGTAATAAGATGTATAACTATGTGCTTAATTCTAAAACTCTGGGCAAAACCGTCAATGAAAAAGACCTGGGTGTATGGGTGGATGACAAACTCATATTCAGTGGCCAGTGTCAGGCAGCTGCTACAAAGGCAAATAAAATAATGGGATGTATTAAAAGAGGCATAGATGCTCATGAGGAGAACATAATTTTACCTCTATACAAGTCACTAGTGCGACCACACTTAGAATACTGTGCACAGTTCTGGTCTCCGGTGTATAAGAAAGACATAGCTGAACTGGAGCGGGTGCAGAGAAGAGCGACCAAGGTTATTAGAGGACTGGGGGGTCTGCAATACCAAGATAGGTTATTACACTTGGGGCTATTTAGTTTGGAAAAACGAAGACTAAGGGGTGATCTTATGTTAATGTATAAATATATGAGGGGACAGTACAATGACCTTTCTGCTGATCTTTTTAATCATAGACCTGAGACAGGGACAAGGGGGCATCCTCTACGTCTGGAGGAAAGAAGGTTTAAGCATAATCACAGACGCGGGTTCTTTACTGTAAGAGCAGTGAGACTATGGAACTCTCTGCCGTATGATGTTGTAATGAGTGATTCATCAATTAAATTTAAGAGGGGACTGGATACCTTTCTGGAAAAGTATAATGTTACAGGGTATATACACTAGATTCCTTGATAAGGCGTTGATCCAGGGAACTAGTCTGATTGCCGTATGTGGAGTCGGGAAGGAATTTTTTTTCCCCATGGTGGAGTTACTCTTTGCCACATGGGTTTTTTTTGCCTTCCCCTGGATCAACATGTTAGGGCATGTTAGGTTAGGCTATGGGTTGAACTAGATGGACTTACAGTCTTCCTTCAACCTTAATAACTATGTAACTATGTAACTCCCCATGCCTCCCTGGGCCCGTGTGGACAGGGGGTGTTTGTGTAAAACTGTACTAAGCTGACCTCCATGTCCCAGGGGGTGCGGAGCATCAAGTTGGTACATGTGCGGAGACCTTACCACGTGATCCTTCCGACGTAATAGTGACGTCAGGTAGTGTGACAAGGTGCGGGTTCATCACATACAGTTTGTTTTGCTACATTTGCTCAAGTTTTGTTTAGACCGTTAATAGGATTATTTTTTACAGGACAAATTGTTTTTTTTTTTTTTGTTTTTTTTGTTGTTTTTTTAATACATGTTCGGGTACATAGACTTTTTAATTAACAATTATTACCATGATTGGGAGGAGGATGCCTCAGCCATAGGAGCATTTGGGTATGTGCACACAATGTCTTTTTCAGGTGGATTCCACTACGAAAACCACATGAAAAGGCACTAATTAAACACTAAAAAGAATAAACATACATATTTCTATGTCAAAGCGAATTGCTATTTATATGTTCCGTCTTTTGGGCGTCTTTTAACCATTTCAGATTTCCAAAGATTCCAAGCAATTAAAAGTGACCTGGCTCTTTCTTCTTCAGCTCTGAAGTTGTTTTATACTCTTTTACAAGTCAGTGGGAAGACCCAAAGGACGTCCGGAAAATGCATTTGCGTCTTTTTAAGCTTTTGTGTTTCAAAAACTGCTTGGGGTTTCTTCATTGTTCAATAGAATTAAAAAACATCAGAAAAGCTCCAGCAAAAAAGACACCACAAAAACAATGGAAAAAACGCTCAAATGCCTGCCTGAAAAAGATGTGTGCGCATACCCTTTCTGTGATGTAAATTTATGGAGTCGTGTTTTTCACCATGGTGGAAAGCCAAATGTTTACTCTGTAACAGGGGCTGGCTGACTCATTTCAGCCTGGGGGGGCAATCACAAGGCAGTGGCCCACCTTGGGTCTGTTTATCTCTGGCCGCTGCCTTAAAGCAGCAGAGGTAACAGACTTTAAAAACAGGCTGGTACATAGATATGAGAACAGAATGGAGCTTGCATAGATACATAAGCATAACCGTGCTTACTGCATACATAGATATTGCAACAGAAGCAAGCTGACTACATAGATATAGGAACTGAACTAACTGATTATATCGACACGAGAATGGAACCAAGATTACTACATAGATACGGAACTTAAAGGAGCTTACTACATAGATAAGTAAGCAGAATCGAGCTTACTACAGAGGTAAGGAAGGAAAACCGAGCTTGCTACAGAGATATGGGAGCAAAACCAAGCTTACTACAGGAAAATGGGAGCAGAACCGAGCTTACTACTGAGATATCGAAGCAGAACTGAGCTTATTACATAGATATGGGAGCATGAATCCTACAAAAACCTTACGGAGTGAAAAAGTCCAGGAAAAATAATTATAAAAATTAATTATATTTTATTTACAGAATATAAGCATATTGTGATGGTGTGATATGCTATGTGGGTATCATTTTGTGTATATTTCTATTTTACTTATTTTCATGGCGTTGAGTTGTTATTTGCCATCTGATATTCTCCCCACAGTTCTGTATTATTATCTCTCCACAGGGTCAGTGAATAATGTTGTATGCTAATGACATGTTGACCTAGCTTGTTGAAACAATGAGCCCCTGTGACCCACCCCCCTAACCTGTGAATGGGGAGGTGAGACACAGATCAGTCTTGTTTGGAACTATGAAGTGAACACAGCACGTCAGAGAGAGAAAGAAGGGAATATGGACTGTTATCCTCTGTGCTGGATTGTTAGATTTTTATCCTGTAACCGAACTGCATTTGTGTTCTGGAATATTTGTATCCTTTGTGTGGTGGATCGTATATGGACCTTTCGTACTTTTGCCTAAATAAAGGTTTTGGGATTGTTCACTCTTCGCTGGCTCTGTTGATTGTGTGGTACCGGAGAAGGAACCTGTGACACATAATAATGAACAGACAACAACGACAAGGCACATACAGAGCTCGTGCACGATGGACAAGCTGCACTGTAGTAGCAGAAAAGGGTTTACCAGCAGACATATACAAGTCAATGCATAGGATTCATCTTATGGGAGTGTCCATGGTGTTATTCATTCTGTCCTGTAGAAAGGCATATGGCCTTTTATTTTGATTGATCTGTATCAGTGGAACCTGTTCTTATAGATATGGGAGCAGAAGTAAGCTTACTACATATTTACGGGAACAGAACCGAGCTTCACTACATCAATACGGGAACAGAATCATGCTTACTAAGTCTAAAACATAGATACAGAACCAAGCCTCCTGCATAGATACAGGTACAGAACCATGTTTACAGCGTACATATGGTACCAAAATATTGATTACTACATAAATACGGTAACAGAGCCAAGCTTACTGCATAAATATGATACCAGAACTAAGTTTACTGCTTAGATATGATCCCATAACTGAATTTACTATATAGATATGGGAACATAACCAAGCTTATTGCATAGATACGGGAGCAAAACCAGACTTACTACATAGATACAGTACTATAACCCAGCTCACTACATATACAAAAGTTGCATGAGGACCTTTTGAAGACCATCTTTTTTAAAAAAAAATTTTTGGAGACTTTATTTTCACCCTCAAAAAATATTTTCAGATTCTCTCTAAGGATATGGCTGTTTGCATACACTCTGCACTCGTCACATCACTGCTCCATATGCAGTTTGCATAGATACAATCACATGCCAACCTCTTTCCTTTCTGATAAATTCAATGGAAACAAGGAGAGAAGCAGAAGAGAAAGTGCTTGTCTCTATAAAAATTGCATATGGAGCATTGATGTGATGAGCACAGAGAGCGTAAAAACCGACAAATCCTATTAGTGCATTACACAATGTTAAGAGTCAGTGAAATTCTACAAATGTTCTAGACATCTCGTTAGGCCATGTGCACACGTTCAGTATTTTTCGCGTTTTTTCGCTATAAAAAGTGATAAAAACGCGAAAAAAACGCTAACATATGCCTCCCATTATTTTCAGTGTATTCCGCATTTTTTGTGCAAATGTAGCCTTTTTTTCCGCGAAAAAATCGCATCGTGGAAAAAAAAGCAACATGTTCATTAAAATGCGGAATTGCAGGGGATTCCGCACACCTAGGAGTGCATTGATCTGCTTACTTCCCGCACGGGGCTGTGCACACCATGCGGGAAGTAAGCAGATTATGTGCGGTTGGTACCCAGGGTGGAGGAGAGGAGACTCTCCTCCACGGACTGGGCACCATATAATTGGTAAAAAAAAAAGAATTAAAATAAAAAATAGTCATATACTCACCTTCGATGTTTTCCCGCCTCTCAGCTGCATGCTGCCGCTTCGGTTTCTATAGCTGGTGTGCGGTGAAGGACCTGCGATGACGTCACGGTCTTGTGATTGGTCGAGACCGGTCATGTGACTGCTCACGTGACCGCGACGTCATGGAAGGTCCTGAACCACACCGGCATTTATAGGAACGGACGCCTGCAGGTGGGTATAACCATTTTTTTAATTTTTTTTATTATTTTTAAACATTCTATCTTTTACTATAGATGCTGCATAGGCAGCATCTATAGTAAAAAGATGGTCACACTTGTCAAACGCTAAGTTTGACAAGTGTGACCAACCTGTCAGTCAGTTTTCCAAGCGATGCTACAGATCGCTTGGAAAACTTTAGCATTCTGCAAGCTAATTACGCTTGCAGAATGCTAAAAACGCGAAAAAAAACGCAAAAAAAAAAATGCGGATTTCTTGCAGAAAATTTCCGGTTTTCTTCAGGAAATTTCTGCAAGAAATCCGGACGTGTGCACATACCCTTAAAGTTAACTTGTCACCTTGAGAAACGCTATTTATCTACAGATGTAGAGTCAATCTGCAGATAGTGTTTCATGTCTGGTTAGTCGGCTTACTGGAAAAGTGTTGGCTACAGGGAGAAAAATACGTTTTATTCTCCCTGCCGCCACTCATTTCCAGTCATAGTGGCAGTTTCAGAGCTGTTCCAGTCAGCGCTAACTACAAAGTGATTGTGCTGTAATACCCTCCCAGCACTTTGATTGTGACATCTTCCTAGGAGCTCCAGCCTTCGACTGGGTTATATAGGATGACCAGCATGGCAGCAACACATAGCAACCCACAACTGTGTCACAGGGGGGCTGATGGGAGCTGGTGAGTACATGCAAAGGCCATTGCATTAATTGTCGCTGTCAGTGACTGACAAGGGCTTTTAAAAACTTAAAGGGGATATACAGGACTTTGTTAAAAAAAAAAAAAAAAAATTGTGCCTAAGCACTAACAGGCAGGTAGTTGCTAAACACCTGCCTGTTGTGCTCGGCACCATTCTTCACAGACCGCTCCTGCCTGCGAATCAGCACCTTCAATCCCGTCAACAGAGTGGCGGCTTCTTTTCCTCTCTGCTCTGTTGACAGTGAGGGACTGCTGACGTCATGCTGAACGACTCCCCCAGTTAGGCAGTGAAGAGTAGGCTGTCAATCAGAATAAAAACTGCAATCCCGACTTGTCAACAGAGCAGAGGGGAAAAGAAGCCGCCACATTGTTGACATGACAGAAGTTGCTGAATCACAGGCAGGAGCGGTCTGTCACCACTCCATGCCACACAAAGGCAGGTAGGTAGCAACTACCTGCCTGTTAAGTGATTAGGCATACATTTTTTTTAACAATGTCCTGAATATCCATTTGAAAACAGCTGCAACTGAGGTGAGATCAGATCACTGCTTTACAGGCAGATACCGGGTATGTATAACAGCCAACATCTGCTCAGTACAGAGCAGGTTCAGTTCCTGACCCAAGACATACAAGTGCACCCTTAGGCCCCCTTCACACGTCCGTATAAAAACACATACATGTGGCAGAGTCCATTTTGACCATTTTATGGTACAAGCGCTGTTTGAGGAAGTCCACTCTCAGCATGAGTGTCAGGACCAGTTGATGCAGGCCATCAGTGTGGTTGAACTAGAGATGAGTGAACATCATCGGCTCCCTCCTTATTCGGCAAGCTCTAGCACTTACAGAAGAAACTGCATCGGGAGCCCGGATAACTGGCATGCTCCCGGTGATCAGCTGTTAGGTGCCACAGCTTCATGAGTCGTGACTGTATGACAGTCACAACACATGCATGGAGAGCCTGTGTGTTGTAACAGTCGCACAGCCGTGACACATGCAGCTGCGTCGACGAACAGCTGATCATCGGGAGCACTCCAGTTATCCGAGTTCCCGATGTAGCTTCTTCCGTAAGCGCTATAGCTTGCCGGATAAGGAAGATGCCAACAATGTTTGCTCATCTCTAATTGCAACCCAAATGCAGACTCTGTTCATCGCTATGTCCGCTGCTAACTTGTCCGGCCAGCACCCTTCTGAATCATCAACCTCTACAAAGGATCCTCCTGTTCCTCTAGTTTCTGGTAGAACTGCTGAGCTCCAGCTTCCACTCCCATCCTGGTTTGAAGTAGATCCCAAAGAGAGCCGTGGTTTTCTTATCCACTAAAATCCACTTCACACTCACCTTTTCTTGTGGACCAGACTAAGATAGGATTTTTGGTCTCTTTGCTGTCTGGCCTGCTATGGCCTGGGCAAACCCTATTTGGGCATGTGGTGATCTAAACACCGGCAATCTCGAGAGGTTACTTGAGATGTTCCATGCATTTTTGAGGTCCTCGGCCTTACTTCCTCTGCTGCCTCGTCTCTGCTGAATCTAAGGCAGAGCTCAGATTTGGTAATGCAGTATGCCTCACACTTACGTACCTTGGCATTAGAACTGGCTTGGAGCAAAGAAGCTTTAGTGGCAAGCTTCAGCCAGGGTCTCTCCTGTCGAATTAAGGATGAACTGGCTGGCAGAGACTTACCACCTCACTGGATGCCATGATACACCTGTCCACCGGGATTTATCTCTACTTCCATGAACGAGTTCTGGCACAGGCTTCAGCATTTCCTGGTGCCAGAGGTCCTCCCAGACTGGCTCCATACTTCCAGGCTCCTTTGCCATCGCAAGTGTCACCATTACCTTTTGAACCACTGCAGTTTGATTGCACTACGCTTTCTGTACAGGAACGACACACAAGGTACAAGGAAAATGTTTGTATGTATTATGGAGACAATGGACACTTTGTTCACCAGTGCCCCGTGAGACCATGGAAACTCCACCACCTAGGGTTAACAGGAAAGACGACCTTAGGTGAGAATGACTTCTCTCCAAGGCTAATAGCCAAAGTGCCTTGACTTGGCAGGAGAGGTCCCTCTCCGTCTCTGCCCATCTGGATTCTGGCTCTGCAGGCAAGTTTATTTATCTGGCTGTGGTCCTTCAACTTCAGCATCCTATATAACATCAGGATCATCCCCTGTCTGTTGATTCCATAAACGAACAACTCCTGGCTGAGCCTGTTCATTTCATTATGCTGCCAGTTACACTGCTTATCGATGCACTGCATACCGAGAGGATCTCCTACATGCTATAAAGATTGGGGATTTGTGTTCTACTGGCCCGTCCTTGGCTGCTTCTACAAGCGCCGGTTATTTACTGGTCTTCTGGTCAGGTACTCTACTGAGGTTCTTACTGTGCTTCCAACCGCCAGGCCAAAGTTACGCCCAAGACTCCACCTCCAGTGCTTTTGAACTTTGCTTTGTGGCTCATTCAAAATCATGCCTTTGCAGACATCTTCTGTGAAAAGAAGGCTGATGTCCTGCCACCCTACAGACCTTATGACTGTCCTGTCAACCTTCTTCCTTGCGCTTCACCACCCCTGGGGCGGGTGTATTCTCAATCTCTTCCTGAGACTCGAGCCATGTTGGAATACATCCAGGAGAACTTAGCCAAGGGATTCATCCATACATTCTTTTCTCCTGCTGGAGCAGGCTTCTTCTCCGTGACTTAGAAGGATGGTTGTCTACGCCCCTGTATAGATTATCAAGGTCTCAACAAAATCAATCACTATAAAGAACGAGTAACCATTGCCTCTGATTTCTGAGCTGTTTGACAGAATCCATGCAGCGAAAATATTCTCTAAATTAGATTTCCAAGGGGCTTATAACTCGATTCGTATCTATAAGGGTGACTAATGGAAAACAGCCTTTAATACCCTTGACGGCCACTACAAGTATCTCGATATGCCCCGTGGGCTGTATAATGCGCCAGCCATGTTCCAGGAGTTCGTAATGACATCTTCCAGGATCTCCTCTTTGTTTCTGTGGTTGTGACGATGTCCAAATGAGTCTATGCAAAATCCATCTTTGCGTTCCCTCAGCTACATTGTCTCCAATTAAGGTCTTGAAATGGATCCAGAGAAGGTCTTTTCAATTCTATCCTAAACCCATCCTCAAAATCTGCGTGCCATCCAGCACTTCATGGGTTTCTGTCAGTATTCCGGGTTTTCCAAGTTACCTTGTGAATGATTTTGCCCTTTGTTAAGATGGAGTTTGCTGTTTTTGTCTGCCCTACTTCCTGTTCATTTGTTTAAAACCCGGGTCAGGTGTCAGCCTCCTTGCTGGAGTATTCTGCTTCTGTTTCTCCTTCAGCTCAGCTGCTTGTTGCTGTACTTCTACCCGTGGCTCTGGACATTCTCTGCCTATGTAAGTTACACTCTCAGTCTGTTGGCTTTAGAACTTAACCCTTGGTTCACTCCTCCGGGTAAGAACTCTGTTTTGGAACTGTGTTTGGAACTTTGCTGCTGGACTTAGACTGTGTTTGCTACTTTATCCTTATTTACTCCCCCCGGTGGGAGCTACTGGAAATTACACCAGTATAATACTTTAATGTGAATTTGTTCTGGACTTACCCGTGTTTATGCCACGACTGAGATAAACATGAGAACTTGTTTCTGGACTTACCCGTGTTCATGCTACACCTGGGATTAACCTGAGGACTTGTTTCTGGACTTCCCTGTATACCCGGATTTGACTCTTTCTGCACCAACTGTGTTTTGGATCTGCATGTCACACTCACCTTGCCAAGGACTTTGGCCTAAGAACTCTTCTGTTTAGCTGTATAAGGTTAAGGGACTTGTTTCATTGCGCGTTATCAGTATATTGTTTTTGTGTGTTTTTGCTGTGTTACAAATACACTATTTGCACTAAAGAAACCCGTCTCTGTCTGTTCATTGCCCCACGCTACCAGAATCCTAGAGTTCCTACAATAGTATTACAGGATACTCCAGCCTAAAAAGGATTCTGCTGGGGCAATGACAGAGACACGGGTAGACAAGATGTTTGCTATGATTAACTCCTTGCAGCAGGAGGTGGCGGCTATACAAAATAAGATTAGAGACATGGACTCCTGGGCTAACCACAATGCGCAGGTGTTTGGTCAGGCTCTCCAAGATTTACTTACCCTGGTAGAAGCTCAGGTTACACCACCTGTTCAGCATTCAGCATACACCTCCCACCAGTATGCCTAAATTGCCTCCTTTCCGGTTTAATGGTGACCGAAGTCAATTCCGCGGGTTTGTAAATCAATGTATATTATTTTTTGATGTACATGCCACCTACTATCAGTCTGATAGATCTAAGGTACTATGTATTATTATGTTGTTGACATCACGGGCACTGGCTTGGGCAAATCCTATGGTTGAAAGTCGCGATGTCCGTCTAAATAATTTGGATGATTTTCTGGCAGCTATGGCGCAAATGTTTGATGATCCCAACCGCCGTGCCTCCGCTGAAAAATCCTTGCTTTCCTTACGCCAGAGGAAACGTTCAGTCATAGAGTATATTACTTAATTTAAGAGGTTAGTAGTGGATACCAACTGGGATGAAAATGCTTTATTACCAATTTTCAGGAAAGGGTTGTCCAGTACAATCAAGGATGAGCTAGCTCACTCAGAGTCTCCACAGGAGTATGAGTTATTTTTACAACACTGTGTGCGTATTGATATCCGCCTAACTGAACGCAGACAAGAGAAATGGGCAGCTGTAAATCGCATCACTAATTTTACTCTTCCGTCTAGGGAACCTAACAGCAAGAACCCGCGGGAGGCTGAGGAGGTGCCTATGCAAGTGGACTCACTACAAAAACATGAGAGTAACGAACGCCGTGAATATCGCTTTCGTGAACGCTTATGCTTTTACTGTGGTCAATCAGATCATTTCCTTATTAATTGTCCTAAATGTCCCAGGCGACCTAACAAGGTGTTGGCGGCAGTAGGGGATTATGACAATACGGACACTGAGTCAGAAGTTTCGGAGACCAGTTTACATCTAGATGCTGTGGTTCCCCTAACAGTGATGTCGACTTCCCCTAAGGATCAAGGGGAGAAATACTCACATTGTTCTCTTCCTATTTAGATTCTGTGGGAGGGACAGTGGATATCAAGTTCTGCTATGATAGACTCTGGAGCAGGTGGAAATTTCATGGATTCTTCTTTTGCCAGGGAACATGGTATTAAGACACAGCTAAGAGCCTCACCAGTCACCATGGAAACGGTGGATGGTTCTCCATTAGTTTCTGGGCCATTAGACTGGGAGACAGTGCTTCTGAAGTGTAAGATGGAACCAGACCATCTGGAAACCCTATCATTTATGTTAATATCTTCTCCTCATTTTCCTGTAATTTTAGGAATTCCCTGGTTACGGTCACAGAATCCAAACATCAATTGGGAAACCAAGGAGATATCCTTCCTTCCGAAGTGTAGCCCTACCATTAGTCCAACGGTAACAGCTCCAGCTACCCAGAATTTGGAGGAAACGAAACAGGTATCTACTCTCCCTCTGGTTTACCAAGAATTTTCGGACATTTGTGACAAGTGGAAGGCAGACCAACTCCCTCCACACAGACCATATGACTGCCCCATAGAGCTGCTTCCTGGGGCAGCGATTCCTTTCGGCCATGTTTACCTGTTGGCAGCTCCAGAATTAAAGACATTACGGGAGTATATAGATGAGAATTTAGCCAAGGGGTTTATCCGACCATCTTCTTCACCAGCGGGCGCTCCCATATTCTTTGTAAAGAAAAAAGATGGCACTCTAAGACCGTGTATTGACTATCGGGAGCTAAACAAGGTAACCATCCGTAACAGGTACCCGTTGCCGTTAATTCCTTAATTGTTGGAGAGAGTTCACCAAGCTAAAATATTCACCAAATTAGATCTTCGCGGGGCATATAATTTACTCCGTATACGTCCCGGAGATGAATGGAAGACAGCTTTCAGATGTTGGTATGGACATTTTGAATATTTAGTGATGCCATTCGGACTCTGTAACGCTCCTGCTGCTTTCCAACACTTAGCCAACGATATTTTCAGGCATTCACTGGATCATTATGTAGTAATTTACCTGGATGACATCTTGATTTTCTCTGATTCCCTACAGGAACACCAGGAACATGTCAAGACCGTGCTCAGACGTTTGAGAGATAACTATTTGTATATCAAACTCAAAGTGTGAGTTTCATTGCTCCAAAATTCAATTTTTAGGCTATGTTATTTCTCCCCAGAGATTGAATATGGAGTCCAGCAAGATTCAGGCGATCATAGATTGGCCGGTACCAGGAAACGTTAAAGAGGTACAACGATTCATTGGTTTTGCTAACTTTTATAGACGTTTTATCCGGAATTTTTCGGAAATTGTCCGTCCCATCACTCTCCTCACTAAGAAGGGGAAGAAGTTTGCATGGTCTTCGCAAGCCCAGGAAGCCTTTGATCGCCAAAAGGTTTGTTTTACCACGGCTCCGATATTGACGCACCCGGATCCTGCACTGCCTTTTGTCGTGGAGGTGGATGCTTCTGACTGTGCACTGGGAGCAATCCTCTCACAACGAACCGGAGATAAAGGTTTGTTGCACCCGTGTGCCTTCTTTTCTCGCAGGTTATCATCTGCTGAACTGAACTATGATATTGCAGATAAGGAACTTTTGGCAATCATTTCCGCCTTTAAGGAATGGAGACACCATTTGCAGGGAGCAACTCAACAGGCAGTGGTGCTTACAGATCACCGTAATCTGGAATTCCTTAAGTCCGCCAGATGCCTTTCTCCTCGACAAGCTAGGTGGAGTTTGTTCTTGAACCAGTTTGATTTTATCATCTCGTACCACCCAGGTTCACGTAATGGGAAAGCCGATGCACTATCCCGAATCCACTCGATGGACTCCGTGCCTGGGACCCCGTCTAAGACCATCTTGTCCGATGCCAATTTCATAGGAGTGCTCCAGGACCGGGACCTGTGGGAGGAGATCAAGCTGGCCTATGATGGTGACGTATTTCTTGCTGCCCCACCTGACAATGTGAATCTTGTCTTTCAGAATGGTGTATGGCTTAGAGATCACTGTATTTATGTCCCTGAGGCTGTGAGACTTCGAATTCTCAAATTGGTCCATGACTCCGTATTGGCTGGTCATCGGGGGGTACAGAAGACGCAGGAATTTTTAAGTCGTTTTTTCTGGTGGCCTACCTGTTTGAAGGATGTGAATGACTATGTCCGCTCTTGTGAGGTTTGTGCCCGGTACAAAGTTCCTCGTGTTTCACCTACTGGCCTTCTTAAGCCACTACCCGTACCATCTCGTCCTTGGGGGTCTATTTCGATGGACTTTATTGTGGAGTTACCCACCTCTGGCGGTAAAAATACTATTCTGGTGATAGTGGACCGTTTAACGAAGGCTGCTCATTTTATTCCTTGCACTGGTCTTCCCTCAGCTACAGAGACAGTGGATCTGGTTATCCAGAATGTTTTCTGGCTGCATGGGGTACCAGATGAGATCATCTCTGACCGGGGAATACAATTTACCTCTAGGTTTTGGAAAGGATTTTGTTCTGCACTCCACATTAATGTTTGCTTGTCTTCTGCATACCATCCTGAGACCAATGGACAAACCGAACGAACCAATCAAACCTTGGAGCAATATCTACGCTGTTACGTCAGTCATTTACAGGATGATTGGCTGAAGCTACTTCCGTTAGCGGAATTCTCGTATAACAACTCACAGAGCAGTTCCACGAAGGTAACTCCTTTTTTCGCCAATCTGGGATATCATCCAAATATTTTGCCTAGGTCTCCGGTTGCTACTTCGGTACCGGCAGTTCAAGACAGAGTGGCGGTGTTGCAACGTAATCTTGAAGTTTTGAAAGACTCCCTGACCGCAGCACAGGAGCGTTACAAGAAGTCGGCCGATAGATTCCGGAAACCGGCACCCATGTATAAGGTAGGAGACTCGGTTTGGTTGTCCACCAAGAATCTAAAATTGGGTGTTCCTTCGCAGAAGCTGGGGCAGAAGTTCATCGGTCCATTCAAGATCACTGGGATTGTGAGCTCTGTTGCTTGTCGGCTGAAGCTGCCACGAACTCTAAAGGTACACCCAGTATTTCATGTTTCTTTATTAAAACCAGTCTCTCTCAACACATTTCAGGGACGTATCGTACCTCCTCCACCAGTGTTGGTTGATGGCGAAGAACAATTTGTTGTACAGGACATTATCGATTCAAGACTTCATAGGAACCGACTTCAGTATCTGGTTAGATGGCAGGGTTACTCTCCTGAAAACGATTCTTGGGAACCAGTAAGTAACATCAATGCTCCCCTGAAGGTTGCTCAATTTCATCGTAGATACCCAGACAAGCCTGGTCCAGGATCGTCCTGAGGCCGTTTCTAGGGGGGGAGTAATGTCAGTATTCCGGGTTTTCCAAGTTACCTTGTGAATAATTTTGCCCTTTGTTAAGATGGAGTTTGCTGTTTTTGTCTGCCCTACTTCCTGTTCATTTGTTTAAAACCCGGGTCAGGTGTCAGCCTCCTTGCTGGAGTATTCTGCTTCTGTTTCTACTTCAGCTCAGCTGCTTGTTGCTGTACTTCTACCCGTGGCTCTGGACATTCTCTGCCTATGTAAGTTACACTCTCAGTCTGTTGGCTTTAGAACTTAACCCTTGGTTCACTCCTCCGGGTAAGAACTCTGTTTTGGAACTGTGTTTGGAACTTTGCTGCTGGACTTAGACTGTGTTTGCTATATCCTTATTTACTCCCCCCGGTGGGAGCTACTGGAAATTACACCAGTATAATACTTTAATGTGAACTTGTTCTGGACTTACCCATGTTTATGCCACGACTGAGATAAACTTGAGAACTTGTTTCTGGACTTACCCGTGTTCATGCTACACCTAGGATTAACCTGAGGACTTGTTTCTGGACTTCCCTGTATACCCGGATTTGACTCTTTCTGCACCAACTGTATTTTGGATCTGCATGTCACACTCACCTTGCCAAGGACTTTGACCTAAGAACTCTTCTGTTTAGCTGTATAAGGTTAAGGGACTTGTTTCATTGCGCGTTATCAGTATATTGTTTTTGTGTGTTTTTGCTGTGTTACAAATACACTATTTGCACTAAAGAAACCCGTCTCTGTATGTTCATTGCCCCACGCTACCAGAATCCTAGAGTTCCTACAATAGTATTACAGTTTCGCCAACTTCCACAGGCCATTTATCCTGCACTTTTTTTCACTTATGGTATCTATATCCGCCTTAACCAAGAAGGAAGCCAATACCAGAGACTGGCATGAGTCGGCAGTTTCGCCTTTCCAGCAGTTTAAAGACATCTTCATGAGTGCTCCGGTGCTACATCATCCTCATCCCAATGAACAGTTTATCTTGGAGGCAGATGTCTCATCTGTCGGTGCCGGGTAGGGCTTCTGCAGAAAACGTCTTCGGGGAGGTCTGTTTCTTGCCTTTTTCTCTCCAAACTATTTTCGTTGGCTGAGCAAAATGATACTATTGGAGATTGCAAACTTCTGGCTATCAAGATGGCGCTTGATGAGTGGTGACATGTTTTGGAGGGTGCCAGCCCTCCGGTGATAATTTACAGGACTTTAATCTGATCTTCCTGCCGTTCACCCAGCAGTCGAATCGCTGTCATGTCAGGTGAAGGCACTTCTTCGCCGATTTTTAACTGCGAATTGCACTTCTATCCTGCCGAGAGGAATGTTAAGGCAGATGCCCTGTCTCGATCCTTTGTTGTGACCGATTCCATAGAGGAGCCTCAGCACATCATCGACCCAATCAGGATTATTGAGGCAGCCCCCGTCCTTTTTAAGGACATTCCTCAGGGCAGGAACTTTGTCTCTTCTGCTAGAAGGAAGAAACCTCTGTCCAGGGGCCATGAGTCCAAGTTTGCTGGTTGCATGGGCATACATAAACTGAGCTGATTGCTCGCCACTTTTGGTGGCCATCGATTGACAAGGATATCAGAGACTTCGTAAACGCTTGTTCACAGTGCACCAGAAACAAATCTTCCAGGGATAAGTCTGCTGGCCTCCTTTAGCCTCTGCTGGTTCCGTCTGTTCCCTGGCATTTCATCACGGACCTGCCCCTCTCAGAGGGTTGCAAGACAATCTGAGTCATGGTGGATCAGTTGTTTAAGATAGGTCATTTCATGAATCTGGCTGGTTTTCCATCCACTCCTAAACTTGTCACACAGTTCTTCCAACATGGTATCTGTCTCCACGGTCTCCCTCTCCACATAGTCTCTGATCGTGAATTCCAGTTCACACCTAGGTTTTGTAGAACCTTGTGCAAACTACTGAATGTCTAGCTGGACTTCTCCGCGAACCATCCGGAGACCAATGAACAAGTGGAATGGGTAAACCAGATCCTCAAGGGCTATTTTTGCCCTGCATGACTGCGGGGGAGTTCTCTTTCAATAACCATATTGGAGAGTCTTCTGGAGCATCTCCTTTCTTTGTGGTATACTCCCAGCATCCTCAAGTACCCTCCCCTATGTCTGCTTCCTTCTGGATATCAGCTGCTGATTCTTCCTATGGTGACTTCCTTCAAATCTGTCAGCAAACCCAGTCCTCCCTTATTAAGGTCATGTCCCGGATTAAGACGTATGCAGACAAAAAGAGAGATTTGCCACCTCATGATCATCCTGGAAAAAAGGTCTGGTTATCTTATTTGAGCACTCAGCTGAAGGTATCCTCAAACAAGTTTGCTCCCCATTCCCTTGATCCTTAGAGTCCTCAGTCAACTTCATCTGGTGTCCTACAAACTTCAGCTGCCACCCAGTCTTTGATCCCGCATGCCTTCCATGTCTCGCTCTTGAAGCCTGTAGTCCTGAATCGTTTCTCCAAGGTTCGTTCTGTCCTTGTGCCTATTTCTGGAGGCTCTTTGGACGTGTTCGAGGTAAAGGACATTTTGGCCTCTAAGAAGGTCCAGGGAAAGACCTTCTGTTTGGTGAACTAGAGGGGGTTTGGTCCTCAAGAGAGGTCTTGGGAGCCCGCCGGGAACATCATCACCCCTACCATTCTCGAGAGATCCCTCCAAAGGTCTGGCCAAAAAAAGAGGGGCGTAAGGTGGAGGAAGCTGTCATGGTGGCAACTAGCATATAACCTCAGACCTGCCCCACTCACCGTGCGGTTTCTTCTTGTGGTAGGCCATAACGCTGAATTGTTTTTTTCCTGTGCTCCTCTGTGTTGCTGCTATTGCATGTGGAATCCATCTGGCCTTAGGGGGGCATGGATGGTCCCTGCAAGAATTTAACCCTGCTGTGTCC
This sequence comes from Ranitomeya variabilis, assembly GCF_051348905.1. NCBI lineage: Eukaryota > Metazoa > Chordata > Amphibia > Anura > Dendrobatidae > Ranitomeya > Ranitomeya variabilis. Next base: position 83,038,209 of record NC_135236.1, read on the forward strand.
TGCAGAGATTTACTTCCCCTGCCTATCTATTGCCAGCAGGGCATATTTAAGGCAGCTTCACTCAAGATTCCTTGTTCGAGTGTTCGTACATTCTGGACCTCAGTTACCTTTTCTAATTCTATGCTGTCTGCACCAACCTCGGACCATCTGACTTCACCTCTGTGTCAACCCCCCGTACCGTGTACCTATGCATCTAACCCTCTGGTAAGCTGCCGCAGTCTTGGAATGTCACCTGGCGACTCCCTCAGCCAAGGCTAACCTCACCACTACAGACTCTAGTGAACACCAGGTAGTCGCTTAGTCACGCCTCTCCAGGGTAAGCCTGGCCCGTGGTGCAGTGAGTCCACACCCACCAGCGTTAGAATCATAGAATGTTAAAGTTGGAAGGGACCTCAAGGGTCATCATGTTCAACCTCCTGCTCAATGCAGGATTCACTAAACCATCTCAGACAGATGTCTGTCCAGCCTCTGTTTGAAGACTTCTATTGAAGGAGAACTCACCACCTTTCGTGGAAGCCTTTCCCACTCATTGATCACCCTTAATGTCAAAAAGTTTTTTCTAATATCTAATCTGTATCTTCTTTTGAGTTTCATTTCATTGCTTTTCGTGTTTCCATGTGCAAATGAAAATAATGATGAACCCTCTATCTACAATGTGACATCCCTTCAGATATTTGTTGACAGCTATTAAGTCTCCTCTTAGCCTTCTGTTTTGCAAGCTAAACACTCCCAGATCCTTTGACTGTTCCTCATAGGACATACTTTGCAGTCCACTCACCATCCTGGTAGCTCTTCTCTGAACTTGCCGCAGTGTTTCAGTGTAGTGCTTAGAACTGGACACAGTATTCCAGTTGAGGTCTGACCAAGGAGGAGTAGAGGGGGATAATTACTTCACGTGATCTAGACTCTATGCTTTAACAGTGTTGAGAAAAAAAACGCACAATGGCTGCCAAAGATTTCAGAAAAATCAAACATTAAGTGACCAGGAAGCCATTATACTCCAGTGCTGTCATATTATAGACTTGCAACATAGCCCTCCAAGTTTTCTAATGGCCCCCACATAGCCCTCCAAATATTATAATGCCTTCTACATAGCCCTTCAAATATTATAATAGCCCCAACATAGCACTCCAAATATTGTAATGACCCACATATAGCCCTGTATATAATATACTGGGTCCCATATAGCCCTCCAAAATAGTATAATAGCACCCACATTGCCCTCCATATAGCATAATGGGCCCCACATAACCCCATTAAATATTATAATGGCCCCCATATAGCCCTCCAAATTGTATTAAATAGGCCCCACTTAGCCATGCAAACATTAGTTGGCCACCACATTGCCTTCATACACTGTAGCATAATGAGCCCCATATTACCCTACAAATAGTATAATGGAATTCACATAGACTTCCATATAATATGTTGGGCCCCACCTAGCCCTTCAAATAGTATAATGGCCCCCACATAGCCCTCTACATAGAATAATGGGCCCCTACAATGTACTCATTGATTAGGAAAAAAATATGTCTCCTCATTCCCCCTTTGCTCTGTTCTCTGTAGCATGTGTTCTGAAGCTCTGCACTGCTCAGCACAGCGGGCACGATGTAGTGACGTCATCATGAATGCTGCGCTGAAATGTTAGAGCTCAGACGCAGAGGGAGAATGATGGAGGAGGGAGCTGATGGCTTTCTGTTTCATCATTGCTACCAACAGTATGGGAATTGAGGATCTGTCTCATGACTCATGGGCCCCTCTGAAAGTGGGGGAAACCGTTTAACACCTTCCCGAAATTTAACAAACACGTAGATCATAGTGGGAAAGGTGTTCCCACATAATGGTGTTCAGTTATATCATGGTGATTAGAATGACCCAAAGAATAAAGCCATCATAACATTTACCACAAGGTGAACGGCATCAAAGATTTAAAAAGATTGTTGAGTTGCTTTTTATTCATTCTGCTTCACAAGAATTAGTAGACCAGGTTCACATGATCATATAAAAAATCGTCAGAGTTTAATTCTTAAAATTGTATTTTTATTCTCACTTGTCATCCTGATGCAATCTGTTTTTTTTAATAGCTATAAATCATCTACAAGACCATTTACAGCTACCTATATTTTTAAAAAATGCAATGTATTTGTAAAAATCAGTTGCTACAGATATCCTGTGGCTCCATATTGAATCTGTCTTTTTTGCGCGCCCATAGACTTGAATGGGTGAGTCTCATCCAGCACACAGTATAAACTAGTGCATGCTGCGATTTTTATTCACACAAAGATTAAGTCAGGGAAAAACATTGCTGATCTGCACTGCCCCATTGAATAACATTGGTCTGTGTGTGGTCTGTTTTTTCAGCGCTCTGACCTAAAATATGGTAGTGTGAACAAGCTCTTACATTCAGTTTGCATTTATCCTGTGCTCTAGGCTGAGCACTTTCAAGACTGTTTCTATCTAATTCTCCCCAAAAAAAGGATTCAGACAGAATCTTCTATGGAACCATTCGCTATGTTGTGGCAGCTGGAGTCACTTTAGACTCTTATTGGCCTCTTTCCCGGCAGTGTACAAAAGCACAGACAACAACATTTTTGTGTACTTCTAAAAAGACCAACATCACCAGAATAGAGGCCATACAGAGTCAAAAGTGACTTCATCTGCCTCAATATAGTGATTCTGTCTAAATCATATGTTTTGCAGATTTAGATGGATACCCTGTTGGATGCGCTCAGCGTAGAGCGCAGGATAAATGTCAACTGAGCCTTAAAAGTGATCCAAATGTTATGTCCCCCAAAGTGATATCAATAAAATCTTCAATTTAACACACAAAAAAATAAGTCTCCATTCAGATCCTTCATCTATTAACGGAAAATAGCTTGATTACTGGTAGCACAAAGGCTCTGGAGAAAAAAAACATGCCCCCCCCCAAAAAAAAAAAAATATGAGGAGATCACACTTAACAATTTACAACACTTAACAATGTGTGTCCCCAGAAGCACAAGCTCGACACACTCAGCTGCCATATATGCAATTTTCACTCTGCATCGCCAACTGCATGCTTATTTCTGGAAAACATCTGTGGGGCCGAAATAGTCACTACACCCATAGTTCAATTCCAAGGGTTGTGTCATTTCTAAAATGGAATCACTTATGGGAAACATCTGCTGTTCTGGCATAATTGGGACTCCAAAAATGGTGCCTGCAAACTATTCCAAGAAAATCTTCAAAAATCAAATAAAGTACCTGCCCTTTTCGAACCAACCCAAACAGTAGCTCCTGCCCCTTCGAACTTGGACCAAACTGTAGATTCCAACCACATATGGGGTAGTGTCGCTTTCAGAAGAAATTGTATAACATTGTAGGATCAATTTACCCCAGATGAAAATAAGAAATCTGTGGCTAAATCAACATTTTAGATATGAAAATGTATTTTTTTTTTTTAATTTTAGGACTCCTTGGTATAAAATGCTGTGAAACCTCTGTGGTGTCAACATGCTTGCTTCATCTCTAAATGTATTCATTGGGTGTTGCTGCTGGTTAAATTAGGTCATTTATAGGTTTTGTGGCTCTGGCACTTCAGGGGCTCTGCCAGTGTGACCCTACACTAGCGAAATGTGGATTCTAAAATGGCGCCTCTTCCCTTCTGAGCTTTGCAGAGTAACCAAACTGTAGATTACAATCATATATGCATAGTCAGGAAAAATTGTGTTGCAAAGTATGTGGTCCATTTCCTTCTGTTAGTGCAAAATTTGTGGCTAAAACAACATTTTAGTGGAAAAAAAATATTTTTTGTATTTTCACTGTCAAGAGTTAGAAAATTCAGTGAACCTCTGGGTTCAAGATGCTTAATACATCACTAGATGAATTTCTTGAGAGATGTAGATTCCAAAATGGGGTCTCGGGTTTGGCACCTCAGGGGCTCTTCATATGTGACATGGCATCAGCAGTCTATTCCACCTAAAATTGTTTGCCAAAAGTTAAATGGTGCTCTTTCTATTTGGCGCCCTGCCATGTGCCCAAACAATAGTTTTTGACCACATATGGGGTATCAGTGTACTTAGGAGAAATTATACAACAAATTGGAAAATTCTATTTTTCTATAACCCTTTTGAAAATGAAAAAATTGGAACTAAAGCAACACCTATAAAACGTATATTTGTTTTACTTTTACGGCCCAATGTTATAATGTTATAAAACTCTATGAAGCACTTGTGGGTTCAAGATACTCACCACACACCTAGATAAATTCCTTGAGAGGTATAGTATCCAAAATGTGGTCACTTGTGGGAGGTCTCAAGTGTTTTCTTAGCTCGGTGGCTCTTGAAATGTGATATGGTGTCCGCAATCTATTACAGCCAAAATTCTGCTCTAAATATCAAATAGTGCTCCTTCCCTTCCAAGCCCTTCCGTGCACCCAAACAGTAGTTTTCGGCGACATATGGGGTTTGGGGGTACTCAGGAGAAATTTCACAACAAATTGTGGGATCCATTTTCTCCTGTTACCCTTGTGAAAAATCCAAAAATTTGGGATAACTTTTCGTGTTAAAAATCTATAGTTTTCATTTTCTATCCCAATGTTAGAAATTTTTGTGAAGCACTTGTTGATCCAAAATGGTGACTGCACGTCTAGATGAACTCCAGAAGAGATTTTAATTTTAAAGTGGGATAATTTTAGGAGATTTTTGCCATTTACATTAGTATTTTTTTAGTTATTTTTCATTCCACATTTCATTAATTTTTGTGAAGCACCTGAAGGGTAAAAAAAAAACTTTCTGAAGAGGCGTACCGTTTTTTAACCCCTTTCACGCCGCATGTATAGTACGTCATGAGCAGGTGTCGGTTCCTGCATCTTGTCGTGCTATACCGTCATGACTTTAGGCTGTCACTGTGTGAAAATACACAATGTCAGCTCCCTGTAGGCAGCGGTCACTGACAGCTGACCGGCAAGGCTGGAGATGTGGGGACCCATTTCAGCAGGCCCCGCTCTCTGATTGCTGCGATCAGTCAGTCATTCTGACTAACATGCATGTGAGCAGTGGGAAGTGCTGAAATATGAGCACTTCTCCACACGATCACCACCACGACCTAAGCTCAGCAGATGACAGTCGAGCTCCTGCCCGCACCGTCCCTTGCTGATTAACCCTACATATGCTGTGATTAATAGTGATCTCGGCATTTAGAAGGTTGGGGATCCCATTCTTGCCCCATCCGCTCCCCGCGACTAAATCATGGGAAGTCGATGGTTGCCATGGCACCCAGAGGTCAAGCAATGTGCCAGGTATGGTGGCCCGTGAGACCCAGCCATAGGCAGGGAGTAACATGTGATTTGGCTATATAATATCACGTCTCATGCTTTACAATACAGGAAATCAGTGATCAGAGTAATAAAAGTTAAAGTCCAATAGAACGACTAAGTAAAAAAGTAAAAAAAAGTTAAGATTGAAAAAATTATTTAAAAAAAAAAAACCCAAAAAACACACAAAATGAAGAACGATAAATACATATATTGATGTACAAACAAAATTAAAATAAAAAAAGTACACATAATTGGTGTTGCCGCATCTGGAATGACTCAATCTATAGGGCTGTCAAACTAATTAACCTATACATTGAACGTCATAAAGAAAATTTTAAATAAGTGGCAAGCAAACTATGGTTTTTCGTCATACCGCTGCAAAGTGGAATAAAATGCGTTCAAAAAGGCAAATATAAATAAAAATGGTGTCTCTGAAAACGTTATCTTGTCCCGCAAAAAAAAAAAAAACATCATATAGCTCCATCAGCGGAAAGATAAAAAAACTTTTGCTTTCAGGCTACAGAGATGCAAAACCAATATTTTTTATAATATAAAATGTTTTTTTTTATAAACATAAAAAAAAGACATGCATGTGATATCGCTGCAATCGCACTGACCCGCAGAATAAAGTTGTCTTATCACTTTTACCACACAGTGAACGGCATAAAAAAAATCTCTGAGTTACTGATTTTTGTTCATTCTGCCTCCCAGAAATTGAAAGCAATCAAAAAAATATTATGTGCCCAAACATGGTACCAATAAAAAAAAGCATCTTTTAGTACGTGACAGAAGCCAAACGTTAAAAACCTGATCTAAATCTGGTTTTACTGTAATCGCACTGATGCAAACAATAAAGTTGCCAAAATCACTTATGCTGCATGAGGAACAGCAAAAAAAATAAATAAAACCAATTCTTCACCTGCTGTTGATTTTTTTCATGCTGCCTCCCAAAGTTCGCAGAAGCGTTCGGCTCACAGCTATCATGCTCTCTATGCTGAGCGCTTACACAGGAGTCCCGTGTAAATCTCTGAAATGCGTGATTCAGATGGAACCCCCCAGCAGAACATTCTCTATAATAAGGCAGCTGAAGGCACTGTTGACGCCGTATGTACTATGATCCAGCCGTGCCTGTCTTTTTAGGAGTGCATAAAAGCGCGGTCAGCTACAGTTTTGTGCACCTCTTAAAAGCTAAATACTGCTGAACAGAGGCCAGACGGAGTCGAAAGTAACACTGCAGCCTCCTTATGCTGAATGTATCTATCAAGAGTTTCATACAAATTACATATATGTAGATTTAGATGGAACACCAATGTAAGTGCTCAGCACAGAGCACAAGATAAATGTGAACTGATCCAAAATGTTCTGTACTCAATCAACAGAAAGCATGTGCCCACTCAGGTTTGTCATCTGTTAACAGAATTTTAGGGAGCTTCCATTTTACTGGTAGCACAAAAGCTCCGGAAATGTGATGTGGTTCCCACCAAAAGAAATCCAGCGAAATCTGCGCTCCTAAATCCAAAAGCCCCTTCCCTTTTGAGCCCTACAGTGTGCCTAAACCACTGTTAGCATCCACATGTTTGGCATTGCTGTAACAATGAGAGCCTGTCTAATTTACGGGGTCCATATCTCTAGAAGCATGAACTGGGCATAATTGTACTGTGCAGCAATATACGGGCACTACAATGTATGGGCACTCCAAGGGCAGATTTGAAATTTTCACCCAGCAACATCCACTGCTGTTTGTTTCTGGAAAACACCCATGTAGTAAAAATCTGAGCAAATCTGCACTCCAATATGGCGCTCCTTCCCGTCTAAGCTTTGAACTATGCCTAAAAAGTAGTTTCTGACCATATATAGGGCATATATGTGGGTGGATTCCACTATTTAGGCAAATTAGGTGCTCTCCAAACGTAAAATGGAGTCCAGCCAATTTTGTGCTCCAAAAAGTCAAATGAAGCTCCTTCCCTTCCAAGCCCTGCCGTGCACCCAAACAGCAGGTTTCCACCACAAATTGCACAACAAATCCTATGGTCCATTTTCTCCCGTTACCTTTGTGAAAATGAAAAATGTGTAACTAAAGCCACACTTTTGTGGGAAAAAATACAATTTTCATTTTTTCCATCCTACATTCTTTTCATTCAATGCACTTAAAATGTATGAATGTGGTTGTGAGCACTTTGAGAGGTGCAGATTTTTATATGGTGTCACTTTTGAGTGTTTTCTGTCATATAGACCCCCTCAAAGTCACTTCAAATGTGAAGTGGTTTCTTAAATATTGGTTTTGTAAATGTCGGAAAAATTGAAAATTGCTGATAAACTTTTAAACCTTCTCACTTCCTAGCAAAAAAAAATGTTTTAAAAATGATGCTGATGTGAACTAAACATATGGGAAATGTTGTTTATTAACTATTTTGTGTTGTAAAACCATCTGATTTAAGGGAATAAACATTAAAAGTTTGAAAATTACAAAATTAAAAAAAAATTGTAAAATTTTGTATATTTTCATAAATAAACAATAAATCATATCGACTAATTTTTACTGTATCATGAAGTACAACATGTCACGAAAAAGCACCCACGTAAAATGACACCTGTCAGAATTTAAAAATGACGCTCAGTCATGAACGTACAAAGTGGCTCTGTCCATAGTGGGTTAAAATAGAATTTTGCTTGGGGTTTTTCTAACTTATTTTTCTTAATTGTTTTAAATCTAAAAGTCATTAGGTCTCTAAAAAATGGTTTTGTAAATTTCACTGAAAAAAAATTAAAATTGTTGCTAAACTTTTAAACCCTTCTAGGATCCAACAAAAAATAAGTGATGCTGATGTACAGTAGACATGGTGTCCTACGGTGTGGGGCGAGGATAGGTATCCTACAATATGGGTGAGAGGATAGATGTCCTACAATGTGGGGGTGAGGATAGGTGTCCTACAATTTGAGGGTGAGGATAGGTGTCCTACAGTGTGGGGACGAGGATAGGTATCATACAATGTGGGGGCGAGGATAGGTGTTCTACGATGTGGGCGCGAGGATGGGTATCGTACGATGTGGGTGCAAGGATAGGTATCCTACATTGTGGGGACGAGGATATGTATCCTACAATGTGGGGACGAAGATAGGGATCCTACAATGTGGCCGTGAGGATGGGTATCCTACAATGTGGGGCGAGGATAGGTATCCTACAATATGGGTGAGAGGATAAGATGTCCTACATTGTGGGGGTGAGGATAGGTATCTTACAATGTGGGGGCGTGGATAGGTATCCTACAATGTGAGGGTGAGGATAGGTGTCCTACAGTGTGGGGGCGAGGATAGGTATCATACAATGTGGGGGCGAGGATAGGTGTTCTACGATGTGGGCGCGAGGATAGGTATCCTACAATGTGGGGCGAGGATAGGTATCCTACAATATGGGTGAGAGGATAAGATGTCCTACATTGTGGGGCGAGGATAGGTATCTTACAATGTGGGGGCGTGGATAGGTATCCTACAATATGGGTGAGAGGATAGATGTCCTACAATGTGGGGGCGTGGATAGGTATCCTGCAATATGGGTGAGAGGATAGATGTCCTACAATGTGGGGGCGTGGATAGGTATCCTACAATATGGGTGAGAGGATAGATGTCCTACAATGTGGGCGCTAGGATAGGTGTCCTACAATGTGGGGGCGAGGATAGGTAAGGCTACTTTCACACTAGCGTCGTACGACGCATGTCACAATGCGTCGTTTTGGAGAAAAAATGCATCCTGCAAAATTGCTTGCAGGATGCGTTTTTTCTCCATAGACTAACATTAGCGACGCATTGCGACACGTCGCAACCGTCGTGCGACGGTTGCGTCGGACCGTCGGCACAAAAAAAGTTGCATGTAACGTTTTTTGGTGCGTCGTGTCCAGCATTTCCGACCGCGCATGCGTGGCCGGAACTCCGCCCCCTCATCCCCGGAGCTCACAATGGGGCAGCGGATGCGTGGAAAAACTGCATCCGCTGCCCCCGTTGTGCAGCGCTTTCACAGTATGCGTCGGTATGTCGCCACGTCGCATTGCGACGTGCGTCGTACGATGCTAGTGTGAAAGTAGCCTAAGTGAATAGTATACAATGAGGCGCTGTTTATGTTGTTATGGTGTGGCACTATTTTTCTGAGCGTTGTGTGACGGTATATCAGGATATTAGAGGCATTATTAATTAGGGTATCCTCACCCATCCCCTGCAGACTGAGCCGTTGCAGGCAGGGTCTTCCCTCCTTCTGTACCTGTTAGTGTCTTGTTTTTTATTTTTTTTGCTCGTGTTTATTGTATTTGTCTATACTTGCCCCCTTTTCACATGTAAAGCGCCATGGAATAAATGGCGCTATAAAAATGTATAATGATAATAATAATTAGGAAACTGACTTGAATTAGGTGTTATCTGGCACTTTATCGGAGCCCTTTCCACCATATTTATCTCTCTTGCAAGGTGTGAGTCGACACAGTTCACACATGGGGTCTCGTAACTGTTGCTAGAGAGGGACCATATAAACCTAAACAGGCCCTGCTGCAAACATACAGCAGGTAAAGCGGTGCCCTATCAAATGTAAAAAAAAGTACCTTTTGGGCTGCTGCTACACTTTTCGGAACATTTGAGGGATATATACACATTTGGACATTTAAGCAAGTTTGTATTTTGCTACTTAAGCCGTCTGCGAAAGGGCCATTTTTTTTTTACAGCTAAATCGCAGCATTAACAGCAAGTTTCAGAAATGTTTTTTTTTGGCTGAGCTCGGAATTGCTGTCATACAACACGTCGTCGTGTAGCCACAGCCTTAGGGCTCGTTCAGACGTCCAATTTTCACGTATGAGCGCTGTCTGATTTTCATATACCTGTACTAGTTTATGGGGCTATTCACATGTCCGTGATTTTTCGTGGACCGACAAGACATGTTGAGACATGTCCAATTTTGATCTGAGGGTTCGCTCAAAATCGGCAATGCGAGTCTATTGGTCCATAAAAAAAAAAGAACTGCTCTCGGATGACATCAGAGTGTGGTCCGATTTTCACGGACTGTCAGAAAGGAGAAGGTGAAGGTGGAGAAACTTTTTTTGATTTATTTCTCCACGTACTAGAAAAACTGATAACACTCGGACCAAACTCTGATCAAACTTTTCGGTCAATGCCAATTCTTATTTTTTGGGGGATGATATTTACTCTTCTGCCACCTGAAGCACTGTCTTTATAGCACAGTTGTGGTCTGATCACTCCGTCCATTCACCAGCACTTCTGCGTGTGCTTTGTGCCGACACATGGAAAGTTACTTTTCAGAGCAGCTGTGTTATATACTGAGCATTGAGGGGTCCGTATACGGGGGTTAATAATAGACATGCTCATATTAGTACATGTGTGATTTTAGGTCAGTTGTAAAAGACCCTGATTTTTTTCTTCCCCCATTTACTACAACTACAAAGAATCGCTGCTATGTGTAACGTTATACCTGCAACGTGAGTCCTGCTGCTCATCTATGTTACTTCTTATGCGTGTAGGGTTCCATATTTATCCCCCTTTAGATTAGGATATCTTATATCGAGTAATGATAACCAATACACACTCAACATAGCCATGTTCTTTAGATTAAACTTGGTTAATGGCCGTCCTGACCACGCAGCCATGCAGATATTCCTTGTAATTGGCTATTTAATGCATACACGTTCCATTAAAACAAGTGGTTGAAGGGATTTTCTGCTTTCGGAAAATCCTTGTCCCCCGGCTGTAGTTTGTATAAATAAATAAATAAATAATAAAAAAAAGCACTTTACTCACTTTCCCCAGGTCCCTCACTGCTCCCGGTGTCAGAGCTTCAGACAATGGCACACACCAGATACAGAGGCGGAGACTAGAACCGGACCTGTGGATGGTGAGAAAAGCTCCGTTTGATTCTTTTTAATACAAACTGCAGCCAGGGTTAGAAGTTTTGCTAAACCCTAAAACCCCTTTTAATGGCTCTTATATAAGACTTAAAGATCTGTCACAGAATGATGGCTGAAAATTTTAAATATGGCGGACTCTTTTTCCAACGTATGATGACTGTGCATCATCAATTGGTTCATTGCTAGCTACAACCTGATGGTTCATTAGAGTAAGGCCAGGTGATCGGAAACTCACTGTCGAAGCTTGTCCTTGTATGCAAAAACTACGTGCAGTCAATCACATGTGGTCTTTGGGTCTGGATACGGTTAATCAAGAGAAAAGAGAGCAATAAGGGCTCAAGTACAAGGAATAGAGCACACAAACTACCAAAAGAAATCTTTATTTAAAAAAAAAAAAGCACGAGCTACAGCTACACCCCGATAAGAGCTCTTACCCCCAAATACATTAAATAATAAGAAGAATGGGACCCTTCTATAGATGTATACCTATTAAGATAGCAAAAAAAACAACATACAAGTATACCCAAGGCAAAATAATTAAAAAAGGAAGCAACCAGTTGTGGAAGGTAGGGGGCACGTAACCTCACACGGTACAACACCATTAATGGCTTCCTCGGGTCTTTGAACACATTAGAAGTACATTGCAGACCTGTCATCCGGCCTTGCCCTTATGGCTAAAGTCATCCAATATTAATAACTTTAAAGGGAACCAGACATGCAAAATAATTTTATTAACCTACAGATACACAGATACAGTATGGGGTTAATCTGCAGTTAATAGCATTCTGAAGCTGCCCGGTGCCGGCACTGAGAGCCCTGCTGCCTGGAGGAAATGAACTTTATTCCTACCGGCAGCAACTGGCTTTCAGAGCTGTGGCTGTAACTGCGTGTCGGCACTGACTGACAGCAGCTCAGCAATAGCAGTGGCGGGGGCCCAGTTACAGGTGTCACTCGCTATGTCCTATGTGGTGACCAAAGCCATGCCTCAATGACTGATAACCAGAGGCTGCCAAAGGAATAAAGTTAATATCCTCTCTGCAGCGAGCGGGGCTCTCAATGCAGGCATCAGGACGCTATTAACCTACAGATTAACCCTATCATGGGCATACTGCGAGAATGTGGAGTCAGACTATCACAGCGTCTGGTGACACATACACCTGCGGTAGTTAGAATAGCTTCACCATCCTATTAGCAGTTCTGGGTTTCTTAGCTCTGGTACTGCAAGGGTTAAACTGCTTTGATGGACTCCTGAGTTCTCTGTTTTGGGTTGCATCAGCTGTTATGAGTTTGTTACTCTCAGCAGGTATAAGAACCCACCTCCTTGCTTCTGACCTTACCAGTGATAGTTACCACTACCTGGTTTGGAGTTGAAGAAAAGAGTTCAGCGTTTCCAGTTGGCAGTAGGAGAGTTTTTCAGGAGATTGCTGCATTTGGAGGCCCTGTTTCCTACTCTGTTGTTTTTGTGAGTGTCTTTGTATGAGTTTTCTTTTATCCCTGTCTGTTTACCCTTGTCTGTCTGGTTATTGTTTTCCTATACACTTCGGCCTCACACTTCCCTGGGAGTGTGTGTGTGGGGGGGAGATAAGGATTAGATAGGAGCATGGCAAGATATGAGACCCTGCCATCTCCACAATCCGGGGGGACAGGGATAGAGTAGGGTGCCCATGGTTTGGGGGATCGAGTAGGTGCCCACAGTCCCTTGCCACTACGTGTCAAACCCCTTATCTGCAGGTTAGTAGCGGTTTTTTTTAGAGGGGTAGACCAGCACTAAAACAAGGCATATAAGTGTTAAAAATGAAGTCCCTCAACAATAGAGCATACAAGACTATTTTTTTTTAAAGGGGACGTTAAATCTCATTCTGAGGATATACCATAAATGTACAAAATGGGAAGCTCCTTTAAGGACCCATATATATTAGACTAAAGTCTTCCAAACCTGATGATTTTGGTTTGACTGGCCTACCACCTAATGTGTACGGGACATCCACCTCTTCTCCCCTGACAGATGATGACGAGGGAGACGGGGATCAGGGACATTGAATTACAGTATAAAGCTTGATCCTTTTTGTTTCCCTGGAAGATAAGCTCCTGTCTGAATTGTTAGAGGAAAAACAGAAAATAATTTCTAATATTCGGCATGATTTTGGCACACACTGTTGTTGTTTTTTTAGTAACGTAGCAGAGATCTCTGGAGAACGCCTACCGTGCTTTTTGTCTACGAGACTTTAGACTTTGGTTACACTGTGCCAGTGACAAATGGAAATGGTTTTACTTTCTCTAACCCGAATATCTTTGAGTGTGCCTGGAAACTTTATGATACATGGAAAAGTACTGAGTATAAAGGTGCAATGCAGCACACAGCACCGAACAGTAGTTTTCTGCAAGACCAATTCTAAAGACTGATTCACTCTGAAACATCGGCTACTGTTGAGGTGGACCTGCTGGGTCACTACCAGATTTGACAAGGAGCTAAACATCTAAGGATGTGTGGACTTCTCTACAGGGAGTTCCCAGGTTGCTGCCCCCGAAGTAGCTTCAGTAAGCAGTGTCTGGTATGTAGATGACAAGTAGACATAAAGGCTCAGTTTCAAGACAACAGGCAGTAATCGTAGTAAGACAATGCAAAGAGCAGCTAATCCCTGTGCTTCCTTCAGAAGTCAGTGTGTCCTTGATGTTTTTGATGGAGAGAAGTGGCTTCTTTGTTGCCCTTCTTGACACCAGGCCAAGCCTTCACCTCCCTGTTTGTGCAGATGAGCTGGCGCCTTCCTGCTGCCATTTCTGAGCAAGCTCAGCACTCATGTTGAACCCATCCAGTAGCTGAATCCTCTTAAAGAGAAGGTGCCATCAAAAAAATGTTTTCAACAACTGAGAAAATGTAAAGTATTAATGTTTAATAAAAAAAATATTATCATGTGTTTTGAATTGAGTAAAATATGAAAAATAATGTATAGAAGTTTGGTATTTGTGAGCAGCTGCTGCTATGCCATGAAAACCTAGTGTACAACTAGGTCACATTACGACTGCAGTAAATGTGGGCGGGTCTGATCACATGGGTGTGACGTCACTCTTTCTCCTCTTTTGCGTGTTTGCAGAAAGATAAGACAGGATGATGTTTAGGATCACAGTGATGAGCCATTTTGTGGGTTTCTGCCAGTAACACTGACAAGTGCAGTGTCACCGAGGACGGATGGCAGCCCTGATTCTGTTAGTTAGTGCTGCTCGCTGCTGTGGTTAATGACGTTAGAGTAGGACTGGTAAGTGTGAGGACCCGTGATGTGGGTTGCCAGCTTACATATTGTGGCCATAATATAAACTAATACCTTACATATTTTGATATGTTCTTGTGCACTTTATTTCTATTTTTTGAGGTGCAGTTGGGCCCTGATGGCTTTGTAACTTGTGGCCTCTGTTCATACAGGACGCAGTACAGTTAGCACTGGGCAGCCCGCCACAGGGCGGTATTTAATAGGCTGTGATCCAGATGCTGTGCATTCTCTGTGTGAACACTGCCGCATGCAGATTATCTGTTTGCACTGGTGTGCCAAGCGGCTGATCGTAGGCTGGCTGTCTCATTTGGTATTACCGCACCTGTGTAGTCGCCATCTTTACTCAAGCCCGCTGCACCATGATAGTGCATTTAATTTGAGGCCTAGACAGGTAAGCACCTTTGCCTGTTTTTTGGTGTTTTTGCTGTATCATAAGCTGGGGCTAGCTACGTGGAGTGTATCCCGTGCTGCAATTAATTCCAGCGTGTGTTACACTCCATGTATCTAGATAGATGGCTCAGTGTATGGTATCACATGATAAGATTAGATACACTGGGCTGGGACGTATCACCCATGCCAATGATAAGATTAGATATAATGGTCTGGGGCATATCACCCATGCCAATAAGATTAGATACACTGGTCTGGGGTGTATCTCGCATGATGGGATTAGAAATACCGGTCTGGGGCGTATCACCAAAGCCAATGATGGGATTAGATACATGGGTCTGAGGCGTATAACGAATGCCCATGATGGGATTAGATACATGGGTCTGGGACGTATCACACATGCCCATGATTGGATTAGATACATGAGTCTGGGGCATATCACACATGTCCATGATGGGATTAGATACACTGGTCTGGGGCGTATCATGCAGGATGGGGATTAGATACACTGATCTGGGGCGTATCACGCAGTATGGGCATTAGATATACTGGTCTGGGGCATATCACACAGGATGGGGATTAGATACGCTGGTCTGGGGCATATCATGCAGGATGGGGATTAGATACACTGGTCTGGGGCGTGTCACGCAGGACAGGAATCAGAAACAGTTCTGGGGCGTATCACGCAGGATGGGGATTAGATATGCTGGTCTGGGGTGTATCACACAGTATGGGGATTAGATACGCTGGTCTGGGGCGTATCACGCAGGATGAGGTTTGCACATATGGGTCTGGGGTGTATCATGCAGGCTGAGGATTAGATACACGGGTCTGGGGTGTATCACACAGGATGGGGATTAGAAACGCTGGTCTGGGGCATATCTTGCAGGATGGGGATTAGATACACTGGTCTGGGTACGTGCCCACGATAAGGATGTAGCAGTGTATTTTCGCTGCGTCCTAATCACACAGGTAAATCCGCATTTGTTCAGTGAACCGTGCGGATTTACCGAATCAATACATTATGTTGTGGAAACTGAAATTCTGCAGCTCCTAAACCCGCACCCCCGCCTGGTGAGTTTACACAGCGGTAAATAAAAGCACAGCGGGTATGAGACCTGTATAAATCCATCCACTGTGCTGGTATCGTAGAAAGCGGCGTTTTGGGGCGCAGTACAGGTGAGCTGCGTCCAAAGTGCTGCAATTCTTGATCGTGGGCACGTACCCTCACTAATTAATGAAAAACACAGGCAAGAAAAACCACTCCCCAACAGAGAGTACGCCATAGTCCACAGATGGAAACCTGAAAAAATATAACAAGAGAAATAAAGACAAGACACTGTCCCTCGTTCACCAATTTATTAGAAAACAAAAAGTTCCCGCGCAGGTCCAACATGGCGTTCCCACAACGATCCCCAAATTTGATGTCCTAAGGCTATGGAGTCTTGTTCAGAGAATAAATCACCAAAGGCTGTAGCAGCAGCCACAGCGGGTCCCACTGCGCTCCGCGAGACTCGGCGGCTATGAACAGAGGTGGCGTCAGTAAGTACACCGCTCATCAGTCACCAAGCTCTCTGCATAATGGCCCCATTTAGCTCCCCACAGCATAATGGCTTCATATAACTCCCCACAGCATAATGGCCCCATATAGCTCTCCACAGCATAATGGCCCCATATAGCTCCCCACAGCATAATGGCCCCATATAGTTCCCCACAGCATATTGGCTCCATATAGCTCCCCACAGCATAATGGCTTCATATAGCTCCCCATAGCATAATGGCCGCATATAGCTCCCACAGTATAATTGCCCCATATAGCTCCCCACAGCATAATGGCCCCATATAGCTCCCCACAGCATAATGGCCCCATATAGTTCCCCGCAGCATAATGGCCCTATATAGTTCCCCACAGCATAATGGCCCCATATAGCTCCCCACAGCATAATGGCCCCATATAGCTCCCCACAGCATAATGGCTTCATATAGCTCCCCACAGCATAATGGCTTCATATAGCTCCCCACAGCATAATGGCTTCATATAGCTCCACACAGCATAATGGCCCCATATAGCTCCCACAGCATAATGGCCCCATATAGCTCCCCACAGCATAATGGCCCCATATAGTTCCCCACAGCATAATGGCCCCATATAGCTCCCCACAGCATAATGGCTTCATATAGCTCCCCATAGCATAATGGCCGCATATAGCTCCCACAGTATAATTGCCCCATATAGCTCCCCACAGCATAATGGCCCCATATAGCTCCCCACAGCATAATGGCCCCATATAGTTCCCCACAGCATAATGGCCCTATATAGTTCCCCACAGCATAATGGCCCCATATAGCTCCCCACAGCATAATGGCCCCATATAGCTCCCCACAGCATAATGGCTTCATATAGCTCCCCACAGCATAATGGCTTCATATAGCTCCCCACAGCATAATGGCTTCATATAGCTCCCCACAGCATAATGGCCCCATATAGCTCCCCACAGCATAATGGCCCCATATAACTCCCCACAGCATAATGGCCGCATATAGTTCCCCACAGCATAATGGCCCTATATAGTTCCCCACAGCATAATGGCCCCATATAGCTCCCCACAGCATAATGGCCCCATATAGCTCCTCACAGCATAATGGCTTCATATAGCTCCCACAGCATAATGGCCCCATATAGCTCCCCACAGCATAATGGCCCCATATAGCTCCCCACAGCATAATGGCTTCATATATCTCCCCATAGCATAATGGCCCCATATAGCTCCCACAGTATAATTGACCCATATAGCTCCCCACAACATAATGGCCCCATACAGAGCTAACACAGTATAATGGCCCCATATAGCGCCCACAGTATAATGACCCATATAGCTCCTCACAGTATAATAGCCCCATATAGCTCACCCACAGTATAATGGCCCCATATAGCTCCCTGCAATATAATGGCTCCATTTAGCGCCCCACAGTATAATGGCCCCATATAGCTCCCACAGTATAATGGCCCCATATAACACCCCACAGTGTAATGGCCCTATGTAGCGGTCCACAGTATATTAGCCCCATATAGCTCCCCACAGTATAATGGGCCCCATATTGTGCATTCTGGTATATGGCCCTATCCTCCTGGTATATATGGCCCTATCCTCCTGGTATACCAGGATGGATGGGCCATATATATGGCCCCTCCATCCTGATATATGTCTCCCCCATCCTGGTATATGGCTCCTCCAGCCTGGCATATGTCTCCCCATCCTGGTATATGTATCCCCCATCCTGGTATATGGCCCCTATGTCCTGGTATATGTCTCTCCTATCCTGGTATATGGCCCTCAATACTGGTATATGGCTCCATCCTCCTGGTATATATGGCCCTATCCTCCTGGTATATATGGCCCATCCATCCTGGTATATGTCTCCCCCATCCTGGTATATGGCTCCTCCAGCCTGGCATATGTCTCCCCATCCTGGTATATGTATCCCCCATCCTGGTATATGGCCCCTATGTCCTGGTATATGTCTCTCCTATCCTGGTATATGGCCCTCAATACTGGTATATGGCTCCATCCTCCTGGTATATATGGCCCTATCCTCCTGGTATATATGGCCCATCCATCCTGGTATATGGATGCCCCCTTCATCCTGGTAAATGTCTCCCCCATTCTGGTATATGTCTCTCCTATCCTGGTATATGGCCCCTCCATCCTGGTAAATGTCTCCCCCATTCTGGTATATGTATCCCACATCCTGATATATGGCTCCTCCTATCCTGGTATATGGCCCTCAATACTGGTATATGACCCCTCCATCCTGGTATATATGGCCTATCCATCCTGGTATATGGCCCCTCCATCCTGTATATGGCCTCTCCATCCTGGTATATGGCCCCTCCATCCTGTATATGGCCTCCCCATCCTGGTATATGTCTCCCCCATCCTGATATATGGCTCCTCCAGCCTGGTATATGTCTCCCCCATCCTGGAATATGGCCCCTCCGTCCTGGTAAATGTCTCCCCCATTCTTGTATATGTCTCTCCTATCCTGGTATATGGCCCCTCCATCCTGGTAAATGTCTCCCCCATTCTGGTATGTGTATCCCACATCCTGGTATATGGCCCCTCCATCCTGGTATATGTCTCCCCCATCCTGGTATATGTATCCCCCATCCTGGTATATGGCCCTATGTCCTGGTATATGTCTCTCCTATCCTGGTATATGGCCCTCAATACTGGTATATGGCTCCATCCTCCTGGTATATATGGCCCATCCATCCTGGTATATGGCCCCTTCATCCTGGTAAATTTCACCCCCATTCTGGTATATGTCTCTCCTATCCTGGTATATGGCCCCTCCATCCTGATATATGGCCCTTCCGTCCTGGTAAATGTCTCCCCCATTCTTGTATATGTCTCTCCTATCCTGGTATATGGCCCCTCCGTCCTGGTAAATGTCTCCCCCATTTTGGTATATGTCTCCCCCATCCTGGTATATTGCTCTCCATCCTGTTATATGGCTCCTCCATCCTGGTATATGTCTCCCCCATCCTGGTGTATTGCTCTCCATCCTGGTGTATGGCCCCGCCATCCTGGTGTATGCCCCCCCCCCCATCCTGGTATATGTCTCCCCCATCCTGGTATATTGCTCTCCATCCTGTTATATGGCTCCTCCATCCTGGTATATGTCTCCCCCATCCTGGTGTATTGCTCTCCATCCTGGTATATGGCCCCTCTGTCCTGGTATATGTCTCTCCTATCCTGGTATTTGGCCCTACCATCCTGGTATAAAGTGGTGTTAGAAAAAACAAGAGTATTCAGCTCACCCATGAAAGTCCAAAAGCTGTGGTTATAGCATCCGAGCAGGGAAAAGACGTCTCCGCTGTGACGTGGATGAAGCACCATACAAAGCAAGATTTCCAGCTCCAGGACGTAAATAAAAAAATATTGTATCTTTATTCCATAATTTAAAATAGCAAAGGCTGACAAAAAAACGGAGAAAAGATCACACTGCAGTCTAGGGGTGGACCCAAGGGGCCTGGGCCCTGGGCCACCCACCAAGCAGGGACCTCCCACCAATATAGGGATAAATATTTCAAAACATGTAAAATACACATCTCTTTGCTGTGAACCGTTTCTAATGATAAGGAACATTTAACAAAAGAGAAACTATTGAAAGTGTAGGGACCTGGCTACGGTCCTACATCTCAGTGGCTGGCGCAGAGCGGCAGAGTCATGGCACCTGACCTGCGTCAGCATCCACTGACCTGGTTAGCCTAGCCAGACTTCCTTAGTGCCCTCCCTGTACCTAATGCTTAGCTTATGGCATGCGGCAGCCTTCTCCGATCCCAACAGAAGCTTCTAGGCGCTACCTATTCACCAAGATCAGGTGAGAGTTTGATCAGCTATCTTCGAGGAGGGAGGTGGAGCCACGATGTCGGCGCGAGAAGAGGATTCTCCACCGCGGAGCGCGGCAGGACTTCACTCTGGATCTTCAGTCACTGAAGATCCAGAGGTGAAGTGGTTCAGTTTTCACAGTGTCGCGGTGGGTGAGTATGATCTCTGTCTGTCTGTGTGTGTGTCTATGTGTGTTTCTGTCTGTGTATCTTTCTTGCAGCTCCTGTCCTACACAGTACCATACTGTATATACAGGTCCATACTATATCCTGCAGTACAGTGTGTCTGTGTATACTGTATGTATATAGTGTGGACCTGTTTACAGTATAGTGCTGTGTATACACTTTATACAGCCCCTCAGCCTCTATTCTTTATACAGCCAGCACAGCAACAGTCTCTGATATATACAGCCTTCCTGATAAATACAGAACAGAAACTTTCTTGCCTATCATTGATCAGTTTATCGCTTCTCTTGACCAACGTCTTCAAGCATATAAAGATATATCAAGCAAATTCAGCTTTTTTAGCCATCTGAAAGAACTGTCTTCAGACGAGCTTAAAGGGCCACTGTCACCCCCTCCAGCCGTTATAAACTAAAAGAGCCACCACAGTGCGGGGCGGGGATTCCTGGGCAGACTCCTGCACAGACCGACGCTGGAAGGCGGGGAACCTGGGGGAGCGTCTGACAAGCGCAGTGCGCATGCCCAGGAATCCCAGCCCCGCACTATGCATAATGCATAACACAGTGCGGGGCGGGGATTCAGCAACAGGGTGGCCGCACTGCCCGCACAGGCGCAGAACGGAACCCGGCATCAGCGCTAGGATGGCCAATGAACACTGCGCCTGCCCCAGGCAGGCACGCACAGCGCAGGCGCCGGATTTAAGAAGAAACAGCGCGCAAGGGGCGGCGACCATCGCCCCAGAAGAGATGAGTGACGGCCGTTGGGAGATTCACAGAGGAGGCTTCAGACCTGCCTCCAGGTACAAAGACAGGTATTTGGGGAAAATTATAAAACGCTTTATTGAGGGAATAACAGAAGCAAAAACTAAAAGAACCACCTTGTTAGACTGCAGCATTACTGCTGCACAAGGTGGCTCTTTTAGTTTATAACGGCTGGAGGTGGTGACAGTGGCCCTTTAAGGTCGCAGAAGAGCCAGCTCGTCAGGTCTTATTCAGACTTGGACATTACATTTATCGATGAACTGTGTCAGTTTGTAACATTTGCCAATTTATTCACAGACGAGGAGCCAAGAGATATCAGCACTGAACTTTTCATGTACAAGCTTATCATGGAAAAGGGTGTGCAGGACAGTTTCCCAAATATTGAGATAGCGCTAAGGATATATCTAATTTTGATGGTAACAAACTGCAGTGGTGAGCGTTCCTTCTCAAAACTCAAATTAGTTGAAAACCGATATAGGACATCCATAAAGCAGGAACGACTTGTAAATTTGGCTATCATGAGCATCGAGTCAGATATCCTGCATGAATTGGACTTTAGTGACATCATTAGTGATTTTGCAGCACGAAAATCAAGGAAAGTGCCTGGATTGTAAAAAATGAATGATTTTACCTGAATTACGCGGCATAAATGATTTTTGCAAATAAACTTGCGCTCGTTTCATTTTGTGTTTTTGCATTACATATTGCAACACCTTGAAAAATGGGATAGAACACATGACTTGAAGCATAAAAATCACAAAAAAGGTACTAAACAAAAAGGTATATTTTATTTACCATTGAAAATTACCATAAAATACAATTAAATTACAGTCAAAATCCAAGTATCACGAACAGAGCTATTTGAATATACGGTACAGGTGCACCCATGAAAAAAATGTGTTGCACCACAGAAACAGGGTATGGGCACAGAGGTAATAAAGCAGAGGAAGATTTTTTCAATATAACCAAAAATATTAGGATAATAAAGTGCCAGTCCATAATATCCAGAGTAAATACAATGATAACGACATCATATATAATCGGGGAATAGATGGCAGAAAGGAGGGACACAACAGTGAAGCCCGAAAATAACTCCAATATTAGTATGGACAGTCACAGGACAAACTGCAAAATTCAATAAGATAACATCAGAAGCACCGACAACAGTTTTTTTAGTCCAAAGTATCAAAATTGCTTTATTATAATAAAATATTTAGACAGATTCAGGGGGAACACAGGAGAACATGCAGCAATGCGGCACGAAAGTGCCCAGTGAAAGCAGTGGACGGCAAATCAATCATATGTACAAACAACAAATTCCATCATAAATAGCCATAGTGCGGCTGGTGCATAGCTCAGCCAATGACAACTACATTCCCATAGCAAAGTACCAAGATAACAATCTATGCATAGCAGAGCAGACATAGCACAGGGAAAAGTAAGACATACCGAGACGTGCACACCAGCCACCACGCCGTCCACAGCTGACCCCGATGCGCGTTTCGGATTGAAACCTTCCTCAGGGGGCGTGCCGTGGTTACATGTGCACAGTCATTTATAGTCTATGTGTTATCGCTAGGCCGGAAGTGAGGTAGCGTCACCATGGCAATGACTGCGTGTATACAAGCGTTAACACAGAGCCGGAAGTAGAAGAACGTCGCCATAGCAGCCACTATGCCGGCCCAATGTACCGCTACTGAGTCAGCTGATGTCGGAACACGTAGGGCCCCACGTGACCGGACACCAGACTGACTACAAGATGCGGAACCATGACAACAGGCGGCGCTTGCGCAAAAGAAGCATATAAATAAAGAGACAAACATAAAAGGTAAATTACAGGTAACCACTAAACAAACAGGACAAAACATTATCGGCAAAAATAATCAGACGCTGTGTGTGAGTCCATCGTAGCACAATATATATATATATACATATATATATATATATATATCTCAATACACCAGGTGACAATAAAATATGTAGATCATAATATAAACATGATAAAGATTCCCACCACGGAAAGATAAGCAGACATAAATATTGGAATCAGGTATAAAGCAACAGCAGAGGGAATCAGTAAATCCTGTGGATAACACAGCCGCAATATATCCGATATCAAAAGTACATACATCAAAGGAATTATACAATCATATAAAGGATAATAGCATATCAAATTATTAAGTAATTGTATACAAAAAGTCCTAACATGGAAACAATTCCCGATGTAGTTAGCAGCAGTGCAACCGCAGTATCCACAGATTGATGAAAGATGATGAGAGTCCTCGTTAGACAGAAGCTTTATCCACCATAGATGTCAAGGGGTCCTTCTACCTACAGCTCCAGGGGACGGCCATGGGGGCGTCTTTTGCGCCATCCTATGCCTGTCTCTTTCTGGGGCTGTGAGAGAGGGACCTCTTCCTGTCAGACGAACAGGGGTCGGTGGACCGTGTCCCACTTTGGACACGGTACATCGACGACATCTTCTTCGTATGGCAGGGCACATCCACCGACCTTGCCCAATTTATCTCTACGCTGAACAACAATGACCGTAACATCCATTTGACGTTTGTATGGAGTACTGATACAATAGATTTTTTGGATGTTACCATCTCCAGAGATGCCATGGATATGGCACAGACAGACATTTTTAGAAAGACAACTGCCACAAATACACTCCTCCATGCTTCCTCTGGGCATCCATCTCATATGATCAGATCTATTCCTATTGGACAGTTCCTGAGGTTACGTCGTATTTGCTCTACCGAGTCTGATTTTGAAAAAAGATCTTCTGAATTAAGGGAACGGTTTTTGTCAAGCAGGTATAGTGGTAGAATAATAAAAAAAAGCATACCACAGGGCAAAATATACTCCTCGCCATGAATTGCTATATGGGACTAGATCTGTCACTGGATGTCAGGGTGAAAAGGTGAGGTTTATTACCTCCTTTAACTCACAATCTAGTAGAGTGAGGTCCGCGCTTGAAAAAGCATGGCCCATTCTTAAGGTTGACCCCATAATTAGTAAGTTTCTCTCTGACAAACCGTCTATTACCTTTCGTCGCTCTAAAAATCTTAGAGATCATCTGACACAAAGTCATTATATTGGGCCACGTCCATCTACATTCTTGGATACTAACCTGATTGCGAGTGGTTGTGTCCCCTGTGGTAGATGCATTGCTTGCCCCAACATCGATCGGTGTGCTTCCTTCACGGACTCCAGCGGCAAGAAAATCTTTGATATCAGACAACGTATTACATGCACTACAAGATATGCAATATACTATGCTTCATGCCCATGTGGCCTGATATACGTTGGTCTGACAACGCGCCAGCTGAAGGTCCGTGTTATGTAGTTGTCATTGGCTGAGCTATGCACCAGCCGCACTATGGCTATTTATGATGGAATTTGTTGTTTGTACATATGATTGATTTGCCGTCCACTGCTTTCACTGGGCACTTTCGTGCCGCATTGCTGCATGTTCTCCTGTGTTCCCCCTGAATCTGTCTAAATATTTTATTATAATAAAGCAATTTTGATACTTTGGACTAAAAAAACTGTTGTCGGTGCTTCTGATGTTTTCTCATAATATCCAGAGTGGCTACAGTCCCCTACTAACACATGGGTATGGGGAAACACATATCCCTCAATTCAAAATCGGTCTCGGACCGCAGAGTAAGAGACCCATCATGTAAAAGAACAAGTGTTCCAATTATATATTTTTACCCATATCCTTTTCCATAGGTGCACACACGCGCCCTGATGCGCGTTTTGTTTTCGGCTTCCTCGGGCGGCCAGTTGATACTTGTAAAAGATACTTGTTCTTTTACATGATGGGTTTCTTACTATGCAGTCCGAGACCGATTTTGAATTGAGGGATATGTGATTCCCCATACCCATGTGTTACTAGGGGACTGTAGCCACTCTGGATATTATGCACTGGCACTTTATTATTCTAATATTGCTGGTTATATTGAAAAAATCTTGCTCTGCTTTATTACCTCTGTGCCCATACCCTGTTTCTGTGGTGCAAGACATTTTTTCATGGGTGCACCTGTACCGTATATTCAAATAGCTCTGTTCGTGATACTTGGATTTTGATTGTCATTTAATTGTATTTTATGGTAATTTTCTATGGTAAATAAAATATACCTTTTTGTTTAGTACCTTTTTTGTGATTTTTATTCTTCAAGTCATGTGTTCTATGCTATTGGGAAGCTTCACAGGGTATTATCCCAAATGGTTTATGGATGGTTTCCGAGCACTATTATTATGGTATCTGTATCTGAGATTTTGTATTTAATTACCTTGAAAAATGGGCTTCCCTCCAAAATGGGCCCCGGGCCACCCACCTCTTAAATCCGCCCCTGATGCATTGTATGCAATAATCGACATTATTCCAACACCAAGTCTGATCACCACTCTGGTAAGAAGTGATTTTTTTTATTTTTTTTCTCCACCTTCCCACTGGATCTATAGGAAAAAGCACATTTCTAAGGTTTAGCCCTTCCCTGTACCCCTGTTCTCTCCCATCCCCCAGCTGAATTTGACAGATGTGTCTATTTGGACCCTTTCTCTGTAATTATATGTTGTCACACATTAAAGAAAAAAAAAATGCATGTAAAAACAGGCAACCCTGTGCATGTTTCTTTACCTGACGGGTGCTCTGGAATTCTGTGTAGCAATTGTAAGGGTGCTTTCACATTGCGTTTAGGGACACACTCGATGGCCCCATCAGGAGTTTAAATTTGAACCCCTCCAGCAAAGCAGGATTTGGACGTATGCGCCAACAGGGCCATAAACTATAATGGTGCCGGCAGAGCATACGCAAGGTTTTGAAACTCTGCAACATAAGAATACCAGTCAGTAGTTAAAAAGTGGTGAGATTTTTTGCTCTTATTGTTCCTGCTGCTCCTCTGAGTTTTATTTTTTTAAATCTGCTATACAGTCAGCGATATATGGGCCTTTTTATTTTCAAGGCGGTGTGGCTCACACAATAATAATGCAGAGCCTCCTAGAGACACACCCCAGAGGATCCTGTGTACCACACCCCCTTACCATAAAAAGTAGCACTAAATAAAAAGGCCAATATCTCACTGGAGTTGCATGTCGGATCTCTAAAAAACTGCAGAAATATAATTGCAGCAGAAACTACATACTTTTGCCTGGTGACATGTCCTCTTTAAACCTTTAATACATCCTGCCATGAAAATCATGGAAAAAACTTCTTCGCAAACCCCCCCCCCCCCAGACTTCTGAATGAGCTGTAACTAGTAATTTACTGAGCAGAATTGTGAATGCAGCTCTGAGACATAATATAGGCTGTAACGGTATCAGTGGATAAGGAAAGCGATGTATTTGATGAGCTGGTCAAGCTTCTCTGTAGATAATATAACTATATAAGATGGAAAATGATGGGAATACCTGCTTTAAGCGCAGATGTTGGTAGGCACGATGCCAATGTGATGGTTTTCCTGATGCAAGAACAGTTGTTGGAGGGGGTTCTCCAAAATATAATGAAGAGCTGAACTCCTGTTTTGGACATGATGGAGCTTGGATAATGACTGTTCCTGCACCCAAACCCTCCAGTACACATGTATTCTAGACGGAGACAGAGAGAGAGGAGTAAGCTGCTACTAGCGGATTATCGCTCCTGAGAACAAAAGGATCAGAAACATTGATATCCATATGCCTAATCCCTCTCTTCTCGACATCTGGAGTCGGCGGAGAGTCTAAAGACCCCCGGACACATTAGATTGTTGGCCTTTTGCTGAAATGTGCAGGTTCGTTCCACAATAACCTATTGTGTATGGTCACGCTATGGCT
Organism: Ranitomeya variabilis; assembly: GCF_051348905.1. Taxonomy (NCBI): domain Eukaryota; kingdom Metazoa; phylum Chordata; class Amphibia; order Anura; family Dendrobatidae; genus Ranitomeya; species Ranitomeya variabilis. The sequence continues at coordinate 83,065,220 of NC_135236.1, forward strand.
TAGGTGCAGTAGACAAGGTATTGGAGCAAATGGACTACATCGAAAAGTGCATCCATTTTTCGTGAAGGCAAAAAAGAGAACATTTTTCTACTGTACACAATCCCCGTAGCCGTTTTTACGTCCATATGGCATCCAGTTTTTACTCGAACAATGAATAAATAAAACAGGGACAAAAAGCCATGGGGCTGCCCTGCAGGAGAACGTCTTTTCCACTCATGTTACGCACCATGGTTTGTGTGGTTTTGGATTGGCTTACCACTTTTGATGCCGGAACACAAATTCCTTTAACCAAAGAACTGGAGTAAAGGAAAATCATCATCACTAGAGAAATTGTAGAGAAAGCACCAGTCTTAGGTCTCATTGAGATGTCTATTTTTCACGTTCGGGTTCTCTTCATTTTTTTTGTTGTTTTTTTACAAATAGCTCACAGATCCTTTATAGTAAGGGATCCTGTTCATTTGTTCTTGTTTTCTTGCAGACCGTTTGTCCGCCAAAAAAAAATCACACAGACATGTCTGATTCTGAGACGAGTCATGGATAAAAATCAACCATACAAGTCTGCGGGTCTGTGAGAATCACAGACTGCAAATGCATGGCGTCAGTATGCAGTCTGTGTGCTGTCCGTGATTAACATTGTAAGTCCAGGTTCACATGAGCGTATAAAAAAAATCTTTTCATCTAGAAAACTTGAACAATTTTTTTTCTCACTTGTCATCCACGTACAGTCAGTATGCAATCCGTTTTTTTACAGCAGCAGCGAGTGGTGTAGCTAGAGTCCAATGGGCCCTGGCGCAAAATTTGGATCTGCCCCTCCCTGCATGTTGGTCAGGTGTATGAGCCCCTGCAGTGTTCTAATTGCAATAGGGATATACGAGTTGCCTACCCCTCCACCATTATGTAGTATTGTCCCCTTACTGGTACATGTCCCCCATCCTAGTACATGCTCCCTATCCTGGTATATATTGCCCCATCTTGGTATATGTCCCCTATCCTAGTATATGCTCCCCATCCTGGTATATGTCCCCCATCCAGACATATGTTCCTCATCCTGCTATATGTACCCCCATCCTGGTATATGTCCCAAATCCTGGTATACGGTATATCCTCCATCCTGGTATATGCTCCCCCATTCTTATATATGTCACCCCCATCCTAGTATATGCTCCCCCCATCCTGGTATATGTCACCCCCATCCTAGTATATGCTCTCCCCCATACTGGTATATGTCACCCCCATCCTAGTATATGCTCTCCCCCATACTGGTACAGTGTGGAAAATAAGTATTTCATACATTGCTGATTTTGCAAGTCTTCTCACCTACAAAGAATGGAGAGGTCTGTAATTGTTGTCGTAGGTGCACTTCACCTGTGACAGACAGAATCTATTATTATTATTAATCATAATTACATTGAATTTTATTGCATGAAACAAGATCACCTACAAACCAGCAAGCATTTTTTTTCTTTAAGAAGCCCTTCCTCTCTGCACTCATTACCTGTATTAATTATACATGTCTGAACTTGTTACCTGAATAAAAAACACCTGTCTACACACTCAATCACACTCCAACCTTTCCACCATGGCCAAGACCAAAGAGCTGTCTGTCTAAGGACACCAGGGACAAAATTGTAAACCTGCACAAGGTTGGGATGGGCAACAGGACAATAGGCAAGCAGCTTGGTGAGAAGGCAACTGTTGGCTCAATTATTAGAAAATGGAAGAAACACAAGATGACCCACAATCTTCCTCGGTCTGAGGCTCCATACAAGATCTCGCCTCGTAGGGTAAAGATAATTCTGAGGAAGGTCATGATTCAGCCCGGAACTACACGGGAGCACCTGGTTAATGAAGAGAGCTGGAACAACAGTCTTAAACATTACCGTTAGCAACACACTACATCATGGGTTAAAATCTTGCAAGATCCCCCTGCCCAAGCCAGCCCATGTCCAGGCCTGTTTGAAGTTCGCCAAGACTGCTGTGACCCGAACCCTTGACTCCCATGAAGTGACCCCACATCATTTTCTTAAACATAACTGCTTTATTAAGGGGAGAGATTTAAACAAGAACTCTCATCTCTTGCATGGCATAAGATTATGGTCGCAGCTCAAAACCAGGCAATATTTTGCCAACCAATTGGGTGTAGGGAGATTATATGCCTTCCGGTCTCCCACTGCAGGTTTCTTCACCATCAAAGTCTTCACCCATTCTGCCACGGAGTAGTGTGGCCTCCGAGCTACGACCCCCCCATAGAATGGAGCGCTTGAGCCACACCAAATCTAAGGCCGGACAGAAAAATATCCAAACCAGCATCATTAAGATGCACACCATCCAGGAGCAAAAAACCTGCGTTATCTCCTTTGAGTCGATGACGTCTAACCACTATGCCATTTTTAAATCTAATAAAACGAGATAATTGCTGGTTCAGCGTACACCTCGATCTTTCCATGGCGTTTACTTCCCTGGCCCCACGTTTACCAGCCTAGGAACAACTTCCGACCAGACTATATGCATTTCAGAAAAGAAACTCGGAAACTTGTCCATATCAGATCGGGGATTACACCAGTTGCACAATGCAGACCACTTCCGGAAGAACCTGTGACCAAGTAAGACCCCTTGTGCTAATTAATGTCCAGATCCAAGAAGCCGAGTGAACGTCCTCTTGGACGCGAATCGGCTCGCGGAGCTGCCCAATATACATACGAGTGTCCCACAATCCACACGCTGGGACGAGCTCCATCTGAAAAGAAAAAATCATTACCTACAAATCCTTGATTTTGAACATTCACCAACGGCTCTTTGAACTAACACTCACAGTGCATAAACCCACCCGCCCCCCCTTTTGTTTTTCATTATATTAACCGTGACAAAGGTCTTACAATACCAATTTTGGCCTGATATACTGTACCTCAAATAAACCCGCCCTGGAGGCTTCCGTGGCTGACCCGATTCTAAAAGAATGAGTGTCATACTCTGCTGCAGGTAAACCCAAGGACGTCAAAATGCGCTTCATCACTGACAAGAATTGCCTGGGCACCAAAGGAGAACCATTCTCGTGAATTAAAAAATCGCTCCCCGCTACTTCTGATATCTTTATAATTGTTAATTAGTACCAATGGGCATATTTCACCCGGGATGGCAAATATAGGAAACCATGTACCCCTCCCTTCAGGACCGTTCTCAGATATGCGTACTCTGATCCGCAATCCGTCGTCACAAAGTAATGTGTCGTCCTGATGCAGGCCACCTGTTTTGTTATGGGCAGGTGGGAGGATCTCACTGACACACATGGCACCAAAAAAGGCCATGCTGAACGCTGCCGATAGTAAAGTGGCCTCGTAAACTGAATCGCAAAACAATTTGGTCTTCTCCACTAAACGAGCTAATAACTGAAAAGAAATGGGGCGCCTGTTTTCAACTCGAATGTCGCAGCGGCGCCACCCCTTCAGGGCTTGCCTGATCAAAAAATGCTTTGTGGAGTACGTCTAACCCCGATATGCGGTTCTGTGCCACTGCCCCCGAGATCCCGTTAGCATACATCTGCATTAAATATGCCATGGTGACATGTAACCTCAACGAATCGGAAGAACCTACTGGGTTGTCTGCCACCAAAGCACACCACTCATCCCACGCCTTACCACAAGCTCTCCATGTAGATGGTGCTACTGACTGAGGCATTAATTCTCCAGGACATCCCACATCGAGGGCGGACAGCCCAAACATTCCAAATGATCCGGCAACTGTGACACTAGCTGTAAATCACACCAATGAACAGCATCAAACATATTATTGTTACTCTCAGGTGCAGTCCTGGCTCTAAACCATACGTTCAAAGATAGACATTTTAGGACGATGAATCTGATTAGCTTGATTACCAGCGGGGAGGTAGATGATAGGTAATTTATCGCATGCACGGCACTGACATTCCTCAATTGCAAACGGATCCGTTTATTGCCCAAAACCAAACCCCAATTTTCCATATACACTGCTATGGGGAACAGCTCAAGGAGGGTCAAATTCTTTGACCTTCCCCTGGTGAACCAATGTTCTGGCCATTTGGCCTCGCACCGTTGGTCGCCGAAGAGGACGCTGAAACCCGCAAGGTCCAGCTGCTTCGAAAAACAAGTCCAATGTGCTCATATCATACTCGTCCTCCTGAAAACAAGTTTGCACATTGTAATTACCTAAAAAGCGTTTCCATATTACCAGGTCTCCCCGCAGTTGTAAAGTAATCCTGATTTTATGGTGGGGTTGTTTTATCCCTCTTGTGGCAAGAGCCAACCTGCGGGAAAAGATTCTCCCCATAGGCATATATCTGCAAGTGAAATTTAGGGATCCCAGAAGGGATTGCATCTGGGTAAGACTCACTTTTCCAACCGAAAGGCAACCATCAATTAGCTCCATTAACCCGTCAATTTTCTCTCTCGGCAACCTGAATTCCATGGCTTCTGAATCAATTACAATGCCTAGGAAAGTGATCACTGGAACCGGGCTGACTGTTTTCTCTGGGGACAACGGAACCCCGAAGGATGCCATAAGAACTTTAAACTGCTCTAACACCTGCGCACATATCGCCGAATTAGCTAGTCCTACAAACAAAACATCATCAAGATAATGTGTAATGGAAGGGAGGGGTGTGATTCTGCGAACGACCCATTCTAAAAATGTGCTAAACATTTCGAAATAATAGCACGAAATTGAGCAGCCCATGGGAAGGCATGTGTCATAATAGTTACACCCATCGCACCTAGGAGGTGGTAACAATCCGAGTGTACTGGTAGTAGCCATAAAACGGACTCAATATCCGATTTAGCCATAAGGGCTCCTTGTCCCGTCCTTCTGACCATATCAACTGCCCTGTCAAAAGACACATATGTCACTGTAGTGTAGTTACTCAGTATGCCGTCGTTCACTGACCGACCTTTCAGGTAGGACAGATGATGAATCAGCTGGTATTTACCCTGCTCTTTCTTGGGGACAATACCCAAAGGAGAAACTCGTAAATTTGAAAATGGGCGAACATGGAACCGACCACGGAATCGGCCTAATTTTTTCTCCTTGTCTAAGTTTTCTTGCAAAATGTCGGAAGATTCCCTTGCTGATTTTAAAATTGGGAGCCGACGAGGGTACCTTTGAAAAAATGAACGGGATGAAAAACGGATTTGCGCTGCTGCAGCGTTATTGGGGTATTTGTCTAGCCACGGTCCCATTTTTTCCACGTTCATCAGGGTCACGTGGTTCACCCGGGGCGACCGTCTTGGGGTTACTTGTTTTTTTTGAGGAGGTCGCGTACATCTTGCCGCAGCATGAGACCCTCCGCAAATCGAGCACTCGTGTTTGTATTTACAGAGTCTGTAAAATTTGCAATGTCCCTCGTTGAAGAGCCAACACATGCCCGGGCTCCGGACAACCGCTGACCCCGCTGAATCTGCAACGTGTGCACATAGCCTATAAGTCTATGAGTGCGCCAAAAAAAAATGGGTCCCATACAGATCATCCATATTGAATCTGATTTTTACAGATACATTGCCATTATTAGCAAAGGAAACTTTATTTGGTTTCATAAATTTTATTAACTGCTGATGTATAAAAGCTGTCAAGCGGATGTCATAAGAGTGACATAACAGGTGAAAAAATGGTCCATTTTCCCTTCATGAAAATCAGATTTTTTTTTTTATAAACTTGTGTGAACTTAGCCTTAGGCCTCATTTAGTAAGTCATTTTTTCGTGTACAAGTGCTGTGATATTCACGGATAGCACACTTCTTACCTGTGATAGTCTGTGGGAACTTTCACATGTCCATGAATTTTCTCGGACTGCGCTGTCCACGGAAAATCTAGGAGACATGTTTGATTTTTGATCTGAGGGTCAGATCAAAATCACCAATGGTCTATGGGGTCATAGAAAAATTGGACATCCGAGTGCGGTCTGATTTTCACAGACTGTCAGAAACGAGAAGACGGAGAAAGTTTGTTTTTTTTTCTCCACGTGCGAGAAAAACTGGCGACATTCAGACCAAACTCAGATCAAAATAAATCGGTCTGTTTTTCTTGTACGTGAGCAGCACTGATGTCTGAATGAGGCCTTAGGGCCCATTCACACATCAGTGGGGTTTTTTTTTCTTGTATTGCAGATCTTGATGTGACTCTCAGTTAATCATGGATATTCGCACGGCCCCATTCACTAGTATAGGCAGGAGTGCTCTCCGTGTATAGATGTCTCTGATGAAGCCCTTATAGTGAGGGGTTTCACATAGAGCAACTCTAAATATATACTGTAATGGAGCCTTTGGCAAAGGAATTATTTTCATGAGACAAATTTTGTAATGTAAAGTAGTAAAAGAACTTGGCCAACATTTTCTCCTAACTGCTTTTAATGTCTCTGGATTTTAGGGGAAACATGGAGAATTCGAGATCTGCATGGTGGCCACACTATTGCCTTGTAGCATTGGGTCCTGGCTGCTTATCCGGCCAAGGACTCCATCTGCGTTGAGTTTGTATGTTCTTATTTATTTTTTTTTCAAAACATGCCGGGAGGTTCCTTGTTTCCTGTGGAATTAGCCCCGGAGTGTGCGAGGGTGATAGGAAAATTGGATTGTGAGTCCCAGTAAGGCAGATGTGAAAAATGACAATGTCTGTAGAAATAAGCAACATAAATAAATGATAAATAATATCCCGTCTCTGTGGATCCTGATTTGATTTTTTTTTTTTGCACTTTATAGGATATCATCATACATACCGCCTCAACATGCGAGAAACTTGAAAATGTGATATAGATAGGAGCCTCTATGGGCTACAGATCCGGCCTCCACCTCCCCGTGGCATCTGTATCCCCTGCTGACTGTCCTGACCTATTTACTCAAGCTGCAAATCACCGCACATCACTGTTCACAAAACCAGCTGAAGCCGAGCTGGCTACAGAATCACAATAGTATCTCTCGCTCTATGTCCAATGGTCCAAAATATATTCCGCAGTACTAAATGTGTGGAATTGTACACAGTATAGGCTGTCATTTAGTGTCACAGATAAAGCGTAAATTAAAGGGATTGCCTGGGTTAATGGAGTTGTGAACCTGCCAGGCACCAGCACTTACACCTCTACTGTCGGGAGGAAATGAACTGTATTCCCCCTGACAGCATTTGGGTTTCAGTCTTAGGGGTGGCATCGGCGTGCATTCAGTCACCGAGAGCGGCAGCTGTAACGTGCCTCGTGGACTGACTGACAGCCGGCCCTAATGCTAAGCCAGCTGTCAGTCAGTGCAGGTGGCACATTACAGCCGGCGATCCCTATACACAGAGCAGTGACTGAACGTGCGTCGGTGCCGCCCATAAGACTAGAACCCAAATGCTGCTGGGGGGATAACGTAAATTTCCTCCCGGTACCGTGGGTCAACACTATTAACCTGAAGATTATTATCCCCATATCTGCATGTTAATAGCATTTTTTCAGGTGACAGGTTCCCTTTAATATAAAAGCCGGTTGTCAGTGAGTTTTTTATAACACCATTCAGACATAGTGTTCAGCGGGACAAAATTTGCTTTTTTATTCTATATATTGTGGAGTTCTTTGTGAACTTTCGGTCGATATATAGAATCAGCTCCGCTAAAAAAAGAGACTAAATATACATTATAATATATTGGGACTCATTATTCCATCTTTACACTGCGTGCAGAATTATTAGGCAAGTTGTATTTTAGAGGATTCATGCACCATAAAAGAGTTCAGTAGGCGGCACAATCTCTGCTGAGGTTCTGTGCAAATCGGTGTATCCCTGAGGGAGTGCTTAACAATTAACTCTTGCAATATTCACTGAACCAAACGTCGGGTGCTCCTCCAGAAAATGCGACTATGATAGTAATCCAGAAAATAGAAAAATAGAGGGCACTCACCGGTCTTCATATTCAGTCTTTATTAGCAATACATGTGAATAAAATTCATGGCCGGGAACGTCGGAGCCGAAGCTCGTGTGAGCAGGGAAGGAAGGAGACGACGGCCGTTTCGCGCTGTGCTTTGCGCTTCTACGGGTGACCCGTAGAAGCGCAAAGCACAGCGCGAAACGGCCGTCGTCTCCTTCCTTCCCTGCTCACACGAGCTTCGGCTCCGACGTTCCCGGCCATGAATTTTATTCACATGTATTGCTAATAAAGACTGAATATGAAGACCGGTGAGTGCCCTCTATTTTTCTATTTTCTGTATTTTAGAGGATTATTTTTATTATTGATCAACAACTATGTTCTCAATCAACCCAAAGACTCATAAATATCAAAGCTTAATATTTTTGGAAGTTGGAGTGTTTTTTTTTTTTGTTTTTTTTTTTAGATTTGGCTATCTTAGGAGGATATGTTTGTGCAGGTAACTATTACTGTGCAGAATTATTAGGCAACTTAATAAAAACCAAATATATTCCCATCTCACTTGTTTATTTTCACCAGGTAAACCAATATAACTGCACAAAATTTTGGAATAAACATTTCTGACATGCAAAAACAAAACCCCAAAAAATTAGTGACCAATGCAGCCACCTTTCTTTATGATGACACTCAGCAGCCTCCATCCATAGATTCTGTCAGTTGCTTGATCTGTTTACGACGAACATTGCATGCAGCAGCCACCACAGCCTCCCAGACTCTGTTCCGAGAGGTGGACCGTTTACCCTCCCTGTAGATCTCACATTTTATGAGGGACCACAGGTTCTCTATGTGGTTCAGATCAGGTGAACAAGGGGGCCATGTCATTATTTTTTCTTCTTTGAGACTTTTACTGGCCAGCCAGGCTGTGGAGTAGTTAAAGGCATGTGATGGAGCATTGTCCTGCATGAAAATCATGTTTTTATTGAACGATACCGACTTCTTCCTGTACCACTGCTTGAAGTTGTCTTCCAGAAACTGGCAGTAGGTCTGGGAGTTGAGCTTCACTTCATCCTCAACCCGAAAAGGTCCCACAAGTTCATCTTTGATGATACCAGCCCATACCAGTACCCCACCTCCACCTTGCTGGCGTCTGAGTCGGAGTGGAGCTCTCTGCCCTTTACTGATCCAGCCTCTGGCCCATCAAGAGTCACTCTCATTTCATCAGTCCATAAAACCTTTGAAGTCAGTCTTAAGATATTTCTTGGCCCAGTCTTGACATTTTATCTTATGTTTCTTGTTCAAAGGTGGTCGTTTTTCAGCCTTCCTTACCTTGGCCATATCCCAGAGTATCGCACACCTTGTGCTTTTTGTTACTCCAGTAACATTGCAGGTCTAAAATATGGCAAAACTGGTGGTAAATGGCATCTTGGCAGCTTTACACTTGATTTTCCTCAATTCATGGGCAGTTATTTTGCGCCTTTTTTGCCCAACAGAGCTTCTTGCGACCCTGTTGGCTATTTGCCATGAAACGCTTGATTGTTTGGTTATCACGCTTCAAAAGTTTGGCAATTTCAAGACTGCTGCATCCCTCTGCAAGACATCTCACAATTTTGGACTTTTCAGAGCCCGTCAAATCTCTCTTCTGACCCATTTTGCCAAAGGAAAGGAAGTTGCTTAATAATTAAGCACACCTTATATAGGGTTTGATGTCATTAGACAACACCCCTCCTCATTACAGAGATGCACATCACCTGATGTACTTACCGTATTTTCCGGCGTATAAGACGACTTTTTAACCCCTGAAAATCTTCTTAAAAGTCGGAGGTCGTCTTATATGCCGGGTATCGTCTTGTACGCCGGGTGTATATGGTGGGTGGGGGGGGAGTGGTCCTGATGACGACGAGGGGGCGTCTCACAGGAAAGTGCGTGGAGTATCCCCCATTACCTCATCGTAGCGCTGCAGCGTGGGGTCTCTGTGCTGGGAGCAGCGGCTGCTGCTCCTCTTTGTGCCGCGTGGGTGCTGTGGGGCGGCGGCGGCTCCTCTTCTGCAGTGTGGGGCCTCGGTGCTGTGGGGCGGCGGCGGCGTATTTTCATGCAGTCAGTCGGGGCTCCTCCGGCATCTGCTTAAAGCCTGGAGGCCCCACTGGCAGCTCCATTGCTATGATGCGGTGGCCTCCGGGAAAATGGCCGCTGCTCAGATTCAGATCTCGTCTCCCGAGATCTCGGGACGAGATCTGAATCTGAGCATGCGCCGCCCCTAGCGGCCATTTTCCCGGAGGCCACCGCATCGTAGCAATGAAGCTGCCGGAGGAGCCCCGACTGACCGCATGAAAATACGCCGCCGCCGCCCCACAGCAGAGGCCCCACACTGCAGAAGAGGAGCCGCCGCCCCACAGCACCCACGCGGCACAAAGAGGAGCCGCCGCTCCCAGCAGAGACCCCACGCTTCAGCGCTACGATGAGGTAATGGGGGATAGTCCACTCACACTTTCCTGTGAGACGCCCCCTCGTCGTCATCGGGACCACTCACACCCAAAAGGCACATTAGTCACCGGCCCTATAAGACGACATACGGCGTATAAGAAGACCCCCAACTTTTAAGAAGATTTTATATTTTAACTGGAAAAGTTGGGGGGTCGTCTTATACGCCCAGTCGTCTTATACGCCGGAAAATAAGGTAATTGGTAGTTGGCTCTCAAGCCTGAACAGCTTGGAGTAGGACAACATGTATAAAAAGTATCATGTGATCAAAATACAACTTGCCTAATAATTCTGCACACAGTGTATGACTTCTTTTTTTGCACCACTTTTTTTTTTTATTGTGCTTTGATCATTTGATAATTAAGTGTGAGACTTTACAGAAGTAGACAGGCGCTCATTTTTTGGCCTGGCACAAAATGGGAATAGAACGATCATCAATTCTAATGAGCCCGACACAAAATGGGAACAGAATGATCATCAATTCTATAATATCTTCTATATTCGTGTGTGCATGTTTGTACCATGCACGTGTGTGCAAATACACTTGTATTTTATTAGCATGTGACTCATGTATACAGGTCCTTCTCAAAAAATTAGCATATAGTGTTAAATTTCATTATTTACCATAATGTAATGATTACAATTAAACTTTCATATATTATAGATTCATTATCCACCAACTGAAATTTGTCAGGTCTTTTATTGTTTTAATACTGATGATTTTGGCATACAACTCCTGATAACCCAAAAAACCTGTCTCAATAAATTAGCATATCAAGAAAAGGTTCTCTAAACGACCTATTACCCTAATCTTCTGAATCAACTAATTAACTCTAAACACATGCAAAAGATACCTGAGGCTTTTAAAAACTCCCTGCCTGGTTCATTACTCAAAACCCCCATCATGGGTAAGACTAGCGACCTGACAGATGTCAAGAAGGCCATCATTGACACCCTCAAGCAAGAGGGTAAGACCCAGAAAGAAATTTCTCAACAAATAGGCTGTTCCCAGAGTGCTGTATCAAGGCACCTCAATGGTAAGTCTGTTGGAAGGAAACAATGTGGCAGAAAACGCTGTACAACGAGAAGAGGTGACCGGACCCTGAGGAAGATTGTGGAGAAGGACCGATTCCAGACCTTGGGGAACCTGAGGAAGCAGTGGACTGAGTCTGGTGTGGAAACATCCAGAGCCACCGTGCACAGGCGTGTGCAGGAAATGGGCTACAGGTGCCGCATTCCCCAGGTAAAGCCACTTTTGAACCATACACAGCGGCAGAAGCGCCTGACCTGGGCTACAGAGAAGCAGCACTGGACTGTTGCTAAGTGGTCCCAAGTACTTTTTTCTGATGAAAGCAAATTTTGCATGTCATTCAGAAATCAAGGTGCCAGAGTCTGGAGGAAGACTGGGGAGAAGGAAATGCCAAAATGCCTGAAGTCCAGTGTCAAGTACCCACAGTCAGTGATGGTGTGGGATGCCATGTCAGCTGCTGGTGTTGGTCCACTGTGTTTCATCAAGGGCAGGGTCAATGCAGCTAGCTATCAGGAGATTTTGGAGCACTTCATGCTTCCATCGGCTGAAATGCTTTATGGAGATGAAGATTTCATTTTTCAGCACGACCTGGCACCTGCTCACAGTGCCAAAACCACTGGTAAATGGTTTACTGACCATGGTATTACTGTGCTCAATTGGCCTGCCAACTCTCCTGACCTGAACCCCATAGAGAATCTGTGGGATATTGTGAAGAGAAAGTTGAGAGACGCAAGACCCAACACTCTGGATGAGCTTAAGGCCGCTATTGAAGCATCCTGGGCCTCCATAACATCTCAGCAGTGTCACAGGCTGATTGCCTCCATGCCACGCCGCATTGAAGCAGTCATTTCTGCCAAAGGATTCCCGACCAAGTATTGAGTGCATAACTGAACATTATTATTTGATGTTTTTTTTGTTTGTTATTATAAAACACTTTTATTTGATTAGACAGGTGAAATATGCTAATTTATTGAGACAGGTTTTTTGGGTTATCAGGAGTTGTATGCCAAAATCATCATGTATTAAAACAATAAAAGACCTGACAAATTTCAGTTGGTGGATAATGAATCTATAATATATGAAAGTTTAATTGTAATCATTACATTATGGTAAATAATGAAATTTAACACTATATGATAATTTTTTGAGAAGGACCTGTATATGCATATCAGGCCTGATGGAGGGGGGAGCAGACACACATCCTGCATATGGGCCCGACCCTGTCAGTTGTCCGCCCCTAAGACAATTGTGCATGTGGTGATTGGCTCCGCAAATCGAATCAGATGCACCCATCCAAGTCTATAGGTGCGTGTGAATCATCGGACTGCACTTGGATGTCATCTGAGTGCAGTCTTAAGTATGAACACTAAGACAATGGAGAACATGGAGAAATTAAGTCCTCCATCTTCTCCACACCTGTGCGCTCTCAGAATCGGATCACACCAAAATGACACTCGGCTCATTTTTTTTTATCTGGGGATTTTTCTCATCTCATTCACATCTATGGGGGAAATCCGCAAATAAAATATATTTATAAGAGTAACCTAAATGTTGTGCATTTCCTAATTGTCAGTTTACCCTGCATAAAAAAAAATAAAAAATAAAAATATGCAGCATAAAAAATGAAGCAAATACTTATTGTAGGAGCTTAACCTTCACATGTTCAGCATTTACCTCAGTGATTCCATATGATTCCATTTAAGTGATTGGGACTGAGCTGCAATACCGCACACGACCGGTGATTGAGTGAAGCCATGTTAGTGGAAGAAAGCGGCCATGTTTTTGGCATACCAAACAACCTTTAGGCCACGTTCAGTATTTTACCTCAGTATCTGTAAGCCAAAACCAGGAGTGGGTGATAAATACAGAAGTGGTGACGTGTTTCTATTAGACTTTTCCTCTGATTGTTCCACTCCTGGTTTTGGCTTACAAACACTGAGGTAAAATACTGAACATGTGAACGTGGCCTAAAGGTTGTCCGGTGTGCCAAAAACATGGCCGCTTTCTTCCGCTAACATGGCTTCACTCAATCACCGGTCGTGTGCGGTGTTGCAGCTCAGTCCCAATCACTTAAATGGAATCATATTGTAACTTCCAGTACAATTCCTGGATTGATGTTCTGCTCCTTTATGAAGCAAGCAGCCATGTTTTTCCAATCTTTGACAAATCCAGTCAACATGGTATATAAACTGATGCCTGCGACATTCACCAGGAAAGAGCAATCATTAGCCCAGTAACAGCAGACGTGCTGGCGGTTAGATCTCCTCCTTGCTAGATAGATGTAAACATGGAGAAGAAACCTGTCGACATCTTGGCCCTATATGGACATGGATTCACAAGCCAGGCCTCTGTCCTCTGAGCGGCTACTTGTATATACTCTGCAATCTTAGCTCTGAACCAGTAGAGAAACCACAGTGCACCAGTAATCACTGCCCTGAAGCTTCTTAAGGGCTATGGACACCACTGAACTTGGTTTTTGCTGCCTAAACCCAGAATTAAAGTGTTTTTATCAGCGCTGTGGAGTCGGAGTCCATTTTGGTGAGTCGGTGTCATGGAAATTGAGTCGGAGGTTTGGCTTACCGACTCCACAGCCCTGGTTTTTATTATCCTTAGAGCTCATTCAGACATCCAATTTCCATGTACGACTGCTATCCGTATTTTTCTTGGATACCACTCGTACCTGTGATAGTTTATGGGGCCATTCACAAGTCCACGATGGAGACGTCCACAAAAAAAATCGCGGAGACATGTCCAATTTTGATCTTTTGGATGAAAATTGGCAATGCAAGTCGATAGGTTTGCGAAAAACCACTCGGATAGTGAAGATGGACCAAAAATGGAAGAAAATCATGCTAATTAAGTTTTTCTTTTCTTTTTGTATGTGCATGAGAAAAAATAAAGTGGCATCTAAATGAGGCCGTAGGCAAATTATCCATAATGAGAGAATCAATGCTCCCTAGGAGCGACCATCCTGCTCGTATTTCAAGAACACAAGGGGCAACCCTGAAAGGGGCAAGCAAGAACCCAAAAAGGTGATGGCAAACTCCCTGTGCACATACCCTTAGAAAACGCTGACCAAGAATAGCGTTCATGGAAGGGCACAACAAAAATGAGCTGCTGGTGTCCCCAAAATTTGCAGCCCATCAAGTTTGTCAAGGCCTTTTGACAGGTGAGACAAAAGTGGAACTGTAAAGTATGGTGGAGAGAGCACCAAGATTTGGAGTTGCTCTCCTTACCCAGCTCCTAGGCACGTTGCGATCATTTGAGAGAACAACAAATTTAAAGATGTGACATCTGAATGAGTCCTTAACGTACCCTAAAGTGTTTGATCCTTTATTTAAAAAAAAAAAAAAAAAAAAAAAATACTGTAATTCATTTCAATGGAAAGACAATAGAAAAGTCCCTTTTTAAAAACAATGATATCACAGGTTTATGGAATGTCAGATGTGTTCGCCTGAATACTCCACATATACAGTACTGTGCAGAAGTAGTTTTAGACAGGTGTGGAAAAGGGCTATAAAACCAAGAAGGCTTTCAAGAGTGTTAATAGTTTATATAGTTTCATCAATTAAAATTAAAAGTTAATTAACATGAGAGACATCTAAATCCTATCAATATTTGGTGTGACCGTCGTTTGCTTTCAAAACTGCTTCCATTCTTCTAGGTACACTTGTTCATAGTCAGGGATAGGTTGAGAGAGGGAAAGCAAGCCGGTGGGAACGGGTGTTTAAATGTTCAGCCCCCGCCATCTAGCACTTCGCGGCGGTGCTTCGTTTGGTCATTCTGTGCGGACAGAGTCCCTTTAAACTGGGCAAGCACTATACAAAAGGTGAGGTTGTGGAAGACAGTTTCACGATCAGGTCATAAACCATAGCAGAGAATGAGTGCAGCAATAAAACAAAACTAGTTATACTGCATCAGCAAGGTCTCATCTAAAGTTTTAAAAGCGGACTGGGATCTCAAAATGAGCTGTTCACGCTTTCATAGAAGAATTAAGAAATAGTCAACGTTGACGATCATATATGACATCGGCCATTAAAACTTTGTGCAGAAGATGAAAGACGCATCATGATTACTTCCTTTCGAAATCAGAAAGATGTCCAGCAGTGCCATCAGCTCAGAACTTGTATCAAACCGTGGGACCCAGCTGTACTCCTCTCCTAATTATGAGAAGTCTGGCCAAAAGTGGTCTTCGTGGAAGAATTCCAGCCAAATAAAAGCTATACCTGCAACGTGGAAACAAGGCCAAGATCCTCAAGTATTCATGAAAATCTGGGAAATGAAGTGCAGAAAAATGGCAGCAGGTGATCTGGACTGATGAGTCAAAATGTGAAATATTTGGTTTTAAAAGAAGGCAGGCTGTTCTCCGAAAGGCTGGAGAGTGGTACAATAATGTGTCTGCAGAACAGTGAAGCATGGTGGAGGGTCCTGGCAAACTTGGGACTACATTTTAGTCAAATAAGTCAGAGATTTGGTCAGAATTAATGGTATCCTCAAAGCTGAGAAATACAGGCAGATACTTATTTGTCATGCAACAGCATCAAGGAGGCTTCTAGATGTAGGTATGGGGTCACTGTTGTTGAAGAATAAATTTGGAACCAATGTCAATAAGAACTGTCTTCTGCTTTAAGAAGAGAAGTCCTGGAGGGGATGAATTGCACAAATGACGTCCACAGAAGGTCTGTGGTTAGTTCTCCATGATGTTTGGAACAATCTCTCTGCGGTAATCCTTCAAAAACTTTGTACAAGTGTACCAAGAAGAAATAAAGCTGCTGTAAAGGCAAAAGGTGGTCACATTAAATATTGATGGGATTTAGATTTCTCTTTTCTTACATTCACTTTATTTTATCAATTAACAAAAATGCAAACTATTAATACTTAAAAAATTTTCATTATTTTACACCAGCCTAAAACTTCTGCACACTACCTTACCTACACAAACATACTAAACAACCACACGAGGCCATTGTTTCAATATATAGAGATATATATTTTTTTATTTATGCAAAACGCACATTTTTTTCCAGCACATAGCACAAACCCTAGATATTTAAATAGAAACCCCGACATTTCACCACACTCACCAGTATGATATATCCCTGGCCTGTTTGCATGTGTCTGGAAAAAGAGTCATCATTCATTTATTTTTTTTTTTGGCTTTGCATTAAATCTGTACTTCAGTCGCTGAGGAGCAAGGTTGCGGACCTCATGTACAACCGGTGGTCCCTTTTTTTTGTTTTTTGGCCGCACCTCACTCCTTCATGGCTTATTTGAAAACAAAATTTGTGGGATTCTTATTCATTTATTTTTTCCTTTAAAATCCAGAAACAAAAAAAGTCCAGAAATAAACTAAAACAATAAATAAAACATGACTATGGCTGATCGGTGGTGGGTCTCTGCAGCATTGTAGATGGTTTATGCAAATCGAAGAGGCATACACCTACATCAGTCCCCTTTTAACATTGCTCATAAACGAAGCATCAGGTATATTGTGCCTCATTTCGCTGACATAGGGCACCAAGATTGCCCCCATCGCGGTGCCAGTAGACGTAAGGAGTTTTTTTTGTACATGCTGCATTTTTCCCGCGGTTATGTGATAGTATCAGACAAAAACATATATATAAATATATATTTATATACTGTACACAGATCCCTGCTCTGCTGCAGAGCGAATAATGCAGGGGTTGCAAGGCTGCAGGCCCGTGTTTATTGCATGTACAGTGGGTGGCGCTGCTCAAGCTACTGAAGCTTTCATAATGGAAATAACATACAACGACAAGGACACATTACTACAGGGGGTAACTTCCTGTATAATAATATAGATATATGTAGCAAAGTCGCCTCAGACGATGGCTGAGATTGTAGGAAATATAATGAAGTGTGTCACTAAGATCTTATAGTGTCCATTATAACCAAACCACCCTCCCACCCCCACAAAAGGAATGAGTTATGACTAATGGATCGGCAATATTATACAAGTATACACACAAAGTGTGTATCTTTACATTACAAAAAGGGGGGGAAAAAAAAATAAAAAATAAAATAAAAAAAAAATCATGTGTAGTCTCGTACACACACCTGCGTTGTGCTCTTTGCTTCTGTCTCCTCCAGGTTGGGGGAGGGGGTCACCCTATAATAAAATGGGCTACCAACCCTGCAACAAACCAAACTTTTGTTTTCCTTCTCAGGCTGGTGCTTTGTGACATAATAGGGGACCAAAAACAAAAAAAAAAAAGAAAAAAAAAAAAGGGAAAGAATGGGCATATACACGAGTCAGCAGACAAAGCCGACATACACGGCGCCTGGTAGCGGAGGTATTAACAAGAGGAACATTGCTGGTTTCTTTGAAATGGAGATCTGCAGATATCATTTAACATAGTCAACAATTTCACAAAACTTCTGATCTGCAGAGAGTCTCTCTAAAGCTTCCGGGGGAGCAGTGCTGCAGGCTTTCATTAGTGCAATGATCTGAAGAGTCTGGATTCATCTGTGGAGGTGAATTGTTCGTATCCAGATCAAGTCTTGTGCTCAGCACTGCTCCCATCATCTATTTTTATTAAAAGTTGGGCATGAAGATTAAAAACTCAAAAAAAAAAAAAAAAGGAAAATTAAAAAAAACAAACAAACAAAAAAAAAAACTTAAAATCTTGAATCAGTTGTTTTCGAACAAGGACAGAAGGTCATCATTTCCGCTGCTTGGAAGGTCCGGCGGGCCGAGGTATGATAGCAGCTCATCTGGATTTGTCAGTTCAGGGAGAAGCTGGAAAGTAGAGATGATGGGGGACGTATTAGAAGACAGAATAGATAGGGCAATGACAGACTAAAAATAAAAAAAAATAAAAAAAGAGGAAAAAAAATCTTACATCAAGAGAAGGTTCTGTTACGTCGCCTGCAGAGGGGATCCCCACCGACGGGTTAAATGTCAGATCGTTCCCGGGCTGGGCCATTTGTTGCCGCTGCTGATTCCGATGGTGAAGCTGCTGCTGCGGTGACTGATTGCTGAGACTGGAGATATGAAGAGACTGCGAGGGATTGTGCGACGCTTCTATCCGCCCCGTAGGAGCAACCTATAAAAAATAAAAAAGATGCAAAAAATAGTAGTTACTCACCGATAACGGTGTTTCTCTGAGCCCATGACGGCACCACGGAGAGAGGGGATCCGCCCACCAAGGACAGGAAACCTACAGATAAAAAGGCGGTACCTCTCTCCCGCATCAGTTTGTTTACAGAGTATAAAGGGAACATCAGGTTAACGATCACAAATGTTACTACATTACTAAACCTTTAATAAAGATACCGCGTGTTTATAGATCATATACATAACTAAACATTATAAATGTGTGCACACCCACGCGTGAGGGAGGGAATGTACGGGTGCCGTCATGGGCTCAGAGAAACACCGTTATCGGTGAGTAACTACTATTTTCTCTGTCCCCCATGACGGCACCACGGAGAGAATTGCAGAGACTGTCTACATTAGGGAGGGACTACCGCTTCCAGAACCCTTCTACCAAAGGTAAGGTCTGAAGAAGAATTTAAGTCCAACCGATAGTGCCTAAAGAAAGTTGAGGGTGAAGACCAAGTAGCAGCTTTACATATCTGGTCTATTGTCGCTCCGGCTCTCTCTGCCCAGGAAGCCGCCATCGCCCTGGTTGAATGAGCTTTAACTTCCCCTGGAGCTGTCATCCCACTTGAAGTATATGCGAGATTGATGGCATCTCTGATCCATCTTGCCAACGTACCCTTGGAGGCCTTTTCGAGGGCCCTGAAAACACACAAAGAGAGAACCTTCCTCTCTACACTCCCTAGTAGCCTCCAGGTAATGGATGAGACACCTTCTAACATCCAATGTGTGTAGTAATTTTTCCCCCTCGTTTTTAGGGTCAGGACAAAAGGAGGGAAGAGAGATCTCTTGGGACCTATGGAACCGGGAGGCCACTTTTGGTAAGTATGCCGGATCAGTTTTTAACACCACCCTGTCCTCTAATATTAGTGTGAAGGGTGGCCCGGCTGTCAAGGCTTGTATGTCGCTAATTCTTCGAGCTGAAGTGAGGGCTACCAAAAGGGAGGTCTTAAAGGATAGAATCTTTAAGGGAAGTTCTTTTAAGGGCTCAAAGGGTGCTTTGGTGAGGGCCGTAAGAACTAGATTTAAGTCCCACTGTGGGGCTCTACGTGAGGGTAGAGGCCTAGACCTTTCTGCCGCCTTAATGAATCTGGATACCCAACGATTCTTTGCTAGATTATAATTAAACAGTGCCCCCAGTGCGGCAATATGAACCTTCAGTGTATTAGTGGCTAGGCCTTTTTCCAGCCCATTTTGCAGAAATTCTAACACTAATTTGAGAGGGATTCCTTCGGAGATTTTTGCCCCTGAGGAAGAGAGGAATTTCTTCCAGATTTTACCATACTGTCTGGTAGTTGTTAATTTTCTACTTTTTAAGAGAGTTGACACTAGACCTTGAGAAAAGCCTTTCTCTATCAGTAACCCCCTCTCAAATTCCAAGCTGTCATGTGTAAGCTCGCTACCTGCGGGTGTGATACTGGACCCTGGAATAGGAGATTGGGCAGGTCTGGGAGTATCCAAGGGTCTGTTATGGACATCCTTCTGGCCCAGGAAAACCAAGTTATCTTCGGCCAGTAAGGGGCAATCAATATCACCCGGGCGCTGTCCTCCCTTATTTTCCTCAGAACCGCTGGTATCAGTGTGATAGGGGGAAACGCATAAGCCAGTTTGTGCTTCCAAGGAATCATGAAAGCATCTAGCGCCACCGGGTTCCCTGCTGGGTTTATGGAACAAAAGGGGGTCACCTTCCAATTTAGATTGTTCGCGAAGAGATCTATTGTCGGAACCCCCCACATCTCCGTTATTCGATTGAATATGGACTGGTTCAGTTCCCATTCCCCCTGTTTTAGGCAGACCCGACTTAGGTAGTCTGCCTTGACATTGTCCACCCCTTTTATGTGAAGTGCCGTCAAGGATGCTAAATTTTCCTCGGCCTTCTGTAAGATTGAATGTGTGACTTCCATCAGTGGTTGAGAGTGTGTTCCCCCCTGATGGTTTATGTAGGCCACTACCACTCTGTTGTCTGAAAACAGTCTTACATGATGTGAGTGAAGGGGTTTTTGGAATTCTGTAAGGGCGAATTTTACTGCCAGTAACTCCCTCATGTTGGAGGATGCTTCTTTTACGTCGTCTGACCATGTCCCCTGAACTACTAGATCGTGTAGGTGAGCCCCCCAGCCGAAGGGACTTGCGTCTGTGGTTACCACTTTTGACACTGGGATCACCCATGGTAGACCGCGGCCCAAGTTGCTGTCTTTTGTCCACCAATCTAGCGAGAGAATTGTGTTTAATGAGAAGGTGAACCGACCTTCTAAATTTCCCTTCAGGGAAATTTCTTCCGCTAATGTCTGCCATTGCAGTTCCCTTGTATGTGACTGGGCCCATTGGACGGCAGAAATGCAGGCTGTCATGGACCCGAGGAGAGACATTGCCTCTCGAAGTGATATAGAGGGGAGATTTCTTGCCCTGGACACTAACCCCACCACTTTTTGGATCTTTTCTTGGGGTAGGCGACATTCCTGGGAGATGGAATCCAACGTGATCCCCAGGTACTCCTGAATCTGACTCGGTATTAGTCTGGACTTCTTCAGATTCAGGAGCCACCCCAAGCTTTCCAAAGAGTCCATAACTAATTTTAGCTGGTTTTTGCAATGTTGGGGGGAGTTGCCTATTATCAGGAAATCGTCCAGGTATGGGACGATTAGGGTGTTCTGTTTCCTCAGGTCTGCCATGACTTCCGCTATCAATTTGGTGAATACCCGTGGGGCTATTGCGAGACCGAACGGGAGGGCTGTAAACTGATAATGCTTTACCATCCCTTCTATTTCGATTGCCACCCTGAGGAATTTTTGGAAGTCTTTGTGAATGGGGACGTGGTAGTATGCGTCCTTTAAGTCGAGCACTACCATGAAACAATGCGGAAACAACATTTTGACTGCTGTCTTTATTGTTTCCATTTTGAAAGGTTCCACAATCAGGTGTTTGTTTAAATTTTTTAAATTGATAATCGTCCTGAAAGATCCGTCTGGCTTTTTCCTGAGAAAAATCGGAGAGTAGAACCCTCTCCCTCTTTCTCGGAGAGGGACCTCCAGAAGAACCCCTTTGTCTAGCAACGTTGTGACTTCCTGTTCCAGAGCTATCCGCTCCTGTGGAGAAGCTCTCTGGGATGTCACCAGGAAGGACGGCTGAGGGAATGTAAGAAATTTGAATTTTAGTCCCGACTGTACCAAATCCAGAATCCAGGCACTGCTGGTTATCTTTTCCCAGGCTGAGAGGAATAGGGACAATCTTCCTCCCACCTGGGGCAAAAGTTCATTGTGCGGGTTTTTTGGGATCGGTGGGGCTTTTGTTGAAGATAAATCCTTTGCTCTTATTCTTTTTGTCTTCCCATCTGTCCTGTGGTCTAGGTGGCTTCCTACGGAAGAATTTTTTACTCCGAAAAGGACGTTTATAAGATGGGTATTGCAGGACGGGAAAGGACTTCTTTTTGTCTCCTGCCTTTTCCAAAATATCATCCAGAGTAGAGCCGAAAAGAAATTCTCCCTCACACGGAATATTACAAAGTTTAGCCTTTGTTTGGAGGTCTCCGGGCCAACATTTGAGCCAGAGGGCTCTTCTGGCTGCATTGGAGAACACCGCTGACCTGGCCGAAAGCCTGATGGAGTCTGCTGACGCATCGGCCAAAAAAGCGGCTGCCCCTTTCATTACTGGTAGGGTATTCAGTATACTGTCTCTGGATGTTTTGTCCTTGAGCTGGGATTCCAGCTGATCAAGCCACACCATAAGGGAGCGGGACGTGCAAGCTGCGGCCACCGCTGGTTTTAGGCCTCCTCCTGCTGCTTCCCAGGAACTTTTTAGGAAAGCATCTGCTTTTTTATCCATGGGATCCTTTAAGACCCCCATGTCTTCAAAAGGTAGGGCAAACTTTTTTGATGCTTTAGCGATTGCTACGTCTAATTTAGGTGCTTTTTCCCAAAAGGAGCATGCAGGGTCTTCAAAAGGGTATTTCCTTTTGGGTGTAAGTAGGGCCTTTCTTAAAGTTTTTTTCCATTCTTTATTTATTAACCCCTTCACCCCCAAGGGTGGTTTGCACGTTAATGACCGGGCCAATTTTTACAATTCTGACCACTGTCTCTTTATGAGGTTATAACTCCAAAACGCTTCAACGGATCTTAGCGATTCTGACATTGTTTTCTCGTGACATATTGTACTTCATGATAGTGGTAAAATTTCTTTGATATCACTTGCGTTTATTTGTGAAAAAAAAGGAAAATTGGCGAAAATTTTGAAAATTTCGCAATTTTCCAACTTTGAATTTTTATTCTGTTAAACCAGAGAGTTATGTGACACAAAATAGTTAATAAATAACATTTCCCACATATCTACTTTACATCAGCGCAATTTTGGAAACAAAAATTTTTTTTTTTTAAGGAAGTTATAAGGGTTAAAATTTGAACAGCAATTTCTCATTTTTACAACAAAATTTACAAAACCATTTTTTTTAGGCACCACCTCACATTTGAAGTCATTTTGAGGGGTCTATATGGCAGAAAATACCAAAAAGTTACACCATTCTGAAAATTGCACCCCTCAAGGTGCTCAAAACCACATTCAAGAAGTTTATTAACCCTTCAGATGTTTCACAGCAGCAGAAGCAACATGGAAGGAAAAAATTAACATTTTACTTTTTAGTCACAAAAATGATCTTTCAGCAATTAATTTTTTTAATTTCCCAAGGGTAAAAAGAGAAAATGGACCTTAAAAGTTGTTGCCCAATTTGTCCTGAGTACGCTGATACCCCACATGTGAGGGAGAACCACTTTTTGGGCGCACGGCAGAGCTCAGAAGGAAAGGAGCGTCGTTTGACATTTTCAAGCTAAAATTGGCTGCAATTGAAATCGGACGCCATGTCGTGTTTGGCCAGCCCCTGATGTGCCTAAACAGTGGAAACCCCCCATAAGTGACCCCATTTTGGAAACTAGACCCCCTAAGGAACTTATCTAGATGTGTCGTGAGCACTTTTATCCCCCAAGTGCTTCACGAAAGTTTATAACGCCCGGGCGTGAAAATAAAAAATCCTATTTTTTCTACAAACATGATCGTTTAGTCCCCAATTGTTTATTTTCTCAAGGGTAGCAGGAGAAATTGGACCCCAAAAGTTGTTGTCCAATTTGTCCTGAGTACGCTGATACCCCATATGTGGGGGGTAACCACTGTTTGGGCGCATGGCAGGGCTCAGAAGGAAAGGAGCGCCCTTTGACATTTTCAAGCTAAAATTGGCTGGAATTGAGATCGGATGCCATGTCGTGTTTGGCGAGCCCCTGATGTGCCTAAACAGTGGAAACCCCCCATAAGTGACCCCATTTTGGAAACTAGACCCCCTAAGGAACTTATCTAGATGTGTCGTGAGCACTTTTATCCCCCAAGTGCTTCACGAAAGTTTATAACGCCCGGGCGTGAAAATAAAAAATCCTATTTTTTCCCCACAAAAATGATCTTTCAGTCCCCAATTTTTTATTTTCCCAAGGGTAACAAGAGAAATTGGACCCCAAAAGTTGCTGTCCATTTTGTTCTGAGTACGCTGGTACCCCATATGTGGGAAAAAACTGTTTGGGCACTTCGGGACTCAGAAGGGAAGCAGTGACGATTTGGAATGCAGACTTTGATGGACTGGTTCTGAGGGCGTCATGTTCCGTTTGCAGAGCCCCTGATGTGCCTAAACAGTAAAAAAAACCCACAAGTGACATCATTTTGGAACCTAGACCCCCATGGAACTTACTTAGATGTGCCCCCTCTTTGGAACTAATCTACTGGTTCCTAATTAGTAGTGCATGGAGGTGTGGTACAATTTGAAGCAGTCCTTCATACACAGGCCAGGTTTGTCGGGGCAGGTGTCGCATTGATAGATGGTGTCCTTGCGTACTCCTCGTTTGTAGCACACTCGGCACCTTTTTTGCGGCTTACCTTTCCTACCAGTTGGCGGGACCACCCCCGGGAAAATGCTGACCTGGTACAATACGAGCACCCTCAGTTCCGGAAGTACTGGGGCCCGCTCCTTCCCTCGTGCCAAACATCAGGGCCTTAACCACTACCTCCTGGAACTGAAGGTACGTCGTATCGGTGTGGCGTGCACATCGTGACAGCAGGAACGCGTTAAGCATTGCCATTTGTACGATGTACACCGACAGCTTTTTGTACCACACCTTGGCCTTCCTCAAAGCACTGTACGGTTGGAGGAGTTGATCGGAGAGATCAACGCCCCCCATGTTTTTGTTGTACCCCAGTACACAGTCCGGTTTGCAGACCTGTGTAGAGGTACCCCGTACAGTGCTGAGGGCGCTGCCATCACCGTGTATGGTGGTCAACAGAAGGACATCCCTCTTGTCCTTGTACTTGACCACCAGCAGGTGGTCGCTACATTGGGCTTTGCTCTCACCTTTTCTGAGCATCTGCCCAAGTAGCGTCATTGGGAGGCCTCTCTGATTTTTGCGGACAGTACCGCAGGCTGCGGTACCTCGCGCAGAGAGGGATTTGTAGAGTGGGATGCTGGAATAAAAGTTATCGGTGTAGAGGTGATAACCTTTATCCAGCAGTGGGTGCACCAAATCCCACACTATTTTCCCACTCACTCCCAAGACAGGGGGACACTCAGGCGGTTCAATCCTGCTGTCCTTCCCTTCGTAAACTCTAAAGCTGTGGGTGTACCCTGAGGTACTCTCACACAGCTTGTAGAGTTTGATTCCGTACCTGGCCCTTTTGCTGGGCAGGTATTGACGGAATCTGAGCCGCCCCTTAAAATGAACCAAGGACTCATCCACACAGATGTCCCTTTTGGGCACGTACACTTCAGCAAACATTTTGCTGAAGTGTTCGATGACCGGCCGAACTTTGAACAGACGGTCAAAATTGGGGTCATCTCGTGCGGGACACTGTGCATTATCGGAATAATGCAGGAATTTGTGGATGGCCTCAAAACGCGTCCGAGCCATGACCATTCGGAACACTGGAGTGTTATATAAAATATCCACACTCCAATATTGCCGAAGGTCTGGCTTCTTCACGATCCCCATGTGGAGGACCAGGCCCCAAAACTGCATCATTTCTACTGCGTCTACAGGAGACCAGTTAGAAAATGATGAACTGGGGTTTTGCTCCAAAAATTGCCGAGCGTACAAATTAGTTTGCTCCACCATGAGGTTAATAAAATCCTCAGAGAAAAAGACTTTGAAAAAGTCTATTTCTGTGAGGCCGGTGGTGTCAAACCCGATTCCTGATTCTGCCACAAAATCAGGAATCAGTGGCTCGTAATTTTTGGGGGGCGAGGTCCATATGGGGTCCGAAGAAGGGCGCGCTGGTTCATCTTCAGGAGTGGGTGCTGCGTCATCTTCTCTCCTGGGGCGTCTGCGAGGTGGTTCCGCAGGACCCGAGGAGGAAGATGAGGAGGAGGAGGAGGAAGAGGATGAAGAATCTGAAGAGTAAAGGAATGTGGGATCCTCTCCCTCGCTATCAGTGTCGGAGGCAAGAAAAGAATATGCCTCCTCTGCTGAATAGCGCTGCTGGGACGAACGGGACATTTTTTGTATGAGTATGGTGCTTGGGTGCAATTTATTGGAACTATGTGTACGTGTGGGGGGGGGGGGGATAGTGTTTGGTGCAAACTTCTGAAAAGTAAAAGAAAAAAAGCAAATAGGGAAAAAAAAATACCTGTGAAAGGAAAAGTCTAAAACAGCAGGCCCTAGCTCTGATAAGTGAACTGCGTCACTTATCAAAGTTCGGCGCCTGCTGGGTGTGTGAATGGGGATGTGGAAAAAACACCAGGCACGAGAGCTCTGATAAGTGAACCGAGTCACTTATCAAAGTTCGGCGGCGGAGGCGGGGTGCGTGGATGGGGATGTGTGAAAAAAAAGAAAAGAAACGAAAGGCACGGGTTCAGACGCAGTGGCGGGGTGCGCGGACGGGGATGTGTAAAAAAAAAAAAAAAAGAAACGAAAGGCACGGGTTCAGACGCAGTGGCGGGGTGCGCGGACGGGGATGTGGAAAAAAAAAAAAAAGAAACGAAAGGCACGGGTTCAGATGCAGCGGTGGGGTGCGTGGATGGGGATGTGTGAAAAAAAAAAAAGAAACGAAAGGCACGGGTTCAGACGCAGTGGCGGGGTGCGCGGACGGGGATGTGGAAAAAAAAAAAAAGAAACGAAAGGCACGGGTTCAGATGCAGCGGTGGGGTGCGTGGATGGGGATGTGTGAAAAAAAAAAAGAAACGAAAGGCACGGGTTCAGACGCAGCGGTGGGGTGCGTGGACGGGGATGTGGAGGAGAAAAGTGAGCACGAGTGCTGATCGGTGAACTGCGTCACCAATCAACGCTCGGCGGCACTAAGGGGGGTGAAAAAGAAAAGCGAGCACGAGTGTTGATCGGTGAACTGCGTCACCAATCAACGCTCGGCGGCTGCTAAATTTGGGCACGGACGGACGCGGCGCAAAGTGAGGGTGGAGGGGGAAGGGGGGATGGGGGTGGGGGGGTAAGAAAGATCGTGCCGGGATCGGGGTATCACTTACGGTTGTAGTCTCTCTTCTTTCTTCTGTCTTCTTTCTTTTGTTTTTTTAGCGAGAATTATGGTGTCACAGGCTACTGTGGCACCACAAGTCTCAGCACAGGAGGGGGATCTGACAGCGTGACCGCTCTGCAGGAACCCTCACCAAGTGTGAGGATTCCTGAAGAGCGGTCAGACAGGTCAGGGACAGGTGACACAGGTCACAGAGCGGTCACACCGCTGCTGTGACCTGTGATTGGTGGGATCGATGATCACATCGATCCCACCAATCAGGGGAGGCCCTGGTGACGCCGGTGTTGCTAGGCACCAGCCTATGATCGGAGCTCACAGCTCCGGTCATAGGCAGGTTACCGGCAGGTCACCAGCAAGTGACCAGCAGGTGACCGGCAGGTCACCATCAGGGCACAGCGCGGTCATACCGCTGCTGTGCCCTGTGATTGGCGCGATCAACGATCACATCGATCGCGCCAATCACACCTGCAGGATCCGGAGCACAAGGAGGCAGGGCACAGGAGAGCAGAGGGGGCTGCGGAGCGCGTTACAGGCAGGGCACAGCGCGGTAACACCGCCGCTGTGCCCTGCGATTGGCGCGATCGATATGATCGTCGATCGCGCCAATCCGGGGGGTTCTGGCCAGTGCCTGGCGTTGCCAGGCACCGGCCCCAGGATCGAGTACATCGGTACTCGATCCTAGCCTGGGACCTCACTGTTTCAGCCAATCTGATTGGCTGAAACAGTGAGAAAGGCTGTGATTCGCTGTTCAGAATTGAACAGCCAATCACAGCGATCGGGAGGCCGGGGGGGCGGCGCCATACCCCGAAATGCCGAGGCCATCTTCCGTACGGTAAGATGGCATCGGAATTTTAATGCGATCACCGCGACTTAAGTCGCGGTGTCGCATTAAAGGGCATGACGTACTATCCCGTCGGCGGTCATACGGGCCCACCCCACCTCGACAGGATAGTACGTCAAATGTCGGGAAGGGGTTAAGGCTTGTATTTTATCATTAAGGGGAAACACCCTTCTTTTCTGCTCCAGTCCACCGAACATGATATCTTGGACTGATTTTTTAGTGTGGGAATCAGCGAGGCCCATGGTACTTCTGACTGCTTTAATTAGGGAGTCTGTTTCTTCTAATGGGAAACAACTACGACCTCTCTGAGAAGAGGATGATGAAGAGGATGATGAAGAATCTGAGGAATTTGAACTAATCTCCCCACTATCTGAGGCACTAGAGTCAGATATAGGGACATTTTGTTTAATTTTTTTACGTTTTTTACCCTCCTGGAGAGACTTAAAGGTATCTTCCACCTGAGTTTTAATTAATGTTTTGAGTTCTGTGGCGAACCCTGGAAGCCCTTCACAGAGGGTCTCTTCCATACAGGATTTACATAGTCTTTTTTCCCATGAGGCCGGTAAATCTTCCTTACAAAGCGCGCAGATCCTATGTTTGGACATCCCTGCGCTCTTCCTTCCCTAAAACAACAAGAGAAAAGTAGGCTCTATTAGCCGGAGCATTCACGGAGATCACTCACCACCTGTGTACCCTCAGTACCGGCTGTGGATGGTCCGTATCGACAGTATGGTGCTCCTTCGATCCGGATGCAGCACTAGAATTTTTGCTGTGCTGAGATCCAGACCGTGCTCCAGTTGCACGCCGCTGGACATGAGAGGTTGCTTGCCCCTGCTGCCGGCGTTTCTGCTGCTGCTGCGGTGCCTGCGCTGGTGAACCCTGCAATTCGGGGTCACTCATAGTTGCAGGGGAACGCTGGCTGTACTCCATTAGAGCAACTAGCCAGGGAGACAGCCCCCCATTTAAATACTCAGCGCGCCGGTTTCCGCGCGCTTCCTGACGCTAGGTTGTGCGCATGCGCGAATCCCAGCATGCACCGCACCGTCCCAGCAAGCCTTGCGCCGCCCAGAATGCCCTGCTTCGACCAGCAGGCATTGCGGCACCCGCGCATGCACGTTACTAACCCGGAAGTGCGGCCCCATGCCGCTTGATGCTTCCTGGTGCGCCGTTCACGCGCGCATTGCCGCGCCGTGCTCCACCTATGGAGGGACCCCTCCCCGTGGTTTTTCGCGTGGGTGTGTGCCATGTGGAACCCCCACGTAGTGAGGATTCCTCTAGGAGCCGCAGCGCTGCTGCTGCGGTCCCCCGCTCACCCTAGAGACCCACTGATCCCAGCGGTGGCGCATCGGGTGGCCCAGCCTAGCCAGGGACCCCCGCTGCCTGAACCGGTCTGACTGGCCCCGGAATCCAACGACGATCTGAGGTAAGATCTGCTGCAGGTCCCGTCAAGGACAGGAAACCAAACTGATGCGGGAGAGAGGTACCGCCTTTTTATCTGTAGGTTTCCTGTCCTTGGTGGGCGGATCCCCTCTCTCCGTGGTGCCGTCATGGGGGACAGAGAAATAAGTAGTACTTGAGAGTTTCCAAAAAACAGTCAAAGAATAGGACTGATGAGATTTTATACCCAGTGATAAATGCTGAATCGCAAGAAAACTCGCAGTAATCATCTCAGCTTCAGGTAAAAGTTCAAACTTAATTTTTTTTTTTTTCACCGAAGTCTCCCACAGATATTAAATGAGGTCGTCACAAAATGGTATCCCATTCCCATACACTCTGCTTTGGTGCAAGAATATCACAGAGGGGACATCTACGAGCCAATCTGACATGCCTGGCACATACATTCATTTAAATGGTTGCCAAATAACCTGCAGAGGAAAAGTCTAGTCCTATGTGATAGTGATGACCGAACAGTAACCCCCAACCTTTCTTACCATGAGTACCACCATTCAGCTCTGAGAGATCGGCATGAGCCACATCCAGAGTGCCCCTCGAGCAGTGCCATCCGCCTCCCCCAGCATAGTGACACCAGATATCACACCAAGACTGTATACTTGCACCTAGGGTTTACCACCTTAGTCCAGTTTCACACGTCTGTTTATTTCCGATGCCCGAAAAAAAAAACAAAAAAAAAAACAAAAACACGGTACCGGAGATGTCCGTGTGTGTACTACGTGTGGCAACAGTGTGCTGCATCAGTACCACACGAACAACCGCCAGAAGCGCTACAGTAAGCGTTGTTCCACGGCAGCTGGTGCTGCTGCCACTAATAAACAGTGACAGTAGGTGCAGATGATTGGGGTATTCTACAGCCGCCGGCTGCGATCTAAGGAAATGAATGAAAGACCCGACGTGGGTTCCCCCCTATTTTCTTGAACCAACCAGACAAAACACAACTGGGGGCTGCAACGCTCAGCTGTCAGCTCCTGCAAGGTTGGTTATCAAGAATAGAGGGGTCCCCACGCTGTTTTTTTAAATTATTTAAATAATAATAATAATTAAAAAAAAAAAAAAACAGCGTGGGGTGTCCCCCATTTTTGACAACCAGCCTTGCTAAAAGCTCACAGCTCTCAGCAGCTCATTCACCAGTGGTTTTCAGCAGGGACGGTCGCATCTTGACACCGTCCAGGTTGAAAACTATTTAGCTCCCAGACATTAATTACAGCATGGGACACAATGACGGACAGGTATAGGTATATTGTTGGTTTATTATTTAACTTTTATTATAGGAGATCAAGGGCGTCGGGGATTTAGGCGATGCAGTAAGTATGGTTTAATTTAATTTAGAACATTAAAGGAGTCTGTATTTTTTTTTCAAATAAAGGATTTTATTCTGGCTGTGTCTTTATTTAACATTACAACTATAGGATTAGTAATGAAGAGGTGTATTATAGATGCCTCTCCATTACCAAGCTGTGGGCGTGATGAAAGGTGACATTAACCCCTCATTACCCCACTTGCCACCGCTACAGGGCAAGTGGGAAGAGTCGGGCAAAATGCCAGAAAAGGCGCATCTAATAGATGCGCCTTTTCTGGGCAGCTGCGGGGGCTATATCAATGGACCCTTACCAGCCTGAGAATAGCTGCCCCCAGCTGGGAGCTTTAGCAAGGCTGGTTGTCAAAAATGCGGGGACCCCACACCATTTTTATTTATTTACATAATTAATAAAACAGCGTGGGGATCCCTCTATTCTTGATAACCAACCTTGAAGAAGCTGACAGCTTAGGGTTGCAGCCCCCAACTGTGAGATTTGTCTGGTTGGTTCAAGAAAATAGGGGGAACTCACATTGAGTTTTTTATTCATTTAATTTCTTTAGATCGCAGCCGGCGGCTGTGGAATACCCCGATCATCCGCACCTTCTGTCACAGTTATTAGCGGCAGCAGGTGTTGGATGATGGGGGTAAGAGTCCCAAAAGCCCCCACCTGATGTTGTTCGGACTTTAATATAACTCATCATTCTCCTCTGCTCGTGCCGATCGCGGGCAGAGCAGGGGAGAATGACGAGAGCTGGCTTCAGCACAAAGCCACTGGGGAACAGCGCTTACTGTAGCGCTTCTTCCACGATACGTGTCACACGGAGGACATCAACGTGTGTTCTCAGTATGCATGTGTGCGGGACGTTTTGCCGTGCTGACTGTAAAAAAACGGACATATCAGCGTGTTTTGCCCATGGAGACATGGTCCGTGGAAACACACTGACGTGCACAGACCCATTCATTTGAATGGGTCTACGTGTCTCCGGTACGTGTGAAAGCTGTCACCAGCCTACTACATCATCTCACCAATTAGAACGCCAGTGTGTATCCCGACCTGCTCTTCTGTTTGGGGCTACACACAATAGTCACCCTCTGGAGACCTGATCTTCATAGCCATTTGCTAGATCTTTTGGCAAACAGCTGCAAGCCAAAGAATAGTTATGTGTGGCTCCCGAGGCCCGGGTTGGGGAGTTTGGATTCAGGCTAGGGTCAAATTACAGTTTTTTGTTTTTTTCATACCCAGGGGGAAAAATAAAAAAACAACAACCCACAAACCAATGTTCTCCTCACCTGGCCAGCTAAGGGTGGACCTCCGCTCTTTTCCATCATGGTATTTGGAATGTCAGACTGATAGGAGATGGGTGGCGGACCACTAGGGGTGAAGTCATTCATTGTTGGTGTGCTGGGGTTGGAGGACGGGAAGCCGGCCTCAGGAAATCCACCCTGGTTCTGGAAAGTCGGACCTGGAAAGGATAAAGAAGCACATGAGGAGGTTGTACCATCACCAATGTGTGTACACTGAAGGTGTGTCAAGTACTGTGTCTAAACTTCCCACTGTTCTTGGCTGCCATTTCCAGGGTCATTGACAGGTTTACAACCTACCCCCTATGTGACCTGATTAATATTTCAATTGACTGGCTATAAAGGTTGATTAAATTCTTGGTATAACCATCTGCTGGCTATGGTGGTAGGACCCACTGCGAGGATTGCCGTGATGTGGCAGTGGGCTTCGTACAGTCTGATCAGAATATTAAACTAAGAACCTCATGTTCAGTTATGTAGGTTTTTGCCTAGCGGCTTTAGAGCAATGTGTGATTTTTGGAGGTGCGGTTCATGCTCTTTTTTGGTGATAACCATCTGCTGGCTATATTCTCAGGATGTGTCATAAATGTCCGAGATCAGCCATGCATTAAAATCTGTCCATATAGGTTTCTATTCACTGGTCGGAACATGGGCAGGGTGTCCCTACACTTGCGCCTGGCCATTTTGGTTGCTACTGGTCCCTGGGTCATTAAACCTCATGTAACTTCAGTATTACTTCTTCTGAGTCCTGCTCCTGTCCTACCTGCGAGGAGCGACATCCAAATTTACCTAATAGAAATCCTCAGCTCAATGGAAAGTGAAGATTAATATTAACAATTATGGAGGAACATTAATGAAGTACATTAAAGCGGCTTGACGATATCTTATTACTCACCCTGTTGGCCGCCATAGTCGGGCCGCACTCCACCGCCCGACTGCATACTACTGAAGGGAGAAGAATTTGGTCCCAGCGCCGCGATCATTTCCATAACGTTTGGCATAACCATGTGTGCTGGGCTCAGGCTGCGACAGCGCTTCAGTACTGGTCCGTCGGCCTCTTCCTTCACGTGGGTGTCCGGCTTCACAGGGACCGGCTTCCAGCAACAGGAAGGATCAATAGTAATCTCTTCATAATCAGAGCTAAGGCACAGAAAACAACATCACCTTATGACGAGAGTCCAGAATTAGGAACACAACCATCATTATAGAGGAGCCTGTGACAACTATGGCCGATCATCGACATATGCCTGATACTCACTTCTGGATATACAGCAATGTTCCCAGCATGTACTGGTCAACTTCTAATCCCTCCAACAGGGCGGTTTTACTGCAAAACAAAGATATAAATTGTGTTATTCACATGTGATAGAGGTAATGGTGCAGTCTGTGGATTACAGGATATTGCTTTACAGCGCGACAACAATGAAACTGCAACTGCACGGTGTGAAATGTCACTCGTGGTCATCTAGCGCCATCTACTGTCTGACAGGCGGTACTGCAAGCTTTTATTACTGCGGCGCACCTTAAGCTGCAATATCAAACAATGTAATCATTTTCAGTACACAAGTATCACGGCTGCAACTCCATTACTGGCTCTCGACCACGTTTTGGACAGCAATAACACCCTCTAAAAAGAACATTGCTGAGCATAGCTACCCCCACCGGTTTTCTCTAAAATTCCCTGGTTCCAGAGAAATCATAACATAAAATACATAGCAAAGAATCAGAGAGATATTATCTTAAATAATCGTCTCAATTCATTGTGCCACAGTCATATCAATAAAAGGAGAGAAGAGTGAGGTGGATCCCGCACTATGCCAAAATCCATTAATCCATGCAGAAATATATATATATATATATACACACACACACACATATACATACATACACAGGGGTTGGACAAAATAATGGAAACGCCTAACGTTTTGGCATCATAATCTTCGAACATGTTATATACATGCAAACCGTGACATACGGTAATGTTTTGTAGTTGATTATTTGTGATATGTGTATGTAAAGTAACTGTTTGTTTTGCATAATTGTAAGAACATTGATGAGAACCTGATACCAATGGCAGACCTCTCGGATTTTCAAAGAGGCCAAATTGTTGGTGCTCGTATGGCAGGTGCTAGTGTAACAGAAAGTGTCAAGAGGTACTGTCTCCAAAGTAATGACTGCGTTTGAAAGAGAAGGAAAAACGTCCGCAGCAAAGCACAGGTCCGGCCGAAAGTCAAAGTTGACAGAGAGACCGTCAGACTCTAAAGCGAATTGTGAGAGAGGATCGCAAGACCACGGCTCCGAAAATCACTGCTGAGCTCAAAGAACACCTACAGAACCCAGTTTCCACGAAAACTGTTCGTCAGGAGCTGCACAAATCTGGATCCCACAGAAGAGCTGCAATTAGAAAACCGCTGCTCTCAATGACAAATGTTTCCAAGCGTTTAGAGTGGTGTAGAAACCTCCAGAATCGGTCCCTCGAGCAGTGGACACATGTGATATTCTCAGACGAATCATCGTTTACCCTATTTCCGACCTCCGGCTGAGTGTACGTTTGGAGACAGCCGAAAGAAGCATTCCATCCAGACTGCCTTCTCCCAACCGTAAAACATGGCGGAGGTTCTGTGATGATATGGGTGCCATTTCGTGGAGATCCGCCGGGCCAATGATATCCCTTCATGGAAGAATTAACAGCCGAGATTATTTAGGCATTTTGGGCGACCAAGTGCATCCAATGGTTCAGGCACTGTTCCCGGAGGGGTACGCCATCTTTCAGGATGATAATGCACCAATTCATACAGCTAGAATCGTTAAAGCATGGCACGAGGAGCATTCTAATGAAGGTGAGCATCTCATCTGGCCCCCACAATCCCCAGACCTCAACATTATTGAGCATTTATGGTCGATTTTAGAGATTCAAGTTAGACGTCGATTTCCGCCGCCATCGTCGTTCAAAGAACTGGAGGGTGTTTTAACTGCAGAATGGGCTAAAATTCCTTTGGAAACAATTCACACCTTGTATGAATCCATACCTCGGAGAATTGAGGCTGTAATCGCCGCAAAGGTGGACCTACACCAGATTAAACTAACACTTGTTGATGTTTCCAGGTGTTTCCATTATTTTGTCCAACCCCTGTATGTATATGTACATGTATATATGTATATATCTATATGAGGCATCGTGATTACTCGCTAATCCTGCCCCCTGCACAGTAGCTCCGCCCCCCACCCCATCACCCCCCACAATCCCGCCCCCCCACCCCATCACCACCCACAATCCCGCCCCCACCCCTTTACCACGTAATCCCGCCCCCCACATTACCGCACATAATCCCACCCCCCCACATCACTCGCTAATCCCGCCCCCTGCACAGTAGCTCCGCCCCCACCACATAATCCCACCCCCACATCACCACACATAATCCCGCCCCACCACACAATCCCGCCCCCCACCACATTACCACACATAATCCCGCCCCCCCACCACATTACCACACATAATCCCGCCCCCCCACCACATTACCACACATAATCCCGCCCCCACCACATTACCACACATAATCCCGCCCCCCCACCACATTACCACACATAATCCCGCCCCCCCACCACATTACCACACATAATCCCGCCCCCCCACCACATTACCACACATAATCCCGCCCCCCCACCACATTACCACACATAATCCCGCCCCCCCACCACATTACCACACATAATCCCGCCCCCCCACCACATTACCACACATAATCCCGCCCCCCCACCACATTACCACACACAATCCCGTCCCCCACACATTAAATTGTACCTGGTAGAAGTCAAGGAAAGATCTTTGAAAATGATGAAAATGACTATACATTTAATTGTGTTAACAGAGAAATTTTTACTTAATGTTTCATTATGAAATTTGTTTAGATGATGGAATGAATAAAAAACGCACATCTTACTGAATCCAGTTTGTTTTTGATTTTACACTGTGAATAAAATGTATTTTTAGTATTATCCAGATTTTTAATGATTATTATTAACTTCATTTTAAGTTAATTTACCACCTGTGTAAGCGCTATTGAATATTGTCATTATTTACTTTAGTTTAATCACCAGCAGCGTTAATTAGATAGCAATGAGCGTGCCGAGCATTAGCTGGCTGGAAACATCTAGTATATATGTATATCTATCCAATTTATTGCAATGTGTTTCAGTGCAGGGCATACTCCTTCCACAGGCATAACAAACGAAATCCCTCAGCTAGAAGCTGATTCCTATTCTTTTAATGACGGAGGAAGGAGTAGGTTCTAGTCCAAAATGTGTTGCAATACATTGGATTTTTTAATTTTTATACTTATGGCCTGGATTAACCTTGGTCAGCGCAAGCGCCCGGGATCCACCAAATTCCTCTCTCCTAAACCCATTAAGTCCTTCCTCAATTTGGTGAGAACAGCGGCCAGGAGCAGCAGCCACGACTGGATAATAATCCAGAACTTCTTTTCCACCACTCTGGTCGGGTAAGTGATAGTGTTCAGCAAATGTGCTTGAATAAAGTGTTATCTTGGCATGCTCGGGTGCCAACAGCATCCTCGGCCTGATCGAATACTATTTTCGAGTTGCCACGGCTGTTCGAAAGCCGCCACACATGCAGGGCTGGCCTTTTTGTTAGGCGATCCCTGCATGTGTTGCATCTGTCGAACAGCCACACAATCTCTAACATAGTATTCGTGCACGCCGAAGACGCTCTTGTCAGCACCCGAGCATGCCAAGATAACACCTTAGGTCAACACTAATAAGAGACCAACCCTCCATGACAGATGTTCTCCCCAATACAGACACGTGAACGCTCATCCAACAGCTATCCGAGGTGCATGGCCACCTTAAGAGCTCCTTTGGTGATGCCCTTCACATGGCCAGAGAAAACGCCACCATTATGGCTGCGAAGATTCGCATTATGGAAATGTCCAATAAGATATAAGATCCTTGCAAACGACTTTTAAAACCACCAATTTGTAATCAATGGCATAAAAAAAAAAAAAAAAAAAAAAAAAAAAAAAGGTATTGAAAATGTTCATGCAGAATAGAAGACCGTTTTGTGGAAGGCGAGGATAGAAAAGCCGCGTCGGTGCCACTTACTTGCACACAGGACATCTCCACGTCCCACGTTCACAGTTCAGCTGCAGGTAGGATTCCAGATCAAAACACTGCAGAAAGGAGAGCAAAAATAAATTAAAAAATATATTATAGTCACAGAGGTGTGACTCTAGCCTTACAATTATATCCCAAATCTGGCAAGTGGTCAGCAAAAAATCAAGGCCATAAAAGCAAAATATAAAGACGGGAGAGGGAATATGGCAATATTACCTGGATGTGTCTACAATCGTGGCCCCTGGCAGGAAGTTGAATTCTTCGGAAGGTGATTGGACATTTTAGGGACACCTTAATAGCGGTCTGCTCCACCCCATCCTCACCGTTGGGCCCTGGTGTCCCAGGGATGCTGCCATTGCTGAAGTTCCTTTTAACTGTGGAAGAATTAAATATAATATGACCAAAGGAAGAATAATACAGGGTAAAAAATTAGTGAATGTGGATTTGGTTGACTATTCTGCACTGACATCCATATGATTAAAGCCGACAAAACGTCTCACATTGAAGATCCGATTTGCCGTTCATACAGCCGAGAAGGGACAAGTCGACCGCAGCTACCCGTGGATTAACCTCACTGAATGGGGCCACTCAAACTGCCAAATGAGGGTCAGCCTCAGATTTGGATTCCAGCGGAAAGAACATTTTGATTTTTCCACTCATCCATGCGAACATAGAGCAGGATCAAGGAGAGAAGGGTTTAAAGAAAGGCTCGACATGGAGCCACGAGCTTACTTTTCGTGATGCAATGTTCTGCGGGGAGCAGCCGCTTCTTTATCAAACCCTGGAGGACAGATCTGACAGATGGTCGGTGCACCAGTTGGAGGACAAAAAGATGAGACTGTAAAAGAAAAAAAAAAAATGCATGTTGTATAATCAAAAAAGTTTGTAGAAAATGTCTATAATATTTCTACACGTCTTCGTCACAATCACATGTCCATAAAGAATAGACGTGAGTGTTTACAGGGTCCCGCACCCCAATCTTCTACCCCAACTAGTAAAATCAGTGCATGGTTCCTAGGCCCTGAAAAGCCACCACCATTTTTGATCAGAGAAAAAAAAGGATCAGTGGTGATGGGATGATACAGGCACGTAGACAACTGGAGAGTCACAAGCTGCAGCCGGATCCACAGGTAAACAGCGTTCATTTGTTGTAAACCCTCTTGAACTCATCCTAATTTTCAGGTTGGAGTATAATCCTTTAATTATGGGAGTGGGTCGGTGAGACAACACCTTGTTAGAGTCGTGTCCAGCTGCTATGAGTGGTTTTGAGGGTGTTTATTAATTTACCGCAAGCGTTTCCAGCAAGTGAACCGCGCAGCTTTTATAACTTCTAAGTGTGTGGGTCCCGGGAGACCACTATCCAAGAGTGCATGTGTGCGAGCGGTCGGCTGGGCTTCAGCTAACGTCACTGCACAATCCGAACGTAGAGCGTAATGTTACTATTGATCAGCTGGACCCAGGCACTTTATCAGAGCACTGGATTTTACATCTTTGGCAATGCTAGAACAGCCGGTGATACGGTATCGAAAAATGAGTGCGGAGATCAGAAAAGGCATAGGCAAATTTGGGGTCTACATTAGTATATTCATGCTGGATATGCTTTATTATAGCTGCTGGCATAAGCCAGATATTAGATTAACAGCTGCAAAACATGCAGGGAAGAAAATGCAAACTCGAGTAACGAGCACACGCGCTCGTCACCATTAGCGGGGCTTGCTCGCTCGTCACCATTAGCGGGGCTTCTCGCTCGTCACCATTAGTGGGGCTTGCTCGCTCGTCACCATTAGCGGGGCTTGCTCGCTCGTCACCATTAGCGGGGCTTGCTCGCTCATCACCATTAGTGGGGCTTGCTCGCTCGTCACCATTAGCGGGGCTTGCTCGCTCACCACCATTAGCGGGGCTTTGCATACAGGCAGAATTATCTCCCGCTCCTGCCATCTCCAGACTGTACTTACACAGCAGCACGCACTGACGGTGATCTGGATGCTGTTGCGGCCAGCCTGGCACACCTGCTTCAGGTAAAGGGGTTTATGGGAAGTTTTGTTGTCCCCCCGCTCAATACTCAGTGGTGTGGAGTTCACGCTGACTTGTACTGAACATGGCCAATTTGTGTTCATCTGTCGATCCTCGTGGTGGTAACACTTAAATTGCAGCTCAAGGTCAGGCCTGGAAGCAAGAGGATAACGTGTGAGTACCAGTACAAGTCTCATATCCCCCCTCCATACCGCACAACATGGCTTGACCATACCTCATCATGAGGGTCTTATACACAGATTCCCGCAGGTGATAGACGTGGTTACTGACGGCTAAGTTGTGCTGCAATCTGAATGGTTCAAGAACGATCCCATCCCGTACTGGGAAGGTCAGTCTCAGCTCATCATTGGAGGCCCCTAAAGATAAAGGATAGGCGTCACGTAGTCATATATTACCTTTGAAAAAGTCCTCAATAGTGGCAATTGTAGGTCAAGGACTAACCTGTGGGGGACAGGTGCAAAGAGGCGTGAGAAGGTTTGACATCCGGCAGGAAAGGGGACTTCACATCTTGACCAGGTGACATATAGGGTGGAGCACTGCTCCCAGGAGTCATTGGCGGTGTAGGATTTCCCGGTAAGGGAGAGCTGGGATATCCAGGCATGGGGCGTCCTGGCTGTAAGACAAAATAATTGCTTAAAACGGGGATTTACGGTCACCCCAGGTTCCTCCAAACAGCCAATGATGGTGGGGGAAGTGCGAGATAAATAGAGGTCCTTGTCACACAAGAAACCACCCGAGTCCACCAGAATAAGACCCCTTCCTCCAAGAGATCCATAGGCCCTAGTATAGCGTAGGGACACAAGTGGTCCTCAGAGGAAAACCCCTATAAACTCATGATTAAAGGGGAATTTAAAAACCAGCCGAGCACACTGCTCATCTTCCTCAGTCAGTTCCATAGACAAAGAATGGAGGTGATGCATTCAAGAACCCAATATCCAGGATCCAAAGCCCCATACTCGGGATCACTGGAGGTCCCGGTGGACGGATCGCTCTGAATACAGAATAACCATTAAAGAGGTTCCCGGAGGCTCCATTTCTGTATTTCCCAGACATACTGGGAGTTTACTAATGTAAGGATCACAAGCGTTCATGTGGGGATGCAACCATTAGGCGAGGGCTCCACAGGAACACAGGGGTCAGAATTATGGTAAACCTGCAGCATTACCACAATTAGTGACCTCCATGTTTCCGTACGGTGAGAAAAGTTGCACAGCAACCACAAAAAAAAATAAAAATTCCACAATGGTTGTCAGTTGTGCACATAAGCCACGTTAAAGGGAGTCTGTCAGCACAAAATGACAGGCGCTCGTGCACACATGGCCACGGTTCGGTGCAATCCTATTTGTTTTGTCCATCTCTGCCGCCTCTTCCATGATGGACAGCTCTGGCTTCATGGGAGACAGAAGAAAGCAGAGATGGATGAAAAACAAGCAGGTGGGACGGTGCATTAAACTGTCCGGCCAAGCCAGGCGCTCATTCAGATGTCAGATTTTCTTGTGTACATTCTGATCACGGTGTGGTAGGAATACATAGAAAAAAAAAAATGTCTCCATCCTGACAGTCTGAAAATCCAACTGCACTTGGATGCCATCAGAGTGTGGTCCCATTTATTTCAC
The DNA here is from genome assembly GCF_051348905.1 of Ranitomeya variabilis. Lineage (NCBI taxonomy): Eukaryota > Metazoa > Chordata > Amphibia > Anura > Dendrobatidae > Ranitomeya > Ranitomeya variabilis. The sequence continues at coordinate 83,105,881 of NC_135236.1, forward strand.
GGACCCATAGACTTACATTGCAGATTTTGATCCAACCCTCAGATCAAAATCAGACACATCTACGTGATTTTCCACGTACTGATTGGTCTGCAAAAAACAACATGTGCAAGGCCCCATTGACCATGACAGGTACAAGTGCCATCTGTGAAAATCACTTATCGCACTGGTCCGCAAAGATCGCACGTCTGAATGAGCCTCATAAAGGTGCAATGAGTCCCTGAGCTTTGTTTGAACAGTCAATTTGTTTGACTCCCTTTAAAAAGGAAATATTAGGAGGTTTCTGATGGGTCATACAATTCTACCGCTCAGTCAGATAGATCGGTTTGCTAGATCCGTTTCCTTTGGGTGGGGCATGTCCGAACACTCTACCCTGTCAGTTTCTTATTATACTTACCCCGCTCATAGTCTGATTATATGCAAAGTTTCCACCATTGAAGTTATTGCTCTGTCCGTTGTATTGATCTGTGAGCTAAAAAGAAAAGAAAACAAAACAAAAACAGAACCTTATAGATGAGGACAGATTTCTAAATGATAGAAAACAACATCAACTAATCTTAAAGTGACGGTGACATCCCCCCACAACGAAGGCGCCGATCTATGGCCGCCTCTAGGTAGCGCTCCTTCGCCATTGATTAGACCTTATAAGATGTGAGCAAGGAACATACAAGAGAACGGCTTCTGTGAGGAGCGACGGATAGGAACTTTCCACTGTAGGAAACAAGACGACTAATAATAAACGTGTAAGTCGCTGTTATAAGGGCCACTTCCTTTTTCGTTAACCAGCTCTGTTCCGTACAATATACGACTATACAGCTCCGATGTCCTTGAAGGAATTGATGAGGAGAATAGAAAGCAAAACCGTACATGGGGCCAATCTATAACACAAAAACGGGCTGTCGGCCACAGCAACCAATCACAGCACAGATTTAATTTCTCAAAAGCACAATAGGAAAAGTAACCTGTGCTGTGATTGGTTGCTAAAGGCAACGAGGTCTGCTTCCCTGTTACTCAGTTTTGCTCAGTCAGACCCAGATTATAAGCTGTCCCCTGAAAGAGGTCTGCATTTATGAAGTAAACCATACTGGAGATTTAGTAAACCTGACTGTTGGCCATAGCAACCAATCACAACACCGCTTTCATTTTATGAAGAAATCAGAACTGAAAGCCAGGTTCCAATTCCGATCCGTTCATAAATCTCCTCCGATATGGTTTCTTGTACGATTTGCAGTTATAGCACAGAGAACAGTTGATATTTTGAGTCTCATTGAGCAAAACTGTTTCACAGAGAAGCCGTCCTTGTCACGCGCAGTGACAAATCAGAGCTCAGCTTACATTTCTTAAACTGCTGTGGTAAAACGAAAGCTGCGTTGTGATTGGTGGCTGTGGGCAACATGCGGTAGTTTTTTTCTATTATAGAGTTTCAATATAGTGATGAGCGAATGTGTTTGGTAAAGGCGTTGTCAGCATGCTCGGGTGCTAACCGAGTGACTTCAGTGTGCTCGAATAGTATGTCCGCGTCGCCGCGGGGACTCAAACATGCTATTCGAGCACGTGGAAGACACTCGGTTAGCACCCGAGCATGGATAGCAACTTATCCGAGCACGTTCGCTCAGCACTAGTGACAACCCCTTCTTAGGGTACCGTCACACAGTGGCATTTTCATCGCTACGACGGCACGATTTGTGACGTTCCAGCGATGCATTTACGATATCGTTGTGTCTGACACGCTACTGCGATCCGGATCCCCGCTGAGAATCGTACGTCGTAGCAGATCGTTTGAAACTTTCTTTCGTCGTCTAGTGTCCCGCTGTGGCGGCATGATTGCATCGTGTGACACAGGTTGTATACGATGTGCGCACAGTAACCAACGGCTTCTACATCGCAAATACGTCATGAAATTATCGCTCCAGCGCTGTGTATTGCAACGTGTGACCGCAGTCTACGACGCTGGAGCGATAATTATACGACGCTGCTACGTCACAAATCGTGCCGTCGTAGCGATGAAAATGCCACTGTGTGACGGTACCCTTAAATATGAACAGTTCCCCAGTGTGGGAGAAAAACAAACAAAACAACAGCCACCACCAGCACCATTGATGGTCGATGACAAGTCTCTTGAGGCTTGCAGGCCCTATAGCTATTCCATGGCCACTAATTGCTACCCATTAGTGCCCGCTAATTGGCTGCAGGGCTTACATGACATAAGTCATGAGAGCATCAGGAGACCCAGCAGTAACATCCCGGGAATGGTGCGGAATATATTTAATTTAAGAGGTTACGTTTCTCCTGGTGTAGAGTGACAAGCCAGGCCTGACATGCCACTTTAAGGAGACTTATAGGCAATGTATGCTCCTCCAGGAAATTAAATATTCAGAGGGGACGAGGACTAGAACCCCAGCCCTACCTATTGGATGGCACTATAGCTCTACTCCTCATCCTCTCTGAACAAGCAATTTGCACATTTTACTTTACACAGGGAAACCTAGTATTTAAGAAGGGGGTTTCCAAAGTAGTAGACAAATCCTTTAACCCTATATCACTTAATCCAATTAAAAAGAGTATTTGATGCCAAAATCCCTCATCAATACATATTCAGTGAAGAACAAGTGTAAAATTACTTACCGATCGCAGTCTTCCCCAGTTTCCAGCGATTTTCTGGTCCTCTTCAGGACCAGGTGACCACAGTTCTGCTCCGCTGGCTCACACAGCATCTTCAGTGTGGACCAAAGCTACTTTCTCAATGTAAACTGAGCTCAATGTGAGGGTAATGTTGGGAAATCATCTACAGGTCCACACACAAGTCACTGTGTGACCGCGAAGCACTGTCACCTGGGCCAGAAGAGGACTGGAGCATCACCGGAAACCAGAGAAAATGGAGATGGGCAAGGCTTTAAAGATGGCCACAATCTAACGTGCCTAATCATTAACAATCGTCAGCCCCCTTAGTTTTGTATTTGGAAAAACTCATGAAACGCATACTGGCTAACAAGATCCAGAATGGCCCAGGGATTTATAGATATTGAACTGCTATTTGTGTTTTTTTTTTCCCCTGAAATGTCATGGAGGAAAAATCACAAGCTTGTCCCTGTGGGCTGGGAACTGCAAGGAGCTGAACCTAACGATGAGGCACCCTCAAACACTAATTGGGCTTATGGTGGATATCCCAATCAACTGCAGTTTGAACATACTCAGAAAGTCAGATAAATCCAAGCTTATAAAAAAAAAATTAAATAAAAGGGCGCTCAATGGGGATCCCAAGCAATAAAAACTACTCGCCTGTCAAAATTAAAAAAATAAATAAATAATTGTAATAAAAATATAATACAACAATCTTTTATGCTGTTCTGTGACAGCTTGATCAACAGTACATTGGCTCTAACCCAAGACATTGGACTAACGATAATTCTTACTAGACATACAGCCACCATAAAACATTCATGCGCTTAGGAAAAGCCGAATATTCTAGTTGCAATATAAAAAAACAAAAAAAACAAATAAACACTGGAATAGAAAATAAAAAAATAAAACAAATAACTGGCTATCGAGAAATATTTTCTTTTTAGAAATAAATAAATAATAATAATAATAATAATAATAATAATAATAATAATAATAATAAATAATAAATAGAATATCACCCACCTTATAAAAATGGCCTCCAGGACCTGCCTGGGTTATGTACTGCGACATATTCTGCTGTACACGATGCCCAGGATAGGAAGGGGATGGGGCGGATTGTTGGGGTGCAGATGGGGCATACTGACCCCCGTGGGGCGGATACTGGCCGCCCTGAATGTACTGTTGAGGTGCATAACCCTAAGGAGAGGTGAATAAAAAAGGAATACTTACAAAAACGTTGCACAAGTAACAGATTAATCTGCTAGCTGCAAAACCCAAAATAAAATTAATGTAAACGTTTTATTATAAGTCATAAACTTGTAACTCAGCAGGACCGAACTTCTGATATTTTGCACTAAACGTCAGTGCTTGGGGTACATACAACTCAAACAACCTTCACAAGTCGCACAATGAAAGGGACTTTGCGCCTGTTACACATTAGCGCTGGGTGCTCACCTCATTGGAGTAGGTCCTTTTTACTGCTTGACGTGGCATCTGCTGGCCTTGGAGCTGTCCAGGGTAGCCATGAGGTGGTATCCTTTGACCAGTATATACTGGGTTCATACTTGGAGCTCTGGCTGAATTCATGCTCATCTGAGCCATTCCCGCAGGTGTCATGACTGACCCCATACCTGCAGAGGTCATTCCACCCTGAATAGAGGGTCCCCGGGGACCAGAGTGAGGCATGTACTGGCCACCAAAATTATGAGTAGGTCCCACCTACATAAAACAAACAAACAAACAAAAAAAATTATATATATATATATATATATATATATATATATATATATATATATATATATATATATATATAATATTTGTGATAGTCTCACACAAATCTAATGACGTCAGAGGATCATTTTGACGTTTCCCCCCCCCCCCTTTAGAGGCGCTGTCTCAACTTGTCTTGAGCGCACCGCTCCCCTGCCTGCCAGTTTCCAGATTACTGACAACTGTGCGCCCCTGCTTGACTGACCGTTGGGACCACAGGCATTGTTGTCGCTGGGCTAGACGGTGTGCTCTCTTGATGCTGCAAGCACAGGCAGCTTTGCCTCCAAAGAAGCGCCACTGAATTGACAAGATTGTGAAGTAACAGTGCGCTCGTTGCAACGATCTGATCAGCTTCAGCGCAGCGCTTACAAGCTCTATTAAACAGAGCTTGTAAGCACATCACACAGTCTTTCAGCGGCGGCCAGTAAACAGTATAACAAGTTACAAAATTGTTGGCTTTTTACAAGGGCTTTGCAATTAAAGAACATGACAATAATCCTTTAAAGAAAGGGATCAATAAAATGTAACCGGTATTGCAAGATACTTTGTGCATTTTAGAAGCAATCTGACTCGCAGTCTGACAACAACTCACCCCACCATATTGATTCATCTCCTGGGTCTGCTTCTCCTGGAGGGCAGCCACTGTCGCGGTCGCAGTCGCTGTGGCCGTTGCGGCAGCCACTGCTGCAGCAGCTGCTGCCTGAGTGAAGTCTGTGGGACCGCGTCCTGAATGCTGAGCCATGCCCATCCCACCGCCAGCTGTTGGGCCGCCGGGGTAACTAGGTGGAAATAAAAAAAAAATATTACTATAATTTGGACGGTTGCACCAACACCTCCCCCCTATAATCGTAGATGCACAGATCCGTTACCTGTTGCTATAGGCAGAGCCTCCCGGATACCCCCCACGTCCATACATGTTTTGTGGCAGGTAACCCTTTCCGGCTCCACTTTCCGGAAACCCTTGCTGACTAATAAACTGAGGGCTTCCCATCCCTCCACCGTTGCCAGCCAGACCTGGCATGACTCCGCCTCCTGTGGGGCCACCGCTGGGCACCATGGGATTTCCAAGACCCTCCTAAAAATAAAAAAAAAATAAAAAATTGATATAGGCAATAAATTCAAGTGTCATTCGTGTTAGTCCAAAATTAATCAATATTGAAAATAGGGATGGAGAAAAAATTGAATAAAAGGGGCGGGTGCAGAAAGGGTTAACCAAAGCGATGCCGGAGGGGTGTATAGCAGGGGGGGGGGGGGGGGGGAGAAAGAGTGACGTCATGCGCGTTACCTGGCTCTGCGACGTGTTGCTCAAACCCCAGACGGTGGTTACTACGGAGAGCGATCCTGCTGGCTGATTGGTGTTTGGTTGCCAGGGAACAGAGTCGTATGCAAATGAACCATCACTGTTTAGGGGGGGCAGAGGCGGGAGTTAGCGGCGTGTGCACGAACCATATGAGAAATGTTTAGATACATCGGATACGGGAGGTACAGAAACAGGAGATTATGCAGAGATCATTTACACCTTAACCGATGCGGGAAAAATTCTATGCAACTATTAATTCAGGGAATCGGCATGCCAAACCAAAAACGCGCCTTTTATCATAGAGATTAAATATTTAAAAAAAAAAAAAAAAAAAAAAAAAAAATTATATATAAAAATATATTATAATATAGAATTATAATAATATAAAATAATTTTTATTAAAAAAAAAAAAAAAATTATATATATATATATATATATATATATATATATATATATATATATATATATATATATATTTTTTTTTTTTTTTTTTTTATTTAGTAAAAAGTGTATTTTATATTATAATTCTATAATATATTTATATATGTTTTTTTAAATATAAGAAAAATTACATATAAAAAATTTGATACTGAAATTGTATTACTTAAAACATACAAAAGAAAAAAAACAAAGGAAAAACAAACACTAATCCAAATCTAATCTCCACTTTTTTTTTTCAAAAATTACAGCATGCAGTAAATATACATAGAAAAATAATATAGTAAGATGACAAAAGAAAAACAGTACACCACCAAAATGGGGGAGAAAAAACACAACAAAAACAAAAAACGTAAAAAAAAAAAAAAAAAAAATTATAAACTGGCCAGAGGCTATGTATGAAGACCCGGCTGCGCAGTCCGCTGGGGTGCTGCCCGTCTGGCGCTTACCTGTGTCCTGTGCCTGGATGAGATGGTTTCATGGGGTTCATTGAATTCATTTGCAGGCGACTGTTTTGTCAGTGGCTGCAGAGAGAAGAAAGCAAGCAAACCTCAGTCATCTATTATGTCTCATTCCCCGGAGGCTTGTCACCGTGCACCTTTAAATTGCCCTGCAAGACTCGCAGCTTTTCCTTTCTAAGATCTCTGTGCCGCACAGAACAGATGTTGCATTGCTAAGCATTATTCTGCCTGCAGCAAAGGGTTAACGCTGTGCCCATCTGCCCCCGGCCTTCCCTCTGGTCACATGATCACCGTGCATTCTGCACACAGGACGTGGAGGTTGGCACCATGCCGGCGGTTGGCACTCATTATATAGACAACCCTTGGTTAACCCTGGTGCTGCCATGGACAACCAACCCAATGATCATTGGCACAGGAAAGACATGACCTCAGGAGATGGGCAGCTGTCCACAATGGCGTCTCCTCCTTGGTAGGATGAGATATGGAAACCATAAAAATGATGCAATTAAACGTAGTCAGCAGCAATATTCTGAGATTCGGGCATTAGAAGCCAATAAGCGAGTCTGAGCCGCCATGGTGCAGGTGTTAGAAGACGACGACCACAAAAAGGAAATTCCAGGCAATGGAGGTGGGTGAGGACAGCTGGCATAATAAACGTGGGGTGCCAGCTGCACCGGGTGAGGGAGACAGGGCAGGGTGTGCTCAGGGGGGGGGGACAGGAAACAAGCAGAGGAGGGAACGGAAAACAGCGCATAGCGGGTGGGAGTCAGCAAGTGCAGAGCTGGAAGTCGCGACTAAAGCAAGCATGGAGGACAAGTAGCCTGCGGCGACAGGTGCACCAGCCTCGGCCCGATACTCCCTGCAACGGCCATTTCTATAGTGGGCCACACACAAGTCTACCATCAGTGGGAATGTGGCCGATCAACCGCCACTCAGATCATTATTAAATATGATCAATGCAACCATCAACAAGAAATTTCTAAATTTACTGTTTGTTGAAATTCCTGCATCATTTTTTTTTTGTTTACCGCTTGTTGCTTAGGCTACCGGCCACCACAGCAGTGTAGTAGTGGTGGCTGAGCAAATGCACTGCTTGTAAGTGCTGCAACAGAGGCTGGCCAGATTGTTGGAACACGCCACCCGCTCCGTTTTTTTTTTGCAGACTTGCCATGAATCGGTGGCAAACTCTGCCTGCGTGAACAGCGAATGGTCCTTTTGTGCAGAAAATCTGCTGCATTTACCATACCAGCAATGTGGATGGGACCTAAGGAACAATATAATCTGAGTGTAAAGAAAGGGGGAACAGTAAATATCCACTGATCATTACCAGAGGAAGTCAGTCTGTGAGGGGGAGATAACGGTCTGTGGTTACAGTGCACTCATTGCAGCCATTTTGTAGGCAGAACATTCTGGGAAATATCAGCTCACTAGACATCGGTGTCATCTGTGACTCATGAGGAATATCCTGCCTCGTGTCTCTGCGATGGAACGCAAGTAGCAAACAGCTACCAGGGCAGAAGACAATCGTGATTTACTGTTAGCGAGAACCAAAGCTTTAAAGGGTTTGTCCACTACTGGACCACACCTTCAAATCATCCTAATGTGGCCCCAATAGAAAAACAAAAACAAAAACATACCTCTCGAAATGGCGCAGTTTCTGCAATGTTGATGCCGTGCCTCTGGGTCACATGAGCTCTGCAGCCAATCAGCGGCCAGATTGCCTGCAGCGGTCATACATCAGTCACATGAAAGTTTAATCTGACAACAGTTAACACTGCAGCTGAACAAAGGCCGCCGATTGTGTCACGGGACCGCCCAAGAAGATAGCGCCGATACTGATGGAGTGGCGCCAGTCAGGGAGGAGAGTATGCACCATTTCCTTTATTGGGGACTCTACTACTGAATAACACATTTATAAATATAAAAGACAACTTCTTTAAGGCTCTGTTCAGACCCGTTTTTGTGGCAGTTTGCTGTAGTAGTCGTCCATTACATATTGGTGAAAGAAGTTTCATAAAACACTATTCTCAAATCGCGGGAGTCAATGTCACGTTTTGGAGGAACAGCTGTAACTTTTTAAAGGGGACCTGCTACTTGCCATAAATATGTAATTTTCTTACCCTGAGTAAATGCCGCTGTTCTCCCGAATCAGAGACTGTTTTTCTTTTGTTCCTGCGACTCTCCATTCCTGAAATATTGACCCCTTATCCCTGTATTTAAATCTAGGTTTCATTAGCCAAATGGGCTGGTTCCGAATTCTACACTATGGGTGGATTCCTGAAAACCACACCCACTTGTTACAAAAAAAATATAAAAAATTCCATACAGAGAAGAGGAGGCCATCTCTCAACAACAGAGAGGAGCAGGGACAAAAGAAAAACAGTGCTGGAATCAGAGGAACAGCGGCATTTACACCACATAAGTTACATATTTATCTCCATTGAGAGGTCCTTTTTAACCATTCATGCGTCACATACTTCATATATACAGCAAGGACCAAAAGGAAAGACGTAGGAAGTATATGAACAACATTTACAGAACTCATTGCATAAGACTCCTTGAAGAGATCTAGAGTCAGCCATTTTTAATCTGATACTAGCAATGTAGAACTTTTATCTTCATTCATGGTGGTCAATAGGTCTCCACCTTCAGATGACAGATAAATCAACCTTCTAAAGAAAAAAAAAAATGATCTGAGCGCTGACAGATATAATCATTTTATTGACAGATGCCATAGTGATTCCTGGAATATTTCTCCTCACAACGTCATCACTTTCTCTTCATGTATTATCAGTCACGGCCTTACACGGTTATCTATTGTCTGGATAGTTTCGCCAAGAGTGAACGGGGGAAGAGATATCACCAGTCAGTCCTCATGCGATGCACCAGGGGCGTGAACACATTTCTCCCTTGCGCCTTTTTACCACTTCAAAGATATAGATAGTAATAGAATTATAGGAACCAACATGGAATGTTCCTAAAACTAAGATTTGGGTGTAAAAAGTCCTGGTGCACATGAATATCTGCCACCAACACTTCTGTGGGCAGCACTGAGATATGGTGAAAGAAAGTGGTCGCCAACTGATTGTGAAACCTGGCGTTAATCAACCACCTAACCCAAGTATACAGAAGTGGTGGATTTCAATCAACACTTTCGAGTGCGGACATAGAGGTCCATATTGACCATGGCTCTCCCGATTCAAACTCCGACACCTAGGTACAGGAGGAGGAAACGGTCAAGTCAGGAGACCCACGGCCGGTATGGACTATCTAGGCCAGTACTCCCAGTCCACAAACATTCATGGTTCAAGAAGAAGCGGTTAGTTATTAAAAGGGAACTCAAGTTGAGATCATCTTAGATACAAGAAAACTTACAAAAAAGTAAGCCTGAACTCTAGTGGAGTAAATGTGAGGGAATTAAAAGGATTCAATACAGATAGTTGGCCAAAATGTCTAATGTCAATTATAACAAATGACTGTCTCCTTTAAACAAAATTGCTAACAAACACGTTGAAATTTTTTTTTTGACTGATGAAGAGCACTGGCTACATCATTGGCTCCCAAAAATTCCTAGACAGTTGATGCGGCTTAAGATCTTCATTGCCCCATGTATGGCGGCCTTTAAGTTGGCCATAAGCTTTAGATGACCATCAGCCCAGTTCTCGTTCAGCCGACCTCTACAAAGACATTCGGGCTTGGCCAACAATCCACAGGTTCTAAATAGGACAAGGGGAATAAGCAACTGCTGGACATCTCCAGTGGTTTCTCTCACCAGAAGGCACAGGAAACTGGTATATGGAAACCTTCTACCCCTCAACATTTCCCAGGAGAAAATTGGAATAATCCTATTGCTGCTATATATGGCCACCATCATGAGTTTACACACACACAAAAAAAAAGTCTCACAGCCTGACAAATGAAGCTATTTCCTTACTACCAGATTTGGGAAATATATTAGCCACAAACTGTGACCAGTGGCTTCACTTGAAGCACATCAGCCCAAATGCAAAATGTCCCACAGGGCTCCGAACTGCCACAGGACTTTAATAGAATTGGTCTTCTCATATGGGACAAGTTAATATTTTGGGTCCCGAAAGGCTCCAATTCTAAACCAAATTAGTTATGACTCTGCGTGTGAATATCTCAGAATCACAGACATCCCAAAATAGTAGTGCGGCAGTACACGATAGGCAGGTTAAAAATGCCCTTTCATATACGGTATATATTTTTATAATAAGTCTAGAGCATCTTTAGGATTGCCCTCTCCAAATAATATTCCAGTCACATACTGAGTCGGGCGCATGATTAGTTTTTGGTCTTGTATGCAGAGGTACATCTTGTGTAAGGTTCTCAGAACTGCAGACACATGGGATTGACTGATCACGGCGGCACTTTATTTCCCCCCCACACTTCCTGCCAGTCATCCTCCTGAAAGAGCACTGCTGTCCGCCTCTTTACAACATGACTGGTAGTAACAAGGAGAAAAAAAAAAAAGAAGCCTTTCTAACCCTTAACGCACTCCTCCTCTATTGTATTTTTGACAGTGGGGAATGGATAGATCACTAATCACTATCGAGACAAGGACATTAATAAAGATGGACCTTCATGGAGAAGATGGACATGCTCCACTTTCCTTCTATCTTTTCCATGAGATCCATCTTCCTTAGTGTTGGTGTGCACAAACGCTCTGCTACTAAGAGATCAATCACTTTTATGGATTACCTTCCCCCGCTGTTCCCTTTTTTTTGTGTGTGCTGGGTATCAATGCAGACATTTCCCGTCAGAGGTATATTTATCCAATATTGGTACGTTTGCAAGGATATTTTCTGACATTCAGTTGGGTCAGCAGACTTCTCCTCAGGACTACGGCCAATTTTACCTCAGAGTCCTATTCAGAGAGCAAATACGAGAGAATGTCTGAGGGAGACTTCATAAAAAACCACTCCACTACTATGGATCTATCGTGGTCAACGTTGGTCGACCATAAGGTAGACGCATCTAGTCATACATGAGGACAACGCCAAAGTTGATGGTGCGGATGTGGCTGAATGTGCTTACAACCTACAATTACAGTGATGACCGCACGTAAAATATTTCCACATGTGGATATTTTCCAGAAACAGCGCCACTTTTCTTCATGGTTTGAGTCTAGCATTGAATTTCAGCTTTATTCACTTGAGTAGGACTTCGTTTTTCTTGCGTTTTCAGGGGCTTTCTCCCCATTCCTCGCCAAATACAGATGAACGCTCAGCCAATCCAAGCATTCATACGCATCGGGGGATCGGGTGAGATAATTATTGGACAAACAAAAGGCTCGGCTGACAGCCATCTCATGTATGGCCACCTTTAGGGTATGTGCACACGTTGCGGATTCGCAGCGTTTTTTGCAGTGCAGAAACGCTGCAGATCTGCAATTGATTTACAGTACAATGTAAACCAATGAGAAAAAAAAAATGCTGTGCACACTGCAGAAAATCCGCTGCGGTTTAAAAGAAATATAGAATCTGCAGCATTTTTGTACCCATTCCATTATAGAAAACCGCAGGGGTAAAAAACGCAGCAAATCCGCACAAAAAAAAAAACGCTGCGGAACTGCACAAAAAACCGCAGGTGCGTTTTCTGCCAGGAGAGACAGAATCCGCACCAGAAATTCCTAAGCCGAATCCGCAACGTGTGCACATAGCCTCTCGCTTCTTCAGTGAGCATCACCCAGTTATTCAGAACTGAAATACAGATCTCAAAAAAAAAATTAAAAAAAATTGCCCTTTTAGCCATCATGAATGTTCTTTGGGAGTGGTTATGATGGCCATATTGGTTGTCAACGCAATTTCTTTATCCAACATAAATCCCAATGGTTTCCTAAAAGCAGAGTAGACCCCAGGATCCTTATGCAGCAGACATGACGGTCATTTATGGATTGTACGGAAGGACATTCCATGTGACTGTTCAAATTATAGAATAAGAATAGGTACAAGATCGGTGAAACAATTCCCTCATCGTTTCCTGGAAATGGAGACAATGAAGAATTCTAAGAAGTTTGGGCCAAAGAACCAGTCGCGAAAAGTCTCCAAAGACACGTAGACAGGGTTAATAGCTGTATTGCAGTATGGCTGGCATCTCTACACAAATCCTCATGATGCTCCCCCTCCCTCCTCCTCCTCCTCGCCGTCATGTCCCTGGAACATCGGGTTCTGTCTTGTTCTCTCTCACCAGGATCTCGCTGTCCAACCCAAACACAAAAATGTACGAGCACCCCCCTCCTTCAAAGCACAGTACCCCTTCATCCCTCACTACCCCTCCCATACTTCACACGTAAACCAAATGCTTACTTAAAAATTAAAAAATGCCGCAATCCACATTGTATTCTCTCCTGTGCCGCCATACCCCACACATCCAGAGCGGCATCTGTTCTACACATCACCCCTGCAACACTAGAATAAACCGAGGGCTACCACCTCATCTCATCCTCGCACCCAGAGGCCACCATGCAAAAATAAAAGAAATTAGGACCTAGTTAAACACAATTTATATGTATAGTTAGATATTATAACCCTCTCCTCTCTTTTACAGTAGCATGGTAATACAAATGGATGCCAGACACTGTCCATGCATACGTCGGAGTTACATTTAGGCTATGTTCACATATTTCGTTTTTTTAGTTTGTTTTTTTTTTTTTTATGTTTTTAAATTTTACAGTGCCAGCAAAGGCTATGGAATTTCAGAAATCTCATTCACATTGATTTTTTTTTTCCTCATCGAATTCCAAAATTTCTGTTTTTGAAAACTGCAGCACGTCACTTTTGTTTTTTCAGACATAGAAAATAAGTGCAAAGACGCCGGTATCAGGTTTCGCTGCGTTTTTGATGCAAAAACCTCAGGAAGTTGCATCATTTTTTCTTCTTTTCTTTTTAGCAACAAGCACAAAAGACAATAAAAAGGCAGCAAAACCGGCTTTTTGTAAGCAGCTTCTTTATTGCCAAGAGGCAGACTTTTGCAGAAAAAAACAACAAAAAAAAACGCCGCAACATGTGAACACAGCTCTATGGGGGAATTCTGGATTTGGCATTAATACAAGCTCTGCCCCCACCACTGCATGTGACAGATATTTTATTTGCACCCAATGATATGGAGGTCATCCGACGGACTCTGAAATCCGCTAGGTTGAAATGAAGCATCCCGCATTACCGTCACCAAATAAGAGAGCGGCCGCTTGTCCCTGTCCCCCTGTGGGAATAAAGAGACATGTTGGGGCAATACCCATCTTAGGTGTGTGGCAAGTTCACTTACTAAAAAAAAAAAAAAAAAACACACAACACGGATGACAATACTACTAATAGAATGAAAATTTTACTTGCAGATGAGAATAGGAAACGGCAATGAATTTTGGAAGCAGTGATTATGAGAGCCATAAAGATCACCCAGCTTTCCAAGAGAAAGATGGGTACAGCCAAACAAGCAAAAGAAGAAAAAAAAAAAAAAAAAAAGCACTGGGACTTTGAGGTCCGGAACATACGGAGCAGTGACCGCAATACAATGTATGATTGTACTCGCCATGGTGTGACACAACCTGGATTGTGCACTGTCACAACCACTCCACCAGCTCTGAAGTTCATGTGACTCATGGACATATGACCCCGTTGTGGCGTCAGGACTTTCTAGTGTGGGTGTCAGGCTGGATCGCAGCGCCACGAGCAGCTACAACGTAAAAAAAGACGACTTGCATTAATGATTCATGCAAGTCCTCGGACACACACTAAAAAGGAGAAAACGTAAAAATGTGAATTGCAAAGTGTAAAAACAAGCAACTTTCCTCTGATTACAAAGTCCCTGATTCCAAGGACAGAGGTTCACTGCTCATTCGGCCACCTCTGAAGTTACCAGCGGTGGCCACGCTCCTGGGCAAGAAGAGCACGCTAGCAAACTCTTAGTACACAGTTTGAAAGTGAAGCTCTGAAGCAGCTCAGGTTCAGCGCCCCAGTGATCCTCCGATGCTGCAGAGACAAAGCTGCCTCCGTTTGTAGCCTTGGGAGAAGACGATGGGCTCAGCCACACACATCACCCGCAGTATACAGAGGACGTGCTGCCGACACCATGCTGTATGGGGACAGAACTATCGTATTACCAACAGCGTCGTTCTGCTCTCGTCACAGGCCAGAAAACCAGGCGTTCTGTTCCAGTCACAGGCCAGGAAACCAGGAGTTCGGTTCCAGTCACAGGCCAGAAAACCAGGAGTTCGGTTCCCGTCACAGGCCAGGAAACCAGGAGTTCGGTTCCAGTCACAGGCCAGAAAACCAGGCGTTCGGTTCCAGTCACAGGCCAGAAAACCAGGCGTTCGGTTCCAGTCACAGGCCAGAAAACCAGGCGTTCGGTTCCAGTCACAGGCCAGAAAACCAGGCGTTCGGTTCCAGTCACAGGCCAGAAAACCAGGCGTTCTGCTCCAGTCACAGGCCAGGAAACCAGGAGTTCGGTTCCAGTCACAGGCCAGGAAACCAGGAGTTCGGTTCCAGTCACAGGAAAGAAAACCAGGCGTTCTGTTCCAGTCACAGGCCAGAAAACCAGGAGTTCGGTTGCAGTCCACAGGCCTCCAGCACTGGATGACTTGTGTGTGTTATCAGGGTGACATGAGCCCACCTATACATTCTACTATACCAGTGCTGCCACCTCTTCACTCCCAGGTCAGACCAATAGGCTCTAGATCAGGGACTACTGGTATATATACCCATGCATTAGGGCACTTCAGTTATCAGAAAATATAGCAAGTCTTTATAGAGGTATTCAAACTACATAATCCTCTTTCAAAAAGCGAGAGCTCCTTTTAAATACCCAGCTAATAAGTTCTGAATCCCTCGTGCCGAGGGACCAGATATTTTCATCCATCACCCTGACAGCCCAATGAATTCAATGACAACTGCGTAATACATAATTTCCCCTGCGGTGGCGCTAGCGGGAGATAAAGCCCTTGACTGCTGGATTTTCCTGCAGCAGGACATCATGTTAGGAGCTTAGGAGAGGACAAAAAAGGCATTGTCCATTGCCAACAATTGCTTGAGGTACATTCTGTATTATTACAGCTCGCGTATCATCCACATCCATGTGTAGAAGTCTTATGCTTGCTGTCAATGAATGGAAATCAGTATATTGAGAGGCCTTAAATCTGACTGATCAGGGTGGGCATCCTACTAAAGATTTCCCACCACAGTAATTTGTGACCCTTCAATAAATACTAGCGGGGATTGGATCGCTGAGACCACCACTTTCCCAAAACAAGACTTTATGGTCCTGGCACGACCTCGGGTCTCCAGGCCCGAACTTACAACCTCATGTGGGTAAATTCAGATGGGGAACCCCACAATTAGACCAGGCACTGCGCTCTTTGTACGGACCGTGAAATAAGCGCCTGTCTGAACACAATCTTAGCCAGATTTGCGGATTTAAGCGCTTGGGAATCTCAAACTTCCCGTTTTTCTAGTATATTACGAGTTGCACCAATGTAGCATGTCACCTTACAAAACCTTAATTTGGTGATCGGAAAACAATAGGACTGCAAGGAAGAAAGTTCCCATTCACCAACAACAAGCAGAGATCTTAAAAGTGGTGAAAAACAGATAGAAAGTGGCAAAAATTCACTAAACAATATACTTAATTCATGGAATTAATTATGACTGAAGCCTTTACGTTGATGTTAATATCAGGGGGAACTCAATGCAGAGTTTGGAGGAATGGGGCCATCTAGTAGGTACATACATACCGTAGACATTTCCCACACCGCCTAGGCCCATTACTAAGGGGAAAGTCTATACTGAGCAACACTGGAGGGTTCCATCTATAGGAAAACATCTATTTTCTACCATTTCAGACAGAACATGGGAGAAGCTAATGCCTCCTCCATAGATTATACTTATACTAGACAGCGTCCCACCATTTTGCCCCGCGCCTTGTGGCCCCATGTTTTCTGAGAACATGTTATCTGCTATGGTGCAGATAGAACTAATGTGTTATTACATCTAGGTAAATATTCATTCCCTCTCACCAATCCTGGTGATAAGCGGCGCCATCACACACACTCACATACAAACATTCGGGACAATTTAGCCAAGAGCCGAAATATGGAAGGAAACCCCATTGTTATAGGATCAGAAATAAACCCTCTGCGCCTCCATACCGGTAGGGTGAGAAATAGAAGGAGTAGTCATGAACATGCAGACATTATAAGCAACCGATGTCAATATCCCCAAGCCAAACCGGCACTTTGCATAGCCTGGAGATCTCAGGACAAAGACCAAGACTGTCCTTTAAATAAAAAAAAAAAAAAGAAAAAAAAAAAAAGGTAATTCGTGTTTTTTTCAAGAACTCTGCTTGCTGAAACTGTCATTGTCCACGAGATCAAAATCTGTCCTGGATCCGTGATGATCACACAGGCGCAGGGTTCATTACAGTGTAATGATGGCATATAAGGAGCCCCATGTGCCCAGGACAGATCTTTGGCCCCTTGGAGAAGACAAATGACAGCAAAGATCTTGGAATCAGCGCAGGATTGGTGCAGAAAGTGTAAGCAAATGTAATAGCTTTTCATTTTACAAGATCACCTTTTTAATTTCCTGCATAACCCTGTAGGTGAATGGGGTCGCATAGCTACCCGCAAGGTACTGCTGACACAAGAAAGAAATATATATATATATATATATATATATATATATATATATATTCTTGCCGATATATTTCTGGATATATCTCAAGATTACCACCCCTGACATCCACTCACACTACATCTATCTATTTTTTTTATTTTTAATTTATTTAAAACAGCAATCAATGAACATTTGGTTATGTTAATTTAATGGGAATCTAATTTCCCGTCCGAATTTTAGTGAAACTGTCGAATTCCCATTTTGTTCCTCTGCCAAGCCCATTCTTATCTCCTCTCCACTAGGGAATTCTCCGCTCCCTCAGTCCCACTTCTCCCCTTTGCTCCCCCATCGTTCCCTCCTTGAACAATTCTCTTGCTCGTCACACGAGATACTTGGAATTCTCCCAATTATTTAAATCCACAAGACTTCTGCCAATTCTTTCCCTGCCCCCTCCCCGTCCAACCTGCTGTGCAAAGCCTTTGCCTGAGGTAGCCTGTCGCACCTCCCCCTTCTCAGCCCTATCTGTGTCACACAGGCACTACAGGAGCAGGATGATGAGCTCTGTAGTCAGTCAGTGCCACAGGGCAAACATGTAGTATCATGAGGAAAGGAGGTAGTCCATCATATCATGGCGACATGGGCACAGGAGGAAGCCACAGCTTGTGGCAGGAGAGCCGTACGCTGTGACAGGACGTTTTGTATAAAACATGAGATTGGTAAAAAGTCAAAGTCTGTCCGCCACCCAATATACCATATTAATGCCCAAGTGTGGGCCCGGAGGAACGGTTTTATGGCATAGAAAGCGCTTCACCTTCACTGGTATCACTCACGCCATTTATCCCTGCAATCTATACGGTTTACTGGTACATGACCCATGAACCATATTGGCATGGCAGGTAAATGAAGGCCTACTAGTTTTGTTTGGAGTACTATATCTCCACTGCCAGGAAAGATCCCTCACCAGCCTAAATATTACCACAAACTAGAAAAAAACAACTTAAAATTGCTTCAAAAATGTTGAAGCAAAATAAATATTAATTCGCTTACAGTGAACCAGTCGCTCGATTCATGGTGTCCAAACCATGGGCAGACATAGACCTGGGCTGCATGATTGCATCCGAGTATGTTCTCCAAAATGCTACAGCATTACTGAAAAAACTAACTTTGGCTACGTTCACATTTGCGTTGTGCGCCGGCGACGCAACGCACAACGCAAACAAAACCGCAACAAAACCCACGCTAAAACGCTGCGTTTTGCGACGCATGCGTCCTTTTTTGCCGAAAGTTGGACGCAAAAAAAATGCAACTTGTTGCGTTCTCTGCGCCCAAGCGTCGCAAAACGCAGCACAAAGCATGTCCATGCGCCCCCATGTTAAATATAGGGGCGCATGACGCATGCGGCGACGCTGCAGCGCCCGACGCTGCGGCGCCGAACGCTAATGTGAACGTAGACTTTGAAGGATAGGTAAAGAAGACTAGTCTGGTACAGCCCCCACCGGCTGGATTCTCCCCATATCTAGTCAGATGATCCATAGGAATCTTGGTAAATACACACGTGGGAGAGATGAGTCAATAACAGCCACCCCACCCCCGGAGAGCGGCCCTGGGAGCAGCCAGCCGGGGCGGTGCCGGACTAGTCTCATCTCTCCCCATGGTGCCCAGCTGGATCTTCAAACTGTTCTCATAAACCCCCAGAGTTTTGGAGGGAAAAAAAAAAACAAAACCTGGCTACAATTGTTCAGCTAGTTTCGAATTCATGCTTCCCATGGTTTAGGCAGCGTGAAATCGAGTAACAGGTCCCGTGTCAAAGCTTGGGCCCAAGTAATTGTCCACATATGGACACTGGTGCGAGTATGACAGTCAAAATCTTAAGGAAACCCCTTCACGTATGACAACATGGCCTCTCGGGGACTCCAATAGAAAATAACGATGACGGGTCATTTGATTTATAAAGACCTTAGCCTCTATTACAACTGGGTAAAGATGAGAAAATTGACGACAAGCTCTTTCCACAACACACATGCCAATGGATGCCATTTTGCTGAAGCCTTTTTAAGGCTGGCAGGGAATTACAAGAAAAAAAAAAAGAATTATTCCACAATTTCCCACCGGCTCAGGTCTCCTTTTCTTCAGTCACGTAGTGAAGGCCAAAGGGAGAGGCAGTAGAGGGCCAGGCAGGCAGGACAGCAGATGGGCGAGGCTTGAGAATGGCTCACACCTCGAGCCAAGACGTCGAAGGACCCATATGGGCTAATAAACCACTATATTTTTTCTAAGGATGAGTGCGGCCTTCATCTTCTTTGTACTAATCTATCTACATACATTTTTTTTTTTTTATTTAAAAACACCAATCAAGGAACATTTGGTTATGTTAATTTAGTGGGAATCTAATTTCCCGTCCAAATTTAAGTGAATCTGTCGAATTCCAATTTTGTTCATGTCTTCCACCAACCCTCAAATTGTAGTAGAGGAGGACGAGACCAACATCACAGATGGTACACCTTCCTAATCTGGAGATGTGGTTTCCTTTAGTAACCTACATAAAGTGTTCTGCAGGTTTCATGAACTCTCACCATGGTCAGACCCGTTACGCTGCAACGTCCTCAACATTTCCTCTACATGTGATTATAAATTTAAAAAAAAAAAAAATCACTTTAGCTGTTTTTGTTAGTAACATCTCGAACTGGGCCCGGTATCCAACCTCTCTACGGCCACTAAGAAACACATTCGGCTAACACTGCTGCTCCGACCGTAATGGCAGAAAAGGAATTCTATTTCCTGGTGATTTAGTTAACAGTGAAAAAAAAAAAAAATTAGGAATATAAAAAAGGCAATTAACAACATAAAGGAAACACACAAATGTTGCAACCCCCACCACGAAAAGCAGGGTAACAGGAACTCCACCTTTCTAAAACCCGTGGGGCGTCTCAGAAGTTGGCTTCCTGCTGATCTGATTTTATAACAGGTCATAAACCTACTGGCACCTGAGCAGAGATCAAGAGACACATATATACTGTACATAAGATGAAGCACAAATCATAGGAAAAAAAACCCAAACAAACTGGGAAATAAATAGGGGTAGAGGGATGTTAAAAGTTGCTGGTAAGGTGCCCATTTGCATTTACGGTGGAGTGCTAAAGGGATTGTCTAAGATTTTTTTGAAAGTTTGCAAAAAGGACTAGATCCCCAGTCACTCAACTTTCTGAACGTGACCTTCCAACCACGAGCACATGACTGCTGCTGCCAATCCTTGTCCTCAGTAGTGATGGTCGGCAGGTGACCGCTATGGGAGACAGTGGTGCCAAATCACTTTAAAGTCACAGGTCTGGGAGGGGAGTATCGGCTGTTTTGGTTTTTTTTTTTCCTTCCAATGTTCCACTCAAGACTACTTGGAAAACACCTTTAAAGATCTTGGGAATTTGGAGCCAAAGTTGTGAAAGGAACGGAGAAACATGACAACGTGGCAGGGGCCACTATCATGCAACAAAGGGCGATTTCATCAAGAGATGTGCAATAATTAGATAGGTTAGAAAGCTACATCCTCATGAATTCCAGGAAAATAGGTTGCCCCCAAAAGAACAGGGCCCAAAACAGCAAACTGCCTTCACCGGCTTGGTCGCAGCGCATCCAGGTGCAGCATGGTCTATTAGGTCAGGCCACCTCTTCTATTGCTCCATGTCTCAGTTCTGATGTTAAGAAGGCCATAATAGAAGCGGATAGGGGTCAGCACAGTCACTTTTCCTGATCTGAAGCTACGAAGGTCCATACAACTTCCATCTGATCCCTTTCTAGCCTAAGCCAGGAGTTACGAAATTTAAGCTACAGTAGCTCTTGTAGCTTCCAATCCTTCGATACATCAATGAGCCTTGGGATCCCATCACTGGTTCTCCTGTTGTCCTTCCTTGAAGGACTCTAGGCAAGAATAAATGCATAGTGGGTGCATCCCACAAGACCTGCCATTTGGGAGATGCACTAAACCAATAGATTAGTTATCACAATTTGGTTTTAGAAAGGTAAATTAATAGTGCAAGTACGATATATATTCTCATCTGACATTTTCCCCATGAACATGCATGCTTGGGAATGGGGGAAATAAGCCACTTCTAGGCACTAGGGCTGTGGAGTCGGAGTCATGGAAATTGAGGAGTTGGAGGTTTGGCTTACAGACTCCACAGCCCTGGCAGGCACCTCTGGCCACAATCCCTGGGATCAAAAATTTTGTTTGTTTAAACATGGCTGATCCCATTATTACCATTCCACCTCTGACCTCTAGTGTTAAGAGGAAGGTCATGGTTACCCCTCACCCCACATAGAATAAAGGGTGCAACCAGTCTGGCATGGGGTTTAAGCAGACAGTGATCCCAATGCGCACCGCCACCTTTCCGCTTGTCCAAAAATTTTGCTTCCATTACATCAACGTCAAAAAACTCAACTAACCCACTCCGCCTGGAATTCCCCTTTTACTTCAAGTGATGAGAACACAGGACTTTCTTGTAACAAATGTGGAAGTTCATGGTGTTCACCCTCGTGACACGCGTCAGCATTGGTTTAACTCCATGTTAAAATGGTCACTGGTGGGGAATACGGAGTCCTTCAAGCCCTTCCCAAAAGAATCTGGAATGCGTTGCCAGCTGCTCAGGATCATGGTCTCATCTTTTAGGAACGTAAAATGTAAAAAAACAAAAAAAACAACAACTGCATCTAAAGGCAATTTTTTTTTGGAAAAAAGAAAAAATGTAGAGAATACTAAACAAAAATAGCGATTTTTCACTAGCCAAGTCCCAGTAGCAAGGTAGTAGGAAAGCAAATGAAGAAATATCTCCCCAAGAAAGGCAACGGAATGTGAGGTTTATACTCGTGTGCGGAATTCTATATTCCGCCTGTAAGGAATCAGGTGCAGAGGGCACACTGGGGTACTCCTTGATTTATACAGGGGCAGCGACCCAAAGTGTGGGAAACCCTGCTGCTTTGCAATACAAAAAAAAAAAAAAAAAAAAGAAGTCAATCCATATAGGGAGCAAAATCTAAAGAGCAGCAGCTATGGCATTTCCAAGCCGGTGGAATTCACATGAAAAGACTCCTATCTAAGAATCTATAGCTATTTGCAGAATGATGACCGCCCACATTATTTCCCCGAAGACAACAAAAATCCACACGTCCTATCCGTGATATAGAAGGGGCTCGAAGTGTAGGTTATTTTTATTCCTAGCAGCAGCGCTTCCCTTTTAAGGCCTGAAGTACGTGTCTATTATGTGTGCTTTATAAAGCCATGTGGTAATACTACGAATCCCCAAATATAACATGTCTGCTCACCTAAAGCCAGCCATGCATATCTGTGCAAAAGGCCCCAAATCCTACTGCACAGGCCAAGGGGGGGGGGGGGGGGGGAAGACCATCAAAGGTCACCTTCCTTCACTGGTTGTCCACATGTACCAGAGCTATTTAGTGAACCATGTATTTGGTGCTGGGGGTTGAGATGACCCCCACAAAATTGTACCTAAAGCATATCGGTTCTTTTAATTGGTCAGGAGTGGACCCATAATATATAGATGTTTTAATGAATGGGTTCCCTTACTGGTCGCTTCCACTTATGTATATTGAATGTTGTCCATTACAAAATAGTCCATTACAAAATAGTCCAAATCAAGGGACCCTGCTCCACCACGTCTGCTGATCAGTCATGGAAACTGGACAATCCCTTTAACCCCTTACTGATCTCCGCCGTACTATTACTGCGGAGGTCGGTACCCCCGCTTTTTGATGCGGGCTGCGGCGGTGAGCCCACATCAAAGCCGGGACATGTCAGCTGTTTTGAACAGCTGACATGTGCCCGCAGTAGCGACGGGTGGAATCGCGCTTCACCTGCTGCTATTAACTAGTTAAATACCGCTGACAGCGGCATTTAACCGGCGCTTCCGGCCATCGGGACGGAAATGAGCGTATCGCCGACCCCCTGATCGGGGGTCAGCGATGCGTCGGCTTAGCAGCCAGAGGTCTCCTTGAGACCTCTACGGTTTCTGATGCTGGCTTGCTGTGAGCACTACCCTGTGGTCGGCGCTCATAGCAAGCCTGTAATTCAGGTACATAGGAGCGATCTGATGATCGCTGTCTGTGAGGGAGAGAACAACATGGAGGACGGTGTGTGAGGGAGAGAACAACATGGAGGACGGTGTGTGAGGGAGAGAACAACATGGAGGACGGTGTGTGAGGGAGAGAACAACATGGAGGACGGTGTGTGAGGGAGAGAATCTTTGAAAACTATAAGTCATCCTGTAGAAAACAAGTTGTCATACAGCGATAGATGACTAAAAGTTTTGACTCTTAAAATAAAGACAGGGGAAAAACAATGGCAGTGTGTCCAATGGGTTAAAACAAATGTAAGCACCAATATTTATATGAATACTAGATGGTGGCCCGATTCTAACGCATCGGGTATCTACTATATAATCGTCTAATTCTGTCTGTTTGTCTGTAAGGAAATCCTGCGTCACTGATTGGTCTTGCAGCTGCCCGCGACCAATCAGTGACAGGCGCAGTCCGGCCGCTAATTGGCCTGGGATTTGAACCACGCTTCGCTGATTGGTCGTGCCCGGCTGGGCGCGACCAATCAGATATTGGCGTGGGATTTAAACATCGCTTTGCTGATAATGTATATATTTATTGCATTCTTAAATCTTTATAAATAAACTACATACATATTCTAGAATACCCAATGCGTTAGAATCGGTATGTATGTATGTATGTATGTATGTATGTATGTATGTATGTATGTAAAAAATTAAGGGCTTGTCACCCAGTTTACCTACAGTCCTAAATTTTGCAGTACCATGGTAACAAGTGGAATCTAATTGATAGATTTTTATCCCACAGATCATTTTGACATTAATCGTCCCATTTATACTACGCCTCAGCATTTCTAGCATTAAAAAAATGAATATATGAATATATATCCATCTATAATTTTTTGGTGCAGCTGCTGATCACCGCCGAATGTTGCAGCTTATGAGTGTAGTCAGTCTCCTTCTACCTCTGGCAGCTGATGATACAATCTTCTTCCTTCCCCTGAAGGTACAAAAGGCCAAGCTCACACTACCATTGTGAAGTATATTTTACGTGTATCCTGGGGAAAAAAAAAAAAAAAAGAAAACACTATAGACTGCGTCTGCACATGCAGTGATAATATTTCGAGAGGCCTTGCTGTGGGGAGAGTGACTGAGCATGTGTGTCCTCCAGCACTCGGCTCATGTGGCGGTGGACGTGCACATTGCTATACACCATGAACACCAGGTGGCGCCACAGCGTGTCACTTTTCAAGATTTCTTCCATAAAATGAGATCTTTGAGGAACAGATTCTGTAAAAAACACTGTAAACAGGATATACCCTCAATCTGTAGCAGCGTGGTAAAGTACAGGGTGTGGGTAAATGTTAGCCTACCTGGTAATCATTTATGCATGCACAGAGGGTCTTGGAGGACGTATTAAGCAAACATTTCCCCTCCCCCACAAGGAGTAATAATAATAATAATAATAAATCTTTATTTATATAGCGCCAACATATTCCGCAGCGCTTTACAGTTTAGAGGAGTTTACAGGAGTAAACCTGCATGGTGGCCAGTGATTGCTGATAAATATTTAGAGAGGAGCAACCTGATAAACATTTACAAGCGAGCACGTTGGCAAAAACCGGAGAGGCTACATTACACGAGAATACGATCCATACCGACAACCAGCACCAAATCCGCAGACTTATAGAAAACTGCCACCAAGAACAAATTAGCCATCTGTAACATAAGATGTCATGTTCTAATAAAGCCGTATACCTGGCAGCAAACAAGCAGTAATTAACATTGCTGCAGAGCAAGTCAACAAAAAAAGGTAACTAGAGGTCATGACTCAACCGCTGGGATGACGTAAATAGCCAAAAGGCCATGTAGACAAGGTGCTGTGTGGACAATCACATGTCCCCATCACTGAACTTTAGCAGTCATGTAAATCCGAAAAGGACAAGTCTCTTCTTAACGTGTAAATTCCAGGCAATGCTCCATCTCCCTATCCCCACAAAAACTTATTTGACCGGGCAACAAGGGCCTAATCTCAAAGGAAAGACATTTACCTGCCTTGGGTGTGACACAGAAGGGGGATGACTCAGATTTTGAGTTGTGTAGTCAACCAGCCTCCAGTCTAATGTGTGCGTAACCCAAACTTGAGGAGGAAACCACAATTTCTTTAATGGGACAACTACTTTACTATTATGTCAGATATTTCATGATGTAGCAGACCATGGATTATGCCAACTGTGTAGACCTCTTGGCTCCATGAATGCGGCCATGAGGACAAGTCCAGAGATCTTGACAAATTGCCATAATTGGGATTTAGTTCAAAATTAGTTTTTGTAGAAACGTTTTTATGATCTACACCACCCTAG
The DNA here is from genome assembly GCF_051348905.1 of Ranitomeya variabilis. NCBI lineage: Eukaryota > Metazoa > Chordata > Amphibia > Anura > Dendrobatidae > Ranitomeya > Ranitomeya variabilis. The sequence continues at coordinate 83,131,522 of NC_135236.1, forward strand.
AAGTAGTAATATATCAGAGAGCACAACCAGATGCGTTCCACCCCAGGAGCTCCTAATCTGTAGCTACTATTTACCTGGATAGACATTTCTCAATCCTTCACCAAACAAGAGGGATTTTGTGATCTTTACCCATTGAAACTAAGCAGCTATTCCTCCTGTTAAGGTACCGTCACACTAACGCTGCAGCGATACAGACAACGATGCCGATCGCTGCAGCGTCGCTGTTTGGTCGCTGGAGAGCTGTCACACAGACCGCTCTCCAGCGACCAACGATGCCGAGGTCCATGGGTAACCAGGGTAAACATCGGGTTACTAAGCGCAGGGCCGCGCTTAGTAACCCGATGTTTACCCTGGTTACCAGTGTAAAATGTAAAAAAACCAAACACTACATACTCACCTTCTGATGTCTGTCACACGTCCCCCGCCGTCCGCTTCCTGCACTGACTGAGCGCCGGCCCTAACAGCAGAGCGGTGACGTCACCGCTGTGCTTTCAGTTTACGGCCGGCGCTCAGTCAGTGCAGGAAGCGGACGGCGGGGGACGTGTGACAGACATCAGAGGGTGAGTATGTACTGTTTGTTTTTTTTTACATTTTACACTGGTAACCAGGGTAAACATCGGGTTACTAAGCGCGGCCCTGCGCTTAGTAACCCGATATTTACCCTGGTTACCATTGTAAAACATCGCTGGTATCAAACACAACGATACACGGCGATCTGACGACCAAATAAAGTTCTGAACTTTAATCAATGACCAGCGACATCACAGCAGGATCCTGATCGCTGCTGCGTGTCAAACACAACGATATCGCTAGCCAGGACGCTGCAACGTCACGGATTGCTAGCGATATCGTTTAGTGTGACGGTACCTTTAGTCTCGTAATTTCCATACAAAGAAGATGTCCGGTACCTGCCTGCCTTGAGTATTCTCAAATTTAGAAGTTATCCCTCTGTGGGATAGGGAATAACTTTCCAATCAATGGGGGTCTGACCACTGGAATTCCCACCACTCCTGAAAACTGCCCTGTGTGAATGGCGCAGGTGTATTATGTGCAGTGATGCTCCATTCATTCTTCTGAGAGTGCCACAGACCAGAAGAAGTGTATTGTTCACACGTTGGGTTTTTGCAGTTTTTTTTTTTTAACAAAAAAAAAAACAAACACCCCCCCCTGGTAAAAACGCTACATGTGAACACTCCCTTAGACAGAATGCAGCAGCAGTACGAGCAACCTCCGATCTACTCATATAAGGCTCTTCCATGTACGGGGCAGAACTTAAACTTGAGAATACCCCTTTAAAAAGAAATGCCAAAAAGGTGGTGAACAAACTTGCCTCTGAAAATTCTGACATGGAAGACAGAGCTCCAAAAAGGTGTCCTTGATAGAGTCATAAAACCACCAGTAAAAAGCCCCATCTTCATTGGACAACATATCAAATGACCACAAAACGATCTCTGGTATAATAACGAGATTCTGATGGTCATTACCATCACGATGGACGGTTCTTATAACGCACGACCACCCAAATCATACAGTCCTTCCTAAGTTGGGCAAATACTTCATAAGACCTCAGTAGCCATGTTCAACCCATGCATGAGCAAACATGTCTTCTACAGAAGACTAATAAATAGAAGAAAACCCAAAAGAGACACCAATAATATATTTCTATGCACTAAGGCTCCTGGGATTTCTCCAGCCCCGATCTAATAGTAGATCAATAGGGCAGGAAATTATGGTAAGGACCTGAAGATATTCATAGCACAGGCCACAAGTTCATCTCTAGAGATCCTTCATGCTGATCCTCATGGGGAAGGGAACAGATGCTACAGTGTCATCAGAGGTCCTATCAAGTGACTAACCTACTGGACCCCAAGAGTACAGGGAGTTATTGCTCTTTCCAGATAGTACATAGTACCGTATATTGGGACGTGCCCTCTCTAATAACAAAGAATAACAAAGGTGAAAGACTTTCCAAGAAATACAGTTGACGACCAACACCCAAACCAGTCAAACTATGAGCTCTATGTAATTTATGACAAATCTCACAGAAAGTAAGTCAGGCCATAGTCTGACAGTAAAAAAAAAAATAATGTTCTAATTGTGAGTGTTAACGAGTCTGTCATTACCCGCAACTGAATCACACAGAACAAGGCCCGTGTACAAATCCTGGACAGCAGGGTTCAACTGTGACCGGTCAACACCAAGGACCTTATGTATGAAGAGATTCTTCCCTAAAACGCAACACACCACACTTTTTTATATTTAGGAAGCGTATAGAGTAGAAGAGAAGAAAAACTCTAGATGTTCTCATTGCACATGAAGGTCATATACGGCACCCGTACAAAACACATGATTCGGCCATACACGAGGCCTAAGGGTACCGTCTCACAGTGGCACTTTGGTCGCTACGACGGCACGATCCGTGACGCTCCAGCGTCGCTCCAATATCGCTCCAGCGTCGTAGACAGCGGTCACACTTTGCAATGCACGACGCTGGAGCGATAATTTCATGACGTATTTGCGATGTAGAAGCCGTTGGTTACTGTGCGCACATCGTATACAACCTTTGTTACACGATGCGATCATGCCGCCACAGCGGGACACTTGACGACGAAAGAAAGTTTCAAACGATCTGCTACGACGTACGATTCTCAGCGGGGTCCCTGATCGCAGTAGCGTGTCAGACACAGCGATATCGTATGGATATCGCTGGAACGTCACGGATCGTGCCGTCGTAGCGACCAAAGTGCCACTGTGTGACAGTGCCCTAAGAGTCAGGCTGAAAACAGACAAAGGATATGCTTATGGCTTCCAAGGGAAGGTCACTATGACAGAGCATTTGGGCTACTGCAATTTACTACATTATGCCCATGAAATGGACTTCAATGTTCAAGGGAGATGTCCTTCCTTTCCAATAGACGTAGGGTTTGGTGGCTGTAAACATAATATAGGCCTCAATAAACGCCGTATTACATTTATTTGGAAATATCCTTTGAGAGGGAGGCTGAATACAATTTTCTAGGAAGACAGTAATCTAATAGTCTCATTTCCAAAGCTTCCAACGTCATCCATGTTTTCCAATTGAGGATATTAGGTCTCGAGAACCAAAAGGGTCTCAATTGACGTGGCCCTACTCTCTAGTTACAATTGAGAGGGGTCTAATCAATGGACCCCCAACTATTTTTACGTTACACTACCTGAAGGCTGTGACCAACTCCATAAAAACTGAACTAATGAGGGACCATTGTGCCACTGTTCAAAAGTGCTTAAAAAAACCAAAACACAGCAATGACAATACACGGCATTACAGAACTGGAAAATGCTAAATCATTATGACAGGTCTGGTCGGCTGCTCAGTTTTAGCCTCCTGACAGAAAAAGACGGGACGTACTCATATTTCCAGATGCAAAGCAGCAGAAGACGTACGTGCTCCCGGCCATACTTCTCATATACAAGAAGGTCGAAGAACCAGAGGACCACTCAGAATTACAGCACCTAACAAGAGATAACTAGTGGACAGAAGTGTGCCGAGCATTAAAGCCACTGACCCCAATGTCCCCCAGGCCCTACATCACATCCATTGGGGGGCTCCTTATTTGTCAAACAAAGGTATGACGATAAACACGTCAGAGTTGTTAAGTGAGACTAGGTTGTAAGTGGTCAGCTTTTAATTGGATCCCAACAGGGTGAGAAAGCATCCAGCAAACGTGTTCACTGGATTGCTATATCCCCCAGATTCCCTTGCACCCTTGGCTTGGTCAAGAGGAGTAAGCCACTGCCAGAGACCTTTGGCAGTGGCTTCTGTCCAATGAAAAGACTGGCATTGCTGAAAGCCAACATGTCTAGCCCTTCGTTTCATCCATCACGTGCCATTGGGGAAAGAGTTGAAATATCCTAGATGCTGGCTGGTCAAGCCAAAAAGGTTTGGTTCACCCTATCTAAAAAAAAAAAAGGTGTAGGGCTCATTTAAAAAGTATATAAAATGAATAAAAAGGCTGAATTCCGATATCCATGACCTTGTCAAGTTCAGGTAAGAAAATATATGGCCAAGTAAGTGCATCAGGGTTCATCCCCAGTCTGTGATACACGGATGTCCAAATGAGGCCTAAACTTTTCTTAAATTGATTGTCCAGTACTTTTATATTGATGGCCTATCCCTAGGACAGGTCATCAATACCAGATCGGTGGTGGTGCTACACCCGATCAGATTTTCCCGGGGCCGGACTGATGTGATCAGTTGCAGAGGGGAACAGAACAGTGGCGTACTGCACATCCGTTCCCTTCAATCGAGTAGGGAACAGTTGTGCTGTACCCGGCCACTATACAATTGGCGGAGCTGTGTAGCGTCACAATGATCACATCTGGCCTCCACCAGGACAGCTGATCAACGGGGTGTCGCACCCCCACCGATCCGATATTGATAACCTAAGGATAGGCCATCAGTATAAAAAGTACTGGACAAACCCTTTAAATTAGGACTCTTAGAAAGTTGTTTTTTTAATGATAATAATTATTATTTATTTTACAAGTTTATGAGGTAAAAGTCAATCTTGTAACGCTGAGGGGGCAACAAATATATTTACAACAAACCAAAGGGGAAAAAAAAAAAAAAATGGCGACCTATGACATATATCCATTGTATAATTATTAATTTTGGAGTTTCAGAGCAGAGGTTCTATAGATAAAGTAGGTCATGGCGGCAGACTGTCATATGTCCTCATGTGGCCCTGGCAGCTAGTTTGGCACAGAGACTGATTGGATTGTGCAAGCTTTATGAGGTAACAGAAGATGGTTCAGTATACGGGGCAGAAAGGCGCTCCACCATCTATAATTAATGTGAGGGAAGCTCCACCTCAAATCTCACTTTCCATTTAATGGAGAAGTCAATGAAATCTGTTTGTTTTTTTTCCTGTGATTATCAGTCATTTCAGGCCAGGGCACAGCTCACTGATGTATTCTGCAATTACTGACAGGAAATCGACCGAAATGTCTACCACACCTGGAAGAAAAAGGGTCCCAGAGGCGATATCGCTGCTGCTCATACACCTGCTGACGCAGTGACGGACACAAACAGAAGAGGGCCCCTATGCAAGAACTGTAAATGGGCCCCTTGCAGTCCAATACCTCATCAAAATGCAATAGTTAATCTGCTTTGGAGGTGGAAATGGGCCTTTTAGCCTCTTGGGCCCCTGTGCTGACGATCCACCATGTACATTCGCTACTGCCATAGTAACTGTCTGGTATTTCCCAGGACTCTTGGGCCAGAAGGGGATTAGTGCAAGTAGATTGTGCCCAAAAGTGGGCTTTCTGGGTGGGCCAGGAAACGAACTTCAGCTTCCTGAGAAATGATGGTAACTATGCAGCCAGTGACTGGCTGCAGTGGTCACGTCACTGAGTAAGAAGCTGAAGTAGAGGGAAAATGTGCCACAAACTCATTTCCTTTTTTCTTTTAACCAATTTTGAGCGTTTTGTAAGAAAATGTTTACTACTGAAAAACCCCTTAAAACGGAAGATACAGCGGTAAATTTACAAGAAAAAAAAAAAGTAGTCACTCACAGTAACCAATCAGGACACGGATCAAACCTCTGAGACAGTTGGAATTTGATTGGCTGTGTTGTGCAAAGGCAGATTTCTATCTAATGTCTACCACCAAGCGCTGCCAGACTTCAGGAAGGCCTCCGCTGATCACCTTCGTCTCAGGGTTGTCATGACCTGCCCCTTAGCTACTTACAAAAACGTAACAAGGAAAAGAAAGAATCACAAAGGTCACAAACGTACAACTGCAGCGGCGACGTATGGGGAAACAACAGGTACAAGTCCGAGCTTCCGCCAGCTCCGTACTGCAGGTATGCGGCCCTGAAAATCAGTGATAGCACCGGCAGCCAACACAGATTTCATTGGGCTGAGAACCTGCAAGAAGGCTAGAAAGGTGGGGGGGCTCCGATCAATTACTATTCATTAACAGAGTCAAAGTGTGTATGGTAATGATGTATGACGCTAAGGTTTCCAGAATTATCAACGTCAAGGGTTAATATACTTTCAGTAAGGAAAAAGGAAAGCAAGAAGCCTCCGGTGGGGGATAGAGGAAGATTGAAAATTGTAATTCAATACGTCAGACCTTTTTGACCTCGACACAAACAGAATCAAGTTGCCCCTCCATACACATCAGATGGTTGACAGATTCTGCCCAAATCATTGATCTAGTCGAGAATTCCTCCCCAATATGGTGACGTGCAGAAGCACCAACCACCATGAAAGAGCGCCCACCTCTGCCAGGTTCAGGAGAACACAGGCCTCGAATCATCATTGAACGTCCGTTCTCACAGACCGACCAGAGGCCATAAATAAAATAAATATTTCCTGATCGGCGGCCGTTTCATACAGCCAGACCACGGTAAATAATGTGCACTGAATGATCAGTACTAACTTGCGTTTACTCTCGGCAGCATTGATCCCGTTTACACAGGACTATGTGCTGCCGAGCAGGGCTGTGAAGTCGGTAAGCCAAACCGCCGACTCCTCAACTTCCATAATACCGACCACCAAAACGGGCTCCGACTCGGACTCCACAGCCCTGCTGCCGAGAACAATGATTATTTGTGCAGCACAAGAGATCATTTCACCCCGAGGGGTATTTTATTTAGACAGAAGGGTTATCGCGAACGATCTTTCTCAAGAGCGTTCGTTCACGATAACCTCTCACTGTCAATGCACCTTCAGAGTACGGTCAAGAGACATTCCTAGAAGAGTTGTCCGCAATGATTTACCAACCAAAATTTGTAAACTGAGAAGTTCCACAAAATATTTACTACAGGCTCCAATGATTTGGGCAGCATTCAATGAAATGGGTCACACAGATGTATGAGAGCGGCACAAATATCACCAACATCTGGAGTATTCCAAGCCTTTCTTCTCCACAGGACACATGGTACAAGCCCCACGACCGGCGGGTACAAGCCCCACGACCGGCGGGTACAAGCCCCACGACTTCAATATCAGCAATTTTTTGTTTCATTCAGAGATAAGTGGAGGGAGAAATAATCAGACAGACCCTTACCTAAGGCATACACATTGAGAATACATGGGTCACCCAAACGACCATTTTCCCCTACAGCCATCTTGTGAAGTGCAGGGATGTATTGGCAGCCTCAATACATTTCACCAAAGAGCGTTTCCTCCTAAATACCAGCTTACATTGAGGACACAACATTATTCATCCAAGTAATTGGGCAAATCAATCAATGGTGACATCCTACTAAGACAGCGCCTTCCATTTGTACCATGAGGACGTACAGACGTCATAGAGGGGGCTCCTTCCCAATTAGCCAAAGCCCAGAACCGTCAGAAACAGCTTCCCTTCTGGAGGGCTCGGCATCTCTAACGTTGTGTTCACATCTAAGTTGGATGCTCAATCACAAAAATCAATGCTTTGTGCATCTCGGCAGGACCAGACGTGCCCCGTCACAAGTCAACGGGGCCTATTGGGCCAATAAAAGGAGACTCTTCCAGACTCATCTGTTGCATATCACCCTATGGACACATTTGGAGAACGCGTCCCCCCCCCAACCAGATACGCCAAAATGAATACACCATGAATGATTTCCAAACATCTCAATGGCACGAAACGTAATCATTCACATGAACCAATAATTACTTCTCAAAGTCGTCAATTCACAAAACGCGTCCATAAGAACCAGCCGGCCATAAACCGCCTCTACGAGAGCGGATCCTTCAGCAAGCCCTCCATCTACCTGACCCATCCACACAACCAGCTATATCCTGACCACACAGCAGGTCAAGGGACTGAAACGCGTGGACGGATGGGGTCAGCTGCCTGTGGGATACCCCAAGCCTACATGAGATAGGACCATGCCGAACCATCGACTCATCACACGCCTCGCCAGTGCAGTGGTCTCAGCCATACCCTTCAGCTGCCCATGCAGGGGACATACCCAGACCCCCGGACTGACCACACACCACTACATTATGGGGGAGCCCACGGCTCATGCCCACAGCTGCCCCCCAGAGCATGCACAGCACAATGTGAGCCCCACTGAGGCCACTTACCTGCCCAGGAAGCTGTACCAGGCTGGGACACAATCTCATCCCCCCATACTACTCAGTGATCTGAGCTGGGGAGGGGGTCCTGCCCCCAAAATGTCCCAAATCAGCAACTGGGAGAGGGAGAAGGGGGTAAATCCTGGCACAAAGGAGAAGGTGCCGAGCGTGCAGTGCACAGGGAAGTGAGGAAGGTGCAGTGCAGGCAGTGAGAGGGTGCAGTGCAGGGAGGCTGAGTGGGGGAGGGGCAGAGGGAAGTGCCAGCCAGATACAGAGATAGACAGAGCAATCAAGTGACAATAAGGAGGCGAGCAGCGGCGCCGCCGAGCCCCATGCTGCAGTGCGATCACCCACCTCTCCTCTCCCCGTCTCCTCCAGCCTCACAGTCTCATCTCCAATTGCACAATGCTGCTCATTAATATTCACGAGCTTCCTCCTTCTCCTACACGGCCAGGCCACGCCCTCCTCCCGCCATGGCCCCGCCCATTCTCCCTTATGCATCCGCGCCTTTCTCCCTCCTCCAGACCGCGCCAGGCAAAAGCAGCCGGCCGCCGAGAGAGTCGAGCCGCTAACGTGCCTGAGAGGGGGATGGGCGCGGCATTGTACGGCCGCACTGGGAGAGGGTTAACGCTTTCACGCCTGGAAGGGATTGTTGTGGCTCTGTAGAGCTTTGTCTCCCCGAGAGACGGGAAAGTTGTGCCGTGATATTTATTATAGGGTGATGATGATAAGTCTCAGGCAGCGAAATACCAACAGTACTTGGCGTAAATCGATCTGTGGCCGCTGGACGGTAGCCCTGAGAACCGCCTCTTACCGGGTGGCCTACGCGGCTCTTTGATTAATGACGTCATTGTTGCATTATGACGCAGTGACGTCGTGCCCCAATCGATGAGAGGCGCTTCCGTTCGACGGCCACGAATTACTGGCCGGCTCCTACGAATCGTTTCGTACCAATTCTAGTAAAAACGGCTTAAAAAAAATTCGTCGGATTTTTCCACCTCCAAAATCCTCCGTGTGAACCAAGGCTTAGAGGACAAACAGTCCAGTAACGCAGATTATTAGTGTGAGAAAAGGCGTCTGTGTCGGCCACATGTTGGCGACCGCTGGCCATGGACTCTGCCAACACCGCCATCAGAAAAAATGGGAGTTGGAAAATTTCCACAGCGCCCCCTGGAGGTTTTATTTATGTAGCACTTGGGTCCCTCAAGGTCCTAGTGCTACGGTCAAGGATTGAGCAGCGCAAGGGGCGAGGCCTGAAAAGGGGGCATGGTATCAAATAGTGACGAGCCAGCGCGCTCCGATAAGGCGTTATCTGGGCATGCTCGTGTGCTGACCGTCTTCAGCCTCGGGGTCTCGATCATAGCATTCGAGCACGCCGAAGACACTCGGTCAGCGCACAAGCATGCTGAGATAACACCTAATCCGAGCACGTTCGCTCATCACCAGTTACAAAAAATTTTGTCTAACGCGCTTCACACGTTTCTCTCCAGGATCACCCGGCAAATAACAGCAAGAGAGAAACTTATAGACCCCAATAAGACTGGGGTTTCGTACTCCACTTTTAATTATGAATTTGACACATCTTAATAGTAGATTGCCGCCTCCCCTGTTATGACCCCAATGGCGAGGGTCTCAGAGGAACAAGTAAGTCTGCGAAGTACAAAAATCCAGCTCATAGGGCAGTGGTAACTGGGTTGACCATATATCTACTCCTAACGCCAACACTAGAAGTAGCCGGGGAACATGCCTACGTTGGTCGCTAGATGTCTCGCGCCAGCCGGAGGACTAACTACCCCTAGAAGAGGAAAACAAAGACCTCTCTTGCCTCCAGAGAATAGACCCCAAAAGTTGGATACAAGCCCCCCACAAATAATAACGGTGAGGTAAGAGGAAATGACAAACACAGAGATGAACTAGGTTTAGCAAAGAGAGGCCCACTTACTAATAGCAGAATGTAGTAAGATAACTTATATGGTCAACAAAAACCCTATCAAAATTCCACACTGGAAATTCAAGAACCCCCGAACCGTCTAACGGCCCGGGGGGAGAACTCCAGCCTCCCTAGAGCTTCCAGCAAGGTTAGGATACTGATTATGTACAAGCTGGACAAAAATGCAAACAAAAACAAATAGCAAAAAGCAAGAAAGCAGACTTAGCTGATATAACTGGAACCAGGATCAGTAGACAAGAGCACAACAGATTAGCTCTGATATCAACGTTGCCAGGCATTGAACTGAAGGTCCAGGGAGCTTATATAGCAACACCCCTGAACTAACGGCCCAGGTGAGCATACAAGGGATGACTGACATACCCAGAGTCAAATCACTAGTAACCACTAGAGGGAGCCAAAAAGCAAATTCACAACAGTACCCCCCCCTTAGTGAGGGGTCACCGAACCCTCACCAAGACCACCAGGGCGATCAGGATGAGCGGCGTGAAAGGCACGAACCAAATCGGCCGCATGCACATCAGAGGCGACCACCCAGGAATTATCCTCCTGACCATAGCCCTTCCACTTGACCAGGTACTGAAGCCTCCGCCTGGAGAGACGAGAATCTAAGATCTTCTCCACCACGTACTCCAACTCGCCCTCAACCAACACCGGAGCAGGAGGCTCCGCAGAAGGGACCACAGGCACAACGTACCGCCGCAACAAGGACCTATGAAATACGTTGTGAATGGCAAACGACACCGGAAGATCCAAGCGAAAGGATACAGGATTAAGGATTTCCAATATCTTGTAAGGACCAATGAAGCGAGGCTTAAATTTGGGAGAGGAGACCTTCATAGGAACAAATCGAGAAGACAGCCATACCAAATCCCCAACGCGAAGTCGGGGACCCACACCGCGGCGGCGGTTGGCAAAACGCTGAGCCTTCTCCTGTGACAACTTCAAGTTGTCCACCACATGACTCCAGATCCGCTGCAACCTATCCACCACAGAATCCACCCCAGGACAGTCAGAAGGCTCCACATGTCCCGAGGAAAAACGAGGATGGAAACCAGAGTTGCAGAAAAATGGCGAAACCAAGGTGGCGGAACTAGCCCGATTATTAAGGGCAAATTCAGCCAAAGGCAAGAAGGTCACCCAATCATCCTGATCAGAAGAGACAAAACACCTCAAATAAGCCTCCTGAGTCTGATTAGTTCGCTCCGTTTGTCCGTTAGTCTGGGGATGAAAAGTGGACGAAAACGACAAATCAATGCCCATCCTACCACAAAAGGATCGCCAGAACCTGGAAACAAACTGGGATCCTCTGTCCGACACAATATTCTCAGGAATGCCGTGCAAACGAACCACGTTCTGGAAGAACACAGGAACCAGATCAGAAGAGGAGGGCAGCTTAGGCAAAGGAACCAAATGGACCATCTTGGAGAAACGATCACATATCACCCAGATGACAGACATGCCCTGAGACACCGGAAGATCAGAAATGAAATCCATAGAGATGTGTGTCCAAGGTCTCTTCGGGACAGGCAAGGGCAAGAGCAACCCGCTGGCACGAGAACAGCAAGGCTTAGCTCGAGCACAAGTTCCACAGGACTGCACAAATGACCGCACATCCCTTGACAAGGAAGGCCACCAAAAGGACCTGGCCACCAGATCTCTGGTGCCAAAAATTCCTGGGTGCCCTGCCAACACTGAGGAATGAACCTCGGAAATGACTCTGCTGGTCCATTTAGCAGGCACAAACAATCTGTCAGATGGACAAGAGTCAGGCCTACCAGCCTGAAATCTCTGCAACACACGCCGCAGATCAGGAGAAATAGCTGACAAGATAACTCCTTCCTTAAGAATACCCACAGGTTCAGCGACTCCAGGAGCATCAGGCACAAAGCTCCTAGACAGAGCATCGGCCTTCACATTCTTAGAACCTGGTAAATACGAGACCACAAAGTCAAAACGGGAGAAAAACAATGACCAGCGGGCCTGTCTAGGATTCAGGCGTTTAGCAGACTCGAGATACATCAGATTTTTGTGATCAGTCAAGACCACCACACGATGCTTAGCACCCTCGAGCCAATGACGCCACTCCTCAAATGCCCACTTCATGGCCAACAACTCCCGATTGCCCACATCATAATTTCGCTCTGCCGGCGAAAACTTCCTGGAGAAAAAGGCACAAGGTCTCATAGTAGAGCAACCAGGGCCTCTCTGTGACAAAACGGCCCCTGCCCCAATCTCCGAAGCATCCACCTCCACCTGAAAGGGAAGTGAGGTGTCAGGTTGGCACAAAACAGGCGCCGAAGTAAACCGGCGTTTCAACTCCTGGAAAGCCTCCACGGCAGCAGGAGCCCAGTTAGCTACATCAGAGCCTTTCTTGGTCATATCCGTCAATGGTTTAACAACGCTAGAAAAATTTGCGATAAAACGACGGTAGAAGTTAGCAAAACCCAAGAACTTCTGAAGACTCTTAACTGACGAGGGTTGAGTCCAATCATGAATAGCTCGGACCTTGACTGGGTCCATCTCCACAGCAGAAGGGGAAAAATGAACCCCAAAAAGGGAACCCTCTGTACACCAAAGAGACACTTTGAGCCTTTAACAAACAAAGAATTTTCACGCAAAATCTTAAAAACCATCCTGACCTGCTCCACATGCGAGTCCCAATTATCAGAAAAAAAACAGAATATCATCCAGATAAACAATCAAAAATTTATCCAGATACTTCCGGAAAATGTCATGCATGAAGGACTGAAAAACTGAAGGTGCATTAGAGAGCCCAAATGGCATCACCAAGTACTCAAAATGACCTTCGGGCGTATTGAATGTGGTTTTCCATTCATCGCCTTGCTTAATGCGCACAAGGTTGTACGCACCACGAAGGTCTATCTTGGTGAACCACTTGGCACCTTTAATCCGGGCAAACAAGTCTGACAACAGCGGCAAAGGATACTGAAATTTGACAGTGATCTTGTTTAAAAGCCGATAGTCAAACCCATTTTTCCACCTCCTCCCACCCTAAATACTTCGATGCCAAGTATTCACAGCACTATATGTCAAACTGGGATAAAAAAACGAGAGGTGTCGCCACTTTCATTAGGAATAACTTCCCATTTCAGCTCATTAGCACACATTCGGACTCAGAGGGCAGATTCCTTATTACTCATGGAACGTCACGAAACCTGACAATTTGCATTGTTAATAGCTATTTGCCCGCATCTTCCCAGAGATCTGTCTTTCAGCTAATTATATCAAAACTAACCACTCTTACATATGACCACCTTATCTGGTGCGGCGACTTCAACTTTATCATTAATCCTAAATTAGATAGCAGCGCCCAGAAGAGATCGGATTTAACAAAAGCTGACAAAAAGAAAATCCAACACCTAATGAAAGACAACTGCTTGGTTGATGTATGGAGGGAGCTAAATGGTCCTATAAAGGGTTACACATATTTCTCACCTGCACACCAGTCCTATTCTCGAATAGACCTACACCTAACTAATGCAAGAACGATCCCATCTGTCCTATTCTCCCGTCATATTCCATCATCATGGTCTGATCATGATGTTGTCCTATCAACATTTAAATTCAATGTCACCACTTCTAAATTATTTAAATGGAGACTTAACGAATCCTTACTTACTGATCCTGCTACACTCTCTAAAATCAAAGAGGAGTTGGGACTGTACTTTCAAACCAATTCCACTGATGACACCTCTCCTGGACTAGTGTGGATGGCACATAAAAAATTTATTACTGGCTCACTAATCAAAATTGCGTCCAATAAAAAGAAACAAAGATCTGAATTACAAACACGCTTAGAGACCAAACTTATGAAACTTGAACTTGCCAACCAGACCACCACTTCCCTCTTCCTGATTAAACAAATCAGAGACACTAAACTACAGTTAGATACTATTCTTACAAACAAAACAGAGAGAGCGTTAACGTGGACTAAGTCAACTTTTTATAAATATGCAAATAAACCTTCTGGTATGTTGGCACGTAGACTTAGATGCAAAGAATCTTTAAATAATGTCACCTCTATCAAAGACTCCAAAGGCAGAATTTCCGCACACCCGGATATAGTATACAAAACATTTCGAGACTACTACCAGAAACTATATACCTCCCCACAGGTATCATCACCGCAATCCTTATCCTCCTTCCTAGATGAATTAAAATTACCTAAAATCCCCAACTCCTCAATAGACCAACTACATACACCAGTATCAGAGGATGAAATTTCTGCAGTAATCAAAAACCTTAAAAAAAACAAAGCACCCGGACCTGACGGCCTAACGGCACAATACTACAAGAAGCTTACAACCATCCTCACACCGCACATTAAAAATTACTGTAATGCTCTACTAAATGGCACCCAGATGCCCCCTGAATTCTATATCGCCCATGTGGCGGTAATCCCAAAACCAAAGAAAGACCATCTCCTCCCCAAGAATTATAGACCCATATCGTTACTAAATGTTGACCTCAAACTCTTTACATCCCTCATTACCACTAGGCTCAACAAATTTTTACCTAACCTTATTCACCGCGACCAAGTGGGATTCATACCTAATAGACAAGGTCCTGATAATATTAGAAGGAATCTAAATATCATACACTCAGCAAACTACCATAAACAACCCCTACTAGTATTAGCTTTAGACATAGAAAAAGCTTTCGACTCGATCTCATGGTCCTACCTATTTGAAGTTTTATCCAGATTTGGCATTCCTCGCACCCTTATTTCATGCCTTCAACTATTATATGACAGTCCAACAGCCTATCTGAAACTCCCGTCAACTAAACCTACTCCTATCAACATACAAAGGGGGACGAGACAAGGCTGTCCACTTTCTCCAGCCCTATTTGCCATGGCCATGGAGCCACTGGCTGAGGCAATAAGGCTCAACCCGAACATACTTGGACCTGTGGGACTTGGCGCACAATATAAGGCAAGCTTATTTGCGGATGATTTACTACTGACTCTATCCAGCCCAATTACCACTCTCCCAAATTTATTTTCACTTCTACGTAGATTTGAGTCGATCTCAGGACTCAAAATTAATGTTGACAAATCCGAAGCTCTATTCCTTAACACCACTAAAGACATGCAAACAAATATTATCTCCCAGTTCAAATTTACAAAAAATGAACACTATATAACTTATCTCGGAGTCAACCTCA
This sequence comes from Ranitomeya variabilis, assembly GCF_051348905.1. Lineage (NCBI taxonomy): Eukaryota > Metazoa > Chordata > Amphibia > Anura > Dendrobatidae > Ranitomeya > Ranitomeya variabilis. The sequence continues at coordinate 83,146,715 of NC_135236.1, forward strand.
CCTCTCATAAGTCGACCCTATTTAAGTGGAATTATCTCCCATTAATAAAAAATCTCCGAGCTGACTTAGCTAGATGGTCTGCCATGAAATTATCCTGGTTGGGCAGATTGCATGCAATTAAAATGGTCTCTTTGCCTAGATTTCTGTACTTGTTCCGCTCTCTCCCCATACCGTTGCCCCGTGAGACCCTACACGAGGTTCACTCTATGATTTCAAAATTTATTTGGCAGGGGAAAAAACCCAGAATTCGTCAAAAAACTATGTTCATACACAGAAGACTGGGGGGGCTTTCCATGCCTAACTTCACACTATATTACAAATCGGCTCAGTTGGCCCAATTGGCTAATGCTTGCGCTGCCAACCGTGCTCCGAGATGGGTTGACCTGGAATCATCCCTCTTACTTCCGTTTTCCTTGTCAGGCCTTATGTGGTCCACACAAAAACTACCAAAAGGTCTACACATTACAACACCTTTCACAGCACACTCCCTGATTCTTTGGAGGAAGGAAAGATTTAAATTTAAACTCCAATCTGAGTCCGCCCCCCTGACCACCCTCTTCTGCAACCCCATGTTTCCACCAGGACTTGACCCACGTTCTTTTACTTGGTGGAAAGTTAACGGAATTACTACTCTAAGGCACCTCTGCTCACCTTTTAATATAATTTTATCTAGACAAGAATTCCTTCATAAATACAATCCACCCATTAGCGAAACCTTCCGGATCTGTCAGGTTTTCCACTTTGCAGAACAGTCTCTACAGCAGAAAATCCCTTTTCGCGCGACTTGCTTTGAGCAGAGATGCATGGATGACCCACTGGGAAAGGGAACTGTCTCTCTGCTGTACGGATGCCTCAATACTGTACATGGAGCTGACAAACTATATTACATGAAACAGTGGGAGGAAGATCTGGGTATCCAATTAACTTTGGAAAGTTGGAGACGATGCTGTGATACAGTTTCCAGGGGTAGTCATCAAACCTCCCTGACAGAAACATCCATTAAGGTCTTACATAGAACTTACCAAGTTCCAAGTAAACTTCACGCTATATACCCCAACATTTCAGATAAATGCTTTAGAGGATGTGGCGCAGTGGGAGATATGAAGCATATTTGGTGGGAGTGCCCGGTTGCCTCGGCTATGTGGCAGGAAGTAGGATTAATAATTGGAAAAATGTATGGCGGGGCAATACGACCTGACCCGGCCACATTCCTACTGGGAGCCAAATACCCGGGATTTACTAATAAATTCCATAGGCTGATAGGCCAACTGCTTATGGCCGCTAAGCTACATATAGCTACCAACTGGAGGTCGCCGTTTCTCTCTGTCCAGACAGTTAAGGATAAAATGAATTCAATCCTCCTATATGAACGTATACATGCGACTAGGGAGGATTTGTGGGAGGCCTTCTACCAGATTTGGAAACCGTGGATAGATCTTAATACGGACTTAAATCTTGAACAAACCTTGACTTTATCTATTTGAGATTCTATTACCCTGTGAGAGATTCTGATAACATTGGGGTTGAGTCGGAGTTGGGTGGGGTGCGGGGAGGTGGGAGATGGAACTTATGAAGTGGAACATAGTATAACTTTATCTGGTAAATATACTACAGCGTACCATGAAATTAAGTGCAGTATCTCATTTCCTTCCCCATTTTCCCTCTTTTATGTCTCCCCATGTCCTTTTCTTGTTATATTTGTATTTTTGAATTTGAGTTTAATATATATATGGTTTTTCCACTTTGTTCAGATTTAATGCTTATTGAACTCCCTTGTAAGGGAAACTGTTGTTCAATTGCTATGTTATTGAAAATAAAAATTATTGAAACTAAAAGCCGATAGTCAATACAAGGCCTCAAAGATCCGTCCTTTTTGGCCACAAAAAAGAATCCCGCACCAAGAGGGGAAGAAGAAGGACGGATATGCCCCTTCTCAAGAGACTCCTTGATATATGAACGCATCGCGGTATGTTCAGGTACCGACAAATTAAACAGTCTCCCCTTAGGAAACTTACTGCCAGGAATCAAATCTATTGCACAGTCACATTCCCTATGAGGAGGCAGTGCACTGGACTTAGACTCGCTGAAGACATCCTGATAATCAGACAAATACGCCGGAACTTCCGAAGGCGTAGAAGAAGCAATAGACAAGGGCAGGGAATCTCCATGAATTCCATGGCAGCCCCAACTTGACACCGACATTGCCTTCCAGTCCAAGACTGGATTATGGGTCTGTAACCATGGCAAACCCAAAACAACCAAATCATGCATCTTATGCAGAACAAGAAAACGTATCACCTCCCGATGTTCGGGAGTCATGCACATGGTAACCTGTGTCCAAAACTGCGGTTTATTTTTTGCCAAAGGCGTAGCATCAATACCCCTAAGAGGGATAGGATTTTCTAATGGCTCCAGAACAAAACCGCAGCGCTTGGCAAATGACAGATCCATCAGACTCAGGGCAGCACCTGAGTCTACAAACGCCATGACAGGATACGATGACAGTGAGCAAATCAAAGTTACAGATAGAATAAATTTAGGTTGCAAATTACCAATGGCGACAGGACTAACAACCCTAGTAAGACGTTTAGAGCATGCTGAGATAACGTGTAGAATCACCACAGTAGTAACACAAGCCATTCTGGCGTCTATGAATTTTCCGCTCATTTCTAGTCAGGATTCTATCACATTGCATTAAATCAGGTGCCTGTTCAGACAACACCATGAGGGAATTTGCGGTTTTGCGCTCCCGCAACCGCCGGTCGATTTGAATTGCCAGGGCCATGGAATCATTCAGACCTGTGGGAATGGGAAAACCCACCATCACATTCTTAATGGCTTCAGAAAGGCCATTTCTGAAATTTGCAGCCAATGCACACTCGTTCCACTGGGTCAGCACGGACCATTTCCGAAATTTTTGGCAATACACTTCAGCCTCGTCCTGGCCCTGAGACATAGCCAGCAAGGCTTTTTCTGCCTGAATCTCAAGATTGGGTTCCTCATAAAGCAAACCGAGCGCCAGAAAAAACGCATCAATATCAGCCAATGCCGGATCTCCTGGCGCCAGCGAGAAGGCCCAATCCTGAGGGTCGCCCCGTAAAAAAGAAATAACAATTTTCACTTGCTGAGCGGAGTCTCCAGATGAACAGGGTCTCAGGGACAAAAACAATTTACAATTATTCCTGAAATTTCTAAATTTAAATCGGTCTCCGGAAAACAGTTCAGGAATCGGTATCTTAGGTTCTGACATAGGATTTCTGATAACATAATCTTGTATGCCCTGCACACGAGCAGTAAGCTGGTCCACACCTGTAATCAAGGTCTGGACATTCATGTCTGCAGCAAACACAAGCCACTCAGAGGTAAAGGGGAAAAGAAAAAAAAAAATGAGAAAAAGAAAAAAAAAACTCAGAATTTTCTTTCTTATAATCCCGCTTCTGCAATGCATTTAACATTTAATACTGGCCTGGCAAACTGTTATGACCCCAATGGCGAGGGTCTCAGAGGAACAAGTAAGTCTGCGAAGTACAAAAATCCAGCTCATAGGGCAGTGGTAACTGGGTTGACCATATATCTACTCCTAACGCCAACACTAGAAGTAGCCGGGGAACATGCCTACGTTGGTCGCTAGATGTCTCGCGCCAGCCGGAGGACTAACTACCCCTAGAAGAGGAAAACAAAGACCTCTCTTGCCTCCAGAGAATAGACCCCAAAAGTTGGATACAAGCCCCCCACAAACAATAACGGTGAGGTAAGAGGAAATGACAAACACAGAGATGAACTAGGTTTAGCAAAGAGAGGCCCACTTACTAATAGCAGAATGTAGTAAGATAACTTATATGGTCAACAAAAACCCTATCAAAATTCCACACTGGAAATTCAAGAACCCCCGAACCGTCTAACGGCCCGGGGGGAGAACTCCAGCCTCCCTAGAGCTTCCAGCAAGGTTAGGATACAGATTATGTACAAGCTGGACAAAAATGCAAACAAAAACAAATAGCAAAAAGCAAGAAAGCAGACTTAGCTTAATCTAGCAGGAACCAGGATCAGTAGACAAGAGCACAACAGATTAGCTCTGATTACAACGTTGCCAGGCATTGAACTGAAGGTCCAGGGAGCTTATATAGCAACACCCCTGAACTAACGGCCCAGGTGAGCATACAAGGGATGACTGACATACCCAGAGTCAAATCACTAGTAACCACTAGAGGGAGCCAAAAAGCAAATTCACAACACTCCCCCCCCAAAATGTTAATTCATTTGGGGCTGGTATAAGATTTCTGGAATAAGAAAAACCTACAGTAAGGGAAGAGTCAGACGGACGAGGATCACATCGCAATGCTCGGACTGGTTGTCTGCTGACCCGACCCGGCTGTGACAGCTGCATAGAAATACACGCATCCACACCCGGGTCAGGAGAGCCGCCGGCCAGTCCGAGCATCACGTTGTGATCCTCGTCCAAGTTATACGTCCCATCCCTCCCCAGCTCTACACATTTTCACAGAGATGCATCAAACTGGTGAGAAAGACACCTAGAGTGGAACATTTATTGCACAACTGTTTTTTTTCAATAACACTTTGCTGAATCTTCTCTATAGTCTTTTCTCTTTTTTTGGTAGAGTGTCCCAGATGACGCTGATTTAAGGTGTTGTTTTTTTTGCCAAGGTTAATTGGATTCCATACTCAATGGTAAGTGTGTAATACTACTGCAGCGCCATCACTGGGGACACGAAGCATTACACCATCCATATTGACTTCAATAAACTCTTCTCATGGATTCTCCAGAACAAGAGACACTCTGGGAAGCTGCTCTCCATTCTGGCCTGAAGATGAGGGTCCTAAATGGAGACCTCCGGCTAATAAGGTATTTGAAAATGGGTTCTAATATGACAAGACATTACTGACCCTAAAACCTCCATCTAAAGGCCACAAACAAAAAATGTGTGTAGTGGGCTGTTTTTAGTCTCGTAAAATGGTACAAAATGCCTTTAAATAAAACCTCTGCGTGTGAAGTGACCTTAAAGATTTTTTTATTTCGCAGGCTTGCTCTTTGTAAAGAGAAGAAAATGAGCATACTTACCTGCTGTGCCCTCCTGCATTGCCCAGGGCTTGGTTGGCATGGTGGTAGCAGTGATAAATCAGTCATTGGCTGCACTGGTGTTGTGTTGCCTACCTCGACATCACTGCTGAGCCCAGTGATTGGCTGCAGTGGTCACTTAACAGGTTACCCTTAAGAGGGTATCTGGTATTTTGGACAACTGTGGCTGAGGTTCTTAAGAAGCTTTGGGCATAGCTTCCGTCACTCCCATTGACTGCAGGTGGGGCTAAAGTTAGGCACAAGCATAAGACATTTGCCGTGAGCGTCTGTGTAGCGGAAGGGCACATGAGTCACTTTGCCCGAGGCTTCCACCTCCCTGTCCCTGTCACAAGGGAGCCTTTGACTTGTGGCACTGCAAGCTAATCAAACCCTATGATTTAAAGGGCACCCTCTTTCCAAGCAAGCCAGCACAATGCAATGATGTCTAATGGATAGGCCCGCTCTACATTTCTCACCCGGGAGCCTCCACCAACCTTAATCTTCAGCGTCTATTAATAAAGTATTGTCTCTGGAAACCATCGGGTCATTCTCCAAAGTCTGCTCTCCAGAAAAAGAATAATAAATAATAATCACCAACATCTTCTGAGCATTCCAGAGACCTGGAGCAACACAAGAGAAGTCTTAGAGATAGGAGTGGGACTGGGAGGATTGGATTATGGAAGATGTTAGTCTTAGGTCATCAGTGGAACGGAGGGCACTGGTAGGGTGGTAGCCTGAGACGAGGGAGATCTCGGGTGGTGCAGAACTCTGGAGAGCTTTGTGGGTGAGAGTGATAAGTTTATATTGGACTCTGCAGCGGATGGGTAACCAGTGCAATGGCTGGCACAGGGCAGAGGCATTGGTGTAGCGGCTGGACAGAAATATGATTCTTGTTGATGCATTGAGGACGGATTGGAGAGGGGAGAGTTTAAGAGTTTTTGCAGTTTCAAAGGTGAGAAAAGGTCAAATTCTAGAGATGTGCTTGAGGTGTAGGTGACATAAGCGAGCGAGTGATGGGCTGTAGGGAGTGAAGGAAAGTTCTAAGTCCAATATGACCCCAACACATCGTGGGTGCTATAGAGGAGTAATGGTAGAAACACACACAGAAATGGCAATATTGGGTATAGGTAGGTAACTAGAGGGAGGAAACACAAGGAGTTCAAATAAGGGTTTAAAATAGATTTATGGGGAGAAGGACATTTTATTTCTTTCTGGAGCAGGTATGTTATTTCTTTATTTTAGCTATCGATCCTGCAGGTGGTGCTGCGCCTATAACTCTCACTAACACTTAGCGGGAGATGACATTATTCACTGGCATCAATAAGAACATCAATATCAGTAATTTATACAAAGTGCCAGGAAGTGTACACCATCCTGTGAGTTATGGCAATGTGCACACATCCATTCACCCCCTGACAATGCAATATTTCTGTTTGTATAGTACAGTGTGCGTATCTGCAATGGAGCTGGCGCTGATGGACGGGCGTCCGGTGGGCACACGCTGCTCACATACCAGACACATTTATCTTCTGCGGCCATTCTCACCCATAATAGTCAGCAGTTTGCATTGCCACCTGGCAGCACCAGGAACTTCATTATTTAAAAATGGGGCATCATCTGCATTGGGCACCCATTTTCTGCCGCATCGAGAGAAGTACGCAGTGGACGTGCACATGGTGCTAATAAAATGGTAAGAAACACAGAAGTGTCACGTAACAATAATCCCGATCATAGGTGTGCATAGGTGTGTTTGGTGATGATGAGCACCCAGGAAATGAGCTGCCTCCGCTCATACAGGACTTATGTAGGACTATATTAGGGTGTTCCTGGGCACACCCTATGTTCAGCTCTGTGGTCCCGATAACCCCTTAATCCTATGAATAATCTACAACTAGGCTTACCTGTGTTGATTCCCCCTTCATTAGTTTGATGTCTAAAAAAGCAGATGTGAGTCTTAGTTAATTAATAAGGTAAGAAAATCGTACGGCTCCATACACATTAGTGCAAAGTCGTCTGATCCCGCCAAACTCAACGGGACTGTCTTATGTATATGGGGTCTTCCGATTATCCCCTAGCAGAGTATGAGGACTAGGCATGTTACATTTTAATGCCCGATCATTTAAGCTGACATCATAGACAAAGCCCCTCATCCAATTATAATGCATGTGTATGGGGGCTTAGGAGAACAAGCCTATATTGCCTTGCGCAGGCGTGTACTCCGGAGGACAGAGAATGAACTTCAATCCAATATTGCGGCCAGCATTCAGCCAGCGGGTAAGGAAAGGGTGAATCAAACACCCGAAAACCCCGCCCATATGACCCAAAACTGGTCCCGCCAAATTCAGGTGACAGGTTCCCTTTAAGGAATGTGCACACAGCATCTCTTATGGTGCTTTGCCACCCAGTAGATGGTCCCATCAGGGCTTGCATTTGAACCTCCCGCAAAACAGGACCATAGACTACAATGGTGCTGACGTGTTCTCTGTCGTGCATCGTTGTCGGTCAGATACGTCTATTGAAGGTGGCCACTCAGAAACTTAACAGAAGCTCCCCAAATCTCAAAACTCTTCTGAAGTTTGAGTTTTTGCTCAGTTTCCGCTCCGGAAACTGAGCAAAAAGACTCTGTGTGCCTATACCCTTGGGATGTGTTCTGGAAACTCTTGAAAGACCGCTTGCTTACCCACTACTGTCTCTAGGCTTCTGCCTTCTAATTACTGTGTCATAAAGTATATGTGACTCCTTCCCAAGATAAGGAACAAACTACACTACACAGGTGTGCAAGGCTTCCTACCGCCACCTGGTGGTCACCAGTGACGCAGCAGTGTTTTCCAAAAAGCAGACTTTTAGGGTGTGTTCACACTGCGGCTTTTTTCCGCTGTTTAAAAAGCAGAAGATGCTTCTTGAAACTTTCCTGTTCCATGGAGGTTTTGTAAACTTGAGGAGTCTTTTGCTATTTTTTTTTTTTTTTGTCTGTTGTCTCGCTAACAATTTTATTCATAGTTATAAGGTTGAACATAGACTCAAGAACATCGAGTTCAAACTATAGCCTAACGTGTTGATCCAGGGGAAGGCAGAAACCCCATGGGCCCAGCTGACACTAATAGCTCCATATTATGGGAAAAATCCGTTGTCGACTCTACATACTTCAACAAGACTAGTTCTCAGGATGAACGTCCCATCACAAAATCTAGTGCCCATAACCTGTAATCAGAGGCGTAGCTAGGGTTTTAGTTCAGGGGGGTGAAGCTTCTGAGTGGGCCCCTAACCAGGTAACCTTGATTACAACTCGGTGACGCATCCTAATAGAGGAGGAGAACCTCAGCAGATGACCGCGCTATTACTGAAGATAATCTCTATATAACGACCAACATGGATATTACCGCCATATGGTCAGTGGTAGATACCAGTCCTACAGAACATATAAGAGATCACAGCACAGGTATAGAAAATGTCTTACCGCTGATGTTCTCTGATGGAATCGTTCATTTTTCCCGTCTTTTCCATCTGGCTCAGACCGACATGACAACTTCTTCCAGCAACGACTCGTCTGCAGAGAATACAACAAAGACACATTTCACTTCTCATATTCCAGCCATCACCATCTATTCCCAAACTGCACAAACCCCTCATCCTGCTGATACCCCAATACTGAGCCGCTGCTGCCATATGTGTCCCTATTACTGCACCTGATACCCCAATACTGAGCCGCTGCTGCCGTATGTGTCCCTATTACTGCCCGTGATACCCCAATACTGAGCCGCTGCTGCCGTATGTGTCCCTATTACTGCACCTGATACCCCAATACTGAGCCGCTGCTGCCGTATGTGTCCCTATTACTACCCCTGATACCCCAATACTGAGCCGCTGCTGCCGTATGTGTCCCTATTACTGCCCCTGATATCCCAATACTGAGCCGCTGCTGCCGTATGTGTCCCTATTACTGCCCGTGATACCCCAATACTGAGCCGCTGCTGCCGTATGTGTCCCTATTACTGCACCTGATACCCCAATACTGAGCCGCTGCTGCCGTATGTGTCCCTATTACTACCCCTGATACCCCAATACTGAGCCGCTGCTGCCGTATGTGTCCCTATTACTGCACCTGATACCCCAATACTGAGCCGCTGCTGCCGTATGTGTCCCTATTACTGCCCCTGATACCCCAATACTGAGCCACTGCTGCCGTATGTGTCCCTATTACTGCACCTGATACCCCAATACTGAGTCACTGCTGCCGTATGTGTCCCTATTACTGCCCCTGATATCCCAATACTGAGCCGCTGCTGCCGTATGTGTCCTATTACTGCCCCTGATACCCCAATACTGAGCCGCTGCTGCCGTATGTGTCCCTATTACTGCCCCTGATACCCCAATACTGAGCCGCTGCTGCCGTATGTGTCCCTATTACTGCCCCAGATACCCCAATACTGAGCCTCTGCTGCCGTATGTGTCCCTATTACTGCACCTGATACCCCAATACTGAGGCGCTGCTGCCGTATGTGTCCCTATTACTGCACCTGATACCCCAATACTGAGCCGCTGCTGCCGTATGTGTCCCTATTACTGCCCCTGATACCCCAATACTGAGCCGCTGCTGCCGTATGTGTCCCTATTACTGCCGCTGATACCCCAATACTGAGCCGCTGCTGCCGTATGTGTCCCTATTACTGCCCCTGATATCCCAATACTGAGCCACTGCTGCCGTATGTGTCCCTATTACTGCACCTGATACCCCAATACTGAGCCACTGCTGCCGTATGTGTCCCTATTACTGCCCCTGATATCCCAATACTGAGCCACTGCTGCCGTATGTGTCCCTATTACTGCCCCTGATACCCCAATACTGAGCCGCTGCTGCCGTATGTGTCCCTATTACTGCACCTGATACCCCGATACTGAGCCGCTGCTGCCCTATGTGTCTCTATTACTGCACCTGATACACCAATACTGAGCTGCTGCCGTATGTGTCCCTATTACTGCACCTGATACCCCAATACTGAGCCGCTGCTGCCATATGTCCCTATTACTGCACCTGATACCCCAATACTGAGCCTCTGCCATATGTGTCCCTATTATTGCACCTGATAACCCAATACTAAACCGCTTCTGCCGTATGTGTCCCTATAACTGCACCTGATAACCCAATACTAAACCGCTTCTGCCGTATGTCCCTATTACTGCACCTGTTACCCCAATACTGAGCCGCTGCTGCCGTATGTGTCCCTATAACTGCACCTGATACCCCAATACTGAGCCGCTGCTGCCGTATGTGTCCCTATTACTGCCCCTGATATCCCAATACTGAGCCACTGCTGCCATATGTGTCCCTATTACTGCCCCTGATACCCCAATACTGAGCCGCTGCTGCCGTATGTGTCCCTATTACTGCCCCTGATATCCCAATACTGAGCCACTGCTGCCGTATGTGTCCCTATTACTGCACCTGATACCCCAATACTGAGCCGCTGCTGCTGTATGTGTCCCTATTACTGCCCCTGATATCCCAATACTGAGCCACTGCTGCCGTATGTGTCCCTATTACTGCCCCTGATATCCCAATACTGAGCCGCTGCTGCCATATGTGTCCCTATTACTGCCCCTGATACCCCAATACTGAGCCGCTGCTGCCGTATGTGTCCCTATTACTGCACCTGATACCCCAATACTGAGCCGCTGCTGCCGTATGTGTCCCTATTACTGCCCCTGATACCCCAATACTGAGCCGCTGCTGCCCTATGTGTCTCTATTACTGCACCTGATACCCCAATACTGAGCTGCTGCCGTATGTGTCCCTATTACTCCTCCTGATACCCCGATACTGAGCCGCTGCTGCCATATGTGTCCCTATTACTGCCCCTGATACCCCAATACTGAGCCGCTGCTGCCATATGTGTCCCTATTACTGCACCTGATTCCCCAATACTGAGCCGCTGCTGCCGTATGTGTCCCTATTACTGCACCTGATACCCCAATACTGAGCCGCTGGCGCCGTATGTGTCCCTATTACTGCACCTGATACCCCAATACTGAGCCGCTGCTGCCATATGTCCCTATTACTGCACCTGATACCCCAATACTGAGCCTCTGCCATATGTGTCCCTATTATTGCACCTGATAACCCAATACTAAACCGCTTCTGCCGTATGTGTCCCTATAACTGCACCTGATAACCCAATACTAAACCGCTTCTGCCGTATGTCCCTATTACTGCACCTGTTACCCCAATACTGAGCCGCTGCTGCCGTATGTGTCCCTATAACTGCACCTGATACCCCAATACTGAGCCGCTGCTGCCGTATGTGTCCCTATTACTGCCCCTGATATCCCAATACTGAGCCACTGCTGCCATATGTGTCCCTATTACTGCCCCTGATACCCCAATACTGAGCCGCTGCTGCCGTATGTGTCCCTATTACTGCCCCTGATATCCCAATACTGAGCCACTGCTGCCGTATGTGTCCCTATTACTGCACCTGATACCCCAATACTGAGCCGCTGCTGCTGTATGTGTCCCTATTACTGCCCCTGATATCCCAATACTGAGCCACTGCTGCCGTATGTGTCCCTATTACTGCCCCTGATACCCCAATACTGAGCCGCTGCTGCCGTATGTGTCCCTATTACTGCCCCTGATATCCCAATACTGAGCCGCTGCTGCCGTATGTGTCCCTATTACTGCACCTGATACCCCAATACTGAGCCGCTGCTGCCGTATGTGTCCCTATTACTGCCCCTGATACCCCAATACTGAGCCGCTGCTGCCCTATGTGTCTCTATTACTGCACCTGATACCCCAATACTGAGCTGCTGCCGTATGTGTCCCTATTACTCCTCCTGATACCCCGATACTGAGCCGCTGCTGCCATATGTGTCCCTATTACTGCCCCTGATACCCCAATACTGAGCCGCTGCTGCCATATGTGTCCCTATTACTGCACCTGATTCCCCAATACTGAGCCGCTGCTGCCGTATGTGTCCCTATTACTGCACCTGATACCCCAATACTGAGCCGCTGGCGCCGTATGTGTCCCTATTACTGCACCTGATACCCCAATACTGAGCCGTTGCTGCCATATGTCCCTATTACTGCACCTGATACCCCAATACTGAGCCTCTGCCATATGTGTCCCTATTATTGCACCTGATAACCCAATACTAAACCGCTTCTGCCGTATGTGTCCCTATAACTGCACCTGATAACCCAATACTAAACCGCTTCTGCCGTATGTCCCTATTACTGCACCTGTTACCCCAATACTGAGCCGCTGCTGCCGTATGTGTCCCTATAACTGCACCTGATACCCCAATACTGAGCCGCCGCTGCTATGTGTCCCTATTACAGCTCCTGATACCCCAATACTGAGCCGCTGCTGCCGTATGTGTCCCTATTACTGCCCTGATACCCCAATACTGAGCCGCTGCTGCCATATGTGGCCCTATTACTGCACCTGATACCCCAATACTGAGCCGCCGCTGCTGCCGTATGACCCTATTACTGCACCTGTTTCCCCAATACTGAGCCACTGCTGCTGCATGTGTCCCTATAACTGCCCCTGATACCCCAATACTGAGCCGCTGCTACCGTATGTCCCCATTACTGCACCTGTTACCCCAATACTGAGCCGCTGCTGCTGTATGTGTCCCTATTACTGCCCCTGTTACCCCAATACTGAGCCTCTGCTGCCGTATGTGTCCCTATTACTGCCCCTGATACCCCAATACTGAGCCGCTGCTGCCATATGTGTCCCTATTACTGCACCTGCTGTGTGATTCTCTGTGCCCTCTAAATTCTAAAGCAACCCTCTATAATATAGTAATGCCGGGTGCAAGTGCCCTAGAAAACAGTGCCCACATTTTGCCCCCTAGAAAGTATTATTGCCTTGTGTGCCCATTTAATAGTCACAGTAACCTGAGTTCCACTATAACAATAAGTGCCCACTTTACATTTAATAATGTCCCGAGTCTCCCCTCCTGTACAGCTCCCCTATAAGCAGTACGATGCTCTCTTATACAGAGTATAATGCCCCCTCACTGTATAGTACCACCCACACAGTATATTGACCCCTTAGTAACCTACAAACTGTTTGATGGCTCCAGCACTGTATGATGGCCCCTTCACTATGGCCCCCTCACTGTAATCCCCACACTGTACGATGGCCTCCATATAGTATAATGCACCAGATAGTCCTCAATATAGTATAATGCACTCCCCATAGGCAGACTCTATAGCACAAGGCAGCACCCATAGGCAGACCCTGTAGTATAAGGCAGCACCCCATAGGCAGACCCTGTAATATAAGGCAGCACCCCATAGGCAGATCCTGTAGTATAAGGCAGCACCCCCATAGGCAGATCCTGTAGTATAAGGCTGCACCCCATAGGCACACCCTGTAGTATAAGGCAGTACCCCATAGTCAGACCCTGTAGTATAAGGCAGCACCCCATAGGCAGACCCTGTAATATAAGGCAGCACCCCATAGGCAGATCCTGTAGTATAAGGCAGCACCCCCATAGGCAGATCCTGTAGTATAAGGCAGCACCTCCATAAGCAGACCCTTTAGTATAAGACAGTACCCCATAGGCAGACCATGTAAGTATAAGACAGAACCCCCATAGGCAGACCCTGTAGTATAAGACAGTACTCCCATAGGCAGACCCTGTAAGTATAAGACAGTACCCCCATAGGCAGACCCTGTAATATAAGACAGTACCCCCATAGGCAGACCCTGTAAGTATAGGACAGTACCCCAATAGGCAGAGCCTGTAAGTATAAGACAGTACCCCTATAGGCAGACCCTGTAGTATAAGACAGTACCCCTATAGTCAGATCCTGTAAGTATAAGACAGTACCCCTGTAGGCAGACCCTGTAGTACAAGACAGTACCCCTATAGGCAGACCCTGTAAGTATAGGACAGTACCCCCATAGGCAGATCCTGTAGTATAAAACAGTACCCCTATAGGCAGACCCTATAAGTATAAGCCAGTACCCCCATAGGCAGACCCTGTAGTATAAGACATTACCATTATAGGCAGATCCTGTCCTGTAAGTATAAGACAGTACCCCTGTAGGCAGACCCTGTAGTATAAGACAGTACCCCTGTAGGCAGACCCTGTGGTATAAGACAGTACCCCTGCCCTATAGGTAGACCCTGTAAGTATAAGACAGTACCCCTATAGGCAGACCCTGTAGTATAAGGCAGCCCCCATGAAAAAAAAACTATAAATAAATACTCACCTCTCTTCCTCCTTGTTCCAGCAGTGCTCTGAGCTCCCGCTCATCTTCTGACAGCGGGCGCCTAGTGGTGACGTCACCGCGCCCACTGTTAGTGTCGGCGCCGGTGACGTCAGATGCTGACAGGGGGGTGATGCACGCTCCTTCCCTCTTCAATGCGGTCAGCTGTATCGGCTAAATGCGCGCACCGATACAGTTACAGTTACAGTAGCGTAGCTCTGGGTGGGCCCCCTCTCAGCTCCGGGCCTGGGGCGCTCGCACCCTCTGCCCCCCGGTAGCTACGCTACTGCCTGTAATATTATATTTATTAAGAAAGACATCTAGGAACTCCTTGTACTTTTGTAGTGAATCAACCATTACAACATCCTGTGGCAGAGAATTCCATAATCTCAATGCTCTTACAGTAGAGATCCATAATCTCACTGCTCTTACAGTAAAGAATTCATAGTCTCACTGCTCTCACAGTAAAGAATCCATAATCTCACTACTCTTACAGTAAATAATCCATAATCTCACTGCTCTTACAGTAAAGAATCCATAATCTCACTGCTCTTACAGTAAAGAAACCATAATCTCACTGCTCTTACAGTAAAGAATGCATAATCTCACAGCTCTTACAGTAAATAATCCATAACCTCACTGCTCTCACAGTAAATAATCCAAAATCTCACTGCTCTTACAGTAAATAATCCATAATCTCACTACTCTTACAGTAAATAATCCATACTCTCACTGCTCTTACAGTAAAGAATGCATAATCTCACAGCTCTTACAGTAAATAATCCATAACCTCACTGCTCTCACAGTAAATAATCCAAAATCTCACTGCTCTTACAGTAAAGAATCCATAATCTCACTGCTCTTACAGTAAATAATCCATACTCTCACTGCTCTTACAGTGAAGAATGCATACTCTCACTTCTCTTATAGTAAACAATCCATAATCTCACTGCTCTTACAGTAAATAATCCACAATCTCACTGCTCTTACGGTAAAGAATCCATAATCTCACTGCTCTCACAGTAAGGAGTCCATAATATCACTGCTCTCAGAGTAAGAAGTCCATAATCTCTCTGCTCTTATAGTAAAGAATCCATAGTCTCACTGCTCTTATAGTAAATAATCCATGAAGTCTCTGCTCTTACAGTAAAGAATCCAGTCTCACTGCTCTTACATTAAAGAATCCACAATCTCTCTGCTCTTACAGTAAAGAATCCATAGTCTCACTGCTCTTACAGTAAAGAATCCATAGTCTCACTGCTCTTACAGTAAAGAATCCATAGTCTCATTGCTCTTACAGTAAAGAATCCATAGTCTCACTGCTCTTACAGTAAAGAATCCATAATCTCACTGCTCTTACAGTAAAGAATCCATAACCTCACTGCTCTTACAGTAAAGAATCTGTCTGTGATTATGATGAAACCTCCTTTCTTATAGAATGCCCCCTTGTCCCCGTTACCACTTTTAAACGCTTGTCTTTTGCCTAAACATATGAACAGCAAGTCATTTTTAAATAGAAATTATTGCTTTCATTGTTTTTAGTGGCTTTATTTTTAATGAGTTTTTAGCCCAAAGTGCAACAGTAAAAGGTGCAGCACAAACACGTCCGCCCTTAGGGTACATGCATATAAGATCTTTGCCGCCTGAAAAAGCACTAAGAAAATGCTACAAAACGACACTGCTTGTGCTCATGTTCCATCTTTTGTCACTTTATTTAAAAGGAACCTGTCACCCCCAAAATCAAAGGTGAGCTAAGCCCACCGGCATCAGAGGCTTATCTACAGCATTCTGCAATGCTGTAGATAAGCCCCCGATGTATCCTGAAAGATGAGAAAAAGAGGTTAGATTATACTCACCCAGGGGCGTTCCCGCTGCGCTCCGGTCCGATGGGCGTCGCGGTCCGGGGCCTCCCATCTTCTTACGATGACGTCCTCTTCTTGTATTCACGCTGCGGCTCCGGCACAGGCGTACTTTGTCTGTCCTTTTGAGGGCAGAGCAAAGTACTGCAGTGCGCAGGCGCCGGGAAAGGTCAGAGAGGCCCAGCGCCTGCGCACTGCAGTACTTTGCTCTGCCCTCAACAGGACAGACAAAGTACGCCTGCGCCGGAGCCGCAATGTGAAGACAAGAAGAGGACGTCATCCTATGAAGATAGGAGGCCCTGGACCGCGACGCCCATCAGACCGGACCGCATCTGGGTGAGTATAATATAACCTCTTTTTCTCATCTTTCAGGATACATCGGGGGCTTATCTACAGCATTACAGAATGCTGTAGATAAGCCCCTGATGCTGGTGGGCTTAGCTCACCTTCGATTTTGGGGGTGACAGGTTCCCTTTAACCGATTCAGTCTTCAAAATCCTTGAAACAGTCAAAAGAAGTGATCAGTAGTGATGAGCGAGCATACTCGTTGCTCGGGTTTTCCAGCCCCACATGTTCTCAGGCTGGGTAGCAGCCGTAAATCATGCAGCTGCGGCAAGGAAAACTAAATCTTCGAGCAGTCATAAATACTCGGAGATCACCCGAGCGTGCTCAGGAAAACCCGAGCAACGAGTACACTCTCATCATTAGTGACCGGCCATTTTTTTTGGTGGTTTAGAAGCCACTACTATTTTACATATAGAAAGTGGATAAAAGATGCCTGCGGCGAAACCACCACAAAGGACGTCCAAAAAGAATTCAGCGTTTTCCTGACTCTTCCATGCCTGGGAAATCTCGGTGGGAATGCTGGCATATAGAAGATGTTGTGTGTACATATCCTTGGTTTATGTGCACACGGAGTATTTCGAGAACTTTTTAGGAGCAGAAACTGGTTGGAAACTCTCCAAATCCTCTACTAAATCTCAAAACTTTGCAAAAACTTAGAGTTTCTGCCCAGTTTCAACTCTAAAAACTAAGCAAAAAAGGCTCCACGTGCCCTTGTACCCTTGTGGGGTGTCCTGGAGCAGAAAGTCTTCAAAGACCATGAGAGGTTAAAAAACAGGAATTTTGATTGGAGAATTGAGCTGTTTTTGTTGTTTGTGTTTTTTTTGCTGAATTTTTGGAGCAGATGCTGAGTCTTGCCAAGGAAAGACGCTTCAGGACCCACTAGCCTTTTTTTTGTCCAGAAACATCTTTCTCTGGCATATTTTTTTTAAAAATCATCTTTTTTACAGATTTTTTAACCCCTTAAGCCCCGAGGGTGGTTTGCACGTTAATGACCGGGCCAATTTTTACAATTCTGACCACTGTCCCTTTATGAGGTTATAACTCTGGAACGCTTCAACGGATCTTGGCGATTCTGACATTGTTTTCTCGTGACATATTGTACTTCATGTTAGTGGTAAAATTTCTTCGATATAACTTGCGTTTATTTGTGAAAAAAACGAATATTTGGCGAAAATTTTGAAAATTTCGCAATTTTCCAACTTTGAATTTTTATGCCCTTAAATCACAGACATATGTCACACAAAATACTTAATAAATAACATTTCCCACATGTCTACTTTACATCAGCACAATTTTGGAACCAAAATTTTTTTTTGTGACGGAGTTATAAGGGTTAAAAGTTGACCAGCAATTTCTCATTTTTACAACACCATTTTTTTTTAGGGACCACATCTCATTTGAAGTCATTTTGACGGGTCTATATGATAGAAAATACCCAAGTGTGACACCATTCTAAAAACTGCACCCCTCAAGGTACTCAAAACCACTTTCAAGAAGTTTATTAACCCTTCAGGTGTTTCACAGGAATTTTTGGAATGTTTAAATAAAAATGAACATTTAACTTTTTTTCACACAAAATTTATTTCAGCTCCAATTTGTTTTATTTTACCAAGGGTAACAGGAGAAAATAGACCCCAAAAGTTGTTGTACAATTTGTCCTGAGTACGCTGATACCCCATATGTGGGGGTAAACCACAGTTTGGGCGCATGGCAGAGCTTGGAAGCAAAGGAGCGCCATTTGACTTTTCAATGCAAAATTGACTGGAATTGAGATGGGACGCCATGTTGCATTTGGAGAGCCCCTGATGTGCCTAAACATTGAAACCCCCCACAAGTGACACCATTTTGGAAAGTAGACCCCCTAAGGAACTTATCTAGATGTGTGGTGAGCACTTTGACCCAACAAGTGCTTTACAGAAGTTTATAATGCAGAGCCGTAAAAATAAAAAATCATATTTTTTCACAAAAATTATCTTTTCACCCCCAATTTTTTATTTTCCCAAGGGTGAGAGAAGAAATTGGACCCCAAAAATTGTTGTGCAATTTGTCCTGAGTACGCTGATACCCCATATGTGGGTGTAAACCATTGTTTGGGCGCAGGGCAGAGCTCGGAAGGGAAGGAGCGCCATTTGACTTTTCAATGCAAAATTGACTGGAATTGAGATGGGACGCCATGTTGCATTTAGAGAGCCCTTGATGTGCCTAAACATTGAAACCCCTAACAAGTGACACCATTTTGGAAAGTAGACCCCCTAAGGAACTTATCTAGATGTGTGGTGAGCACTTTGACCCAACAAGTGCTTTACAGAAGTTTATAATGCAGAGCCGTAAAAATAAAAAATCATATTTTTTCACAAAAATGATCTTTTCACCCCCAATTTTTTATTTTCCCAAGGGTAAGAGAAGAAATTGGACCCCAAAAATTGTTGTGCAATTTGTCCTGAGTACACTGATACCCCATATGTGGGTGTAAACCATTGTTTGGGCGCAGGGCAGAGCTCAGAAGGGAAGGAGCGCCATTTGACTTTTAAATGCAAAATTGACTGGAATTGAGATGGGACGCCATGTTGCGTTTGGAGAGCCCCTGATGTGCCTAAACATTGAAACCCCTAACAAGTGACACCATTTTGGAAAGTAGACCCCCTAAGGAACTTATCTAGATGTGTGTTGAGCACTTTGACCCAACAAGTGCTTCACAGAAGTTTATAATGCAGAGCCGTAAAAATAAAAAATCATATTTTTTCACAAAAATGATCTTTTCACCCCCATTTTTTTATTTCCCCAAGGGTAAGAGAAGAAATTAGACCACAAAAGTTGTTGTGCAATTTGTCCTGAGTACGACGATACCCAATATGTGGGTGTAAACCATTGTTTGGGCGCATAGCAGAGCTCAGAAGGGAAGAAGCGCTATTTTACTTTTCAATGCAAAATTGACTGGAATTAAGATGGGATGCCATGTTGCGTTTGGAGAGCCCCTGATGTGCCTAAACATTAAACCCCCCCACAAGTGACACCATTTTGGAAAGTAGACCCCCTAAGGAACTTATCTAGATGTGTTTTGAGAGCTTTGAACCCCCAAGTGTTTCACTACAGTTTATAACGCAGAGCCGTGAAAATAAAAATTATTTTTTTTTTTCACAAAAATGATTTTTTAGCCCCCAGTTTTGTATTTTCACAAGGGTATCAGGATAAATTGGACCCCAAAAAGTTGTTGTCCAATTTGTCTGGAGTACGCTGATACCCCATTTGTGGGGAGGGACCACTGTTTGGGCGCATGACAGAGCTCGGAAGGGAAGGAGCGCCATTTGGAATGCAGACTTAAATGGATTGGTCTGCAGGCGTCACGTTGCATTTGCAGAGCCCCTGATGTACCCAAACAGTACAAACCCCCCACAAGTGACCCCATATTGGAAACTAGACCCCCCAAGGAACTTATCTAGATGTGTTGTGAGAACTTTGAACCCCCAAGTGTTTCACTACAGTTTATAACGCAGAGCCGTGAAAATAATTATTTTTTTTTTTTTCACAAAAATGAAATTTAGCCCCCAGTTTTGTATTTTCACAAGGGTATCAGGATAAATTGGACCCTAAAAGTTGTTGTCCAATTTGTCCTGAGTATGCTGATACCCCCTATGTGGGGGGGAACCACTGTTTGGGCGCATGACAGAGCTCGGAAGGGAAGGAGCGCCATTTGGAATTCAGACTTAAATGGATTGGTCTGCAGGCGTCACGTTGCATTTGCAGAGCCCCTGATGTACCCAAACAGTACAAACCCCCCACAAGTGACCCCATATTGGAAACTAGACCCCCCAAGGAACTTATCTAGATGTGTTGTGAGAACTTTGAACCCCCAAGTGTTTCACTACAGTTTATAACGCAGAGCTGTGAAAATAAAAATTATTTTTCTTTTTCACAAAAATGATTTTTTAGCCCCCAGTTTTGTATTTTCACAAGGGTATCAGGATAAATTGGACCCTAAAAGTTGTTGTCCAATTTGTCCTGAGTACGCTGATACCCCCTATGTGGGGGGGAACCACTGTTTGGGCGCATGACAGAGCTCGGAAGGGAAGGAGCGCCATTTGGAATGCAGACTTAAATGGATTGGTCTGCAGGCGTCACGTTGCATTTGCAGAGCCCCTGATGTACCCAAATAGTACAAACCCCCCACAAGTGACCCCATATTGGAAACTAGACCTCCCAAGGAACTTATCTAGATGTGTTGTGAGAACTTTGAACCCCCAAGTGTTTCACTACAGTTTACAACGCAGAGCCGTGAAAATAAAACATATTTTTTTTCCCACAAAAATGATTTTTAGCCCCCCAAATTTTTATTTTCCCAAGGATAACAAGAGAACTTGGACCCCAGAAGTTGTTGTTCAATTTGTCCCTAGTACGCTGATACCCCATATGTTGGGGTAAACCCCTTTTTGGACGCACGGGAGAGCTCGGAAGGGAAGGAGCACTGTTTTACTTTTTCAACGCAGAATTGGCTGGAATTGAGATTGGACGCCATGTCGCGTTTGGAGAGCCCCTGATGTGCCTGAACAGTGGAAACTCCCCAATTCTACCTGAAACCCTACCCCTAACCGTTTACTGAACATTTTCTGACAGTCATAAGTGCCACGTATATAAGTGCCACGTATATAAGTGCCACGTATATAAGTGCCACGTATTTAAGTGCCACGTATTTAAGTGCCACGTATTTAAGTGCCACGTATTTAAGTGCCACGATATTTCAGTGCCACAATATTTCAGTGCCACGTATTTCAGTGCCACGTATTTCAGTGCCACGTATTTCAGTGCCACGTATTTCAGGCACTGAAAAATACGTGGCACGTAAATACTTCAGTGCCACGATATTTCAGTGCCACGATATTTCAGTGCCACGTATTTCAGTGCCACGTATTTCAGGCACTGAAAAATACGTGGCACGTAAATACGTGGCACGTAAATACGTGGCACGTAAATACGTGGCACTTAAATACGTGGCACTTAAATACGTGGCACTTATATACGTGGCCACTGAAATATCGTGGCACTTATATACGTATATACGTATATAAACGTATATTTCAGTGCCACGTATTTCAGTGCCACGTATTTCAGGTTAGGGGTAGGGTTAGGGGTAGGGTTAGGGTTTTTTGTTTTTTTCTTGTTTTCTTGTGTTTTTCTATAAAAACGCATGCGTTTTACCGCGTTTACATGCATTTTTTCACACATGCGGTTTTTTTAAAAAACGCATGCAGATAAAAACGCAAGTGTGAAACCAGACTAAAAGACGCTTTTTATAGCAAAAAAGTTTTTGCGTCTCCACATTTTGAGACCTATAATTTTTCCACATTTTGGTCCACAGAGTCATGTGAGGTCTTGTTTTTTGCGGGACGAGTTGACGTTTTTATTGGTAACATTTTCGGACACGTGACCATTTTTTATCACTTTTTATTCCGATTTTTGTGAGGCAGAATAACCAAAAACCAGCTATTCATGAATTTCTTTTGGGAGAGGCGTTTATACCGTTCTGCGCTTGGTAAAATTGATAAAGCAGTTTTATTTGTCGGGTCAGTACGATTACAGCGATACCTCATTTATATAATTTTTTTATGTTTTGACGCTTTTATACGATAAAAACTATTTTATAGAAAAAATAATTATTTTGGCATCGCTTTATTCTGAGGACTATAACTTTTTTATTTTTTTGCTGATGATGCTGTATGGCAGCTCGTTTTTTGCGGGACAAGATGACGTTTTCAGCGGTAACATGGTTATTTATATCCGTCTTTTTGATCGCGTGTTATTCCACTTTTTGTTCGGCGGTATGGTAATAAAGCGTTGTTTTTTGCCTCGTTTTTTTTTTTTTTTTCTTACGGTGTTTACTGAAGGGGTTAACTAGTGGGCCAGTTTTATAGGTTGGGTCGTTACGGACGCGGCGATACTAAATATGTGTACTTTTATTGTTTTTGTTTGTTTTTTTTAGATAAAGAAATGTATTTATGGGAATAATATTTTTTTTTTTATTATTATTTATTTAGGAATTATTATTTTTTTTTTTTACACATGTGGAAATTTTTTTTTTTACTTTTTTACTTTGTCCCAGGGGGGGACATCACAGATCGCAGATCTGATAGTGTGCACAGCACTCTATCAGATCTGCGATCATACTTTCATCGGAGCAGGCTGCAGCTTTCATCTGCAGCCTGCTCCGACCCGGAAGTGCTCCCTGCAGGACCCGGATACAGCCCCTCGGCCATTTTGGATCCGGGGCCTGCAGGGAGAAGACGTTCGGTACGAGGTGAGTACATCACCTTGTACCGATCGTCTCAGGGAAGCCCGCAGGGAGCCCCCTCCCTGCGCGATGCTTCCCTGTACCGCCGGTACACCGCGATCATGTTTGATCGCGGTGTGCCGGGGGTTAATGTGCCGGGGGCGGTCCGTGACCGCTCCTGGCACATAGTGCCGGATGTCAGCTGCGATATGCAGCCGACACCCGGCCGCGATCGGCCGCGCTCCCCCCGTGAGCGCGGCCGATCGCGTATGACGTACTATCCCGTCACCGGGAATTAAGGCCCACCCCACCTCGACGGTATAGTACGTCATATGGGATTAAGGGGTTAAAGAACATTTTGATTTACTATTGAGCAACATCCAAGCACCGGCTGCATGAAGAATGGACAGGTCAATTTTATGCCATACATGTTTTTCAAAGCCTGAAGTAGTTAAAATAAGCTAAAAAAGGATGAAATACCCAAGATTAGGAGACACCCGAAGATTGAGTATTTCACTTCTTTTAAACTTATCTGAGTGCTCAAGTGGTTAAGGCTATGTGCACTTGTCAGGATTCCTTGCAGAAACTTCCTGAACAAAACCGGACATTTTCTGCAAGAAATCCGCATGCGTTTTTTGCGCGGTTTTTTTGCATTTTTTTCCGGAGGTTCCTAATGCAATAATACACTGTGTTCCAAATTATTATGCACAAAGAGTTTAGGAGTGATAACTTAAGGTTAGAATTTTTTTGTTTGTCATTTAAACTCATTGATGGTGATGTGTGTCAGGGCTCTTTATATAACTGAAAGCAATTGCAGATACCTGTGCACATTAGTTTGGCAGGTGTGTCCAAATAAAGGCAAGACTACTTAAGAAGGCTGTTCCACATTATTAAGCAGCCTACATTTTTTGCCAAAATGGGAAAGAAAAAGGATGTGTCGGCTGCTGAGAAGCAACAAATTGTGGAGTATTTAGGTCAAGGCATGACTGCAATCAACATTGTCAAGACACTTCATCGTGATCATCGCACAATCAAGAAGTATGTAGCTGATTCCCAGCACACACGTGTGCGTGCTGATAAGGAAAAATTGAGGACTCTTTCCAACAGGCAATTGCGTGAGGTTAAAAGAGCAGCTGCAAAAATGCCTTGTCATAGCAGCAGACAAGTTTTTGAAGCTTCTGGTGCCTCCAACGTCCCCAGAACAACAAGATGCAGGGTCCTTCAGAGGTTTGCAGCTGTGCGTAAGCCATCCTGTGGACCACCTCTATCCACTGCACACATGCAGTAGGCCAAACGATACATGAAGACTGACTTCCAAACTGTTTTGTTCACCGATGAGTGCCGTGCAACGCTCGATGGTCCAGATGGATGGAGTGGAGGATGGCTGGTTGATGGACACCCCATGAAAACACAGCTAAGGTGCCAACAAGGAGGAGGTGGAGTAATGTTTTGGGCTGGAATCATGGGAAGAGAGATTGTCGGCCCCTTTATGATCCCTGAAGGGGTAAAGATGAACTCCATAATCTATGTGGAGTTTCTAAAAACACTTCCTGCCATAGTTCAAGAGGAAGAACCGTGCTTTCCGCAGCAAGATCATTTTCATGCATGATAATGCACCGTCTCATGCTGCAAAAAACACATCTGCATCTCTGGCTGCTATGGGCATAAAAGAGGACAAACTTATGGTGTGGCCACCATCTTCCCCTGACCTCAACCCCATTGAGAACCTCTGGAGCATCATCAAAAGGAGTGTCTATGATGGCGGGAGGCAGTTCACATCTAAGCAACAGCTCTGGGAGGGGATTCTGTCCACATGCAAAACAATTGAAGCAGAAACCATCCAAAAACTGACAAATTCAATGGACGAGAGAGTTCAGAAGCTTCTTTCGAACAAGGGGTTCTATGTGCAAATGTAACATCACCTAGAATAAAGTTTTCACTTGAAAACTGTTTGATTTCATTTTTTAATAAGCTGATAATGCTTATAACTTCACAATTGACCATTTTTTTGTTCAAAATAAAAAAAAAAGGTTGAAAACTCTGCTGTGCATAATAATTTGGAACATGCATTTTGAGTGTTTATTTTTTTTTTTTTAAAGATACTGTTTTCATAGGCAGTTTGTTCCAAAACATTGCAATTATACTAGAATAGTAGATGACTGGAAAATAACAATGACTGCAATTCAGATAGGTAATTTAGAGAAAATATGAGGAAATATTATTTGCATAATAATTTGGAACACAGTGTATAGTGGAAAATCTGCCAAAAATCTGCAAAATTAATGAACATGCTGCGTTTTTTACCGCAATGCGTTTTTTTTGCGGAAAAAAACACAACATATGCACAAAAATTGTGGAATGCATTATAAATGATGGGAGTTGTAGCGCCCCCACCGCCGCAGGGCCGAGGGGTACCCGGACCCGGGCCTCTGAGTCTCTGCTCTGGGGTTGTCACGGCGGCTAGGCCCCGGTCCGTGACCCTGCCGTGGGGCGCATAGTGAATAACAGGTGTGGATGATGGTGGTGCGGTGCAGTAAATAACGAGGACACCAGGTTGCAGTCTCTTTACCTCTTTACTGAAGATCTCTGAGTCCGCAGTCCAGAATACGGTTCACCAGGCTGCGCAAGTCCGGCCAGTCCGATGGCACCTCCAGAGTTCTCCTCACAGGTGGAAATCGGAGCCTTCCTTCTAGCGCTATGTGTTGTGGTCCTTCCCTGCTGTGCTTACGGAAAGTCCCCACAACCGTTGTGTCTGTTTCTTAAGTTCCCTCACAACTCGATTAAATGATGTTCTTCTAATCCTCCATCCCTCCCTGATGTTCTGGTTGGGACGGCACCCGTTTGACGGGTAGGCTCGGAGCTCTTCCGGGACCCTAGAGTCGCCCCTCTCCACAAGTTGCCCCCCAAGACTGCATAGGTGATATGTGTTAGACAGCCCGCCTTAAACTGACTGTCCTGCCGCTGTTTGGAGTATTGCTTGAAGCTGAATGTTATTCTACTCCCTCGGCTTTCCGGCCACCGGTAGTGCGCCTCAGTAGGATGTTGCTCCGGTCTTACAGCACGACTCCTACTGGTATTTCTCCTTTGCGTGATCTCGTTTCTCACTCAGCACAATCTATCTCGCTTCTAGTCCTTTCTTGGGCACCGCCGCTACCCGGAGCAGGCACGGTCCCGTTACGTTCGTTCTTGTTGCCAAGCCTCTGTCAGGATCCCACCCCTGACAGAGACCCTACTGTATCTTCCCCTACAACACCCTCTGCCACAAGGTGTTGCCTGGTTCCAACCCAGTCAGCTTTCTGATCTAACTTCCTGCCTGACCCCCAGTTTACCCACTATGGTGGGGAGTGGCCTAGTGAATAGAACCCTTAGCTCCCCCCGGAGGCCCAGCTGTGAAATGTATTGGTGTCTGTGATACCTGATCAGATGAACTCCTTCAGTGCCATCAGACGCACCATAGCTCCCCATAGTGGCGGAGCCACAGTACTGCAACGACCAGGACTCTGGGGCGCTGCACTCCCCCCTGGTTAAACACAGTACTCCGGGACTGGGAAGAAAACAACAATACAAGTTAGCAAAAAGACATACAGTTTTGTTGAGTGCAATAACAATAAGTATACTTGAACAGGCTTCCCTTTATGGGAGGTAAGGTCACTTGAACGTTACAAACATGGTTAACATTATAAATTACAGGCTATAAATAACTCCTGTTACCCAACCGGGTATTCTACTAAGTGCAAAATTGTCGGACAACAATTTAACATTGCCCTTAAGGACATACACTCTAAATCCACTAAAGACCTTCCTATAATCACATTATAAGGTAATTTAACTTTTTCATTCTCCTTCTTTAAATCTGCAGGACCGCCTGTCCTAACGGCACCAGACCTACTGCCTCTCCTTTCATTTACAGGACCGCCCCGTTCAGCCAGGGCCTACTGCCTTTTCAACTACTATACACAGTATAGAACATAACATTACTTCCAGTTTAAGAGCACTAAGTCATCTCTACATGACTCCTATGAGGACTCAGGGTTTACCTTCTATCCTAACTATCTATCAACATTATCAAAACATTTTCTATTGAACATTAAGCCTTCTCATTATCTTTCTTCCGTTCATGCATGCTGGACACCACGTCTATCCCTACGGGCCCACTGCATCCTTCTTCTATCTTTCACCTTTTTCTTCTCAGAGCACATCATCAGTATTTCTTCACATTTAACTAATTAAATACATATAACTTTCTCATGTAAACATTATCATCACTTTCTTTGGTCAAGACATTATTGCTTCCAATCTTAAAGCAATATCACGGTTTAAGTGTAACAGATGAACATCCCCTTTAAGAGGGGACCAAGTCTCTATGAGGTAGCACACCTTCTCAGGCTACCAGTCCATACTCAGCAAAGGTTCCAGTGTGGTATCTTCACAAAGAGTCCTTCTTTAAGTAAAACCAGTAGGGAGCGCCTTTAATAAGGTGCAAACTATATACAAGAAGTTCGGATCATGCACTGTTCATGATTTCAGCAGTTCTTTTCAACTAGAAACTTGTGCAAAAACTTTAGAAAAATCAAACAAAAGCAAAACAATAGGGATCCCAAGTCCACAGAAGGATCCCCTTAAGAGTTAACCCTGGACGGGTTCAGCAGCAAAAATCAGGAAACAAACAATTAAAAACTATGTACATCTTTAAAGCATTATGCTTACTCGTTTTTCGGGGAGGAAGGTGGTTTCCTCCCGGGCATCACCAGACCAACGGGTCGTCCTGCTGGTTCAAGGATCGGGTCCCGCCCCAACAACGACAGGATCCCTCGCCGGGATGTTCTTTTTACCGAGGATCCAGCATGCCCCCACGGTGCATGGTAGGTCCGGGTCCCTCGCTGCTCCACAGGATCAAGTTCTGTGGTCTTTTCGGCGGGAGGTTCATCTTCGGGAGTTGCAGCGGCGGCCTGGAGTGCGACGCACCGCTGGACGCCCCGCGCCATCCAGCCTGCTTCGCCGGTTGCTCTCCTCCACCTGGTGTAAGTGACGGCATCACCCGGCTCCAGGTCGCGATCAAACCTTCCACTGCAAGGTTCCACCTCCTCTCGGTCCACGTGGACTTGTAGCGGCTCCCCGATCTCCTGGATAACCCCGCGTCCATGTCGGGGGTTGAAGGAGACCACTACACCCCAGTGGGACAAAGGGGGCTCCACAACGGTGGTTAGATCCACCTGGGTCGCCGGTTGTGGTCGGGCTCGCCATGCAGCCATCAGGCGCCGCAGGTGTTCGGCCTCAGGCATAAGCTTCAGGCCCTGTATCTGCAGCGCACTTTCAGCCGCGACCGGGTCGGGAGGAGCAGGGGACACTGGAGCCAAGCGGACCTCCGTGGGCTGGCCCAGCCGGGCAATCACGCGGGCATCGGCCTCCAGGCGGGCAGCGATCCGCCGGGCTTCGGCCGCGGCCATACGCTCTTCCGACGGCGGCCGGGGAGGTCGACCCATCGTTGGCTCCGTAAGGGTCAGCTCTCGCAGGGACGGCGTACCCTGGGCCATCTCGGGCTGTCCAGCCTCTCTCCGGGTTCGACCATTCCCGCGCGGTGCCTCCGGCGTCGCCATCTTTGTCTCCTCTCCAATATCTTCTTCCCGCGGTCTCTTTCGTGGGCGGCCCCGTCTCCATGGTCTCCACCCTCCAAACAGGATCAGGAGGCGGACCTCAACTGTTGACGGACACGTCCTCAGGACACAGAAATATTTAGACTGGGCGGCCATTGCTGTTCGCGCTCTCCAGCTTGCCCACGCCTACTCCAAGCCCCTCCTCTTCTCCTGCGCTCCCCTCAGCGCTGTAATGGCGGCGGATTTTGGCGGCAAATGGCGCAGCACAGTCCTTGCAATAAAGTACAGTCCAAGCACAGTAAATCACAGTTCCAAGGCACACATGACCTGATTCTTCAGGCTTAAGTAGATCCTGTTCGTGACGCCAAGTTGTAGCGCCCCCACCGCCGCAGGGCCGAGGGGTACCCGGACCCGGGCCTCTGAGTCTCTGCTCTGGGGTTGTCACGGCGGCTAGGCCCCGGTCCGTGACCCTGCCGTGGGGCGCACAGTGAATAGCAGGTGTGGATGATGGTGGTGCGGTGCAGTAAATAACGAGGACACCAGGTTGCAGTCTCTTTACCTCTTTACTGAAGATCTCTGAGTCCGCAGTCCAGAATACGGTTCACCAGGCTGCGCAAGTCCGGCCGGTCCGATGGCACCTCCAGAGTTCTCCTCACAGGTGGAAATCGGTGCCTTCCTTCTAGCGCTATGTGTTGTGGTCCTTCCCTGCTGTGCTTACGGAAAGTCCCCACAACCGTTGTGTCTGTTTCTTAAGTTCCCTCACAACTCGATTAAATTATGTTCTTCTAATCCTCCGTCCCTCCCTGATGTTCTGGTTGGGACGGCACCCGTTTGACGGGTAGGCTCGGAGCTCTTCCGGGACCCTAGAGTCGCCCCTCTCCACAAGTTGCCCCCAAGACTGCATAGGTGATATGTGTTAGACAGCCCGCCTTAAACTGACTGTCCTGCCGCTGTTTGGAGTATTGCTTGAAGCTGAATGTTATTCTACTCCCTCGGCGTTCCGGCCACCGGTAGTGCGCCTCAGTAGGATGTTGCTCCGGTCTTACAGCACGACTCCTACTGGTATTTCTCCTTTGTGTGATCTCGTTTCTCACTCAGCACAATCTATCTCGCTTCTAGTCCTTTCTTGGGCACCGCCGCTACCCGGAACAGGCACGGTCCCGTTACGTTCGTTCTTGTTGCCAAGCCTCTGTCAGGATCCCACCCCTGACAGAGACCCTACTGTATCTTCCCCTACAACACCCTCTGCCACAAGGTGTTGCCTGGTTCCAACCCAGTCAGCTTTCTGATCTAACTTCCTGCCTGACCCCCAGTTTACCCACTATGGTGGGGAGTGGCCTAGTGAATAGAACCCTTAGCTCCCCCCGGAGGCCCAGCTGTGAAATGTATTGGTGTCTGTGATACCTGATCAGATGAACTCCTTCAGTGCCATCAGACGCACCGTAGCTCCCCATAGTGGCGGAGCCACAGTACTGCAACGACCAGGACTCTGGGGCGCTGCAGATGCATATATCTGCGTTTTTTAAGCGTTTTTATAGCGAAAAAATGCAAAAAAAAGAGAAAAATCATGAACGTGTGCACACAGCCTAAGGCCGGTTTCACACGTCAGTGGCTCCGGTACGTGAGGTGTCAGTTTTCTCACGTACCGGAGACACTGACACACGTAGACACATTAAAATCAATGTGTCTCTGCACATGTCAGCGTGTTTTCGCGGACCGTGTGTCCGCGTGCAAAACACGGAGACATGTCGGTGTTCGTGGGAGCGCACGGATCAGACGGACCCATTAAAGTCAATGGGTCCATGTAAAACACGTACCGCACACGGATGCTGTCCGTGTGCCGTGCTGGAGACAGCGCTACAGTAAGCGCTGTCCCCCCAGCGTGGTGCTGAAGCCCCCATTCATTTCTTCTCTCCAGCAGCGTTCGCTGGAGAGAAGAAATGAAAAATCATTGTATTTTGTTTTTTTGCGGTAGAAATAAAGATCTTTGTTTCTCCCCTATGGGAGGTGGAGCCGCATATTCCTCACTGTAATGAGCGGCACCACGTGACCGCTCATACAGGAGAAGCTGCGGCGCGGAGAGGAAGCTTCGAGGGAGCCGGGTGAGTATTTTCTTTCCAGAGGTCGGGCGCACAGGGGGTGGGAGGGGGGGGGGGGGAAACAAAGATCTTTATTTCTATCGCAAAAACACTAAAATACAATGATTTTTCATTTCTTCTCTCCAGCGAACACTGCTGGAGAGAAGAAATGAATGGCGGCTTCAGCACCCAAAGCAGGGGACAGCGCTTACTGTAGCGCTGTCTCCTGCACGGTCCGTGTGGTACCCAGTCGGCACACGGCTGCCGCCTGTGTGCCACACTGATGTGCCACGTGAGCTCACGGACACACGGACACGGATAACTCCGGTACCGATTTTTCCGGTACCGGAATTATCTGGACGTGTGGGACAGGCCTAACAGAAGTGACATGAGACGAAATATGTACTCGGCAATGTACAAAAAAAATGCTCATTTCATGGGTGCTTTTTCAGGCTGATTCCTGGTGGAAGATGTTGTGTGCACATACCCTTTTTGAGGGTTTTTGAGGAAGATTTGTTGGAGATTTTCTTTTCAGTGTGAACACAGGCTAAGAAGTTTTTTTTAAGGTTTTTTTTTTTTTAACAGGTTTTGAAAACACCTCCTGGAACCAAAAAAAAAGTTCATGTCACTTTTTCTTAGAGGATCCTGAAGGAAATCTCTCTAAGGCCGGGGTCACACTAGACCGTAATACGGACGAGTGCTATGCAATAAAAAAATCGCATAGCACTCGGTCCAATGTTAATCTATGGTTCAGCTCCCATCATCCGATATTTTCTCCACCATATTTCGGATCCGTGGGAACTCGCAGCAGGCTGCGATTGTCAGCGTATCTCGGCCGAGACTCGCCAATGCAAGTCTATGGGTGCGAGAAAAAATCGGATTACACACGGACCATGCGTGTGCATTGCGAGAAATACGCAGCGGTGTTCTATAGAAA
This sequence comes from Ranitomeya variabilis, assembly GCF_051348905.1. Taxonomy (NCBI): domain Eukaryota; kingdom Metazoa; phylum Chordata; class Amphibia; order Anura; family Dendrobatidae; genus Ranitomeya; species Ranitomeya variabilis. The sequence goes on from NC_135236.1 coordinate 83,178,100, forward strand.
AGCCGGTAATTCAATTGCCGGCTTTGCATTTCTCCTGCACAAACCCGACAGGATATGAGACATGGTTTACATACAGTAAACCATCTCATATCCCCCTTTTTTTTGCATATTCCACACTACTAATGTTAGTAGTGTGTATGTGCAAAATTTGGGCGCTGTAGCTGCTCAAATAAAGGGTTAAATAGCGGAAAAAATTGGCGTGGGCTCCCGCGCAATTTTCTCCGCCAGAATAGTAAAGCCAGTGACTGACGGCAGATATTAATAGCCAGGAGAGGGTCCATGGTTATTGGCCCCCCCTGGCTACAAACATCTGCCCCCAGCCACCCCAGAAAACGCACATCTGGAAGATGCGCCTATTCTGGCACTTGGCCACTCTCTTCCCACTCCCTGTAGCGGTGGGATATGGGGTAATGAAGGGTTAATGCCACCTTGCTATTGGAAGGTGACATTAAGCCAGGTTAATAATGGAGAGGCGTCAATTATGACACCTATCCATTATTAATCCAATTGTATGAAAGGGTTAAAAAACACACACACACATGATTTAAAAGTATTTTACTGCAATAAACACAGCGGTTGTTTTAATAATTTATTGATCTCTCAATCCATTTTCAGACCCTCGCTTGGCAAAATAATAAACGCACAAGATACATACCCTCTCTGATGAACTGTCACGTCCCACGAGGTAATCCATCTGAAGGGGTTAACTAATATTACAGGCACGAGCTGCGATAAACCACTCGCTCGTGCCTGTAATCCCCGGGTGCTGAAAGGAAAGCTGGATCTGTACTTACATTGAGTCGCGGTGAGGCGCCCCTGCTGGATGTTCTCATGAACTGCAGCCTGGGAACTTTTTCCCACGCTCCAGGTCATATGAGGACATCCAGCAGGGGCGCATCACCGTGACTGAATGTAAGTACAGATCCAGCTTTCCTTTCAGCACCCGGGGATTACAGACACGAGCGAGTGGTTTATCGCAGCTCATGCCTGTAATATTAGTTAACCCCTCCAGATGGGACGTGATAGGACATCAGAGAGGGTATGTATATTGTGTGTTTATTGTTTTGCCAAGCGAGGGTCTGAAAATGGATTGAGAGATCAATAAATTATTAAAACAACCGCTGTGTTTATTGCATTAAAATACTTTTAAATCATGTGTGTGTGTGTTTTTTAACCCTTTCAAACAATTGGATTAATAATGGATAGGTGTCATAATTGACGCCTCTCCATTATTAACCTGGCTTAATGTCACCTTACAATAGCAAGGTGGCATTAACCCTTCATTACCCCATATCCCACCGCTACAGGGAGTGGGAAGAGAGTGGCCAAGTGCCAGAATAGGCGCATCTTCCAGATGTGCCTTTTCTGGGGTGGCTGGGGGCAGATGTTTTTAGCCACGGGGGGGCCAATAACCATGGACCCTCTCCTGGCTATTAATATCTGCCGTCAGTCACTGGCTTTACCATTCTGGCGGAGAAAATTGCGCGGGAGCCCACGCCAATTTTTTCCGCCATTTAACCCTTTATTTGAGCAGCTACAGCGGCCAAATTTTGCACATACACACTACTAACATTAGTAGTGTGGAATATGCAAAAAAAAGGGGGATATGAGATGGTTTACTGTATGTAAACCATGTCTCATATCCTGTCGGGTTTGTGAAGGAGAAATGCAAAGCCGGCAATTGAATTACCGACTTTTCACAGATATCGCGCTGAATGAAATATAAATACAGAATATATATATATGTGTCTCAATGACATATATATATATTTATATATATATATATATATATATATATATATATATATATACTGTATATATGTTTTCCCGAACATTTGAGCACATAAATCCATTAGATGTCGGTTTTGCAAGCTTGCGAGAAAATCTCGGCATACGGATGCCATACGGATGTCACACGGATGTCACACGGATCATTTGATGCGAGGAAATCGCATCCTCGCACTGCACACGGATCACTGTTTTTGAAACATTTGTGTGATTCTCGGCCGTGAAAAACGGACCGTTTTTTTATACGTTAAGTGTGTCCCCGGCCTAAACGAGGCACTGTCCAATTAAAAGGTCACAAATTGCATTTAAGGAAACTCTCCAGGAAATGAAAACTTCTCCAAAAGAAAAGGATTGTTTCTTGATGTGGCTTCTGCTTGAAAAAATTCATCTTCTTTGACCACATCAAAAAACTCTGTGTGTATTTTTCCTTTGCCTTGTAAAAATGCAAATTGCTTCTTCAGAGAGGAAGAGGACTTGAACTGTAGTGACACCTATTGCGATTAGCAACCCTAAGGCCACGTTCACATGTTGAGAATTTGGTCAGTATTTTACCTCATTATTTGTAAGACAAAACCAGGAGAGGAACAATCAGAGGAAAAGTATAATGGGAACATGTCACCACTTCTTAGAAAATACAGACAAAAAAACACTAATGGCGGAGCTGTCTCAAAATAACTACCGCAAAGCCGCCAGCGAAGCCACATCAGGAAAAAGACTTCTGTTGTTTTCCTGAAGCAGTTTTGCCTAGACAAACTTGGTGGCTTTGCCTCCTGTAAAAAGATGTGTGCACAAATCCTTAAGGTGTGTTCATGTTGAGTCTTTTTGCTCAGTTTTTCGAAAGGAAACAACGTAAACTCCAAATTTTTCAGTAGTTTTGTGGGGATTTTTTAGGAGGTTTCTGCTTAGTTTCCATTCTAAAAGCTCAGCAAAAAGATTCCACGTGAACATACTTTTTGGGTATGGGCACACAAAGTCTTTTTGAGGTGGGCGAAACGGTTGTTGTAGAGGAAGATGTTTCAGGAAATGCCATTGCTTGAAATTTATTTTTTTGTGTTTTTGTTTTTGTAACGACGTCATGTTGATTGACAGCCTTAGGGTATGTGTCCACGTTCAGGAAACGCTGCGTTTTTGACGCAGCGTTGAGCCGCAGTGTCAAAAACGCAGCGTCCAGATGTTACAGCATAGTCGAGGGGATTTAATGAAATCCCGTCTCCACTGTGCATTAAAAAACGCATGCGTTTTTCCCGCAAAAACGCACATGCGGTGCGTTTTTTCAGAACGCAGCATGTTGCTACAATGAGCGCGGCTACACCTGTCTTCATCACGATATGGGTAACTACTTTCGTTCAGGCAGCGTTCATTTTGCTTGACATTTCCACTCGGGCATTTGGGGGATTTTTTATCCTTTCGCCGCTATGGGCAGGTTGGAGTCCCCTGACTGATAGTATCTGGACGGCTATTGCATGTGTGTTAGGCGGCTACAACTCGCTGCTGACGGCTATATATATTTTTTCGCTGCTTATTTCAACATGTCCAATAGGATACTATTTACCATCTTGTCTGTGGCGCTTAGTATACATCTTATGCCTTTTAGTGGGCTCATCTATACGCGTAGTGGCTAGAACTTAACTATGACCCATATATACTGATGAGGTGTACTGTGTCTCTCTTTTTTTCTTGGAACGTCACATTAATTATTCCATAGTGTTACAATATTACTGTATTGCTCACGGCTGTGCACATATTGGTGCACAATATTGATTTTATGTTTATATAGATTATTTAATAAAGTTTGTATCTATCTTTATAAATACTGGCATTTAGACTCGGTTTTTCTCCTGTCTGTTATCTATTAGTTTGAGTCGCTCTTTGCCCTATTTTTCAAATGCAATCTAGCATTGAGATGCAACTATATGCATGGTAACAAGTGTATTCCAATTATGTTTTGGGGACTATTTGTACAAATGAGCAAAACACGCAGGAACACCGCAGGTGACCTGCCAGTGACCTCAGGTGCATTTTTGGTCAGGATTTTACCTGCATAAAATCCTGACCAAAGCCTGAAGCAAACCTGAACGTGGACATATACCCTTACGCAGCAAGGAGCCCACTGTCAATAAACCTGACGTTGAATGTGAGGTCCCATCAACAGAGTGGAGCAGAACAGAAGGAACTGCTCTGTGACGTCACAGGAAGCAGGAGAATTGCTGGCAGGAGTGGTCAGGTAGTTAAAAACTAGGTGCTTAGCCCTATAGGGGGAAAAAAAAGTCTTAGCCCATTCTGGTCAAGCAAGAGGCCACATGCCCAAAAACATTTCTGGATTTTGCTGTCCTGTAATAATTTTATAATGCCGGTTTGTCTAAAATTAACCAAATGGCTGACAATGAAGAGTCGTAACTCGCAGACGACTTACATTGAAATCTATGGGGGCAAAGTGGTATGACACCCGTTCAGTAGTCCAGTAGTGTTGGATTATTTCCAATGGTCTCTTCGTGGGAGGTCGCAACACAACTCCATTGATAATCATTAGATGTGATGTTGTGATACAACACTGCGATCACCATGTTTTGCCGTATCCAACGCCGGGATGGTATAACAGCGCAGCACTATTTTATTTCTGGTGTAATCATACGGTGAGTGACCCACTAGATCTGAGCGGGACTAGGCACGACAGGTTTCCCTCTTTCGAGAAAGCTACCAACTCAACTGATACATCGGTTGGTGGCTTATCTCAGGGAGAACAAAGCGATCGGCAGTCCAAAATCTGACATGTCTGATCTGCTCCCATACACATCAGACCGTCAACCAAACCTGTCGACACTGGTGGGTTCGGCTGACATAAGTCTAAAGTGTTTGGCCAGTTTATCTCCATTTTATTGGCCAAACCTGCGGTGCTCCAACCCCATAGATATGTGTATTGGTAAGAAAGCGTGAAACCTGCACAAGATGTAAGTGGAATTATTCTTGTGTTGTAATTGTAGTTAATTAATATAGTAAGAATTTGGTCATTAGCTCATACTCTGCATATACAGCAGTATCAAGAGTGACATCTGCAGGTGATGAAGAGGCAGTGCACTGTGCTGGCGAGAGATGATCACTTTCCCGTTCCATGGATTTTACCATATATTTCCAATCCTATGTTTGGGGGACTTTCTTCTGTGATACACTTCGTGAAAAAAAAAAAAAAGCAAAACATGTTCTCAAAAGAAATAAACTATGGAGTCCAATCACGTTATTTCTCTAAAACATAATTACATATATTGATGAGCACCATTGATATAGTGGTCAGATTTTTTTTGATGTCCTTCAATTAATTTACCGTAGATGGGTATTAGCTCCATGCACACAGTTACAGTGGGGCAAAAAAGTATTTAGTCAGTCAGCAATAGTGCAAGTTCCACCACTTAAAAAGATGAGAGGCGTCTGTAATTTACATCATAGGTAGACCTCAACTATGGGAGACATACTGAGAAAAAAAAATCCAGAAAATCACATTGTCTGTTTTTTTATCATTTTATTTGCATATTATGGTGGAAAATAAGTATTTGGTCAGAAACAATCAAGATTTCTGGCTCTCACAGACCTGTAACTTCTTCTTTAAGAGTCTCCTCTTTCCTCCACTCATTACCTGTAGTAATGGCACCTGTTTAAACTTGTTATCAGTATAAAAAGACACCTGTGCACACCCTCAAACAGTCTGACTCCAAACTCCACTATGGTGAAGACCAAAGAGCTGTCAAAGGACACCAGAAACAAAATTGTAGCCCTGCACCAGGCTGGGAAGACTGAATCTGCAATAGCCAACCAGCTTGGAGTGAAGAAATCAACAGTGGGAGCAATAATTAGAAAATGGAAGACATTCAAGACCACTGATAATCTCCCTCGATCTGGGGCTCCACGCAAAATCCCACCCCGTGGGGTCAGAATGATCACAAGAACGGTGAGCAAAAATCCCAGAACCACGCGGGGGGACCTAGTGAATGAACTGCAGAGAGCTGGGACCAATGTAACAAGGCCTACCATAAGTAACACACTACGCCACCATGGACTCAGATCCTGCAGTGCCAGACGTGTCCCACTGCTTAAGCCAGTACATGTCCGGGCCCGTCTGAAGTTTGCTAGAGAGCATTTGGATGATCCAGAGGAGTTTTGGGAGAATGTCCTATGGTCTGATGAAACCAAACTGGAACTGTTTGGTAGAAACACAACTTGTCATGTTTGGAGGAAAAAGAATACTGAGTTGCATCCATCAAACACCATACCTACTGTAAAGCATGGTGGTGGAAACATCATGCTTTGTGGCTGTTTCTCTGCAAAGGGGCCAGGACGACTGATCCGGGTACATGAAAGAATGAATGGGGCCATGTATCGTGAGATTTTGAGTGCAAACCTCCTTCCATCAGCAAGGGCATTGAAGATGAAACGTGGCTGGGTCTTTCAACATGACAATGATCCAAAGCACACCGCCAGGGCAACGAAGGAGTGGCTTCGTAAGAAGCATTTCAAGGTCCTGGAGTGGCCTAGCCAGTCTCCAGATCTCAACCCTATAGAAAACCTTTGGAGGGAGTTGAAAGTCCGTGTTGCCAAGCGAAAAGCCAAAAACATCACTGCTCTTAGAGGAGATCTGCATGGAGGAATGGGCCAACATACCAACAACAGTGTGTGGCAACCTTGTGAAGACTTACAGAAAACGTTTGACCTCTGTCATTGCCAACAAAGGATGTATTACAAAGTATTGAGATGAAATTTTGTTTCTGACCAAATACTTATTTTCCACCAGAATATGCAAATAAAATGATAAAAAAACAGACAATGTGATTTTCTGGATTTTTTTTTCTCAGTTTGTCTCCCATAGTTGAGGTCTACCTATGATGTAAATTACAGACGCCTCTCATCTTTTTAAGTGGTGGAACTTGCACTATTGCTGACTGACTAAATACTTTTTTGCCCCACTGTATATTAGACAAGACGTTTTTTTCTCAGGCCTATTTTGCCTTAAATCCGCCTTCAAAGGTGCGAAAAATAAGCTACAAAAAATGAAGATAATGAACAGCAATGTAAAAATGACATTGCTGTGCACATGTTCTGGTTTTTGTCACTTCTCTTAACCACTTAGGGCTTTGAAATCTGTAAAAAGGTTAACAAAAGTAGGATGTTCATTCTTTGAGCTATTTAAAGTCTAAAAATATGCCACAAACGATGGCGAGAATGCCAACAAAGACGCTGCAGGAAAAATATGGCCACCGTTTTCCTGTAGTGTCTTCAACATTGAAAACTCGCCATGTGCACATATCCTCATATCCTATTCCAGTGCCAGTAGCCTGTTATAAGCCATCATGTACCTCTTGCATTGATCCAATATACAGGTCCTTCTAAAAAAATTAGCATATAGTGTTAAATTTCATTATTTACCATAATGTAATGATTACAATTAAACTTTCATATATTATAGATTCATTATCCACCAACTGAAATTTGTCAGGTCTTTTATTGTTTTAATACTGATGATTTTGGCATACAACTCCTGATAACCCAAAAAACCTGTCTCAATAAATTAGCATATTTCACCCATCCAATCAAATAAAAGTGTTTTTTAATAACAAACAAAAAAACAATCAAATAATAATGTTCAGTTATGCACTCAATACTTGGTCGGGAATCCTTTGGCAGAAATGACTGCTTCAATGCGGCGTGGCATGGAGGCAATCAGCCTGTGACACTGCTGAGATGTTATGGAGGCCCAGGATGCTTCAATAGCGGCCTTAAGCTCATCCAGAGTGTTGGGTCTTGCGTCTCTCAACTTTCTCTTCACAATATCCCACAGATTCTCTATGGGGTTCAGGTCAGGAGAGTTGGCTGGCCAATTGAGCACAGTAATACCATGGTCAGTAAACCATTTACCAGTGGTTTTGGCACTGTGAGCAGGTGCCAGGTCGTGCTGGAAAATGAAATCTTCATCTCCATAAAGCATTTCAGCCGATGGAAGCATGAAGTGCTCCAAAATCTCCTGATAGCTAGCTGCATTGACCCTGCCCTTGATGAAACACAGTGGACCAACACCAGCAGCTGACATGGCATCCCACACCATCACTGACTGTGGGTACTTGACACTGGACTTCAGGCATTTTGGCATTTCCTTCTCCCCAGTCTTCCTCCAGACTCTGGCACCTTGATTTCCGAATGACATGCAAAATTTGCTTCATCAGAAAAAAGTACTTGGGACCACTTAGCAACAGTCCAGTGCTGCTTCTCTGTAGCCCAGGTCAGGCGCTTCTGCCGCTGTTTATGGTTCAAAAGTGGCTTTACCTGGGGAATGCGGCACCTGTAGCCCATTTCCTGCACACGCCTGTGCACGGTGGCTCTGGATGTTTCCACACCAGACTCAGTCCACTGCTTCCTCAGGTTCCCCAAGGTCTGGAATCGGTCCTTCTCCACAATCTTCCTCAGGGTCCGGTCACCTCTTCTCGTTGTACAGCGTTTTCTGCCACATTGTTTCCTTCCAACAGACTTACCATTGAGGTGCCTTGATACAGCACTCTGGGAACAGCCTATTTGTTGAGAAATTTCTTTTTGGGTCTTACCCTCTTGCTTGAGGGTGTCAATGATGGCCTTCTTGACATCTGTCAGGTCGCTAGTCTTAAGGTACCTTCACACGAAGCGACGCTGCAGCGATAGCGACAACGATGCCGATCGCTGCAGCGTCGCTGTTTGATCACTGGGGAGCTGTCACACAGACCGCTCTCCAGCGACCAACGATGCCGAGGCCCCCGGGTAACCAGGGTAAACATCGGGTTGCTAAGCGCAGGGCCGCGCTTAGTAACCCGATGTTTGCCCTGGTTACCAGCGTAAAAGTAAAAAAAACAAACAGTACATGCTCACCTGCGCGTCCCCCAGCGTCCGCTTCCTGACACTGACTGAGCTCCGGCCCTAACAGCAGAGCGGTGACGTCACCGCTGTGCTTTCACTTTCACTTTAGGGCCGGCGCTCAGTAAGTGTCAGGAAGCGGACGCTGGGGGACGCGCAGGTGAGCATGTACTGTTTGTTTTTTTTACTTTTACGCTGGTAACCAGGGTAAACATCGGGTTACTAAGCGCGGCCCTGCGCTTGGTAACCCGATGTTTACCCTGGTTACCAGTGTAAAACATCGCTGGTATCGTTGCTTTTGCTTTCAAACACAACGATACACAGCGATCGGACGACCAAATAAAGTTCTGGACTTTATTCAGCGACCAGCGACATCACAGCAGGATCCTGATCGCTGCTGCGTGTCAAACGAAACGATATCGCTAGCGAGGACGCTGCAACGTCACGGATCGCTAGCGATGTCGTTTCGTGTGAAGGTACCTTTACCCATGATGGGGGTTTTGAGTAATGAACCAGGCAGGGAGTTTTTAAAAGCCTCAGGTATCTTTTGCATGTGTTTAGAGTTAATTAGTTGATTCAGAAGATTAGGGTAATAGGTCGTTTAGAGGACCTTTTCTTGATATGCTAATTTATTGAGACAGGTTTTTTGGGTTATCAGGAGTTGTATGCCAAAATCATCAGTATTAAAACAATAAAAGACCTGACAAATTTCAGTTGGTGGATAATGAATCTATAATATATGAAAGTTTAATTGTAATCATTACATTATGGTAAATAATGAAATTTAACACTATATGCTAATTTTTTGAGAAGGACCTGTATTTTGCTCGTAGAGTACCTATCGGTCAGGTATATGGACTCGTAGTGCTCAAAGAGCACTTCAGCCATATTTATTTTGGGGCACTGTTGGCACTCATGCAGGGGCGTAACTAGAGCCTGATGCGCCCTGGTGTAACATTTTTACTAGCACTCCATCCTGAGATATATACAGATGTGCTCAAAAGTTTACATAGCCTGGCAGAATTTTTGCTTTCTTGGCCTTTTTTCAGAGAATATGAATGATAACACCAAAACTTTTTCTCCACTCATGGTTAGTGGTTGGGTGAAGCCATTTATTGTCAAACTACTGTATTTTCTCTTTTTACATCATAATGACAACCCAAAACATCCAAATGACCCTGATCAGAAGTTCACATACCCCATTTATTAATACCGTGCATTGCCCCCTCTAACATCAATGACAGCTTGAAGTCTTTTGTGGTAGTTATGGATGAGGTTCTTTATTTTCTCAGATGGTAAAGCTGCCCACTCTCCTTGGCAAAAAGCCTCCAGTTCCTGTAAATTCCCGGGCTGTCTAGCATGAACAGTGCGCTTGCGATCTCCCCAGAGTGGCTCAATGATATTGAGATCAGGAGACTGAGATGGCCACTCCAGAACCTTCACTTTGTTCTGCTGTAGCCAATGAAAGGTCAACCTGGCATTGTGTTTTGGATCGTTGTCATGTTGGAACTTCCAAGTATGTCCCATGTGCAGATTCCTGGCTGATGATTGCAAATTTGCCTCCAGTATTTTCTGATAATGTGCTGCATTCATCTCTCCTTCAACTTTGACCAAGTTTCCTATGCCTTTGTAGCTCACACATCTCCAAAACATCAGCAACCCACCTCTGTGCTTTATAGTAGGAATGGTGGAATGGTGTTCCTTTTCTCATAGGCCTTGTTGCCCTCTCTCCAAATGTAACATTTATGTTTGTGGCCAAAAAGTTCAATTTTGGTCTCATCACTCCAAATTACCTTGTTCCAGAAGTTTTGAGGCTTGTTTCTGTGCTGTTTTGCGTATTGTATGCAAAATACTTTGTGGCATTTGCGCAGCAATAGCTTTCTTCTGGCAACTCGACCATGCATGCTTCGTTATTGTGCATCTTAAAACAGTCACACCGCTAGTTTTCAGAGAGTCCTATATTTCAGATGATGTTATTTGGGGGTTTTTCTTTGCATTTAAAACAATTTTCCTGGCAGCTGTGGATGACATTTTTGTTGGTCTACCTGACCGTGGTTTTGTTTTTACAGAGCCCCTGATTTTCCATTTGTTAATCACAGTTTGAACACTGCTGACTGGCATTATCAATTCCTTGGATATCTTTTTGTATCCCTTTCCTGTGTGATACAGTTCAACTACCTTTTCCCGCAGATCCGTTGACAATTCTTTTGCTTTACTCATGACTCACAATCCAGAAACGTCAGTGGCTGGACGAAAGATGCTAGAGTCTGTCTGGATCCCAGAAACTCACTCAGCTTTTATGCACACACACTGATTACAAGAAAACAGGTCACAGGTGAGGATGTTACCTTTAGTAGCCATTCAAACCCATTTGTGTCAACTTCTGTGCATGTTCTCAGGCCAAAATCACCAGGGTATGTGAACTTCTGATCAGGGTCATTTTTATGTTTTGGGTTGTCGTTATGATTTAAAAAGAGAAAACACAGTAGTTTGACAATAAATGGCTTCACCCAACCACCAACCATGAGTGGAGAAAATGTTTTGGTGTTATCATTCATATTCTCTGAAAAAAGGCCAAGAAAGCAAAAATTCTGCCGGGGTATGTAAACTTTTGAGCACAACTGCAAATAAATAATAATAATATGTTTTCATTTTTTTATTTATTTAGTGATTTGTTTTAATAGTTTAAAGAAATAAACCTTTTTTTGCCTTGTCATTGTATGGGACTTCAATTTTTAGTTTTCTGATCACATGTATTGCAATGCATAAAACTTTCAGTTTTACACTTGCAGATCGCCTATTAGACTTAAATGCTGGCTGAGTCTAACAGGCCACCATAGCTGGCAGACCCAGAGGTCATCATGTGACCTCTGGCTGCCCTGACAACTCTTGGCTCAACCAACCCGTGATCACAACACTTAGGCGCCTGAGAGGTAAGTGAAGGAGCGCTCTCCCTCTCATTATCTTCTAAATGCTGCAATTGCTATTGATCGTGGCATCTAGGAGGTAGGGTAGACAAACGTTGGTGCTGCACAAACCCCAGCAAACACCAACATTTATCTATAGTTGGCGGTCGGGAATCGGTTAAGGACAAGCTGGGAATTGTAGATTCATGCAATACAATTGGAAATGGGGCTCACCCCACATTGCAATTGATCACTGTACTAAACTTGGTTATGTATTCATGTATTAATGGTGATTTTGGTGATGTATTCATGTACTCAGCGGTTCTGGTGATGTATTCGTGTGCTGATGGTGGTTCTGGTGCAGAGGCGTATTTAGGGGGGGTAGCCGGGGCATGTGCCCCGGGTGCAACCGGCAGGGGCGCAGTCGGGCCACCTAATGTGGCGGTCCGCAGTGTCTCCCCTGGTGGCTGCATTCTGCCACCCTCCGGACTGAGAGTTGTCTGTTCTCTGTGCCGACTGTAAAGCTGACAGCCGGCACAAAGAAGCTGCAGCGTGCCGGCTCCCAGGGACATGGGAGGACATACCGCATGTGCAGCGATCTGTCCTGCTTCCTGCCTGCACTTCTTCTCTCTCACACAGACAGTGGCACCGCTGGATGATGTCATCATTCAGCGTCCAGCTGTGCCAGAGAGAGGAAGCTGCCGACTGTGATGCTTCAGGTGCGGGAGAGCGTGCGGACAGGTGAGAGGGACTGTGTGTGTGTCTGTGTGTGTGTTGTGTGTGTGTGCATGCATGCGTAGCACTGCGGGGAAATGTGCAGAGAGGTAAATTGTGTTGTGTGTGTAGGGAAGGATGGGGCTGTTGGGGATGGGACAATGATGGGGATGATGGGGAAGGAGGAAATGATGGAGGTGGTGGAATGGGCAAGGATGGTGGTGGTAGAAAGGACAATGATGATGGTGGAAGGGGGAAGAAAATGATGGAGTGGTGGAATGGGCAAGGATGGTGATGTTGAAAAGGACAATGATGGTGGTGGTGGAAAGGGCAATGGTGGGAATGGTGGGGCAGGAGGAAATGACGTGGTTGTGGAAAGGACAATGATGGTGGTGGTGGAAAGGGCAATAATGGTGGTGGGGAGGAGGAAATGTTGGAGGTGGTGGAATGGGAAATTATGGGAGTGGTGGGAGAAAAGACAATGGTGGGGAGGAGGAAATGATGGAGGTGGTGGAATGGGCAATGATATAGCGTGGTGGAGGAGAAAGCAATGATAACGGTGGTGGAGAAGGCAATGATGGAGGAATGGGGGCATATATAAGGTATCAGGGGATGGGTGTAGACAGTATGGGGAGCGAACGGAGGAATGTATGTGGACACAGTATGAGTAGCGATGTGAAAAATGTATGTGGACAGAGTACGGGGAGTGACGGTGATGAAATGTGTACACAGTATGGGGAGTCAGGTGAGCAGGCAGCATAGAAAGTGAGGGGGTAAATATATGAGGAGACAGTATGGTGAACAGGGGGATGTGAGAGGAGATAGTATGAGGAGGGAGAGGAATAGTGTGAAGAGACAGTATGGGGGAGAAAAGTGAGTGGGCACAGACTAGAAACTGAGTAGTGGGGGAGTAGCATGGAGGGACCGTGTAAGGGCACAGCCAGGAGGGAACAGTATACCAAGGAGGAGGAGTGTGATGAGAGTACAGTATAAATACTGGGCCCTATAGGGGGGACACAGTATGAGAGGACAGTGTGAAGAGGGGGGCCGGTATGGAAAGGAGAGGTCAGTGTGAAGAGCATGTACCATAAGAGGGACAGTGTGGGGGTCATATTTTGTGCAGACAATATAGTGAGAGCAGTTTTTTATTCAGGAGCATTTTAACCCCTTAATCCCATTGGAAGTACTATCCCGTCAAGGTGACCTGGGACTTAATTCCCAGTGACGGGATAGTACGTCCAGTGAGATCAGTCGCACTCACGGGGGGAGCGCGGCCGATCGCAGCCGGGTGTCAGCTATCGCAGCTGACATCCGGCACTATGTGCCAGGAGCGGTCACAGACCGCCCCTGGCACATTAACCTCCGGCACACTGCGATCAAACATGATCGCAGTGTTCCGGCGGTATAGGGAAGCATCGCACAGGGAGGGGGCTCCCTGCGTGCTTCCCTGAGACCCTCAAAGCAACGCGATGTGATCGTGTTGCTCCGAGGGTCTCTTACCTCCTCCTCCCTGCAGGCTTAGATCCAAAATGGCCTCGGGGCTGCATCTGGGTCCTGCAGGGAGGTGGCTTACCAGCACCTGGTCAGAGCAAGCACTGGTAAGCCTCCCTACTGTGCCTGTGTGATCGCTGATCTGACACAGTGCAGAGCAAAGTGTCAGATCAGCGATCTGTCAATATAATGCGATGCCCCCCCCCCCGGGGCAAAGTAAGAAAGTAAAAAAAAAAATATTTACATGTGTAAAAAAAAAATTAATTCCTAAATAAATAAAATATATATATATATATTGTTCCAATAAATACATTCCTTTATCTAAATAAAAAAAACAATAAAAGTACACGTATTTAGTATCGCCGCATCAGTAACGACCCGACCCCTATAAAACTGTCCCACTAGTTAACCCCTTCAGTGAACACCGTAAAAAAAAATAAAAAAACGAGGCAAAAAACAACCCTTTATTATCATACCGCCGAACAAAAAGTGGAATAGCACGCGATCAAAAAGATATAAATAACCATGGTACCAATGAAAACATCATCTTGTCCCGCAAAAAACGAGCCGCCATACAGCGTCATCAGTGAAAAAATAAAAAAGTTATAGTCCTCAGAATAAAGCGATGCAAAAATATTTTTTTTTTCTATAAAATAGTTTTTATCGTATAAATGCGCCAAAACATAAAAAAAATCTAAATGAGGTATCGCTGTAATCGTACTGACCCGAAGAATAAAACTGCTTTATCCATTTTATCAAACGCGGAACGGTATAAACGCCCCCCCCCCAAAAAAAGAAATTCATGAATAGCTGGTTTTTGGTCATTCTGCCTCACAAAAATCAGAATAAAAAGCGATCAAAAAATATTACGTGCCCGAAAATGTTACCAATAAAAACGGCATCTGGTCTCGCAAAAAACAAGACCTCACATGACTCTGTGGACCAAAATATGGAAAAATTATAGCTCTCAAAGTGTGGTAACGCAAAAAATATTTTTTGCAATAAAAAGCGTCTTTTAGTGTGTGACAGCTGCCAATCATAAAAATCTGCTAAAAAACCCGCTATAAAAGTAAATCAAACCCCCCTTCATCACCCCCTTAGTTGGGGAAAAATAAAAATTTTTTAAAAATGTCTTTATTTCCATTTTCCCATTAGGGTTAGGGTTAGCGCTAGGGTTAGGGCTAGTGTTAGGGATAGGGCTAGGGTTAGGGCTAGGGTTTGGATTACATTTATGGTTGGGATTAGGGTTAGGGGTGTGTCATGGTTAGGGGTGTGGTTAGGGTTATGGTTGGGATTAGGGGTGTGTTGGAGTTAGGGTGTGGTTAGGGTTGGGATTAGGGGTGTGTTTGGGTTAGGGTTTCAGCTAGAATTGGGGGTTTTCATTGTTTAGGCACATCAGGGGCTCTCCAAACGCAACATGGCATCCGATTTCAATTCCAGCCAATTCTGCGCTGAAAAAGTAAAACAGTGCTCCTTCCCTTCTGATCTCTCCTGTGCACCCAAACAGGGGTTTACCCCAACATATGGGGTATCAGTGTACTCAGGACAAATTGGACAACAACTTTTGGGGTCCAATTTCTCTTGTTACCCTTGGGAAAATATAAATTTTGGGGCTAAAAAAACATTTTTGTAGGAAAAAAATTATTTTTTATTTCACGGCTCTGCATTATAAACTGTAGTGAAATACTTGGGGGTTCAAGGTTCTCACAACACATCTAGATAAGTTCCTTGGGGGGTCTAGTTTCCAATATAGGGTCACTTGTGGGGTTTTTTTACTGTTTAGGTACATTAGGGGCTCTGCAAACGCAATGTGACGCCTGTAGACCATTCCATCTAAGTCTGCATTCCAAATGGCGCTTCTTCCCTTCCGAGCTCTGCCATGCGCCCAAACGGTGGTTACCCACCACATATGGGGTATCAGCGTACTCAGGACAAATTGCACAACAACTTTTGGGGTCCAATTTCTCCTGTTACCCTTGGGAAAATATAAAACTGGGGGCTAAAAAAGAATTTTTGTGGAAAAAAAAAGAATTTTTATTTTCACGGCTCTGCGTCATAAACTGTAGTGAAACACTTGGGAGTTCAAAGCTCTCACAATACATCTAGATAAGATCCTTAGGGGGTCTACTTTCCAAAATGATGTCACTTGTGGGGGTTTCAATGTTTAGGCACATCAGGGGCTCTCCATATGCAACATGGCGTCCCATCTTAATTCCAGCCAATTTTGCATTGAAAAGTCAAACGGCGCTCCTTCCCTTCCGAGCTCTGCCATGCGCCCAAACAGTGGTTTACCCCCACATATGGGGTATCAGCGTACTCAGGACAAATTGCACAACAACTTTTGGGGTACAATTTCTTCTAGTACCCTTGGGAAAATAAACAATTGGGGCGAAAAGTTCATTTTTGTGAAAAAATATTATTTTTTATTATTACGGCTCTACATAATAAACTTCTGTGGAGCATTTTTTGGGTCAAAGTGCTCACCACACATCTAGATAAGTTCCTTAGGGGGTCTACTTTCCAAAATGGTGTAACTTGTGGGGGTTTTCAATGTTTAGGCACATTAGTGGCTCTCCAAAGCAACATGGCGTTCCATCTCAATTCCAGCCAATTTTGCATTGAAAAGTCAAATGGCGCTCCTTCCCTTCCGAGCTCTGCCATGCGCCCAAACAGTGGTTTACCCCCACATATGGGGTATCGGGGTACTCAGGACGAATTGTACAACAACTTTTGGGGTCCATTTTCTCTTGTTACCCTTGGTAAAATAAAACAAATTAGAGCTGAAGTAAATTTTTTGTGAAAAAAAATTAAATGTTCATTTTTCATTCCAAAAATTCCTGTGAATCACCAGAAGGGTTAATAAACTTCTTGAATGTGGTTTTGAGCACTTTGAGGGGTGCAGTTTTTAGAATGGTGTCACACTTGGGTATTTTTTATCATATAGACCCCTCAAAATGACTTCAAATGTGATGTGGTCCCTAAAAAAAAATGGCGTTGTAAAAATGAGAAATTGCTGGTCAACTTTTAACCCTTATAACTCCCTAACAAAACAAAAAATTTATTTCCAGAGTTGTGCTGATGTAAAGTAGATATGTGGGAAATGTTACTTATTAAGTATTTTGTGTGACATATCTCTGTGATTAAAGGGCATAAAAATTCAAAGTTGGAAAAATGCAAAATATTAAAAATTTTCGCCAAATTTCCGTTTTTTTCACAAATAAACGCAGGTAATATCAAAGAAATTTTACCACTATCATGAAGTACAATATATCTTGAGAAAACAATGTCAGAATCACCGGGATCCATTGAAGCGTTCCAGAGTTATAACCTCATAAAGGGACAGTGGTCAGAATTGTAAAAATTGGCCCGGTCATTAACGTGCAAACCACCCTCGGGGCTTAAGGGGTTAATGACACTTCTATCTTTAAGGGCATCATGTGGAGATTTTCTGCAAAAGAGCGGAGAAGATGGAAGTCTGCAGAGACGGCTGTGGATGAGAAAACTCATCATGGGGTCTGGACAAGATGAAGAAAAGAAGGAGAATGACTCCAGAGACGACGTCATCTATAAGATACCTGGGTGTAAATGTTATTTGTGATACTAACTAACTCTCATGTTTTTATTTGTTAGGAGCATTAAAGGAAATGTCCAGGTATGTAATGAGGCTGCAGTCATTCTTTGTGACTGCAGACTTCTGAGTTCTCACAGTGCGCACTGCATGCTGTCAGGATTCTCTCGTGTCGGCGATTTACATAGGTGCGGTCACGTGCCGACTAGACATGTGTGGCCTCACTCAATGAAAATGAACTGAGTGAGGCCAGGCACGTCTAGTCGGAATGTGGTCAGAAGTATACAAATCACATGCTTGTGCTGACATGACTGTCCACCGGTAAGGGAGAATCCTAAAAGTGTGCAGTGCATTAGTTGTGAGAATTCAGAAGCTGCGATGTCAGGATTCAGCTCTGCAGGTTCCAGTAGTCGTCACATGGACACTTCACTCATATGTGACTTTCCTACTTCTGGTCCTGTGACAACGAGCTTCTCTTCTGCTTCTCTCAGTTTTTCACTGAACATTGAGAGCATTAGGGAGAGGAGCTCGTGGGCACATGACTAATTGTGAAAATCGCATATGTCCTTGGTGGGGAGGGGGGCGCCAAACTGAATTCTTGCCCCGGGTGCCAGAAACCCTAGATACACCTCTGTTCTGGTGTATCTGTATTTATATTAGGAACATGTATTATAAAATTCAACACTGTAGCATGCCAAATTCTAACAGCTCGTAATACTCTAACTGTGAGGATTCAGCCTTGTTTGCCAGTTCCAGCGATCATCACATGACCAGCCAGTGAAGCAAGACCTTTGCTTTTTCATTGAACACTAAAAGAATCAGGATGAGCAGCTAGTCGGGCACGTGACTGTAAATGTGCCAATAGCATGTGAGCGGGAACATGATAATTACTCAAACCATTTAAGCTGTGTATAGGAGAATACGCCAAACTGAATATTTGTCCTGGGTGCAGGATTCACCTCTGCATTAACCCATTTACTTACATAGATCACTGGTGATCTTTGAACTATCCTCTCCTCTATCAACGATCCAGTTGTTATTAGGCTATGTTCACATGTCCAGCAATGATCATTTAGAACAGATGCAGCAGAAATCCAGTAGGAAAAAGTCATAACTTTTTCGCCCATTATTCAATAACTGATCTCTGCTCAGCTTTTTCTTCCCGGATCCGTAAGGCCCCTTTCACACATCAGTTTTTTGCCATCAGTGGCAATCCGTTGAATTTTGAAAAAAACGGATCCATCGCAGATTGTGAAAAACTGATGCGACTGATCCGTTTTTTTCGCCGTATCCGACCAGCTGATCTGGCTAATTAGATCCTAAAAAAATCGGAGCATGCTCAGTTAAAAAAAAATGAATCCGTCGCCGGATTCCGTCATTTGACGGATCCGGCGCCATAGGCTTCCATTCTAGCAAACGACGGATGGCGACGGGTAAAAAACTTTACTTTTGTCCGTCGTCTCCGGCCACCGGATCAACAATTTTCCACAGATCCAGCGTACGACGGATGATATGTGAGGCCATACATCGCAATCCATCGCTAATACAAGTCTATGAGAAAAAAACGGATCTGGCGGCATGAGTCGCTGGATCCGTTTTTTTCAAAATTCGAAGGAAGGGGCCTAAGAAATAGACAACGGATGCCACATTAAAGGATCTATTGCCCACTGACTCGAAAATTAAAACAAAAACCGGATCCTGCATCACAGTGTGTCAGCACAACTTTTTTCCTAACAGATTTCTGTTGCATCCGTTATTGGACATGTGAACATAGCCTTATTCTGAATTTACTCTAAGGTTTGCAGGAGCTGCAGGTTGGGACAATCTTTCTATCTGCCTAGGCCCTAGGGCATCAAAATTCCTTTCTGTGCAATGAAAGGGCAATTCCAGCTAAAGAGTTATCTGCTGGAGTTGACACGGGTTCATGAGTATGATCCCTTCTCTTCTGTGTCCCAGATATGTGACCTTTTAGGAAAATGTGCTACTTATGCTTAGTCCATTATCCTCTTTATTCTCATTGTCAGGCTATGGTGTCTCTACATCCTTCATGCAGGAGCACAATAAATATATTGACTTCTCCCGGCCATGTGAGCTCCGACCTTGTGTGACCTTCACTCTCTGCCTGCTATAGCTGAAGAGATCCAGCTCTCTCCTGACTGTGCCGGGCCCCATGTCCCCATGCTGACACTGAGCTCTTTATGTTTCTGTCTGAAAGACAATGTATATACATTTATGCAAATATATACAGTGGGTATGGAAAGTATTCAGACCCCTTTAAATGTTTCACTCTTTGCTTCAATGCAGCCATTTGGTAAATTCAAAAAAGTTCATTTTTTTCTCATTAATGTACACTCTGCACCCCATCTTGACTGAAAAAAATACAGAAATGTAGAATTTTTTTGCAAATTTAATAAAAAAAGAAAAAGTCACATGGTCATAAGTATTCAGCCCCTTTGCTCAGTATTGAGTAGAAGCACCTTTTGAGCGAGTACAGCCATGAGTCTTCTTGGGAATGATGCAACAAGTTTTTCACACCTGGATTTGGGGATCCTCTGCCATTCTTCCTTGCAGATCCTCTCCAGTTCCGTCAGGTTGGATGGTGAATGTTGGTGGACAGCCATTTTCAGGTCTCTCCAGAGATGCTCAATTGGGTTTAGGACAGAGCTCTGACACTCATATTTAAGTCACATGCTGTCCATTTCCTGCGATGGTTCTACTCCTTCATTGGAGTCCAGCTGTGTTTAATTAAACTGATAGGACTTGATTTGGAAAGGCGCACACCTGTCTATATAAGAGCTCACAGCTCACAGTGCATGTCAGACCAAATGAGAATCATGAGGTCAAAGGAACTGGGCAAGGAGCTCAGAGACAGAATTGTGGCAAGGCACCGACCTGGCCAAGGTTACAACAGAATTTCTGCAGTATTCAATGTTCCTAATAGCACAGTGGCCTCCATAATCCTTAAATGGAAGAAGTTTGGGACCACCAGAAGTCTTCCTAGACCTGGACGTCCAGCCAAACTGAGCAATCATGGGAGATGAGCCTTGGTGAGAGAGGTAAAGAAGAACCCCAAGATCACTATGACTGAGCTCCAGAGATGCAGTAGGGGGATGGGAGAAAGTTCCACACAGTCAAAGTCAACTATCACTGCAGCCCTCCACCAGTTGGGCCTTTATGGCAGAGTGGCCCGACGGAAGCCTCTCCTCAGTGCAAGACATATGAAAACCCACATAGAGCTTGCTAAAAAAACACAAGAAGGACTCCCAGACTATGAGAAATAAGATTCTCTGGTCTGATGAGATGAAGATACAGCTTTTTGGTGATAATTCTAAGTAGTATGTGTGGAGAAAACCAGGCACTGCTCATCACCTGCCCAATACAATCCCAACAGTGAAACATGGTGGTGGCCGCGTCATGCTATGGAGGTGATTTTTAGCTGCGGGGACAGGACGACTGGTTGACATTGAAGGAAACATGAATGCGGCCAAGTACAAAGATATCCTGGATGAAAACCTCTTCCAGAGTGCTCTGGACCTCAGATTTGGCCGGAGGTTCACCTTCCATCAAGACAATGACCCTAAGCACACAGCTAAAATAACAAAGGAGTGGCTTCAGAACAACTCTGTGACCATTCTTGACTGGCCCAGCCAGAGCCCTGACCTAAACCCAATTGAGCATCTCTGGAGAGACCTGAAAATGGCTGTCCACCAACGTTCACCATCCAACCTGACAGAACTGGAGAGGATCTGCAAGGAAGAATGGCAGAGGATCCCCAAATCCAGGTATGAAAAACTTGTTGGATCATTCCCAAGAAGACTCATGGCTGTACTAGCTCAAAAGGTGCTTCTACTCAATGGGGAAGGTGCAGCTGTGCTGGGGGAGAAAATGGTTAGAAGGTTGGAGGAGTGGTTAAACTAGGGATTGGGGGGGAGGGTATTCATTTTATACGAGGGGAAGATAGTGCAGATAGAGACCTGGGCACAAATAAGGAAGTTGGGGGTGGCGGAGGCATGGGGGGGTGGGGTTAGAACAGTTAGTAATTTAAGAAAGAATAGAGGTACAGAGAGGAACATCAAGTGCATGTATACTAATGCCAGAAGCCTCGCCAACAAAATGGACGAATTAGAACTAATGTTGTTGGAACATAATTATGACATGGTGGGGATATCTGAAACATGGCTGGATGAGAGCCATGACTGGGCTGTTAACTTGCAGGGCTATAGTCTGTTCAGAAATGACCGTACAGATAAGCGAGGGGGTGGGGTGTGTCTGTTTGTAAAATCGACCTTAAAACCCATCCTGCGTGATAATATAGGTGAATCTAATGAAAATGTAGAGTCCCTGTGGGTGGAGATAAGGGGAGGGGGAAAAAATAATAAATTACTGATAGGGGTTTGTTATAAATCTCCATAAATAATGGAAGCAATGGAGAATATCCTTGTAAAGCAAATAGATGAAGCTGCGACTCAAGGAGAAGTCATTATTATGGGGGACTTCAACTACCCTGAAATAGATTGGGGAACAGAAACCTGCAGTTCCAGTAAAGGTAATCGGGTTTTGACAACTATGAGAAACAATTACCTTTCACAACTGGTTCAGGACCCAACAAAAAGTGGGGCACTGCTAGACCTAATATTAACCAACAGGCCAGACCGCATAGCAAATATAAGGGTTGGGGGTCACTTGGGGAATAGTGATCACAAAATAATAAGTTTTCATGTCTCCTTTAATAAGATGTGTAGTAGAGGGGTGACAAGGACACTAAACTTCCGGAGGGCAAATTTCCAACGGATGAGAGAGGATCTTGGTGCAATTAACTGGGACGATATCCTGAGACATAAAAGTACACAAAGAAAATGGGAGACGTTTATTAGCATCCTGGATAGGACCTGTGCACAGTATATACCGTATGGGAATAAACATACTAGAAATAGGAGGAAACCAATATGGCTAAATAGAGCTGTAAGGGGCGCAATAAGGTACAAAAAGAAAGCATTTAGAGAATTAAAGGAAGTAGGTAGTGAGGAGGCATTAAATAAATACAAAAAATTAAATAAATTATGTAAAAAGCAAATCAAGGCAGCAAAGATTGAGACAGAGAGACTCATTGCTAGAGAGAGCAAAAATAACCCCAAAATATTCTTTAACTACATAAATAGTAAGAAACTAAAAAATGATAGTGTTGGCCCCCTTAAAAATAGTCTGGGTGAAATGGTGGATGAGGATGAGGAAAAAGCCAATATGCTAAATGACTTTTTTTCATCAGTATTTACAAAAGAAAATCCCATGGCAGCCAATATGACTAGTGATAATAATTCCGAATTTAATGTTACCTGCTTAACCCAGCAGGAAGTACGGCGGCGTCTAAAAATCACAAAAATTGACAAATCTCCGGGCCCGGATGGGATACACCCCCGAGTACTGCAGGAATTAAGTACAGTCATTGATAGACCATTATTTTTAATCTTTAAAGAGTCCATAATAACAGGGTCTGTACCACAGGACTGGCGTATAGCAAATGTGGTGCCAATATTCAGAAAAGGGGACAAAAACTGAACTCGGAAATTATAGGCCAGTAAGTATAACCTCTACTGTGGGTAAAATCCTGGAGGGCATTCTAAGGGATGCTATACTGGAGTATCTGATGAGGAATAACCTCATGACCCAGTATCAGCACGGGTTTACTAGGGACTGATCATGTTAGACTAATTTGATCAGCTTCTATGAAGAGGTAAGTTCCGGACTGGACCAAGGGAACCCAGTAGATGTAGTGTATATGGACTTTTCAAAAGCTTTTGATACGGTGCCACACAAAAGGTTGTTACATAAAATGAGAGTAATGGGGATAGGGGAAAATATGTGCAAGTGGGTTGAGAGTTGGCTCAGGGATAGGAAACAAAGGGTGGTTATTAATGGAGCACACTCGGACTGGGTCACGGTTAGTAGTGGGGTACCACAGGGATCAGTATTGGGCCCTCTTCTTTTTAACATATTTATTAATGACCTTGTAGGGGTCATTCAGAGTAGAATTTCAATATTTGCAGATGACACTAAACTCTGCAGGGTAATCAATACAGGGGAGGACAATTTTATATTACAGGCTGATTTATGTAAGCTAGAAGCTTGGGCTGATAAATGGCAAATGAGCTTTAATGGGGATAAATGTAAAGTCATGCACTTGGGTAGAAGTAATAAGATGTATAACTATGTGCTTAATTCTAAAACTCTGGGCAAAACCGTCAATTAAAAAGACCTGGGTGTATGGGTGGATGACAAACTCATATTCAGTGGCCACTGTCAGGCAGCTGCTACAAAGGCAAATAAAATAATGGGATGCATTAAAAGAGGCATAGATGCTCATGAGGAGAACATAATTTTACCTCTATACAAGTCACTAGTGCGACCACACTTAGAATACTGTGCACAGTTCTGGTCTCCGGTGTATAAGAAAGACATAGCTGAACTGGAGCGGGTGCAGAGAAGAGCGACCAAGGTTATTAGAGGACTGGGGGGTCTGCAATACCAGGATAGGTTATTACACTTGGGGCTATTTAGTTTGGAAAAACGAAGACTAAGGGGTGATCTTATGTTAATGTATAAATATATGAGGGGACAGTACAATGACCTTTCTGCTGATCTTTTTAATCATAGACCGGTGACAGGGACAAGGGGGCATCCTCTACGTCTGGAGGAAAAAAGGTTTAAGCATAATAACAGACGCGGATTCTTTACTGTAAGAGCAGTGAGACTATGGAACTCTCTGCCGTATGATGTTGTAATGAGTGATTCATTAATTAAATTTAAGAGGGGACTGGATACCTTTCTGGGAAAGTATAATGTTACAGGGTATATACACTAGATTCCTTGATAGGGCGTTGATCCAGGGAACTAGTCTGATTGCCGTATGTGGGGTCGGGAAGGAATTTTTTTCCCCATGATGGAGCTTACTCTTACCACATGGGGTTTTTTTGCCTTCCCCTTGCTTGAGCTACAGTGAGCATCATGCATGGCCTAAAACTGCTACCATAGCCTGCAGTATCTCCTGCCTTGTCTTCCATCGAGCACATCTGAGACTTTATTGGTAACTAATTGAAAAGATACTAAAATTGAAAGGAACAGATGGCACTCACCGGTTAATAAAACTTCTTTATTCCAATACTTTAAAACATTGGCGTCGGGAGGATGGGAGCAGGAGTGGAATGGACGACAGCCTTTTCGCGCTGCAGTGGCGCTTCTACTGGACACTAGTGTTGAGCATTCCGATACCGCAAGTATCGGGTATCGGCCGATATTTGCTGTATCGGAATTCCGATACCGAGATCCGATACTTTTGTGGTATCGGGTATCGGTATCGAAACAACATTAATGTGTAAAAGAAAGAATTAAAATAAAAAATATTGCTATACTCACCTCTCCGACGCAGCCTGGACCTCACCGAGGTAACCGGCAGCGTTGTTTGCTTAAAATGCGCGCTTTTCCTTCCTTCCGTGACGTCACGGCTTCTGATTGGTCGCGTGCCGCCCATGTGGCCGCGACGCGACCAATCACAGCAAGCCGTGACGTAATTTTCAGGTCCTTCTAGGCATTCAGTATTTTAAAATTACGTTCCGGCTTTGTGATTGGTCGCGTCGCGGTCACATGGGCGACGCGACCAATCACAAGCCGTGACGTCACGGGAGGCAGGAGACGCGCGCATTTTAAAATGCGCGCGTCTCCTGCCTCCCATGACGTCACGGCTTGTGATTGGTCGCGTCGCCCATGTGACCGCGACGCGACCAATCACAAAGCCGGAACGTAATTTTAAAATACTGAATGCCTAGAAGGACCTGAAAATTACGTCACGGCTTGCTGTGATTGGTCGCGTCGCGGCCACATGGGCGGCACGCGACCAATCAGAAGCCGTGATGTCACGGAAGGAAGGAAAAGCGCGCATTTTAAGCAAACAACGCTGCCGGTTCCCTCGGTGAGGTCCAGGCTGCGTCGGAGAGGTGAGTATAGCAATATTTTTTATTTTAATTCTTTCTTTTACACATTAATATGGATCCCAGGGCCTGAAGGAGAGTTTCCTCTCCTTCAGACCCTGGGAACCATCAGGGATACCGTCCGATACTTGAGTCCCATTGACTTGTATTGGTACCGGGTATCGGTATCGGATTAGATCCGATACTTTGCCGGTATCGGCCGATACTTTCCGATACCGATACTTTCAAGTATCGGACGGTATCGCTCAACACTAGTCACGACCCGCAAGGGTCCAGCGGACAGCACAGCAAACACCAACAACGGGATGGAAAAAGGGAGAGGAAGGCCCTAAGAATAGGGAACGAGAGATGGGGCACCTCCTAACACAGCCGGGACCTATCCCTAAGCTCCCCTAATGCCGTATGCGGTTCATTACCCCCGCAGCTGTCACATGCCTGGTCTGTTGTGAATTTGGATTCTGGGCTCCCCCGGTGGCTACTGGTGGAATTGAACTGGTGTCTTCATCTTCTCTGTTCACCTGTTCCCATCAAGATGTGGGAGTCGCTATATAACCTTGCTGCTCTGTTAGTTGCTTGCCGGTCAACAATGTTATCAGAAGCCTCTCTGTGCTTGTTCCTGCTCCTAGACAACTACTAGATAAGTTGGACTCTTGTCCATGTTTGTTTTTGCATTTTTGTTCCAGTTCACAGCTGTAGTTTCGTTACTGTGTCTGGAAAGCTCTTGTGAACAGGAATTGCCACTCTGGTGTTATGAGTTAATGCCAGAGTTTTAAAGTAATTTCTGGATGGTGTTTTTGATAGGGTTTTCAGCTGACCATGAAAGTGTCCTTTCTGTCTTCTGCTATGTAGTAAGTGGACCTCAAATTTGCTAAACCTATTTTCATACTACGTTTGTTATTTCATCTCAACTCACCGCCAATACATGTGGGGGGCCTCTGTCTCCTTTCGGGGTATTTCTCTAGAGGTGAGCTAGGACTAATATTTTCCTCTGCTAGTTTTATTTAGTCCTCCGGCTGGTGCTGGGCATCTAGAATCAACGTAGGCATGCTACCCGGCCACTGCTAGTTGTGCGTTAGGTTTAGTTCATGGTCAGCTCAGTTCCCATCTTCCAAGAGCTAGTTCCTATATATGCTTATGCTATGTTCTCTTGCCATTGAGATCATGACAGTTTGACCGGCCATCAAAGTGTTAATTGTTTGGGCTGAAGCAGGAGAAAAAGAAGTGTTGAAGGGAAATTTTTTTTTTTTTTTTTTTTTTTTTCCCCTCAGAGTTTTGCTGCCTAGCCCTTAATTGCTGTCTAGCTGCTTCTTACCTCCTCTTAACCCTTGAATGGCTCTGTGTCCACCTGTTTGTAATGGATCTTCAGAGTGTAACTGCAGGTTTGAATAATCTCGCCACGAAGGTACAAAATTTGCAAGATTTTGTTTGTCATGCACCTGTATCTGAGCCGAGAATTCCTTTGCCGGAATTTTTCTCGGGGAATAGATCCGGGTTTCAGAATTTTCGAAATAATTGCAAATTATTTTTGTCCCTGAAATCTCGCTCTGCCGGAGACCCTGCACAGCAGGTCAGGATTGTGATTTCCTTGCTCCGGGGCGACCCTCAAGACTGGGCTTTTTCATTGACACCAGGGGATCCTGCGTTGCTCAATGTGGATGCGTTTTTTCTGGCCTTGGGGTTGCTTTATGACGAACCTCATTTGGAGCTTCAGGCAGAAAAAACTTTGATGTCCCTATCTCAGGGGCAAGATGAAGCGGAAATTTACTGCCAAAGATTCCGTAAATGGTCTGTGCTTACTCAGTGGAATGAGTGCGCCCTGGCGGCGACTTTCAGAGAGGGTCTCTCTGATGCCATTAAGGATGTTATGGTGGGGTTCCCTGTGCCTGCGGGTCTGAATGAGTCCATGACAATGGCTATTCAGATCGATAGGCGTTTGCGGGAGCGCAAACCAGTGCACCATCTGGCGGTGTCCACTGAGAAGTCGCCAGAGAGTATGCAGTGTGATAGAATTCTGTCCCGAAGCGAGCGGCAGAATTTTAGACGGAAAAATGGGTTGTGTTTCTATTGTGGTGATTCTACTCATGTTATATCAGCATGCTCTAAGCGCACTAAAAAGCTTGGTAAATCTGTTTCCATTTGCACCTTACCGTCTAAATTTATTCTATCTGTGACCCTGATTTGCTCTTTGTCATCTATTACCACGGACGCCTATGTCGACTCTGGCGCCGCTTTGAGTCTTATGGATTGGTCCTTTGCCAAACGCTGTGGGTATGATTTAGAGCCTTTGGAGACTCCTATTCCTCTGAAGGGGATTGACTCCACCCCATTGGCTGATAATAAACCACAATACTGGACACAAGTAACTATGCGTATTAATCCGGATCACCAGGAGATTATTCGCTTTCTGGTGCTGTATAATCTACATGATGATTTGGTGCTAGGATTGCCTTGGCTGCAATCTCACAACCCAGTCCTCGACTGGAGAGCTATGTCTGTGTTGAGCTGGGGATGTAAGGGGGCTCATGGGGATGTACCTGTGGTTTCCATCTCATCATCCATTCCCACTGAAATTCCTGAGTTCCTGTCTGACTATCGTGACGTCTTTGAAGAATCCAAGCTTGGTTCGTTACCTCCGCACCGAGAGTGCGATTGTGCCATAGATTTAATCCCGGGTAGTAAATACCCAAAGGGTCGTTTATTTAATCTGTCTGTGCCTGAACATGCTGCTATGCGAGAATATATAAAGGAGTCTTTGGAAAAGGGACATATTCGTCCATCGTCATCTCCCTTAGGAGCCGGTTTTTTCTTTGTGTCAAAAAAAGACGGCTCTTTGAGACCATGTATTGATTATCGGCTTTTGAATAAAATCACTGTTAAATATCAATACCCATTGCCGTTGCTGACTGATTTGTTTGCTCGCATAAAGGGGGCCAAGTGGTTCTCTAAGATTGACCTTCGTGGGGCGTATAATTTGGTGCGAATCAGGCAGGGGGATGAGTGGAAAACCGCATTTAATACGCCCGAGGGCCACTTTGAGTATTTAGTGATGCCTTTTGGTCTTTCTAATGCTCCGTCAGTTTTCCAGTCCTTTATGCATGATATTTTTCGCGATTATTTGGATAAATTTATGATTGTGTATCTGGATGATATTCTGATTTTTTCGGATGACTGGGACTCTCATGTCCAGCAAGTCAGGAGGGTTTTTCAGGTTTTGCGGTCTAATTCTTTGTGTGTGAAGGGTTCTAAGTGTGTTTTTGGGGTACAGAGGATTTCCTTTTTGGGATATATTTTTTCCCCCTCTTCCATTGAAATGGATCCTGTCAAGGTTCAAGCTATTTGTGATTGGACGCAGCCCTCTTCTCTTAAGAGTCTTCAGAAATTTTTGGGCTTTGCTAACTTTTATCGTCGATTTATTGCTGGTTTTTCGGATATTGCTAAACCATTGACCGATTTGACTAAGAAGGGTGCTGATGTTGCTGATTGGTCCCCTGATGCTGTGGAGGCCTTTCGGGAGCTTAAGCGCCGTTTTTCCTCTGCCCCTGTGTTGCGTCAGCCTGATGTTGCTCTACCTTTTCAGGTTGAGGTCGACGCTTCTGAGATCGGAGCTGGGGCAGTGTTGTCGCAGAAAAGTTCTGACTGCTCCGTGATGAGGCCTTGTGCCTTCTTTTCCCGTAAATTTTCGCCCGCTGAGCGGAATTATGATGTTGGGAATCGGGAGCTTTTGGCCATGAAGTGGGCTTTTGAGGAGTGGCGCCATTGGCTTGAGGGGGCCAGACATCAGGTGGTGGTATTGACTGACCACAAAAATTTGATTTATCTTGAGACCGCCAGGCGCCTGAATCCTAGACAGGCGCGCTGGTCATTATTTTTCTCTCGGTTTAATTTTGTGGTGTCATACCTACCGGGTTCTAAGAATGTTAAGGCGGATGCCCTTTCTAGGAGTTTTGAGCCTGACTCGCCTGGTAACTCTGAGCCCACAGGTATCCTTAAGGATGGAGTGGTATTGTCAGCCGTTTCTCCAGACCTGCGGCGGGCCTTGCAGGAGTTTCAGGCGGATAGACCTGATCGTTGCCCACCTGATAAATTGTTTGTTCCTGATGATTGGACCAGTAGAGTCATCTCTGAGGTTCATTCTTCTGCGTTGGCAGGTCATCCTGGCATTTTTGGTACCAGGGATTTGGTGGCAAGGTCCTTCTGGTGGCCTTCCCTGTCACGAGATGTGCGAGGCTTTGTGCAGTCTTGTGACGTTTGTGCTCGGGCCAAGCCTTGTTGTTCTCGGGCTAGCGGATTGTTGTTGCCCTTGCCTATTCCTAAGAGGCCTTGGACGCACATCTCGATGGATTTTATTTCAGATCTGCCTGTTTCTCAGAAGATGTCTGTCATCTGGGTGGTGTGTGACCGTTTTTCTAAGATGGTCCATTTGGTTCCTCTGCCCAAGTTACCTTCTTCTTCCGAGTTGGTTCCTCTGTTTTTTCAAAATGTTGTTCGTTTGCATGGTATTCCTGAGAATATCGTTTCTGACAGAGGGACCCAATTCGTGTCTAGATTTTGGCGGGCATTCTGTGCTAGGATGGGCATAGATTTATCTTTTTCGTCCGCTTTCCATCCTCAGACGAATGGCCAGACCGAGCGGATTAATCAGACCCTGGAGACATATCTGAGGTGTTTTGTGTCTGCTGACCAGGATGATTGGGTTGCTTTTTTGCCATTGGCGGAGTTCGCTCTCAATAATCGGGCCAGCTCTGCCACTTTGGTGTCCCCGTTTTTCTGTAATTCGGGGTTTCATCCTCGATTTTCCTCTGGTCAGGTGGAATCTTCGGATTGTCCTGGAGTGGATGCTGTGGTGGAGAGATTGCATCAGATCTGGGGGCAGGTGGTGGACAATTTGAGGTTGTCTCAGGAGAAGACTCAGCTTTTTGCCAACCGCCACCGTCGTGTTGGTCCTCGGCTTTCTGTTGGGGATTTGGTGTGGTTGTCTTCTCGTTTTGTCCCTATGAGGGTCTCTTCTCCTAAGTTTAAGCCTCGGTTTATCGGCCCGTATAAGATATTGGAGATTCTTAACCCTGTTTCCTTCCGTTTGGACCTCCCTGCATCCTTTTCTATTCATAACGTTTTTCATCGGTCATTATTGCGCAGGTATGAGGTACCGGTTGTGCCTTCCGTTGAGCCTCCTGCTCCGGTGTTGGTTGAGGGTGAGTTGGAGTACATTGTGGAGAAAATCTTAGACTCTCGTGTTTCCAGACGGAGACTCCAGTATCTGGTCAAGTGGAAGGGATATGGCCAGGAGGATAATTCTTGGGTGAATGCATCTGATGTTCATGCCTCCGATCTGGTTCGTGCCTTTCATAGGGCCCATCCTGATCGCCCTGGTGGTTCTGGTGAGGGTTCGGTGCCCCCTCCTTGAGGGGGGGGTACTGTTGTGAATTTGGATTCTGGGCTCCCCCGGTGGCTACTGGTGGAATTGAACTGGTGTCTTCATCTTCTCTGTTCACCTGTTCCCATCAAGATGTGGGAGTCGCTATATAACCTTGCTGCTCTGTTAGTTGCTTGCCGGTCAACAATGTTATCAGAAGCCTCTCTGTGCTTGTTCCTGCTCCTAGACAACTACTAGATAAGTTGGACTCTTGTCCATGTTTGTTTTTGCATTTTTGTTCCAGTTCACAGCTGTAGTTTCGTTACTGTGTCTGGAAAGCTCTTGTGAACAGGAATTGCCACTCTGGTGTTATGAGTTAATGCCAGAGTTTTAAAGTAATTTCTGGATGGTGTTTTTGATAGGGTTTTCAGCTGACCATGAAAGTGTCCTTTCTGTCTTCTGCTATGTAGTAAGTGGACCTCAAATTTGCTAAACCTATTTTCATACTACGTTTGTTATTTCATCTCAACTCACCGCCAATACATGTGGGGGGCCTCTGTCTCCTTTCGGGGTATTTCTCTAGAGGTGAGCTAGGACTAATATTTTCCTCTGCTAGTTTTATTTAGTCCTCCGGCTGGTGCTGGGCATCTAGAATCAACGTAGGCATGCTACCCGGCCACTGCTAGTTGTGCGTTAGGTTTAGTTCATGGTCAGCTCAGTTCCCATCTTCCAAGAGCTAGTTCCTATATATGCTTATGCTATGTTCTCTTGCCATTGAGATCATGACACTGGTCCCTATGTGTCACCTCACTATACATTGACTAGTGCACTGTCTGGTAAGAACACTTGCCTCACCACTGCAGATGGTCAAAACACAGGGGATAGTGAAAAGCACAAGACAGACAAAGACAGGAAACAAAAAAACTCAGCCTTCAAGCTTTGGTTGCAAGCTCCACAAAACAGAGGATACAGAAACAGGACCTCAAGCAACTGATATACGCTGATACTAGAAAGCTCCCGACTTCTCAGCTGGTTTTCAGAGGCAAACTCTATCACCAACAGTCAGCTGATGCATCAGGTGACTATTGAAAAGATTGGAGGGAGTGGTCACCACCCACATCAGCTGACCAGCAACACAGAAGCTACCAGCAATGAAACTGAAAAAAAGTAAAAACCACTTTTAAATTAAAGCAAAACCAGAGCTGCCATGACTCCAAAATGAGTTGTGACAAAAGGAGCTGCCAGCAGCAGATTTTGATGATTTGCCCAAGTGCATTCAGGCAGCAGAACATTCCTCAGACGACCATTAATAACCTCATTGATAACAGCCAATGCTGTAAGTGCGGGGGATTTCTGCACGTGGAGCTCATACTCAATAATGAATGAATCGAGATGTTTTGAAAAATTTGTTTTTATTTTTTATCATTTGCATATCATTAACATGTATATCTATCCTGAGATTTCCATAATTCCACAACTCTTCCTTCCTTCTCTGTATATATATATATAGATATTCACTACTGAACTCTGAAGTGCTTGCAATGAAAGATTACGTCCTGACACCATACATATATATATACTTTTTACTATGACACCACGTTTTTGTCCTGTAAATGAAGGTGGAGTAATTCAGTAGTAAATTGTGACAGTGAGATGTGTTCAACTTGTTGAAGGGGATCAGCCTTTCCTTCACATCAGGAAGAAGGGGCTGCGGATGGAAATTCCACCAGAGTACATTCCATAGATAAAGGGGGAAAAAGAACACAATCCGGCTCCGCCAAAAATTAGTCAGCAATATATAAAAAGACATATTCTACTCTCAGAATGCAAAGGAAGCTCTGACGACATTGTATCTTCAATTTTTGTCAAACATAAACCACCAACATTTGTCACTGTAGAGGCATATGGTGACATGTTACCCATCCGTTAACATGATAAAAAAATTCTTTCCTGTGTGGTATATGCTTTTTTGTGGGATACCTCTGTATAGGAACAGATTTTGCTATCCTAAAGTTAAAAAAGATATGTATTGACTTGTGTACCTCGCATATTCCAAAAAGATACGCTTTTGGGTATGCACCGTAGTTTAAAGAAGCACACCCAGAAAAGAGAAGAATTAGCTGGGCAGAGGGGCAAAATGAGCAATTGTGAGTACACAGTGCTGTGTAATATGATGATTGCAATATATTAGGGGGATTAAAATTCTGATCGGAGCGCTTCTTTAAAAACTTTATTTAAGGGGGTATTCCCATTTTTACATTTATGGCATATGAATAGGATATGCCATATAAGTGTATAGTAGATGCAGTTTCCAACAATAGAGCATACACCAGTCTTAAGGTTGGGACCCCATGTGTTCAGCTGTCAGTGCAGAAGTGGTCGGAATTCCCATACAAATGAATAAAAACGCGACCTCCTCGACGCTGACAGAAGCACCTGTCATGGCGCTGTTCTCGAGATAGATGCAGAAACATCAAAATTTCCACTCTGAATAGAGGTCAGCGGAGAGTCTGCGTTGGAAGAGTGTGGGTTATCCTGGTTACCTGGTATGACTGAATTTGCTATTTTATATTTTTTACTTAGTGTAGAGAATTATAAATTAGAAAAAAAAAGAATCCCAAAAAACATACCTGTCATTTGCCATCAATATGTATTTTTTTTACCTGCTGTAAATACCATTGTTCTCCTGAATTTTACATTGTTTTCCTTTTGTTTTTGCACCTCTCTGTTTCTGAGACATGTCCTCCTCTTCTTTGCATGTAAATTTAGTCTTTTTTTGTGAGTGTGATCATCATACTTTTGTGGGCATCTTCTGGAGGACCACGCCCAGATTTATAAACAGTGAAGAGCTCTCCATATCTCAGGAACCGAGAGTTGTAAAAACAAAATATAAACAGCACCAAATTCAGAACTGCGCCATTTACACCAGGTTAAAAAAAAACCCCATAGACTAATTAATGGCAAGTGAAGGGTCCTCTTTAATGCTGGCGGCCTGTGCCATATTCAGTATTACTTTGTTGCAACCTAATGCAAACATTATTTTACCCGCCAGCAAATATTTACTGACAAACACAATGCTTCAGCAATGGGTGGCACATTGTCTACATTGACTATATGGCTCCAAAATATTTATGAGCTCCTGCTCGGCAGCAAGTCACTCCTAATCAAAGTTGTACAGATTTGTAATGATACCTTCAGCTTCTAACAGGCCATAGCATACCCCAAGTCCAGACTATACCTGATGTTAAAGCGGTTTAGGCTTGAGTATACCCCGGGTATATTATGGCCTAGGCCAATTTACTGTATACTCCAGGGTATAAATTGGCCCAGGCCATTTCATACCCCCTCATGCCAGGTTATACCCTCCTTGATATCAGCAGCATTGAGTAATATACACAAGAATTACCGTACTTAATTTTTCAACATCTTATTGGGGGTTTAGGTTTGTCAGGTAATTTATGTGAGAAGATAACTGATTTATATATTAAAGTTCGAAACACATAGACTTTTATTACTTGAACCAGATAAACTTCAATCAGTAAAAATATTAGACTTCCACAAAGACATAATGAGGTAAAGAATCTACCGCACTTCTCAGTAGTCACACATTAAAAGCAGCTGTTGTCTGAGTATAATAGAAAAGACAGGGTGAGAAAACTGGTTACCATTACATTCTAAGGTAAAAGCACTTATCTTACTGGACAACAGTGTAATCTCAGATATAATGCTAGTTGTCCCTTACCAGTCACATTGTATTGTAAGATCAATCTACGTGGAAGTCTAATTTACAAGGGCTCATAAAATAGAGGAATATATTGTAGCCTGGAGGGGTATAGTTTTGCCTACGCTATTTCACACCACCGGGTATAGTTTTGCTAAGGACAGTTTATCCCCTGGGTTATACTCTGGCCTGGGCTAAACTATACCTGGGTTTAAACTGGACAGGAGTTAATTTGGCCTGTTACACCGGTTTTACACTTTAGATGACTGTCGGCCGAACGAAGCTTCGGCCAGTCATTTGGTGGACAGCCATCTTGGTCAGCTGTCCCATAAACCGGAGCGCTCGATGAGTTGAGAACTCCTGTGTTCTCTAAAAGAAAGATGCCACTGACACCTCTTGCATCCCTGGGAGATCAGTGTGATCACCAGTCCAAAATCAAACATGCCCAATCGACATCTTCCCCATGTCGATCAGTTGTCCTGTTCCCCCATACACATTAGTATAATGTGTATGGTGGCCTTAAAGGGAATCTATCAGTAGGATCAACCCTCGTAAGCTGTGTATATAAGAATGTAGGTCATAGAAAGTTGGATAAAGTGATACCTTGATATCTGCGATAATTTGTGGTGGCTAATATGTTTGGTAGAATATAAGAAGTTCCCTGATATTTACCTGGTTACCTCTATATTGTGATCTTGGCTTTGTTGCGGACGGGGATCCTTGTTTGAGTAGTCACTGACTAGTGGAGTGAGCTGAAAGGAAAAGCCAAACAAGATGGGGTCAGCACCAATGGATCCCCAGTCAATTACAGAATTGTTAGGCAAAGAACAAGGTCAGGTCTCCAGAATCCTGGAGAGGAAGCCTGAGATATCAGGCAAACGTAGAGTCAAAGGCCCTGATTCATCATTGTTGTTTCTCCAGTTTTCCTGAGAAATTTTCTCCTTTTTAGCAATTAGTATTTGCGTCCAAACTATCAGACCATAAAGTAAAGAAAATATGGACTCCCCCTTCCTCAAAATCATGGTGATTTTTTAGCGCTACTCACTCTCGAAAATATACCTTGGTGTTTGAGATGAAATTAGATTATAAATCCCATTAGTGACAGGGACTGATGTGAGTAATAATTTCTGAACAGCGCTGCCGAAAATGCTCTATGAGTAACATAAAGTATATAGCACAGTACATATTTCTGTTTTGTATATGACACCTCATGCTCCACATATTCGCTGCACCCCTTCTCATCCCCTAGGGGTAGGTTCACACCACCGATTTCTCTGCATATGTAAATAACAGACTGATTTTTCTGATCAGAGATTGATCAGAATGACCTCAGTTTTTCTCGTGGAGAGGATAAAAAAAGAAAAAAGTTTCTCCACCTTCTCTTTTCTGTCAGTCAATGAAAATCATCCGACTGTGGTCCGATTTTTTTCTCACTTAACCATAGCTTTGCATTGCCAATTTTGATCGGATCAAAATCACACATCTCCATGATTTTGCTCTCCAAGGAAAAATATCAGACATGTAAACAGCCCCATAGAATATCATAGGTACGAGTGCTATCCATGAAAACCATGGATGGTACTCGTACGAGAAAAATGACTGTGTGCACAAGCCCTTATGGCTCATTCAGACCTCCGATTTTTTGCGTATGAGTGCTCATACGTACGATAGGCTATGGGGCCATTCACATGGTCGACCTTTTAATCTGACCGAGAGGTCCGCAGAAAATGGCAGAGATACGTCCGATTTTCATCTGAGGGTCAGAACAAAGTCAGCAATGCAAGCCAATCTGTCCGTGAAATAACTGGACCACAGTTGAATGAGATCTGACTGCAGTTCAACTTTCACAGAATGGAGAAGGTGGAGAATTTTTTGTTTAAATTTCTCCGCTTAAGGGGAAATTCAGATGATACTTGGACCACACTGTGATCAAACTCTGATCAGAGTCTGATAAGAATATTAGGTCATACGTGGAAAAATTGGACATCTGCATGAGCCCTCACGTAAAGATCTTTGTACAGGGTGGGACATTTATATGGATACACCTGGGTGGGCCATTTATAAGGTTGCATTCAAAAATGGCCGACTTCAAAATGGCCGCCATGGTCACCACCCATCTTGAAAAGATGCCACAAACAGGAAGATTATATCACCAACCATTCCCATTTTATTTAGGTGTATCCATATACTGTACATGGCCCACTCAGGTGTATCCATATACATGGCCCACCTTGTATAAGGGGCTCATTTACACATCAGTTTTTCTCTTAGGAGTGCTATATGGTTTGGTTTTTTTTCACATTCGCATTCGTACCAGTGACAATCTCAGACAAAGTGGTCTATGCACAATCATGGAGACTTGCGCGATATTGATCCAAATGTCAGATCCAAATGTCAGATCCAAATCGGCAATGCAAGTTTAGGGCTCAGTGAAAGAATCGAATAGAGAAGGTGAAAAAAATGACTAAACTCTGATGAAAATCTGATGACACTCACCATTTTTCTCATGCGTACAAAAATCTTATGTCTCACTGAGCCCTAGGGTTCATAGGACAAAAATAATGCGCAGCAACGATAGCCCATACTCAACACTATCAGTTTCCGGCACGTGGCGGTATTATGTTTACATATAAATATGTTGCCTCTTCTTATTGTAACACGATGCTGCCAATTGCAGATGGATCATGGAAGATTTTGCTCAGACATGTCACCGTGCCAGGCTTGTGAGGTTTATTTTAAGGACCAATTTGTTCTCCTGCTGTGTAAGTATTATTCTCTGTCTTACTTTGTTCGCCTTTTTTTTGTTCCATGATAAAGGTTATCAGAGCATTAACCCTGGGCTTATTTCAATATAAGGGTATGTTTCCACGTTCAGGAAACGCTGCGTTTTTGACGCTGCGTTTTTCCGCAGCGTCAAAAACGCAGCGTCCAGATGTTACAGCATAGTGGATGGGATTTCATGAAATCCAGACTCCACTATGCGTTAAAAAACGCATGCGTTTTTGCCGCGAAAACGCATGCGTGGTGCGTTTTTTCGAAACGCAGCATGTTGCTACTATGAGCAAAACACGCAGGTACACCGCAGGTGACCTGCCAGTGACCTCAGGTGCAGTTTTGGTCAGGATTTTACCTGCATAAAATCCTGACCAAAGCCTGAAGCAAACCTGAACGTGGAAACATACCCTAAATGTACACACAGACCAGGGAGGTTATGTGCTATAGACAAGATATAAAATATGACGTTTAGTTCAGACCGGGTCATGCACATGGCAAAAGAAAAGCTCCTCAAGCAAAATCATTAGGAAAATATTAACACAATCATTTCTGAGTCATAGATCATTAGTAACACATCCAATTCATCAGGAGGGATAGGGCCGCCAACACGCATCATTATTCATTTTATGTCCCCTCGGGTGTAAGGTTACATCATTAAAATGTATGATATATTATGTTAAAATATATAATTATCCATTGTAATTAAGAATTTGTTTGGATTTTTTTGTGCGCCGAGTGCATTTTGCATTACGGCAACTGCACGTTCACACATTAAAGTTAGAGGGTCGGCACACTCGAGGGCCGAGGTGCAATTAAAAAAGTGCAATACTTGATCATCATCAGGCTGTCTCTGATCTATAGTACAAGCAAGACCCCAAAATCAATTCAAATCAGACCCAAAACCAGACCCCAATAATAATTCAAGTCAAAACGAGTTCAGACCCCAGACCAGAACCTATTTTAATACAGACTAGACCCCAAAATTAATTTAAACCCCAGACCTGAATTTAAATTAATTCAGACCTCAGATGATCAGATCAGACCCCAAAAATAAGATAGACCCCAGACCAGAATCTATAAAAAAATCAGACCCTAGTCAAGAATTTAAAATGAATTCAGACTCCAAATGAGATGTGTGAATACATTAAGGCCAAACAATAGACCCCAAACCAGAACCCTTACATTTATTAGTCTTTTCTTCGGGATTATTTTCATATCTGGGTAAGGATATTGTTGGCGCTGCTTGCCCACAGATTTCTGACATTGTCCAGAGGTGAAGAAGAACCTGTAGCAAGGATCGGTAAGAGAAACTGGTCATTGGTTAAAATCTGGTACCAGGCCACTGTAAGGAGGAAGACCGGGCTGCGGGTACCTGCTTGCCGGGTCCGGAATGGTTAAGGCTGAGTCCCCTGTTTCCCAGGGGAAGAAATGAGGAGCCAGACCAACCTGATGACTCGGGAAGGCGGGGTGACATAAAAAGAAAAGCACGAGCAGCAGCAGGGAGTTTGGCACCAACCCGTAGCAGCGCGCAGTCAGGCAAGTGGCGCGCTCCATTCCCCGGGTGCTGGCATCGCGACAAACCGCATTGGTTGGGCCTCACCGTTTGCAGAGGGACCGCTGCACTGAGAGGTGCCGTGCGCTCAGTGACTGCCGGAGAGAGTAGCGTGGTGCGCTCAACAACTTTGAGTACCGCGCACGTGAAAAGGTAGGAGAACCGAGTCCCGGACAGACTCCTGCGGCCTTCCCTGCCACTTGCTCCGCAACCGTTTCCGTTGAATTCCAAAGGTGCTGCAGCCTTGTTTGCTCCGGCCACACCTTTATGGACTAGGGGCTCAGCGGAAGGTGCTGGAGACTGACCGCTGCCGCCAGAAGACGGACCACCAGTACCAGCAGGACCTTCCTAGACAAACACCGCACCAGCCGTTGTTGGCGCTACAGATTTCCAAGTATTCTCTGCAGCCTGAGGAACTTCTGACACAATAAGTGTACAAAAGAACTGCCGTTACCTTATACATTAACTCTAGAACTGTTTGTTTCCTTGTTTTAACCCTTCATCTCCCTGCGAGGCGTTAACCCCCTGTTAATTAAATCGGTTAGAATTGTTAAGTCTTGCTCTGCCTCCTGTCTATCACTGCTTCCCGCAACCTGCTTACACTTGCCGCAGTCGGCAGGATGCAGTCCATGGGCGCAGAGGTGGCAGACCAAGCGGTCGTGGGTGCCCCAAGGGTCAGCTTACCATTGAGGGCGATGCTTAGTTACCTCCCAAAGTTCACGGGGAGAAACATCATGTTTTGGGACTGAAGTGAAAGAGTTAAGAGCATAATGCGAATGTACCCCATGGCCCATGCAATGCAGGCAGAGATAGCATTAATGTCCCTGGACGGTGAGGCCCGGTATTCTGTGGTGTTCTGCCCCCCTCATGAACAAGACATGTTTACCAAGGTATTCCTGACCCTAGAGGAAATGCATGGAGATCCCAGCGATGTTGGGGAACTCCGGATTGGCTTGTTCTACCATGTCCAAAGGGAGGGCGAGTCCGTGACGCAATACATTATTGCGCTGCAGGGGATACAAGCGCATATTGCCCGCCGGGATAATGTGGGGGTAATCGGATTGGAGTCCACTGACGTGCTATTGAGAGACCAGTTCGTGGTGGGTCTCAGAGGCATGCCGCTTAAGCAAGCCTTGCGGGAGCGCCTGCATGCTAGGCCGCGCATGACTTTTGTAGAAATTGGGGCTGAAGCGCGCATAAGGGAGCAGGAGCATGGGAACTCAGCCTTGGCAGGGATGGTCCAGAGCCGCGAAGTGCCTACTTCAAAAGTGGAAGAGCTGGAGTGATCCCGCAAATTACGGGAGGGAATGTGGAAAATGACGGCAGAAATAGGGAGCCTAAAGGAAGCCCTTGCTGCTACCGTGGAGTCCAATCCCATACCCCGGGGGTAACTTGCGGCAAGAGATAAGAGAAGTTAGAGGAGAGATATGGAGCGTAAAAGAAACTCCAGCAGCAGCCCCAGAATCTAATCCCATATTGTGGGGTGAAGAGCGATTACAGAGGGGGTATGCCTCTCCTGGAGGATGGCGATCCAGACCGAAGCGCCCACCAGACAGGCACAGAAGAGAGTGTTGGACTTGTGGAAAAATGGGACACATGTCAAGGAGCTCACTACACGAGACAGCCAACGGCAAAGATTCGCCCAACCTTCTGAAGGTCATGCTCATTGGAAAGAATGCTGTACCTGGAAGAAATGGTAAGGTGAGCAGAGGGGAGCCTCACACAGAGCAAGGCAGAGCTATGGCGTCGGACGTCGAGAAGTGAGGGAGAAGGCGTCGTCTGCCTACAGTGAGATGTCTGCGTTACTCAGGAGCGTCGAGGCAAATCGGGTGAAACGCCGAATTGGATCCAATGGTCTCGTCTGTGAGGTTCAACCCGAAGGAGATGAAGGGGTGCCAATGCCAACCCGAATAGTCCACCGAAGTATGTCGCGTCCCTGTCTGTCACGAGATTCCAAAGGAGGGGCGAGAGTGACAAGTGTCCCTGAAACGCTCACTCCCACGGTTCCTGATGATGAGGAAGAACCACTTCCCTCGTTCTCTGAAATGGATAGTTCGCCACCCGCCAGTCCTAGGGAAGTACATAGGCCTGAAACTCCAGAGATGGCTGCTCCATTGAGCCCGGACGTAAATGAGAGGAGGATTGTAAGGAGGAAGACCGGGCTGCAGGTACCTGCTTGCCGGGTCTGAAACTGTTAAGGCTGCGTACTCTGTTTCCCGGGGGAAGAAATGAGGAGCCAGACCAACTTGATGACCCGGGGAGGCGGGGTAATATAAAAAGAAAAGCACGTGCAGCAGCAGGGAGTTTGGCGCCAACCCATGGCAGTGTACAGTCAGTCAAGCGGCGCACTCCGTCCCCCGGGTACCGCACCGCAACAGGCCGCATTGGTTTGGCCCCACCGTCTGCAGAGGGACCACTGCGATGAGAGGTGCCGTGTGCTCAGTGACTGCCGGAGAGAGTAGCGTAGTGCGCTCAACGACTGTGAGTACCGCACACATGAGAAGGCAGGAGAACCAAGTCCCGGACGGACTCCTGCGGCCTTCCCTGCCACTTGCTCCGCAACAGTTTCCGTTGAATTCCAAAGGTGCTGCGGCCTTGTTTGCTCCGGCCACACGTGTTTATGGACTAGGGGCTCAGCGGAAGGTGCCGGAGACTGACCGCTGCCGCCAGAAGACGCACCACTGTTACCAGCAGGACCTTCCTGGATAAGCACCGCACCAGCCGTTGTTGGCGCTACAGACTTCCAAGTATTC
Organism: Ranitomeya variabilis; assembly: GCF_051348905.1. Classification (NCBI taxonomy): domain Eukaryota; kingdom Metazoa; phylum Chordata; class Amphibia; order Anura; family Dendrobatidae; genus Ranitomeya; species Ranitomeya variabilis. The sequence goes on from NC_135236.1 coordinate 83,219,567, forward strand.
TCTTGAGCCTAAGGAACTTCTGACATAATAAGTGTCATTACCTTATACAGGGTGGGCCATTTATAAAGTTGGATCCAAAATGGCTGACTACAAAATGGCCGCCATGATCACTGCACATATTGACAAGTTTTCCCCCTCCTATATACTAATGTGCCACAAACAAGACATTGATATCACCAACCATTCCCATTTTATTTAGGTGTATCCATATACATGGCCCACCCTGTACATTAACTCTGCATATCCTCTGCAATAGAACTGTTTGTTTCCTTGTTTTAACCCTTCATCTCCCTGTGAGGCGTTAACCCCCTGTTAATTAAAACTGTTATAATTGTTAACCCTTGCTCTGCCTCCTGTTTGTCACTGCATCCCGCAACCTGCTTACACCACCATGAGTCCAGCGCTCCATATAAGTCGGTGTGGCTGCTAGTTACGACCTTTTGGAGAAGTGGCTACTCATATGCATGGGCCATGAGTGCTGGTATCTTTGTGCTCTGTAGATATTTACATTCAAATAACATATATATTAACTACATGTCTACTTTGGCTCAGGTTGTAATTTACTGGCTATAGCCGCAACAGAGGCACCTGTTAACCAATCTGTCAAATGACATATTCCACCACCCCGAGCCCTTCAATCCCTAAACCTGGGATTATTCTACTGCCCATAACCACTTAATTAAGTACACGTGGGGGTCCAGAACCACTTGGGCTCCCCCTCGGCCAATCCGCCATTAGCCACATTCATCAACTTCCATGACCTCCCCCACTGCCCCCACTGCTATGACACATAATAACAACTTCTTTTTTTTTTCAACTTTACTTAAGAACACCCAGTGGTAGTGAACCTGCTCCAATGATCAAGGTGATAAAATTAAGGGATGGTGAGTGGGAGATAGCTCCCATAATGGCTGCCTAAAATGGCTGCCCTCCCTCAACTGTACTTACATTATAAGCTTTCTCCCTCATCCAAATGGCCCTCCCCTTTAACATGACAGACACCCCATTCCGACCAGTAACCCCTTTGCTGCCTTGATTCCCCTTACTCAGCTTTCTGGACTTTCCCTGTCATGTTGGCTTCTCTTTGAAGCCTGGGGGAGGTGAGTATGGTCTTTCTTGACCTCCACATAGTATAATGCACCTCATAGGCCTCCATATAGTATAATGTGCACCACAGTCCTCCATATTGTATAATGCATACCCCATAGTCCTCCATATAGTATAATGTGCCCTTTAGTCCTCCATATAGTCTAATACACTCCCCATAGTCCTCTATATGGTATAATACACTCCCCATAGTCCTCCATATAGTTTAATGCACCCCCCATAGTCCTCTATGCAGTACAGTGCACTTCCCATAGTATAATGCACCCCATAGTTCTTCATATAATATGATGCATTGCCCTTAAAGGGAACCTGTCACCCCGTTTTTGCGATATGAGATAAAAATATTCTTCAGTAGGGCCTGAGCTCTGCTTTACAAGAGTGCCTTTATTATCCCCTGATCCCCTGATTCCCTTTGCAGAGAAAATACCGTAGTAATCTAGTCATTTTCTGCTGTCAATCACCCTGGTCTGGTCCGATGGGCTGTGCCTAATCGCTGTCTCTCCCCCCGCTCCTCGGCGTCTCAGATGTAACTCGATCTGTGAATAGCACAGATCGCGCTCATTTTTTGCGTTTAGGCACTGCATTTGCCGCTAGCGCATGCGCAGTATGTATTGCCCAACAGTGGGCAAAGCATACAATACATCATTGCGCATGCGCCGTTTTTTTACTGTAACCTCTGTGCCCCGGAAGTCTCGATATGCAAATTTGCATATCGAGACTTGCGGGGCACAGAGGTTACAGTGAAAAACCGGCGCATGCGCAATGATGTATTGTATGCTTTGCCCACAGTTGGGCAAAGGATACTGCGCAGGCATGAGATGACACTTTAATGCACAGGCGCTAAATACAACGCCAACGCTGGGATGAAAATTCGTAGTGAAAGTCGGAGGTGGGGAGAATCGGTGATTCAGCCCCGCCCATCGGACCAGACCGGGTGATTGACAGCAGAAAACGGCGAGATTAGTACAGTATTTTCTCTGCAAAGGTGGGGAATCAGGGGATAATAAAGGCACTCTTGTAAAGCAGAGCTCAGGCGCTATTGAACGATATTTTTATCTCATATCGCAAAAACGGGGTGACGGGTTCCCTTTAATTTTCAATACAGCATAATGCAGGTCTCATATAGTACATATTGTATAATACACTGCCAATAGTATGATGGCGTGGAATGCAGCTCCCATATAGTATAATGCACCCCTATAGATTATCATGCAGCTACCCCATACAGTATAATGCAGAAATAAGAAGAAAACAGCCGCACAACTCGAATCTTCCGTGAAATAAAAAACCTTTGTCCTTTATTTCATTTGCCCAATGTGGACAAGGTTATTAGGGAGAGATGTTAGCAGAACATGCAGAAAAAAACAAAAGAGGACTACGGCTGTTTCGTGTCTTGCACGCTTCAACGGGTCCTTTGTGATTATAATGCAGACCCCACAAAGAATATAATGCAGCCTCACATAGAATATAATATAATGCAGCCACCCCATTGATTTTCATACAGCCCCCCTCAGAATATAATGCAACCACCCCATAGATTATAATGCAGTCACCCCATATAGTATAATGCAGCTACCCCATAGAGTATAATGCAGCCACCCATAGAGTATAATGCAGCCCCCCTCAGAGTATAATGCAGCCACCCTATAGAATATAATGCAGAAACCCCATAGAGTATACTGCAGCCTCCCTATGGAGTATAATGCAGCTACCCCATAGAGTATAATGTAGCCACCCCATAGAGTATAATGCAGCCCCCCTCAGAGCATAATGCAGCCACCCCATAGAGTATAATGCAGAGACCCCATAGAGTTTACTGCATCCTCCCTATGGAGTATAATGCAGATACCCCATAGAGTATAATGCAGACCCCACATATAATATAATGCAGCACCTCATAGAATAAAATGTAATGCAGCCACCACATTGATTATCATGCAGCCCCCCTCAGAATATAATGCAGCCACCCCATAGATTATAATGCAGTTACCCCATATAGTATAATGCAGCCACTCCATATAGTATAATGCAGCTCCCTATAGAATATAATGCAGCCCCCATATAGTATAATGCAGCCCCCATAGAATTTATAGCAACCCCCATCATATAGTATAATGCAACCCCTCATAGAATATAATGTATCCCCCTCATAGAATATAATGCAGACCCCATAGAATATATTGTAGCCCCCTCACAGAGTATAATGCAGCGCCCCACAGAATATAATGCAGCCCCCTTAGAATATATAGCAACCCCCATCATATAGTATAATGCAACCCCCCATAGAATATAATGCAGCCCCCTCATTGAATGTAAAGTAGCCCCCTCATAGAGTATAATGCAGACCCCATAGAATATAATGTAGCCCACTCTTAGAGTATAATGCAGCCCCCCCATATAATATAATGCAGCCCCCCTCACAGAATGCAGTCCTACAGTATTATGGCAGCCACGTACTCACTCACTGACATTTATATATATATATAAAAAAATACAATACTCACCTCTCCTCCTCGTTTCCCTCCAGCTCCAGGCTCTGCAGAGAGTCTCAGCAGCTGCACTGCCCGACACACGGCATGGTATGAGATGAAGTGACATTATCTCACATCCACTGTGTCAGAGCCAGAGGCGAATGATTGGGGAGGGAGTGTCATCTGATGCTTTCTCTTCCATTATTGCTTTCAACTGTATCTGCAACTATGATGCTGATACAGTTAAATGCAGCGCACGGAGGGGGTGGCGCTGGCACTGGGCCCCCCTGCCACACGAGCCCCATAGTGGCTGTGTGGTGTGCTGCTATTAGCGGCAAGCTACTGGCTGAGGGAACCTGGGGCAGCGGGGGCCCTAGGCAGCTGCCTAGTCTGCCTGCCCCTAACGCCGGCCCTGCCTGTAGGCCTCCATTAATGTAGCAAAAAAGGGGGGAACAGTATTCTGGAAACTTCCCCCTTACCATGCTAGCAAAAATGGCAAATGTTTGTAGCCAATTACAAAAAGTTGGTACCAGCTCTTTTCTTCATCCTCATTTTTTTTATTCATCTTTCTTTAACCTGTCCAAATTAAAACGCTCTAAAGGTAACAGTAAAAAAATGTTTACGTATTAATTTTTCCATATTTTTTCCACTACTTCCTGCTTCAAATGAACCCCCAACGGCCCCTAAAAACACACATACACCTCTCCTCTTGTAGAATCGTCCAGCCTAACAGGCTCCTCCCTTTTTCTTTTTTTCCTGTCCGCCGTTTGAACCTGTACTGACCCGCCAACACCCGCAGCTACGGACGTCTGAACCCCTGAGCCCGAAAAACTAACCTTTGGGACCTCTGTACCTGTGATGTTACTGGGCTCTATAACCCCTAATCGAGAACTCAAACCCCCATACATGCAGCAGAAGGGGATAGTTTCCCCACTTTAAAAAAATATACACCGTCCATGTTGCTATTTGCGTAATAATACTGACCGGGAGAATCATACCACCAGGTCATTTATACCAAATAGTTAACATGGAGATTAAAAAAAAATAATAATAATTGCGGAATTGCACTTTTTTTTGCCATTTTGCCACACCTGCAATTTTTTTTATCGATTTCCAATGCATCACATGTTAAATTGAATGGTGTCATTCAAAAGTACAAAACGACAATCTGTCACATGGCTACATTGACAGAAAAATAAGAAAGTTATCGCTCTTGGAAGAAGAAGAGAAAAAAATGAAAATGCAAGTAATGAAAAATAGCCCCTTCCCGAAGGGGTCCAAGAGGATACCCCTCTCCTCAATTAAACAAAAAAAAATGCATTTTACTTTTTATTTCTAATTTTATTGAACCAATCTGAATTGAAAACAGGTCATTTTTTTTGTTTGTCTTTCCTTTTCAAAAATTTGCTGCAATTACATTTGTAGGACTTTTTCAGTGTTTTAGGTAAAGTATCAGGAGCAGGGTCAATGTTGAGGACTTTGGACTCTGTGACTTTGTGATCTTTTTAATTGCATTTTTTTTTTATAAAGCTCTGCATATGTGGCCAAGTCTACACACCCACTGCATCATTCTGGATCATTCGAGTGTAAAATATGCTGTAATTGGGGAACCCATTTCCATCTTGATTTTCGATTTTTGGGGGGCAATTAGGACTAACTAAACCTCAGCAGATAAAGTGTTAAATGATCTGAGGACAAAATGTGTACATAGAGATAAAGTATACTACTGGTCCTGAGAACTGCATACACAGAGGGAGGTAAGAAAACACACAAGCCTATGTCCTTAGCATCCAGAAGTTACCAGGAGGTATGGTTAACACTTCAAGTGCCAGGTCTAATTATATTTGTGAACGTCTGCTTTAAAAGGACCAGACAGGTACTGAGTTATCATACATTCTGTATAATCAAATGACCATACGAAATTATAAAATATTTACTGGTAAGTGTAAAGAGAGCAAAAAATTAATGATCACAGACAACCCCTTTAATATGGGGGCCAGACTCCTGGCACACAGCTGGGAAAAGCCACAGTCAGCCAGACATTTCCTCCATGGCAGCCGCAATTGAGTGGAGATCAAGAGCTGCTAACAAGCAGCACTCTTGGCTCAGAGAGGGGTCCCAAGCAGGGGACTTCCTCCATAACATATATATGTCCTATGGACAGGGGCTGTCTTAAGGGGATGAAATATGCCACTACAATCTATACACTACCATGTATATGAGCCGCAACTACAATTTTAATTCAATGTGTCTGTACATAATGCGTGCATCGATGCCAACATACACCAAACGAAAATATTTTTTTTCTATAAAATTTTGTCCAGCATGGTAAGTTATAAAAGAAATCACTTTATTAAGGAATTTGTCTTAATTTCTCTAACAGAAAATGCATGTAAGTGGCTTCCTGACCACTGCTTTTCCCCAGTTTATTTGTCTGCAGTGATATCAGAATGTACTCTTTTGGAGCACACATGATGGCAGTGAAGGGTCAGCAGCTGCGTCTTCTCCTGAGTTTTCTGCTTATCAGCACAATCTCCTGCTTTAAAGCTCATTAGCTAATATCAAGTGGTGAGATTAAAGCAAAATTAAATCGTAATATTCCGCTCTTCAGCCGCCTTACATTGTGTGTCCAGTTCAACATCAAAAATTTGGTGAAGAATGGTGGACTGTCCTGTCGCGCTCCTGCCCCTGAACACAACAATCGTGTTTTGTACTGTAAATGATGGCATGCGTTTTATCCGTATGTTGAGACGTGTGAAATGTGAACTGTTTATTACGGTTTTAGGCGTATACGTTGGTATGGTAATGTGTAATTGATAAGTAATGTTTAGTGCGTAAGAATAGAGTAAGACATAACTTAGAATAGAAGGTAGTGACTACAGGGTAAGATAGGCTTTGTTAAGCATTATAGGTGTAACCTATACACAAGTACAAGTATTTTTAGTGATATGATACATAGTGTTGTGAGGGTGATCCGCTCAGTTACGTATAGTAGGGACAGACATAGTTAAAGTTGGGACTAGCCCATCATGGGAGGGGCAAGCCCCTTAAAATGGGACTGCTTCCTGACAGCAGATCAGATAGGGAAGTACAGTAACCGAGGTCAAGTTCAAGTTACAGTGGGCAAGCATTTATCATTTGGGGCAGTCAGAAGCCTTACTGGCAGGTACGGACTGGGGCTGAAATTCCGTCCTGGCATTTGAAATCACACAGGCCCTTGCTGTTCCTGTCCCCAAGCACCAGATGGGATATATTACTAATATTTCCCTGCATGGACGAAAGCAAGATTTACTACAAAACAAATATTTCTAATTATACCTCCGTCACAATTCTTAACAGTATGGATGTCTTGAGAACACTGATTCTGGTAACGTAGCAGACAAGGTGGCCCACAACCAGACAGGCCCTTCTGGCATTTGCCAGAATTGCCAGATGGCCAGTCCGGCCTTGCTTACTGGTATAGCTTACAGATATTCCTGCAGTGTACGGAGCCCAAGGCTAGATACAGAGTGCCTCGTCCTCTGGCGTTTTGGAGAGCATGGACACGTGAAGGGAAGGTAATGGATCCAGGGTGCTGGAAATCCCTGGGGCTGACATAGGCAGTTATCGTCTAGGAGGAACGGATAGTGATCCTGGAAATGTACTGTATTAATGAAGAAAGGAATAGGAAGCGTTGAGCTGGCCTCACTGTCCCACCTCCTGTCAAATTGAACATGAAGAGGAAGTGAAAGAGGAGCTGCAGGCTGGACTTGCTCTTCATGTTCGATTTGTCCGAAGGCGGAGACCATGATGCCATTGCTGATTGGGCTTTTTTTATTTTATTGGGGCCAAACATTTAGACTTTAATACCTCTTAACACTGGCGGACACAGTCAGAAAATGGCCCTGTGCAAGAACAATATATGGCCCTTTTGCGGACCAATATCTCATCATAATGCACAATTCAACCTGCTTTGGAGGTTGACGTGCCACCTTACCTACTGGGCCACGTGCGGCTGCACAGGTTGCATCAATGGTGTGTCCACCCCCGCCTGATAATGCAAATTTTTAGGGTGAAAGAAATCAACTTTGCAGGCAAAGGAAAAAGAAAGGGTTATAGTCAGCCAGCCCTGCAGATAGGAGGTAGATATAGGGAGTAAGAAGAGAGTTAAGGTACCGTTACACTAAGCGACGCTCCAGCGATATAGACAACGATCCGACCTAAACTAGATCGCTGCAGCGTCGCTGTTAGGTCGCTGTAGAGACGTCAAACACAGCAGCTCCAGAACGATGCAGGAGCGATCCAGTGACGTAACGGCGACTCACTTATCGTTCACGCTCCATGTAAAAACATTGCTGACATCGTTGCTTTTGCTGTCAAACATGACGATACACGCCGATCTAGCGACCAAATAAAGTTCTGGACTTCTAGCTCCGACCAGCGATATAACAGCGGGATCCAGATCGCTGCTGAGTGTCAAACACAACGAGATCGCTATCCAGGATGCTGCAACGTCACGGATCGTTGTCGTTCTCGTTGGAAAGTTGTTTAGTGTGACGGTACCTTAAGTCACTGGTTAGAGGAGTTAGTGGTAAAGTGAAGAGAGTGAAACCAACTACAGGGAAAGTGAAAGATTAGGTCACATATTGGGTGTATGTGCAAGGAGACGATTTTCTGAGGTAGCGAACCCTGTAAATGTACTGGGTAAAGTGGCAGTCTGGATCCTACTATGACCAGAATATACTTGATCCAGATAAGTGAAACAGGCAAGAAGGGAGAGCTCTGCTGCAGTGAGTACAGCCGGGGGCCCAAAGCGTTATTATAACTGTGGGTAACCCTGAGACAGCACAGGCGAACTGGGGATAAAAAGGCAACGTGTAGGCCGGACCTCAGAGTTGTACTGAAAAACGACTGGATTTGCCCGGACATTAGTGCCAAATAAAATGGGCTGTGGACATTGAAGGACAATTAGTTGAAATGGAATAATCAAGTCACCAATGCCATATTGCTGAAATTCTTTGATGTGCCGCCACATGTGACCATTATGCCTGTGCCTCTGTGCAAAACTGAAGATGTGAAAGCCGAGCTTTATACCTGCAACCTACTATATATATGGCTCACCGATTCCAACAGTAAATTTCCCTTTATTTTTATAAAATGGACTGAATCCTTACTTGCTATTGCTTTACATCAGGGTCGCACTGGGCCCCTGGCTTTAAAGGGAGGCCGACATGACAGATTTTGGGGGATTTGGGATAGAATGGGTTAATGAAAAGAGGTGACATCAGTGTGGGGTGGGCCACTGGACAGAGGAGGTGGTTTATAAGGTGGGGGCAGCCATTTTAGGTACAGCCCTGTGGAGAGCAATATCCCTCCCACCCTCCTTGTTTGTTAATTGAGGGCTTTTCACCAGTGGTTCAGTTTTGGGATGGTGGAAGTTTATTACATTTTGGTCAGTCGGGGCATCTTCGATCTTTCTGTCACAGCAGGGGGGTCCTCTAAGTTGGTAGATGTACTTAATGGCAGATCTGAGGGGGAAGCTGCAAGGTTCTGGACCTTCCAACTTAATTAAAGGGTAACAGGTAGTGGGAATCCATAGTTATCGGACTGAAGAGCCCATGGGTAGTGAATCATGTTTAATTGTCAGACTGGTTAACAGGTGCCTCTGAGCTGGTGCCAAACCGGCTAGAAGTAAGAGACTGCCTGAGCAGATGTGGATATATTCTTCCCGTCATATGGTTGGGGCGACAAGGACTACCATCTAATTTTCCCAATATGGGTCATTTTGTTATTTCTGTTTCATGGGAGGATGCTGTGTCCAATTTAATCCAATTCTTTGGTGTGCAGTCTGTTTATTTTAAGGGGAGGGTTAAGATAAAGGTTACATCACACATGACTCGCCAATACCATTTGTCATGGGGCTCCTGTGTCATCTGAGGGTATGCGGCCTGAGTGGGAAACATCATCACACACATTCAGAGGAATATCACTGGTGTCTATGATTGCGGCAGAACACCTCGGCCTGTGCAACCCTTACAGTGTGACTATTGGACGTCCGACTTCCCTTGTGCAGTATATAGTAAAGTAAATGTCCCAAATATTAATGTCTTCCAACAGACTTTTAAATCTGGGAAACAGAGCATTGGAATAAACAAATAAAAGAAACACAAAAAAAAAACAAACCCTAAATAAATATAAAAATACACTTATAATAACCTATCCCAGAAGGCAGCCCCCCACCTATCATTATCCCTAAAATAAACATGTAACATACCAAAATTAATGGTAGATCGTGAACACACATAATTATTTTATATTAAGTTAACACTATGTGAATACCAGAAAAATTAACAATAAAGTGAAAAAAAAAAAAATGTTTTATTTATTTTCAAACTAAAACAAACTAAAAATGATGGCCCCAATTTATTAAGACTGGTATTATGCATGCCAGACTTAAATGGAATCTGTCAATAAGATTGTCCCTCCTAAGGCTTCTTTCACACTAGCGTCGGGCTCGGCCCGTCGCCGTGCGTCGGGCCGAGGTCCCCAACGCTGGCGTTGTCTCCGCCACACAACGGGGGCAGCGGATGCATTTTTCCAGCGCATCCGCTGCCCCATTGTGAGGTGCGGGGAAGTGCGTGGAGGTGGGGGCGGAGTTCCAGCCGCGCATGCGCGGTCGGAAAAAGCGGACCGTCGGGAGCAAAAAACGTTACATGTAACGTTTTTTGCTCCCGACGGTCCGCCACAGCACGGCGCAACCGTCGCACGATGGTTGCGACGTGTGTCATTGCGTCGCAAATGCGTCGCTAATGTTAGTCAATGCAGAAAAAACGCATCCTGCAAGCACTTTTGCAGGATGCGTTTTTTCGGCAAAACGACGCATTTGCAACGTAATGCAGTAAACGCTAGTGTGAAAGTAGCCTAAGTCGCCTATATGGACATGTAGGTCATTTTTCTCCAGCGAAATCTGCACTTTTTTTCTTAGTATGTAAATGAGCTGTTAAGATCTATGGGCCGGGCATAGATTTCTCTGAGAATCTGCCTCCAGAGATTATTATAAATGACAGGGAGAGTTACCAGTGTGAGACATGTAATGACTGACAGTCTGCTCTCCTGATCTACATGTCCGGCCCATAGATCTTAACAGCTCATTTACATATTAAGAAAAATGTGGATTTCTCTGGAATAAAACATCAGATTGCAGATACAGTATCATACAGTGGCATAAAGTTTGATGCCTTTGCCACACCCTGCTCAAACGTTTCCCTCTTTGGCGGAGCTGGCCATGACTGGCGTAAAACTGCCGAATTTCACGAATTGTTTTGTGCAGCTTTCAGTTGCACACATTTTTTGCAACATTTCAAGGTGTTTATGCTAGAAAATTGACGAAAACACTGTGATGAGCAGAACCGATGTTTACCAAAATGTTAAAACTAGAAGCGACGCTGATCACCCTCCGAGGCAATGCTGAGATTCAGACCATATAGTGATCGGGGAATTGTTGGATTATTTTTTGCTGATATCGGACACTTTGGGCATTCCAGACCATCCATGCCGGACTAGAGGAATTATACTGTATTTGATTACGACTCTTGTCCTCTTCTGTTAATAAATCTAGATATAATATTAAAGATTTGGAGACGACATCTACAGATTAGTCCGTGTAATACCCTGCAGTCAGGAAGTAAGCGGCTGCATGTTCTGCTTGTTTTGCAGGGGGCCCTGTATTTAGAGACGGTGTGTGTGAGTATAGGGGGGCAATGTGGGCTAGTCAGAGCTCAGAACACTGTGTTCTCCTACTTCTTTCTGGCACAAACTGCATATTAATAGGAGGAGGCAAAGATTAACTCCTTCCCCGATCTATGGAGAAAAGCAGCGGAGAAACACAAGGCAGGAACTCCAAAATGGAAATCACAACAAACCCAAATATATTCTCCATTAAAGGAAGGCAGAGCTCATGGTAAATGCGTTCCCATGAGAAAAATGCACGAGACATATATTAATAGTAAAAGTCTATTAAGCCAACAGGATGCTGGATTAGCAGATCTTCCAGAGTACTGGATGCTTTTAATACTCGGTCAACATTTTGGAGAATCCAACTGTGGCTTGGAAGCCCTCCATAAATATCTGCAGCGACTCAGACACAGTATTTTTTTCTGTTCAGATCATGTGTAATGATTATGTAAAGTTCTAATTAACTATTGATGATTTTTTTTTCTATTGATTGGTGCATTATTACAATAATTTATTATATTGGCCTTTTTGCATACCCTCTTTGAGTCTGATCTTAGTGTCCCCTATTGTGACATTTTCTGCTTTTTTATTATGTTTTAATTTAATTGAATAAAATTATGTTTTATATGGATCTCTTTGGTGTTCGACCCTTCACTTGGATTGAAATGTGAAATATTTGAAGTGCCTAAAGCAATATATTCTGGACACCTCTATAGAATTTAAATTAGGGTTCAAGTCTGCAGTCACTCTATGTGACTGCAGACTTGTGAATCCTCAGAGTACGTACAGTGTGTGATGTCAGGATTCTCTGCTGCTGGGAGCTGGCGGGTGTGTGATCGTAAGTATAGGATTTGCATATATGAGGTCACATGCCAACTAGACTTGCCAGACACGTCTAGTCGTAATATGGCTGGAAGTATGCAAATCGCATATACTTGTGGACACTTGACCACCCGCTCTCATCATCAGAGAATCCTGACAGCGAGCACTGTACGCACTGTGAGGATTCACAAGTCTGCAGTGGCATAGAGATGACTGGAGTCTTGAACCCCAAGCCTGGACAACCCCCTTAAGGTCAGTTTCACACATGCCAGTTTTGCTCACATCACAATACCCAGTCCAACCACCGAGTCTCTTGTCCTAAGTTTCCTGCTTTATTGGCATATATAGGGCAAATAGCTGAGGGCAGGAGACCTGGCAAATTGGGCATATGGGATAATAAGGTGTCAAGAAGGTAGTCAGATCCATAGTCCATTCACTACAAGATGACATTATGGCCCAAAAGCACTAAATAAAGATGCACCTAAACATAAAGATATAATGGACCCGTCAACAGTATCTTATTGCCTGTGCTTCTTTTCTATACTGCATGGAGTAAAAACAGAAAAGGGTTAAAAGGCAAAAATGTAAAAAAGATGTTACATTGATTGGCTATAGAATGTTGAAGACAAAGCCCGTGATTCGTTATTACCTTTGCGCCTGTTTTTGGTCTAATTTTGTGTGTTTTGCCACTTTTTTTTTATTTGTACCTTATTCACTATTTTATTTGTGCCTTTTTTGAAGTCTATATTATATGTGCTCATCTGTTTTGGTTTTATTTTCGCTTTGTGGGTGGAGTTTAGCAATTCCAGCTGTCTTCGCCTGATTTATCAATTGCCACCTTTTAAAAAGTCACAAAATTTGGCGCAATTTCCCTCTAGTCCCCCTACCTAGTGTATATTTTTTTTGCAGCACTTTGGCGCAATGTTTTGTGGCTTGGAGCGGGAAAGTTTGACTTTTGGTGCCAAAAGCCGCAGCATCAGTTCAAGACCAGGCCCGGACGAAAACCTTTTTTTTTTTTAACTTTGCCTCAAATTCATGAATTGCGCTAGCCATTTTAATGGATTCGGCACCAAAAAACGGCAACTAATACCACAAGACAAAAAAACAAAAATTACTTACAAAAACCCCCTGAAATAATGAATAAGGAAGGGTCTTAATTTCTAGGTTACTTTTTATTAATAAAAAAATAATAATAAGTAAGTATAATGATTGGACTGGATCATGACTACCGAGGATAGGAGAAACTGTTCACTTTGATGTTATGTTCCTTTCCATCAGAATCTTGTTGTCCCAGACGGTAAGAAGACTGGAAACCTTATGGATCAGTCACTGCGGTCCATTGGGTTTCATAACAAGACTATTCCATCTGCAGGTTAATAGCGTTCTGACCCTGCCCAGTGCCGGCACTTAGAGCTCCGCTGCCGGGAGGAAATTAACTTTATTCCTCCTATCAGCGTTTAGAATTTCTGTCATTTCCTCCTGGCACTGGGGCTCTCAGTGCCGGTGCCAGGCAGGTTCAGAACACTATAAACCTTCAGATGAACCCCATAACTGCAGGATAATAGCGTTTTTTCATGTAACAGGTTCCCTTTCAAGCAATTACGGCATTATTCATGGGCCTAACTATAGGTGGTGAAGAGGTAGCAGCCTTTTTAGGCCCCGACACTGGAAGGAACCTTCTGACACAGAAGAAGACCGTATAACTCTCCCAGAATGAATGGGAGGCTCCAGAAAAAAAAAAAGGAAAAAACTTCCAGAAGAGCTGAAAAATCTCCTGGATACCACCAAAACCTCCTGTTAAGCAGTGTTCTGGAAAGTTTCTTCTACACTACGCTGGGATATTCCATCATTACAGCTTTGTTGTCTGGGGTTCATAGCCTTAAAGGTCAGGGCAATGTAAAAAAAAAAAGTAATGGCGGCATACTCCCAGAAGACCATTGCAAAAATTTGTCATGAAAAAAGGGCATGGCACAGGATAGGTGGAGATTTGTTACAGATTTTGGATTGGGGCCCAGGAGTCTTACAAAGGCTCTAATGCAGGTGTGTACAACTGGAGTCCCAGGGGTCACATGCAGCCCTCAATTCCTACCGGTGTGGACCTCAACTATCTGGTGGTCACACACAGGCCTGATAGTGTCAGGTAGCACCATAGGGATGGGTAACTATTAATGGTACACTGTGTGGCCATATCTTTATCTAGGTAAGTGAAGTTTTCCTCTCCTTTCTGGATTGTGAATGGGAGGGAAGAGGACCTCTAACCTCCTGATTTGGGGAGTCCAACAAATTGAATCCGCTGTCAGACCCTATTAGAAATTTATGTTGTGATGTTTTATTGCAGCCCATAAGGTTGGTTCAATTTGACTATGTGGACCTCCTACCGAAAAAGACATGGACCCCTGCTCTAGTATATTATCATAGTGGATATGAGTGATTTATACCTTCTGGTGACGTTTTATTACATCTGCTAGATGGTGGCCCAATTCTAACGCATCGGGTATTCTAGAATATGTATGTAGTTTATTTATGAAGATTTCAGAATAATGCAATGAATCCACAGGATTCGACCGGCTGGGCGCGACCAATTAGCGAAGCGTGGTTTAAATTCCGCTCCAATTCGCAGCCGGACTGCGCCAGTCGCTGATTGTTCGTTTATATAGCACAGCCCAAGCAGTATATAACATAGCCCACGTAGTATATAACACAGCCCACGCAGTATATAGCACAGCTACATAGTGTATAGCACAGCCACATAGTATATAGCACAGCCCACATAGTATATAGCACAGCCCACATAGTATATAGCACAGCCCACGCAGTATATAACAGCCCACGTAGTATAGAGCACAGCCCACGTAGTATATAGCACAGCACGTAGTATATCGCACAGCCCACACAGTATATAGCACAGCTACGTACTATATAGCACAGCCACGTAGTATATAGCACAGCCACGTAGTATATAGCACAGCCACGTAGTATATAGCACAGCCCATGTAGTATATAGCACAGCCCATGCAGTATATAACACTGCCCATGTAGTATATAACACAGCCACGTAGTATATAGCACAGCCCACGTAGTATATAGCACAGCCCATGCAGTATATAACACTGCCCATGTAGTATATAACACAGCCACGTAGTATATAGCACAGCCCACGCAGTATATAACACTGCCCAAGTAGTATAAAACACAGCCCACGTAGTATATAACACAGCCCACGTAGTATATAGTAATGTGGGCACCATATCCCTGTTAAAAAAAATAATTAATATAAAAATTAATTATATACTCACCTTTCGGATCCAGCCCAGGCCCTTAGCGATGCTCCTCGCGACGCTCCGCTCCCAGTAATGCCTTGCGGCAATAACCCGAGATGATGTAGCTGTCTCGCGAGACCGCTACGTCATCTGGGGTCATTGCCGCAATGCATTCTTGGGACCGGAGCGTCGCGAGGAGCGGGAAAGGCTGCCGCGGACGCCGGAAGGTGAGAATATAATGGGTTTTTTTTTATTATTTTTAACATTATATGTTTTTACTATTGATGCTGCATAGGCAGCATCAAAAGTAAAACGTTGGTCACACTTACAGGGTTAATGGCAGCGTTAACGGACTGCTGAAACGCTATGTGGGTGCTGACTGGAGGGGAGTAGGGAGGGGCTAATTCGCGGCCGGACTGTGCCTGTCGCTGATTGGTCGCGCCCAGCCGGCCGCGACCAATCAGCGACGCGGGACTTTCATGACAGACAAACAGATGGAAGTGGACCTTAGACAATTATATATATAGATGTGCATGATATGCCATTTCACCTCCCCAGTGGATACTGTACTGTCGTGCTGTTGTAGAGGAGCCACTGGGCATATTAGCCATAACATACCAACCTGTGCTGCCACCATGGTTATCTCTGCATACAACATAACACTAGTAAATGTTTATACCACGCGACTTGCAGCATTAAAACGACCGCACTCAACAATTTGTAATAGATCGCCAGGTGCTCATAGCAGCCATTATTGTTGACAGCAATCAAGAACCATGATTATTTGTACAGCACAAAAGATTATTTCACCCAATGAACGAGCGTTTTGCTCCTAGGAATGCTCGTTCACAATAATCATTCGGGCTAAAAAGTTATAATATGGCACCTAGAAAAGTCTGTGGAGACTTACTGTAGAAATTGGGGTCAGATCCATTATGGAGTAGAGTCGGACTAAAAGTGGTCAAACCTGCACATGTGGACCTGACTTTATACACGAGACAGAACATGCCCATATGGAGTTCTGCATTTTTAGAAGGGTGGATCCAGACTCTTTCTAGATGAAAAGGGCAGCCACGTCCTGCCCTGAACCCATTCACCAGCCAGGAATGTCACATTTTGTGTCTAGTCCTTCGCTGTGGGAGAGGAGAGGCCAAAACCTCCCAGAAAGAAAAGAAAACTCCAGGCGTCATTTCCCTGCAAGACCTCTGCATTATCAGTACAGCTGTGATATTAACTGTTACAGACTGCAGTCTATCCTCATGTACGGTATATTTTTATGGGAAACCTATAAGGTCACCATTACCGGTTTCATGGGACTTGTCACACAACTTTTCTGGAGTCTTGAGGCTCTAATATGCTTATTTCTGCTGTGACACCATGGAGAGGGAGCAATCACTACATTTCTAGACACTTGTTGCATTCAAGATCCTGAAAATAAAGATTTAAAAGATATGTCCACCTTCCAATAAAAATATACGGTACTATATATATAATAAACACAGTGATATCATAGAAGAGGGATAATGGACACAGTGATGTCACAGTACAGGGATAATACACACAATGATGTCACAGTACAGGGATAATGCACACAGTGATGTCACAGTATAGGGATAATGTACACAGTGATGTCACAGTATAGGGATAATATACACAGTGATGTCACAGTACAGGGATAATGTACACAGTGATGTCACAATATAGGGATAATGGACACAGTGATGTCACAGTGCCGGGATAATGTACACAGTGATGTCACAGTATAGGGATAATGTACACAGTGATGTCACAGTACAGGGATAATACACACAGTGATGTCACAGTACAGGGATAATGCACACAGTGATGTCACAGTATAGGGATAATGCACACAGTGATGTCACAGTACAGGGATAATGCACACAGTGATGTCACAGTATAAGGATAATGACACAGTGATGTCACAGTGCCGGGATAATGTACAAAGTGATGTCACAGTATAGGGATAATGTACACAGTGATGTCACAGTACTGGGATAATGTATACAGTGATGTCACAATACAGGGATAATGCACACAGTGATGTCACAGTATAAAGATAATGCACTCAGTGATGTCACAGTACAGGGATAATACACACAGTGATGTCACAGTACAGGGATAATGCACACAGTGATGTCACAGTATAGGGATAATGCACACAGTGATGTCACAGTACAGGGATAATGCACACAGTGATGTCACAGTATAAGGATAATGGACACAGTGATGTCACAGTGCCGGGATAATGTACAAAGTGATGTCACAGTACAGGGATAATGTACACAGTGATGTCACAGTACAGGGATAATGTACACAGTGATGTCACAGTACAGGGATAATGTATACAGTGATGTCACAATACAGGGATAATGGACACAGTGATGTCACAGTACAGGGATAATGGACACAGTGATGTCACAGTACAGGGATAATGCACACAGTGATGTCACAGTACAGGGATAATGTACACAGTGATGTCACAGTACAGAGATAATGTACACAGTGATGTCACAGTACAGGGATAATGGACACAGTGATGTCACAGTATAGGGATAATACACACAGTGATGTCACAGTACAGGGATAATGCACACAGTGGTGTCACAGTACAGGAATAATGTACACAGTGATGTCAGTGATGCCCATCCCAGCGCAAAATGGTTGTTGTCCTCCTTCACTTCCCCGCACCCCTTCATGTTAAAGCATTGTCCCGCCACATGGAATAAAGGACATTGACCTTTTTTAAGAAGCAATGGTGAGTGCTGATTCGTTTTTCAATATTGTATACAATGATGTCACAGAACAGAGATAATACACACAGTGATGTCACAGTACAGAGATAATGTACACAGTGATGTCACAGTACAGGGATAGTACACAGTGATGTCACAGTACAGGGATAATATACACAGTGATGTCACAGTACAGGGATAATGTACGCAGTGATGTCACAGTACAGGGATATTGTATACAATGATGTCACAGTACAGGGATAATGTACACAGTGATGTCACAGTACAGAGATAATGTACACAGTGATGTCACAGTACAGGGATAGTACACAGTGATGTCACAGTACAGGGATATTGTATACAATGATGTCACAGTACAGGGATATTGTATACAATGATGTCACAGTACAGAGATAATGCACACAGTGATGTCACAGCGCAGAGTTAATAAGCCCAAAGGTGTCACAGTACAGGAATAACATACATGGTAATATCACAGTATAGTGATAATACAGACAGGGATGTCACAGTACCGATATATTATACAAAATAATAGCATAGTACAGTGATAATTCAGTGATGTCATAGTACAGGGAAAATGTCACAGTCGGGGGCAGACATACCATTGGTGAAACCTGTGCAGTCGCACAGGGGTCCATGAGGTAAGGGGGCCCACATCCATTGCAAAATCAAGTGGAATTGTGCATAATGATGAGCATTTGCACTGCAGTGCCCATATACTGCTCTTGCACAGAGGCCCTCTCCTGACTGTGACCACCAGTGGTCACAGTATAGGGATAATGCACAGTCAGGGATATATTTATTCTATGTTAGTGCAGCGCCAAAGAGTCCTGGTCGTTGCAGTACTGATGCTCCGCCGCTAAGGGGAGTGATGGTTCGTCTGATGGCACTTAAGGAGTTCACCTGACCAGGTATCACAGACACCAATACACTTCACAGTCCGGCCTCCAGGGGGAGCTAAGGGTGCTATGTATTAGGCCACTCCTCACAATCTGGTAAAACTGGGGGTTGGATAGAAAGTTAGTTAGAAGCTGACTGGGTTGGAACCAGGCAACATCCTGTGGCAGAGGTGTTGCAGGGGAAGATTCAGGGGGGTCCCTGTCAGGGGTGGGATCCTGACAGAGGCCTAGCGAACAAGAGAGAACGTTAAGGAACCGCGCCTGCACTACATCGCGGCGGTATCTCAAGAAAGGACAAGAAGCGAGGTTTATTGTGAAGAGTGAGAAACAAGATCACAGCAAAAAGGAGATAACACCAGTAGGAGTCGTGCTGTAAGATCGAGGCAACATCCTACTGAGGCGCGTAGCCGGTGGCCGGAACGCCGAGGAAGTACTAGGCTCCAAGCATTACTTCAAACAGCGGCAGGACTGTTGATTATAGGTTGGCTGTCTCACCTAAATCACCTAAGCAGACATAGGGGCAATTGTGGGAGAGGGGCGACGCTAGGGTCCCGGAAGAACTCCAGGCCTACCCGTCATACGGGTGCGTCCTATCCATATCATCTGGGGGACGGAGAAGAACATCAGAACAGACATAGGTTGTGGGAAAGAACATCAGAAACAGCCACAACAGTTGTGAGGACTATCCCATGGTGCTCAGCAGGGAAGTACTACAACACACAGGCGCTAGAAGGTAGGCACAGATTTCCACCTGCAAAGGGAACTCTGGAGGTGCCATCAGACCGGCTGGTCTCAGACAGCCCTGTTAACTCCGGATTGAGGATCTTGAAGCCTTCAGTAAAGAGGTAAAGAGACTGCAACCCTGTGTCCTCATTATTCACCGCGAACCGCACCACGCACCACGCACCACAACCTACACCTTTCATTGGACGCCCCTTAGCAGGGTCACGGACCGGGTCTAGCCACCGTGACAACCCCAGAACTGAGACAGAGAGGCCCGGTACCAAGTACCCCGCGGCCCTGCATCTGGGGGCGCTCCATTTTCCTATGGCATAGATCCTACTGATGACTCTTA
The DNA here is from genome assembly GCF_051348905.1 of Ranitomeya variabilis. Lineage (NCBI taxonomy): Eukaryota > Metazoa > Chordata > Amphibia > Anura > Dendrobatidae > Ranitomeya > Ranitomeya variabilis. The sequence goes on from NC_135236.1 coordinate 83,239,688, forward strand.
GCGTGTGCATTATCCTTTCTTGTCTGTATTATCCCTCTTATTTCGTTTTCCTGCCCCCTTATATAATTAACATTAATTGCAAATTCTATTTGAATTTTAAATGGGCTCCTAAAGTTGTTGGGCCCCATTGCAGCTGTTATGCTTATTGGTGGTTACATCCATGGTGCTGGTATAACACAATGGCCCTAGTAAAGCACCACTGACTATTGGGCAGGACCGAAAGGGCACAGAATATGTCCTCATGCCAATGGATCGTCATTATACAGGACCAGGGCTAAATTTCCATTAAACCATGTCTACTTTTAACAGGCCACAACACATAGTCATCCAATCTTTTCCCTCCCTTTTATAACGGGAAGAAACAAGTCATAGCAAAGATTTTTTGTTTCCCAACAGGGTACGAAATACTGTTTATTAGTCATTCCAACCATTAGAAGGTCTCAATATGTCCCCTGTAAATATTCTAATTCTCGTTTGACAGACTGCATGCAAATTTGGATTATTCATTACTAACTTAAAGGGCCACTGTCACCCCCCTCCAGCCGTTATAAACTAAAAGAGCCACCTTGTGCAGCAGTAATGCTGCATTCTAACAAGGTGGCTCTTTTAGTTTTAGGTTCAAGTATACCCAAAATAAAGCGTTTTGATACTTAGCCACAATACTGGTCTTTAGCCAGGTAGGCGGGTCCTCACTCCCCAGCTTCAACCGCTACTCTGCCGTCACTCCAATCTTCATGGGCTTTCGGCGCCGCCCCCTCAGCACTGTATACGTTTCAAAACCGGCGCCTGTGCTGTGTACTACTGTGCTGCGCAGGCGCAGTAAGCACTGGCCGTCACGTCCCAGCCAGGCTTGCAGACTGCGCCTGCGCAGCACAGTAGTACACAGCGCAGGCGCCGGTTTTGAAACGTAAACAGCGCTGAGGGGGCGACGCCGAAAGACCATGAAGATTGGAGTGACGGCAGAGTAGCGGTTCAAGCTGGGGAGTGAGGACCCGCCTCCCTGGCTAAAAACCGGTATTGTGGCTAAGTATCAAAACGCTTTATTTTGGGTATACTTGAACCAAAAGCTAAAAGAGCCACCTTGTTAGAATGCAGCATTACTGCTGCACAAGGTGGCTCTTTTAGTTTATAACGGCTCGAGGGGGGTGACAGTGGCCCTTTAACAAGGTTTTCCAGGTTATTGTAATTTACTATTATTCATTGTGTAAATAGAAACCTGACATAGATTTGTTCTGCTATCTCATTGACAACATTCAACATACTTATTACAGTATATACTTGGGTATAAGCCGACCCAAATATAAGCCGAGCCAGCTAATTTTACCACAAAAAACCTTCGAAAACGTATTGACTCGAGTATAAGCCTGGTATGCACGGCTTCCTCATCCCTATCCTGATATGCATGGTTAATTCATCCCTTCTAAGCAGCACATGGCAGGGACGTCATGCTCTGCTTTCAAAAAGGGCACAGATGCCAGAATACTCATTGCTCTCCACGCCGGGACTATGTGCGTGGAGGGCAGTAAATATTCTTTTCTCTTTAATAGTGGGCACAGTAGTCACAGCAGTTGGCTTCCTGCAGTGGCCTGGCGATCACGTGTGCCCACTACTAAAGTGAATGAATATTCACTGCTCCCCATGCCCATAGGAGTGGAGGGCAGTGAATATTCACTCCCTAAAGTAGCGGTCACACGTGATTGCCCGGCCAATGCAGGAAGCCGGCTGCTGCAACTACTGTGCCCGCTAATAAAGAGAAATGAATATTCACTGCGAGCGCAGTGAATATTAATTTTTCTTTAGCCGCAGCAGCCGGCTCCTGCCTCCTGTACCTGCTGCTCTGCAGCTGCCCCACCGTCTTGTGGGACCCTGACAAGTATAAGCCGAGAGGGGCTTTTTTAGCATAAAAAATGTGCTGAAACACTCGGCTTATACTCGAGTATATACAGTAGGTGGCCCATGCATCTTAAAAAAATTTATAGAAACTAGATCAGATGCGCCCATATAGAATATGAGGACTAGAACTTAGATCTTGTTTTTACAGTGAAGAGCAAAAGGGTAACAATGTTTTGAAATTTTTACTTTCATTCTCCATATCTCATTATCCACTTCTGATTTGAACTTAGAATCCTAGAATGTTAGAGCTGGAAGGGACCTCCTGGGTCATCGTGTCCAACCCCCCGCTCGATGCCGGACTCACTAACCCATCCCAGACAGATGTCTGTCCAGCCTCTGTTTGAAGACTTCCATTGAAGGAAAACTCACCACTTCTCATGGCAGCCTGTTCCACTCATTGATCACTCTCACTGTCAAAAAGTTTTTTCTAATATCTAATCTGTATCTTCTCCCTTTCAGTTTCATTCCATTGCTTCCTGTGTTTCCATGTGCAAATGGGAATAATGATGATCCCTCTACACTGTGACATCCCATCAGATATTTGTATTCTTATCCAAGTACTTACATACATGCTGTTTAATAATTTGTTCAAATATCTTTCCTGGTATAGAAGTAAGGCTCACAGGCCTGTAATTTCCTGGCTTCATCTTCTTTCCTTTTTTGAAGATAGGGACAACATTTGCCCTTCGCCAATCTTCTGGGACTTCTCTTGTTTTTCAGGATTTTTCAAAGATTCTGGCTGAGACTGGTTTAAGACTGCCATCATTTTTTATACAATCATCTTGTATAACTCATACATAAATTTGACTTGCAACTATTTAGCGTATTAATCGCTATGTAGATTCTTGTCATTTCACTGCATTGTTAATGTTTTGCTCCGAAATATACAAATTTAAATTTGTATCATTTTGTTAGTATTTTGTAAATCCACCTTTGCCTTTCAACACTGCCTGAATCCTGGGCCGCTCTCAATCACATTCAAACATGTGTCGACTGAAATTTGATCTCTGTTCTCTTCTACACATCTCAAAGTTGGTGCAAACTAATCGACTCACTTGGGTACGTATGTGGAGCGCCCGCTAGGACCGTGGGGTACTCGGTACCGGGCCGGTTCTGTTCTTAAAGGGGTGGTCATGGTGGCAGTGACCCAGTCCGTGGCCCTGGGCGTCCAGTAAAAGGAGTTAATGAAGGGGAAATAAAGTCTAATGTAGTGTTCGTGATGCCACCTGTTGTACTCGGCCAGGGATGGCTGATGCTGCTTAAAGGGGTCCTCTGGGGATGATGGTATTGCAGCAGAGATGGTATAGTTCCCCACAGGTAGAACTTAGTCCCCAGGGCTCCCGGTGTAACTGGTAAGAGGGATGGTTGACGGTGGGGTGCAGGAAAGAATCGGAGGGCACAAGGTTGCAGTCTCTTTACCTTTTACTGAAGCAGTTCAGGTACAGGTTACAGGCGGTCTTTGGAATCCGGGCAGCCTGGAAGCGATTTGGAATCCCCCTAGCCAGGTGGGGTTGGAAGCCTTCCTTACTGCGCTGTGTTCTAAGTTCCTTGCAGTCTGAGACTTCACACAAGGTCCTCTCCTCCTCTCTGTTCCTTTTAGGTGGACACTACCCGCATGGCAGGCAACTCGAGCCTTTTTATAGGTGTCCCTCTTGTGTGGCGACTCCAGGCTCTAATCTGCTGCTGTGCCTTCAGGTGTAATGGTGGATAGGAGACTTGGAATCTCCTGCCCACCGGTTTCTGCTGTGGGGCACACAGTTACCCCCACAACCTTGGAATTCCGGCCTCCGGTTTCTGCGCTCGATCCTGGAGTGAGCCCAATCGCAGCTCCACTCCAGTTTCTCTCTCCTTCTTTGCCTCTTTTCCCCTCACTGTCTCCTACAGACTGTCTGACTCTCCTGTCAGGAGCTGCAGAGCCGCATGCTTGCTCAGCTCCAGCTCTCTTCACAGACTCGCCCCTATCTCCTCCTCCAGCCAGAATATATAGGGAAGCTACCCTCAAACTGGGTCCAGAGCTCCCCCTTCTGGCCTGGAGTCAGAGCAGTGTTGTGTGTATGTGCTACCTGATCCTTGTCGCTTCTAGGCATGGCATCACCCTCCCCGTGAGGAAGGCAATACCACTGTAACAGCCGGCTTCCTGGGGTGTTACTGGAGCGCCCGCCAGGGCCTAGGGGTACTTGATACCGGGTCCGGTGGTCAATAAAGGTGAGGTCACTATGGCAGCGACCCGGTCCGTGGCCCTGGGCATCCAAGTTAAAGGGACTCTGTCACCTGAATTTGGTGGGCTAGGTAAATGCCCTGTGTCCGGTCCAATGGGCAGGGTTTTCTCTGTTTGCATTCACCCCTTCCTTTCCCACTGGCCGCAATATGTTCTGGAATTTCCGTATGTTTCCTCCGTAGTTCACGCATTGCGCAATGCAATCTTGCCTTGCGCACGCGCAGTATGCTTTGCCCAACTGCGGGCAAAGCCGAAAAGCATTAGTGCGCATGCGCCGGCGCACTATGTCCCGGAACACAGCCAAATACTTCCGGGAAATAGTGCGCCGGCGCATGTGCACTAATGCTTTTCGGCTTTGCTCGCAGTTGGGCAATGCATACTGCGCATGCGCAAGGCAAGATTGCATTGCACACGCGTGAACTACGGAGGAAACATACGGAAATTCCAGAACATATTGCGGCCAGCGGGAAAGGAAGGGGTGAATGCAAGCAGAGGAAACACCGCCCATCGGACCGGACACAGGGCATTTACATAGACCGCCAAATTCAGGTGACAGAGTCCCTTTAAAAGGAAGGTCTTTAAAGGGGCTATTTGAATAAAGAGTGTTTGTGATGCCACCTGTGGTATTCAGTCAGAAATGACAGACGCTGCTTAAAGGGGTCCACTGGGAAATGATGGTACTGTGGCAGGGATGGTATGGCTTCCCACAGGTGAAGCTGGATCCCCAGGGCTCCCGGTGTAGTGGGTAAAGATGGTGTGGGGCCGGAAAGAAGTGGAGGACACAAGGTTGCACTCTCTTTACCTTTTTACTGGTGTAAGGCAGCCACTGTCCAAGGTACGGATCACAGGTGCTGGCGTGGTCCGGCCAGCTTGGAAGCAATTTGGGAATCCAAGTCTTTTCGTATGTGCTGAGTACCATTCAGTGTTGTATACTCAATATTCCTCTTTTTTCTAGTAAAAACTTAAATATTTATATTCATATTGGGTTTTCTGCGCGGATTTATTATTTATTAGATTGTATATAGGATTTTGTCCTTCAACCACATTGTGGTGGTGGTTTAAATCTGCAGCATTACATCCTAGCTGGTCTCTAAGCGCCACTGTATAATCTATATATTTATCAATTTGGGAATCTCCCTAGCCAGGTGGGGTTCGAAGCCTTCCTCTCTGCGCTGTGTTGTAGTGCCTTGCTGCCTTAGGCCTCACACAAGGTCCTCACTTTATCTCTGTCCCTTTTGGTAGAACACTACCCGCATGGCAGGCAACTCGAGCCTTTTTACAGGGGTCTCTCAGATGACTCCGGGCTCTATGCGCTGCTGTGCCTTCGGGTGTTAATGGTGGATAGGTGACTTTCAATCTGCCATCCGCCAGTTTCTGCTGTGCGTCATACAGTCCCACACAGCCTCGGTCTTCTGGCCACCGATTCCTGTGCTTCAGCGTGGAGGAAGCTCAGTCGCAGCTTAACTCTCCTTTGCTTCTCTTCCCCTTTCTGTCTCCTACAGACTGCTCTGCTTCTCTTTCCTCCTTCCAGGAGCTGCAGATCCACTTGTCTGCATGGCCCCAGCTTTCCTTTCTCAGACCCTCTCTGTCTGCTTCCTCTCATTCCTTTCCAAGGGCTGCAGAACTACGGGTCTGCACAGCCCCAGCTTTTCTCTCAGGAGCTGCAGCACCACGTGTCTGCACGGCCCCAGCTTTTCACTCCTCACTCCTCTCTCCTCTCTGACAGACTACTCCCTAACTCCTCCTCCAGCCAGAATATATAGGGAAGTTCACCTGAATCCAGGTCTCGAGCTTCCCCTTCTGGCCTGGAGTCAGATCAGTGTTGCATGCACTGGTTACCTGTTAAAGGGATCCTTCCTTGCTTCCAAGCATGGCATCACCCTTCCCGTGAGGAAGGCAATACCACTGTAACAGCCGGTTACCTGGGGTGTTAAATGACAGATGCAGTTGTTTTTTCTATTCCACCCACAAGTGTTTGATTGGGTTGAGATCTGGGGTCTGTGATGACCAATTCTGCACCTCTACTTCATTGCATTTGAACCATTTCTTCACCAATCAAGACCTATGCTTCGTTGTTGTTGTCCTGTTGGAACACTGTCATCCTTTTCATACCCATAGTACTTACGAGTGTCCAAAGTAACTTGTTGTGTAGGATACCCACACCTAGCTCAGCACTAAGACCACCATCGATCCTGGTCAAGTATCCAATGCCTTTGGCTGTGAAACAACCCCTTATCATCAGGCTTCTGCCACTAAACTTGACATTTACTTCAATTTCTCAATCCGTTAGCCCCTTTTTCCCTTGTTTCTTTCAGCCTCATTTGCATCTATCAGAGGCTAGTCTATTGACTTTCGTGTGATCGTTCCAAATCACCCTTTTCAAATCTTTAAATGTCCACTTTTTGTACTTGTTTGCAAACTCGAACCGACGTTCCTTGTGACAATATTGAAGTTGAGACTTCTTCACCTTTTTTAGGGCCACCATTCCAGACTTGTGTATTGCACGTTGCACGGTGCTTGCATTGACATCTGTGATCTGACTTTTATGAAGCAAACAAGCCACCTGCACTGCCGTGTTTGTTGCGCCAGAACTGATAGACCTTGGGATGAGCTGACTTGTTGACTCTGACATTTTGCCTGGATGTCCACTTTTTGGCTTCTGGATTGATGTTGGGACTTCATTTCGTATTCTTCCAACTGTCATGGCACTCACATGATGCAGCAAACTGCAATTTTCTTGTCCAAGAGTCTGCTATCAATGAGCTGTATGATGCTGTTTCTCTTTTCTTGGGAAATCGACTTCTTGGCTGCTCCTCGATTCAAACCTTTCAGTTGAGAATAAACCTAATAACACACTGAGCTATTAGGGAATGTGAGAACAGGTTGTAATATTTTTCCACAACCAGGAGCAAAACAGCAACAATGCAGGGACATAACAAGAATCTGTATAGCTAATCAAATGCCAAATAGTTGCAAGTCAAATTTGTATATGAGATATCCAAGATGATTGTCTATAAAGATGAGATGGTAGTCTCACAATCGAAGCAGTAGTGGATGGTGAGATATGGAACCTGAAAGTCAAAAGTTCAAAACGTTGTTACCCTTTTGCTTTTGACTATATATTAAAGCTCTTATAATATTCAAGGTGCAATATTCCGGGCAGAGCACTCAAAGTAGCACCATAAACTATATGCCCCAGTCTACACAGAAAAGCTGACAGCTAAGCTACAGGAAATGTCAACTTACTGTGTGTTCTCTAGTTGACTTTGTAAAAAATATTTGTCATATGTATATACAGTATATATTTTTATGGATAATTGTTAGTGATGAGCGAGCTGTAAATCATTCAGCTGCCGCGATGAAAACTAAATCTCCGAACTCTAACAAATACTCGGAGATCACCCGAGCATGCTCGGGAAAACCCGAGCAACGAGTACAGTCGCTCATCACTAATAATTGTATATAAAAACTTCAAAATATATATATAAAAAAAAAAGTTTATAATAAAAGCCCAATCATAATAGTATGATATTTATTGATTAAACGTTCACTTTAGCCTTCTGAAAAGACAACAACCCTAAGCACACAGCCAACACAACGCGGGAGTGGCATCTGGACAAGACTGTGAATGTCCTTACGTGGCCCAGCCAGAGCCCGGACGTGAACTTGATCAAACAAGACCTGAAAATAGATGTGACTCTCCTCATTCAACCTGACAGAGCTTAAGAGGATATGCAGAGAAGGAAATCTACACATACGGGGGTGCCAGACTTCTAGTGCCGTACCCTAGTATTGTGAAGAATGAGTGATACTCTGTGGATTAAGTCAAGCGGTTTGCATAGTATCTAAATTCACTGTACTTCAATGAGGTTCTTGGATCCTTCACAATCAGTCATGAGATCAATGGTGCTGATCCATTAATATGGTTTGCAGCCTTGACGTAAATTTGTGTATCAGTTCTGTCCTCCGTCATCCATTCAGCGAACAGATCAAAAATGTGTATTAAAACGTAATGCAAATCCTTAGGGAATCACAGTGGCTATCAGTATAATGATATCCACGCCTATGGACGTCTTCATTTCTCCAGCGTCACGTGGGCTTCCATGCGCACAGATTTCTGATGTAATCCACACTCTGACTGTGTCTCCACCTGCGTAGAAGAAATCATTGCAGTGACTCATCCGGTTTGCCATTTACATGCACATTTTCAGTCCTCTCTGACTCTCGCCCACTGGAAATTTTCCAATGTGCTGATTGTTTTTTTTTCTAAACTGATCCAATACATTTTAATTTATGAGAAAACCTCACACCACTTATTAAACCACTACTTTGTAATCCGATGATTCCTGCCCCTGCTGATGGGCACTTACTACTCCCTTCCTCTCTTCAAGTTCTGATGATGAAAGGGACTTCTTGTATTGGTGGTCACTCTCGACATGTTAAGGATGAACACCACCAGGGCTGCTTTTATGGTAGCCAGTCATCATTGCTTTCAGTTGTATCTGTGTCCTCAAATTGATCAGCCATAAGATTCCTCAAGATGGGGAGCAATTTAAGGAGAGGAGCTGCCTACTTATCACTCACACTTCATACTGGATGGCTGAGGATCTAGAGGAGTTGAGTATTGGTGGCAATTTGTCTGGTTTACTAAAAAGGGCCACTATCTGGATGGGGCACTCTTATAATAGGGGGTTCTCTTTCTGTGGAACTGTAATTGAGAGTATTCTCTGGCTGGAGCTCTCTTAATAGGTGCACTATTTGACAGGGCGCCGATAATGGCTGGAGCACAAAAGGGGTTGTGTTATGAAGACAATCCCTGAACATAGATGCCCTTTTAGGGTGACTCCAATACTGGTGGACTTGAGTTGTACACGTGTTACATGGAAGATCATTTCATCTGAATAGTCAACATTTAATACTATGATATCCTTGCAGTCTCCACTGAAGGTGAAATGCCAGATTGGCTATGACTTTCCCTGTCATTAGTATGCCAGTGTTGCTGGGACAAATCTCCTTTATGTATGGATAAATTCTGACAGGCATTGCATATCAGGCTACTTGTCACGACTCTATTGTTGGGTGTCCCGGGACCAGGGGTTCCTTCCCCGTGTCTAACGCTAGGGGTGCCATAGCTCGCCCTGTTCCCCGGATTACTTCTGATGGCGAAGACGCCAGGGCCACGTATCTTGCCTTAGCTCCTGAATCCGCCTCAGTCTGTACACTTCCCCCACCCAGGGAAGAGGGGAGTAGTAGTGTACCGTAATACACCAGACTAACAAGGTAATATGAACAGGGATAACGAATAATACCAATCATACAAATAAATCCACACAAGCAACAGAGGAATGCACCTTGGAGTGGAGGATGGGGTTAAACCAAATTAGGAGCAGACCACCAAACGCCTTCTCAAATAAAAACCACAAACCAACAACCTTCAGCCATGCACCAAAAGCTAGCTCTGACAATGAGTGCTTGCCAGAGCCCAGATTATATAGGAGATGGGAGTGGCCAACAGTGAACAGCAGAGAGCCTTAACACAGGAAAGCTTCCAGGAGCTCTCAACATATCAGATTAACTCCTGCACTACTAAAAGAAACCTGTACGGTTTAATATGAAGGTGAAGTGCTTCTATTCAATGCTGGAGTAGGTGAAATCAGACTCTGCGGTCTTCTGGCTCATTTCTGTCGCGGTAAACCTGTGACACTACTCTTTGGTAGGCAGTTTAAAGGGGTATATCAGACATTTATCATATATCCACAAGATACGCCACTTGACAAATCTGTTAAATTAGACAACCAGGGTTGGCATCGGCATTTGGCAAACCTGGGCAACTACCATATGTGGGATCAAGAGCTGAGTCTGAACCAGTCGGTACACAAGTCTAACTACTGCAAATGGAGATGGGCTCCATGTCTGCCATGTTTGTACACCTGCATTATTGCGGTGCATTGTACAAGCAATCTAGATCAAGTGATTGCAGGTTAAAGCCCCAGGGAGCTGGTGCTTAAACAAATTTATTTTTTTAAATAAAAAAAAATATAAATGTTCATATCATTCCTCTTTTCCCAGAACGAACGTGAATGAAATCTAAAAAAAAAAAGACTTATTAGGTAACACCAGCTGCGTTACCTTACTGTTCATATTAATGAAATATTATAATATTGATCTAATATGGTGAACTCTTTAATGAAACAGAAATCAAAATGGTCACTTCAGCTCCCAGAAAAATGAAGTAAAAAAAAAAGATTAGAAAGTCATATGGATCCAAAATGTTAATGATACAAGCTAAAGGCCGTACCAGAAAAATAAGCAAGCCTTGATACAATTTTATCAATCAAAAGATAAAAAAGTTATGGATCTTGGAAAGTGAAGAGGAAAAATTGAAAGTAAAGAGGGACCCAATAGGATTTTGTCACACAGCTGCATTAACCAAAGGCTGAGTTCAGAGAGGTGTTTTATATAGTTCGCATACATCTCTATGAGACTTTAAGTCTCTAAGTTTGAGTTGGAAGACCCGTGGTCAGTCCGGGCATTGAGGTCCATCTATGTGTCTGTAAGTTCGGGTTGGAAGGCCCACAATTGGTACGGGCATTCCGATCGGTCTATGAGTCTGTAAGTCCAGATTGGAAGATATACGGTCAGTCGGGGCAATATGGTCCGCCTATAAGTCTGTAAGTTCGGGATGGAAGGCCCAAGGTCAGTCTGGGCTTTGCGGTCTATGAGTTTGTAAGTTTGGGTTGGGAAACCCAAGGTCAATCCGGGCATTGCGGTATGTCTATGAGTTTGTAATTTTGCGTTCAGAGACCCAAGGTCAATCTGGTCATTGTGGTCTGTCTATGAGTCTATAAGTTCGGGTTGGAAGACCGAAGGTCAGTCCGGGTATTGAGATCCAACTAAGAGTTTGTAAATTTCATGTTGGGAAATCTACGGTCAATCTAGGGATTGCAGTCAGTCGATAAGTTCAGGTTGGAAGACCCAAGGTCAGGCTGGACATTGCAGGCTGACTGTAAGTTCAGGTTTGGAGGTCTGCGCTCAGTCCAGGCACTAAGGGCTGTATGCAGATCGTGAAAATCACCCGCATGAACACGTCCTGAAGCTGGGACTTTATGCAACCATACCTCCATGACTTCTGTTTTGCAGCCTAGCTAGTATATGTCATTCAGTAGTCAGGGAAAGTTGAGGGCCAGCCTATGTGAACCATAATAGCGCCCTGGATTTACCCCAGCGTTGCCAGAAACTGACAAGCAAGCTTCGTACTTGTGAAGACTTGTGATCTAACATAGACGTGCTCTTCAGAAAGAAGGAGCTACTTCTGCCAGCTTCACCCACTGCATATATAACACATAAAGGAGCTCTATGAATATTAGCATATGTGGCGAGATATGTCTTCTTCAGTCCTCGCTTTGGGGGGAGGAGGATGAGTATTTAGTGAGTGCAGTTGTAGCACTTCATTTTGTATCATTAGACTATTTGCATAAAGACCTAATATAATGAGGTTTGCCCTCCTCCCATGGCTTGCTCTACACATTTTTCAGCACGCCAGTTATCATTGTATGGTTACACCCTCTTGGTGATGTAGTGAGAATTATACCGTAAGAAGTGCTGCATACAGGGGCGGTATATCGGATAAATGGCCGGGGAGGTGAGCGAAGGCAGATGAGGGAAGCATGGGATTACATAGAAGCTAATGAAGAGTCACTGCCAGCGCTCGCTGTCTCCCGCCCCCTCACCACCCTCCATGCCTTGACAGACTTAGGTTGCCATAGATACAGACAGTAATGCAGCTTCTTAATGGGAAGGTGACGTTAAATGGGAGCAGTCTGACTGATGCCAGTATGAGGGGCCCCATTGTCTGGGCATCTTATAATTACCATGTAATGGAGTCTGCCTGCACCGTTATTCACCATAATGACTGCTTTACCTGCTGGCATCTCAAATGGATCAGTAATTAAAATGTAACTTAGTGCACTGTGTAATCACCGTGTTCACGTAACCGTGCCCAACCTCGCTGTATAGCGGGTTACAAAGAGAATAAAGGCCACCGGTAACATTGTGGAGAAGCGCTCGCCCTATAGACGCCAGACTATTATCTGAAAGGCACTGAGAAGCATTAATAGACGGTGACATCAATACGGCTCGGGCCTTGTAGGGGTTAATGGATGTTCGTTAACAATTGCCATCATAGAAGGAGTTATCTAGCTGGAGCGAGGAAAGAGGGATATATGTGTGTGTATATATATATATATATATACACACATACTGTATGTGTGTGTGTGTGTATATATGTGATGAGTACATATGAGTGTATGTACATATATTTGTTTGTAAGTATGTGTGTGCATTTATATATACGTGTATATACTGTGTGTATGTATATATATATATATATATATATATATATATATACACACATTATTCATAATGTACATATCTTTCTTTTATAACGTGAATCTGATGGACCTGCAGCTCTGATATGTAAACAGGTTAATGAAGGAGATCACCCGCCAATCAGCAATGACCCTGCCATACTCTAGGGTGCAACTGTTAGTGGCAGGGGAGGCTGCTAGGGGTGGTGGCAGAGTAACTCCCAGGGTGGTAAGGAGGTGGGAGAAACTTGGGGTGAAGATAATAAGAGGTGGGGAGGAAAGATTGCAAACAATGAGGCGGTGGGAGTTGCAGAACCTGGGATGGAGAGGAAGGGTGGAGAGGGAGAGAAGCGAGGAAGGGGAAGGGAGGGGAGGAGAAGCGCTCAAGAACAATGAAAAATGGAGGAAAAACATTGATAGGGTACAGAAGAAGGGGCACAGTGTGCCGGAGAGGGTGCGTCACCTGCCCCTCCTTTTGGCGCTATGCGATGCCAGCTGTTTCCATAGAAACCATCAGCAGGATACATTTTTAACCCTTCGCCTATTCGGGATCTGTAAAGTAATGCTCCATTACACAAGTTACTAACGGACCATTAAAACAATTAACCTGAGGCTCGATACAGAACATTTCCCCAGGAGGAGGGATGGGGGCAGAAACAGACACGACTCTGATCCAGCCTGTCACTTCCACTTATGACGCCCGCCATGCAGAAATTCACTAATAGCTCTTGTCTTGAGCGACGTTCACATTTGTACCCAATTATCTTTGTGGGCATTCCCGACTCACTGGTTCCCAATTGAATATATGGCCGTGTGAGATATTCCTTACTAATTGCTTTGGGGTTTAGTATTGGATTACATTTGTTTTATAATCTTTTTTTTTCTTGTCTGTTTACCGCCTTCCCCAGGTTGAAGCGCTCTGGAATATGTTGGCGCTACAGATAGGTTTTTATTACTAGCGCCTTCGCTGCCCAGCTAGCAGCAGTCCAGGTTGTTTGCTCTTTTAAGTGCGTGTGGTCTCCGCCACTATTAAGTACTGGCATAAAACAGTCTGCGGAGGCCTCTGATGGCTCTTGTGCAACCGCCCTCCCCTCCTGCTATTACTGCGGTAACCCAGCTCTGACCAACACATCTGCACTTTGTTATGTGGTAGCGCCACCTTGAGGCCACATAGTCTAGGCAAACTTAGTCAATGCTAGAGCGCATAAACACCATGATACAGCACAACTAGGAATGGCCTAGTATCAGGAACTTCCAGATTGCCAGACAGTTACCTTTCCTTTGTGTCTGATGAGACGTAAAAAAATAAAATAAAAAAATATGCCTGATAAAAACTCTTGAAACAATCATATTTTGGCTTTCCTTCACATACAGAGCCACCCTTGACCGTAGATTGGGTCTGGTATTGCAACTCTGTTCCATTGGGAGTGATTTGAGCAGAGGTGCGATACCATGCACAAGCTATGGTCGGGGGTGGTGCTGTTTCTAAACTAAATCAGCCATGTTATTCTAATCCTGGATTACCCCTCGAATTTGTTTTCATCACCAAAAACTTTCAAAATACAAATTTGATGTCTGTAGAATGCATATCGGCCTGTATCACTCAGAGATGTACATTTTTAGGTCTGACACAAAAGTGCCATCATTTTTTTTCACACATCCCACAGTTTATTATATATATTTTTTAGACAAAGTGAATGTGGCCAGGCGTTTTGAATTTTTTTATACAGATTTGTCAATTGTGACCATTTGAAAACTCAAAATTAGGAGACTTCTGTGCACCCTTGGTGTGGCCAAGGGCTTAGTACACCTTTATGCCCCGTCATTTTGCATACTGAGTGCTTTGTCATACCTTGTGCACTACACAGAGACAGACTTGCTAACATAGTGTCATTGCTGGCTCTCACCTCTCGCTCCTGTCTGCTGTAACAGTATCAGGCAGGGGCCGCAGACAGGAGCCCAGGATGAGAGCACACAATGACAGTATACAATTGCTGTAGTGTCACTAAATTGAGTTCTGTACTGTCAATCAAGATATGACAAGCAGCAAAAATACGGCAGGAGCTCAGCCGCTCTCCCAAAGTGTCATTATGTACTCCTATCTCAGGCTCCTGTCTGCAGCGACTGCTCAGGAGTCAGTACTATACTGCAGACAGGAGCCAGTGAGCAGAGCCTGTAAAGCCACTATGTGAGAGCGGCTGCAGAGTTGGCGCAGAACCTCGGATTGAGTTCAGGCTGTCAATAAATGCCTAAGTGCTCAGTATAACAATTGAAGGGATACAACAGAGCACTGAGCCCTTGGCCTCGGCAAGAGTGCACCCAATTCTCCTGATTTTCATATCAAATACATTGTGTTTTTTTTATGGCAACTAAGCCACTAAAATCTATACTACAGGTAAGATTTTGATAGGAGTAAAGTCCCCTCCATACCTGTATAAGTGGTTTAATTAGAGTTATAACTTTATTTTATTGCTGCTATGTAATGTAACAATGTATCATGCTACTTCTAAAACCTTTCCTATCTCCAAATATAGACCATAGTGGGTCCGGCGGAGGGAATCTGGTTAAATGAGTGTTGGTGGCGATAACCTTTCTCCACAATCGCCGGATTACTGATCACTACCACATACGGTTGTGGCCAAAAGTTTTGATCCGGATACAAATTTTTATTTTCCCTAAGTTTTCGATTTCCGTATTTTTAGATCTTTTAGTAGGATGTTTCTCTGGTTACTGGTCTACAATTATCACCATGTCAGAAGTTTTTACGCCTTTATCAAGAAATATAAAATAAATTTATGCAAAACTCAATAATAACAGTGTTGACCCTTATTTTTCCAGACTTTTGCCCTTCGCCTTGGCAGCTGGATATCAGCTTCTGGGCCAAATCCTGACTGATGACCCATTCTGGTCTAATCAGTGTTTGGAGTTCATGACAATTTTTGTGTTTTTGTTTGTCCACTTGCTTTTTGAGAATTGACCAAAGGTTCTCAATGGGATTAAGATCTGGTAAGTTTCTGGTCATGGACCCAACAAGTCAATTTGTTCACTGAACCACATACCGTAGTTCCCACTTTGCTTTGTGACAGGTCTCCATCATGCTGGAAAAAAACATTGTTCTTGACCACATTGCTTCAGGATCGTTGGGAGAAGTTGCTCTTGAAGGATGTTTGGATCCCATTCTTTATTTATGGCAGTGTCTTCGGCAAAATTTTGAGTTAGCCCCCTCCATGGATGAAAAGCCCCCACACATGAATTGAGTAGGGATCCTTTACTTGTGGCATGACACAGGACTCATGTTGGCGCTCACCTTTTCTTCTTCGGACAATCATTCCTCCAGATGTCCCAAATCCCTCTACTTCTTTCAGATTTTAAAATTTTTATTGAAATCCAGTGAAAATCTACAGCATAAGTTGACGTGCGGATTGAAAATTCACATTACAGGTCATGTTATGCTATGGATATCTTATGCAATACTTTTATGACATTTGGTGAAACTTCATACATGATACTGCTGCTGTAATAAACTTTGGACTTTCCTAGCAGAAAATCCGGATGGAAAATTCACACCCTATCTTTCCTGAAAGAACATTAAATGAAGCATCAATTACGAATGTAAGGTCCTCTATGGTGGTTTACACTGGTGCTAGAAAGTTTATGAACAGTTGAGACTTTTCCATATTCTATGTAAATAATAGGAGTTGGATTTTTTTCTGAAATGCAATGTTTTTCTTTCTTCAAACATAAGGCTTCTCCTTTTAAAACAAATTGCCCTATTTTGGTCACATCGGTCCACTGTCCACAAAACATGGTTCCAATAGCATTCTGGCTTGTCCGGGTGATCTTTAACAAGCTAAATTGCAGATGACACCAATGTTCTTTTTGAAGAACAGTAGCTTTCTCTTTTTTATCCTGGCATGCGCACCATTGTCGTTTAGTGTTCTCCTGATGATGAACTCATGAAGATTAACATTAGCAAATGTTCAGAGAGGCCTTTAGCTGCTTAGAGGTTACCTTGGGTTCCTTGGTGACCTCATGTACTATGATCAATCTTGCGCTAGGAGAGATCTTGGTTGGTTAACCACTGCTAGGGAGTGCAATAAGGGTCTTGAGTCTTCTCCTTCTGTTACATTGTCGATTGGGAGAGTTCAAACTCTTTAGAGATATTTTTGTAACCTTTTCCATCCCGATGAGCATTAACAACTCTTCTGATATCTTCTTGGCTCATGTCATGATACAGTTTCACAAACATGTTCTGAAGATCAGACTTTAACAGATCAGTCTCTCACCCACATCGGTCATCTTATTGATTGAAAACAGCTTACTGAAATATGACCTTTACTTTATCGCCTAATTCTAAAGGTTCACATACTTTAGCTACTCAAACATGTGATATTGGATCATTTTCCTCAATGAAACAAGTACAAAGTCTTATATTTTTGACTCATTGATTTTTATTCTTCATCTACTTGTAGGACTTGTGTGAAAATCTGATGTTTTAGGTCAAATTTATGCAGAAATACGGAAATTCAAAAGGGTTCACAGTGCTGTTGAAATTCTGAGTGACTTCCTTATTGATACCTCAGATAACCTCCAGGAACATAGGGATTTTTGTGTGTACTCCGTAAAATCCTTTTCTCCGAGCCACTCATTGGGGGACACAGGACCATGGGTGTTATGCTGCTGTCACTAGGAGGCTGACACTAAGTTGAGACAAAAAAGAGTTAGCTCCTCCCCTGCAGTTTACACCCTCATGCTGGCTTCCAGAGACCCAGTTCAGTGCAAAAGCAGTAGGAGATTAATAACAGTACAATACCTAATATTAGAGTATAACATGTCAAAGAAAGTCAGGAACCAAAAAGGTAACAAGCCATAAGGCTAACAGGGTGGGTGCTGTGTCCCCCAATGAGTGGCTCGGAGAAAAGAATTTTACGGTGAGTACACACAAAAATCCCTATTTCTCCTTCACCACATTGGGGGACACAGGACCATGGGACGTCCCAAAGCAGTCCCTGGGTGGGAAACAATACAACCAAATAACTCCGTGTACCATCTGACTATAAATGCGCGATGGCCGCTTGCAGAATACGTCTGCCAAGGGCCGCATTCGCAGAAGAATGAATGTGGACATTGTAGTGCTTTGTGAAAGTATGCAGGCTGGACCACGTTGCGGCCTTGCAAACCTGCTCCGCTGTTGCCTGGTGCCGGATGGCCCAGGAAGCACCCATCGACCGAGTGGAGTGTGCTCTAATCCCCGCCGGGATAGGTTTGCCCCTGACCCGATAGGATTCTTGGATAGCAGACCGAATCCATCTGGCTATCGTGGCCTTAGATGCAGCCAAACCCTTTCTGTGACCCTCCGGGAGAACAAAGAGGGAGTCCGATTTGCAGAAATGAGCAGTTCTGGAAATGTACCTCCTAAGGGCCCGTACCACATCCAGGGTATGAAGGGCCTTTTCGACCCTGTGTTTTGGCTGTGGGCAGAAGGAGGGAAGAATGATGTCCTCATTAAGGTGAAAAGATGAGACCACCTTAGGGAGAAAGGACGGAGATGGGCGTAGAACTACCTTGTCCTGGTGGAAGGCAAGGAAAGGCGCCCGGCAGGACAAAGCGGCCAATTCTGAGACCCGTCTGATAGATGTCACTGCTACAAGGAAGGCAACCTTCCAGGAGAGGACAGTTAGCGGTACGTCCTGCAGAGGTTCAAACGGAGGTTCCTGAAGAACACTCAGAACCAAATTGAGATCCCAGGTGTCTAACGGCATTCTGTAGGGGGGTACCACATGGGAGACCCCCTGAATGAAGGTCCTGTCTTGCAAATTGGCAGCGATCTTACGTTGAAACAACACGGATAAAGCTGAGATCTGACCCTTGAGGGAACTCAGCGCCAGGCCGGAATCCAAGCCGGACTGTAGGAAATCAAAAATGGAAGGGATTGAGAAGACGAGCGGAGGGCGACCTCGGAGCCTGCACCACGAGAAGAAGGCCTTCCAGGTGCGGTGGTAGATGCGAGCGGAAGACGTCTTGCGAGCTTTGATCATGGTGGGAATGACCTGCTGAGAGAAACTAGCTTGGGTTAGAATCCAGGTTTCAACAGCCACGCCGTTAAACGTAGGGCCCCTGAACTCTGATGGAAGATCGGCCCTTGGCGAAGCAGATCTGGGCGGTCTGGAAACCGCCAGGGAACGTCGGATACGAGCTGAACGAGCTCCGCGTACCATGCGCGACGTGGCCAATCCGGGGCAACAAGGATGACCTGAACCCCCTCCGTCTTGATTTTTCGGATCACCTTCGGTAGTAAGGGAAGCGGAGGAAACATGTACGGGAGTTGGAACCGATGCCACGGGGATATCAGTGCGTCCATCCCGATGGCCTGGTGATCCTGAGAATGTGCTATGAAGTTGTGAACTTTGGCGTTCAGTCTGGACGCCATCAGATCCACGTCCGGGGTTCCCCAGCGAAGGCAGATTTGCCGGAAAACCTTTGGATGAAGTTCCCACTCCCCCGAGGCAAGACCCTGACGGCTGAGAAAATCCGCCGCCCAGTTCTCGACGCCCGGAATGTGCACTGCGGAAATGATAGAGTGGTTGGCCTCGGCCCAACAAAGAATGTGGGAGACTTCCTGCATCGCTGCCCTGCTGCGGGTACCCCCTTGATGGTTTATATACGCCACGGCTGTGACGTTGTCCGATTGAACTCGAATTGGGTGACCCGCAAGCAGGGGGTGAAAGCGTCTCAGGGCGAGTCTGATCGCTCGAATTTCCAGGATGTTTATAGGGAGCATCGACTCCCGAATCGTCCAACACCCCTGGGCAGAGTGGTGTAGGAAAACTGCTCCCCACTGGGGAGACTGGCGTCGGTAGTTACCACCAGCCAGCGGATCGGGAGAAAAGACTTCCCCTGGAGGATAGATGATCCCAGAGTCCACTATGTGAGGGCTTGCCTGATCCGTGGGGACAGAGGGCATGGCCGATCGAGGGATAAGGGACTCCTGTCCCAGTTGTCCAGCAGAGCCTGTTGTAAGGGGCGGAGATGGAGTTGAGCGAAGGGGACCGCTTCTATTGCAGCCACCATTTTTCCTAGGATCTTCATGGCAAACCGGATGGATCGTGGACGAGGGTGACAGAGCATCCGAGCTCCCTGCTGAAGCTCTTGGGCCTTGGACCGAGGAAGCAAGACCAGTCCCCTTGATGTGTCCAGGATCATGCCTAGGAATGAGATCCGTCGGGCAGGAATGGGAGAGGACTTGTCCGAGTTGATTAACCAGCCCAGGCGCGAAAGAGAATCCAAGGTAATGAGCACGCTTGCTTCGCAGGCCTGATAAGACGGACCTTTTATGAGGAGGTCGTCTAAGTATGGCAACATGACCACTCCTCGAGAGTGAAGAATGGCCATGACAGCCGCCATGACTTTTGTAAACACCCTGGGCGCCGTGGCAAGACCGAAGGGTAAGGCTGTGAATTGAAAGTGGTCCTCCAGGATGGCGAAACGGAGAAACCTTTGATGTGGCGGGAAGATTGGGATATGAAGGTAAGCATCTTTGATGTCTATTGATGCTAGGAACTCCCCTCTCTCCATCGAGGAGATGACCGATCGGAGAGATTCCATCCTGAAGTGCCGTACTTTTACATACTTGTTTAGGAGCTTCAGGTCCAAAATGGGGAGTACCGTCCGGTCCTTTTTTGGCACGACGAAGAGGTTTGAGTAGAAACCTCCGAATCTCTCGTGTTCCGGAACCGGAACGATGACCCCGCTTTGGCAGAGGGATTCGATGGCGCGGTGAAGGGCGCGAGACTGAGCTCCTGAACTTGGGAGACGAGAGGGAAAAAAACGTGCTGGAGGGGAGGCGGAGAATTCTATTTTGTAGCCAGACGACACCAGATCCCTGACCCATTCGTCGTGGACGACGAAGAGCCAGACTTGCTGAAAAAGAAGCAGACGTCCGCCTACTTTGGAGGTGTCGACTGGAATAGTCCCCGAGTCATTGTGAAGGGAATCTGGCAGGCCTGGACCCTCTGGTTCTGGGTTGCCTAGGCTTTCCTCGCCAGGACTGATTCGGCCTGAAAGAAGGTCGAGAGTCTCTGTCTGAGCGTGCGGATCGTTCTGATCTGGATGAGGGGGCAGAATTGGACCAGAATGGGCTACTGCGAAAGGGCCGAAAGCGAAAATATTGTTGTCGCTGAAAAGCAGCTTTGGGCCTGTGTTGCGGGAGGAACTTGCTCTTTCCTCCTGTAGCGTCGGAAATAAGCTGGTCTAGCTTTTCTCCAAAAAGACGCCCGCTCTGAAAAGGAAGGGAAATCAGAGACTTTTTTTGAGGAATCTGCACGCCACTCTCTGAGCCAGATAGCTCTCCTAATGGTGATAGCGTTCGAAGCCGCAGTTGCTGCACAGTCCGCTGCGTCGAGGGACGCATACATCACATAATCTCCAGCCATGGCAATTTGTTTGGCCAGGTCCGCCACCTCAGACGGAAGTTCCTGTTCCTGAATTGATTTCGCGAGGGCATCTGCCCAGTAAACCATTGCCTTGGCAACCCAAGCCGCAGAGAAGGAGGGAGATAGAGAGGAACCTGAGGCTTCGTACACTGAGCGAGCTAGGGAATCTAGCTGGCGTTCCGTGGGATTCTTAATTGAAGCACCATCAGGAACGGATAAGAGAGTTTTGGTTGCCAAGAGCGAAACCGGAGGATTCCACTAATGGAGATTCCATCCAATCTTTAACAAGATCTGCGGAAAAGGGATACTTCGATTCCAGGGCCTTTTTGCCTGTAAAACGCTTATCTGGACGCTCCCTGTGTCGCCTGACTATATCCAGGAAATCTGGGTGAGAGGCGAACGTCTTATGGGAACGCTTGTTTCTCGTAAAGGAAACGGAATGGTCCGGAGCAGAATTAGAGTCATCGTCAACTTTTAGTGCATGATTGACTGCCTCGATGAGGGAGTCGACAGTAGACCTAAACTCCGGAGCATCCGGGTCTAAGGATGCATCAGACTCATATTCAGAGTCGTGATCGCTACGGGCCCCAAGAGAGGGAGAGCAAGAAGTGGAGCTACCAGATGACTGGTGTGGTGAGTGCTCAGGGGAGGTAGTGCGGATCCGTTTTCTGGATGACCGTGCCTCCTTCTGGTGAGAGCGGCCCCTGCTGGCCGACGATTCCCCTGTTACGGAGGGATCTCTTAACCCAGGAAAAAGAGGGGTCCTGAAGGGATTTAATCGCTTTGGCTAGCGAATCCATGGACTGTGACAGTGACACAACCCACTCAAGGGGGCTAGATACACTGGGGTCGGTGGCGGCGGAGGGCTCCTGGGTACCTGGGGCATCGCAGGCTGAGCAGAGGGGGGAACTCTGAGGCCGAGGAAGTGGAGCCTGGCAGGTGGTACACGCAGTAAAAAAGGTAGAATGCACCTTGGTGGTCTTTTTGGTCCTTGACTGGGACTTGGTGTACCCTAATGTAAGAGATAGTGCTCAGGGTCTGTAAGCTGTGGAAGCGAGGGCGACGCTGCAAGGGAGAACCTGACGTGGTCTCCTTACCCATGGTCCTGTGTTCCGCAGAGAGAGGGAGAGAAGCAGCGGCAGTGCAGGAGGAGCGACAGCCGGCGTTCAGAGCGCTGCACGTGGAGGAGCTGGAGCTGCGGCGTGTAGAGAGGAGAAAGATGGCTGCCGGGAGTTGGGAGGGTAATCTCGCAGAGAGCGAGAAGCGCCAGGACCGGGGGGCAGAGCCGCAGAATGACGCGAAAAAGGGGCGGAGCCTATCAGAATCCGGCCTGTGCTAGGCTGAAGCCGGGGACTAAATTTGCGGCTTCGGCCCGGCGCGCGGCCGCACAGCGCCGGCCCCTAGGGGAGACCCTGAACAAAAGTGAAGGAGCCCTCCGGAACCGCTGGGATGACCGACCCCCCCCTGCAAGTTATGGCACTTACACCGAATAGAGGGGGAACGCAGAGAAGCTTGCTGCAGGTGAGCTGTGCCCGGGGTGATTAGGACGGTGCGGGGTTGGGGGAAGCCTCGATCCACCATCCCCATAAAAGGGGGGTGGAGAGGAACCGTCCGCCTCCATCATCCGCTTTCCAGTGGTGATGCAGTGGGGGCTGCACGGATGCCACAATGCAAGGTGCCTCTGAACAGCCGAGGGAAAACCTGGTGGGCAGGGCAGAATGTCTGGCAATAGGCCTGGCTGCAGAAGAGGATACTGGAGGTGACACCATACCTCCCAACCGTCCCAGATCCCGCAGGACTATCCTGGTTTTGACAGTCAGCCCCGCGATCCCGGGCAGGACATTAGTTGTCCCGCACTACATGCCTAGGGCGGGGACAATGCAGGGGGCGGCACCTGAGCAAGGTTTGTGGCTGTTTTTTTTTTTTTTAATAAAAGCTGGGTCACCTCCCGCCCCCCCCGCCCTCCCGCCTCCCACCTCCCACCCACCCTCCTTGAAGACGATACTCACCCTGCTCCAGCGATGGTCTCGGCTTCTGCAGCGCTCCTGAATGAGCGGTCATGTGGTACCACTCATTAAGGTCATAAATATGCGCATATTCATGACCTTAATGAGGTATCACCTGACCGCTCACCCAGGAAGAAGGTGCTGCTTAGGCGGGAGTCGGGACAGAGCGAGAGGGATGGCCGCGCGGTGAGGAACAGGTAAGTATGAGGGACGGGGGACAGGGTAGGGGGGATGGAGGACGGTAAGCCGCGCCATTCAAGATGGGAGCGTGGGGGGAGCGGGGGGGGGGGGTGGAGAGATGAGCCATGCATACAGGAGGGGGGGGGATATGAGCCATGCATACAGGAGGGGGGGGGGAATATGAGCCATACATACAGGAGGGGGGGGGAATATGGGCCATACATACAGGAGGGGGGTCATTATACAGTATTAAGCATCATGTGGAATCATTATACAGTATGGAGAACTGTGTGGCCATAATACAGTATGGAGCATCATGTGCAGCCAGTATACAGCATGGAGCATCATGTGCAGTCATTATACAGTATGGAGCATCATGTGCAGTCATTATACAGTATGGAGCATCATGTGCAGCCAGTATAAAGTATGGAGCATCATGTGTGGCCATTATACAGTATGAAGCATCATGTGCGGTCATTATACAGTATGGAGGATCATGTGCGGTCATTATACAGTATGCAGCATCATGTGCGGTCATTATACAGTATGGAGCATCATGTGCAGTCATTATACAGTATGGAGCATCATGTGCAGTCATTATACAGTATGGAGCATCATGTGCGGTCATTATACAGTATGGAGCACTGTGTGGCCATTATACAGTATGGAGCATCATGTGTGGTCATTATACAGTATGGAGCATCATGTGCAGTCATTATACAGTATGGAGCATCATGTGCAGTCATTATACAGTATGGAGCATCATGTGTGGCCATTATACAGTATGGAGCACTGTGTGGCCATTATACAGTATGGAGCATCATGTGTGGTCATTATACAGTATGGAGCACTGTGTGGCCATTATACAGTATGGAGCACTGTGTGGCCATTATACAGTATGGAGCATCATGTGCGGCCATTATACAGTATGGAGCATTATGTGCGGTCATTATACAGTATGGAGCATCATGTGTGTTCATTATACAGTATGGAGCGTCATGTGTGGTCATCATACAGTATGGAGCATCATGTGTGGCCATTATACAGTATGGGGCATGGTGTGGCCATATTTTTTTGTTTATAATTATTGTATATGAAACAGTGTGATCAGCAGTGCTAAATGGGTGTGGTTGGGACGTTGATATGGGTGTGACTAATTATGAATGGGTGTGGTCAGAGGCGTGGCCTAAAATTTGCTGCGGCGCCGCAAACTTTGTCCCTTTCCCATCTTCAAAAGTTGGGAGGTATGGTGACACTCCAGTGCTCGTCTGATAAGGGAGGGGGGAGATTGGTGCCCTTAAAGGGGCCCGTCGCCCCTAAAATCAGCTCAGGCAGTGGCATCCCATGTCACAGGAGAGGGTACGGAGAGGTAAAACTCCCGTGCTCGCCTGTTGTTGGTTCGGGGGAGATCGGAACATGAAAGAATCCGTCGCCCCCTTTGTCCGGGATAAAAAGGTTTAAATCCAGTGTGCCTCCTACGGACACTAAGCTTGAACTGGTTCTCTGGAAGCCAGCATGAGGGTGTATACTGCAGGGGAGGAGCTAACATTTTTTGTCTCAACTTAGTGTCAGCCTCCTAGAGACAGCAGCATAACACCCATGGTCCTGTGTCCCCCAATGTGGCGAAGGAGAAATGGACCTTTTCCACTACTGTCAAAAAATCTCACTGAATTAAAGAATAGTGACGAGATATCCATCCATGAATAATTTTAGTGCTCTTACATTCCAGCCCAGTCTCTTTCCTCAGGTGAACACATTTCTGGCGTCTCTGATTAAGGGTCAGGTGGCAGATTTTTCCCTAAACTTCTCATAAACAAAGACTTGTGTCTTTTTTTATTGCCAAAATAAAACATCATCAATGTTCACAGCCTCCAATTCCAAGAGAACTTCTCCTCAACATGTTCAGAGACTTCATCAAATGTCTGAATAATGTTTTATCATTATAGTGTTCTTTTTGCTGGACGATTTCTTCAAGGGAGGTGTTTTGGAGCTCACAGAGGAATAGATATCTATGTCAGGGTCTTTGTTGCTCCCAAAGCATCTTGTGATGGACTTGGGCTGCCTCAGCACCAAGGATGTTGCCCATGATTGTTCTTGTTCTCTGTGCAGCATTGTTAAAGGGAATCTGTAATGTTTTTCCTAGTAAGCCAAAGATACTGCTCCCTATCAAAATCTTGTGCATGCGCCACTTATTAGTTGACCGGCGCATGCGCAGGGCGCCACGATCTGGTGTATGATAATCCTTCGTCTAACACTGCACGAGCTTTTGTCAGGAAGCAGAGTTGACATCACACAGTAGACCCCGTCTCTTTCAATGAAGGTGTGGGGGGCAACACTAAGTAAGGAAAGTAGAGGTGGATCCAAGGACTACAAGTGCACCAATAAGCTCATCAGTTCGCTTTCTACCTAATTAACATTTTTACAAAAAATAATTTTGGTACAATGGAGCACTGGATGGCAGCGAAACGGTTATCAATGGGATAGGACATGTTTTAACATGCCTTGCTCTGCTATACCTGTGGTTTACTAGGGAAAAATTTACGGACAGATTCTCTTTGATTAATTTTCACAAGGTCTACGTCTATATGTGAGGAAGACTATCAACCTCCTTCCATCATGGATGAAGAAAACTTACCCAAGTTCTTCTCAAGACCTCCAATGTCTTGATCAACACCTCTTTCATGACTCGAGACTGTCACCATTTTAAGTGGAAATTCTGATAGAAAAAAAGACCCTGATAAGCCAGTCCTACATCTCAATGTATTGTGAGAGTAATGTGCTTAGGTCTTGTAACGGCATTTCTGGAAGTGGCACAACATGATTACCTATTTCCAATTGTCTCATTCTTAAACACCTGTCCCAGGTCTAGGTTTTTTCATCTCCATCCACTGTACACTGTTGTGCTCCAGGTTGGGCTTTCCAGGTTGCCCGGCGTGTGGCATCATCTCCATAAGCCTTGTATGGCCTATAAGGACACAGACCCGTGTCTTCAGATTGCTATTCAAGACTCTAGTTTCGTGTACACCACCTCCTGGTTACATCATGCTTAACCCGCTTCCATTCCAGCATACTTCACTTCATCCCCAAGACTCCTGTGAGGGCCAAGTCCTCAGTCTCCATGTGCCATCCTGCACCCACGATTGGGGTTTGTGTACCCATCCAGAACCACGATTGGGGTTTGTGTACCCATCCAGAACTGGGACTTAGTGGGTCAAATTCACAAGTTGAGCCTAATACACCATAGGACTGGATACCTATTCAATCTATGGCGTTGGTGAATGCCAAGCAGCCTCACAAAAGTGAGCTCTCTTTTGTCCCTCCCTCAACTAGCTCTGACCTTCGATGTTTGAACCCAAGATTAAAAGGCCC
Source organism: Ranitomeya variabilis (assembly GCF_051348905.1). Classification (NCBI taxonomy): domain Eukaryota; kingdom Metazoa; phylum Chordata; class Amphibia; order Anura; family Dendrobatidae; genus Ranitomeya; species Ranitomeya variabilis. The sequence continues at coordinate 83,266,152 of NC_135236.1, forward strand.
ATTGTCTAGGGCAGTGTTCCCCAAGAGCCACCAACAGGTCATGTTTTCAGGATTTCCTTAGTATTGCCCAGGTGATGGTCCAGATGATGCACATACCAGTTGGGCAATACTAAGGAAATCCTGAGAACATGATTCTGTTGGTGGCTTTTGCCGACCAGAGTAGGAGAACACTGATCTAGGGCAATGAGTCCTGTCTTGCAACATGAAAGAGTTAAAGGCAGCCAGGCTGCGTAACTCCTCTGTTACAGAACAAATTGGTGGTCATTCAGACAAAATTCCAACTGTGTTTATATCAACCAGTAGGGAGGAACAAGATACATTCATCTCTCCAGGGAGTACGGATGGATCTGAGCAGAGAAAACTTCAGCAGTCCACATAAGTCGCACACTGAAAACCGGGCAGACTGGCTCAGTCGCAACTTCCTCAGCCTAGGGGAATGGAGCATCAGTCCAAAAATCTCTCAAATTGCTCACAGATGATGGAAAGTGCCTGGCCGTGTTGTACTCGCTTCACAAAAAAATGCCAAGTTGTCCAGAATTTGCTCCCCCAACACTACAACCAAGAGGATAGACGACTCTGGGCTGTTAGTCCTGGCAATGATCTTTCTGCTTCCGCAGTTTCACGGCTTCTAGTCGGGGCTTAAATAACGTGGTAACTTTATGGGGTCAATTATTTGTCTTCAATGCATTTATCTTTGGCTAAAAATAATTTTTGCTATTGGGTTTCATTTACATGGTTGCACCGTTCGCCTCCTTCCATGGCTCCAGAGGAAGTGAACGGAGAATCCATCAGTGAGCTTGTTTTGATTGAAGAATTGATAACTCTTATCTTTCATTTTCTGAGCTTTTCAGAGGTGGTTTGACCAAGTGAAAGTTGAGCTTAAGCAATCCGCTCACCAGTATTAACAGGGCTTTTTTCTCTATATACAGTGGACATAACTAGAAAGCAGACCTGCACTGTAAAGCACAAGGGATGGATATGGCCGCATCATAAGCCTCTGAAGATATGCGATTGGGATTCAGTCGGATATTGTAACGCACAGATCCTATGACGCAGACCTAACTTGAACACTTTATACACTCCAAAAAACAGCAAGGGTCAATCTCCCATTTTAACACCATATTGCTTTTTTTAGTTTAATAGATTGTACTGATTACTGTATTTAAAAAAAAAAAAATATTATGGAAGGAGGAGCTCGCCAACATGTTCAAATCACAAGCATAGACATAGGGGTAAATTATCTCTGGATTGCTAGAGCCATCCAAATATTCCAAGTAGACATGGTATTAAATGATGAAATTTTGCTGCCTTAAGCCCCCACTAGAGGGAGCTCACTACACACTTATAGACAAACCAATACGGTCTACGAGTGTGCAGTGAGCTCCCTCTAGTGGTGGCTGAAGAGAGCAAAATTTAATCATTTAATACTATGGAGAGAAAAAAACAAAACAAAACAGAAATCAGTTCTAAATTATTCATCAAGAATTTTGGACCTTCTTAGATGAAAAAATGGTTCTGGTGGGAGCAGCTTTCCAGGATACATAATCACATTTTATGTTCTGCCCAAAATGTACCATATAAAGTCTGGGTAAAGATTTTCCAAGAGACTGTCTGTATACATATTTTTATTTATTTTAACAAAATAAATAAGATTGCTTTGTGTCAGTGGCCTCTTGGGATATAATTCTCCCCCATTTGGTTCCGAGGAAACATTATCACTGCCCTTCCTCTCTCTCTGTGTCAGAATTTGGCACATGCAACTGCAAAGGGTTTATGGTTTCCATCCAAATGAATGAACGTCTTCGCCTCAATAAGGGAAAATGAAGCTTCGAACTTTTATTACAAGGTCTCACATTTTTTCTGCAAAATACAAGCTTTTATGTCAGGGTGGTTGTGGACCGGAAGGGTTGAGCAACTGAGGCTTTTTTTTTTGCAAAAAATGACCATAAGGGAGAAAGACCAAATCTATATTACCATATCTTTACTAACATAAAACTAACCTAAATCTCTCCATGTTGTGCTGAGTTATCAGGACAACTGTAAGATCTGCTCTTCCTGTGTCCCTAAGACAACACTTCCTGTCTCAATGCTCTCACAGTGTATAATTGTAAAAGGGACATTAGACATTATAGTAACCAATCAGAAACCAGAATTTACTTTAGAACAGGTGAGAAACTAAAAAAAAAAAAAAAAAAAAAAAAAAAGGAACTGGATTAATTTCTATTCAGTCCTGTACCCTTACTGCAACTATGAGATGGCTGAGAAGCTTATCACAGTGCTGATTAGCATAAAAAATATTTAACCACGTTAAAATCTCAGTGGAGGAAGTGTCCCGAATTAGTAAAAAAGGGGTATGCTTGTTATTTTCCTCTAGAAACAGCGCAGTTCCTCTTGATGGTCTCTGCCCTTCAATTAGGAAGAGCTGCAATACCAATAACAGCCCATTGACAGGTGTGGCGCTGTTACTAGGAAAATAAAAAAAAAATATTTCCTTTTGGTATAATTCTGGAAAATCCCTTTAAGAGCTTGAGATGTTTTGCTAGTAAAGGTGTGACTTTAAATACAGACATTTGTAGTTCTTTAAGGGAACCTGTTATCTTGGAAAATATCTGCAGATAAATAGCGCTAAAATGCTGCCTGACCTCCTTAATGAAAGCGCACCTACTGGGAGAAAATGAGAGAAAATGAACTTATTTCGTCCAGGGAGCCGCCGGCTTTCAGTCATGGTAGCGGTGCAGTCACCGCTCATAACGTTGTGAGCTGTGGCTGTAAGCACACCCTGACAATTGTGCAGAATGAGCTGTCAATCAAAGTGCTGAGGCAGGCTTCCAGCTGCCGCTCACAGGATACTAACCAATGACTGTAGAAGCTCCAGGCTCCGCCCCAATGACTGAAAGCCGGCAGCTCCTGGGAGGAGAGAAGTTATTTTTTTCCTGGTAGCTGCACTTTCAGTAAGGTGGCCAGGTAGTGTTTTAATACGATTTACCTTGCAGATTACCTTATGTCTGGAGTTTATAAAGTGTTTTCCAAGGTGGCTTGTTCCCTTTAAGAAAAGTCTAATAAAAACAATAAAACATAAAAGCTAAAGTGGTAATCTGCAGCTGTCTAATCTGATAGTGTTGCATACAATGAGTAGTTCACTGTACGAGCTGTCAAATCAATCTCTCCAGAGAGAACATTAACACCTACCACAACATCAATACTTCCCTTTAAATCTTCGTTGGATTTTTTTTGTTTCTATTTTTAAGGCGAAAGAAATCTTCAGATTCTTCCTATAGAATACACAGAGTGGGTGGCCTTTCTGCGGGGCCACTGGTAGAATATTTTCCCTGCCATTCTTTGGGTTAATTAACACAGAGACAGACCGACAAGACTGTGTTGTTACTTTGCAGATCTTTAATGGGATCCTCCGTTATCCTCCCTTGCAGTCATGTCTTTATGGGTCCCCCGGGGTAATGTCCACAACGCGTCTCATCCAATACAGGTCAGATGCACGTGTATAGGACGGGACCCCGGGGGTGGGGACCAGCGGAGATATTGCACATTAGTGTAGAACCCCCTTTATCAGGGGAAGGAGCCAGATTGCAAGAGGTTAACTACATAAGGGGGGTAAAACGTATTTACTTGTATAAAATGTGACTTTAAAAAAATATTGCATGACTGCCCAAATCGTGTCCCAGGTCTGTATGGGTAATACACGGGTATGATTCCCACAGTTCTCATGTTTAAATATTAAAACCAGCGCCCCCCGCACACGTCACGGTCACATACACGAGGTATATGCAGAGCTGCTCTTTTATATTCTCGCTCTTTGGAAGAAACGAAATTCCTGTTTGTTTTGCCCCTTTAAAACCATTTAATGGTGGCTGGTTGCAAGGCAGCAGTGAGCTGCCACCTGGAACTTTTCTCTGGCCGGGTAAAAAAAGCAAAGACAGAGAGGAGAGGATGGCCGCAGTGAGTGTATGGATGGCAGATGGGGAGTGCAGAAGGAAGGGGTAAACGAGTGCCGGTCTAAGAGAGGCCCTTAAATGCATCCAGTTTGAAAGCGGTGTCCAGGAATCGCTTCAGCTCTGTCATGTGGGTTTTCTTGTTGCCGGTGGCTGGGGCGGCTGCAGGTTCGCGGCCGGCGTACCTGGAGAACAGGAACGTAAGATTTAGCAGACTTATAATTTACTTACTTACAATACCACTAGCAGACAGCAGCGGCCAAGAATAACAGTGGTGGGGCATTAGCAACACAACAACCCCAATAAATGGTACCCGGGGTGACTACGCAGGACTCCACATCAATGCAGAAGTCCAGCATCAGCGAGATCTTAGGAATTTAAAGGGAACCCGTCACTTGAGTCATGCTCCCCAAACCATGGGCAGCATGAATCAGAGCTGGCGTTTCAGAGAGAGCATAGTATGAAGTGTGGCACCGCTCTGGCTGATTGACATGTCACTCCACTGTGTACATCGGGAGAGACCTGTCACTCACTTGCAAAGGGACAGAGTCAGAATAGTCTCTTTAAAAACGCTCTGGCAATTGTGCTGCCGAGCTCTGATTAATGGTTTGGGCAGCACAAATCAAATGATGACATATTCCCTTTAATTGCATGAATCCCCGGAATGGCAGCCTCCTAAAGGTCTCAAAGATTAGGTGAATGTCAGCCACACCCGATTATTTCGGCAGGAGCGGTCTCATTTGATGTGTATGGTGGCCCCCCGACAGATCATGATGGGGGAAGACTAGAATGGGCAGATGGACTATCACTGCCCGATCCTTTAGTAATCAGAGGAGATTGGCCTCAGACTATGACTTTTCTGCTCTCTCCCAACAGGGAGAGTACAAAATATATATGGCCAACTGAACACGCTGCGGAGAAACCCACAATGTAACCTGCGGCTGCAGATGTGACCTCCGCAGTATGGACACTTATGCCGTGGCTTTCACCTTTGGTGACACAGATGGTGGAGACGGCAATATATCAGTCTACTACTCCATACCTACCAGACAGGCTTATTGCGGTGGATTGTGGTGCGTAATCTTGGCTTCACGTAATCGTAATAACCCTGATTTTTGTGTTCCTCCTGGCACCACACGAGATCTGCATTGGGGTACTTATTCACTTCCATCTCCAGAAGGTCGAATGGGAATGGAGACAGCTGAAGACATAGAAGAAAAAAAGAGAAACAGAAGGCATTTATATTACCAAAGTCATTCCGGCCCCTCCACAAGTCATCTAAGGAAGAAAGTGCTATCTACTGGCCATGAACAAGAATTATACTTTGCAGACTAGTGAGCTTCTCACACCTGCTCCACACGGGTAATGGCCACCTCTGCCTCCATTTCTCGGGTGCTGCGCTCTTTGGTCAGGTCGTAGTAGACTTTTCCTGTGCAGAAGACTATGCGCTTCACTCCGGCAGGGTTCTGGGACGCGGGACCGGCCTCTGGGATAACTCTTTGAAAGTGTGTGCCTGAAATGAGACGATGGTGACTGGTACCCATTCTGATCAGATAATATATGTGGTATATATAGAAGATTTCTCTGTCACTAGGTATTACTATCACTAGAACATCCACCATCTTCCAAAACTCCTGAACAGGTGCAGCTCCCACCTCTGGAGCCCTCAAATATTGGCAGAAAGGTGGTTCATTGACTTTCTGTAATCACCAACCACCTAGAAGGGGAGGGTCGCGGACGGCAAGAGCTCCCCTAGTGCGTCTGGATGACAAAAGAGTGGTCCAGAGGTGGGACGCCCACCGATCAGGCAGATGAAAATACTCCTTTAAAGGGAATGCATTACCAATCCTTTTTTTTTGTAATGGAAACCATTATTGACGGTGATAAATCTGTTTCTGGTTAACAGTACAATATATCACAAAAGTGAGTACACCCCCCACATTTTTGTAAATATTTCATTTTATCTTTTCATGGGACAACACTGAAGATCTGACACTGTGATACAATATACACTGTGTTCCAAATTATTATGCACATAGAGTTTAGGAGTGATAAGGTTAGAATTTTTTTGTTTGTCATTTAAACTCATTGATGGTGATGTGTGTCAGGGCTCTTTATATCACTGAAGGCAATTGCAGATACCTGTGCACATTAGTTTGACAGGTGTGTCCAAATAAAGGCAAGACTACTTAAGAAGGCTGTTCCACATTATTAAGCAGTCTACATTTTTTGCCAAAATGGGAAAGAAAAAGGATGTGTCGGCTGCGGAGAAGCAACAAATTGTGGAGTATTTAGGTCAAGGCATGACTACAATCAACATTGCCAAGACACTTCATCGTGATCATCGCACAATCAAGAAGTATGTAGCTGATTCCCAGCACACACGTGTGCGTGCTGATAAGGAAAAATTGAGGACTCTTTCCAACAGGCAATTGCGTAAGGTTAAGAGAGCAGCTGCAAAAATGCCTTGTCATAGCAGCAGACAAGTTTTTGAAGCTGCTGGTGCCTCCAACGTCCCCAGAACAACAAGATGCAGGATCCTTCAGAGGTGCGTAAGCCATCCTGTTGACCACCTCTATCCACTGCACACAAGCAGAAACGGCTCCAGTGGGCCAAACGATACATGACGACTGACTTCCAAACTGTTTTGTTCACCGATGAGTGCCGTGCAACGCTCGATGGTCCAGATGGATGGAGTGGAGGATGGCTGGTTGATGGACACCCCATGAAAACACGGCTAAGGCGCCAACAAGGAGGAGGTGGAGTAATGTTTTGGGCTGGAATCATGGGGAGAGATTGTCGGCCCCTTTATGATCCCTGAAGGGGTAAAGATGAACTCCATAATCTATGTGGAGTTTCTAAAACAACACTTCCTGCCATGGTTCAAGAGGAAGAACCGTGCTTTCCGCAGCAAGATCATTTTCATGCATGATAATGCACCGTCTCATGCTGCAAAAAACACATCTGCATCTCTGGCTGCTATGGGCATAAAAGAGGACAAACTCATGGTGTGGCCACCATCTTCCCCTGACCTCAACCCCATTGAGAACCTCTGGAGCATCATCAAAAGGAGTGTCTATGATGGCGGGAGGCAGTTCACATCTAAGCAACAGCTCTGGGAGGGTATTCTGTCCACATGCAAAACAAGTGAAGCAGAAACCATCCAAAAACTGACAAATTCAATGGACGAGAGAGTTCAGAAGCTTCTTTCGAACAAGGGGTCCTATGTGCAAATGTAACATCACCTAGAATAAAGTTTTCACTTGAACATGTTGGCATTCATGGGTCCCTCAATGAACTGCAGCTCCCCACATCTGGCAGCACTCACACAGCCCCAAACTATGTCACTACCACCACCATGCTTGACTGTAGGCAAGACACACTTGTCACTTGGTTGCCGCCACACACGCTTGACACCATCTGAACCGAATATGTTTATCTTGGTCTCATCAGACCACTGGACATGGTTGTTAGTAATCCAAGTCCTTAGTCTACTTGTCTTCAGCAAACTGTCTGCGGGCTTTCTTGTGCATCATCTTTTGAAGAGGCTTCCTTCTAGGACGACAGTTATGCGAACCACCTTGATGCAGTGTGAGGTGTATGATTTGAGCACTGACAGACTAACCCATTCACACCCGAGACCTTGTACCACTAAGAAGTCACCTGACACAGGGGAGGGAAAATGGCTAACTGGGCACAAATTGGCCATTTTCACTTTGGGGATGTACTCACTTTTGTTGCCAGTGGTTTAGACATTAATGGCCGTGTGTTGAGTTATTTAGAGGGCACACCAAATGTACACTGTTATACGAGCTGTACACTGACTACTCTACATTGTGTCAAAGTGTCAGATCTTCAGTGTTGTCCCCTGAAATAATATAATAAAATATTCACAAAAATGTGAGGGGTGTACTCACTTTTGTGATATCCTGTAACAGGACTGATTTACAGTAGTCACAGAACAATAATTTCATTTATATAGCACCAACATATACTGCAGCACTCTACAGGGGCCGCAGAAACAACAGTCTGCAGACATTTGCTGACTTCTACAGTTCCCTGTGTGGACTGAATATGTTGGCGCTATATAAATACAATTATCATTAATGTGAGGCATGCTCTGTGCAGAGGACACATTTACTTTTAGTAGAGAGGCCTGAAATATTGGGTAAAATATCGAAAAAGCCCATTAAGCATGACAATCCATCTGACCTGAAATCATCTCGTCGAAACTTGACCTGGCTTCAGGATGACGAAGGAGAGACTTTGGAGTGAAGACTATAAGCTGTGAGGCAAAAAAAAAAAAATAAAGTGAATAATGAAAGCTGGCTGGTATGATGTCTCCCATACACAGCACACACAGATATGAGGGATTCCTGCTCCCCTGTCTCTATAGAATACACCCAGCAATAGCATGGAGAATATTAGACAGCAGTACTCAGCAGTGTAGGTGTGAATCCAGCATTTGGGAAAGATAAATACTAGAAAACTGTTGTATCCCGACTTCTCTGTCTATGCTTCTCCCCTCTCCATAGACTGCAATAGGAATCTATAATCTTATCTCACAGGGAGCTGACCGTCCGTCTTGTTTGGTGAGCAAAATGGGTTTGAGCCTGATTTTTTTTTCTCATTTCAGAATGTGGTTGTTTTTTGGGTTTTTCTGCCTTAATTTTGTCTTAACCATGTGAAATGCTGCTCTACGGGGCTGAGATCCGGTGACTGACTCGGCCATTGCAGAGTATTCCACTTCTTTGCCTCCTGAGTTGCTTTCGCAGTAAGTTTTGGGTCATTGTCCGTCTGTCCTGTGAAGCGCCGTCCAATCAACCTTGCTGCAGTTGGTTGAATCTGATCAGAAAGCATCGCCCTGTGCACTGCAGAAGTCATCCGGCTGCTTCTGTCTTCAGTCATGTCATCAATAAACACCAGTGACCCAGCGCAATTGGGAGCCGTGCATGCCAGCGCCACCACACTACTCCACCATGTGTTAGAAGCCTTTCCAAGCCTTCTCCATACTTCTTCCCATCATTCTGGTCCAGGTTGATCTTTGTCTTATCTGTGCACAGAACGCTTTTCCAGAATTGGGCGGCTGCTTTAGATGTTTTTTTTTTGGCAAAGTCTAATCTACCTTTCCATTTCTAAGGCTGATTAATGGTTTATACGTGATGAACCCTCTGTATTTGCGCTCATAAAGTCTTCTCTTTATAATAAGATACTGAAACATCTACTTACTAGAGAGTGTTCTTCATTTGGGTAGATGTTGTGAATAGTTTTTCTTCACCGTAGAAAGGATTCTGCAATCATCCACCACTGTTGTCTTCCATGTACGCCCAGACCATTTGAGTTCCCAGCTCACCAGTGGGCTCTTTTTTTGCAGAATGTACCAAACTGTTGATTTTTGCTACTCCTAACATTTCTGCTCTCTCTGATGTATCTATCAGCCTATCTTTTTTTCAGCCTAATGATGGTCTGTTTCTCTTCCATTGAGAGCTTCTTTGACTGCATATTGTGGGTTCACAGCAACAGCTTCCAAATGCAAATTCCATACCTGGAATCAGCTCCAGACCTTGTACCTTCTTAATTGATGATGGATTAATGAAGGAAAAGTCCATGCAGCCCATTAACGAGCTTTCGAGATAATTATCCAATTCATTTTGGTGCCTTTAAAAGCGGCATATTAAAAAGCTATAATTCATAAACCCTTACTATTATTATGATGTGAATACCCTTAAATTAAAGCTGAGACTCTGCACTTTAAGCCCCATATTGATTATATAACTGTATCTTGCATATGTTTTGGTAAAGAGTAAAAATGCCAAAACTTGTGTCGCTTTTGTCATTTATTGATAAGATATATTGCAAAAATTCTTATGTTTTCTTGTACTGTTTGGAGTGGTGCAAAATTTGTTGAATTGACAGTAACCATTTAAGTGATAATATGATTACCGGTTAAACAGTAAAAATGTTGTGTCTCCCCCCCTCAAAAAAATAAATAAATGAATTTCCAAAACCATACACACCGGTTTCCGGAAAGGTAGCAGGATCTGTCTGCGGAGCACATGGAAAAAGTTGGCTGGAGTGGAGCAATTGACAACAATCCAGTTACAATCATAAAGCTGACGAACAGCAAAGTCTTCAGAAGCTTTCTGTCGAGGAAGTAAAAGGTACAAATCACATTCAGCTTCTGCATTTACACCAGCAAGTAACCTCTACCCATAATTGCTATCAGCACTCTGGTATTTCTCTGTCCACATCAATAACCAATTGCACCCATTAGTTATATGGCACTGCTATAATGTGTCCATGTCGTCCCCAGGCTGCGTCATACAGATATCCCAAAGGTTAATAAGTACGCCATTTAGCAAGGCCATGCTCCTTTGCCGTTTTGCTTGAAATCAATGTAATGGTGGAAATCGTAAACCTACACGTAAACTCACCCAAACCTAAAGAGAAGGATACAAGAGGACGACTTACAGGCCACATATCTGGGTCGTCATTGCACATCTGCAGGAAGCGTTCAGGTCTTGCAGAGGAATGTTCAGGACCCTAAAGGACAAACAGTTTTATATGTGTAACTTACCATATATATTAATTCCCTCATTTCTGCACATTAAGCCCTGCCCCTTTCCTTGTAAACCACACGCTGTCCCATAGCCATGCCATCACTTGAGGAGTAAAAAGTGCCTGTAAACTAAAAGGAAACATGTCCGGTCCAACAGTGCTATCAAGCTGCAGATATAGGGTTAATCTGTAGGTTAATAGTGTTGAAGGTGCCTGGCTGCAGTACTGAAAGTGCTACACCTGGGAGAAAATTAACTTTTTTTTTTCTTGGAGCCGCCGGCTTTCAGTCATGCAGGCGTGCCCAGAGCAATTACAGTCACTTCTTACCTCACTGAGAGCTTTGCTGTAAGCAAGCCCCGGCACTGACTGACAGCCGACTCTACAATGCGTCAGTGCCGGGGTGTGCTTACAGCAAAGCTCTCAGTGAGGTAAGCAGTGACTGTAATTGCTCTGGGCACGCCTGCATGACTGAAAGCCGGCGGCTCCCAAAAACAAAAAAAGTTCACGTTTTCCCAGGTGCCGCACTTTCAGTACTGCGGCCAGGCACCTCCATATCACTATTAACCTTCAGATTAACCCTATATCTGCAGGTTGATAGAACTGGACCTGTCAGTTGGAGCAGACCGGTTCCATTTATTAAATAAGTACAATTAGTAAAATAACCCCCCCAGCTGAACATGTAAGGGTTTGTAAGGTGATATGCTTGGGTTCAGGACACAGTATGTGTGAGACATGGTAAGCAGAATTATGCTTTGGCACGCCTGGTATCTAGCGATATAAATCCCAGGAGAATAGCTAAATCTGATTAACAGGTGTCCTATCCTAGATTTACGTTTTTCTCTCTGTGTAACCATCAGTACAAAGTGCCTTTATTTTACTGAAACCTGCAGGTAATCACATTCTTACCATTCCCTCCATGCCATGGGGCAGTAACAGGACAATTCCATTCTGTCGTACCCACTTAGCCTGCCCGGGGCAGATGAACTGATCAATGATACACTGAGCTGTGTTGTGGAAATCTCCAAACTGGGCTTCCCAGAGGACCAGTGCATTTGGGCTGGCCGTGGCAAACCCAAGCTCGAATCCTGGAAGAGACAAACCGTGCAATTAAAATATCAAATATACTCAATGTGCTTGTTAAAGGGCTGCCCAGCCATAACCACCCCGACATATAGATCTTATTGTGAGGCTTGGACGATGTGACCCACACAACACAGTGAACACTTTCAATACATTCCTTCCATTATTAACTACCGTATTTTCCGGCGTATAAGACGACTTTTTAACCCCTGAAAATCTTAAAAGTCGGGGGTCGTCTTATACGCCGGGTATCGCATTGCCGGGTGTATATGGTGGGTGGGGGGGGAGTGGGCCTGATGACGACGAGGGGGCGTCTCACAGGAAAGTGAGTATCCCCCATTACCTCATTGTATCATTGCAGCGTGGGGTCTCTGCTGGGAGCGGCGGCGGCTGCTGTGCTGTGCGTGGGGCGGCGGCTCCTCTTCTTCAGTGTGGGGCCTCAATGCTGCTGGGCGGCGGCGGCGGCTTATCTTCAGGCAGTCGGGGCTCCTCCGGTATCTCCTTAAAGCCCGGAGGCCCTGCCGGCAACTCCATCGGTGCAATGCAGTGGCCTCCGGGAACATGGCCGCTGCTCAGATTCAGAGATCTGAATCTGAGCATGCGCAGCCCCCAGCGGCCGGGCCACCGCATAGCAGCAATGGAGCTGTCTCCGGGAAAATGGCCGCTGCTCAGATTCAGATCTCGTCTCCCGAGATCTCGGGACGAGATCTGAATCTGAGCAGCGGCCATGTTCCTGAAGGCCACTGCATTGCACCGATGGAGTTGCCGGCAGGGCCTCCGGGCTTTAAGGAGATACCGGAGGAGCCCCGACTGCCTGAAGATAAGCCGCCGCCGCCGCCGCCCAGCTGCACAGAGGCCCCACACTGAAGAAGAGGAGCCGCCACAGCACAGCACCCACGCTGCACAATGAGGAGCAGCAGCCGCCGCTCCCAGCAGAGACCCCACGCTGCAGCGATACAATGAGGTAATGGGGGATACTCACTTTCCTGTGAGACGCCCCCTCGTCATCATCAGGCCCACTCCCCCCCCCCCAAAAGGCACATTAGTTACCGGTCCTATAAGACGACACGGTTTATAAGAAGACCCCCGACTTTTAAGGAGATTTTACATTTTAACTGGAAAAGTTGGGGGGTCGTCTTATACGCCCAGTCGTCTTATACGCCGGAAAATACGGTACATCAAATAGGAACCCACAACCTTCATATTGTAGATCCCCTTCATATGGTGGCTGTAATGTAGCAAGCACTTACCCAGCACGCCGTACTCCGAGAGCGAACTGTTGCACACTGTATATGGAGCTTGATTGGGCCACAGATGATTCATGGGGATACAAGTTCTCTTGTCCACATTTTGGTCATGTAACACGTGGTGTCGGTGGCTGATGGGGAGACAAGTGTGTAAGGACAAAGCAATAGAGTGCACTATATATATATATATAAATATATATATGCACTGCTCAAAAAAATAAAGGGAACACTTAAGCAACAGAATATAACTCCAAGTAAATCAAACTTCTGTGAAATCAAACTGTCCACTGAGGAAGCAACACTGATTGACAATCAATGTCACATGCTGTTGTGCAAATGGAATAGACAACAGATGGAAATTATTGACAATTATCAAGTCACGCTCAATAAAGGAGTGGTTCTGCAGGTGGGGACCACAGACCACATCTCAGTACCAATGCTTTCTGGCTGATGTTTTGGTCACTTTGGAATGTTGGTTGTGCTTTCACACTCGTGGTAGCATGAGATGAACTCTACAACCCTCACAAGTGGCTCAGGTAGTGCAGGTCATCCAGGATGGCACATCAATGCGAGCTGTGGCAAGAAAGTTTGCTGTGTCTGTCAGCGTAGTGTCTAGAGGCGCTACCAGGAGACAGGCTAGTACACCAGGAGATGTGGAGGGGGCTGTAGGAGGGCAAAAACCCAACAGCAGGACCGCTACCTCAGCCTTTGTGCAAGGAGGAACAGGAGGAGCACTGCCAGAGCCCTGCAAAATGAACTCCAGCAGGCCACAAATGTGCATGTGTCTGCACAAACGGTTAGAAACCGACTCCATGAGGATGGTCTGAGGGCCCGACGTCCACAGATGGGGGTTGTGCTCACAGCCCAACACCATGCAGGACGCTTGGCATTTGCCACAGAACACCAGGATTAGGAAATTCACCACTGGCGCCCTGTGCTCTTCACAGATGAAAGCAGGTTCACACTGAGCACATGTGACAGACGTGACAGAGTCTGGAGACGCCGTGGAGAGCGATCTGCTGCCTGCAACATCCTTCAGCATGACCGGTTTGGCAGTGGGTCAGTAATGGTGTGGAGTGGCATTTCTTTGGAGGGCTGCACAGCCCTCCATGTGCTCGCCAGAGGTAGCCTGACTGTCATTAAGTACAGAGATGAGATCCTCAGACCCCTTGTGAGACCATATACTGATGCGGTTGGCCCTGAGTTCCTCCTAATGCAGTACAATGCCAGACCTCATGTGGCTGGAGTGTGTCAGCAGTTCCTGCAAGATGAAGGCATTGAAGCTATGGACTGGCCCGCCCGTTCCCCAGACCTGAATCCGATTGAACATATCTGGGACATCACGTCTCGCTCCATCCACCAACGTCACGTTGCACCACAGACTGTCCAGGAGTTGGCAGATGCTTTAGTCCAGGTCTGGGAGGAGATCCCTGAGGAGACCATCCACCGTTTCATCAGGAGCATGCCCAGGCTTTGTACAGTAGGGAGGTCATACAGGCACGTGGAGGCCACACACACTACTGAGCATCATTTCCTTGTCTTGAGGCATTTCCATTGAAGTTGGATTAGCCTGTAACTTCATTTTCCACTTTGATTTTGAGCATTATTCCAACTCCATACCTCCATGGGATATTACTTGTGATTTACGGTGATCATTTTTAGGTTTTATTGTTCTCAACACATTCCACTATGTAATGAATAAATATTTACAACTGGAATATTTCATTCAGTGACATCTAGGATGTGAGATATTAGTCTTCCATTCACTTTTAAGAGCAGTGCATATTATATATATATATACACACTAGATGGTTGCCCGATTCTAACGCATCGGGTATTCTAGAATATGCATGTAGTTTATTTATGAAGATTTAAGAATAATGCAATGAATACACAGGATTTTCTGGGTAAAATATATACATTATCAGTGAAGCGGTGTTTAAATCTCACGCCAATATCGCTGATTGGTCGCGGCCGGCCGCGACCAATCAGCGCAGCAGGGTTTAAATCCGCGCCAATTCGCGGCCGGACTGCGCCTGTCGCCGATTCGTCACGACCGGCCGTGAGCAATCAGCGAAGCGTGGTTCAAATCCAGTGCAAATTCGCGTCCGGACTGCGCCTGTCGCTAATTGGTCGCGGGCAGCTGGTGAGACCAATCAGTGACGCGGGATTTCGGTTACAGACAAACAGACAGAATTAGACGATTATATAGCAGATACCCGATGCGCTAGAATCGGGCCACCATCTAGTATTCATATAAACATTGGTGCTTACATTTATGTTTTAACCCATTGGACAAACTGCCATTGTTTTTCTCCTGTCTTTATTTTAAGAGTCAAAACTTTATTAGTCATCTATCGCTGAATGACAGCTTGTTTTCTACAGGATGACTTATAGTTTTCAAAGACACCATTTATTTTACCATATGATAAACTTAAAAACGGGGAAAATTTTTATTCTCTCCCTTACACACTGTCCTCCATGTTGTTCTCTCCCTCACAGACTGTCCTCCATGTTGTTCTCTCCCTCACAGACTTTCCTCCATGTTATTCTCTCCCTCACAGACTGTCCTCCAAGTTATTCTCTCCCTCACAGACTGTCCTTCATGTTATTCTCTTCCTCGCAGACTGGACTGTCCTTCATGTTGTTCTCTCCCTCACAGACTGTCCTCCATGTTATTCTGTCCCTCACAGACTGACCTCCATGATATTCTCTCCCTCACAGACTGTCCTCCATGTTATTCTCTCCCTCACAGACTGTCCTCCATGTTATTCTGTCCCTCACAGACTGTCCTCCATGTTATTTTCTCCATCACAGACTGTCCTCCATGTTATTCTCGCCCCCACAGACTGACCTCCATGATATTCTCTCCCTCACAGACTGTCCTCCATGTTATTCTCTCCCTCACAGACTGTCCTCCATGTTATTCTCTCCCTCACAGACTGTCCTCCGTGTTATTCTCTCAAACACACACTGTCTTCCATGTTATTTTCTCCCTCACAGACAGTCCTCCATGTTATTCTCTCCCTCACATACTGTCCTCCATGTTATTTTCTCCCTCACAGACTGTTCTCCATGTTATTCTCTCCCTCACAGACTGTCCTTCATGTTATTCTCGTTCTAGTATATGTATGTAGTTTATTTATGAACGCTGATTGGTCGAGGCCGGCCGGGCGCGACCAATCAGCAACACTGAATTTCAGTTACAGACAAACAGACCCTTAGAAAATTATATATATAGACTAGATGGTGGCCCGATTCTAACGCATTGGGTATTCTAGAACATGTATGTAGTTTATTTATGAAGATTTAAGAATAAGCAGTGTTTAAATCTCGCGCCAATATCGCGCGACCAATCAGCGAAGCGTGGTTCAAATCCCGCGCCAATTCGCAGCCGGACTGCGCCTGTCGCTGATTGGACGTGCCTGGCCGGCCGCGACCAATCAGCGAATGGGGGTTCAAATCCTGTGCCAATTCGCTGGCGGAATGCCAGGGCCGGCTCCAGGTTTTTGAGGGCCCCGGGCGAAAGAGTTTCAGTGGGCCCCCACCGTTTAACACATACCACGATTCATGGTGCACAGATACAGCGGAGAAATATAGCACAGCCACGTAGCATATAACACACTCCACGTAGTATATAGCACAGGCACAGTCCACGTAGTATATAGCAGTCCACATAGTATAACAGCCCACTCCACGCAGCATACAGCCCACTCCACGCAGCATACAGCCCACTCCACGCAGCATACAGCACACTCCACGCAGCATACAGCACACTCCACGCAGCATACAGCACACTCCACGCAGCATACAGCACACTCCACGCAGCATACAGCACACTCCACGCAGCATACAGCACACTCCACGCAGCATACAGCACACTCCACGCAGCATACAGCACACTCCACGCAGCATACAGCACACTCCACGCAGCATACAGCACACTCCACGCAGCATACAGCACACTCCACGCAGCATACAGCACACTCCACGCAGCATACAGCACACTCCACGCAGCATACAGCACACTCCACGCAGCATACAGCACACTCCACGCAGCATACAGCACACTCCACGCAGCATACAGCACACTCCACGCAGCATACAGCACACTCCACGCAGCATACAGCACACTCCACGCAGCATACAGCACACTCCACGCAGCATACAGCACACTCCACGCAGCATACAGCACACTCCACGTAGCATACAGCACACTCCACGCAGCATACAGCACACTCCACGTAGCATACAGCACACTCCACGTAGCATACAGCACACTCCACGTAGCATACAGCACACTCCACGTAGCATACAGCACAGGCACAGCCCACGTAGTATATAGCACAGCCACGTAGTATATAGCACAGCCCACGCAGTATATAGCAGCCACGTAGTATATAGCAGCCACGTAGTATATAGCAGCCACATAGTATATAGCAGTGTGAGCACCATATCCCTGTTAAAAAAAATAATTAAAATAAAAAATAAATAGTTATATACTCACCTTCCGGCAGCCCCCAGATCCAGTCCATGCCTTAGCGATGCTCCCACCAGGTCCGCGTTCCCAGTGATGCTTTGCGGCAATAACCCGTGATGACTTAGAGGTCTTGCGTGATCCTACGTCATCTGGGGTCACTTTGCTATGCATCACTGGGAACGGAGCTGCTGAGAGAATCGCGTGGAGCTGGAAGGCTGCAGGGGCCGTCAGAAGGTGAGAATAGCACAATTTTTTATTTTTAACAGTATATCTTTTTACTATTGATGCTGCATAGGCAGCATCAATAGTAAAAAGTTGGTCACACTTGTCAAAATGGGCCCCCCGTCTCGCTAGGGACCCGTCTGTCTGTCTGTCTGTCTGTCTGTCTGTCTGTCTGTCACGGATATTCATTGGTCGCGGCCTCTGGCTGTCATGGAAATCCAAGTCGCTGATTGGTCGCGGCAAAACGGCCACGACCAATCAGCGACGGGCACAGTCTGGCGGCAAAATGGCCGCTCCTTCCTCCCCGCAGTCAGTGCCCGCTCCATAATCCCCTCCAGTCAGCGCTCACACAGGGTTAATGGCAGTGGTAACGGACCACGTTATGCCGCGGTGTAATGCACTCCGTTACCGCTGCTATTAACCATGTGTGACCAACTTTTTACTATTGATGCTGCCTATGCGGCATCAATAGTTAAAAGATCTAATGTTAAAAATAATAAAAAATCGTTATATACTTACCGTCCGTCGGCCCCCGGATCAGGAACAGGCCTTCCCCACTCCTCGTGACGCTCCGGTGACCGCTCCATGCATTGCGGTCTCGCGAGATGATGACGTAGCGATCTCGCGAGACCGCAATGCACTCTTGGGACAGGAGCGCACGAGGAGTTGGTAACCGCTTCGCCTGGATCCGGGGCCAACGGAAGGTGAGTATATAACTATTTTTTATTTTAATTCTTTTTTTTTTAACAGGGATATGATGCCCACATTGCTCTATACTGCGTGGGCTGTGCAATATACTATGTTGGCTGTACAATATAATACGTGGGCTGTGCAATATACTACGTGGGCTTGCAATATACTAGGTGGGCTGTGCAATATACTACGTGGGCTGTGCAATGTACTGTGTGGGCTGTGCAATATACTACGTGGGCTGTGCAATGTACTGCGTGGGCTGTGCAATGTACTGCGTGGGCTGTGCAATGTACTACGTGGGCTGTGCAATATACTACCTAGGCTGTGCTATACACTACGTGGCCTGTGCTATACACTACGTGGCCTGTGTTATACACTACGTGGGCTGTGTTATACACTACGTGGGCTGTGTTATACACTATGTGGGCTGTGTTATATACTGCGTGCGTGGGCTGTTATATACTACATGAGCTGTGTTATATGCTACGTGGGCTGTTATATACTACATGAGCTGTGTTATATGCTACGTGGGCTGTTATAAACTACGTGGCTCTGTTATATGCTATGTGGGCTGTTACACACTCCGTGGGCTGTGTTATATACTACGTGGCTGTGCTATATACTCCGTGGGCTGTGTTATATACTACCGAGGCTGTGCTATATACTACGTGGCTGTGCTATATACTACGTGGCTGTGCTATATACTACGTGGCCTGTTATATACTACATGGCCGGCCGCGAACAATCAGCGACAGGCGCAGTCTGGTCGCGAATTGGCGCGGGATTTGAACCACGCTTCGCTAATTGGTCGCGGCCGGCTGAATCCTGTGTATTCAATGTATTATTCTAAAATCTTCATAAATAAACTACATACATATTCTAGAATACCCGATGCGGTAGAATCGAGCTACCATCTAGTATATATATATATAGATATATACAGTACAGACCAAAAGTTTGGACACACCTTCTCATTTAAAGATTTGTCTGTATTTTCATGACTATGAAAATTGTACATTCACACTGAAGGCATCAAACTATGAATTAACACATGTGGAATTATATACTTAACAAAAACGTGTGAAACAACTGAAATTATGTCTTATATTCCAGGTTCTTCAAAGTAGCCACCTTTTGCTTTGATGACTGCTTTGCACACTCTTTGATTTTGAGTATCATTCCAAATGCAGACCTCCATGGGATATTCATTTTGATTTACATTGATCATTTGTATGTTATATTGTTCTTCACGGAATGTGTATTTCCTTCAGTGATCTAGGATGTGGTATTCTAGTGTTCCCTTTAATTTTTTGAGATATATAGAATCTATATATAGGCACGCACATAACCACACACACGAGGGTGTATCAAAAATGTTCGGCACTACGGTTGCATTAAAATTTCTGTTGTCCACATTGCCTTACAAGTGCTTTCTGTACAAGGTCGATGTCTCCCCGGTCACTGCTGTGTTTGAGCATGTTATGTCAATTCCTATGTGACTGCGGTGCGAGATAAAATGGCTGTCCCCCTTGTGATTGGCACAAAATGAGAGCAGTGTGCAGTGACTTGTTGGTTGGGGTCTGAGGCTGCGTCCGGTGCGGATATTTAGTGAAGTCTGTGAGCACAGTATGGGGAAAGTGTTTTGTCATGAAGAAGTGTGCATGAATGCATAGTGAAGCTTGAGGAAGATGGTACAAGTGTCAGCCATGAAGAAGGACCTGGACGCTCGTCCACGACTGATGACAGCATTGAGCACGCGAACAGATTCTCTTGGATAGACGAGGACGAAGATTCAAGTCTGATGAAGAGGTGAAGACAGAGGTGCGTCCATGGCTCGCAGCTCAGCCGAAAATATTTCTTAATGAGGGAATGTGAAAGCTTGCTGACAGCTGGACAAAGTGTATTGAAAACCAGCGAGATTATATCGGGACATGAAGCACTTGTCTTTTCTGAAAGATAATTAGTATAAATTCTACAGCCAGAGTGTGGATTTATTTTGACGTGTGTGTGTGTGTATATATATGGTGTATATCTGTGTCTCTTAATTATCCCTATAGTAAGAAGTCTCCAGTTCATATCACTACATCGGCCTATTGTGACAATACCTGAACGTTCCTCTCTCTACATCTTGCCCACTCAGACGAATATGGATTCCTTCCTTTAGGAGTGAGCCGAATGCCATATACTCGGCCAGTGCCCAGTCAACAGTCCTGCTCTTCACCATTTCCCCTCGGGCTTTCAATACGCGGCTTAGGCCTGGGGGAGGCAAAAGATTAGTGTATAAGCCCAGACAATGATCAAGTGCAGTTAGATGTCCCGAAAATAAACTTTACCTCCATGGATAGTAAAGTCCTCCACAGGAACGGAGCTGGCCACATTTCCTATGTGATTCAATTCATCTTCACTGAGGCCAGTTGAAGGGCAGGACATACTGCGGGGCTGTCCATCCAGGGTGAAGAAACCTATAGGGAAGTGGAAGCATTTAGAACAAAGCAGAATGCCTTGCTTAATGGGATTGGGCTCCCAAATCTGACATTCGGTGTGAATAGATGTTACAGCATGTTGGGTGTAGACAGGAGCAATGTCTGGTACCAGCAGGTATTATGCAATCAATTGGGCTAGCACATGTGCATGCTACTTGCCAGACATCTCTGCAACTGTCCCACCAATGTTCAGCAGTGACCGTCTCTTCAAGCCCGATCAGGCATCAAGAGAATTGATACAGCAGAAACGGATCACATACCGGGCCATGGGGAGTCAAGCCAGTGCTTGATATGAAGGATTTTCTCATCTTTGGAGCGGGTTAGTGCTTCCTCACAAATTCTGTCATATTTCGCTATCTCCTCCTATAAAGCATTCACAAAACAGCTTCATGTCAGAGTTACAAAACACTGGTTTATGATTTGCACACCACGCCTGGTTGGTGATTGTGCACCGCGCCTGGTTGGTGATTGTGCGCCGCGCCTGGTTGGTGATTGTGCGCCGCGCCTGGTTGGTGCTTGTGCACGACGCCTGGTTAGTGTTTGTGCGCAACGCCTGGTTAGTGCTTGTGCCCAAGCCTGGTTAGTGCTTGTGCCCACGCCTGGTTAGTGCTTGTGCCCACGCCTGGTTAGTGCTTGTGCCCACGCCTGGTTAGTGCTTGTGCCCACGCCTGGTTAGTGCTTGTGCCCACGCCTGGTTAGTGCTTGTGCGCCACGCCTATGGTTAGTGCTTGTGCGCCACGCCTATGGTTAGTGCTTGTGCGCCACGCCTATGGTTAGTGCTTGTGCGCCACGCCTATGGTTAGTGCTTGTGCGCCACGCCTATGGTTAGTGCTTATGCGCCACGCCTATGGTTAGTGCTTGTGCGCCACGCCTGGTTAGTGCTTGTGCGCAACGCCTGGTTAGTGCTTGTGCACCACGCCTGGTTAGTGCTTGTGCGCCACACCAGGGTAGTGCTTGTGCACCACACCTGTTTAGTGTTTGTGTACCGCGCCTGGTTAGTGTTTATGCATCGAGCCTGGTTAGTGTTTGTGAAACACGCATGGTTAGTGCTTGTGCACTTCATACCTCATACTCAGGCTGATTGACCACTCCTTGTGAAACAAGGGTCTCTGCATATTTTTGTAGCACTGCCTTTTGTTTGCGGATCTGCTTGTACATCAACGGCTGGGTAAACATGGGCTCATCCATCTCGTTGTGCCCATTGCGACGGTAACACACCTATTGGAGAGAAGATGCATTGAGCGACCTTATCACTTATACCCATCATCAATGAAGAATCCCAGCCAGAGACCGGTTACATCCATCCCTGAGTATGAATACATCAGGGTATTTGTGCTGATGATTTTCCAATATGTAGTGAATATCACCCCTTGGATAATATTTTGTGTATTTATTTTTCAGATTCAGAAAAGGAGATTTTTGTGTACTCACCGTAAAATCTCTTTCTCTTAGCCTCTAATTGGGGGACACAGGACCATGGGTGTTATGCTGCTGTCCACTAGGAGGCGACACTATGCATAATCTGAAAAAGATTAACTGTGGCTCCTCCTGTGCAGTATACACCCCTGGACGGCATCAGCCTTCTCCAGTTTTTGTGCCAAAGCAGTAGGAGGAACGTAACATGAATAACATAATTATGCCTGTAAGAAGACAACTATGTACGAGCTCAAGAAACAATATGAGAACTCAACAGTTACAACAGCCCAGAAAGGGCAACAGGGTGGGAGCTGTGTCCCCCAATTAGAGGCTAAGAGAAAGAGATTTTACGGTGAGTACACAAAAATCTCCTTTACTCTGTCGCCTCATTGGGGGACACAGGACCATGGGACGTCCTAAAGCAGTCCCTGGGTGGGAAGCAATGGACGAATATTGTGCAGACAGGCCCGTACACTTAGGGCACCGCCGCCTGCAGGACACATCTACCCAGGCTCGCTGAGGACTGGGTATGAACCCTGTAGTGTTTGGTAAATGTGTGTAAGCTAGTCCAAGTGGCCGCCTTACACACTTGTTGTGCCGAAGCCTGGTGCCGAATGACCCAGGAGGCCCCTACCGCCCGTGTAGAGTGTGCCGTAATACCGGCTGGAAGAGGAGGATTCTTAAGGCGGTACGCCTCTTGTATGGTGGATATGATCCACCTGGCAAGAGTAGCTTTTGGAAGCTGGCCTACCCTTGTGGCCGCCTTCCGGAAGGAGGAAAGGAGAATCAGACCTCCGGAAGGACGCAGTCCTAGACACGTATACACGCAAAAGGCCTGACAAGGTCAAGCGTATGCAGAGCCTTCTCCACTGTATGAACCGGACAAAGGGATGGTAGTGAAATTTCCTCATGGAGGTGGAAGTCTGACACAACCTTCGGAAGGAAGGATGGGACCGTACGAAGAACTACCTTGGCCTGGTGAAAAACCAGGAAAAAAAAAAACCGTCTGCATGAGAGTGCTGTCGGTTCAGACACCTTGCGTAGCGAGGTGAGTGCCACCAGGAAAAAAAAAATCACCTTCTGGGAAAGAAGGCGGAGCGGGACCTCCTTAAGGGGTTCGAAGGGTGGTTCCTGCAATGCTGTCAGGACCAGGTTGAGGTCCCACGTTTCTAGTGGTCGTCTGTAGGGGGGAACCAATCGGGAAACCCCCTGAAGGAAAGGCCTTACTTGCGGCCTGGTAGCAATGCGCTTTTGGCAAAAGCACTGAGAGGGCTGACACCTGGCTTTTAGGCAATCCTAATGACAGACTGGCCTCCAGACCCGCTTGGAGAAAAACCAAGAACTTTGGGTAGGGAATAAGGGAGTGGAACCTGGCCAAGATATTCGCACCAAGTAAGGAAAAACTTTCCAGGTACGGTAATAAATCTTGGCAGAGGCTGATTTCCGTGCTCTGATCATGGTTACAATGACCTCTGTCGAGAACCCTGCCTGGGTAGAACCCAGGTCTCAAGGGCCACGCCATCAAGTTGAGAGCCCTTGAGTTCTGGTGGTAGAACGGCCCTTGTGATCGAGGATCGTGGCGGTCGGGGAGACGCCAGGGGGCGTCTGCTGTGAGTTGTACGATGTCGGCGTACCATGTGTGTCTGGGCCAGTCCAGTGCAATGAGGGTGGATGAAACTCCCTCTTGTTTGATCTTCCTCACCCTCTGGATATCAGGGGGAGAGGTGGAACGATATACAGAAGCTGGAACTGAGTCCAGTCCTGAACCAGAGCGTCTGCTCCGAGCGACCACGGATCGTGTGTTCTGGCAATGAAGTTGGAGACCTTGGCATTGAAATGGGATGCCATTAGGTCCACATCTGGGGTCCCCCAGCGGAGACAGATCTGTGAAAAATTTCGGAATGGAGAGACCACTCTCCCGAGTCTATTCCTTGTCGGCTGAGGAAGTCTGCTTCCCAGTTGTCCACACCCGAACGTGGACCGCCGAAAGGACCGACCCTGTGTCCTCCGCCCAGCGGAGGATATGTGACACTTCCCTCATCGCTTGGGTACTGCGGGTCCCCCCTTGATGAGTCACATATGCCACAGTCGTGGCTTTGTCCGACTGTGTCCTGATGTAAGAGGCTGCCAATAAGTGATGGAAAGCCCTCAATGCCAGAAGGATGGCACGAATCTCCAGGACGTTGATGGGCATGGACGCTTCCGCTGAGGACCATTTGCCCAACAGGAGCCCACAGCTGGGCTGGGGTCCCTGGATGCAGGCGCAGTGTGCTGGCTCATTGCTTGGAGGTGTAGGATGCTGCCTGTACAGGCCCTACCTGAGGTGTCTCAACCTAATACCCCCAGAGGGGGATAGGGAAGGTGTTATTGTCCCCTTCAGGGACCTTTATCCTCGCCTCGACCTCAACCCAGAAACCAAAAGGAATTGGGGAAGGATCTCGACTTCGAACCAGCACCCGAGGGACTGGGGAAGGAGCAGCATGGGGAATAGCCATCTCAACTTCAACTGGGCACCCCATAATAGGGGGTCGAGGAAGGAGCCATGCCGGGAGTCTCACAGGAGACCCTCTTTCTTCATCTGCTAGACGGAGGGCCAGTGCCTTATCCTTGGGAAGGAGCACTAGACCCTTGGAAGTGTTGAATAACATTCCCAGGAAAGTCAGGGACTGACTCGGGTTGGTGATGACTTTGTAGGTTGATTAACCAGCCCATGCGACTGAGAGTATCGGTTGTGATTGAGATGCTGAGCTCGCATTCCTTTAAGGTGGGAGCCTTGATGAGTAGGTCGTCCAGGTATGGAACGACTACTATGCCTCTGGAATGCAGGACGTCCGTGGTTGCTGCCATGACCTTGATGAAGACTCTGGGAGCCATGGCGAGTCCAAAGGGGAGAGCCACGAATTGGTAGTGGTCCTGGCCTATTGCGAACCTGAGAAAAACCTCTAATGGACAGGTGCAATAGGTATATGCACGTATGTCTATGGAGGCGAGATATTCTTCCTTCTCCATGGACGCAAGATGAACCGAAGGGACTCCATGCGGAAGTGACGGACCCGTACATATTTATTGAGCTGTTTTAGGCCTAGTATGTTCCGTACGCTGCCTCCTTTCTTGGGAACTACGACAGATTGGAGTAGAACCCTCGGAAGCGGTCGGTCGTGGGTACCGGTACAATGACTCCTGATTAACAAAGCGAGGAGACCGCTTGGTGGTAGGGTCGAGCCTTGGCTGGCGGTTTTGCAAAAAATCGGCCGCCTATTGGTGTGGTGTTTTCCGGAGTCCGTGAGTCATGAGGAGGAGAAGTCTGGAATCTTCCTCCTCTGGGCTTAGACTGGCCTGCTTTGGACTGCCAAGTCTTGTCCGACCTCTGCGTCGATCGTGAGTTGTCCCTACGTGGGGAACGGTTACGATTTTGTACCGGACGTGAGACGGACCAGCCGGAGGAATTCCGAAAGGATCGGAATCGAGTTTGGTTACGCTTCTTGTAAGTGCGTTTAGGTTTCAGTTGGGGAAGAGAAGTACTCTTACCCCCTGTGGCGTTGGATATCATAGTGTCCAACTGTTCTCCGAAAAAAAAAAAGACTCCCACTGAGGTAGGGGAGGTGCGTGAGGGACTCCTTTGAGGCTGCGTCCGCTTTCCATTCCCGCAGCCAGAGGATACGCCGAATCGTGATGGCGTTTGATGCTATCCCCGCGACTCCCCTTGCTGAAACCAGAGCTGCATGGAGCATGTAATCTGCTACAACTGCAATTTGAACCGCTTGGTCCGGCAGTTCAGAAGCGGATGCTTGTAAGGCTTGTAAATTCTTTGCCCAGGTCAGGCTGGCCTTGGCAGCCCAAGCTGAGGCGAACGCGGGAGCCATGGTTGCCCCCGCTGCCTCGAAAATTGAACGAGCCATGCGTTCAACCCTCAGGGACGCAGCAGACCGGCAGGTAGAGCTATCTGGCAGTGAAAGGAGAGTCTGTGCTGCTAGCCTGGAGACTTTTAATCCACTACAGGTGGATCTGTCCTTCTGTGGGAAGGGGTACCTCGCCCCCAGATATTTGCGATTAGCGATTTTTTTCCCTCAGGCTGTAGAGCTGGGTTTTTTTTTTGTTTTTTTTAAGGATCGCCTTAAACTCTGGTGGTTAGAGAAGAGCTTAGGCGGCTTCAGAGGTCCTTCAAAGGAAATCTTATGTTCTGGGACCTCTGGTGGCGGATCAGAAATGTCCAGCACCCGATGGATGGACGATATCATGTCCTCAACTAGCGCTGTATTGCTAGGAGGGATTGGGATCAGGGACTCCTTCGTTTCTCTGTCCGAGTCAGAGTCGTGCCTTCCGAATCCTGTGTATCACTGAGGCGTCCCCTGCTGGGCTGGGGAGGAGGCCTTCTCTGAGGATTGCGGAGATCTGCATTGTCTGTCCCTGGAATGGGACGGTCTACATGACCTGGAGCTACGGTGTCTCTCCCTAGAGGGGGATGACCGTGTGCTATGGGATGACGCAGATGGACCTGATCCATGGATCCGCTTGCGTCCTGACCTAGACGTGGATGTGCCAGGGTCATCTTGTTCCTGAGTCAAGCTCTCCCTTGTTGGGTAACGGTCATAGCCGGGGCATGATCCTGCAGAGCCTGAGGCAATGTGAAAGTTAGGTTATCTATAGACTGCGTCATAGATTGCGAGAACTGATAGCCCATTCCGGCGTGGCATTAGACACCAAGTGACACATTAGGTTGTATACAGTTCTGACAATGCGGGTACGTGCTACTACTGGGGAGAGCAGTCCCGCAGGCTGTGCAGAATGCATAATAGCAGATCTGCCTGGTTCGGACCTTGAGCCCTGTATAGTGCACCAAGTGCAGAGGTGCTGCCAGCAGATGGACCTTACAGGGGTAGAGAACCTACAGGTGAGTCTTGTAGGTAATATGGATTCACAGCTGAGTAAAAATAACCCAGCTGTGATCTTACCCCACCAGTGTGCCCCGAGGTCCAGCGCCGAAGATCCACAGTCTTGTGCCCCCCGGAGACTGGCTGCCTGGTCCTGGTCCTGCAGACTGCAAAATGGCTGCAGAGACAGAGGAGAGAGGAGGAGAAGGGGGCGGAGAGCTGGGAAAAGGCGGCAAGGCTATAAAAAACCCCGCTCTTTCTGTCTCGATCCGCCCCTTGTATGACACTGTAGAGTGTCATATTTGTCATCCGGGGGGCGGGCCGGGGGGCGGAGAGGAAGCTGCTGCTTCAGCTAGGCCGGAGCCGGGGCCTAAATTAGATGCCTGAGGCCCAGAAGGGCTCCAGGCCGGCGCGAAAGTCCGGGAGGGGGTCGGATCTGAACAGGACCCCTCAGGATTTGAAGGCAGGATGGCGGTGGGGCTATAGCGGAAGGGGGAGCCCGGTGAGGGGTCCCCCTGAGGCAGTAGAGAGCTGGTGCTGCCGCAGAGACAGGGATGCTGAGAGCCCTGTGTCTGTATGTGCCATGCCTGCCTGCACTCCCCCCGGCCCCAACAGGAGCCCGCAGCTGGGCTGGGGTCCCTGGATGCAGGCGCAGTATGCTGTCCCATTGCTGGGAGCTGTAGGATGCTGCCTGTACAGGCCCTACCTGAGGTGTCTCAACCTAATACCCCCAGAGGGGGATAGGGAGGGTGCTGCTGTACCTTCAGGGGCCTTTATCCTCGCCTCGACCTCAACCCAGAAACCAAAAGGAATCGGGGAAGGAGGGGGGTCTCGACTTCGAACCAACACCCGAGGGGTTGGGGAAGGAGCAGCATGGGGAATAGCCATCTCTACTTCAACTGGGCACCCCATAATAGGGGGCCGAGGAAGGAGCCATGCCGGGGGTCTCACAGGAGACCCTCTTTTCTTCATCTGTAATCCCGTCGAAAAAAACGGGAAACGGAGTAAAAATCTTTAGGTGTGCCTCCTTTGCGACACTAAGCAAAAACTGGAGAAGGCTGATGCCGTCCAGGGGTGTATACTGCACAGGAGGAGCCACAGTTAATCTTTTTCAGATTATGCATAGTGTCGCCTCCTAGTGGACAGCAGCATAACACCCATGGTCCTGTGTCCCCCAATGAGGCGACAGAGTAAACAGGAGCTCCAACCATTATACAACATTCAGCGACAACTACTGACTTAACAGATCTTCTAAGTGGTTGTGAGCAAGTCTTTCTAGAGTTCTAAACATAGACTGTGACTAGTTATGCAGTGATGTGGGACACTGAATATTAGGACTGCATTCTGGGCGATATCCCAAGACTAAATGCAGCTGGACAGGGCGAGCAGTGACGATCAGAGAATGTGAAAACGCCTTCAAGTTTCCTAGAAATGCATTGTTCCTTAATCAAGAACAGAAAAGTTAAAGGACACGTGATCCAGTGAGAAATACAAGACTCACATCACTGAGAAAGAAAAAATACACAATCATTAACAGAGTAATAATGACATTAGTAACCTGATATGTGTCAGCTGATCCTGCAGACCAAGGCCTCCACGTCTGCACAACCTGGATATAGTTACATGTCCTGTATCTATGATATCATGAAATCTGGGTGTGAAGAAGAGGCCACCTACCAGGTCTACGACCACATCTTTGTGGAAGGTGCTCCTCCATTCTGCGGCCACATTGCACACGTACTGCACAGCTTCGGGGTCATCGGCGTTGACATGGAAGATTGGGGCGTTGACAACCCTAGCCACGTCTGTAGGGTACGGGGAGGAGCGTGCCATACGAGGATCCGTGGTGAAACCAATCTGAAAGAGAGAGAAAGGTAATTTAAAGAAAAATGGAAGCGCGTACAAAGAGAGAATATAAACCTGGTCCTATTTAAAGTGGGCTCATTTTGTTTTTCTAAACTACACTATGTG
This sequence comes from Ranitomeya variabilis, assembly GCF_051348905.1. Classification (NCBI taxonomy): domain Eukaryota; kingdom Metazoa; phylum Chordata; class Amphibia; order Anura; family Dendrobatidae; genus Ranitomeya; species Ranitomeya variabilis. Next base: position 83,295,120 of record NC_135236.1, read on the forward strand.
CAGAATTATTAGGCAAGTTGTTTTTTGGATCACATGATACTTTTTATACATGTTGTCCTACTCCAAGCTGTTCAGACTTGAGAGCCAACTACCAATTAAGTAAATCTGGTGATGTGCATCTCTGTAATGAGGAGGGGTGTTGTCTAATGACATCAGAACCCTATATAAGGTGTGCTTAATTATTAGGCAACTTCCTTTCCTTTGGCAAAATGGGTCAGAAGAGAGATTTGACGGGCTCTGAAAAGTCCAAAATTGTGAGAGATGCAGCAGTCTTGCAATTGCCAAACTTTTGAAGCGTGATCACCGGACAATCAAGCGTTTCATGGCAAATAGCCAACAGGGTCGCAAGAAGCGTGTTGGGCAAAAAAGGCGCAAAATAACTGCCAATGAATTGAGGAAAATCAAGCGTGAAGCTGCCAAGATGCCATTTGCCACCAGTTTTGCCATATTTCAGAGCTGCAGCGTTACTGGAGTAACAAAAAGCACAAGGTGTGCGATACTCAGGGACATGGCCAAGGTAAGGAAGGCTGAAAAACGACCACCTTTGAACAAGAAACATAAGATAAAACGTCAAGACTGGGCCAAGAAATATCTTAAGACTGACTTTTCAAAGGTTTTATGGACTGATGAAATGAGAGTGACTCTTGATGGGCCAGATGGATGAGCCAGAGGCTGGATCAGTAAAGGGCAGAGAGCTCCACTCCGACTCAGACGCCAGCAAGGTGGAGGTGGGGTACTGGTATGGGCTGGTATCATCAAAGATGAACTTGTGGGACCTTTTCGGGTTGAGGATGAAGTGAAGCTCAACTCCCAGACCTAGTGCCAATTTCTGGAAGACAACTTCTTCAAGCAGTGGTACAGGAAGAAGTCGGTATCGTTCAAGAAAAACATGATTTTCACACAGGACAATGCTCCATCACATGCCTCCAACTACTCCACAGCGTGGCTGTCCAGTAAAGGTCTCAAAGAAGAAAAAATAATGACATGGCCCCCTTGTTCACCTGATCTGAACCCCATAGAGAACCTGTGGTCCCTCATAAAATGTGAGATCTACAGGGAGGGAAAACAGTCCACCTCTCGGAACAGTGTCTGGGAGGCTGTGGTGGCTGCTGCACGCAATGTTCATCGTAAACAGATCAAGCAACTGGCAGAATCTATGGATGGAGGCTGCTGAGTGTCATCATAAAGAAAGGTGGCTATATTGGTCACTAATTTTGGGGGTTTTGTTTTTGCATGTCAGAAATGTTTATTCCAAAATTTTGTGCAGTTATATTGGTTTACCTGGTGAAAATAAACAAGTGAGATGGGAATATATTTGGTTTTTATTAAGTTGCCTAATAATTCTGCACAGTAATAGTTACCTGCACAAACAGATATCCTCCTAAGATAGCCAAATCTAAAAAAAAAAAAAAACACTCCAACTTCCAAAAATATTAAGCTTTGATATTTATGAGTCTTTTGGGTTGATTGACAACATAGTTGTTGATCAGTAATAAAAATAATCCTCTAAAATACAACTTGCCTAATAATTCTGCACGCAGTGTATGAAGTTCATTGAAATGAATCACTAAGTCACTTTACATCGCTTTTTTTTGCTGCCAATGCTCTGGTTTTTGTTGTAGAAAAATCTGCTGCAAATACTCAATGTGTGCACGTAGCCTTACAGGCTTAACCCCTTAACACATTTGGATGGCCATCTCTTTGTTCCCAGCTCTCTTAATATGCCCACGAGAGTTTGCCCTTCATGGACACATATCGACGACGTAACAAGTCAAATGTGCTTATTTAAAGGCCATTATATGATTATTATACAGCGGTTAATACGATTGTTTAGTTGTCAGCTTGCATATTTTAGGCACCGTACTCCATGTTTACACAGGGAATTTTCTTCTGCCAATTATTAATTTTTCAGGCAAATAAAACATATGATCAGCGAGGTACAAGAGTTTACTCATTGATTAGGTCAATGATTGGGGACAAAGTTACCTATCAAAGCTTGTTAGCAATTATTGTTCTGTGTGAAAGGGCATCAATTAAAGCTCCGATCTCCGGCTCTTAACGCATTTAACCTGGAGGATTCAAGATCTTCAAGTCACATCTTTGGTCAAATTTTTGGCCCTTGTGGAACATTACCACTGACAATTGCACTGGGCTGTTATATGCTTATCACAAAAAACTTAAGGTTTTAATTGGATATAATTCCCGTTACATGTACAGAAACGAGGCCTATACCTGGTTGTTGACCACCACATGAACGGTGCCATGTGTAGTGTATGATGGGAGATCACTCAAATGGAAAGTCTCATACACTATGCCTTGGCCGGCAAAGGCAGCATCACCGTGAATGAGGATAGACATCACCTGAGAGAACAAAGAGGACACGTGTGAGGACCATGAGCAACAGTGAGTCTTGCTCTTCTTGACAAGTCCACTTCCGACTTATTACCTTCTTGCCTTCGTTATCTCCACCGTAGAACTGTTCTGCTTTGGTTTTTCCTTGGACAACAGGATCGGCAGCCTCAAGATGGGAAGGGTTGGCGACTAATGACAGGGTGATGTTCCTGTCAGTTACCCTGTTTATCCGCCTGTGATACATTCCCAAGTGGTACTTCACGTCTCCGGAACCCTGAAGGAGGAGGAACAGTAAATCAGTCTTTTTACTCAAGAATCTTCATCCAGAAGGGACTGCAGATTGACCCAAAAGTAGTCATGCATGCGTGTGTGAAAAATAAAATATCAGCATGTTTAGGGGGTAAGACTCCGATGGGCCAAATGAGACACACGGGTATACCATGTACAGATGCACCGCCCCCGGAGTGCAATGTGTCACACAATTACTTGAATTCTACTTTATCGTGTTTCAGAAATGGTAAAATAAAAAAAATTTGCAAAAAACTCGCCTCATCGGCAGCTTCCAGTTTAGAGTCAAATTGGCAGAATATCTGCTCCAGCTCTTTTCGGATCACATTTGCCAGAACATTAAGACGACCTCTAGAAGACAGACCGGAGAGGGCACAAATAAAAAAAAAAAAAACAATGGTCATGCATTCACAATGTGACATGATGGAGAAACAACAAGGGTCAGTACTGTGCATACAATGTCGGCTACCTGTGTGGCATCCCCATGATGACATAATCCACGCCGTTCTCGCTTGATTTATCAATGATGGTCTTCAAGGCTGGAATTAAGACTTCACATCCCTCCAATCCGAAACGCTTCTCAGATGACCACTTACGATGGAGGAACTCTTCAAACCTTTACAGGAGATTACAATAATAATGAGTATAACTTTACCAAATATAAACACAGGAAAAAAAAGTCTGACAAGGAGTAAAGGAACAAGATGAGTCTGACGGTTTTCATTCTTCCAAGTCATGATATAATGGAGTTCAATGGACCATCTCAGGAAGACAACCCATCTTGCCTAGTGATCAACTTACAGAATAGCTCTCCATTTTTTAAAGATTTGTCTGAGGGTAGGAAATGTGTTAAAACATAAAACAAGCAGACTAATAAAAAATGTAAAAAAGAAAAATACTAGGAAAAAAATAAAATAAATAAAAAAAAAAACAAAAAACATGAAATTGAAAATTCACTCCCTTTTTTCCAATAGGGAAAAGCGATAAAAAAAACTTACCATATTTGATATTGCCACATGTGTAACTGTCCAAACGAATAAAAAAATCTAAATTATTTCATATGGCAAATGCTGAAACATAATAAAAAAATTGAAATGGCAGAGACATTGATCCTTTTGGTCATAACCTGTCCCTCCAAAAATGGAATAAACAGAGATTGGCAAGTATTATGGACCCCTAAAATTATAATTAAAAAAAAAATAAGAAACAAAACAAAAAAAACTAAATACAGCTCGCCTTGGAAAAAACAAGCCATCCTCCATCGACTGTAAAATAAAAAAAAGTCTTAGAATATTTCAATTGTTAAAAATTTTTTTTGCAAGTTTTTATTTATTTTTGTAAACGAATTACATAAAAAAATTTGGTATCACCATAAATGTACTGACCAGTAAAGTTATCAGGTCATTTTTACTACAAAGCGTCTGTTTTTAAAAATAAAAAACAATGTAAGAATTGTTGTTTTTTTTCCATTTCATCTCGATTGGAATTTTTTTTTTTGTGTTTCAGTACATTATATGGTAAAATGAAAATTGGAAGAATAAAAAGTTATCGCTCTTGGAAACTGAGGGCGAAATGACAAAAAAATGACCAAAGGAATATGAAGCGCCGTTAATGGATATGTCATGACCTGGATGTATGAGAACCTCGCAGACTCATCTTATGGATCGATGGTGGCACCTGGTAGATCGGACCAGTCTTGCCAGCAGCGTGCGCTTCTCCTCGTTGGTGAACTGCATGATTCCCGGGGTCTCGAACTTCTGCCGGATCCACTGACATTGTTCCAAGTCATTAATGAACATGAACTCGACCCCAATGTGTTGACAGTAGGAGCTCTGCACACAAAAACAAGAGATGGAGCAAGGCAGGAAAAAATAGCAAAGGCGCCAGCAAAATACAGTGGGGCCGATCACATCTCCAACGGGTGGTCACCTCTCACCTCAAGCCTTTTAATGATCTCCCGAAGGGGCAGCGCCGTCTCATTCCCTCCAATAAATGTAGTGGTTGGCAAATGGAAGACTTTGTCCAGGTCGGATTCCTCTAGCCCGTAAAACCCTGTGGAGGGCGGTGGTCAGAGACAGACAGACGAAGGCAGCGTTACAGAAGGAGAAACGCAATGCGGCCAGCCATGCAATGAGCATTACGGGAAGGGTGTGATGGCGGTCACAGTGGTGGGATACATCAGTGGAAAGAGCAAGGCATATGGCACGGACAGACACAGGAGAACGAGACGTGTGGGACAGGTGGGTGGAGAAGGCATCACACGCGGTAAATGGCGTCATTGTGGTTTATAAAGGTGTGGTGGAAATTTGCAGGACAGAGGTGGCGGCACATAGTTGGGGCAGCGAATGGGACAGGAAGCAGGTGAGGGGGACAAGCAGCATGGTAGGTGGGGGGTAGAAGAGAGACATTAATCTACAACTGTCCCCAGACTACGGTCATTTCATGTTTCCATTACAGAATCAGTATAATCACAAGTTCCATACTAACCAGGTACCACAGAGCAAATGTACAGCCACAAAGCGAGAAAATCAGTACAAAATACCTAATTCAGCAGCTGCACCTACCCAACTGTAAAAAGGGGATGTACAGGATTAGAGAAACATGGCTGACAAAGCGCATTACACTGGTCTACGGGCCGTGTCCGACTGTAACCAGGTCTTGGCTGCAATACCACACACAGCCTGTAGACATGAATGGCGCCGTTTTGCCCCAAAGCATCCAAGTTTCTCCAATTCTTTAATCGCGAGACACCTAGTGTGCCTGATACTGTGCCAACATCTAGTGGCCACATCACGTCACTGCCTCCTTAGAAACAAGTAAATGCCTAAGTAGGTTCAGTATTGGTTTTTTCTTTTTTATTAAAAGAAAGAAGTTTTTCTGATTTCCAAGTATCCAGAATAAGACGCAAACCTCTTTTCTTGGTGGCACTCAGCAATCTGAATTTTAAGGCCGATTTATGCTTCCCGAACCACGAGTAGCATACGTCAGACCCCGGCTCTGTCATGTCAGCCAGGTATGTTTTACTATGAAATGTTGAGGTGTTTCAGAAAAGACATACATTGTAAAGCCAGCCTGGGAGTATGACATGTGGGTGACTAGTCCAAGAGGCGGACTCTCCCCACCCCGCACCTCTTGAGTGACAGGTCTCTCCCTATACACAAACATACCTGGCTGAAATTACAGAGCCAGCGTCTGATTCCTGCAGCCTGAGCCAATCAGCAGGAGAACCGGTCATCTCCTCCGTCAAGTTTGTATTTCCCATAAAATTACAATTTTTAGTATTTGTTCTGATAAGTCTACCTCGTGCCGCTCCTCTGTTATCCCTGCTGGAAATGTATGTATAAGCTGACAACTGGGCGGCACCAATGGGGGGTGTTCAAGCTTCTAGTGGCCCCCACATGACATCACCCAGCTGTCATCTTATTCATAAATTCCTAGGAGGAATATTGGAGGAACAGGACTGCATGAAGTTACAGGTACTCCTTACTAAATTAGAATTTATTTATTTCAGTTCTTCAATACAAAAAGTGAATCTCATATATTATATAGAGTCATTACACACAGAGTGATCTATTCCAAGTGATTATTTCTGTTAATGTTGATGATTATGGCTTACAGCCAATGAAAACCCAAAAGTCATTATCTCAGTAAATTAGAATACTTTATAACACCAGCTTGAAAAATGATTTTAAAATCCGAAATGTTGTCCTACTGAAATGTATGTTCAGTAATGGTACTCAATACTTGGTCGGGGCTCCTTTAGCATCAATTACTGCATCAATGCGGCGTGGCATGGAGGTGATCAGCCTGTGGCACTGCTGAGGGGTTATGGAAGCCCAGGTTGCTTTGATAGCAGCCTTCAGCTCATCTGCATTGTTGGGTCTGGTGTCTCTCATCTTCCTCTTGACAATATCACATAGATTCTCTATGGGGTTAAGGTCAGGCGAGTTTGCTGCCAATCAAGCACAGTGATACTGTTGTTTGTAAACCAGTTATTGGTACTTTTGGCAGTGTGGACAGGTGCCAAGTCCTGCTGGAGAATGAAATTACCATCTCCAAAAAGCTTGTCGGCAGAGGGAAGCATGAAGTGTTCTGAAATGTCCTGGTAGACGGCTGCACTGACTTTGGTCTTGATAAAACACACTGGATCTACACCAGCAGATGACATGGCTGCACAAACCATCACTGATTGTGGAAACTTCACACTAGACCTCCAGCAGCTTGGATTGTGGCCTCTCCACTCTTCCTCCAGACTCTGGGATATTGATTTCCAAATGAAATGCAAAATTTACTTTCATTTGATAACAACACCTTGGACCACTGAGCAACAGTCCAGTTCTTTTAAGCCTTGGCCCAGGTTTCTGGCGTTGTCTATTGGTCATAAGTGGCTTGACACAAGGAATGTGACACTTGTAGCCCATTGTCCAAGAAGTATAATTTCTCCTTGTGGAGATCGACATGCTAAGCATGCCGAGATGAGGATAGCATGTCGATCTAAGCAAGGAGAAACGATACTTCTTGGATAACGGTCTGACACCTCTCACACAGCCAAACCAGATAGTGCTTTGCACTGACGAGGGTCAGTACCCTGAAACACAGTGTCTGCAAATTGAGATTCTGGTTTGGCCATTATCCTGAGGCCGGAGTCACACTAGACCGTAATACGGACGAGTGCTATGCGATAAAAAATCGCATAGCACTCGGCCCAATGTTAATCTGTGGTGCAGCTCCTATCATCCGTTGTTTTCTCGGCCATATTCAGGATCCGAGTGAAATCGCAGCATGCTGCGATTGTCAGCGTATCTCGGCCGAGACTCGCCAATGCAAGTCTATGGGTGCGAGAAAAACTCGCACACCACACAGACCATCAGTGTGACATCCGTATGGCATCCGTATGCAATGCGATTTTAACATGAGCTTTTACACAGAGAGAACTGCTGTATGTAAAAGCTCATGTTAAAATCGCATTGCATACGGATGCCACACTGTTACTAGATGCGAGGAAATCACATCCTCACATTGCACACAGATGACATACGGATCACTATTCAGGAACATTTGTGTGATTTTCGGCCATCAAAATCGGAACGATTTTTTTATACGGTAAGTGTGACTCCGGCCTAAGTCATGTGACAAGGCTCGTTAAAGGGTCAACATTGACTTGTAGGCCATGTCCTGGATACGTCTGTGTGTGGTGGCTCTTGAAGCAATGACTCCAGCAGCAGTCCACTCCTTGTGAATCTCCCCCAAATTTTTGAATGGCCTTTTCTAAACAATTCTTTCAAGGCTGCGGTTATCCCGGTTGCTTGTGCATCTTTTTCTACCACACTTTTTCCTTCCACTCAACTTCCCATTAATATGTTTGGAGGCAGCACTCTGTGAACAGCCAGCTTCTTTAAGCAATGACTTTTTGTGGCTTACCCTTCTTGTGGAGCATATCAATGGCTGCCTTCTGGACATCTGTCAAGTCAGCAGTCTTCCCCATGATTGTGGAGCCTACTGAAACAGACTAATGGACCTTTTTAAATGCTTAGGAAGCCTTTGCAGATGTTTTTTGTTAATTATTCTAATTTACTGAGATGTTTCTAAGGTTTTCATTGGCTGTGAGCCATAATCATCAACATTAACAGAAATAAACACTTGAAATAGATCACTCTGTTTGTAATGACTCTCTATAATATAGGAGTTTCACTTTCTGTATTGAAGAAGTGAAATAAATGAACTTTTTGATGATATTATAATTTTGTGAGAAATACTTGTATAAGGCCGTGTGCACACGTTCAGGATTTTTCACGTTTTTACATATGCATCCCATCATTTATAATGCATTCTGCAATTTTTGTGCATGTGTTGCTTTTTTTCTGCGAAAAAAATGCAGCATGTTCATTAATTTAGTAGATTTTTTGAGGATTTTATACTATATTATTGCATTGGCAACCTCCGGAAAAAAACGCAAGAAATCCGCAAAAAAAAAAAAACACGAAAAAAAAAACGCATGCGGATTTCTTGCAGAAAATGTCCGGTTTTGTTCAGGAAATTTCTGCAAGAAATCCTGACGTGTGCACATAGCCTAAGAAAGGATAAAAAATAATAATTATTTTCTTTTGGGAGGGGGAGACATAAGTATTTACTAAGACTGACATATAGAGACAGGACTAGTGATGAGCGAACATGTTCGGATAAGGTGTTATCTTGACATGCTCGGGTTCTAACCGAGTATCCTCGGCATGCTCGAATACTATGTTCGAGTCCCCACGGCTGCATGTCTCACAGCTGTTCTGACAAGTGCAACACATGCATGGATTGCCCGTTTGTTAGGCAGGTCGAACAGCCACGAGACATGCCACCGCGGGGACTCGAACATTGTCTTCGGCTCGAATACTCTTGGCTAGTACCTGAGCATGCTGAGATAACACGTTATCCTAGCACGTTCGTTCATCACTAGACAGGAGCACTTGAAACGAATATTTGGGGCAAAGCTGACACTGCATATACTAAATGTAGGGTCTGTGGAGCAGATACACAGGACATGGACCCTTGTGTATCCATATGGTCAGGATCTGCTCCTCAGGTCCTGTACTTGTCATAATGCAGAATATTAATCTAAGAACACTGTGGACAAAATTAAGAAATAAAAAAAGAATAAATAAACAATAATATAATAAACTCTAGAACCCTTTGCTATATTACTGACATGGAGATTGCTGGTTATATAAGAAACCCGCTCAGTAGATCGGATGTAATGATTCCTAATGTCCTTTCTGTGAATAATGCATCTGGTTTCTGTCTGGGACGTCTTGTCTCTGCCGCCCACAAAGGTCACTTTGTATTGAACCCTACAAAGTACAAACGTTCTAGGCACCCGGAGAACTGGCACAAACACAACCGGGACTTGGCATAGTCTACCAGCTAAATAATAAACTACATGTGTGGCGTACAAGACGGTACTCCAGGTCCATCCGCTCACCAAGAAACCATCCATACCCCACTCCATATTTTACAGGACATATCAGGGGGGGAAATCCATGGTGAAAGTCCACAGCACAGGACACTTTCCGCTGTGGCACTTCCACTGTGTATCTGCCCCGTCCGTCTGCACACACCCGATAGCAGTCATAGGCCAGGTTCAGACAAGTGTATTTTTTGGTCAGTGTGTAGACACGGACTATTGTTAGCCAATATGCACGGAAGTGGGTTTTGTAGGCAGAAGTAAGCCTGTGTGGAATGACTTGCATATAATAGTTTTGGCTTTAGGGTGCAGTCAGACGGCCATATTAGTCCTGCTAGGATCACATTGCAATCCTCGGACTGGCTGACTGTTCTCATGACCTGAGCGTGACAGCATGTGTTTCTATGCAGATGTCACACTCAGGTCAGGACAGCCGATGGCCAGTCAAAGGATTGCAATGCAATCCTCGCATGACTAATACGGCCAATCACATTGCAATCCTCGGACTGGACCGACGGTTCTCATTACCTGAGCGTGACAGCACACATTTCTATGCAGATGTCACACTCAGGTTAGGAGAGCCGACGGCCAGTCCAAGGATTGAAATGCAATCCTCGCATGACTAATACGGCCGATCACATTGCAATCCTCGGACTGGCTGACAGTTATCATGACCTGAGCGTGACAGCATGTATTTCTATGGAGATGTCAGGCTCAGGTCAGGAGAGCTGACTGGCCAGTCCAAGGCTTGCAATACGATCCTCGCAAGACTAATACAGCCGATCACATTGCAATGCTCGGACTGGCCGACGGTTCTCATGACCTGAGCGTGACAGCATGTATTTCTATGCAGATGTCACGCTCAGGTCAGCAGAGCTGACGGCCAGTCCAAGGCTTGCAATGCGATCCTCGCACAACTAATACAGCCGATCACATTGCAATCCTCGGACTGGCTGACTGTTCTCATGACCTGAGCGTGACAGCATGTGTTTCTATGCAGATGTCACGCTCAGGTTAGGAGAGCCGACGGCCAGTCCAAGGCTTGAGATGGGATCCTCGCGTGAGCAATACGGTTGTCTGACGGTGCCCTTACAGAAGAAATTGCATCACGCAATGGCAGCCAGTTTCAGTACCCCGTCTGCGATGCGGATGATTGTACGGAGATGTATATGGCACCCATCACATCTAAAATTTGTAGACATTATTGGCCAGGTAATTTAAAGTCTTGTGTGAACCCGGCCATACAGTGCACAGCAGCACACCGCATCAAGGCTCACAGCACACGCATCACTCTGTGGGCTTCATACACATGGAGGAGGACTAAAAACCGATGCTCACATGTTGTATCCACGTTCCTGGCTTATTTAGCCATGGTGCCCTGCAGAGTACAGACGTCATATACAGCAGCCAGTATTCCGTCACATTGTAAGATCCTGTCCAGTGTATGGAATATCGACTGCTGTAAATATCGCCACTATGGCAGTAATGGGGAAAGTGATTTCCCGTCCTGCGTTGAGGGAGTGATCCCATTGCCTACTTGTCATATTATTGCCTTCTTGACGCCGTATCACAACTGCTCTGGTTAGAGGTGGGACTAGCCTAGGACAGATAGGAAGGTGGAGAGGGCGTGGAGAGGGTGCGGAGAGGGTATGGAGAGGAGAAGGAAGCGAGGAGAGCTGTGAGATAGAGATTTTTCCGTACCTCCCACCGTGAGAACTCGAAGCCGATCCAGGAATGCCGACAGCTCTGAGTGTGTTAGGAGAGCGCAGCACGTGGGGAGTTGGGGGTTAAAAAGAGGAAGAAGCGCAGCATGGGGAAAAGAGAGGAATCTTTAAATATAAAATCTCAACAGCGCACAAAGGGGCTCATAAGAGCCGCAAGCCATCTCTGCAACGTAACCGGGGGAAAGAGGAAAACAAGCACACAGGCACGTCACAGCTCCCAGCGTGCGGCGCAGTCCCGTCCTGTGCACACTGCAGTAATAGGCGCACATAGATCTCTGCAGAGATCTATGTCTCCAGCTTCTTACTCATCCCAGTGTAAGACAGCCTCACGAACAACACTTCCACGTCACACACATACTCACACAGGGCTGGAAAAAGAAAATGACACAGTAAGGCCACACAACAGTCAGTCTCATCTAGGTGCTGTCCCTTTAAATCCAGCACATGGAACCATGGAAATCAATGGTTTTTATTTTTACGTATCTAAGAAAAACTTGGAGCATGTCCTATACCGGTCTGTCATGGCGGATCGGGCTGGATTGTTTTGCGGACACAATCATATATATAAGACTACATCTGGCACATGTACAGGCTGGGATTTTCGGACAGGGTCTCCCAAACAGAACTCAATGACTTGAGGAGACTGATGGGTTCCTGGGGCCGGTCTGGAAATCAAGCTCTGTATATGGACCATGTAACTCGGAGGCGAGAAGATGCAGTATACACTGAGAAGAACATTCCTCACTGAAGGCTCATGTGTAACAGTCGGAGACATATCTGGGTCTTCTAAGAATCGGTATGAGGCAGGACACCTCTTCGGAAAACCTTTCGTCATTGCCTAGTCACAAGCTACGTCTCCTGACATGAGGTGCGGCCATAGAGGAACTGTGCCCTTTAGTGATAGGATTCATCAACATTACTGATCTGTAGTATAAAGGCTACGGAAATCTATGGGCCTAAAATGTGTCGTATTACCACTCAGATCTCAGTGACTCCATATGAATCACATATATTACATATGTATGATCTCCTAGAAAGATTGACTTTTCCGCTTTAACTAGAACCTATCACTTCACATAAAGATGCATTTTTTTTAACCTGGTGTAAATGCTGCTGTTTTCCTGAATCCGATGATGTTTTTCTTTTGTTCCTGCTCCTCTCCTTTCCTGAGATATGGTCCCTTCTTCCCTATATAGCTATCTAGTCTTGTTAGCCAAAGGGGCGTGGTCCACATCAACAAGACTAAATCTACATACCTAGAAGATGAGGCCACATCTCAGGAACGGAGAGGCGCAGAAACAATGCTGGATTCAGGAGAACAGCGGCATTTACACCAGGTGAACGAAAATTATGTATTTTTTGGTAAAAGACTCACCCTTTAAATGGTTCTCTATGAAGAATCTATGCAAAAGACATTGATCTTCTGCCCTTAGGATCTAAATGCTGCTGACTGGACATAATGAAGTCTGCTTTCTCTGGGTGCGAGACATGCATTGGACGCACGTGTTTTATCAGCAGTATATCATCACTACAGGACTAGATGTTTTGTGCCTTGTAGTCCAACCACGCCCCCACCAGTGACTGTATACAGAAAGCAGCCAATCAGTGGAGTGGGCGGGGTTATACAGGGCTCAGCAGTCAGAGAACTGCTAGATCTGCAGAAGAGAAAACTGTGATTCTATTACAACGACTGCACCCAGTAAACTAAGTGACATATCGCTGGAATCAGCATCTCTACTCTACGTCATGCTGTTGTCAGAATACATACCAAAATCCTGCTGATAGATTCCCTTTAAGGCCAGGGATACATCGCAGCTTTGGCTGTGACGCTATAGATCACTGTAGGTCACTGCAAAATAGAAACATAATGCAGGTGAATGGGAAGACTACTGAGACTGCAACAAGCAAATCACAAAAAAAGTCAACTGGATTTGTTTGTCCTTCTTGCGGCCTCAGTACCCTGTGGGTCACACTATGACCCCAATCACCGGCATTACACTGCTCTATAGCAGCGGCATAAAGCGATCTGTGGCTGCACAGGTTGTGTAGCCTCTCCCCAGCCTAAGGAGGTTGTCTGTGATTAGGCGGCCCATGGCCCCAGCTGGCATCATGGTATAACTATCTAGTCCATCAGTCTCTGGTGATAGATACATGCAGATCCCAATTACCCATGTGAACCAGATATACAAATTTGCCAAATTTTGGTCTTGCAGCGTTTACCACATTTTCATCCTCATTCATATGGCTAATATTGACATTTCCATAGCACACCTTACAGTACATAGAATTCATGGCAGCCCGTGCAGTAGAGAAGTAATCAGTATCCATGGTTATTAATGGCAGACACTTTATCTTTTACCAAGTTCTAAAAATGATAAAATACTTACATGTGCCGACCTTCTCCTCAGATCAGTCCACACACACAGAAACGTTCTCATGCCCACCACATGCTCCATGTCCCAAGCAATCCCGGCCCCAGCCTGGCCGCCCAAACCCACCCAGATCATGCCACGTGTGGTTAGTTGGTGGTTACTGGCTGAACTAGTCTATGTTAGTGAATTCTGGTGTGAGAGCAGCACAAGCCTTGGTACCCTAACCATCTGTTATTACCCGGGCTACTCTCAGAGCTCCTACTAACAGCTTCTAGGGCAGGACAGCCACGCCAATCATCTCTACTGTGCCCGTCGGCCTTTGTTTGGTCTTGTTAAATGTTTTACTTTGGCTGATTAGCATTGAGGAGTAGCCAGTCATTTACCCAAGATGAGGGCAATGGATTAAGAACCAGCATGAGGCCAATTTTAGATGACTGTAAGACAAAGGCCAAAAATACAGTGTGAACCTAGGCCTTATATATGAGAAAGCTGTTGGCAGAGATGAACATGTGGCCAACAGCTCTCGTTCCCGAAAAAGAGAGAGAAAAGAAAAATCCACTGCCAGAGGCTTATCTCCCCTGAAAGCAAAGGGATCAGGTGTTGAAAGTCCATCTCCCCGATCCTTCTTTACCCCGACATCATCTGTCAGGAGGCCTCAAAACACATCAGATGGTCGTCTGGTCCCATTTGTTGGGTCATTTCTTGGGCATTTCGGTATTACCAATGCAATTCACAAAGCAACCATTGATCAAATGACTTGAACAAACAGCATTTTGGGAATCTACGATTCGGTCAGGTATTTGGACCTGAGACGTGCCCGAGTCTTGGGAAAAAACACATGACTTTATTACATGTGTCTGAAAACTGGCCTAAGGGTAGGCTCACACTGCATTTTGGACCTCTGGTTATTTCAGATTTCAATTTATAGCATTCTTCTACTACATAATTGCACGTGATGGAGACGGAGGCGAAAAGGACACACTTATGGCCTCCATCTAGTAAGACACGCTTAGCGTGTATGTCAGGTGGTTTCCTGGCAGACATGTTACCCTTATGGAAAACGTGTAGTGCACAGGGTCTTAGATGTCCTGCTATGTTGGACATTTCCCACCAGAGAGAAGCTGTTAGCTGTGAGCTCTGGACCTCCATAATAGCGAGCAGGGGGACAAACAAACATCTTGGGGGTGAGAGAAGGCGGGAAGCAGTGACCATACTAGCATAGCTACTGGCCCTCACCGAGTTTGTCTGAGGATGTGACAATGTCAGCTGGCACACATGAGTCCAAATCTGCGTCCAGAATGCCCAGTGGGTCAAGCTGGGCAACATGGTGCCCGCGGATCTACATAAAGGAAAGGTGCCAGGGTAGAAGAGAACAGAGAAGGAAAGACAAGAGCATAGATATAGAGATGTCAGGGGACAAGTTTGTCGGGGAATAATAGAAATGGAGGGGTAAAGAGAAGGCACCACGTAAAATAATAAACACAGGAAAAAAAGGAGGAAAAGTAAAGAGAACAGTTACAATGAGTCTGACACATAACCCTCACCGACATTCGGAGGACCGACAATTACTGGAGCGTCATCAAAATTAACAGTGCTAATTCCGAGGGGGTCAAGTTTTGCAATGTGGTGACCCCTTACCTAGAAGCAATGACACAAACTGGTTAATGACACCTCCCCCACCCCGACAGGCAGTCACTAAGTAATCAATATGAGAATAGAGGTGGCTGCCTCAGCAATACAGAAAGCCGGAAGAGTTTCATGCTGTGGTTAAAGAGCGTTTCCTCCTCAGAGAAAAAGAAAACTTAACAGTAAATGTCCTTGAGCTGTCCTTTTCTGGTAAAGGGCACCCATCAGCTTAAAGAAGTCTATTGACAAGTCAAAATTTTGATTTGAGAAGGGGTGAGTGATGAGACCCCTATTGATAGCCAAAGGTGGGAAAGTCCCCATCGAAAGCCTTTAGACATTCTATCAATCCGTGGAGTACAGGGGTCAGTTGAGCAATTCCTCCTTTTAGTTTTTGCTACGAGTAAGGGGTCTCATCAACTAGGACCCCAACGATCAACACATCTGATCAGCTTCAGTCTTGTGTATGAAAACTGTAAAAAATGCAAACTGTCCTTGGCGCCCGTAGTTATCAATGAAAGCTCAGCTTTCACTTTTCAGCAACAGTTACTGAAATTTAAGAGTTGCTCTGATTGAGTGCCATGGGCGACACGGACTGCTTTCGTTTTACACAGTTTTGATAAATGAGGCCGTTGTAATGTCTGCGGAACTACTTAGGTGCAGACCAATAACAATAATCTCAGTAATAATGGCTGGAATACAGTACAGGAGCAGGATACCTAATATATTCAAGAAAGGGGTTGTCTACTACTAGGACAAGCCCTTCTCAATCCGTATGTTTGCCCCTTGTAATGCCTTAGCACTTACACTCACTTCCAGTGGCGGGCGCCGTTCCAGCAGTGTCTGCACTGACTCATTACATTGTTACGTTAGGCAATGCCTGGGGTCAATTAGCAGCCATTTCACTCTCTCCACCTTTGGACAAATCACATAGATCTGGAGATATATGCTGCTCTTTCAATTCCTCCAGAAGTCTGTGATACCTTTGAAGGCGGGGAGAGTGAAGCCAGCGCTGATTGGCAGCAGGGATTGCGTGACGTCACAATGTAATGAGAGCTGTCACGAATGTGCCGCATCCTGCTGAGATCTTTGGGGTATCTGGGATCAAAAGTTGACAGCGATTTGCGGATTGCAGGTCCTCTTTGGAGCATATTCTGCTCGGCGAATAACTTGAGTGGGGCAGATTAATTTTCACTTGGTGTGGAAGGGGTTAAGAGTTCCTTTTTGACCCTGTTGGGATTCCATATGTCTCTCTACAATCTCAGCTTCTGCATCTTACTGCCAATCCCTTCCACTATTTAAACTCATTTCTTGCTCTCTCCTGTGCAGGTTATAGGTTTTCTATGCTGACCTCCTTGGAGAAGTTGTTCTAGTCTAAGCTGTGGAGTTCCATTTGTTGCTAGATTTCTCCGTTTGTTTCATTACCTTAGTAGTGAGACTAGTGTCTTGCTGCCCTACTCAGTAGTTAGGAACAGCCAGGGCCTAGGCATGTGATCATGTATAGGGGTCTTTAGGTTTTGCTCACATTTGCATTGGAGGTTCTAATTTTTCTGGTAAAATGACAGTCACCGTAACAGAAACTCTGTTGGCTCTTATTATAGTCAATTGTTCCCTTCGGGTGCAAATTGTGTCTGTCATGTAACAGATCGGTCCACGGGATGAATTCTATTCCGAAGGCAGATGTGAACAGAAACTAATACAAATATTTCGTGAATTGCTCCCTATATCAGCAGGAATGACCAGACTTTAGATAGTTGTACCCCTGATGCTACCCTGCAAAATAGAGGGCCCACTTCTTCAGAGGTGTTAATTGTGTCTAAAAAAAAAAGCCTTCTGGCAGCCCGGAGTACTACAGTTTATGGAGTCTGTGTTTGCCATATTGTAAGTGAAATGGGAAGAAAGCAGGTGAAATAGGTAGGTAGGAGTGACATACCTGATAAGCCCGGATGAGGGACTGCACAGCAAGGTGGTCTTCCACTAGCTTATCTACATTTGGCTGTGCCTGCACCAGTGACTGTGCCTGGGAGAATGTAGACAGGCTGCTACCCAGGGGTGGGGGGCTCTGGTAAGCCGTTCCAGGGGCTGCTCCGGCATTGGCATTTCGGAAGAAAATGTCCCAAGACTGCAGAAAAAAAATCTCACATTAACTTGCTAGTCATTAGATGTGTTATATGTACATTACTACAACCATAAATCATACAAGGAAAATAAATGAGAATTGTTAAGAAAAAATAAATAAAAGTCTCTGTCAAGACATTGGGATTGTGGTGAACACCGTGCACCATAGCACGCGTTCCTAATAAACGGGAGCTCCTCGTGGCCCATTCAATGTATATTTTCCACATCTTTGTAGATTGACCGCAGCACCAGTTATGTTCTCACCGCATAAATGGGGGCAGAAGCCCTGGAATGGACGTCCTCTTCCAGGGGCCCCATACACCAGGCCGCTTCAACGGATGTTATGCCCTTGGGTCAACTCTATTAGGAAGTTACTTAGGTTTCTGCAATAACTGAAAGACAACCAATAAAGGCCACCAACTCATACACTAGTGGTTACTCAGAACTCGGGAGACTCCGGAATAGTGACATTTACCGTATTTTTCTGACCATAAGACGCACTTTTTTTCCTCCAAATTTGGGAGGAAAGTGTGGGTGCATCTTATGGTAGGGATGTAGCATGTGGGGAGGGGGGCAGCAGCGAGTGGGATCGCACTGTTATCCCACTTCAGGAGGCAGAAAAATGTCCCCACTGCCGGGAATCAGCGCTGGGGAAACCATGTGGTCCCGATGATTAAGTGCAGTGAATATTCATTAGCTACTCCCCGCCCACCTATCAGCTGAGCTGTGAGCCTGGAGCAGCAAATGAATACTGCACTTAAGTAGCGACACACATGGTTTCCCCAGCGCTGATTGCTGCAGCAGCTGGGGAGATCCGTGTGTCCGGGAGAGGAGGAGGCAGCAGCAGCAGGGTCCGGGGGAGAGGAGATCGCTGCATACCTTCCTGGGCTGGAGCTGAGTACTGTGCAGTGTGCACAAGGAGGACCTCTGATGATATCAGCAGTGGGCAGGCTGGAGCATCACATGGCAGCTCAGAGCCCTCCCTCTTCTTGACATCATCACAGGTCCTTCAGACTCCAACACTAGAATCTGCTGGCTTCTATTACCTGTGCTGTGGAAAGGCAACAAGAGGGAGGGCTCTGTGTGTGCAGTCATGGGATGCTTTTACCTCACCACAGGCTGGCTGCCACAATTAAGAGGTTAGTCTTTCCAAAACACAATAAAGCACTCCGCCACTCCTTTGGTGAACTATAACTCCCAGCATGTCATAGGATCTGCAGGACATGCTGGGAGTTATAGTTCTCCCATGGGTTTTTAAAGCAGCACTCCAGTGTTATTTTGCAGTGCTGGAGTGGTGCTTTCACTATAAGCCCTGTGCCCCCATTCTTATACTCACCCTCCAGCGTCTTCATATAGTACGTCACAGACACCACACTGGTCCCGCAGTTTCCAACATAATAACATACTATTATATATAACAACACCACATATAATAGTATGTTATTAAATATTTTACCACATTTTTTTTGCTTCAAATATTTTTTTCCCTATTTTCCACCTCTAAAACCTGGGTGCGCCTTATAGTCCGTGCGTCTTATAGTCCGAAAAATACGGTACCTAGATATGTGGCTATATACCACCCCTACCCCCACAGTATCAACATTTCAGTTGACCGGACACTGAAAGCCTGTCAGCCGAATGATGGCTTCCCCCGACTCCCCGATATAGAAGAACGCTTGGCTTACAAAGAGCTCCTGTGTTCTTTTGTCGAACAAAATCATTGGGCAACTGCATTATTTTCAGAGAAAACAAAAGGATGGGTCAATTAATTTCAACAAACGATATCTTTCCCTGAAACCCCCTATACAAATACATGATAGTTCATGTGCTCTCTATGGGAAGAGGAGTTAAGCAGATACATAAAAAAAAAAAAATTGGGTGTTGAAACTCAACATTCCAGTGGTAGTCCTCCCAGGACTCCTAACGACAGCTAAGCCAGACCGACTGATAACTGGTTTCCGACAAATTGTTTTCAGTAAATTCAGCAAAAAGAGAACTTGAGACATTCCCCAACACAGGACTTTGTCTGCAGGCAAAACCGTCAGCAAAATACTATTTCCTGCAGTTTGGGAACAAAAAGTCCTAGTTTAAGTATGAGGTAAACCTCCCCAGAGAGCAGGTTAAAGGAAAGGCGAAGGTAAAATACCAGCAAGTCCAAAACGGCTTCTACTATGGACAATCTGAATACGCATGCATTGCCTCCAGCTATCCTAGACCAAAGCTCTCCAAAGGGTTCCTCTATTTACATAATATACTTTTATATGAGAATGGCCAAACAATATAGAGCCGTGAAGATGTGGAGAAGTCAGTGAGCAGCTTCCATGCAGCCTGTCAGCAGAATCAAGAACCTCAAACTAAAGAACTGCTTTAAAGGGGTTTTAAACTTTCAAGAAAGTTGACTCAAAACACAGTAAAATGCCCAAAACAAGGACCACAGACCTTTTTTTGGGTCCAGTAACTGCTCCTGGCTGCTGCTTTGGTCTTAGTGTATTGGCTGCAGCGGTGATGTCACAATGACAGCACGCATCACCGCTGTAGCTAATCACTGGGCTCAGCGGCTGTGCCAAGGCAGAAGATCAGTGATCGGTTAAAGCGGTGATGTCAATGTGATTTCTCTGCTGCAGGCAAAACACAGGCGACTGGAACAGTGTCGGGGAGCTCTCGCTGGACCTAGCAACTGTGAGTACCTGCTGTGTTATTTTAGGTATTGCACAGCGTTTCCTGAAAGTGGGCAACCCCTTTAAGGGTCCCACTGCTGAACCTCAACAATGATTATGGCAAGTCCCCCATGTTGCAGGTCTGCAGTGTGAGGACCCATCAAAAAGCTAAGAATGGAAGGGTTTAGTGGGCCTTTGCAATAACTGGACCTGTCACGTTCACGGTTTCCAGGTCAGGCTGCGGACATTACTGGGAAGGTGAGCGGCTCCGTGCCCTCCTCCACACCGCGGGCTGGGGCCGTAGCTGCCTCCCAGAACATGCACTATGCCTGTAATTTGGAGCAGAATAGAGCATGGTGCAGGTTATTTTTTGCTCATGGGCCCTAGAAGGTCCGCGTGCTACCAGCGTGCTCTTCTGAATGAGGCCTAAACCTCGGAATGCAGCAATACAATGACAATACTAATCAGGGCTGTGGAGTCGGAGCCCATTTTGGTGGAGTCAGAGTCAAAGTTGTTGTCATGGAAATTGAGGAGTCGGAGGTTTGACTTACCGACTCCACAGCCCTGATTACTAATGGTCCATAAATATAACCAAACTCAAGAGCCGGAGACAGGACGTGAACGGCCTCTTGTCCCCACCCTCGCTTGCTGACACTATTTTAAGAATCTTTGTAAGTCACAAGAAAGACAGGGGGATATAGAAGCTGGATGAGGCAGACATACTGACAATGTAATTACAAGCCAGTCTGATCAGCAGCCATCGCTCCTAGGGATAAACTGCAAGACTAAATGCAGAGTCTATGGAGAACAGTATCCTGCAGTAGATGGCCACTGCCCCAGGCTGGGCCTAGGAAGCAGCAGCACCTTCACCGGTATCGTGGAACTATTCAGTGTTTGCGAAAGGGGACACTAGGCCTCATTCATCAAAACTTTATAAAAGCAAACCTGTCTTTGTTGCCCATAGCAACCAATCAGAGCTCAGCTTCCATTTTTTAAACTGCTTTTTAAAAATGAAAGCGGAGCTCTGATAGGTTGCTATGGGCAACAAAGACAGGTTTGATTAATAAGACCTACTAAGCCTCCAGCAAAGTAGAGTAAATTCTACCATTAGAATTGCTTTAGTCCCTTATTAACTGATCCAGAACACCGGGATTATCCAAAGATGCTATAGAATTGCTACATGATTTAATGGACTCCTAAAGCTGTGGACCCATTAATAAGAATGGATGTATTTAGGCATGTGTTATAATCAGGGATCTGAGAATGAGATTCGGGAGACTAGGAGCATGTCCTATTCTGATGCGATTTTGAGGACCTGAATCAGCCATTACTTAATGGGTTCACGGGAGCTTCACTCATTTCTGGGAAAAGCTGAGAGACAAAAAAAAAAAGCCACTACGTCATCGAGCGTTATACATGCACCCCTGTATAATTTTATTAGTTTAACTTGCTGTGACAGATCATGGAGCAACTATAAGGGTTAAAGTGGTTATACCAGACAGGGAATGGTTAGTTCAGCCCCAAAGGATACTGGGAAAGTTGTTGTTGGGACATCCAAGAGTAAGGTGTTTGATAGAGTCTCCTGTCAGACTGAAATCAGACAAGCTGTATAGACCAGTTCTTCCTGGGAAGCGATTGCTGTGATCATAGAAGCAGTCAGGACAGCCAGGAGCATCTTTATTACCACAAGATAGAAGTGAGAGAGCTACATCACCGGACTCATCCCCCTCCCCCCACATCACTGCATGAGAAAGGTACAGTTCTCCTTATGACAGTGTATGTGTGTGTGTGTGAGAAGAGAAGTGATTCTGTGTAATGAAAAGAAGCCTGACTAAAACCCATGTGATTAACTCCAGCTCAGAACTGCATCATAGCTGTGTGACAGTAAACCATTACCTCCTCTCTACTGTGAAGAATTATAATTAATGGTCACCCCAAATTAGATTTTCCCAGGATTCCAAAAATAACTCATTTTCTTTGTATTGCCTTCATATACTGAGTGGTATACATGTTACACTGCTTATATAGTACCATTAATTTCCACATCACTTTCAGACATTATCATTCATCGCTGTCCCCATTGGGGCTCACAATCTAAATCCCCTATCAGTATGTCATTGGACTGTGGGATGAAACTCATAAAAACACAGGGGGAACATACAAACTGCTTGCAGATGTTTTCATTGGTGAGATTAGAGTCCAGGACACCAGAGCTGCAGGACTACAATGATAACCACTGAGCCACCGTGCTGCCCCATTATTAGGCAGATTTCACCAGAGTTTGGTAAATTATATGCCATATAAATAAATAATTATTAAGGCTCCGTTCACACCTACAGTGGAGGCTCCACGGCAGATTATGTCATATTTTACAAGACAACAGGGTCATAGGCAGAGACATTTTCTCCTCAAAACGACTGTGGGAGCATTCACACTGGCCAATTGTTGTTTCTGATAAAATCAGTCTTTGTAAAGACGCTGTCAATTACCCGGCGAATGATCAAAATGCTTAGTCAGGTGAAATGATTTTCAAGCTTGCTTAAAAATTCTATTTCTCGGCAGCACAGTGTCCTGTGTAAACACGTGCTGCCGAGAAATATACTAGCCTATAATTCCTAATGGCAGCCAGTCTGAATGAGTCTCAGTGCTTCACCAGTACCGACAAGCCTCAGTGTAAGTCAATCTGGTCCACTGGGTGCCCGTTCGTGCCAGTTACGGCACGTTTCCACCACTGTGTTGGGATTTCTGTTATAAACCACGACGCAGATGTGCACAGAGCCCAAGGCTGCATTCACATGTCCCTGCGTCACGATACATGATTTCCTTTCTATTAACCCGAATTTTTAGCAGATGATCATTTTGAAGCTGGTTTTTCTGACCAAGGCAGCCATCATGGCCTCATAGAACCCATTCATACAATAAAAACACAAAACGCTTTAATTGTGGATAAAAATGGCCGTGTAGTTTATTTAGGGTTACATAAATTAATTAATCACCAATAAATAAACTCCATAAATTATAAAACCAAAGTACCAAACTTTTCCAATAAACCAATCCACCCAGACATGGGTGATTTTCCCACAATTAAACTACACGACAGTAAAATTACAAGAATTCAGGGGAGGGAGGGTGGGGTCTTCTTTATCTTCTTCCGCTGACAGAATGACCAGATACCACAAAACAGGTGTTTATATATTCAAAAAAAGAGCGGCAAAGCTGCTAACAGCCAATAGAAAACCGTTACAATAGCTGCCAAACATACCAGAAAAAACTGGATAAAACCAGTGTCACACTTTCAGAGATGACTGACCTGACCTTTATTTGACCTTTCTTCTGACAGAAAGTCATATTAAATGACAGGGTCCATGAGGCCATGAGACCCCCGCTATATTTCTTTCAGGTTTACGCGGGGGGGGCTAACATTACATAATACTAAGTGGCTTTTCACCATGGAAAGTCCACTGATCTGAGATAACTCATAGCTATAATCCATGATAGCAGTTAAGAGGGAATATATGGTGAACACTAATAAAACGGCAAATCATATCAACAAAAGTGAAACAGAAAACATCCATAGGCAACGAGATCTAAGCCCAGCAAAGAAGGAGTTTTAACCTTGGAAACTGCATGCAAAAGTAGCTAGAGGAGGGCGTAAATCAGAACAAAGGTCATAGTAAAAAGAAAAAGGGTTAATATGCCTGCATGCTAATCAACTGACCCAACCCCTTTTTCCAAGAGGCTCTCCCTTTTCCAGCTGGCGTCTCGCCCATCTGGATGACGTGCTATTTATTCCAGCAAGAACTGGCCTGCACGGTAGCAGGGTGACTTTTAGACTATGAAGGCACAGGGCCTGCACCAACAATGGCAGTAATGCTTGGTACGGAACAGAGCCTAAACACAAAGGCAAGATCCTGGCACCTCCTCACTTAAGAGAGGACTTATAGGTTTAAAAACGCAGGTTTTTCCTTCAGAAGCCACGGAAATCTGGGTGGTGTCGGTCATAGCTGCCGCTGTGGTAGCCATACTGCCCATCGTCCAGATTTCCTAGACCTAAATATAGCTGAAGACAACTTTTAGTGACCAAATGTGTTTTTTTCCCTTTAGTATTTGGATTTAATTGAAGGTCACACAGAAGGTCACAGTACAGGGTCCTTCATGTTCCTTCATACAGGCATTGTGCACATGACTCGGCCCTTACCATGACCGGATGTTGGCACCTCTTATTGTGACCTTCATTTAAAGCAATAACTCATAAAAATGAACTGATTCACTACAATGCTCATTCGACGATCATTGGATTGTTCGATTAATCAACGAACAAAGGAAACACATGTTGGTTGGGGGTTGGATCATTCATGCTGTAGTAAACATCATTCTCGGCAGCACATCGCCTGTTTCCTCGAAGATCTATGCGCGCAGGACGCTCAAACTAACAAGCGTTCTGTGAGCACTGATTTCTGGAAGGCCAGCATTATCAGGCTATTAAAACGACTGATGATCGGCTTGTAGATATCGAATCGGCGGTCATTTAATAGTAAGGGTAAATGGGACTTCACTACAACCGGTCCCTTCAGCCTTTAGACTTATTAGATCATTCAGGCATGACGCTGGTTTAGTGGACACTGGTAATCTCTTGGTCAAGAGCATGCAAGTGCAAATGGGGTCAGAAGTGATGGCTGTCAGGAGAATGAACTGTTGTAGCTGTTTGCTACCCTTTCTATATCAGAACCCATCACTATCTGGCTAGAAACGTTGATTTTGACCATCGCTGACAAATACTGATGGGAACAGAACATTTGTTATGACTATCCTATCCACATACCGCATCATGAAAATCGGCAGCACATTCCCCTCCCCATTTTCATGGGGCGATGCTCTGCCAATAACGATGATCACCCAACCAACAAGCTCATTTGTCTCTTGTTCGCCTACATGTTAATGGGACCAATGATTGGGAATGAGAGCTCTTATGACTGTCGCCTCACCTAAATGCACCCCGAGGTGAATGGCCAGTTTTAAACCTCTTCATTGCAGTCACAGAAAGCTGGACACAATTTGAGGGTGACATGTACAGCTTCATCCCTCCCACAACGTGAAGTCACGTTCCATATCACCATTCCCTGCCTTCAACCCTCTCACCTGAGAGAATACAGGAGGATGTTCCTGAAAGATAACGCCTATCTATGACCATATATCACAGCAAGGACGTGTAACCTTAAGCTTGTGATCAGCAATTCACTTGCACCTCACGGCCATAACCTTGTCACCTACACATGTGCCAACACATTATATGGTGACAAAGGTAGAAATAAACAACAACCTATAGGGTCATATGTTCAGTGACCCAAAACAAGGTCACCAGCCTCACTACATGAGGTGTAATGGCTGCCAAATTTATGATGCACTTATATAGCAGAAAATCTGCAGTATTGAAGATTCATGAAGCGATCTATGACAGCCATGTGCGCATCCACGTACATAGTAAAGCCTGTATGGCAATCCTCTGCGTCTCTATTAGTCCCTATTCTGCCCTCGATCCAATGCTGCTAAGGTAGAATACCTCCAAGATGTAACATTGCTCGACTCCCATCTTAAGGCCTCCATCACACATCCGTATAAAACAAGTATGTGAAAAATCGGTACCGGTGTCATTGATCTTTTCCATCAGTGTGTCATCTGTTTTTACCATCAGTGTGTTATTAGTGATTTTCACGGAAGGATAAAGAAATAAATTACACAGCTTCTCCTATACTTGAACAGCACATGGACTGTACACTGACGCCATCTGTGTGCTCTACGTGTTTTTCATGGACCCATACTCTTGTTTTGATCCTTTTCATCCGTGCACCGATAAAAAAAAAAATAACGGACGTTTCTAAGTGTTTTGCACAGACACACGGTTGGTGTAGAAACTCGGACATGTGAACGGCACTGTAGAATGGGTACGTATTGTATCCATGGAAAAAAATGGACACCACACATACTGGAAAAACGGACATGTGAGGGAAGCCTAAGGTCGGGTTCAGACAGGCGTATTCCACGGTCCGTATACTAATCGCGGGTCTCCCAACCCCAAAATACAGTCTCATATGTGTATATGAAGCTCATATCAGCATTTTTTTTTTTACAGGCAAAGCACATAATATAAATAGGTTTCACTTTCACCTGTTAAAAAACACCAATTACCACTGCAAGACTGTGGAAAATCAACAAGTGTTTTTTTTTTGTTTGGATGCAGTTTTCTACTCCACCTCAACCTCTTTTTATGACACTATATAGTTGCATAGTTTTAGTACGGTTAAAAAAAAAAAAGAAAAAGACATGCCCTTCAAGGGCAACAGAGACCCGGGAAAGGATAAAGGGAAAACCAAAAGTTAATTTAACAGAACCAATAATCAGCTTCGCAGGAACATGTGTACCCCGATTATCAGTGTGTGTATGCTGGCAATCATCCTACGATGAGACAAAACACTATTTCTTAGGCTATGTGCACATGTTGCAGATTTCCTGCAGATCCACAGCGTTTTTTCCGCACAGAAACGCTGCAGATCCGCAAGTGATTTACAGTACAATGGAAATCAATGGAAAAACAAAATGCTGTGCTAATGGTGCGGAAAATTCCACACGGAAAACGCAGCGGATTAAAAGAAGGAGCATGTCACTTCTTTGTGTGGATCTGCAGCGTTTCTTAACCCATTCCATTATAGAAATCCGCAGGGGTAAAAACGCATGAAATCCGCACAGAATCCACAACAAAAACACACAGAATCTGCATAAAAAACTGCCAAGAGATGCAGAATCCACACAGAAAATTCCACAGGCAAATCCGCAACATGTGCACGACTCTTGTTTGGAGCTCTTATGCCAGCATAAAAATTATCGTTATCGGCAGCACATCTCCACACGCACACAAGGAACATGCGGCAGATAGCATGATGGGGTATGGGGACAGAAAGCTTATTTGAATCAATCTGTTCTCATTGTCTCATACTTCACTTACATGGTAAGTGATTGCTTGATGGGGGCTAACTAGTGGGCCGAGATTGCTGCATCGAAATGAGCCATGTGTCCCAACTTCAACTCCCCCGTCCCATTCTTTACATTTTGCCAGACTTCTAGTCTCTAAGGGTACTGTCACACAGTGCAATTTTGATCGCTACAACGGCACGATTCGTGACGTTCTAGCGATATCGTTACGATATCGTTGTGTCTGACACGCTCCTGCGATCCGGATCCCCGCTGAGAATCGTACGTCGTAGCAGATCGTTTGAAACTTTCTTTCGTCGTCTAGTGTCCCGCTGTGGCGGCATGATTGCATCGTGTGACACAGGTTGTATACGATGTGCGCACAGTAACCAACGGCTTCTACATCGCAAATACGTCATGAAATTATCGCTCCAGCGCAGTGTATTGCAACGTGTGACCGCAGTATACGACGCTGGAGCGATAATCATACGACGCTGCAACGTCACGAATCGTGCCGTCGTAGCGATCAAAATTGCACTGTGTGACAGTACCCTTAGTAGCAAAACCCCGACCACCACAGATTTGCAAACCAAAACAGCTTGAGCATTGGCATCTCCATTGTTCTCAGGCACAGTAAATGAGAGTTGACTCTGAGCAAGATAAGGAATCTTTAAGGATTGAATATAGGAATTTTGAACTGCATTACAGACAATCCTTCTTAGGAATGTAATGAACACTTTGGTTAAATTGTGTGTACCCATCTACAAGTGACTTCTTCAGATGGGAACCTACACTAACAGACTTCCCTCTGCCCTTGGCTTTGGCCTATAATTCTAAAGGAGGTTGTCCAAGCTTTCTACATGACTGTAGATTTGTGAATCCTCACAGCGTGCACACTGCACACTGTCAGGATTCTCCAGGACTGGGAGCGAGCGGTCATGTGACCTGGGTATTTCCAGACACAAACTAGACGTATCCAGGCTCCTTTAAATACACTTGCATTCAGAGAAGCTGCGCATGTCTAGTCGGCATGTGCCCGCATGTATGCAAATTGATCATTCGCAGTCAGGAATCTGCCCACTCCAGAAGAATCCTGACAGCATGCACGCTGCGAGCTGTGAAGATTTATAAGTCTGCAGTCGAATAGTGTGACTTGACCCCTAAGCCGTGACCACCCTATTAAAGGTCAGGTAGAATCAAGCATAGGACATGCTGAAGGAGTGCTTAGCCAACTATGGTGGCAGTCACTTATCTCCAAATGTACGATGCAAAAAAATAAAACCAACAAGCTCCTCCTGGCAAAGTTAAATAAATGTACAATACAGACACAGCAACTTGTACATCTATTTCAATTTGCTAGGAGGTGTTTGTGAAAGTGTTTGAGGCTTTTTGTTTTGGTAAGGAGGGGGGATTATTAATTAAGCGATAGCTGAATACATTTTGGAGGCTGGGGAGAGACAAAGACACTGAGCAAACAGCACAATGTGCAGAGATTGTCAGATGCTGCGATAAGACCTACATATCCATCTGAGTTTTGGTGGGACGTGCACCCACCATTCATGATGTTACAAATGCTCTTTCTATAGTGGCGTGATCAATAAAAGTCTTAAGGTATGTTCCAACAATGAGTGTATGCAGTTGATTTTCCGTTGCAGATTTAATCTGGAAAATCCACTGCATATATCATTGTGAATGAGAAAATCTGCTGTAAATGGACTGGCGCTGTGGATTGGAAATCTGCAGTGTGTCAGGTAATGTCATCGTCCCCAGTTTCCAGCACTACTCCGATCCTCTTCTCACTCATGTGAGGGCAATTCCAACTTGCCGACTGCACTTGTGAGCCAGAAGTCACTTTTATAACCTCGCTCTGTCACTCCATAAACTTACATCGTAAAAGTCACTTCCAGCTCATACAAAGTCCTGAAGATCATCCGGCAAGTTGGAATAGAGATCACGTGGCACAGAAGAGGACCGGAGCAGCGCTGGAAACTGGTGAAGACGGCGATCAGTGAGTAGATTACCGCACTTACACTACATTACATATACATTCGCACAGATCTAGGCAATAAAGAGCTTTGTGTGACTGCTTCTTTAACCATTATACAATCAAAAAGTTTTACAACTTTCTAAACTACTTGACTTCGCCACATCTTATGATTCAAGAGGTTTCTGTAGCAGCACAATTCTCACTACGCCGGAGTATGTAGCCTCTGATTATAAACTTCACTGACGGCACTCAAAGATATTGTGAGGAATTAACACACAAATTAAATTAGAAAGCTGTTGAAAAAACACAATTAAAAACATAATCCAAATATCACCAGTAGGTTGGTGAGGGTCATTCTTCCTATGTCTGTTTTAAAGTGCCCATTAGTGATGAGCGATCAAGCTCGGATAAGGTGTTATCCGAGTGACTTCGGCGTGTTTGAAAAATATGTTCGAGTCTCCGCTCCTGCATGTCTCCCTGCTGTTCGACAGCCACAACACATGCAGGAGCGGAGACTTGAACATATTTTTCTCATATTCACTCAGTTAGCTCCTGAACATGCTTGGATAACACCTTATCCCAGCACGTTCGCTCATCACTAGTGCTCATGCATACATGTGCAAAGTCAACTAAAGCTGATTTTGGTCAAGGACTGGATATGCAATATGTAAGGGGGCCTCCAGACTCTACACTGATAAATGATATTGTGGGGGAAAAAAAGGTGGCGTGGGTTAACAGCAATTGGCGGTACATGGTCTCCTTTAGTTTCTGGTGTTGCATCATGAACCACGTGCCATGAAGAGGAGGGGAGGGAGATTGGGCACATTAAGTAGTATTTCATGCAGAAAATCCCTTTACTTTCCATCTAATGAACAGAACCACAGGAAACCCATCCCCGCGCATAGTATAAAGCCAAAAATTATTCATCCATGAAGAATCTGCAACAGTGCCTCCTATAAAACCAGCAATTACTTCTATAATTAGGGTTAGGGTGCAGTAAGGGTTGCCTCCCTTGCCCTAATTAGTGATTGTAGTCGGGCAACCGTCACGTCAGAAATTGCCTCAATGTGGATCACATACCTGGTGCCTAGTGAATATACCTGCAGAAATGAGGACACACCATAGATGCCCAGCTGAAATGCATAGTCTACGTCAAGGGTCAGCAACCTACAACTGTAAAACTACAACTCCCAGCAGTGCACACTGTAGTTTTGGCTACTGTAGGGACGTTTACGCTCATTAGGTACATTAGGTCTACAGTTTAGATGGGTCAGCCATACAACCAATTTGTAAAAATTGTATACTG
This sequence comes from Ranitomeya variabilis, assembly GCF_051348905.1. Lineage (NCBI taxonomy): Eukaryota > Metazoa > Chordata > Amphibia > Anura > Dendrobatidae > Ranitomeya > Ranitomeya variabilis. Next base: position 83,325,462 of record NC_135236.1, read on the forward strand.
CAAAGAATGTCATTTGCAATGTATAAGAAAGTGCTACGCTTTCCCAAACAGTTACCTAAACAGTGATATGACACATACAGGCCAGACGGGACCAATAGAACATGTTTTCAACCATTGTCTGGTGAAAAGAGGTTATGGAAACATTAAAGCATCCACCCGGAGCTTTCTGGACCGTGTGCACTTAGCCCTAGTGATCTGAACAGGGATTTGGCGTAAACATCTACAACAGAAGAAGGTTGATGGTCCCACAGAGACATCCTTATTGTCACCACAGAGACATACAAACACAGGTACATTACTGAAACGCGTCACATCTCTTAGGGGCCGAAGATTATGATCTGTGATTTCCACCCTCGAAGTGCGATCCTCTTACGTAAGCTCTTAAAGATGCAAGGAGTGAGAATATTGTAGGGATATTCCATATTCCATGTAGATATCAGGCCACGACCTCCCATCAGTGCAGAAAATACATTCTCCTCCTCCTTACTGCCGGTCACTCCTCGTGAATATTCCCAATCAGAACAAGATGGGTGCCGTCCGCTTATTGCAGCCCTGGGACCATCCTTACCTTGTGGACACTCTTAGGGTTCTCCAGCCACGCATAGTACATTTCCTCCACATAATTAGAACTAGTCCCACTAAGAAAAGGCTCTGCGGCCACAGGTGTACTAAGGCACCTGATAGGCTGAAACGTCCTTGGGGCCACAGGCTGACTGTGTTTTAGTGACCGGACAGTCTGAGAGGCCGTCAAAGGCCTTAGTTTAGCAGCACAAGTCCTTAAGCTATGCATGGTTGTGTCCTTGGGAGAGACCGATTACCAGAACCTGAGAGAAAAGGAAAAAGAGGAGAACATTAGCGCGTCCACTCACTGTACAACAACGGATTATACAAGCAAAAGTGTGAATGACATTACCAAAGGAGGTTATCCCCGGGCACAGCTATATCTGTGCTCGCCAACAGTGCGCACAGCACTTTATACAAAGCAGTGAAACAATGCGGCTGCAGTGGTCACAAAGCAGGACGTACTAGATGGGTTATGGAAAAAATGTGCTAAAATCTGACGGGGACCATCGAGTACTGGATGAAACTGCAAATTTTCAGCAGCGGCTACACTTTACCCAAAGTGAGGAGTGGAAATGAGCTACACACATAACAAGGCAAGGTCTTCTATACAAGGCGCCGAATGTCAGAGGAGAACATGCACAATATGAAAGGATCTGTCTCACAAGGACACGAGCCATGTAGCCAACGCACCATGAAATCCAACGCTGGTGGTAAATTTGGTCAGATACCGTTGGTTCCTGGAGTGATAAAACCGGCTTCTAAAGATCGCAATACTGACAGGAATGTTACCGTAAGGCTTTGTTTCCACATTTTGAGGGAACATCTGGAACTTGGCTCCTAAAATGTATTAGTATATGTCAGCCAAAACCTGCAGAACATCAAGGATTGGCAGATTTTGCAAAAAGCCGTACTTCTCGGCCCAAGTTATACAGTGTCTTGGTGAGAATGTCCACAGGGCAGTGGAAGAGCTGATCTTATGTAACAGAGGAACATGATCCCCTTTTCAATGTATAGTCTTCGTGAGGAAGCCAAGAACGCAGAGTACCCATTTTATCTCAAGACTGTAAGAGTATACCGGGCTGCAGCCATGAGAACAAGCCTAGCGAAGCACCGAAACCGAGCAAACACCGTCCACAGAGATCACCATTTCCCTAGATACAAAAGGACGAAACAGCAGCTCTGAATGTCAAGAAGCCACCAGCTTTACAAAAGATGGTTTTTCAATGAGTCATTCCCTCATATTCATCTATTATTTTGACGCTTTACAAGTCCCAGCATTCAGCAGCTTGCATTGGATTGTGCTTAGGACTCGGGCACACCGCCGTACCGAGGCAGTTCATTATGGTCTGTGGTATGGCTGCAGGAATGGAATCCTAAGGATTGGGGTCAACTTGATGATCGCTGGAGATCCAACCACTGGGAAACCGATCTCGAGAACTGGTGTCTGAAGAAGATGCACAGACATACACAACCTCCGTTCTATTCATTCTCTATGGGACCGCCATAGAAAGCTGATACCTGCACTCTGCTATTTGTGTCAGTCTCATAGAAAATGGATGAAGCAGAAGCTGAGTAATCATACAACTGGTCTATTTCACATGAGGCTCTTCAGAGCCCAGTTCTCAGGATCGGTAGGGAGTCCCCAGGGGTCATATCCCCAGCAATCGGGACAGTATACCCTATCCTAAGGCATAAATGACTGTCCGTTCAGCACAGAAGACCCGCGGTCAGACCGAACACTGCAACTAACACAGACCATAAAATACCGCAACGATATGGTTGTGTGAATCAACGCTATTAGTTTTACTGCAACTAACTGATCCAAGTTCAATTTAGTAGCATTGATTTTTAGTTCTTTTTGGTGGTAAGACCCTGAGAGAAGTACACACCTTGAAGCAAAGAAATGACAATGCCTTATGGATCACCCAGACCCCATATTATTATTTTTTGTTATGTCTAGTGATAGTAAGACAGTATGGAAGTTACAAGAGTCTGCGCCAGAAGATCCGCTATAATAGTGGTTTATTAATAAATTATTAGGGATTGCGTCGATCAATAGCTGCTCATAATGGGAGCTACTGCACTATGAGGACATATCCAGAAATGAGGGTGGCAGTGAGGTACGGGGCGACAGTGCAGATATCCTCGGCTGTGCACATTTAGGAACATAAGAGTGGAATTAAGTTGGCAAATGTTAGCAGACGGCTCAATCCGCAGTAATTTCCTGCATGAATGCCTAGAAGATCTATCTGACCCGCTCAGCCGGCCTCAGCCCCCACATCAGTGTAAGGAATAGCTGTTCTCGGAAAGGTACAGGAAAACTAACATTTCCAGCATGATGTGATACCCTGATAACGCCCCATACCTCACTAGAAGGGTATGCCCACAATGGACTGATATGCTGCAGAGAGTCTGCACTAAACCATGTGGTGATGAATCTGTCACTATGTCAGAAGATTCCCTCCGGCTGCATTCACACATTGCGACCACGGTAAGGGGTTTTTTAAAGCACAGCAGTAAACATGGAACTTTGTTGGGCGCTATTTCAAAAATCGCAGCAAACGGTGCATTTCTGTACAGCAGCTGCAACATGTGAACATAGCCTTACACAGCTACAGGCGAACCATCACTCCAATCTTCCAAATACTCTGATTTTCGTTTCCTCAAAAACAAATGACCCAAGATGTTGTCAGTGAGTTCCTTGGATTATGACAGGTATAAGAAAGCGCCAACCTACTCCATAGGGTTAATACTAAAAGCACAAGATATCCCCTATAAATGGGATGACCTTTTGATCGTTAGGACCCAAGAATATGGCTCTGCCTTGAGTGGAAATGAGACTCCTACGCTCGACCTCCGCTCCACCACCTGTCTATGGTATGGAGGACCTCCGCTCCACCCGCTATGGTACAGCAGACCTCCGCTCCACCGACTGTCTATGGTATGGAGAACCTCCGCTCCACCGACTGTCTATGGTATGGCAGACCTCCGCTCCACCCGCTGTTTATGGTACAGCAGACCTCCACTCCACTGACTGTCTATGGTACAGCAGACCTCCGCTCCACCCGCTGTTTATGGTACAGCAGACCTCCGCTCCACCCGCTATGGTACAGCAAACCTCCGCTCCACCCGCTATGGTACGGCAGACCTCCGCTCCACCCGCTGTCTATGGTACAGCAGACCTCCGCTCCACCTACTGTCTATGGTACAGCAGACCTCCGCTTCACCGACTGTCCATGGCATGGCAGACCTCCGCTCCACAGACTGTCTATGGTACAGCAAGAAATAGCCAAGCTCTGTACTCCGCTTTCTTCAGCAACTTCATAGACAATAGCGGAATCTGTCACACAAAGGTTGACCTTTGAAAAACAGTATATATGCAATATGTACTTTTTCCAGTATACTGTTATATATATACTAGTCAGATGGAGACCAAAAGAACACTCTATTGGCCACTGTCTGAGCAATGGATCTATAAGGACAGGTCTGGTACACATGCCAACAGAGTTTCTGGCATATGTGATAAATGTATGCACAAACCATGATATGATTGGAGCCTTAGAAGGCTCGTCATCACCTAATCAGAGGACAGGTGATAACTTGTTGATCGGAGCGTGTCCAACCACTGGGACACACAGCAACTGGCAAAACGGGACACTAGTATCTGGTAGAAAGAAGCTTCAGTGCACAAGTTCGACAGCAGTATCATTCATTCCCTATGGGGCTGCCGAGCGCTGCGCTTCACTTTTCCGGCAATCCCATAGACAATGAATGAAGCTGTGGTTGGGGATCCAAGTGCCCTGTTGTGCAGATAGGTGCGGGCCCCAGCAGTCGGACCTCCACCAGTCAGTAAGGCATCCCCTATACTAAGTGACAGCTTGTTTACCTTGGACAACCCCTATAATTCAGCGGATTCCTCCTAACTTCATCACAAGCACACACGCACGCTCAGCTGTTTGATGGCTAGAGGGGGACATGCCACTGCACTCCTGACAGCAGCTCATTGCCCAAGGCCACAAAGAATCAGGCATGTGGAAAGTCAACATTCTTGACCCACCCGTCTGTCCAAAAGTCATCTGTGTATGACAGCAGCTTCCAGACCGGAAACTATGCGGAATTTATGGCAAATTTTCCCCGGCCCCCTGGGACTTCAGTGTGTGACTCTAGGCTCGTCGGTGGTCTGGACAATACCCTCGTGTACCGGGAAGTAGTGATGAGCGCTCCTCCAGTTTGCCTGGGTATAAACAGAGTATCACGGGTGCTCGAGTGACATGTTCCAGTCCCTGCGGCTGATAAGACAGCCACAAGACATGTGGGAATTGCCCGTGTTTGCCAGGTAATCCCCGCATGCTTGGTGGCCAACAGCTGCAAACCATCTCGAGCACCAGCGATACTCGGTGCATACCTGAGAAACAAGAACCTACGCTCATCACTAACGTTGAGTATTCAGTCACTTCATTTCCATGACGGCTTCCTCCAGATCAGGTAGAGCCACATCTTACACGCCGCTCATCATCATTTATATTCCTTCTGTGCTTCTTGCATCCTCCAACTTGTCTTAAAAACAAACCAATTAGGAACATTCCTGGGTCATCACTCACCATCAGTCACAATGTTCTCCTCCTATGCGAGATGCATGTTTCACCATCATGGGCAGTAATCAAGAAATGTAGGTCACCATCATAATGATCACCCAGCTTTCCTACACTCCTGAATGAGAATCACTATGAGGGTATAACTAGCCAAAATGGCTGTACTGCGTGCCATTCGTTTCAGGGCTCATACTGGTTGTCCTCAAGTAAAATATTTATATATATATTTATATTTTTAAACCAATAAAGAAAATTATAAGCAAGAGTGGTGTGGCAGGGTTACAGCAATTATGGCCTGGGATTGACGAGATATTCCCATCTCCAATATCCTATCCCAATATGTAGTGGGTGTGATAATATTGGAAAATACCTCTAATTAGAAACGTGGTATAGTTCTGCTGATTAGCAATGTCGTTTACCCCATGTGCAGGGCTTGCAGTAGATTAGGTATCCACGGTTACATCCACTAACAACTAACTGTCACTATATGAGTGGTGGTAACCATGGATACCTAAGCTACTGCAATGCCCTGTACATGGTGTAAGCGACACAGCTAATCAGAACTACTGTACTACATGTCTAATTGGGGGTATTTGCTATTATTATTATAATCACACCTACTACATATTGGGATATGATATTGGAGATAGGAATACCTTTTTAAGGCCCACATGTATGTTAAAGTTGTCTGAACCAGTTGATATTGGCAGGGCCAGCCAACCATCCAATGTGTACGAGGGGCCTCCCGACAATTTAAGTCAGGTGATGATGTCCAATCCTTATGTTCGGGGGGAGATGACAGGAACGCGGACCCGGTCATTACTGTGTACGGGGGAGTCAGGAGAGAGAGGTGTCTGCCCAGCGATAGTCCGGACCAACGTGTTTGGTTAGAGATGTGGTTTCACAACTTTCTAGAGTGGGAAACCCTTGGCAAAAGAGTACCCGCTTTATTCTATGGGCAGCACGGTGGCTCAGTGGTTAACACTGCAACCTTGCATCGCTGGGGTCCTGGATTCAGATCCCACCAAGGACAACATCTGCGAGGAGTTTGTGTGTTCTCCCTGTGTTTGTGTGGGTTTCCTCCCACATTCCAAAGACATACTGATAGGGAACCTAGATTGTGAGCCCCAATGGGGACAGCGAGGATAATGTCTGTAACGCGCTGTGGAATTAATGGCCGCTATATAAAATGAGTAAAATTTAATACATTCTGATGAACCCCCTTCCATCTCCCTTAACCCCTTCAGAATCGGGCTTTTTTTATTTTTTGTGGTTTAGTTCTTCCTTTTATTTCTTCCCTTTTTTTCATGAGCCATTATTTAAAAAAAAAAAAAAAAAAAAAAAAAAAAATTGGTAATGAGGACCCGTCTTGTGGGGCGAGTTGTTAGCTTTTTACTGAAAAAAGGGAAAATATTCCAAATGGGGCTAAATTGTTAAAAAAACAAAAAAACTCCAATTCCACCATTGTTTGCAGAGTTTTGATTTTTACGGCGTTCAGTATAAATGACCCGGCGACACGATTCTTCAGGTCAGTACAAGTATGATGATACTAATACTGTATTGATCCTTTCATCCCCTATAGGGCTGCGCTCAACTTTGTTCAGGTAGCCCCATAAAAAAAAATGTACTCCATTCTAATGAGGATAGAAGGGCCGTGTTCTGCCGATCGGTGCAGGTCCCGGTGGTGAGACCCCCCGCCGATCACCTTCCATAAGTGATAACTTATTCATTGGACACGAGCGTGTTTAGCAGCCCGTTCCTAAAACAGCCAATGTACATGAACCCCAAATTTTGTCTAACATGCCCCATTGCTTAGGCAGGCCTACCATCCTCACTAGTCTTCTCTCGGAGTGGTAGAGATGCTGCGGAATATGTAGATCATCCGGAAGATTGAGATTATATTCTCCTCCATTCCATTGTAAACCAGGAATGAATTGCTGTTTCTTTCTCAGATAGATAGATAGAATGTATATGTATATATATCTGCCTTCACTATAACTACTCGTGTGCTGCTCCTATGGGATTACTCTGCATGTTTAGACTATGTCACCGCACGCCAGCCACTACAAGTAACATACCCGGTTCCCACCAGTCTCTGCTTTGTACGTGCTGGTCTATAGGACAGTAACACCAGTCTGTACTGATGGGACGTGCGTCTGTCTGGAAGCTGAACCACTGCACAACCTGTTTGCTCGTGCAGGGCTGTGCTGGCACAGTGAGCATAGTCCTGACCTTCAGGGGAAGGACACACACAGGACTGAAGGGCACAGACCAGAGCTGGATTCCCTACAGAAGAATTATACCTGGCGTATATTTCCCCAGACATTACAGATCCGATTACCATATATGAAATCCTGGCTAAAAAAAAAAAAAAAAATTACAGGGGTAGTAAATAATCATCACTTCCACATTCATATATGAGGTTCCCAAAACTCGCCCATTTACGTGACTGTCTACAAAACACGTGAAAAAGGTCTTCGTGGCGACTGATGATGTTCACTACAAAATGGTAAAATTTGGCATAAGAACACAAAACGTAAAAGGACAGATACGTCAAAGTGTAGAAAACTGGCGTAAAACACTCTGAAAGGCACTACAGGTGATTTTTGGCAGTTTTCGGGCAGCTCTACCAAAATGGTCAGGGCTGAGAAAAGGGCCAGGGTAGAATGGGCTGGGACTAGAATCAAGTTCATTATGGCAGCGTTTCTCTCGCCAGGAATGTTAGTCCAGTCACTGACTAGGGTACAATTTCTGTTGAGGCATATACCATTGAGAAGATGCGATAAATTCATTAAGTGGCGTTTCCCGCTAAATGAATTTGGTGCCTCATTCCTAGACGCACCTCGTTATGACTAGCGTCCGCAACACCAGTCTTAATAAACAGAGGGCAAAGTGTAAAGTGGCCTCACATTTATTTTTCAGAAGAAAGTTGTCATGATTTGTATTCCATGTTAAAGGGGGTGGTCACATGATTGATGTTTCACGAGCGCTCCGCTCAGATTGTGAGCTCCTGAATGACTGCACTACCCGATGCTGTTATATGAGGCAACATTGGAGGAGCACAGGGGCGGTACAGCGATCCTGCCAGCCTCGGAGCAGCGCTTACAGGCTCCATAGCAGAAAGCTTTGTTTTGGATTCCAGTCGCCACCATTAATAGATGGTATCGGTGACTGGTAACCTAGGCAACAAGCAAGAAACAATAGAATTCAGAATCCCTGTTCTCAAGTGGGGATTTAAATCTCCTGTAACACCCGATTGCGGATCTCACCCAGCACTGCGTCAGGGACAGCTAATCACCTGGAAACCATCTTCAAAAGGCGCTGTGCTAGAGAGCGGCAGCTCCACATATCGCAGTCTTACACGCATACTTGTACATTTACGACAGTCCCAATTCATTACACAAGCATCATGTCTGACAGACAACCATTTGTAACCAAACATTCCTGGAGTTCCCTGTACAAACCAGTCCGACCCTGCTGCACCCGGTCCTTACCGGGAGCACACACCACCTTCACTAGCAAAACAGGGAAGACATGGTGCCAAGTGGCGCTGCGCCAACAATGTGCCCACATGCTGCAAGCACCGCAGCACTCCTATAGGCATACAGACCATCACCCACAATAAGCATCGTCATCTGGTGACACTACATCTCCCAGCATGACGCCCTCTAAACTACTGCACTGTTGGAGGAAAGTGCTTTTGGCATGTTCTTCTCTTTATACTATTTGATAATTGATCCTTTCTAATTATTTACTTTCTTTCTGGGGAAGGTAGCGGACACGCAGAGAAGATTCCTAAATGGTATATTTATTAATTGAACCAGTAAAAGGGGGCAAAGAGTGTACAGTCACGTATTAGGATCCATCGTGGAGCAGATCTCTCATGGCCGCCATATCCCCAGCAGGCATGAGCGAATGTGCTGGGATAAGGTGTTATCTGAGCATGCTCGGGTGCTAACCGAGTGCTCCAAAACCATGTTCTCGTCCCTGCGGCTGTTTGACAGCTGCAATACACGCATGGATGTTTGTAATCTCTGCATGTGTTGCAGCTCTCAGGGCTTCTACTCCAGACGACTGCATCAAGCAATTTGCACCAAATCTAGGAACATTTTTGCTGCAGAAAAGCTGCGAATTTGTGGCAGCATTAACCCTTAGCACCTGCATCAAAATCTCCATGTGAACATGGGGATTTTGGTGCCAATTTGCTTAGCAAAGAGTTTGCTGAAATCTCATCTATTTAGCTGGTACTAAATTACAAATTATGAAAAATCTGCACTGTGTGAACATACCTACCGTATATAATGAAATGTTCTAACCAAAACTTACAGAAAATCTGGAGAGCACCAGTCTCATGTAAATGTGCTATTTGTCCCCCAGTTTTCCCCATATAAGCCTGTATAAACATTATGTACTGTCATTATGTACTGTATGTGCCTGGAAAACAGGCAGTGCACACAACAAGTGGAGCCATAGACCTGGCATGTATCAGGCAAATACAAGAAAAAAGTTAAAATCGTTTCCTTTTGGCCTTTGTTGGGCCGGTATGTGTGATATAGGATTGTCTCCTATATAGGATTACCACACTATTCAATATAGAGGCAATTGGAGAACAAAGAACGGAATACTACATAGCTAAGGCTTGAGAAATATACAGAACAGCTGATGGACGCTGCTTGAGCCGCAGGCAGCAGGTATCAGACACCGACTGTAGGATTCCAGCCATGTATGTGTGAATCAACACTGAGGAGTTTAAAAGGCCGATGCCCTTGAGTGACAGGTCTGTCCTTGCCTGCGCGTACAGTGAGAGCTGTCAGTCACTGGCAACGGGTGGTGAGAAGGTTTCAAAAACATGTCTCTGAAACAGCGCAGCATTTCAAAGTCAAACATACCTGGCTGCGATCATACAGCTGATCTATGGGCAGCATGCGTCTGCTGTCAAATTCCATTTAAATGTCCCAAGCCACCCACCGATCACTTAGAACTGTGCATACCTGCTTAACTTCAGCAGGCAGAGGCACCCTGCTCCTGAAAAAGTGTGCACATAGCAGTGTACGGCCCCACAAGCTTCCATCTGAGCCTGTACACTGCAGAGTGCACACAGCAGTGTACGGCCCCACAAGCTTCCTACTGAGCCTGTACACTGCAGAGTGCACATAGCAGTGTACGGCCCCACAAGCTTCCTACTGAGCCTGTAAACTGCAGCATGCACATTGCAGTGTACGGCCCCACAAAGCTTCCTACTGAGCCTGTACACTGCAGCATGCACATAGCAGTATACGGCCCCACAAGCTTCCTACCGAGCCTGTACACTGCAGCGCGTACATAGTGCACGGCCCCGCAAGCTTCCTATTGAGCCTGTACACTGCAGCGTGCACATAGTGTACAGCCCCACAAGCTTCCTACCGAGCCTGTACACTGCAGCGCGCACATAGCAGTATACGGCCCCACAAGCTTCCTATTGAGCCTGTACACTGCAGCGTGTACACAGCAGTGTACAGCCCCACAAGCTTCCTACCGAGCCTGTACACTGCAGCGCGCACATAGTGTACGGCCCCACAAGCTTCCTATTGAGCCTGTACACTGCAGCATGCACATAGCAGTATACGGCCCCACAAGCTTCCTATTGAGCCTGTACACTGCAGTGCGCACATAGCAGTATACGGCCCCACAAGCTTCCTATTGAGCCTGTACACTGCAGCGTGTACATAGCAGTGTACAGCCCCACAAGCTTCCTACCGAGCCTGTACACTGCAGCGCGCACATAGTGTACGGCCCCACAAGCTTCCTACCGAGCCTGTACACTGCAGCGCGCACATAGCAGTGTACGGCCCCACAAGCTTCCTATTGAGCCTGTACACTGCAGTGTGCACATAGCAGTATACGGCCCCACAAGCTTCCTATTGAGCCTGTACACTGCAGCGTGTACATAGCAGTGTACAGCCCCACAAGCTTCCTACCGAGCCTGTACACTGCAGCGCGCACATAGTGTACGGCCCCACAAGCTTCCTATTGAGCCTGTACTCTGCAGAGTGCACATAGCAGTGTACGGCCCCACAAGCTTCCTATTGAGCCTGTACTCTGCAGAGTGCACATAGCAGTGTACGCCCCACAAGCTTCCTATTGAGCTTGTACATTGCAGCGCGCACATAGCAGTGTACGGCCCCACAAGCTTCCTATTGAGCCTGTACTCTGCAGAGTGCACATAGCAGTGTACGCCCCACAAGCTTCCTATTGAGCTTGTACATTGCAGCGCGCACATAGCAGTGTACGGCCCCACAAGCTTCCTATTGAGCCTGTACTCTGCAGAGTGCACATAGCAGTGTACGCCCCACAAGCTTCCTATTGAGCTTGTACATTGCAGAGCGCACATAGCAGTGTACGGCCCCACAAGCTTCCTACTGAGCCTGTACACTGCAGCGTGCACGCTCCTGCACAGTCGTTTGAGGAGCCACTCCACCAGGAATCAGCAGGGGAAAAGATTTCCCAATCTGAAAAAGAACAAATCAATGGCATTTACCAGAAATTGGGAGTTGTCTCAGTTTCTCTGGCGGTGCACACAGCAGTCTTGCCTTCCTAGCTGCTTGGAAGGGTTGCGCTCCTGAAGATTGACAGATCGGACCAACAGCACGGTCCAACCCAAGTGCCCTCTCACCCTTTCTGCTAGCAGAGGCGGCATTGCTGAAGTGCAGGGAGGAGAACTGAGGCTGGTTGGATCCAATGATCTGCACAGAACCTGCAAGCAGCGTGCTTTCCTTACCAAGGTAAACGACCACTCAACCCAGCACAAGTGACCAGCAGCCGCACACAAGACTAACAATCCCTCAAGTCCGGATAATGGAGAGGATTGCTAATAAGAAGCTGGGACGTTGCTACTGTTTACAAGCAGATCCCAATTTTAAGCATATTATGTCTACGCTATGGTTCTGCTCAAACTGAGTTGTATCATCCTTGTTATTGGGCTCCCATAGATTTCTATCCCCCCTACCATACACCTCCTGTTCCTACATTCATTAGTACAGCGCTTCTGCTGAATGTCAAGACATTTATCAGATTACGGAGACGTTCTCCCATTCCTGATGAAGGACACCGCAATGTCCAGGGCTCACACACCGCCCTGCAAACGTCACAGCACAATGACAAGTATCGTGCCGCCGAGTCCACAGGATCGTTAGCCAGGACACTTTTACACACTTTAATCTTGATGTGGAACAATTCACTACAGTAACGTTTATCCTATTGTTGCCCTAAATAATTAGGAGGCAGACACAGACGTAGCGCTCACATCCAACCAGGGACCGATTGGAGGATAATAATATCACTGAGTTTTGGGAACTACAGGAGGATCCACTCATTACAGGGCTGTCAGGCACCTCTCACCTCTGCATCCATAGAGGGGTACGCTGACCACTTGCCCGATGAAGTGTATGTGCACGGCATTTCTTAAATGTACCCACAGAGTATTTACGAGAAAGACTTTGCAAGAACTTTTTTTTTTTTTGCTTTCTGAAACTTTTGTTTTTGGTATCTTTTCTGTGATTTTTTTGCAACTTGTCTGTCGGTGTTTTTTTTTTCTTTTCTTAAGGGTATGTGTCAACGTTCAGGATTGCTTCAGGATTTGGTCAGGATTTTATGCAGGTAAAATCCTGACCAAATCTGCACCTGAGGTCACTGGGAGGTCACCTGCGTTGTCCTTGAGTTTTTTCTGCAATGTAAGGACATGCTGCGTTCTTAAAAGACGCGCTTCATGTCAGTTTTCTCGGGTGTGCCGCATGCATCTTTTACTGCATAGTGGAGACAGGATTTCATTAAATCCCCTCCACTATGCTGTAAGTCTACGTTCACATTAGCGTTCGGCGCCGCAGCGTCATGCGCCCCTATATTTAACATGGGGGCGCATGGACATGCGTTGTGCTGCGTTTTGCGACGCATGCATTTTTTTGGCCGCAAGCGTTGGGTGCAGATAACGCGACAAGTTGCATTTTTTTTGCGTCCAACTTTCGGCAAAAAAGGACACATGCGTCGCAAAACGCAGCGTTTTAGCGTGCGTTTTGTTGCGTTTGTTTGCGTTGTGTCGCCGACGCTGCGGCGCACAACGCAAATGTGAACGTAGCCTTACATCTGGACGCTGCGTTTTTTATGCATGCTGCTCAATGCTGCGTCAAAAACACAGCGTTTCCTGAACGTGGACACATACCCGAATACTTTCATTTTATGAACTAGCGAGCAGCTTCCAAGCAGCGCTGCCTACAACAGATCACGTTTTCAGGATTTCCTTCATTTGCAAAGGAGATGGAAATCCTGAACTTTACAAGGTTTACTTAGCGCTTTTTCAGACGGGTTATGGAGTGGATCCAACTGAAAGACGTTGTGTGCAGATACCCTAGAAGGGTTAGTAGACGCTTTGCTCTTTGCATGAAGACGCGAGCCGTGGAGGACGAGGCAGACATGACCACTGGACAGATGCTGTGTGCAGCCGCAGGAGTTGTGCCCGCATCCCTGTATAACAGGACAGGCGCACGAGAGCTGCCAATACCTGACCGCCAACACGTCAGCAGCGCCCCCCACATGCCGATGGAAACGTGTCAGGGCCAAGACGCAACATTAAGTCACACCAAAAAAAGTTTGTGCAACTTCTCCACAACTTGCTGTAACTACTATTTTCTTTTTTTTAGAGATGCAATATGGCTTAGTAAATGAAAAATCACAGCAAGTTCACAGCCTCACGTGGTCCACACTCTGGTCTCAGAGCATTCAAGAGGGACCCGAGAACCAAAAAGTAGATTTCTGCGCACACCTGACAGTCGGGGGGGGGGGGGGGGCACACACACCTGACAGTCGGAGGGGGACGGTTGAAAGACACACATACAGACACCTGGCAGGTGGGGGGGGGGGGCAGAGACACAGACCCCTGACAGTCGGGGGGGGGGGGGGGGGGGGGGGGGGACACACATACAGACACCTGGCAGGTGGGGGGGGCAGAGAGACACAGACCCCTGACAGTCAAAACTTCAGCCTGGGGTGTAATCTGTGTCCAGTAGTGACTGAGTGGCTGTATCTCCTAGAGGTCATGGGCCTTACCCTCCACCCTGGCCCCATGGAGCTGGGCTAGCTGGGTCACACCTATAGGCCAGACTACAGGGGTCACCATATCCAGAATACAACTTCTTGCTCCCTAGTAGTAGTAGTGTCCCACGTCACTGCCCGCCATCAGCACAGCACATGCCTACAGAGCAGGCAGAGGCGCCATCTGGGAGGGGAAGACACTTGTGACACTACCATGGGATGCTGGAAGTTCCAGTTCGCTTTGGAAGAACTGCCCGAGCGCGCAGTCACCCTGCTCAGGAGGCACCGCCACCTCCGCGGCTTACAGAGGGGGAAAGTGACTCCTGAAGTAACGCCCTAGCTATAAAGCATGCTGCACGGGCCCACCTAACTTGACCTCGCTGCAGCCTTGGACACACAACCCCACTCTTGTGCAGTTGAAGCCCCTCCCACAGGTCTTTCTCTCCACCAACAGCTGAAGCTGTTATCAAAGCCGTTTCCGTAAAGGCTCTTTTGATTGGCTCTCAGGCTGACTAACACCGGCGGGGAGTTATATGAAGCAGTCGCCCGGATCCCCGCTGCTGACGTCACGTCACAGCCAGCACCCTGCCTTTCACATGGAGGGATTAGCCATCCAGCCATAGCCGGGCCAGCTCACCTTGGCTTGCAGAATGCAGCCACTGCCGTCCGCTCCGTCCGGCTCCCGCCCGACGAATGGCTGGGAAAGCTGGAGGGCGCGGCCAGAGAACAGATCGACACGCCCTGCCGAATATTACGTATATGGCCACGCCCCTGCAGCATGACGCACACTACCACGCCTCATTACGGTTTTTTCTTATTCAAGAACTTAAAACTTTGTTAACAAACAAAACTAACAATTTCTTTGAGGAGCCTGTGGATGGCATAGTTTTTGCCTGAGTAACAGGGGTGTAAAGTTTTTTTTCCAGGCTGTTCTCATTCTTGTTTTCTCAGTGCTGACATCTGTGATCAAGCCATGTTCACACGTTCAGCATTTGGTCAGTATTTTACCTCCACAGGCAGAGAAGAGACTGAAGAGCTTGGTTCATATTGAATCGCCACAGACTAGTGATGAGGGAGTGTGATCGGATAAGGTGTTATCTCAGCATGCTCGAGTGCTAACCAAGTGTTTTTGGCGTGCTTGAATAACATACCTCCCAACTTTTGAAGATGGGAAAGAGGGACAAAGTTTGCGGCGCGCTAAGCGCGCCGCGGCAAATTTTAGGCCACGCCTCTGACCACACCCATTCATAATTAGTCACACCCATATCCACGTCCCAACCACACCCATTTAGCACTGCTGATCACACTGTTTCATATACAATAGTTATAAACAAAAAAATATGGCCACACAGTGCTCCATACTGTATAATGACCGCACATGATGCTCCATACTGTATAATGGCCACACATGACGCTCCATACTGTATAATGAACACACATGACGCTCCATACTGTATAATGACCGCATGCATACTGTATAATGACCGCACATGATGCTCCATACTGTATAATGACCGCACATGATGCTCCATACTGTATAATGACCGCACATGATGCTCCATACTGTATAATGGCCGCACATGATGCTCCATACTGTATAATGACCGCACATGATGCTCCATACTGTATAATGACCGCATGCATACTGTATAATGACCGCACATGATGCTCCATACTGTATAATGACCGCACATGATGCTCCATACTGTATAATGACCGCACATGATGCTCCATACTGTATAATGGCCGCACATGATGCTCCATACTGTATAATGACCGCACATGATGCTCCATACTGTATAATGACCGCACATGATGCTCCATACTGTATAATGACCACACATGATGCCCCATACTGTATAATGGCCACACATGACGCTCCATACTGTATAATGAACACACATGACGCTCCATACTGTATAATGACCGCATGCATACTGTATAATGACCGCACATGATGCTCCATACTGTATAATGACCGCACATGATGCTCCATACTGTATAATGACCGCACATGATGCTCCATACTGTATAATGGCCGCACATGATGCTCCATACTGTATAATGACCGCACATGATGCTCCATACTGTATAATGACCGCATGCATACTGTATAATGGCCGCACATGATGCTCCATACTGTATAATGAACGCACATGATGCTCCATATTGTATAATGACCGCACATGATGCTCCATACTGTATACTGGCTGCACATGATGCTCCATACTGTATAATGACTGCACATGATGCTCCATATTGTATAATGACCACACATGATGCTCCATACTGTATACTGGCTGCACATGATGCTCCATATTGTATAATGACCGCACATGATGCTCCATACTGTATAATGACTGCACATGATGCTTCATACTGTATAATGACCCCACATGATGCTCCATACTGTATTATGGCCACAGTTCTCCATACTGTATAATGACATACAGGCACGCAGCTCACACACATGCAGCATCACACACACAGTATCACACATACACACACAGCATCACAAACGCAGCTCACAAACACATGCAGCTTTGACACAAATGCATCACACATGCAGCCATCACACACACACACAGCCATCACACACACACGCAGTCATCACACACACACGCAGCCATCACACACACACACACAGCCATCACACACACACGCAGTCATCACACACACACGCAGTCATCACACACACACGCAGTCATCACACACACGCAGCCATCACACACACACGCAGCCATCACACACACACATGCAGCCATCACACACACACATGCAGCCATCACACACACATGCAGCCATCACACACACACACGCAGCCATCACACACACACACGCAGCCATCACACACACACACACGCAGCCATCACACACATGCAGCCATCACACACACACGCAGCCATCACACACACACACACACAGCCATCACACACACACACGCAGCCATCACACACATGCAGCCATCACACACACACACGCAGCCATCACACACACCCAGCCATCACACACACACACACACCCAGCCATCACACACACCCAGCCATCACACACACACACACACACACACAGCCATCACACACACACACTCAGCCATCACACACACACACCCAGCCATCACACACACACACAGCCATCACACACACACACCCAGCCATCACACACACACACCCAGCCATCACACACACCCAGCCATCACACAGACCCAGCATGTATAAGAAAAAAAAAACAGCCACAAACCTAAGCTACTCAGGTGCCGCCCCCTGCATTGTCCCTGCCCTAGGCACGGGACATTAGTGTCCCGCCCGGGATCCCGGGGCTGGCTGTCAAAATCAGGACAGTCCCGCGGGATCCGGGACGGTTGGGAGGTAATATGTTCCAGTCCCCGCGGCTGCATGTCTCCCTGCTATTCGACTGCCACAACACATGCGGAGATTGTGAGGTAATCCCTGCATGTGTTGTGGCTGTCAAAGAGCCACGAGACATGCAGCCGCGGGGACTGGAACATATTATTCGAGCACGCCGAAGACACAAGGTTATCACCCGAGCATGGATAGCACCTTAATCTAAGCTCCTCTGTTAATCTTTTGGCCCTCAAGTCAACCTGGATTCAGGAATCTGACACTGTCTCCCCCGCTGCCATTTCTCATGGTGGCTTACAGTTCTCCCATTCCCCGAGATCCACAAACAGACCTGGTGGTGAAGTCGGCATACTCCTGTCCCCACAATGCACGTTCCAGGTCATCCCCCCAGTTCCATCACTCTCATTCCCTTCTTTTGAGGTCCACAGCATCAGGCTCTTTTGTCCCCTCCCCCTCAGAGTAGCGGTCATATACCGGCCCCCAGGCTCACCCACCCACTTCCTGGACCATTTCTCTGCCTGGCTGCCGCACTTCATGTCCTCAGAACTCCCAACCCTTATCCTGGGAGACTTCAACATCCCCACTAACAGCCCCACTTCCACATCTGCATCCCAGCTTCTATCATTAACCACTTCGCTCGGCTTCTCACAGCTCTCAACCTCTGAAACACACAAAGACTAACACCCTTGACCTGGTCTTTGTCCGGCTCTGTTCAATCTCCTACCTAGATAACTCACCGCTTCCCCTCTGTGACCACAACATTCTCTCCTTCACGCTCACAATTCCTCGCCCACCCCAGCACCCTCCTACCTACCACACATTCAGAAATCTACAAGCCATTAACCCTCATACACTTTCAGACCCCCTACACTCATCATTGTCCACAATCTCCTCTTTTTCCTGTCCTGATCTGGCTGTACATCACTACAACGACACTCTTAGAAGCACCCTGGACCAAGTAGCTCCCCTCACCCTCAGAACCTCCAAACACAGAGTGAAACAGCCCTGGCTCACATCGCAAACCCGATTTCTCCAGCGATGCTCTAGGTGTGCTGAACGCTTATGGAGGAAAACTCGCACACCAGAAGACTTCATACACTTCAAATTTATGTTAAGGACCTATAACTCTGCCCTTCACCTTACCAAACAGACCTACCACACCACCCTGATCTCCTCACTATCCAACAACCCCAGGAAACTTTTTGAAACCTTTCACTCCCTCCTCAGGCCAAAAGCACAAGCCCCTATCACAGACATTTGTGCTGATGACTTGGCCTCCCACTTTATAGGGAAAATAGATAATATCCATCAGGAAATCCGCTCCCAGACACCAAGTTCAGTGACTCCCATCCCTCCCTGCATCTCCCCTGGCTCACTCTCCACATTAGATTCCATCACAGAAAAAGAAGTTTCCAGGCTCCTCTCTTCTTCTCGTCCGACTTCAGGCACTACTGACCCCATTCCCTCACATCTCCAATTGTCACAAGTCACCTAACTACGATCTTTAATCTCTCCCTCTCCTCTGGCATTTTCCCCTCCTCCTTCAAACACTCTATCATTACTCCATTACTAAAGAAACCCGCCCTCGACCCATCCTGCACAAATGACTACAGACCGGTCTCCAACCTCCCATTCATCTCTGAACTCTTGGAGCGCCTAATCTACTCCCGCCTTACCCGTTACCTCTCCACTCATTCCCTCCTAGACCCTTCACAGTCCGGTTTCCGCCCCCTACATTCGACAGAAACTGCACTCATCAAGGTGACCAATGACATTTTGACAGCAAAATGTAACGGTGACCACTCTCTGCTCATTCTTCTCGACCTTTCTGCAGCTTTCCACACTGTTGACCACCCTCTCCTACTCTCTAGGCTTCAGTCACTTGGCATTAAGGACACTGCTCTCTCCTGGTTCTCTTCCTATCTTTCTGACCGCTCCTTCAGTGTTCTGTTCTCTGGCTCCACTTTGTCCCCTCTTCCTCTCACTGTCTGGGTACCTCAAGGCTCAGTCCTTGGCCCCCTTCTCTTCTCCCTCTACACGGCCCCAATTAGATAGACCATCAGCAGATTTGGCTTTCAGTACCATCTTTATGCTGATGACACACAACTATATACGTCATCCCCTGACCTTACCCCCGCTGTACTACAGAACGCCAGTGACTGTCTGTCCGCAGTCTCCGACATCATGTCCGCTCTCTATCTGAAACTCAACCTCTCCAAAACTGAACTTCTTCTGCTCCCGCCGTCTTCTAACCTCCCTAAATCTGACATTTCCCTCTCCGTGGGTGTCACCATAATAACACCCCGGCAGCAGGCTCGCTATCTGGGTGTTACGTTTGACACCAATCTCTCCTTCACCTCCCATGTACGATCTCTTGCCCGCTTGTGCCACTTATACCTAAAGAACATCTCTAGAATCCGCCCTTTTCTCACCACGGAAAAACAAAATCCCTCACCGTCGCCCTGATCCACTCCCGCCTGGACTACTGTAACACTCTATTAATTGCCCCCCCCCCCTTACTTGGCTTTCTCCTCTCCAGTCCATCCTTAATGCAGCAGCCAGGGTTGTCCATCTAGCCAATTGGTACTCAGACGCGTCCGCTCTTCGCCAGTCATTACACTGGCTGCCCATTCATTACAGGATACAATTCAAACTACCGTATATACTCGAGTATAAGCCGAGACCCCTAATTTTGCCACAAAAAACTGGGAAAACTTAATGACTCGAGTATAAGCCTAGGGTGGAAAATGCAGCAGCTACTGGTAAATTTAAAAAATAAAAATTAATACCAATAAAAGTAAAATTAATTGAGACATCAGTAGTTTAAGTATTTTTGAATATGCATATTGAATCAGGAGCCCCATATAATGCTCCATACTGTTCATGACGGGCCCATAAGATGTTCCATACAAAATACCCCCCATATAATGCTCCATACAGTTTATGATGGGCTTCATAAAATGCTCCATATTAAAATATGCCCCATATAATGCTGGGAAGCAGCTAAGGCTTGTAATATAACTTGCCGTGTCCAAACCCTCAGAATAAATGTGGAAATAGCTTTGGAGGATATTCACTATATTAAAACATAACTTTTAATAAATATATAAAATACCTGGGCCCTTACCAAAAACACATATATAGACAGTGTAACAGAGTGCTAAAGTGAACCAGTGCTAAATAGATTTAAAAAAAACTGGAATAGTCTTACCAATTTAGACGGACAAATGGAGGAGGTCTCACCAATTCTGTGGGGTAGGTGGTTCCAGATGAGTACAACACGAAGAAAAACAGGGTCAGGGGTAGGGAAATGTAATATAACCACTATCTTCCCTGTGAACCCCTGTAGAGCTCCTGTCCTCACAAGGACAGGCCCCAAGTGAGCCCTGCTATGGCCACCCACCAACCACAGTAAACCCTAAATGTCTCTTATCTCCCATATAATGCTGCACAAATGTTGATTATAACCCCATAAAGATGCTCCATAGACACATTTGCCCCATATAATGCTCCATAAATGTGGTGTTATGATCCTGGTGGTAGGATCTCAAACTGACCTGACACATATACCCTGAATATATAGGACAAGTTCTGGGGATGTGGAAGCTATACTGACCGCAATCCTGATCCTATCCAAACACACTAAAGGCAGCTGTGGAGCGTTACCTGAAAACCTAGACGCCTCGTCACAGCCTGAGAAACTGACTACCCCTAGAGAGAAAGCAAAGACCTCACTTGCCTCAGAGAAATATCCCCAAAGTTTTAGATAGCCCCCCACAAATAATAACGGTGAGTTAAGGGGAAAACACAAACGTAGAGATGAAACAGGTTTAGCAAATGAGGCCCGCTAATACTAGATAGGCAGATAATAGATAGGTGTCTGTGCGGTCAGTACAAAAGCTATCAAAAGTAAACCACGCAGAGAATACAAGAACCCCCACACCGACTCACGATGTGAGGGGCGCACTCTGCACCCCAGAACTAACCAGCAAGCAAAAAATCACATAAAAGCAAGCTGGGCTGAACTCATAATATAATGAGAAACGTTTTCAAGGAAATAATGAGAAACTGAACAAGCAAACTTAGCTTCTCATAGCAGGAGACTGGTCACAAGGAATATTCAGGAGAGCACAGGATCAGGACTGAACACACCGACAGCAGGCGACAAGTAAAGGTCCAGGTGAGTTAAATAGGCCCAGCCTAGCAGGAGATGAAACAGCTGAGCCCAGCCAAGACCAGCCATATCGCTAAAGGCCACCAGAGGGAGCCCAAGAACAAACTCACACAGTACCACTCATGACCACAGGAGGAAGCCCGAGAACGGAATTCACAACAGTACCCCCCCTTGAGGAGGGGTCACTGAACCCTCACCAGAGCTCCCAGGCCGATCAGGACGAGACAAATGAAAGGCACGAACCAAATCCGCCGCATGGACATCGGAGGCGACAACCCAGGAATTATCCTCCTGACCATAACTGTTGTGAATTTGCTTTTTGCTCCCTCTAGTGGTTACTAGTTTTTTTGACTCTGGTTTTTCTGTCATTCCTTTTATCCGCACCTGGGTCGTTAGTTAGGGGTGTTGCTATATAAGCTCCCTGGACCTTCAGTTCAATGCCTGGCAACGTAGTTATCAGAGCTAGTCTGCTGTGCTCTTGTCTACTGATCCTGGTTCCAGTTATATCAGCTAAGTCTGCCTTTTGCTTTTTGCTATTTGTTTTGGTTTTGTATTTTTGTCCAGCTTGTTCCAAATCTATATCCTGACCTTTGCTGGAAGCTCTAGGGGGGCTGGTGTTCTCCCCCCGGACCGTTAGACGGTTCGGGGGTTCTTGAATTTCCAGTGTGGATTTTGATAGGGTTTTTGTTGACCATATAAGTTACCTTTCTTTATTCTGCTATCAGTAAGCGGGCCTCTCTGTGCTAAACCTGGTTCATTTCTGTGTTTGTCATTTCCTCTTACCTCACCGTCATTATTTGTGGGGGGCTTCTATCCAGCTTTGGGGTCCCCTTCTCTGGAGGCAAGAAAGGTCTTTGTTTTCCTCTACTAGGGGTAGCTAGATTCTCCGGCTGGCGCGTGTCATCTAGAATCAACGTAGGAATGATCCCCGGCTACTTCTAGTGTTGGCGTTAGGAGTAGATATATGGTCAACCCAGTTACCACTGCCCTATGAGCTGGATTTTTGTATTCTGCAGACTTCCACGTTCCTCTGAGACCCTCGCCATTGGGGTCATAACAGTTTGCCAGGCCAAAATTAAATGTTTAATGCATTGCAGAAGAGGGATTATAAGAAAGAAGATTCTGAGTTTTTGTTTTTTTTTCCTTTTTCCCCTTTACCTCAGAGTGGCTATGCTTGCTGCAGACATGAATGTCCAGACCTTGATTACAAGTGTGGACCAGCTGGCTACTCGTGTGCAGGGCATACAAGACTATGTTATCAGAAATCCTAGGTCAGAACCTAAAATACCGATTCCTGAACTGTTTTCCGGAGACAGGTTTAAGTTTAGGAATTTCGTGAATAATTGTAAATTGTTTTTGTCCCTGAGACCCTGTTCATCTGGAGATTCTGCTCAGCAAGTAAAGATTGTTATTTCGTTCTTACGGGGCGACCCTCAGGATTGGGCTTTTTCGCTGGCGCCAGGAGATCCGGCATTGGCTGATCTTGATACGTTTTTTCTGGCGCTCGGTTTACTTTATGAGGAACCCAATCTTGAGATTCAGGCAGAAAAGGCCTTGCTGGCTATGTCTCAGGGGCAGGACGAGGCTGAAGTGTATTGCCAAAAATTTCGGAAATGGTCCGTGCTGACACATTGGAACGAGTGTGCACTGGCCGCTAATTTTAGAAATGGCCTTTCTGAAGCCATTAAGAATGTTATGGTGGGTTTTCCCATTCCCACAGGTCTGAATGATACTATGGCACTGGCTATTCAAATTGACCGGCGGTTGCGGGAGCGCAAAACCGCAAATTCCCTCATGGTGTTGTCTGAACAGACACCTAATTCGGTGCAATGTGATAGAAAAACCGCAAATTCCCTCATGGTGTTGTCTGAACAGACACCTGATTTAATGCAATGTGATAGAATCCTGACTAGAAATGAGCGGAAAATTCATAGACGCCGGAATGGCTTGTGCTACTACTGTGGTGATTCTACACATGTTATCTCAGCATGCTCTAAACGTATAGCTAAGGTTGTTAGTCCTGTCACCGTTGGTAATTTGCAACCTAAATTTATTCTGTCTGTAACTTTGATTTGCTCACTGTCATCTTATCCTGTCATGGCGTTTGTAGATTCAGGTGCTGCCCTGAGTCTCATGGATCTCTCATTTGCTAAGCGCTGTGGATTTACTCTTGAACCATTAGAAAATCCTATTCCTCTTAGGGGTATTGATGCTACACCATTGGCAGCAAATAAACCGCAGTATTGGACTCAGGTTACCATGTGCATGACTCCTGAACACCGCGAGGTGATACGTTTCCTGGTTTTACATAAAATGCATGATTTGGTCGTTTTAGGGCTGCCATGGTTACAGACCCATAATCCAGTCCTGGACTGGAAGGCTATGTCAGTCTCAAGTTGGGGCTGTCGTGGTATTCATGGGGATTCCCTGCCTGTGTCTATTGCTTCTTCTACGCCTTCGGAAGTTCCGGAGTATTTGTCTGATTATCAGGATGTCTTCAGTGAGTCTGAGTCCAGTGCACTGCCTCCTCATAGGGACTGTGACTGTGCTATAGATTTGATCCCAGGCAGTAAATTTCCTAAGGGAAGACTGTTTAATCTGTCGGTACCTGAACATACCGCTATGCGTTCATATATCAAGGAGTCTCTGGAGAAAGGACATATTCGTCCGTCTTCTTCCCCTCTTGGTGCGGGATTCTTTTTTGTGGCAAAAAAGGACGGATCTTTGAGACCTTGTATTGATTATCGGCTTTTAAATAAGATCACTGTCAAATTTCAGTATCCTTTACCGCTGTTGTCTGACTTGTTTGCCCGGATTAAGGGTGCCAAGTGGTTCACCAAGATAGACCTTCGTGGTGCGTACAACCTTGTGCGCATTAAGCAAGGTGATGAATGGAAAACCGCATTCAATACGCCCGAAGGTCATTTTGAGTACTTGGTGATGCCTTTTGGGCTCTCCAATGCGCCTTCAGTTTTTCAGTCCTTTATGCATGACATTTTCCGGAAGTATCTGGATAAATTTTTGATTGTTTATCTGGATGATATTTTGGTTTTTTCTGATAATTGGGATTCGCATGTGGAGCAGGTCAGGTTGGTCTTTAAAATTTTGCGTGAAAATTCTTTGTTTGTCAAGGGCTCAAAGTGTCTCTTTGGTGTACAGAAGGTTCCCTTTTTGGGGTTCATTTTTTCCCCTTCTGCTGTGGAGATGGACCCAGTCAAGGTCCGAGCTATTCTTGATTGGACTCAGCCCTCGTCAGTTAAGAGTCTTCAGAAGTTCTTGGGCTTCGCTAACTTCTACCGTCGTTTTATCGCTAATTTTTCTAGCATTGTGAAACCTTTGACGGATATGACCAAGAAGGGCTCCGATGTAGCTAACTGGGCTCCTGCTGCCGTGGAGGCTTTCCAGGAGTTGAAACGCCGGTTTACTTCGGCGCCTGTTTTGTGCCAGCCTGACGTCTCACTTCCCTTTCAGGTTGAGGTGGATGCTTCGGAGATTGGGGCAGGGGCCGTTTTGTCGCAGAGAGGCCCTGGTTGCTCTGTTATGAAACCTTGTGCCTTTTTCTCTAGGAAGTTTTCGCCTGCCGAGCGAAATTATGATGTGGGCAATCGGGAGTTGTTGGCCATGAAATGGGCATTTGAGGAGTGGCGTCATTGGCTCGAGGGTGCTAAGCATCGTGTGGTGGTCTTGACTGATCACAAAAATCTGATGTATCTCGAGTCTGCTAAACGCCTTAATCCGAGACAGGCCCGCTGGTCATTGTTTTTCTCCCGCTTTGATTTTGTTGTCTCGTATTTACCAGGTTCAAAGAATGTGAAGGCCGATGCTCTTTCTAGGAGCTTTGTGCCTGATGCTCCTGGAGTCACGGATCCTGTTGGTATTCTTAAAGATGGAGTTATCTTGTCAGCTATTTCTCCGGATCTGCGACGTGTGTTGCAGAGATTTCAGGCTGATAGGCCTGAGTCTTGTCCACCTGACAGACTGTTTGTCCCGGATAAGTGGACCAGCAGAGTCATTTCCGAGGTTCATTCCTCGGTGTTGGCAGGTCACCCGGGAATTTTTGGCACCAGAGATCTGGTGGCCAGGTCCTTTTGGTGGCCTTCCTTGTCAAGGGATGTGCGGTCATTTGTGCAGTCCTGTGGGACTTGTGCTCGAGCTAAGCCTTGCTGTTCTCGTGCCAGCGGTTTGCTCTTGCCCTTGCCTGTCCCGAAGAGACCTTGGACACATATCTCCATGGATTTCATTTCTGATCTTCCGCTATCTCAGGGCATGTCCGTTATCTGGGTGATATGTGATCGCTTCTCCAAGATGGTCCATTTGGTTCCTTTGCCTAAGCTGCCTTCCTCTTCCGATCTGGTTCCTGTGTTTTTCCAGAACGTGGTTCGTTTGCACGGCATCCCTGAGAATATTGTGTCAGACAGAGGATCCCAGTTCGTTTCCAGGTTCTGGCGATCCTTTTGTAGTAGGATGGGCATTGATTTGTCGTTTTCGTCTGCTTTCCATCCTCAGACTAATGGACAGACGGAGCGAACCAATCAGACTTTGGAGGCTTATTTGAGGTGTTTTGTCTCTGCTGATCAGGACGATTGGGTGACATTCTTGCCGTTGGCTGAGTTTGCCCTTAATAATCGGGCTAGTTCCGCCACCTTGGTTTCGCCTTTTTTCTGCAACTCTGGTTTCCATCCTCGCTTTTCTTCGGGTCATGTGGAGCCTTCTGACTGTCCTGGGGTGGATTCTTTGGTGGATAGGTTGCAGCAGATCTGGAATCATGTGGTGGACAACTTGAACTTGTCACAGGAGAAGGCTCAGCGCTTTGCCAACCGCCGCCGCGGTGTGGGTCCCCGACTACGCGTTGGGGATTTGGTATGGCTTTCTTCCCGCTTTGTTCCTATGAAGGTCTCCTCTCCCAAATTTAAACCTCGTTTTATTGGGCCTTACAAGATATTGGAAATCCTTAATCCTGTATCTTTTCGTCTGGATCTTCCTGTGTCGTTTGCTATTCACAATGTATTTCATAGGTCCTTGTTGCGGCGGTACATTGTGCCTGTAGTTCCTTCTGCTGAGCCTCCTGCTCCGGTGTTGGTTGAGGGCGAGTTGGAGTACGTGGTGGAGAAGATCTTGGATTCTCGCCTCTCCAGGCGGAGGCTTCAGTACCTGGTCAAGTGGAAGGGCTATGGTCAGGAGGATAATTCCTGGGTGGTCGCCTCTGATGTTCATGCGGCCGATTTAGTTCGTGCCTTTCATGCCGCTCATCCTGATCGCCCTGGTGGTCGTGGTGAGGGTTCGGTGACCCCTCACTAAGGGGGGGGTACTGTTGTGAATTTGCTTTTTGCTCCCTCTAGTGGTTACTAGTTTTTTTGACTCTGGTTTTTCTGTCATTCCTTTTATCCGCACCTGGGTCGTTAGTTAGGGGTGTTGCTATATAAGCTCCCTGGACCTTCAGTTCAATGCCTGGCAACGTAGTTATCAGAGCTAGTCTGCTGTGCTCTTGTCTACTGATCCTGGTTCCAGTTATATCAGCTAAGTCTGCCTTTTGCTTTTTGCTATTTGTTTTGGTTTTGTATTTTTGTCCAGCTTGTTCCAAATCTATATCCTGACCTTTGCTGGAAGCTCTAGGGGGGCTGGTGTTCTCCCCCCGGACCGTTAGACGGTTCGGGGGTTCTTGAATTTCCAGTGTGGATTTTGATAGGGTTTTTGTTGACCATATAAGTTACCTTTCTTTATTCTGCTATCAGTAAGCGGGCCTCTCTGTGCTAAACCTGGTTCATTTCTGTGTTTGTCATTTCCTCTTACCTCACCGTCATTATTTGTGGGGGGTTTCTATCCAGCTTTGGGGTCCCCTTCTCTGGAGGCAAGAAAGGTCTTTGTTTTCCTCTACTAGGGGTAGCTAGATTCTCCGGCTGGCGCGTGTCATCTAGAATCAACGTAGGAATGATCCCCGGCTACTTCTAGTGTTGGCGTTAGGAGTAGATATATGGTCAACCCAGTTACCACTGCCCTATGAGCTGGATTTTTGTATTCTGCAGACTTCCACGCTCCTCTGAGACCCTCGCCATTGGGGTCATAACACATAACCCTTCCATTTCACTAAGTACTGAAGCCTCCGTCTCGAAATACGAGAATCCAAGATCTTCTCCACCACATATTCCAACTCCCCCTCGACGAGGACGGGCGAATATGTCCCTTCTCCAAGGACTCCTTTATATAACTCCGCATAGCGGTATGTTCTGGTACAGACAAATTAAAAAGTCGTCCCTTAGGGAACTTACTACCAGGAATCAGATTTATGGCACAATCACAATCCCTATGAGGAGGTAGGGCACTGGATTTGGGCTCATCAAATACATCCTGGTAGTCCGACAAAAATTCAGGGACTTCAGAAGGAGTAGAAGAAGCAATTGACACCAAAGGAGCATCGCCATGAATCCCCTGGCAACCCCAACTTGACACAGACATTGCTTTCCAATCCAGGACTGGATTATGAGCCTGCAGCCATGGCAGACCCAACACGACAACATCATGCAAATTATGTAGCACCAGAAAGCGAATTACCTCCTGATGTACAGGAGCCATGCACATGGTCAATTGAGTCCAGTACTGAGGTTTATTCTTGGCCAATGGTGTAGCATCAATTCCCTTTAGCGGGATAGGGAATTGTAAAGGCTCCAAGATAAAACCACAGCGCCTGGCAAATGACAAATCCATCAAATTCAGGGCAGCACCTGAATCCACAAAAGCCATAACTGGGTAGGATGACAGAGAGCAAATCAAAGTAACAGACAAAATGAATTTAGGTTGTACAGTACCAATGGTGACAAACTTGGCAACCCTTTTTGTGCGCTTAGAGCATGCTGAGATAACATGAGCAGAATCACCACAGTAAAAGCACAACCCATTCTGACGTCTGTGGTTTTGCCGTTCAACTCTGGTCAGAATCCTGTCACATTGCATAGGCTCAGGTTTCTGCTCAGAAAATACCGCCAGAGGGTGCACAGGTTTGCGCTCCCGCAAACGCCGATCAATCTGAATGGCCAAAGACATTGACTCATTCAGACCCGCCGGCGTGGGGAACCCCACCATAACATCTTTAAGGGCTTCAGAAAGACCCTTTCTGAAAATCGCCGCCAGGGCGCACTCATTCCACTGAGTGAGCACTGACCACTTCCTAAACTTCTGACAATAAACCTCTGCTTCATCCCAACCCTGAGAGAGAGCCAGCAAAACCTTCTCTGCTTGGTCTACCAGATTTGGTTCCTCATAAAGCACTCCAAGCGCCAGAAAAAACGCATCAACATTTAGCAGTGCCGGATCTCCTGGCGCCAGAGAGAATGCCCAATCTTGAGAGTCACCCCGCAACAAAGAAATAACAATTTTAACTTGCTGAACAGAGTCGCCAGATGAGCGAGGTCTCAGAGAAAGGAATAACTTACAATTATTCTTAAAGTTCAAAAACCTAGATCTATCTCCGGAGAACAGCTCAGGAATAGGTATTTTAGGCTCTGACATAGGACTGCGGACTACATAATCCTGAATGCCCTGTACCCTTGCAGTGAGATGATCCACACTAGAAGACAGACTCTGAATGTCCATATTAGTAGCTGCATACAGAACCACCCAGAGATTAAGGGGAGGAGAGAGGCCAAACACAGTGCAGAGGAAAAAAAAAAAAAAATGACCTTAAGATTTCTCTTCTCCCTCTTCTGCTGCATTAACACTTTCGGGCCTGCTGTACTGTTATGATCCTGGTGGTAGGATCTCAAACTGACCTGACACATATACCCTGAATATATAGGACAAGTTCTGGGGATGTGGAAGCTATACTGACTGCAATCCTGATCCTATCCAAACACACTAAAGGCAGCTGTGGAGCGTTACCTGAAAACCTAGACGCCTCGTCACAGCCTGAGAAACTGACTACCCCTAGAGAGAAAGCAAAGACCTCACTTGCCTCAGAGAAATATCCCCAAAGTTTTAGATAGCCCCCCACAAATAATAACGGTGAGTTAAGGGGAAAACACAAACGTAGAGATGAAACAGGTTTAGCAAATGAGGCCCGCTAATACTAGATAGGCAGATAATAGATAGGTGTCTGTGCGGTCAGTACAAAAGCTATCAAAAGTAAACCACGCAGAGAATACAAGAACCCCCACACCGACTCACGATGTGAGGGGCGCACTCTGCACCCCAGAACTAACCAGCAAGCAAAAAATCACATAAAAGCAAGCTGGGCTGAACTCATAATATAATGAGAAACGTTTTCAAGGAAATAATGAGAAACTGAACAAGCAAACTTAGCTTCTCATAGCAGGAGACTGGTCACAAGGAATATTCAGGAGAGCACAGGATCAGGACTGAACACACCGACAGCAGGCGACAAGTAAAGGTCCAGGTGAGTTAAATAGGCCCAGCCTAGCAGGAGATGAAACAGCTGAGCCCAGCCAAGACCAGCCATATCGCTAAAGGCCACCAGAGGGAGCCCAAGAACAAACTCACACAGTACCACTCATGACCACAGGAGGAAGCCCGAGAACGGAATTCACAA
This sequence comes from Ranitomeya variabilis, assembly GCF_051348905.1. NCBI lineage: Eukaryota > Metazoa > Chordata > Amphibia > Anura > Dendrobatidae > Ranitomeya > Ranitomeya variabilis. The sequence continues at coordinate 83,355,756 of NC_135236.1, forward strand.
CAGTACCCCCCCTTGAGGAGGGGTCACTGAACCCTCACCAGAGCTCCCAGGCCGATCAGGACGAGACAAATGAAAGGCATGAACCAAATCCGCCGCATGGACATCGGAGGCGACAACCCAGGAATTATCCTCGTGACCATAACCCTTCCATTTCACTAAGTACTGAAGCCTCCGTCTCGAAATACGAGAATCCAAGATCTTCTCCACCACATATTCCAACTCCCCCTCGACCAAGACCGGAGCAGGAGGATCAACAAAAGGGACCACAGGCACCACATATCTCCGCAGCAATGACCTATGGAACACATTATGAATGGCAAACGATGTTGGGAGGTCCAAACGAAAAGACACAGGGTTGAGGATTTCCAAAATCTTATAAGGACCGATGAAACGAGGCTTGAACTTAGGAGAGGAAACCTTCATCGGGACATAACGAGAAGACAACCATACCAAATCCCCCACACGAAGTCGGGGACCCACACAGCGACGGCGGTTAGCAAAGCGCTGAGCCTTCTCTTGGGACAAAGTCAAATTGTCCACCACATGGTTCCAAATCTGCTGCAACCAATCCACCACAGAATCCACCCCAGGACAGTCAGAAGACTCAACCTGACCCGAGGAGAAACGAGGATGAAAACCAGAATTGCAAAAGAAAGGTGAAACCAAAGTAGCAGAACTAGCCCGATTATTGAGGGCGAACTCAGCCAATGGCAAAAAGGTCACCCAATCATCCTGGTCAGCAGAAACAAAACATCTCAAATAAGTTTCCAAGGTCTGATTAGTTCGTTCGGTTTGACCATTCGTCTGAGGATGGAAGGCTGACGAAAAAGACAATTCAATGCCCATCTTAGCACAAAAGGATCGCCAAAATCTGGACACAAACTGGGATCCTCTGTCGGACACAATGTTCTCCGGAATACCATGTAAACGAACCACATTCTGAAAAAACAGTGGCACCAAATCGGAGGAGGAAGGCAACTTAGGCAAGGGTACCAAATGGACCATTTTGGAAAAACGATCACAAACCACCCAGATGACAGACATCTTCTGAGAGACAGGAAGATCTGAAATAAAATCCATGGAAATATGCGTCCAAGGCCTCTTCGGGACAGGCAAAGGCAAAAGCAATCCACTGGCACGAGAACACGAAGGCTTGGCCAGAGCACAAATCCCACAGGACTGCACAAAGGAACGCACATCCCGCGACAAGGAAGGCCACCAAAAGGATCTCGCCACCAAATCCCTGGTACCAAAAATCCCAGGATGACCCGCCAACACCGAAGAATGAACCTCGGAAATAACTCTACTGGTCCATCTGTCTGGGACAAACAGTCTCTCCGGTGGACAACGGTCAGGTCTATTGGCCTGAAACTCCTGCAACACCCGTCGCAGATCAGGAGAGATGGCAGACAAAATCACCCCCTCTTTGAGAACACCAGTCGGTTCAGAAACTTCCGGGGAGTCAGGTACAAAACTCCTAGAAAGGGCATGAGCCTTCACGTTTTTCGAACCTGGAAGATATGAAACCACGAAATTGAAACGAGAGAAAAACAGCGACCATCGAGCCTGTCTCGGATTCAACCGTTTGGTAGACTCGAGATAAGTCAAATTCTTGTGATCCGTCAAGACCACCACACGATGCTTGGCTCCCTCAAGCCAATGTCACCACTCCTCAAATGCCCACTTCATTGCCAACAACTCTCGATTACCAACATCATAATTCCGCTCGGCAGGCGAAAACTTTCTTGAAAAGAAAGCACATGGTCTCATCACAGAGCCATCAGAGCTTCTCTGCGACAAAACAGCCCCTGCTCCAATCTCAGAAGCATCAACCTCGACCTGAAAGTGAAGAGAGACATCGGGCTGGCGCAAGACAGGGGCCGAAGAAAACCGACGTTTCAACTCCTGAAAGGCCACCACGGCCGCAGGAGACCAATTCGTTACATCAGAACCCTTCTTGGTCAAATCCGTCAAAGGCTTCACCACACTAGAAAAATTAGTGATGAAGCGACGGTAAAAATTAGCAAAACCCAAGAACTTCTGAAGACTCTTCACAGATGTAGGTTGAGTCCAGTCATGAATAGCCTGGACCTTGACTGGATCCATCTTGATAGTAGGAGAAAAAATAAAGCCCAAAAAGGAAACCTTCTGGACTCCGAAGAGACATTTAGAGCCCTTCACAAACAAGGCATTGGCACGCAGGACCTGAAATACCATCCTGACCTGCTTCACATGAGACTCCCAATCATCAGAAAAGACCAAAATATCATCCAGGTACACAATCATAAATCTATCCAGGTACTCTCGGAAGATGTCGTGCATGAAGGACTGAAACACAGAGGGGGCATTAGAAAGCCCAAAAGGCATCACCAAGTACTCAAAATGGCCTTCGGGCGTATTAAATGCTGTTTTCCATTCATCGCCCTGCTTTATGCGCACAAGATTATACGCTCCACGAAGATCTATCTTGGTGAACCAACTGGCCCCCCTAATCCGGGCAAACAGATCGGACAACAGTGGCAAGGGATACTGAAATTTGATCGTGATGTGATTTAGAAGGCGATAATCTATACAGGGTCTCAGAGAACCATCCTTCTTGGCCACAAAAAAGAACCCCGCACCCAAAGGGGACGAGGACGGGCGAATATGTCCCTTCTCCAAGGACTCCTTTATATAACTCCGCATAGCGGTATGTTCTGGTACAGACAAATTAAAAAGTCGTCCCTTAGGGAACTTACTACCAGGAATCAGATTTATGGCACAATCACAATCCCTATGAGGAGGTAGGGCACTGGATTTGGGCTCATCAAATACATCCTGGTAGTCCGACAAAAATTCAGGGACTTCAGAAGGAGTAGAAGAAGCAATTGACACCAAAGGAGCATCGCCATGAATCCCCTGGCAACCCCAACTTGACACAGACATTGCTTTCCAATCCAGGACTGGATTATGAGCCTGCAGCCATGGCAGACCCAACACGACAACATCATGCAAATTATGTAGCACCAGAAAGCGAATTACCTCCTGATGTACAGGAGCCATGCACATGGTCAATTGAGTCCAGTACTGAGGTTTATTCTTGGCCAATGGTGTAGCATCAATTCCCTTTAGCGGGATAGGGAATTGTAAAGGCTCCAAGATAAAACCACAGCGCCTGGCAAATGACAAATCCATCAAATTCAGGGCAGCACCTGAATCCACAAAAGCCATAACTGGGTAGGATGATAGAGAGCAAATCAAAGTAACAGACAAAATGAATTTAGGTTGTACAGTACCAATGGTGACAAACTTGGCAACCCTTTTTGTGCGCTTAGAGCATGCTGAGATAACATGAGCAGAATCACCACAGTAAAAGCACAACCCATTCTGACGTCTTTGGTTTTGCCGTTCAACTCTGGTCAGAATCCTGTCACATTGCATAGGCTCAGGTTTCTGCTCAGAAAATACCGCCAGAGGGTGCACAGGTTTGCGCTCCCGCAAACGCCGATCAATCTGAATGGCCAAAGACATTGACTCATTCAGACCCGCCGGCGTGGGGAACCCCACCATAACATCTTTAAGGGCTTCAGAAAGACCCTTTCTGAAAATCGCCGCCAGGGCGCACTCATTCCACTGAGTGAGCACTGACCACTTCCTAAACTTCTGACAATAAACCTCTGCTTCATCCCAACCCTGAGAGAGAGCCAGCAAAACCTTCTCTGCTTGGTCTACCAGATTTGGTTCCTCATAAAGCACTCCAAGCGCCAGAAAAAACGCATCAACATTTAGCAGTGCCGGATCTCCTGGCGCCAGAGAGAATGCCCAATCTTGAGAGTCACCTCGCAACAAAGAAATAACAATTTTAACTTGCTGAACAGAGTCGCCAGATGAGCGAGGTCTCAGAGAAAGGAATAACTTACAATTATTCTTAAAGTTCAAAAACCTAGATCTATCTCCGGAGAACAGCTCAGGAATAGGTATTTTAGGCTCTGACATAGGACTGCGGACTACATAATCCTGAATGCCCTGTACCCTTGCAGTGAGATGATCCACACTAGAAGACAGACTCTGAATGTCCATATTAGTAGCTGCATACAGAACCACCCAGAGATTAAGGGGAGGAGAGAGGCCAAACACAGTGCAGAGGAAAAAAAAAAAAAAATGACCTTAAGATTTCTCTTCTCCCTCTTCTGCTGCATTAACACTTTCGGGCCTGCTGTACTGTTATGATCCTGGTGGTAGGATCTCAAACTGACCTGACACATATACCCTGAATATATAGGACAAGTTCTGGGGATGTGGAAGCTATACTGACTGCAATCCTGATCCTATCCAAACACACTAAAGGCAGCTGTGGAGCGTTACCTGAAAACCTAGACGCCTCGTCACAGCCTGAGAAACTGACTACCCCTAGAGAGAAAGCAAAGACCTCACTTGCCTCAGAGAAATATCCCCAAAGTTTTAGATAGCCCCCCACAAATAATAACGGTGAGTTAAGGGGAAAACACAAACGTAGAGATGAAACAGGTTTAGCAAATGAGGCCCGCTAATACTAGATAGGCAGATAATAGATAGGTGTCTGTTATGATCCCAAGTGGCGGAGGATCACAAATAGATCAGCAAGTGATTAAACTAAGGACGAGCTCTAGGGAGATGGTAACTGGACTGATCGCAAATCTGAACCTATCCAAAACAACTAGAGGTAGCCGGTGAACGTGCCTAAAAAATTCTTAGACGTCTCGAGCCAGCCTCAGGAACTAGCTACCCCTAAAGAGAAAGAAAGACCTCGCTTGCCTCCAGAGAAATAATCCCCAAAGATATAGAAGCCCCCAACAAATATTAACGGTGAAGTAAGAAGAAGGCACATACATAGGGATGAAATCAGATTCAGCAAAAGAGGCCCACTAGTACTAGAAAGCAGAAAATAGAGCAGGGGTCTATGCGATCAATAAAAAACCCTTACAAAATATCCATCCTGAGATTTCAAGAACCCACACACCAACTAACGGTGTGTGGGGAGAAACTCAGCCCACTAGAGCAACCAGCAAGCGAGGGAATTACATTTTAGCAAGCTGGAACAGAAAACATGATAAACACTGCTGATCAAAAAATGAGCAAACAAAACTTAGCGTATCCTGGATGGACTGGGAGCAAGATAGTCAGAAGGAATCTGAGTAGCACTGATTACATCGACAGCCGGCCACAAGTGGAAGTAAAACAGAGCTATATAGGAACCTCCCAGAGGATAACGAACCAGCTGATAGCCAGAGACCAGCAGGATAACAAACAAAGCCACCAGGGGGAGCCCAAAGCAAAAGTCACACCATACCACCAGTGACCACAAGAGGGAGCCCGAAAACAGAGTTCACAACAGTACCCCCCCCTTAAGGAGGGGTCACCGAACCCTCATGAAAACCCCCAGGGTGATCAGGATGAGCCACATGGAAGGCACGGACCAAATCGGCCGCATGAACATCAGAGGCGACAACCCAAGAATTATCCTCCTGACTAAGGTTGAGCGACCTTTACATTTATAGGATCGGGTCGGGTTTCACGAAACGCGACTTTTTCAAAAGTCGGGTCGAGTGAAATCGGCCGATCCTATAAAAAAGTCGTGGTCGGGGTCGGCCGAAACTCGAAACCCAATGCAGTGCATTGGGTTTCCAATGGTTCCCAGGGTCTGAAGGAGCGGAAACTCTCCTTCAGGCCCTGGGATCCATATTTAAGTGTAAAATAAAGAATTAAAATAAAAAATATCGCCATACTTACCATCTGATGCGCCCTGGTACTAAGCGGGAACCTTCCTTCCTTAGAATCAGCCTTCCAGGACCTTGCGGTGACGTCGCGGTGACGTCGCGGTGACATCGCGGCTTGTGATTGGTCGCGCGGCCGCCCATGTGACCGCTCGCGCGACCAATCACAAGCCGCGACGTCACCGTGACGTCACCGAAGGTCCTGGAAGGGCTGATTCTTAAGAAGGAAGGCTGCCGGAAAGAAGCCGAGGGTGAGTATATTCCTATTAGGTATATACTCACCCTCAGACGCGCCCTGCTTCTTTCCGGCAGCCTTCCTCCCTAAGAATCAGCCCTTCCAGGACCTTCGGTGACGTCACGGTGACGTTGCGGCTTTTGATTGGTCGCGCGAGCGGTCACATGGGCGGCCGCGCGACCAATCACAAGCCGCGACGTCACCGCAAGGTCCTGGAAGGCTGATTCTAAGGAAGGAAGGTTCCCGCTTAGTACCAGGGCGCATCAGATGGTAAGTATGGCGATATTTTTTATTTTAATTCTTTATTTTACACTTAAATCTGAATTCCGATACCAATTCCCGATATCTTAAACATATCGGGAATCGGTATCGGAATTCCGATTCCAGATTCAGAAGATCGCCGACTTCATGGCCGACCCCACACAGGGGTCGGGTCGGGTTTCATGAAACCCGACTTTGCCAAAAGTCGGCGACTTCTGAAAATTGCCGACCCGTTTCGCTCAACCCTACTCCTGACCATAGCCCTTCCACTTGACCAAATACTGGAGCCTCCGTCTAGAAACACGAGAATCCAAGATCTTCTCCACCACGTATTCCAATTCTCCCTCAACCAGCACCGGGGCAGGAGGCTCAACCGGAGGAACCACAGGTACCACATACCTCCGCAACAACGAGCGATGGAACACATTATGAATAGCAAATGATGCCGGGAGGTCCAGACGGAATGACACAGGGCCAAGGACTTCCAGAATCTTATAAGGACCGATAAACCGAGGCTTGAACTTAGGAGAGGAGACCTTCATAGGAACGAAGCGAGAAGACAACCACACCAAGTCCCCAACGCGAAGTCGGGGACCCACACAGCGACGGCGGTTGGCAAAGAGCTGAGCCTTCTCTTGTGACAACTTCAAATTGTCCACCACATGATTCCAAATCTGATGCAACCTATCCACCACAACATCCACTCCAGGACAGTCAGAAGGCTCCACCTGACCCGAGGAAAAACGAGGATGAAACCCCGAATTACAAAAAAAAGGAGAAACCAAAGTAGCAGAACTAGCCCGATTATTAAGGGCAAACTCGGCCAACGGTAAAAAAGTAACCCAGTCGTCCTGGTCAGCAGAAACAAAACATCTTAAATAAGTCTCCAAGGTCTGATTAGTTCGCTCGGTTTGGCCATTCGTCTGAGGATGGAAGGCCGACGAAAAAGACAATTCAATGCCCAACTTAGCACAAAAGGTCCGCCAAAATCTAGACACAAACTGGGATCCTCTGTCAGAAACAATGTTCTCAGGAATCCCGTGCAAACGAACCACATTTTGAAAAAACAGCGGAACCAACTCGGAGGAGGAAGGCAACTTAGGCAAGGGCACCAAATGGACCATCTTAGAAAAACGATCACACACCACCCAGATGAAAGACATTCTCTGAGAGACAGGGAGATCTGAAATAAAATCCATGGAAATGTGCGTCCAAGGCCTCTTCGGGACAGGCAAAGGTAACAGCAAACCACTGGCATGAGAACAGCAAGGCTTCGCCCGAGCACAAATTCCACAAGACTGCACAAAGGAACGCACATCCCGTGACAAGGAAGGCCACCAAAAAGACCTGGCCACCAAGTCTCTGGTACCAAATATTCCAGGATGGCCCGCCAACACCGAAGAATGAACCTCGGAGATGACTCTGTTGGTCCATCTATCCGGGACAAACAGTCTCTCCGGTGGACAGCGGTCAGGTCTATCCGCCTGAAACTCTTGCAGCACACGTCGCAAATCTGGGGAGATGGCAGACAAAATCACCCCTTCTCTAAGGATACCAGCCGGCTCTGAATCTCCAGGAGAGTCAGGCACAAAACTCCTAGAAAGAGCATCAGCTTTCACATTCTTCGAACCCGGCAGGTACGAGACCATGAAATCAAAACGAGAGAAAAACAACGACCAACGAGCCTGTCTGGGATTCAGCCGCTTGGCCGACTCGAGATAAATCAAATTCTTGTGGTCAGTCAAGACCACCACACGATGTTTAGCTCCCTCGAGCCAATGTCGCCACTCCTCAAATGCCCACTTCATAGCCAACAGCTCCCGATTACCGACATCATAATTCCGCTCGGCAGGCGAAAACTTTCTTGAAAAGAAAGCACATGGCTTCATCACAGAGCCATCGGGGCTTCTCTGCGACAAAACAGCCCCCGCTCCAATCTCGGAAGCATCAACCTCCACCTGGAAGGGAAGTGAGACATCTGGCTGACATAAGACCGGAGCCGAAGAAAACCGACGCTTCAGCTCCCGAAAGGCCTCCACAGCCGCAGAAGACCAATTAGTCACATCAGAACCCTTCTTGGTCAAATCCGTCAAAGGCTTAACAACGCCAGAAAAATTAGCTATGAAGCGACGGTAAAAATTAGCAAAACCCAAGAACTTCTGAAGACTCTTAACAGATGTAGGCTGCGTCCAGTTATGAATAGCCTGAACCTTGACTGGGTCCATCTCAATAGTAGAAGGAGAAAAAATGAAACCCAAAAAAGAAATCTTCTGGACTCCAAAAAGACATTTTGAGCCCTTCACAAATAAAGCATTGTCACGTAGGACCTGAAAGACCATCCTGACCTGCTTAACATGAGACTCCCAATCATCCGAAAAAAACAGAATATCATCCAGATACACAATCATAAACTTATCCAGATATTCACGGAAGATATCATGCATAAAGGACTGAAAGACTGAAGGAGCATTAGAAAGTCCAAAAGGCATCACCAAGTACTCAAAATGGCCTTCAGGCGTATTAAATGCAGTTTTCCATTCATCACCCTGTTTTATACGCACAAGGTTATACGCACCACGAAGATCTATCTTGGTGAACCAACTAGACCCCCTAATGCGAGCAAACAAATCAGTTAACAATGGCAAAGGATACTGAAATTTGACCGTGATTTTATTCAAAAGGCGATAATCAATACAGGGTCTCAGGGAACCATCCTTTTTAGCCACAAAAAAGAATCCTGCACCAAGAGGGGATGAGGACGGGCGAATATGTCCCTTCTCTAAAGACTCCTTTATATAACTCCGCATGGCAGCATGCTCCGGCACAGATAAATTGAAAAGTCATCCCTTAGGAAGCTTACTACCAGGAATCAAATTTATAGCACAATCACAGTCCCTATGAGGAGGTAGAGAATTGAGTTTGGGCTCCTCAAATACATCCTGGTAGTCTGACAAAAACGTAGGGACTTCAGAAGGAGTGGACGAAGCAATTGACACCACAGGAGCGTCACCATGAATTCCCTGACAACCCCAACTTGACACCGACATAGCTTTCCAATCCAGGACTGGATTATGAGTCTGCAACCATGGTAGACCCAACACGACGACATCATGCAAATTATGCAGTACAAGAAAGCGAATCACCTCCCGATGAACAGGAGTCATGCACATGGTCACTTGTGTCCAGTACTGAGGTCTATTCATAGCCAATGGTGTATAATCAATTCCCCTCAGTGGAATAAGGAATTTCAAAGGCTCCAAATCAAAACCACAGCTCCTGTCAAATGACCAATCCATCAGACTCAGGGCGGCACCTGAATCTACAAAAGCATTAACCGGGTAAGATGACAGGGAACAAATCAGGGTAACAGACAAAATGAACTTAGGCTGTAAAGTACCAATGGTGACAGATTTATCAACCTTTTTTTTGCGCTTAGAGCATGCTGAGATAACATGAGCTGAGTCACCACAGTAAAAGCACAACCCATTTTGCCGTCTATAATTTTGCCGTTCACTTCTGGTCAGAATTCTGTCACATTGCATAGATTCAGTTGTCTGTTCAGAAGACACCGCCAAATGGTGCACAGGTTTGCGCTCCCGCAAACGCCGATCAATCTGAATGGCCAGAGTCATTGACTCATTCAGACCTGCAGGCGTAGGGAACCCCACCATGACATTCTTAATGGCTTCAGAAAGACCTTCTCTGAAATTTGCAGCCAGGGCACACTCATTCCACTGAGTAAGCACCGACCATTTCCGAAATTTCTGGCAGTACACCTCTGCTTCATCTTGCCCCTGCGAGAGGGCCAATAACGTTTTTTCAGCCTGGTTCTCAAGATTAGGTTCCTCATAGAGCAATCCAAGGGCTAGAAAAAACGCATCTACACTAAGCAATGCAGGATCCCCTGGCGCCAATGCGAAGGCCCAATCTTGGGGGTCACCACGCAAAAAGGAAATGATAATCTTAACTTGCTGAATGGCATCACCAGAGGAACGAGGTTTCAAAGAAAGAAACAACTTACAATTGTTCCTAAAATTCAGGAACCTAGATCTATCTCCAGAAAACAACTCCGGAATAGGTATTCTAGGCTCTGACATAGGACTGTGAACAACAAAATCCTGAATACTTTGAACCCTAGCAGCAAGATGATCCAGACTGGAAGCCAAGCTCTGGACATCCATGTCAGCAGCTGAACTCAGAGCCACACCAAGATTAAGAGGAGGAGAGAAGCTAGCCACAGCAGCTAGACACACGGCAAAAAAAAAAAAAAAATTCTCAAGGCTTCTTTTCTCCTGCTTCTGCCATGCAATTAACACTTTACTGGCCGGCTGTACTGTTATGATCCCAAGTGGCGGAGGATCACAAATGGATCAGCAAGTGATTAAACTAAGGACGAGCTCTAGGGAGATGGTAACTGGACTTATCGCAAATCTGAACCTATCCAAAACAACTAGAGGTAGCTGGTGAACGTGCCTAAAAAATTCTTAGACGTCTCGAGCCAGCCTGAGGAACTAGCTACCCCTAAAGAGAAAGAAAGACCTCGCTTGCCTCCAGAGAAATAATCCCCAAAGATATAGAAGCCCCCAACAAATATTAACGGTGAAGTAAGAAGAAGGCACATACATAGGGATGAAATCAGATTCAGCAAAAGAGGCCCACTAGTACTAGAAAGCAGAAAATAGAGCAGGGGTCTATGCGATCAATAAAAAACCCTTACAAAATATCCATCCTGAGATTTCAAGAACCCACACACCAACTAACGGTGTGTGGGGAGAAACTCAGCCCACTAGAGCAACCAGCAAGCGAGGGAATTACATTTTAGCAAGCTGGAACAGAAAACATGATAAACACTGCTGATCAAAAAATGAGCAAACAAAACTTAGCTTATCCTGGATGGACTGGGAGCAAGGTAGTCAGAAGGAATCTGAGTAGCACTGATTACATCGACAGCCGGCCACAAGTGGAAGTAAAACAGAGCAATATAGGAACCTCCCAGAGGATAACGAACCAGCTGATAGCCAGAGACCAGCAGGATAACAAACAAAGCCACCAGGGGGAGCCCAAAGCAAAAGTCACACCATACCACCAGTGACCACAAGAGGGAGCCCGAAAACAGAGTTCACAACAGGTGTCTGTGCGGTCAGTACAAAAGCTATCAAAAGTAAACCACGCAGAGAATACAAGAACCCCCACACCGACTCACGATGTGAGGGGCGCACTCTGCACCCCAGAACTAACCAGCAAGCAAAAAATCACATAAAAGCAAGCTGGGCTGAACTCATAATATAATGAGAAATGTTTTCAAGGAAATAATGAGAAACTGAACAAGCAAACTTAGCTTCTCATAGCAGGAGACTGGTCACAAGGAATATTCAGGAGAGCACAGGATCAGGACTGAACACACCGACAGCAGGCGACAAGTAAAGGTCCAGGTGAGTTAAATAGGCCCAGCCTAGCAGGAGATGAAACAGCTGAGCCCAGCCAAGACCAGCCATATCGCTAAAGGCCAGCAGAGGGAGCCCAAGAACAAACTCACACAGTACCACTCATGACCACAGGAGGGAGCCCGAGAACGGAATTCACAACATGTGGACTATGGCCCCATAAGATGCTCCACACAGATATTTGCCCCATATAATGCTGCACATGGCCCCATAAGATGCTCCATAGAGATATGACCGCTGACTACAGGAACAAGCTACCGGCGCCGGGGAAAAGACGTTCAGGGACCGCGCCAGGAGCAGGTGAGTATTATTACAGAGCTCCGCTCCCCCTCCCTTGCCGATGCCTGGGTATGACTCAAGTATAAGCCGAGAGGGTTACGTTCAGCCCAAAAAAGTGGGCTGAAAATATCAGCTTATACTTGAGTATATATGGTACTTGTTCTCACCGACAAAGCTCTCCACAGTGCGACACCCCTTACATCTCCTCCCTCATTTCTGTCTATCGGCCTAACCGACCGCTGCGCTCTGCAAATGACTTTCGACTAACCTCTGCACTAATCCGCACCTCCCACTCCCGACTCCAAGACTTCTCCCGTGCTGCGCCAATCCTCTGGAATGCTCTACCCCAAGATATTAGGACCAGCCACAATTTGCATAATTTTAGGCGCTCGCTCAAAACATATTTGTTCAGAGCGGCCTGTCACGTTCCCTAATCAAAGTCCTTTTATGTTTGTGTGTGTGTGTAGCCCATTCACTATCTCCACCTATCCCGCACCCACTGAAGATGGCTGGACCATCATTGTAAATACATCATTGTAAATACACACCTGTACTTTGTATCTCCCCCACCTCATTGTAGATTGTAAGCTCTCACGAGCAGGGGCGGCTTATTGTGCTTTAATTATTGTATTGTTAACGTTGTTACTTATGACTGTTGTGTTTGAAACTGTTAGGCTGCCGTCACACTATCAGTATTTGGTCAGTATTTTACCTCAGTATTTGTAAGCCAAAACCAGGAGTGGGTGATAAATACAGAAGTGGTGACGTGTTTCTATTATGCTTTTCCTCTTATTGTTCCACTCCTGGTTTTAGCTTACAAATACTGATGTAAAATACTGACCAAATACTGCTAGTGTGACGGCAGCCTTAAACTGTAAAGTGCTGCGGAATATGTTGGCGCTATATAAATAAAGATTATTATTATTATTATCAGAGCACGCTCGCTCATCACTAATCAAGACATCATGGCTCCAAACTTGTCTGTGAATGTCGGACGTGTGAAAAGGGTATATGCTAATTCCCTATAATAATATAAGGTGCCCCTTGGTATCCCAGCCAACGTTTTTAGTTTTAGTTTTTGCTACTTTAGGAGGGCTTTTATATTTTTTTTAAGGTACAAGTTATATTAATTATAGTACCACTCCAACGTTTTTTGTTATTTTTCAGCACTGGAGTGGTGCTTCTAATCTAAGTTTCTTGCCCCTAGTCTTAAGGTATGTTTCCACGGTCAGGAAATGCTATGGATTGGACGCTGCATACAGCCGCAGCGTCCAATCCGCGGTGGCCAGATGTTGCATCATAGTGGCGGGGATTTTATGAAATCCCATCTCCACTATGAGTTCAAAGATGCAGGAGACAAACCTGTGTATATGAACATGTGATGCGTCTTTATAGACTGCAGCATCTCTATTTATCTTGAGGAGACGCTCAGTCTCCGCAAGATAAATAGCACCGTTCTATGGATAGGATGCGGTGATTCCGCATGGTTCAATGAACACATGCGGAGTCACCACATGTACAAAGTACAACAACCAGCAGCACTTTGGACAGAGCTGCGTCCAAAGCGCTGCCAATTCGTACCGTGGAAACATACCCTTAAACTTAGCATCCCCCCACCATCTTCACTTATTATCAGGCCGCTCAGGTCCTGCACCGCCATATTGTGACTGCAACTTCTAACTGACCAGAAGTCACAGGTAACGGTCACAAGCTCTCAATTTAAGGGTTCGCTCACACCAGCATATTAAAAATCTCTCCGATGTTCATCCAGAAAAGTTGGAGTGTCATGCGTATGTCATTCTGTATGTCATGCGAGTGCTATGCAAGTGTGCGACTTTTTTTTTGTCACTTAACATCCTCATGCAATGCGTTTTTAACATCATATTATACATACTATAATGCTCTATGTAACTTACAGCTACCGTATTTTCCGGCATACAAGACGACTTTTTAACCCCTGAAAATCTTCTTAAAAGTCGGGGGTCGTCTTGTACGCCGGGAATCGCCTTGTACGCCGGGTGTATATGGTGGGTGGGGGGGGAGTGTGTCATGGTTCCCAATGGCAAGGGAACGTAAAAAACATATAAATAACGAACGAGCTCTCGGGTGATGGAAACTCGAGTTGACCGTGAGCTAAATCTACCACACAACTAATAGTAGCCAGGGAGCATACCTACGGCTTCCTAAATGCCACGCGCCAGCCGGAGGACTAACTAAGCCTGGTAGAGGAAGAAACAGACCTGGCTTACCTCTAGGGAAATACCCCAAAAGATGATAGCAGCCCCCCACATGTAATAACGGTGAAATAAGAGGAAAAGACATACACAGTATGAAAGTAGATTTAGCAAAGAGAGGTCCACTTACTAGATAGCAGAAGGATACAAAAGAGGACTACACGGTCAACTGAAAACCCTTTCAAAAAACCATCCTGAAATTACTTTAAGACTCCTGTGTCAACTCATGACACAGGAGTGGCAATTTCAGCCCGCAAGAGCTTCCAGCTACAGAGAATTACAAAAACTGCAAACTGGACTAAAGATACAAAACAAAAGGACAAAGTCCACTTAGCTGATCAGCAGACTAGTAGCAGGAACATGCAACCGAAGGCTCTGGTTACAATGATGACCGGCAAGGAAATGACTGGAGAGCAAGGCTAAATAGGAAACTCCCAAACGCTGATGGAAGCAGGTGAACAGAAGCAGCAAAGTGCAAACAAGTCACCAGTACCACCAGCAACCACCAGGGGAGCCCAAAAAGCGGATACACAACAGTACCCTCCCCTTAAGGAGGGGGCACCAAACCCTCACAAGAACTGCCAGGGCGATCTGGATGAGCCCTATGAAAGGCACGAACCAAATCCGAGGCATGAACATCAGAGGCAGTTACCCAAGAATTATCTTCCTGACCATAGCCCTTCCATTTAACCAGATATTGAAGTCTCCGTCTGGAAATACGGGAGTCCAAGATCTTTTCTACCACGTACTCCAATTCACCCTCCACCAGCACAGGAGCAGGAGGTTCAGTAGAAGGAACCACCGGTACCTCATATCTCCGCAACAGCGACCGATGGAACACATTATGGATAGCGAAAGATGCCGGGAGGTCCAAACGAAAGGAGACAGGGTTAAGAATCTCCAAAATCCTATAAGGACCGATGAACCGAGGCTTAAATTTAGGAGAAGAAACCCTCATAGGGACAAAACGGGAAGACAACCACACCAAGTCCCCAACACGAAGGTGGGGGCCAACACGACGACAGCGGTTAGCAAACTGCTGAGTCCTCTCCTGGGACAATTCCAAATTATCCACCACTTGTCCCCAAATCTGATGCAACCGATCCACTACCGCATCCACTCCAGGACAATCCGAAGATTCAACCTGACCAGATGAAAAACGCGGATGAAACCCTGAATTGCAAAAGAAAGGAGAAACCAAAGTGGCAGAACTAGCCCGATTATTAAGAGCAAACTCCGCCAACGGCAGAAAGGCAACCCAATCATCCTGATCCGCAGACACAAAACACCTCAAATAAGTCTCCAAAGTTTGATTAGTTCGTTCCGTCTGGCCATTGGTCTGAGGATGGAATGCAGACGAAAAAGACAAATCAATGCCCAACCTGGCACAGACTGCCCGCCAAAATCTAGACACGAACTGGGTACCCCTGTCAGAAACGATGTTTTCCGGAATACCATGCAGGCGAACCACATTTTGAAAAAACAGAGGGACCAACTCAGATGAGGAAGGCAACTTAGGCAATGGCACCAAATGAACCATTTTAGAAAAACGGTCACACACCACCCAGATGACAGACATCCTCTGAGAAACAGGGAGGTCCGAGATAAAGTCCATAGAGATGTGCGTCCAAGGCCTCTTCGGAATAGGCAAGGGCAACAACAACCCACTAGCCCTAGAACAACAAGGCTTGGCCCGAGCACACACATCGCAAGACTGCACAAAAACACGCACATCTCGAGACAGGGAAGGCCACCAGAAGGATCTAGCCACCAAATCTCTGGTGCCAAAAATTCCCGGATGACCTACCAGAGTAGAAGAATGAACTTCCGAGATGACTCTAGTGGTCCACTCGTCAGGAACAAACAGTCTACCAGACGGACAACGATCAGGTCTATCCGCCTGAAATTCCTGCAAAGCACGTCGCAGATCAGGAGAGACAGCAGACAAAACCACTCCATCCTTAAGGACACCAGCAGGTTCAGAATTCCCAGGAGAGTCAGGCTCAAAACTCCTAGAAAGAGCATCTGCCTTCACATTCCCAGAACCCGGTAAGTACGAGACCACAAAATTAAACCGGGAAAAGAACAACGACCAACGTGCCTGTCTAGGATTCAGGCGCCTGGCAGACTCCAAATAAATTAAATTCTTGTGATCAGTCAAAACCACCACCTGATATTTGGCACCCTCAAGCCAATGACGCCACTCCTCAAATGCCCACTTCATGGCCAAAAGCTCCCGATTACCAACATCATAGTTTCGCTTGGCGGCCGAAAATTTTCGCGAAAAGAACGCACAAGGTCTCATCACTGAGCAGTCGGGACTTTTCTGCGACAAAACCGCCTCCGCTCCAATCTCGGAAGCATCGACCTCAACCTGAAAGGGAAGGGAAACATCAGGCTGGCGCAACACAGGGGCAGACAAAAAGCGGCGCTTAAGCTCCCGAAAGGCCTCCACGGCAGCAGGGGACCAATTGGCAACATCAGCACCCTTTTTAGTCAAATCCGTCAGAGGTTTAGCAACGCCAGAAAAACCAGCTATAAATCGACGATAAAAATTAGCAAAGCCCAAGAATTTCTGGAGACTCTTCAGAGAAGTAGGCTGCGTCCAGTCGTAAATAGCCCGAACCTTGACAGGGTCCATCTCAATAGAAGAAGGGGAAAAAATGTACCCCAAAAAGGAAATTTTTTGAACCCCAAAAACACACTTAGAACCCTTTACACACAAAGAATTCTCCCGCAAAACCTGAAAAACCCTCCTGACCTGCTGAACATGAGACTCCCAGTCATCAGAAAAAATCAAAATATCATCCAAGTACACTATCATAAATTTATCCAAATATTCACGGAAAATATCATGCATTAAGGACTGAAAGACAGAAGGTGCATTAGAAAGGCCGAAAGGCATTACCAAATACTCAAAATGGCCCTCAGGCGTATTAAATGCGGTTTTCCACTCATCCCCCTGCTTAATTCGCACCAAATTATACGCCCCACGAAGATCAATCTTAGAGAACCACTTAGCCCCCCTTATGCGAGCAAACAAATCAGTCAACAAAGGCAACGGATACTGATATTTGACTGTAATCTTATTCAGGAGTCGATAATCAATACAAGGCCTCAGAGAGCCATCCTTTTTAGAGACAAAGAAAAAAACGGCTCCTAAAGGTGATGAAGAAGGACGAATATGTCCCTTTTCCAGGGACTCCTTAATATACTCGCGCATAGCAGCATGTTCAGGTACAGATAGGTTAAACAAACGACCCTTTGGAAATTTACTGCCAGGAATCAGATCTATGGCGCAATCACAATCCCTGTGAGGAGGGAGTGAACCAATCTTAGGCTCTTCAAAAATATCACGATAATCAGACAAAAATGCCGGAATCTCAGATGTAATAGATGACGAAATGGGCACCATAGGAGTGTCCCCATGAGCCCCCCGACATCCCCAGCTTAACACAGACATAGCTTTCCAGTCAAGGACTGGGTTATGAGACTGTAACCATGGTAATCCAAGCACCAAAACATCATGTAAATTGTACAACACAGGGAAGCGAATCACCTCCTGATGGTCTGGAGTCATACGCATAGTCACTTGCGTCCAGAACTGTGGTTTATTACAAGCCAAAGGTGTAGAATCAATACCCTTCAGAGGTATAGGGACTTCCAGAGGCTCTAAATCAAACCCACAGCGCCTGGCGAAGGACCAGTCCATAAGACTCAGAGCGGCTCCAGAGTCCACATAGGCATCCACGGTAATAACTGATAATGAACAAATCAAGGTTACAGACAAAATAAATTTGGACTGTAAAGTGCCAATTGAAATAGACTTGTCAACCTTCCTAGTACGTTTAGAGCATGCCGATATAACATGAGCAGAATCACCACAATAGAAGCATAACCCATTTTTACGCCTATAATTCTGCCGCTCGCTTCTGGACATAATTCTGTCACATTGCATTTTCTCTGGCGTCTCTTCAGAAGATACCGCCAAATGGTGCACGGGTTTGCGCTCCCGCAAACGCCGATCAATCTGAATTGCCATTGTCATGGACTCATTCAGACCTGTAGGCGCAGGGAACCCGACCATAACATCTTTAACGGCATCAGAAAGGCCCTCTCTGAAATTTGCCGCTAAGGCGCACTCATTCCACTGAGTAAGCACAGACCATTTACGAAATTTTTGGCAGTATATCTCAGCTTCATCTTGCCCTTGAGATAGGGCTATCAAAGCTTTTTCAGCTTGAATCTCCAAATTAGGTTCCTCATAAAGCAACCCTAAAGCCAGGAAAAACGCATCCACATTGAGCAACGCAGGATCCCCTGGTGCCAATGAAAATGCCCAATTTTGAGGGTCACCTCGCAGCAAAGAAATTACAATCTTAACCTGCTGGACAGGATCTCCTGAGGAGTGAGGTCTGAGAGAAAGGAATAATTTACAATTATATTAGAAATTCAGAAACCGAGATCTATCTCCGGAAAACACCTCTGGTGTAGGGATTTTAGGTTCAGAAATAGGAGTATGCATAACAAAATCTTGTAAATTTTGAACCTTCGTAGCAAGATTATTTAAACCTGCAGCCAAACTCTGAGGATCCATCTTTAAACAGGTGAGCTCAGAGCCATTCAAGGATTATAAGGAGAGAAAGGCAAAGGCAGTAATTAGAGCTGAAATACAACTGATCCATCTATGAAGCAAGCATAGGGAAAAAGAAAAAAAAAAATTTACAGACTTCCTTTTTCTCTCCTTTCTTCTGCCAATAAGTTTAACACATGGCCGGTCATACTGTCATGGTTCCCAATGGCAAGGGAACGTAAAAAACATATAAATAACGAACGAGATCTCGGGTGATGGAAACTCGAGTTGACCGTGAGCTAAATCTACCACACAACTAATAGTAGCCAGGGAGCATACCTACGGCTTCCTAAATGCCACGCGCCAGCCGGAGGACTAACTAAGCCTGGTAGAGGAAGAAACAGACCTGGCTTACCTCTAGGGAAATACCCCAAAAGATGATAGCAGCCCCCCACATGTAATAACGGTGAAATAAGAGGAAAAGACATACACAGTATGAAAGTAGATTTAGCAAAGAGAGGTCCACTTACTAGATAGCAGAAGGATACAAAAGAGGACTACACGGTCAACTGAAAACCCTTTCAAAAAACCATCCTGAAATTACTTTAAGACTCCTGTGTCAACTCATGACACAGGAGTGGCAATTTCAGCCCGCAAGAGCTTTCAGCTACAGAGAATTACAAAAACTGCAAACTGGACTAAAGATACAAAACAAAAGGACAAAGTCCACTTAGCTGATCAGCAGACTAGTAGCAGGAACATGCAACCGAAGGCTCTGGTTACAATGATGACCGGCAAGGAAATGACTGGAGAGCAAGGCTAAATAGGAAACTCCCAAACGCTGATGGAAGCAGGTGAACAGAAGCAGCAAAGTGCAAACAAGTCACCAGTACCACCAGCAACCACCAGGGGAGCCCAAAAAGCGGATACACAACAGGAGTGGTCCTGATGACGACGAGGGGGCGTCTCACAGGAAAGTGAGTATCCCCCATTACCTCATCATAGCGCTGCAGCGTGGGGTCTCTGTGCTGGGAGCGGCGGCTGCTGTGCTGTGGTGCGGCGGCTCCTCTTCTGCAGTGTGGGGCCTCTGGTGCTGTGGGGCGGTGGCGGCGGCGTATCTTCATGCAGTCGGGGCTCCTCCGGCATCTCAAAGCTTGGAAGCCCCGCCGGCAACTCCATCGGTGTAATGCGGTGGCCTCCGGGAAAATGGCCGCTGCTTAGATTCAGATCTCGTGTCCCGAGATTTCGGGACGAGATCTGAATCTGAGCATGCGCAGCCCCCAGCGGCCATTTTCCCGGAGGCCACCGCATCGCACCTATTGAGCTGCCTCCGGGAAAATGGCCGCTGCTCAGATTCAGATCTCGTCTCCCGAGATCTCGGGACGAGATCTGAATCTGAGCAGCGGCCATTTTCCCGGAGGCCACCGCATTGTACCGATGGAGTTGCCGGCGGGGCCTCCAAGCTTTAATGAGATGCCGGAGGAGCCCCGACTGCATAAAGATACGCCGACGCCGCCACCCCACAGCACAGAGGCCCCACACTGCAGAAGAGGAGCCGCCGCACCACAGCACAGCAGCCGCCGCGCCCAGCACAGAGACCCCACGCTGCAGCGCTATGATAAGGTAATGGGGGATACTCACTTTCCTGTGAGACGCCCCCTCGTCGTCATCAGGATCACTCCCCCCCCCCCAAAAGGCACATATTCACCGGTCCTATAAGACGACATACGGTGTATAAGAAGACCCCCGACTTTTAAGAAGATTTTATTTTTTAACTGGTAAAGTTGGGGGGTCGACTTATACGCCCAGTCGTCTTATACGCCGGAAAATACGGTAGTTTACAAAAGTAATAAATCAATCTTATATATGGATATAGATAAATAGATAGTCTATATATATATATATATATATATATATATATATATATATATATATATATATATATATATATATATATATATATATATATATAATTGTCTAAGGGGTACTTTCGTCTTTCTGTCGGCAACTTCCGTCACGGAAATCCCGCGTCGCTGATTGGTCTCGCATGCTGCCTGTCCTGGCTGCCGCGACCAATCAGCGACGGGCACAGTCCGATTAGTCCCTCCCTACTCCCCTGCAGTCAGTGCCCGGCACCCGCTCCATACTCCCCTCCGGTCACCGCTCACACAGGGTTAATGTCAGCAGCAACGGACCGCGTTATGCTGCGGGTAACGCACTCCGTTACCGCTGCTACTAACCCTGTGTGTCCCCAACTTTTTACTATTGATGCTGCCTATGCAGCATCAATAGTAAAAAGATATAATGTTGAAAATAATTAAAAAAAACAAAAAAACCCTGCTATTCTCACCCTCCGTAGTCCGCAAAGCCGCACGCGGCAGCCGCCATCTTCTGTTCCCAGAGATGCATTGCGAAATTACCCAGAAGACTTAGCGGTCTCGCGAGACCGCTAAGTCATGTGGGTAATTTCGCAATGCATCCTGGGAACGGAAGATGGCGGCAGCCGCGTGCGCATCGTGAGAGCTTCGCTGGATCCCGGCGGGTGAGTATATAACTATTTTTTATTTTAATTATTTTTTTAAACAGGGATATGGTGCCCACACTGCTATATACTACGTGGGCTGTGTTATATACCGCGTGGCTGCTATATACTACATGGGCAGTGTTAGATACTATGTGAGCTGTGTTTTGTGCTGCGTGGGCTGTGCTATACAGTATATTATGTGGGCTGTGTTATATACTGCGTGGCTGCTATATACTACGTGGGCTGTGTTATATAGTACGTGGGCTGTGTAATATAGTACGTGGGCCACTGTTATATACTGCGTGGCCTGTATTAACGCATCGGGTATTCTAGAATATGTATGTATATAGCAGCCACATAGTATATAGCACAGGCCACGTAGCATTTGTCTGCTATATACTACATGGCTCCTATATACTACGTGGCCTGTGCTATATACTATGTGGCTGCTATATACATACATACATACATATTCTAGAATACTCGATGCGTTAGAATCAGGCCACCATCTAGTAGATACATAATAGAATAGATATGTGATAGATAGATCGATATTATTATTAATTTATATAGTATCCTGCAGATATATAATTTCACAAGTTCCCTACATATTAGGCTGCCGTCATACTAGCAGTATGTGGTCAGTATTTTACATCAGTATCTGTAAGCCAAAACCAGGAGTGGAACAAATAGAGGAAATGTATAATAGAAACACGTCACCACTTCTGGATTTATCACCCACTCCTGGTTTTGGCTTACAAATACTGAGGTAAAATACTGACCAAATCCTGCTAGTGTGACGGCAGCCTTATAAACTTGCACCCTTTAGTGCCTTTCATGTGGAGTTTGTTGTACAGCTTTTTAAGGGAGTGTTTAGGGGTGTCCCTTTTCCCTATCGTCAGGGTACCCTATACCTTCTTTCCCTTGTTTGCACCGCACGCCGTGCATTTCCTTGCTCTGGCAGGACAGTATAACCAGCCCCATTTTCTTTTTCTGGATTCTAAAATGGATCCTCTTGCTGTTCTTGAAAAACAGATGGAGTTTGCCTCTACAAGTGACAGATCTGCGGTCATTGGTTTTGCAACAGCAGACTTGGGGTCTGTGTCTTGGTTTGTCTTACCTGCAGAGGTTGTCATAGGTACGAAAAACTAAATAGTTTCAATCTTTTTGGATAGTGGTGCGGTGGCCACTATGGTGGATGCTCGGTTTGCCCAGACCTATGCTCTCTCCTATAGTATTCTGCCGAATCCCATCCCCATATTTGCTATCGACATTGCACCTCTTGGTCAGGGGTGTTTTATGCAATTTGTGCATAACTTAAACCTTCGTATAGGGACCCTCCACAATGAACTAATTTCTTGCTATGTTCTTGAAGGCTTTTCTACTCCTAATGTACTGGGCCTTCCAGGGTTGGTTATGTACAATCTGGTTATTGATTGGTGGTCCAGAGAGATTGGTGGGGTGATTTCTGTAAGAAAAACTTTCTGAAGAATTCTCTTATTTATACTGTTTCCTCTAAAACCTTACCCTATTTTCTGTCCATTTTTTGAGGATGTATTCTCAGAAAAGGGGTGTCAAGAACTTTTTACTTTTTTCACAAAAAATTTACTTTGGAGCCAATTTGTTTTATTTTCACAAGGGTATCAGTAGAAAATGGACCACAAAATTTGTTGTGCAATTCCTCCTGAGTACGCCGTTACCCCATATGTGGGGAAAAAAGCCACTGTTTGGATGCATGACAGGGCTCAGAAGGGAGGGAGCATTGTTTTGACTTTTTGAACGCAAAATTGGCTGGAATCAATGGTGGCACCATGTCGCGTTTGGAGACCCCCTGATGTATCTAAACCAGTGTTCCCCAAGTCCGGTCCTCAAGAGCCACCAACAGGTCATGTTTTGAGTATTTCCTTGGGGACCGGACTTGGGGAACACTGATCTAAACAGTGGAAACCCCCAATTCTAACTCCAACCCTAACCCTAACACACCCCTAACCATAACCCTAACCACAAACTTAACCCTAACACACCCCTAATCCCAATCCTAATCCTAGCGCTAACCCTAACTTTAGTCCAGTTCACTTTAGCCCAACTCACTTTAGCCCAACTCTAACCCTAATGGAAAAATGGAAATACATTTATTTTTTTTACTTCATTATTTTTCCCTAACTAAGTGGGTGATAAAACGAGGTTTTATTTACTATTTTTTTATTTTGATCACTGTGATAGGGTCTATCACAGTGATCAAAATGAACCAATAGGAAAAATTTCCTATTGTTGCCAGCCGGCAGATCTCGGCGGGCACACCTGCCATTTTCTCCCGAAAGAAGACTCCGGTGGCCCGGGGGACTTCATGAGGGCAAGCAGGGACACCACAGGTACCGGGGGACCCTATTTCTCTCTCCTTTGATGTGCTATCACATCAGACGAGAGAGAAATTTATTGGGAAATTGGACTTTTTTTTGCGGTCGTATTTATACCGTTAATAATGGCATTCACAACTCCGGGGTCTGTAAAAACCGATCTGAATCATGTTCTCAGAGGTCTCAGCTACCCCCTGCAGCCGAGACCACGGAGAAATTCCGACTCTGGGGGCGCTATACACTTTTTCCACAGCGCCATTAAAAAGCAGCGCTGTGGTTTAAGTACCCTTAACTGCCGCCATTAAAAGGCGTATTGGAGGTTGTTAAGGGGTTAAACCCTCCTCTTCTCCCATGGATGCAGGGTTCTTCTTTATCAACAAAAAAGATAGGGGTCTACGTTCTTTAGACTTGTGTGAGTTAAATCAGATTACCATCCGAGACCCTTATCCCCTTCTGCTAATTACAGATTTATTTAATCAGATTGTTGGTGCTAAATGGTTCTCCAATTTGGACCTAAGGGGGCCTATAATCTGATTAGAAACAGGGAATTGTATGAGTGGAAAACAGTCTTTAATACTACTGAAGGGCATTATTAACCCCTTTACGACGCATGTCGATTGTCCCCCTTTGACGTGTAACTAATCCTGCCCATCAGCGCCCGAGTCACATGACTGCGGGTCGCCAATGGGTTGGTATGACAACCTAGGGTCTGCAAGAGACCCCTGTGGTTGTCATTGCCGGATTGCTATGATGCCACCCAGCACGGCCAGCGCTCAAAGGAAGTGAGCGTTTCTGCTACACAGAGCTCTGTGTAGCACCAGTGATCGACCGCAGGTGTTACAATCAGCAATCAATCGCAGCTTCTAGTCTCCCATGGAGACTATGAAAGCAAGTGTAAAGTAAGAAAAAAATGATTTAAAAAAAATATATATATATATATATATATATATATATATATATATATGAACACAGCAGCACATGTACATGAATCTAGGCCATGTGAAAACAGACAAATATTCAATATGAATTATATTTTTTTCAAAAAACTTACAGTAATAGATGAAATGAAGATTCTTAGCGCATAAATTGGCCAATTCATGTGTGCCCATCAACCACGGCAAGGTGATCTCCCTCTGATGGGTCCTACTCTACCGTACATGCCACTTTTGGGCCACCAGCCTACAACTATGGACAAAACATGTCACTCTGGGCTAAACCTACAATTTATGGGCAGGTACAGTTGATTACCGCCACCTGCAAGGTCAATGGGAGGAGTGCAAGATGCAGCCACATCCAATAACTAAATAGAGAAAAAAAGAAAGCCAACCAGCACTCCTATAATAATAATAATAATAGGAGTGCTGGTTGGCTTTTTTTTTTCTCTCTCTCTATATATATAAAGGGTTAAATCGCCCCACATTTGCCACATTCAAAATCAAACATTTTTGTAAAAAATACACATATTTGGTATCGCCGTGTTCAGAATCACCCGATCTATCAATATTTAAAAAGAATCAATCCGATCGGTAAATGGTGTAACAAGAAAAAAAGGCAAAAATGCCAAAATTAGGTTTTTTTTGGTCGCCGCAACATTGCATTAAAATGCAATAGCGGGCAATCAAAATATCACATCTACACCAAAATGGTATCAATAAAAACATCAGCTTGGTGTGCAAAAAAATAAGCCCCGACCCGGCCCCAGATCCTGAAAAAAGAGACACTACAGTGTCTCGGAAAATGATGCAATTTTTTTAACAAACTTTCAATCTTTTTTTCACCACTTAAAAAAGAACCTAGACATGTTTGGTGTCTACAAACTCATAATGAGCTGGAGAATCATAATGGCAGGTCAAGTTTAGCATTTGGTGAACATGGTAAAAAAAAAATTGTGGAATTGCACTTTTTTGCAATTTCATTGCCCTTGGAATTTTTTCATCATTTTCCAGTAAACTATATGGTAAAACCAATAATGTAATCAAAAGTACATCTCGTCCTGCAAAAAACAAGCTCTAACATGGCCATATTGACGGAAAAATGAAAAAGTTGTGGCTCTGCGAAGAAGTGGAGCAAAAAACAAAAATGAAAATGGGCTACGGTGTGAGGGGGTTAAATTTTCGTCATGCCATTTGGTTTCACTAATGCTCCCTCCTTTTTTCAAAATTTCGTCAATTACATGTTTCGTCATCTGATGAGCTGATTTGTGGTGGTATATTTCGATGACATTTTGATTCACATGCCCGATTTCAAAACACACTACGTACTCATCAGGCCGGTAGTACAGATATTATGGACAAATTAACTGCATGCTATACTTGAAAAATGTGTATTAGACATAAAGGAAGTGCAATTTTTATGATATCTGGTATCGTCTTTGGGTTTCTAGATGGAAGTCTGCGCAGTACAGGAATGGGTTCCTCCGGAACATCTGAAAGTCTTCCAACATTTTGTAGGGTTTGCCAATTATTGTTGAAAGTTTATTCAGAACTTTTCTTCAATTGTCAAACCTCTCACTGACATGACCAAAACAGGCACACATTTTCCTAATTGGTCAGTCCTTGCCCAGCGGGCATTTATTTCCCTGAGTAATCATTTTACCACAGCACCTGTGCTTGTTCAGCCCGATATTTCTCAGCTGTTTATTGTTGAGCTTGATCCTTTTGAGGTGGGAACTGAGGCCGTTTTATCACAGGGGTTGTCTCCTGGTAAGTGGCATCCAAGCACTTCTTTCTCCAAAAAATTATCACCAGCCGAAAAAAAACCATGATATTGGTAATCCAGACCTTCTGGTAATTAAGTTGGCAGAATTTTGAGTTTGAGGAATGTTATCATTTTCAGGGAGGGAGAACCTCACATTGTCATGGTGATTACCAATCATAAAAATCTGTTGTACCCAGAATCTGCTAAACGTCTCACTCTGAGACAAGCTAGGTGGTCCTATATTTAGCTAGGTCTAATTTCTTTGTCACTTACCGTCCTCAGGTTAAGAACGTCAAGATTGATGCCTTGTCTCGGAGTCTCTCTGGCAGAGGTAGTGCGGATGACTCTGTTCCTATTTTACAAGAGGGAATGTTATTTTCCATCGTTTGGTCAGATCTTGAGGTGGAGGTGTTCAAAGTCAGTGGGCCGACCCGGCTTCCTGTCCCTCAGGAAAATTATTTGATTTGCATGTTAAAATTTTAGGAGAACATCATCACTCGGTTCTTGGAGGTCACCTGAGTAGCAAAGCAACTTTGGACCTTTTTCCTCATCATTTTTGGTGGCCAAGGTTGTATCAGGATGTTGTTGATTTCGTGTCTACCTGGGATATTTGTACGAGTTCTAAGACCCTGCATACTTGTCCATCCGGGTCTCTCCCACCATTAGTTATTCCTGATAGAACAATGACACATCTGTCTCATCTGTCTATGGATTTTATTACCGATCTTTCAACATCCGCTGGAAAGATGGTGATCTTAAGGTACCTTCACACGAAACGACGCTGCAGCGATAGCGACAACGATGCCGATCGCTGCAGCGTCGCTGTTTGATCGCTGGAGAGCTGTCACACAGACCGCTCTCCAGCGACCAACGATGCCGAGGTCCCCGGGTAACCAGGGTAAACATCGGGTTGCTAAGCGCAGGGCCGCGCTTAGTAACCCGATGTTTACCCTGGTTACCAGCGTAAAATGTAAAAAAAACAAACAGTACATACTTACATTCACGTCCCCCGGCGTCCGCTTCCTGCACTGACTGACTGACTGAGCGCCGGCAGTAGCAGGGCACAGCGGTGACGTCACCGCTGTGCTGTGCTTTCACTTTCACTTTGCGGCGCTCATTCAGTGTGGGAAGCAGACGGCGGGGGATGCGAATGTAAGTATGTACTGTTTGTTTTTTTTACATTTTACACTGGTAACCAGGGTAAACATCGGGTTACTAAGCGCGGCCCTGCGCTTAGTAACCCGATGTTTACCCTGGTTACCAGTGTAAAATATCGCTGGTATCGTTGCTTTTGCTGTCAAACACAACGATACACGGCGATCGGACGACCAAATAAAGTTCTGAACTTTATTCAGCGACCAGCGACATCACAGCAGGATCCTGATCGCTGCTGCGTGTCAAACTAAACGATATCGCTAGCCAGGAAGCTGCAACGTCACGGATCGCTAGCGATATCGTTACAAAGTCGTTTCGTGTGAAGGTACCTTTAGTGGTGGTGGACAGGTTTAGCAAGATGGCACACTTTATTTCCTTATCAGCTCTTCCGAATGCCAAAACCTTGACTCAAGTGTATATCAGTGAGATCGTGGAGCTTCACAGGGTTCCCTCCAATGCGGTCTCAGATCGGGGGTCCAAGTTTGTATCTAAAATTTGGAGGGCACTTTGGTCTTGCCTGGGGGGTGCATCTATCCTTTTCCTTAGCCTTTCATCCTCAATCGAACGGTCAGACTGAACACATCAATCAAAGCACAGAGACCTACCTTAGGTGTTTCGTATCAGAGAACCAGGAAGATTAGTCATCTTACCTTTGACAGAATTTTCATTAACCAATCGTTGTCATGAGTCCACTGGTAAGTCATCATTTTTTGGTGCGTACGGTTTTCACCCTAAGTTTTGTACTTTCAGTAGGGAGGGATCTCCTGGGTTCCTGGAATGTTTTTTTTTTCTTCGGTCTTTTCTGCGTGGCAAGGGGTACAAAACAACCTGAAGGTTTGTCTAATAAAAGAGTGTAGCCTTTGGGTTATCTGTGAGGAGAAGGTCACAGTGTTTGGGGGATCGCAGGTACTCTTGGGAGCCCTCTCAGCGTTTTTTTTTTTTGAGTTGTGCAGATTGATTCTCATTTGGTGTTGAAGGAATTAAGAGTTCCTTTTTGATCCTGCTGGGATTCCATATGGCTCTAATCTCAGATGCTGCCACTTCCTTCCATTATTTAAACTCACTCCTAGCCCTCTCCTATGCAGGTTATAGGTTTGTTATGCTGACCTCCTTGGAGATGTTGTTCCAGGCCCTGGAGAAGTTGTTCCTGATTAAACAGTGGAGTGCATTTGTTGTTGTTTAGGGTGTCCCTTTTCCACTTTCCCTATCGTCAGGGCACCCTTTACCTTCTTTCCCATGTTTGCGCTGCATGCCAGGCATTTACTTGCTAAGGCGTGACTGACAATAGAGTCACTGTGATGACAATTATAGTGCCTTTGTATGCTTACAGCCACTGCTCACAGTGAGCATTAATGTCATCGATTACTTTACTTGCTCCCTGCACCACCTCTATTACTGAAAATTATTTTTTTCCCAGTAGCCACACTATCAGTAGGGCGGTCAGTCAGAAATGAAACGATATTTACCATCAGATTTATCTTATCTTTAACCAAAATCAGTAGTTACTCTGTCACGCACGCAGGTGGCGCACGAGATTCGTGGATCAACTGTGGCATGAGCTCGGGCTTGCCTAGGAGATGAGTAGCTAAGTGGCTATCCCTTGTTCCCTGCAGCTCAAGCTCCTCAGATGTGAGCTGCAATTAGCCGCCAGGTACCCCTTGCAGACAGCGGCTCTCCAAGTGTCAGGTTAGCAGATGTGGACTTGGGCTCCGTTCAGACTACTCCTCGGGCAGAACGGATGCTGACACAGAGTCACAAAAGGGGCAGGATTCAGAGACTGGTATAACAGTCCGGACAACGCGGAATGCAGGGATAGGTAAACGTTCAGACACACGGGTCTCGGGAACTGGTTCAGGTACCACTGGAGTGGCTTCAGAGTTCTAGGCCTGACCACACAAGGGCCAGCGGTTTGAGTTCAGGGCCAAACCGCACAAGAACCAGGGGTTCGGATTCAAGGCCTGGTCGTACAAAGGCCAAGGGTTCAGGTTAAGGGTCTGGTCATGCAAGAACCAGGGGGTCAGGTTCAGGACTCTTATGATCTGGTGACCTTGGAGCCGCATGAAACTTTCTCTGGAGTCGGTGGTACCTGTACTGACCGCAATCCTGAACTAACACCGCAACTAGAAGTAGCCGTGGGGTGTGCCTAACACTCCCTAGACACCTCGACACAGCCGGAGGACTAAATACCCCTATAGATGGAAATGGGAATGCTATCTTGCCTCAGAGCAGACCCCCAAAGGATAGGCAGCCCCCCACGAATAATGACTGTGAGTAGGAGAAGGATAGACACACGCAGGTAGAAAACAGGATTTAGCAAAAGAGGCCACTCTAGCTAAATAGGAAAGGATAGGACAGATAACTAGGCGGTCAGTATTAAAACCCTTCCAAAAATATCCACAGCAAATAATACAAAAAGTTCCACAATCTAACTAAAGACATGGAGTGTATATCTGCCACTCCAGAGAATCCAGCAAGACTGAGAAAATACTGACACAATCTAAGCTGGACAAGAAAACACAAAGAATAGCACTGAATTGTGAAGCACACAACATGTGTGCCACAGGGAAAAAGAACCAGACACTTATCTTTGCTGATTTGGCAGAAAGGCAGGAGGAACCAGGCAGAGGTCCTACACCTCCCAACAACAATTGACAACTGGCAAGGACTAATGAATCCTGCACACCTAAATACCCCAGTCAGATCTGCAATAAGCAGATACACCTGACCAGGACTGCAACTCAGGGGCAACTGCATTACCACCTACAACCACCGGAGGGAGCCCAAAAGCAGAATTCACAACAGTACCCTCCCCCCTTGAGGAGGGGTCACCGAACCCTCACCAGAGCCCCCAGGCCGCTCAGGACGAGCCACATGAAAAGCATGAACCAAATCAGCAGCATGGACATCAGAAGCAAAACGTTGAGCCTCCTCCTGAGACAACACCAAATTGTCCACCACATGAGCCCAAATCTGCTGCAACCTGTCAACCACAGAATCCACACCAGGACAGTCAGAAGGCTCAACCTGCCCAGAAGAAAAACGAGGATGAAAACCAAAATTACAAAAAAAAGGCGAAACCAAAGTAGCCGAACTAGCCCGATTATTAAGGGCAAACTCGGCCAATGGCAAAAAGGCCACCCAATTATCCTGATCGGCAGACACAAAGCATCTCAAATAAGTCTCCAAAGTCTGATTAGTTCGCTCGGTCTGGCCATTTGTCTGAGGATGGAATGCAGAAGAAAAAGACAAATCAATGCCCAGCCTAGCACAAAAGGCCCGCCAAAACCTAGAAACAAACTGGGAACCTCTGTCAGACACAATATTCTCCGGAATACCATGCAAAC
This sequence comes from Ranitomeya variabilis, assembly GCF_051348905.1. NCBI lineage: Eukaryota > Metazoa > Chordata > Amphibia > Anura > Dendrobatidae > Ranitomeya > Ranitomeya variabilis. The sequence goes on from NC_135236.1 coordinate 83,386,591, forward strand.
GAACCACATGCTGAAAAAACAACAGAACCAACTCTGAAGAGGAAGGCAATTTAGGCAAAGGCAGCAAATGAACCATCTTAGAAAACCAGTCACAAACAACCCAGATAACCGACATCCTCTGGGAAGCCGGAAGATCAGAAATAAAATCCATAGAAATATGCGTCCAGGGCCTCTCAGGGACTGGCAATGGCAAAAGTAACCCACTAGCACGGGAACAACAAGGCTTGGCCCGCGCACAAGTCTCACAGGACTGCACAAAAGAACGCACATCACGTGACAACGAAGGCCACCAAAAAGACCTACCAACCAAATCTCTGGTACCAAAAATACCAGGATGACCAGCCAACACAGAACAGTGAACCTCAGAAATCACTCTACTAGTCCATCTGTCAGGAACAAACAATTTCCCCACAGGACAGCGGTCAGGTCTATCAGCCTGAAATTCCTGAAGAACCCGCCGTAAATCAGGGGAAATGGCAGAAAGGACCACCCCTTCTTTCAGAATGCCGACCGGTTCAAGGGCCTCAGGAGAATCAGGCAAAAAACTCCTAGAAAGGGCATGAGCCTTAATATTCTTAGAACCCGGAAGATACGAAACCACGAAATCAAAACGGGAAAAAAACAAGGACCATCGAGCCTGTCTAGGACTCAGCCGTTTGGCAGACTCGAGGTAAATCAAATTCTTATGATCGGTCAGGACCACAATACGGTGCTTAGCTCCCTCAAGCCAATGTCGCCACTCCTCAAACGCCCACTTCATAGCCAACAACTCCCGATTGCCGACATCATAATTGCGTTTCAGAAGAAGGCACACGGTTTCATCAAAGAACCAACAGAATCCCTCTGAGACAAAACGTCCCCTGCCCCAATCTCAGAAGCATCAATCTCAACCTGAAATGGAAGAGAAACATCTGGTTGGCGCAACACCGGAGCAGAAGTAAATCGGCGTTTAAGCTCCTGAAAGGCAGAGACAGCCGCAGAGGACCAATTCGCCACATCAGCGCCTTTTTTCGTCAAATCAGTCAAGGGTTTAACCACGCTGGAGAAGTTAGCAATGAAACGGCGATAAAAATTTGCAAAACCCAAAAATTTCTGAAGGCTCTTCACGGATGTGGGTTGAATCCAATCATGAATGGCCTGAACCTTAACCGGATCCATCTCCATAGATGAGGGAGAAAAAATAAAGCCCAAAAAAGAAACCTTCTGCACCCCAAAGAGACACTTAGACCCCTTCACAAACAAAGCATTGTCACGAAGGATCTGAAATACCATCCTGACCTGTTCCACATGAGACTTCCAATCATCGGAAAAAATCAAAATATCGTCCAAATATACAATCAAGAATTTATCAATATAAGTCCGGAAGATATCATGCATGAAGGATTGAAAAACAGATGGAGCGTTAGTGAGCCTGAATGGCATCACAAGGTATTCAAAATGGCCTTGGGGCGTATTAAACACAGTTTTCCATTCATCACCCTGCTTAATACGAACCAAATTATATGCCCCCCCGAAGGTCAATCTTCGTAAACCAACTAGCCCCCTTAATCCTAGCAAACAAATCAGAAAGCAAAGGTAAAGGGTATTGAAACTTGACCGTGATCTTATTCAAGAGGCGATAATCAATACAAGGTCTCAAGGAGCCATCCTTCTTAGCAACAAAAAAAAAACCTGCTCCTAACGGTGAAGAAGATGGCCGAATATGCCCTTTCTCCAAAGACTCCTTAACATAACTCCGCATGGCGGTATGTTCCGGCACAGACAGGTTGAAAAGTCGACCCTTAGGAAACTTACTGCCTGGAATCAAGTCAATAGCACAATCACAGTCCCTGTGCGGTGGAAGGGAACTGGACTTGGGCTCATCGAATACATCCTGAAAATCAGACAAAAACTCTGGAATTTCAGAAGAGGAGATTGACATCAAAGGAACATCATTATGAACCCCCTGACAACCCCAACTAGTCACAGACATAGATTTCCAATCCAATACAGGACTATGTACCTGCAACCACGGGAAACCCAGCACGATAACATCATGCAAATTATGCAACACCAGAAATCGACAATCTTCCTGATGGGCTGGCGCCATGTGCATGGTCACCTGTGTCCAAAACTGAGGCTTATTTTTAGCCAAAGGTGTAGCATCAATCCCCCTTAAAGGAATAGGGTTCTGCAAAGGCTGCAAGGGAAAACCACAACGCCTGGCAAACTCAAAATCCATTGAGTTCAAGGCGGCGCCTGAATCCACAAACGCCATGACAGAGAATGATGACAATGAGTAAATCAAGGACACCGATAACAGAAATTTAGGTTGTACAGTACTGATGGTAGCGATCCTCTTTGTCCGCTTAGGGCAGACTGAAATGACATGAGAAGCGTCGCCACAATAATAACACAACCCATTCTGACGTCTGAATCCCTGTCGTTCCGCTCTAGACAAAATCCTATCACACTGCATTGGCTCAGGAATTGGCTCTGAGGATGACGCCACAGCGCGCACAGTTCTACGCTCCCGCAAGCGCCGATCAATCTGAATGGCCAGAGACATAGAATCACTCAGACCGGAAGGCGTGGGAAACCCCACCATAACATCTTTAACGGATTCAGAAAGACCCTTTCTGAAAATTGCCGCCAAAGCATCATCATTCCATTTAGTCAACACAGACCATTTTCTAAATTTCTGACAAAACAATTCTGCCGCCTCTTGACCCTGAGACAGGGCCAACAAGGTTTTCTCCGCTTGATCCACAGAATTAGGTTCATCATATAATAAACCTAAAGCCTGAAAAAAGGAATCTACATTAAGCAAAGCCGGATTCCCAGATTCCAGGGAAAATGCCCAATCCTGTGGATCACCACGCAGCAGGGAGATGACAATTTTAACCTGCTGAATGGAATCACCGGAGGATCGCGGTCTCAGAGCAAAAAACTATTTACAATTGTTGGGGTTTACAATAAACCCCCAAAATTTGGACCTATCACCAAAAAACAAATCAGGAGTAGGAATCTTCGGTTCTAAAGCTGGAGTCTGAACAATATAATCAGAAATACCCTGTACCCTAGCAGCAAGCTGGTCTACACGAGAAGCTAATTCCTGAACATCTATGCTGGCACAAGACTCCTCAGCCACCCATAAATAAAGAGGGAAAAAAAAGACAAAACAGACTGCAGAAAAAAAAATGGCTCAACACTTTTCTTCCCTTCTTCTGAGATGCATTTAACTCATTATGGGCCAGTTGTACTGTTATGATCTGGTGACCTTGGAGCCGCATGAAACTTTCTCTGGAGTCGGTGGTACCTGTACTGACCGCAATCCTGAACTAACACCGCAACTAGAAGTAGCCGTGGGGTGTGCCTAACACTCCCTAGACACCTCGACACAGCCGGAGGACTAAATACCCCTATAGATGGAAATGGGAATGCCATCTTGCCTCAGAGCAGACCCCCAAAGGATAGGCAGCCCCCCACGAATAATGACTGTGAGTAGGAGAAGAATAGACACACGCAGGTAGAAAACAGGATTTAGCAAAATAGGCCACTCTAGCTAAATAGGAAAGGATAGGACAGATAACTAGGCGGTCAGTATTAAAACCCTTCCAAAAATATCCACAGCAGATAATACAAAAAGTTCCACAATCTAACTAAAGACATGGAGTGTATATCTGCCACTCCAGAGAATCCAGCAAGACTGAGAAAATACTGACACAATCTAAGCTGGACAAGAAAACACAAAGAATAGCACTGAATTGTGAAGCACACAACATGTGTGCCACAGGGAAAAAGTACCAGACACTTATCTTTGCTGATTTGGCAGAAAGGCAGGAGGAACCAGGCAGAGGTCCTACACCTCCCAACAACAATTGACAACTGGCAAGGACTAATGAATCCTGCACGCCTAAATACCCCAGTCAGATCTGCAATCAGCAGATACACCTGACCAGGACTGCAACTCAGGGGCAACTGCATTACCACCTACAACCACCGGAGGGAGCCCAAAGGCAGAATTCACAACACAGGACTTGGCCGCACAAAGACTAGGGGTTTAGGAACTAATTACACGTGAACTAACACAAGGGACCTGGCAACATACAAATACACACACTACAAAAACTACAAGAAGTATAGAGGTTGCATAGGCAGCTCCCAATTTGGGAGGGTGCATTTCATACAAGATGCCTCCCAGCTATTGGCTGGGGTATCTTGCAAAAGCAATAGAATAAAAAAGTAAAAATGATGGAGAATCAAATTCCTTACCTAACATCTGGAACCCCTCCAAATAGGGGCATTTTTATTTATTTGCCACTTTTTGTACCTACCATACAATTCAATCTTAAGATTACACACATGTATGCCACTGTAGGGCTTTGTTGGTGGTACCAATGTTGAAATAAGTGTGTCCTAGCGAGTCCTAGGGGCACTGCTGTGCAGGTAAAAAAATTAAAGGAGCCGCACTCTCACAACCAATATGGGGCTGGTGGTGGAAACCTCACTAATCAGAAAGTTAAAATATATCCAAGCATTGTCCCATCACTTTTATTTTTCCGCGAAAAATTTTAGTAGAAGAACCTCTTCTAAAAAGTCATGTTTGTCAAAAAGTTTGTATCTTCCTTATAGAAATTAACTTGACAATAAAGGTTGTAAAAAAAAAACAACACTAGGTCAAATGAAAGATGATAGCAGCTAGATATAAAGGGAAACCTTGTGACACGGACCAGTGTCCTGGAATCTACATTGTGCTATGTATCTCCTCTCTAGCTTTCCTGTCCTCACATTTTACTGTTCTCGTCCACCCAAGAAACACAACGCCTGCTCAGCACGGACCCCTCCATGCTTGATACAGCACTAGTCATCATTGTATCTTTTTAATAAAATTTATTAAAGGGGTATTCCCATCTCCAAGATCCTATCCCAATATGTAGTAGGTGTAATAATATTAGCAAATATCTCCGATTAGAAATGTAGTATAGTTCTCCTGATTCTCTATGTTGCTTACCCCATGTGCAAGGCATTGCATTAGCTTAGATATCCATGGTTACGACCACTCATGTAGTGATAGCTAGTTGTTAGTAGTCGTAACCATGGATATCTAACCCCTTAGTGACAGAGCCAATTTGGTACTTAATGACCAAACCAATTTTTACAATTCTGACAGTGTCATTTTATGAGGTTATAGCTTGTGAGGCAGTGACCCGTTACAGCTAGGGGGCGCTGTATGTGCTCTGCAGAATGTGCATGGAAGCGTAGTGAGGCCATGAGGGTGTACTACAGATACAGGTGTGGCTGTAATTAGAATAGTGAAGCAGTGACTGATTAAAAAGCCCTGTAGTAGTGGGGGAGGTGTGTCAGTGTGTTCTTGGAAGCAGACAGGGCAGTTGTCTGCAGAGCTCTCTGTGTGGAGCAGCACAGAGGCTAAAGGAACCAGAGAGACTGACACCCTGCATCTTGGGCTGTCTTATGTGTACCCGGCTGCACTCCAGAGGATAAAGAGTGCAGTTTGCTGAGCGAGTACAGAGACTTGTTACCGGTGTGCAGTCACCCAGGGAAACTGGACAGAGGGAAGTTCGGCCTGTGTATTGACTGCGTCATATAGCCATGCATTTTTAATGGACTGTATGAAGAAGCCATATACTATATTGACTGTGTGATGTAACACAATAAAAGAACGTTTTGTTTGAACTTGTTTGGGTCACTGCCGTTTCACTGTGTATGGTCATACCGCTGCATCACAAGCTCTAGAACGCTTCAACATATCCCACTGATTTTAGATTATTTTTTTTTTCGTCACATATTGTACTTCATGCTAGTGGTAAGTGGCAAAAATTTTAAAAATTTTGCAATTTTCAAACTTTTAATTTTTGTACCCTTAAACCAGAGAGTTTCCCACATGTCAACTTTACATCAGCACAATTTTGGAAACATAATTTTTTTTATGTTAGGACGTTATAAGGGTTAAAAGTTGACCAGCGATTTCTAATTTTTACAACAAAATTTACAAAACCATTTTTTTAGGAACCACCAGACATTGGAAGTGTATTGGGGGGGCAATATAACAGAAATTATCCAAAAGTGACACCATTCTAAAAACTGCACCCCTCAAGGTGCGCAAAACCACATTCAAGAAGTGTGAAGCACCTGAAGGGTTAATACAAGAACTAAAGCAATGTGGAAGGAAAAAATGACCTTTTTACTTTTTTTTTCACAAAATTTTTTTTTTTTCACAAGGGTATCAGGAGAAAATGGACCACAAAATTTGTTGTACAATTTCTCCTGAGTAAGCCAATACCCCGTATGTGGGGGAAAGCCACTATTTGGGCGCATGGCAGGGCTCAGAAGGAAGACAGAACCGTTTGACTTTTTGAACACAAAATTGGCTGGAATCAATGCTGGCGCCATGTCGCGTTTGGAGACCCCCTGGTGTACCTAAACAGTGGAACCCTCCCAATTCTAACCCTAACACATTCCTAACCCTAATCCCAACCGTAATCACAACCCTAACTTTAGCCCAACCCTAACATTAGCCCAACCCTAACATTAGCCCAACCCTAACATTAGCCCAACCCTAACATTAGCCCAACTCTAACCCTAATGGAAATAAATACATTTTTTAAAATTTTATTATTTTTACCTAACTACGGGGGTGATAAAGCCCCCCTTTATCACCCCCGTAGTTAGGTAAAAATAATACAATTTTAAAAAATGTATTTATCCAGTTTCATTTACTATTTTTTTTTATTTTGATCACTGATAGGGTCTATTACAGTGATCAAAATGAACCAAAAGGAAAAATTTCCTATTGGTGCCGGCCGGCAGATCTCGGCGGGCACACTGTGCATGCGCCCGCCAGGGCCGGACTGGGACTAAAATTCAGCCCTGGCATTTGAAGTTACACAGGCCCACTTGTCACATGGTGACTGTATAATACCTTTGTACACTTGTAGGCAGGGCCGGTTTTAGGCAAAGTGGGGCCCTAGGCAAAGTTTAAACTGGGTCCCCAAATGCTAACATATTGCACATCACACAGAAGCCTTTCTGTTGTATTTACGTGCGCTGAGTTCAGGCCGCTAAACAAGTTTGATCGACAATACTGAAGTTGTTCAACGCTTGTTTCCCGGCCTCTTTCCACCAGCTGAGGAATAATGATGAGACAGAACGATCACTAACAGATCACCATACAGTATCATGTTTTCAGCAGCACATCTACAGTTTACACTGGCAATGTGCTGCTGACAACAAGGCTTTTAGTTCCAGCAAAAACAATCCGAATATGCAGCATTTTACTTGTTTAGTAAAATACACCCCATAGTCCTCCATATATTATAATGTGCTCCATAGTCCTCCATATAGTATAATACACTCCCTATAGTCCTCCATATATTAAAATACACTGCTCAGTCCTCCACATAGTATAATACACTCCTCATAGTCCTCCATATAGCATAATACAATCCTCATAGTCCTCCATATAGCATAATACAATCCTCATAGTGCTCCATATAGTATAATGCATCGCCACAGTCATCCATGTAGTACAATTCACTTCCCATAGTATAATGCACCCCATAGTTCTTCATATAGTATAACGTATTCCCCATAGTCCTCGATACAGTATAATGCAGCCCACATATAGTATAATGCAGCCACCCCAGAGTATAATGCAGCCACCCCAGAGTATAATGCAGCCACCCCAGAGTATAATGCAGCCACCCCACAGAGTATAATGCAGCCACCCCAGAGTATGTAACCCCCATAGAATATAATACAGCCCACCTCCCCATAATATATAATGTAGCCCCCCATAGAATATAATGCAGCCCCCCATAGTATATAACGCAGCCTCCCCCATAGAATATAATATACCCCCACAATAGTATATAACACAGCCACATAGTACATAACATGGCCTCCCCCATAGAATATAATATACTCCCCATAGTATATAGCAAAGCCCGCATATTATATAGCACAAACCGCATAGTATACAGCACAGCCTGCATACTATAGCACAGCTCGCGTAGTAGATAACACAGCAGTATTCAGCACAGACCACACAGTAGTATACAGCACAGACCACACAGTAGTATACAGCACAGCCCACGTAGAAGTATACAGCACAGTCCACACAGTAGTATACAGCACAGCCCACAGAGTAATATATACAGCACAGCCCACAAAGTAATATATACAGCACAGCCCACAAAGTAATATATACAGCACAGCCCACAGAGAACTATATACAGCACAGCCCACAGAGAGCTATATACAGCCCACAGCAGTATACAGCACAGAGCACAGCCCACAGAGAGCTATATATAGCACAGAGCACACAGTAGTATACAGCACAGAGCACAGCCCACAGAGTACTATATACAGCCCACAGTGGTATACAGCACAGAGCACAGCCCACAGAGAACTATATACAGCCCACAGTAGTATACAGCACAAAGCACAGCCCACAGAGAACTATATACAGCCCACAGCAGTATACAGCACAGAGCACAGCCCACAGAGTACTATATATAGCACAGAGCACAGCCCAGAGAACTGTATATAGCACACAGTAGTATACAGCACAGAGCACAGCCCACAGAGTACTATATATAGCACAGAGCACACAGTAGTATACAGCACAGAGCACAGCCCACAGAGAACTATATACAGCCCACAGTAGTATACAGCACAGAGCACAGCCCACAGAGAGCTATATACAGCCCACAGCAGTATACAGCACAGAGCACAGCCCACAGAGAACTATATACAGCCCACAGTAGTATACAGCACAGAGCACAGCCCACAGAGAGCTATATACAGCCCACAGCAGTATACAGCACAGAGCACAGCCCACAGAGAGCTATATATAGCACACAGTAGTATACAGCACAGAGCACAGCCCACAGAGTACTATATACAGCCCACAGTGGTATAACAGCACAGAGCACAGCCCACAGATAACTATATACAGCACAGAGCACAGCCCACAGAGAACTATATACAGCCCACAGCAGTATACAGCACAGAGCACAGCCCACAGATAACTATATACAGCCCACAGCAGTATACAGCACAGAGCACAGCCCACAGAGAACTATATACAGCCCACAGCAGTATACAGCACAGAGCACAACCCACAGAGAACTATATACAGCCCACAGCAGTATACAGCACAGAGCACAGCCCACAGATAACTATATACAGCCCACAGCAGTATACAGCACAGAGCACAGCCCAGAGAGAACTATATACAGCCCACAGCAGTATACAGCACAGAGCACAGCCCACAGAGAACTATATACAGCCCACAGTAGTATACAGCACAGAGCACAGCCCACAGAGAACTATATACAGCCCACAGTAGTATACAGCACAGAGCACAGCCCACAGAGAGCTATATACAGCCCACAGTAGTATACAGCACAGAGCACAGCCCACAGAGAACTATATACAGCCCACAGTAGTATACAGCACAGAGCACAGCCCACAGAGAACTATATACAGCCCACAGCAGTATACAGCACAGAGCACAGCCCACAGAGAACTATATACAGCCCACAGTAGTATACAGCAGAGCACAGCCCACAGAGAGCTATATACAGCCCACAGTAGTATACAGCACAGAGCACAGCCCACAGAGAACTATATACAGCCCACAGCAGTATACAGCACAGAGCACAGCCCACAGAGAACTATATACAGCCCACAGCAGTATACAGCACAGCCCACAGAGAACTATATACAGCCCACAGTAGTATACAGCACAGAGCACAGCCCACAGAGTACTATATACAGCCCACAGCAGTATACAGCACAGAGCACAGCCCACAGAGTACTATATACAGCCCACAGTAGTATACAGCACAGAGCACAGCCCACAGAGTACTATATATAGCACAGAGCACAGCCCAGAGAACTATATACAGCCCACAGCAGTATACAGCACAGAGCACAGCCCACAGAGAACTATATACAGCCCACAGCAGTATACAGCACAGAGCACAGCCCACAGAGAACTATATACAGCCCACATCTCTTCTCTTCCTCCCCTCACCTCCTCCGAGAATGGCCCCACAGTCCAGAAAAAAAAAAACTCTCCTCACCTCTCCTCGTGCCCAGCGTTGCTTCCTGGTTCCTGCTCCTGTCTCAGCAGCTGCAGTCTGCCCGGGACACAGCAGGTGCGCGATGATATGACGTCATCGCGCACCCGCAGTGTCAGAGGCAGAGCGGGGAATGATGGGAGAGGAGCGTCTGTAGACGCTCTCCTCCATCATTGCATTCAACTGTACCGGCGTCTATACGCCGGTATAGTTGAATGCGACGGCGGGGGCGGCGGATTGAGCGGCCCACCACTGGCACCGGCCCTTCTGGCATTTGCCAGAAGTGCCCTATGGCCAGTCCGGCCCTGGCGCCCGCCATTTTCTTCCCGGAAGAAGACGCCGGCGGCCCGGGGGACTTTACGGGGGGTTACAGGAACTCCGGAGGTACTGGGGGACCCCATTTATCATGCCTCTGATATACAAGCACATCAGAGAAGAGAGAAATTAAAAGGGAAATATTTTTTTTTTTTTTTTGCGGTTGCTGTTCTTCTGTTTATAACGGCGAACACAACACTGGGGTCGGTAAAAGCTGACCCGAATCATTTTCTCTGGGGTCTCAGCTACCCTCGGAGAAATTCTGACCATGGAGGGGGGCGCTATACACTTATTTCTCAGCGCCGTTAAAAAGCGGCGCTGAGGCATAAGTACCCTTAACTGCCGCCGTAAGAGGCGTATCGGCGGTCGTTAAGGGGCTAAGCTACTACAATGCCCTGCACATGGAGTAAGCAACATAGCGAATCCTGACAACAATGCATTTCTAATTGGAGGTATTTGCTGATATCATTATTATTACACTCACTACATATTGGGATAGGATCTTGAAGATTTGAATACACCTTTTAAAGGGTTTTTCCAATTTTCTTTCTTATGCAAGATCATGTTAATCCCTTAGTGACCAGCCAATTTTCTTAATTTTTTCTCTTCTCCCGTTTTCAACAGCCATATTTTTATAATTGACGTGGCTGCATGAGGCTTTGCAGGACACACTGTAACATTGTTTAGGGCTGTTTTGGGGTACATGTAAATTACTGCGTAATTTATATTATTTTTTTATTTTTTAAGTAAATATGAAAAAGGAATTTTCAGATTTTTTTTTTTTGTTTAAATTACGATTTACATAAAATATATATTTACTGAATGGAGGATGTTATTCCAAGCGTTTGGATACATAATATAAATATATTTATAAAAACTATATTTTTTTTATGATGTGGACATTTTTTTTATTTTTTGACAGATGTGTTATATCTTTGGGAAACATTTTTGTTCCTTCTTTTATTGTTAATTTTTTTCCCACAGTAGCTGGGGCATCCTTTAAAGCCCCAGTTACTTGTGAAAACAGCTCCCTATGGTGCGGGGAATCACTAGCAGAGTTGAGCTGGGTCTGATAGAACCCTGCAGCTCTGCTATGCTGACAGACACCCAGCAATCGTGTGACCATCAGGTCCAGCAGAAGCATCGGCTATGCTACGCTTTTAGCTACATGATACATGCTGACTAATTAGGAGAAACAGGAGTCTAATGAATTAAACAAACCAAAATAATATCATCAAGTTATATTTATTGAAAATTTATAAGACAATAAAAACCATCATATGTATAAATATCACAAAAGTGAAATAGTGACTACATCAAAGTGCGCCTAAAGTTCCAGGTACATAGGACAGAGCAGTAATGTCCAAATTATTACGATAGCTGCAATTCATACCACATGTGTGGCAGCAATCACTTTGTATGTGTGCTCACATGTGTAAACTAGTGGTAACATTACCTCCACTATATAGCACACCATACATTACCGTACCGCATTTATCGTATCGCAACCAAAGACATAAATATATTGTTGTATAGGGATAAATTACCCATAGATGTCTGTGATGGTATGTCCTAGTCCTGGATACGTGCCCCGACGCGCGTTTCGCGTTGGTATGTGCCCGCTTCCTCAGGGGGTGTGGAAGCGGGCCCCCTGAGGAAGCGGGCACATACCAACGCGAAACGCGCGTCGGGGCACGTATCCAGGACTAGGACATACCATCACAGACATCTATGGGTAATTTATCCCTATACAACAATATATTTATGTCTTTGGTTGCGATACGATAAATGCGGTACGGTAATGTATGGTGTGCTATATAGTGGAGGTAATGTTACCACTAGTTTACACATGTGAGCACACATACAAAGTGATTGCTGCCACACATGTGGTATGAATTGCAGCTATCGTAATAATTTGGACATTACTGCTCTGTCCTATGTACCTGGAACTTTAGGCGCACTTTGATGTAGTCACTATTTCACTTTTGTGATATTTATACATATGATGGTTTTTATTGTCTTATAAATTTTCAATAAATATAACTTGATGATATTATTTTGGTTTGTTTAATTCATTAGACTCCTGTTTCTCCTAATTAGCCATGTATAATTGAGTCGTAATGTGCAGTCATTTACTGACGCTTTGGTTTATATATATGATACATGCTGAGTGCTATGTAGTGGGCAAAAGAGAAGACAAATGCTGATAAACAGCTCCTGTCTTCACCCTAGGGTCCCAGCCTGTGTGGATCTGCCAAGGACTGGACTTCTATCTTATATATTCTGTATACCCAATGAATTTGATATGCTTCAGACACACTATAACTAACCATTTATTCATGCGGACCTTGAGAATAAAGCGTTATAACTTCACAAACGCCGTATAAGTGATGTGAATGTGAAGTGGATACCCTAATGACATAGTGCCCAATGAGTAGTGTGTGTGATGTTACTCATCAGGAGAGAGGTGTCATAGGGCTACCACAAAAGTGTGGAGCCAGAAGACTGCAGCATCTGATTGCTCCTACTCCGGTGCTGAGAAGAAGCACTTTTCCTTCTTTTTCATGGAGATTATTTCTTCTGGCAGAACAGGCATTAATCGGCCATGCTGGAAATCACTGTGCTTACAGCTGAGCTCGGTTAGCCACTCATTTCCCCTTTATAATCTGAGCTCTGATACAAATCCTTGTCAGAGCTAGCATTTGCTGCATGGCTAATGGAGGGAGAGGAGTTCATGTGAGAAGGAGAGTTGGAGGAGTTATCTGTGACTGTTGCTTGCTTTGTATGTGTGGTAATTCCCTATCCTTCTATATTTTGGTTTATTCCTCTACCTCCATGCCCTGGCGCATTCCTCTGTTATATCTTGTAGATTATGAGCCCTCGCGGGCAGGGTCCTCCCTCATCCTGTATCGGTTGTTACTTGTATTGTTTAAGAATACTGTACTTGTTTTTATTATGTATACCCCTCCTCACATGTAAAACACCATGGAATAAATGGCGCTATAAATAATAAATAATATGTGAGTGAATATTTTGTATGCCTGGAATTTTCTGTTAACCCTTGTATGTGTTGCCTTGTTTGTTGGGTTGGTATACTACGGTGCACAATAGTGCCCCCTCTTCCCTGGGTGGGGAAGAGAACAGACAGAGGGCTAACTCAGGAGATAAGGCAAGGGTGAAGGCTCCGGCATCTTCACCTTCAGAAGTATCCTGGGGAGTAGGGCGAGCTAGGGCGCCCCCTAGTACAATGGTCAGGGAAGGAGCCCCTGGTCCCGGGTCACCCGACAGCTGTGTCATGACAAGAGGATTGCCGTGTGACTTATAAAATGAGTCTGTTAGAAGATTTTGGGTCACCAAACTTTTTAGAAAGCTGAGTAAGATAGTAAATGGCAAGTTCACACGAATATTCTGAGCCACAAAAATGGCCTTTCCATCTCTGAGAAAATCAGACTACCTCAGCTTGTTGCACGCCTCAACGAGGCATCATTACAGACAGTGCATATACCCAAATATTGTTTTGCATGAGTTCCGATGTATTGCCTCTGCATGAGTAAAGTTGTTCATAAACCATCTTCTGTAGATATCTGTTTTCTTTCTGCTTTGCTTATTTGGGATTCTACTTTACCACCAAGGGCCACTGTATGTTATAGTCCTCTAGGGGCACACCCCATTTATAAACACTCCCTTTTACACTTCTATCAAGTCTACAGTTACTTATATGGGATAACCCATGTCCTTTGTGTTCTTTTTCGTTTATTTATATTTATAAATTATTATTTCATTTAATTATATTATATAATTTTTATAAATTAAGTAAACTGGTTGCTTGTATGAATGCAAACGTAAAAAAATCACGTAGCTCACCTGCTTGGTGCACGGCAATTCCATTCTGTTGGTAACACAATAATCCAAGATTCAAGCCAACGCTCATTCCTTTCCATATAAACGAGTGCTTTATTAACTTCTTGTAAAAACATCTAAACTGCGGTGGCTCCATCAAAAACAGCATATAAAAACATAGACATTACCAGGAAAACACAATCTAGTATTAGGAACATAGAAGAACATTGACTACTTTAACCCGCTGCATTTAATGCTTTTTTAAAAGTCACCCATTATATTAAAAATATGACCTTGTTTTAGAGAATAATTAGCTGAGCAGGTTGTTATATATCATTGTAGCTTAACCCATTGATGACTGCAGACATGTGTTTTTATGGGGTCATTAACGGATCTTATTCCTCAGTGCCACATTTTACCGCACTGAAGAATACATGAATTGCACCCCCTAATGAGTATAAATGCAGGGGGTGTCGGCTGTATATAGCTGACATCTTGCTGCATAGGTCACAATGTGCATTAGCACCAATAGGGAGAGTTTCACCCCTTAAATGCCACTGTCAATGTCAACAGCGGCATCTAGATGGTCAACAGGTGCAGAGCCTTTTCAAACTTATCAGCGCCCCGTGATTGCAATCGCGAGGCTTAATAGTTGCTATTGGAGCGCGAGGCCAAGAAATCGGTGGCAATTACTAATAAAAAAAACAAAAATGTTACTTTTCAATCATACTGACACTCAAGAAATGGAATAAAAAGTGATCAAAAAGTCATATGTCAAAAAATGGTATC
This sequence comes from Ranitomeya variabilis, assembly GCF_051348905.1. Lineage (NCBI taxonomy): Eukaryota > Metazoa > Chordata > Amphibia > Anura > Dendrobatidae > Ranitomeya > Ranitomeya variabilis. The sequence continues at coordinate 83,401,623 of NC_135236.1, forward strand.
ACTGAAAACGTCAACTCATCCAACCAAAAAAACTATAAAATGAAAAAGTTACATCTTTCAGAATATGGTGATGCAAAAACAAATTATATTTTGGAGAAATTGTCCATAGCAGGAAGATAGTTACCGTATTCCTGCTGAGCTGTGGGACAGTGCATACACCGATACTCCCTGGCACTACAAGTCCCAGCAACTAAAGTATCCCTGGCAGGACCGGCTCCAGGTTTCCTTGGGCCCCGGACGAAAGAATCTCAGTGGGCCCCTTTAACGCATACCACAATTCATGATGCACAGATACAGCAAAGAAATCTAGGTACAGTACAATGCCAAAGATTTCACTTACTTCTCACATTACATGAGTGATATCAATAGCTCAGAAACCAGACAGTATAGTCCTCCATACAGTATAATGAACCCCATATATTGCTCCATACAGTATTATGGGCACCACTTAGCGCTCCATACAGTATAATGTAGAAAAAAAAAAAGCACCACTGTAATAATGCACACCACGTCATATGTACACAAAATACAAAAGAGGCTTTTATTGATACAACACACATGGGTTAAAACATAACTAAAAATTTTTTTTTTTTTTAGTGGTGCTTTTTATTCTACATTATACAATTCGGTATTCACCATTGTCTGCACCCCGTTTTGATTTTGATTTACAATCATGTTATGGTAGTGCGCCAGGTGCTTTTCCTGTCTATATAGCCATACAGTATAATGAGCCCCATATATTGCTCCATACAGTATTATGGGCACTGCATAGTGCTCCATACAGAATAATGGACCCCATATAAGGCTCCATATAGTATAATGAGACATATATTGCTCCATACAGAATAATGGACCCCATATAAGGCTCCATATAGTATAACGAGACACATATAATGCTCCATACAGTATATAAGCCCATATAATGCTCCATACAGTATAATGAGCCACATATATTGCTCCATACAGTATAATGGGCCCCATATAATGCTCCATAAAGAATAATGAGCCCCATATATTGCTCCATATAGAATGGGTCATATAAACTTCCATACAGTATATGATGGGCTCCATATAATGCTCCTGTATATGATGGGCCCCATATATTGCTCAATATATAATGGGCCTCATATAATGCTCCATACAGTATCGAATGGGCTCCATAGAGTATAATGTCCCCATATATTGCTTCATATGGTATAATGAGTCCCATATAATGCTCCATACAGTATATTATGGTTCACATATAATGCTCCACACAGAATAATCGCAATATAATGCTCCATATATAATGGTCCCCATATGATGCTCCATATATAACGGGTCCCATATGATGCTCCATAAATAATGGGCCCCATATGATGCTCCATGATGAGCCTCATATAATGCTCCATAAAGTATATAATGGGCCCCATATGATGCTCCATATATAATGGGCCCCATATAATGCTCCATATATAATGGGCCCCATATGATGCTCCATATATAATGGGCCCCATATGATGCTCCATACATAATGGGCCCGATATATGATGCTCCATATATAATGGGCCCGATATGATGCTCCAGTGTATGATGGGCCACATATATGGTGCTCCAGGGTATAATGGGCCCCATATATGGTGCTCCAGGGTATAATGTGCCCCACATATGATGCTTCAGTGTATAATGAGCCCCATATATAATGATCCATATATGATGGACCCATATATGACGCTCCAGTGTATGATGGGCCCCATATATGATGATTCCAGGGTATAATTGGCCTCATATCATGGTTCAGGGTATAATGGGCCCCATATATAATGCTCCATATATGATGCTCCGGTATATGATGGTCCCCATACTATATATTGCTCCAAACATAAAAAAAAGTAAAAATGAAATACTCACCTCTCGTTGCTGGCCGCTACTCTGCTTCAGACTCCTCAGCGTCGCCATCTTCTGGCTCTCTGCACTGTGACTGTTCAGGCAGAGGGCGCACAGCACTGACGTCATTGACGCTCTGACCTGAACGTCACAGGAAACGCGGAAGACGCCGCAGCGGTGGAGCGGGGAGAGGAAAGTATCACAAGTGCCCGGACCCTGATCAAGCGGGAGCGGGGCACACTGGCGGGCGTCAGCACTGGCACAGGCACCAGTAGCGCGCCTGTGTCCCCGACGGCGAGTGGGCCCCCCGCCTGCTCAGGGCCTTGGCACTTGCCCAGGTGCGCCCGGTGCTAACGCCAGCCCTGATCCCTGGCTAGCCGTCCAAAGATACTGATCGTGACAACTCCTCCATTATCAGCATCGCCCACAGAGTAGATACGGAGGTTGCTGGCGGCAGAAACAAAAGTCACTTTAGCAGGTCCAGGTAAAGATGTGACAAAATACCAAAGTGTTTACAATAAGTCTGTAAATTAATTTGCTTGGTAATCTGTGGTCTATTATTTGCTGCCTTTAGTGTGGACTGCATCTTTAATGTGAGAGGTTCCCTGCACGCTCTGTCCTGGAGGCAGAATCATTTCATAATTCTTATTATTGTTTTTTTTTTCAGTTTTTCTTTCATCCTAATCCTAAGTAAACTACACCAGGACATAGTGTTTCACTCCAGGGTGGAAAAATAATCCAGGTTGTTTCCCATTTGATGTATGTTGAATTTGCATTGTTCATAGAGGATACCATATATCTTAGGTAAATAGGAACTTCAACCCTAAAAGCAGCCCCTGTACTGAGCATAATGTACATCATTGTCTTATGATTGGTTGTCTCTACACACCTCCTCCATGGCCGACAAGCAATGAACATCATGATGACTTTCCGTGGTGGATTAAGAATAGCCAAAGTCCTGGCCATTAAACAGTGTGGGGCTCCAGACACCTCATGTATCAAGTAATATATCATATGATGATGGTGGAGGTCATGTGATGGAACAAATAATGAACACAAAAGTGCTCTGATGCACAATTGGCAGATGACAGGGGACAAACAGAATAGAGCACATAGCACCTGCACTAACTTTTTAACTTTATGGTCAGCACTATATATAGCAAGAGATGACACTATATATAGCCATCACTATACATAACTAGAGAGTAAACAATATAATAAGGGATGGCACTATAAATAACAAGAGAGGACACTACATAATAAGGGACAGCGCTATACATAACAAAGGAGAATGCTATGTAGTAAAGCAAAGCACTATACATAATAAAACAGGACACTATCTAATAAATGAAGGCACTATATATTTTTAGAGGACACCTAATAAGTAACGATGCCATACATAACAAGATAGACAATGTAATAATAACCGGTGACACTATACTTATTAAAAGAAGACACTACTGTCATGCCGGCGCTTGCTGACATACCGTCATCTGCTGTCATGCTGGCGTCCGGTGCCGCGGCTGCTTCCACCGTCGGGTCCTCTCGCCTGGTCTCCGCCCGCCACTCCGGGCGCCGCGCTGGTTCCGCGGTCTGTCTTCCTGCTGTCCGGGGGTTCCGGCGTGGTGCTCGTTCTCCTTCCTCCCTCCGCGCTGTGCCGGCTCCGTGCATGCGCCTTAGGTCGCGGGCGCGCGCTCCCCTCTCCTCTTAACCCTTCCTGTGTCCTTCCTGGTTCTGGGCGCTCCTATCAGGTAACAGCTCAGGCTATATCAGGCGGCTCCTCCATATTGGAGGCGCGTGATTACCGTGTGCTTATTGTACGCAGTTTTGGCCCTGTTCTTGTCTTCTGTCCGGTTCTGACTGCTTGTCTGCTCCAGACTACCTGCCTCTTCCATCTACTTTTTCCATCCCATCCTTCTGTCTTGCCCCGTTACCTAGCTCTTACTCCTGTAACCTGTCTTTGTGTTCCTGTTTCCCTAGCTCCAGCCAGTCCAGGTTGTCTTCCCTCCTCGGTCCAGTCTGCGGGTCTCCTGTCTTCTCCTGAGCCATCCCTCTTGGTGCCAGCTGTTGCGGTATTTGACCCCCTCGGGCCTGCTCCTAACGATCCCTGTATAGGGGTCGGCTCTCCCGGGTCCGCTCGCTCGTGGGTGCTTCAGTGCCGCAACCCAGAGGGTCCACTCTCGTTGCATGTCCATTCCTGACATCACAGTGTAATCAGGCCATGGACCCCGCTGGTACCTCTGCAGCAACTCAAAAAGAATTGCTCTTTTTACGTGAAAATCAGACCTGGATCATGTCCGTTATGAAGACTATGGACACCCGGTTAACTGCCCTTCAGAGTTCCGATTCTGGGAACGCTCCTCTGCTGGCGGGACTCCAGCAGGAGCTCACGCAGCAGCGTGATACTCAGTCCCATATTCTTACTTACATGGCATCCGTAGACGACCGCTTACTCTATCTTCAGTCTTCTGCCGCTACTTCTGCCTCTCACCGTGATCCTGCACCTCACCCGCCCCTCGTCTGTGAAAGCCCCCTAGATACAGCGGAGATCCCAAATTGTGTCGGGGTTTTGTGAACCAGTGCCATCTACTCTTCGAGCTCCTGCCCCAGCAATACCCCTCTGATCGAGCCAAGGTGGCGTTTATCGTGTCCCATCTCGAGGGGGAGGCTTTGGCTTGGGTGAACCCCTTGTGGGAGCAGGATGACCCGGTTGTATCTAGTATACAGAACTTTTTGGACACATTCTGTAAGGTCTTTGATGAGCCAGGACGGTTGGCTTCATCCACAGAGTCCCTTTTTAATTTTAATCAGTGAAACCTTACTGTGGGGCAATACGCTATCTGCTTCCGAACACTATCCTCTGAGCTGGGGTGGAATAATGAGGCATTGGTAGGGGCTTTTTGGAGGGGGCTTTCAGCTAAGATAAAGGATGAGCTCGCCGGTCGGGACACCCCCACTACGTTAGAGGATCTTATATCCCTGGCCACACGTATTGATTTTACGGTTCCAGGAACGCTCTCGTGAGCTGGTCAGAGAAAGGAGATCCTTTAGGTCTAACTGGGTTCCTGGTCCTTGTCCGACCAGGCCTCCCGCTACGTCTGTTCCAGAGCTCATGCAAGTGGATCGTATTAAGTTGTCGGAGCAACGGCGCAGGGAGAGGCTAGCGCAGGGATCGTGTCTCTACTGTGGGGGGTTAATCATTTCCTGCTTTCCTGTCCAGAGAGGCCAGGAAACTCCTCCACCTAGGCCAGGTAAGAGAGGTCTTCCTAGGTGACCTCAATTCCTCTCTACCCCTTACTATTTCAGCTCTGATTTTTCTAGGTCAGGGGCGTAGGTCTATGGATGCGTATGTTTTCAGCTCTGATTTTTCTAGGTCAGGGGCGTAGGTCTATGGAGGCGTATGTGGACTTGGGTGCTGCTGGTAATTTCATTCGACTGGAAGAGGTGGACAAGTTTCGGATACCAGTTGTGACTCTTGAGAATCCGCGTGTGATTACTGCTGTAGACGGCAAACCATTACCAGTTCCCATTACCATGGTTACTCTCGAGTTGGAGATACAAATTGGAGCTCTGCACTGAGAGAAAATTGCATTTTATGTTTTGCTCAATTTGTCTTATGGTCTGCTCTTAGGTTTGCCCTGGCTCAGGTCGCATGAGCCAGTCCTAGATTGGCGCTCTGGAGAAGCTCTTCGCTGGGGTCATGGTTGTCATGAACATTGTCTGCTGCCTGTTTCTCGTTCTGGTCTTCCTCAAGCACCCGTCGATCTTCCAGGTCTTCCATCGGCCTATCACTCATTTGCTGATGTCTTTGATAAAAAGGAGGCAGAGATTCTTCCTCCACATCGAACCTACGATTGCCCTATCGAGCTAATTCCTGGAGCCACCCTTCCCAGAGGGAGAACCTATCCGTTATCTCCAGCAGAAACCTTAGCCATGTCTGAGCACATCCGGGAGAATTTAGCCAAGGGTTTCATCCGGAAATCCTCTTCTCCGGCGAAGGCCGTTTTTTTCTTTGTCCGGAAGAAGAATGGATCCCTTCGGCCTTGTATAGTCTACCGAGGCCTGAACACCATCATGGTCAAGAATAGGTATCCTCTTCTGCTGATCCCCGAGCTTTTCGACCGTCTGAGAGGAGCCCGAATCTTTTCCAAGCTGGATCTGCGAGGGGACTATAATTTGGTTCGAATAAGCGCTGGAGACGAGTGGAAGACTGCCTTTAACACACGGGATGGTCATTATGAATACTTGGTCATGCCCTTTGGTCTCTGTAATGCTCCAGCAGTCTTCCAAGAGTTTGTTAATGAAGTCTTCCAGGACCTACTGTATTCTTGTGTGGTGGCATACCTGGATGACATCCTTATTTTTTCACCCGATCTATCCTCCCACAGGAAGAGTGTTCGACTGGTTCTGCAATGTCTTTGGGAGAATCGTCTCTATGCTAAAATAGAGAAGTGCCTGTTTGAACAGACCTCTTTGCCCTTCTTGGGGTATATTATATCGGACTTGGGGTTGAAGATGGATCCAGAGAAATTGTCTGCGTGCTCAAATGGCCACGTCCAGTTGGAGTTAAGGCCATCCAACGATTTCTGGGCTTTGCAAATTATTATAGACAATTCGTTCCTCTTTTTTCTTCAGTGACCAAGCCTCTTTTCGCTCTTACCCGGAAAGGAGCGAGACATAACATTTGGCCTCCGGAAGCTGAAGATGCCCTTCTCGCCCTGAAACAGGTCTTTGCTACTGCTCCTATGGCCTATGGCCAGCAGGCCTTTCGTCCTAGAAGTGGACGCCTCCTACTCGGGGGCCGAGGCGATTCTCTCCCAGAAGTCACTCTCGGGGCGCCTGGTTCCTTGTGGGTTCTTCTCAAAATCGTTCTCTCCCGCAGAATGCAATTACACAATTGGAGACCGAGAATTGCTGGCTACAAAGATGGCTCTACAGGTGTGGCGTTGTCTCTTGGAGGGGGCCGTTCACCCCTTTATAATTTTTACAGACCACAAGAACCTAGCCTATATTCAGTCAGCTCAAAGATTCAATTCCAGACAAGCCAGATGGTCTTTGTTCTTCTCTCGTTTCGACTTCAAGCTTCATTTTCGACCTGGTGACAAAAATTCCAAAGCGGATGCAATTTCCCGTTCCTTGTAATCTCCAGAGGCGGAGGAGGCTCCTTTGCATATTATTGATCGTGTCAAATTCATCACAGTAGCTCCTTCGGATCTTCTTTCTGTCCCACCTGGCAGAACCTTCATCCCGCAAGATAAAAGAATAGAGGTGTTAGTCTGGGGACATTCTTCCAAGATTGCTGGACATGTCGGTACCAAGAAGACTCTAGCTCTTCTCTCCCGTTATTACTGGTGGCCCTCTCTTCGGCAAGATGTTTCGGAATTCGTAGCCTCCTGCACGATCTGCGCAAGGAATAAGGTACCGAGAGAGTTGCCCTCTGGTCTCTTGCACCCTTTACCTGTTCCTGAGGCCCCTTGGCAACATATCGCCATGAATTTCATTACAGATTTGCCTTGTTCCTCTGGGTGCACGACTATCTTGGTGGTAGTAGATCGGTTTTCCAAGATGGCCCATTTCATCCCGTTGCCTGGATTACCCTCAGCTCCTGAATTGGCCAAAGTCTTCATCCATCAGATCTTCAGATTACATGGGCTCCACCAGCGAATCGTGTCTGATCGAGGGGTCCAGTTTACCTCCTGATTCTGGAGAGCAATCTGTAAGCTCTTAGGCATATCTCTGGATTATTCCTCCGCCTATCATCCTCAGACCAATGGGCAAGTAGAACGAATTAATCAAGTTTTGACATCTTACCTATGTAACTTTTCTAACGCCCATCACCATCACGATGATTGGGTAGCTCTTCTTCCTTGGGCAGAGTTTGCTCATAACAATCATTCTAGTGAAGCTACTTCCAAATCTCAGTTCTTTGTGGTCTCTGGTCAGAATCCAGGAGTCCCTCTTCCTATATCTTCTCCTTCTGGCATACCTGCAGCGGATGCTCTCTCTCTGGAGTTTTCCCAGGTTTGGAGAGAGACCAATGAGGCTCTCGTACGGGCCGCAGCCCGGATGAAAAAACATGCAGACAAAAGGAGGAGGGATCTTCCACCATACCATCCTGGTGACAAAGTCTGGCTTTCGACCAAACATATCTGCTAGAAGATTCCTTCATACAAGTTGGGCTCTCGGTACATCGGCCCCTTTGAGATCCTTGGATGTATTAACAACGTGGTTTATAAATTGAGGTTGCCTGCTTCACTCCGGGTTCCTAACGCCTTCCATGTCTCGCTCCTGAAACTCATCTTTAATCGGTTTTACCCTGCACCACTTGTCACTCCTCAGCCTATTGGGGCTGACAATAATTTTGAAGTAAGAGATATTCTGGCCGTGAAGAGAGTTAGAGGAAAAATCTTCTTCCTTATTGATTGGAAGGGGTTCGGTCCTGAGGAGAGGTCTTGGGAGCCTCGAGTGAACGTTAATGCTCCACGTATTCTGAAAAGATTTTTGGCCAACCTTGGGAGGCGGAGTCATAAAGGGGAGGTACTGTCATGCCGGCCCTTGCTGACATACCAGCCTCCGCTGTCGTGCTGGCGTCCGGTGCTGCGACTGCTTCCGCCGTTGGGTCCTCTCGCCTGGTCTCCGGCCGCCGCTCCGGGCGCCGCGCTGGTTCCCCGGTCTGTCTTCCTGCTGTCCGGAGGTTCCGGCATGGTGCTCATTCTCCTTCCTCTCTCCGCGCTGTGTCGGCTCCGTGCATGCGCCTTAGGACGCGCGCTCCTCTCTCCTCTTAACCCTTCCTGCATCCTTCCTGGTTCTGGGCGCTCCTATCAGGTAACAGCTCAGGCTATATCAGTCGGCTCATCCATATTGGAGGCACCTGATTACCGTGTGCTTATTGTCGCAGTTTTGGCCCTGTTCTTGTGTTCTGTCCGGTTCTGACTGCTTGTCTGCTCCAGACTACCTGCCTCTTCCGTCTACTTTTTCCATCCCATCCTTCTGTCTCACCCCGTTCCCTAGCTCTTACTCCTGTAGCCCGTCTTTGTGGTCCTGTTTGACCCCCTCGGGCCTGCTCCTAACGATCCCTGTATAGGGGTCGGCTCTCCCGGGTCCGCTCGCTCGTGGGTGCGTCAGTACCGTGACCCAGAGGGTCCACTCTCGTTGCACGTCCATCCCTGACATCACAACTACATAATAAGGGACAGTGCTATGAATAATAAGAGAGGACATTATATAATAAACCACAGCGCTTTACATGACAAAGGAAACTATTAAGTAATCCATAATAATAATTAATAATAATAATTTTATTTATATAGTGCCAACATATTCCGCAGCGCTTTACAATTATAGAGGGGACAGACAATAGACATTACAGCATAACAATAATCACAGTTCAAAACAGATACCAAGAGGAGTGAGGAACCTGCTCGCAAGCTTACAATCTATGAAGAAAAAAGGGGAGACACGAGTGGTGGATGGTAACAATTGCTTTCGTTGTTCGGACCAGCCATAGTGTAAGGCTCGGGTGTTCATGTGAAGCTGCATGAACCAGTTAACAGCCTAAATATGTAACAGTACAGACACAGAGGGCTATTAACTGCATAAAGTGTATGAGAGCATGATGCAAGAAACCGGATTATGGTTTAAGTTTTTTGAATGGGCCACGGAGGGATAGTTAGGTTAATGCGTTGAGGCACTAGGCCAGTCTGAACAAATGCGTTTTTAGGGCAAGCTTAAAACTATGGGGATTAATCGTAATAATCCATGGTGCTTTACATAATATGAGAGGACACTATAATAAGGGACAGCACTATACATAAGAGGAGACACTATGGTATAAGGGACGGCACAATACATAACAAGAGAGTACACTATAAATCAAGGGACACTGTAATACTGATGTTATCACAGGCCACAAAAATCTGACTTATTAAGAATTACGGTAGCTAAAGACTGAAACCTAGGCAAGCTAGATTGGCTTTGTTTTCTATACTTGATTTTGTTGTGACATTTAGACCTGGTATCAAAAACATAAAAGCTGATGCACTCTTCCAAAAGTTCTGTCACATTTGCTTTGTATTTTCATTTTGTAAAATTTCAAAAAGGAAAATGGGCCAATGCAAAAGAAAAATGCAAAAGAAATGGTGGAGGCCCACAAACCAGGAGAAGGAGTCCCAGGAGTAAAACAGGGTTACCGTATTGTTGCGCCGCATCGCCAACCAAAGTGGATATAGAAGTGACAGGCCCTGGCACCGAAGTCACAGTACCCCCACTTATGATCCAAATTCTTGTCAGGGAAAGAACAATGGAACTTCTTAAATGGAACCTGTCAGCAGGATTGTGCACAGTAACCTACAGACTGTAAGGGTGGCGCCATTATGCTGACTAAAATGGGCTAGGGTTAGGGTTGGGCTACGGTTAGGGTTGGGCTAGGGTTAGGGTTGCGTTGAGGTTATGGTTGTTGTGTTGAGGTTACGGTCGTGGTGTTTGGGTTAGGGTTGTGTTGAGGTTATGGTTTGGGTGTTGGGGTTTGGGTGGTGTTGGAGTTGGGGTTGTGGTTAGGGTTGGGATTTGGGGTTTCCACTGTTTAGGTACATCAGGGGGTCTCCAAACGCGATATGGCGCCTGCCATTGATTCCAGCCAATTTTGGGTTGAAAAAGTCAAACGGTACTCCCTCCCTTCTGAGCCCTTCCATGCGCCCAAACAGTGGCTTTCTCCCACATTCATTGTACAACAAAGTTTGTGGTCCATTTTCTCTTGTTACCCTTTTGAAAATAAAAAAGTTTGGGTCTAAAGTAAAAAAGTAAAATGTTCATGTTTAGTTCTTGTGAAGCACCTGAAGGGTTAATAAACTTCTTGAATGTGGTTTTGAGCATCTTGAGGGGTGCAGTTTTTAGAATGGTGTCACTTTTGAGTATTTTCTGTCATATTGACCACCCAAACTCACTTCAAATGTGAGGTCCCTAAATAAATGGTTTTGTAACTTTTGTTGGAAAAATGAGAAATTTCTGGTCAACTTTTACCCCTTATAACTTCCTAAGAAAAAAAAATTATGTTTCAAAAATCGTGCTGATATAAAGTAGACATGTGGGAAATGTTATTTATTAACTATTTTGTGCAATATGACTCTCTAATTTAAGGGCACAAAAATTTAAAAAATTTGAAAATTTTCGCCAAATTTCAGTTTTTTTCATATATAAATGCCAGTCATATCGAAGAAATTTTTTGACACTAACATGAAGTACAAAATGTCACGAAAAAACAGTCTCAGAATCAGTGGGATCTGTTGAAGCGTTCCAGAGTTATAACTTTATAAAGTGACAGTGGTCAGAATTGAAAAACTTGGCTTGGTCATGAAGTACAAAATTGGCTCTCTCACAAAGGGGTTAATCTTTATTTTCAGTTTTGAGTTAATGATTTGCTCGTGCTCCGGGGCGGCCTGTGGGGGTCTTCATGTGTTGATCTAATTAGGTATTCACCAGAATGGCTTCTGACAGGTCACTGATCCCTCACTGACTTGCCCCCCTAGTTTACAAAATGAATATTATATATATCGTTAAAAAAAAGAAAACCCTTCTGCAGGCAGGTGCCTGCAGCCTGATCGCACATGTAATGAATTATATACATGCTTGCTTGAGGTATTTCTAAAGTTCCTAAAAAAAAATCTGTTTGAAAATGGGCCGGCCGCGCCTGCGCAGTAGAAGCTATCGGTGAATAGCTGCTACTGCACAGGTGCCGGCTGCGCCATCTTGCTAGAGAATAAAAAAAAAATTCCTCCTCCAAGATGGCGCTGTCAGCACCTGCGCATTAGCAACTATCTCCGATCACTGATAGCTGCTACTGCGCAGGCGGTGCCAACTTGGAGGAGGAAGTTTTTTTTTCTCTAGCGAGAGTTCCATATAGTGCTCCAACAGTGTAATGGGCCCCCTATAGTACTCCATATAGTATATTGGACCCCATATATTGCTCCATTCAGTATAATGTGCCCCATATATTGCTCCATACAGTGTAATGGGCCTTATATATTACTCCATACAGTGTAATGGGCCCTATATATTACTCCATGCAGTATAATGGCCCCTTATAATGCTCCATACAGTATAATGGACCCCATATATTGCTCCAAACAGTATAATGGACCCTATATATTACTCCATTCAGTATAATGTGCCCCACATAGTGCTCCATACAGTATAATGAACCCCATATTTTGCTCCATACAGTGTGATGGGCCCCATATAATAATCAATACATAAAAAATAATTAAATACTCACCTATTCTGACCCTCTGCACTGCTCGGCACAGAGGGTGCAGCGTAGTGACGTCATCGTGCCTTCTACGCTGTGAAGTCACAGAGCTCAGATGCAGAGGAGAAATGATGGCAGAGGGAGTGTCAGCTGATGGATCCCTTTCTCATCATTTTCAACTGTATCGGCATACAGGATGCCGAAACAGTTGAAAGTACGATGCAGGGGGACCCCACGCTGGCACTGGCTCTGGGCCCCCCGACTCACAGGCCCCATAGCAGCCATGCAGTCTTCCGCCATTGGCAGAACAGCACTGGTGCCTTAAGGTACCTTCACACGAAACGACTTTGTAACGATATCGCTAGCGATCCGTGACGTTGCAGCGTCCTCGCTAGCGATATCGTTTAGTTTGACACGCAGCAGCGATCAGGATCCTGCTGTGATGTCGCTGAATAAAGTTCAGAACTTTATTTGGTCGTCCGATCGCCGTGTATTGTTGTGTTTGACAGCAAAAGCAACGATACCAGCGATATTTTACACTGGTAACCAGGGTAAACATCGGGTTACTAAGCGCAGGGCCGCGCTTAGTAACCCGATGTTTACCCTGGTTACCAGTGTAAAATGTAAAAAAAACAAACAGTACATACTTACATTCGCATCCCCCGCCGTCTGCTTCCCACACTGACTGAGCGCCGCAAAGTGAAAGTGAAAGCACAGCACAGCGGTGACGTCACCGCTCTGCTGTTAGGGCCGGCGCTCAGTCAGTGCAGGAAGCGGACGCCGGGGGACGCGAATGTAAGTATGTACTGTTTGTTTTTTTTACATTTTACGCTGGTAACCAGGGTAAACATCGGGTTACTAAGCGCGGCCCTGCGCTTAGCAACCCGATGTTTACCCTGGTTACCCGGGGACCTCGGCATCGTTGGTCGCTGGAGAGCTGTCTGTGTGACAGCTCTCCAGCGATCAAACAGCGACTCTGCAGCGATCGGCATCGTTGTCGCTATCGCTGCAGCGTCGTTTCGTGTGAAGGTACCTTAAGTGACTGCAGGGTCTTGAGAAACACCTGAGATGTTTGGTCTGCCAAAAGGAGAGTTGATGAGAGAGGACATATACATTTTAGGCGCATCAGTGTCCTCTCATCACTCCGGGGATGTAGTTCAGATGTTTTGCTCCAAGGTGCGTAATGCCCTATCTATCCAACACTAATGCTGCTAATTTCTATATTATTTATTCATTTCTATTCAAATTAGAACACTGCATGATCTTCTTGCAATTAGGCTTTTACATGAAGATTGGCTGGTCATTGGTCTTTAAATTGTTAGTTGGATGCTTATTGTTAAGCAACTAATCATATTCCTTTTCTGGTACCACCAGTTTGCATATTTAGGTGCACTCTGTGTCCCAGGTATCCCTGAAACAATTGCAGAACTGTATAGGGTGAATTATTCTTTTTTGGACACTGGGATAGTACATTTAGTAATATAGAGTTTTCATATTAGCATAGACTTTTGGTGTTGGATTTTTTATGCGGTGTTCTTAGGCTGGTTTCACATTTGCGGTTGTGTCGCAGCGTTTCTACCGCATTTATACGCATGCGTTGTGTAATCCTATATTTAACATTAGGGACGAACACGTTTTTAATTTTTCGCGTTTTGCCGCGTTTGAAGACGCATGCGTCGTTTCGTCGTTTGCGGCTTGGCGCGGAAATGCAACATGTAGTAATTTTTAGAGGCGTCAATTTGCCGCCTGGAAATGCATGCGGTCGATTGAGCAAGGATTGCTGCAAAAAAACCTCATTGCTGTCTATATGAACGCATGTGTTTACAAGCACATGCGTTTGCTTGCGTTCTTGAACGCATGCGTTTCAATAGAGAAAAACATGTCTAGACACTGATAAGCCACCCCCCACATACAAGGTGATAAAGGGAGGGAGTGGACAGTTGCTGGTCACTACTCAGCAGACACTGAAGCAGACGAGACACAGGCTACATCTTGGAGGAAAACAAGACTCTGAACAATGTGAGTATATCCTAGCCAATGCCTTTATTTTCTATTTTCTGTCTCTACATGTCCTAATTTCTTGCATTTCTTTCTTTCTGCATGCATCAGAATGTCTTCTGCTTCTTCTTCTGATGAGGAGTTTCGTCCTGGGCAGTCGGAAGTCGAGCATGTCAGTGAGGTGAGTACTTGCCTCGTCAGATTGGTAAGTATTCACTGTCACATCTACACATCTGACAATTTGAATTTTTCATTTTTTTAGAGCTCTTCTTCAACTGCGGCACAAACTGGGCAGGAGCAGCGGAGTCAAGGTCAGGTGGAAAGACGGCAGCGGGTACGTATACAAGGCTGACTGTTTACTGTATCCTCAGTGTAATATTCTTGAATCTTCTTTTCTTTCCATTTCTATTTCTTAACTTTTTTCTTCTGGAATCCTTTTGTATGTTGACTTTCCTATTCATGCCATTTCTCAGCATCTTTTTTATTTTTTTACCTTATGTTAATTCACTAAACTTTAATGACTTTATTTAATTTTTAGGTTCCACAACGGGAGGATGACCTAATTGAAAATTACCTCCTCATCTCCCTGGTCCAGGAGTGAGTCTCGTTGTGGGACACCCGGGATCCACTGCACTCAAACAACGTCATGATCCGGCGCCTATGGAATGAGGTCGCCAAAGAGATGTGGGATGGCTGGGACAACGCCCCGACTCAGGTTCGAAATGCATTTGGTAAGTATTGCACTGCAGTGTGAAGCAGCAGAGACCTTGACCGTGCTCACACAACTGTGTGTGATGAAAGAAACTCTCAGGAGTTTTTCTCATCAAACACAGTTGTGTGAGCACGGCCAAAAGTCAATTTTCTGACAATTTTTTATTTTTTTTTACCAGTGGCCAAAGTCAAAACACGTTGGCGTTCGATGAAGGACCGCTTCAACAAGGACCTGCGTCAAGAGAGCCGTGTTCCCAGTGGTTCAGGAGCAAGGATCAGAAAATACAAATACCATCGCGTTCTGGCATTTTTCAGACTGGTCCTTGCCCAGAGAACGTAAGTATTTTTCCCTTGCATTAGGTTGTATTGTATTGCCATAATCTGTATATTTCTATTCCACAGGATTTTGCGTCTGGTTAATTTTTGGTATTAATTTTCTTTTTCCTTTTTTCACAGCACATGGAGCACAACTGTTGGCCCAGGTTCTGGAGCGGTCCTTCATCCGACAGCCACGGACCCGTCCCAGCCATCCAGCAGCGCTGCAGCAAGTGGGCCTTCCACACTAACTGGAGACCAGGGAGCTGGTCCATCAGGTCTTCCCCTTTCGCAGTCCTCTTCCACTGCCCCTTTTTTTTTTTGGGCTCCTCCCGGAAGCGGCAGAGGGCATCGGGCAGGTCACTCATGCCCGAGTTTTTGCACTTGAGCTCGGTTTTACACGACGCAATCAAGGCTTTGAGTGACCAAATGGATATTTCACATAACCTCTTGAATGCACGTATCCAGGAGGTCACCAAAAGCCTTGACCAAGTGAAAGTTGACCTCCAGAGGCCAGCACATAATTTTTTTAACCAAACTGAGCAGGGCATGTCGGAACACCTTACTCCTGATCTCCAGGTGAGTGTCATGCAGGCCTGCAATGCTGTTTACGTGCAGGCTATGCAGCAGAGTCGGTATTTCCAGCAGACACTGTCGGCATATCCACCTGTGCCCTCACTGTCACGATTAACCTCAATACCGACCTCTGCTGCATACCGGTGCACGGCCACCTCAATTCCTAGCACTGCCGGACACCACTACAGCACCACCACCATGCCGAGTGCAGTTGGACATCCCACCGCCACCACCATGACAACCGCTGCTCCTGCTTGGACCTCCTCCACTGACACCACGATGCAGCAGGACCCTGGCATGGCCTTCCGTACCGCCACCACCACGATGCAGCAGGACCCTGGCATGGCCTTCCGTACCGCCACCACCACGATGCAGCAGGACCCTGGCATGGCCTTGCGTATCGCCACCACCATGATGCAGCAGCACCCTGGCATGGCCTTACGCTCTACAAGCGCTATGGACTCTGGCATGGCTGCAAGTTCTACGAGCACTATGGACTCTGGCATGGCTTCACGCTCTACGAGCACTATGGACTCTGGCATGGCTGCACGCTCTACGAGCACTACGGACTCTGGCATGGCTGCACCTACGAGCACTATGGACTCTGGCATGGCTGCATGCTCTACGAGCACTATGGACTCTGGCATGGCTGCACGCTCTACGAGCACTATGGACTCTGGCATGGCTGCATGCTCTACGAGCACTATGGACTCTGGCATGGTGCAGCCGGACCCTGACAGGTCATCCACTACTACACCACGCCATATGAGCCCACCAAGGCTTCCCAGAACCCGGCAAACCCCCCAAAAAACAAAAACAAAAAAAACAGAGGACTCTTAGTATTCCTCCCCCTTCACCTCCCAATGTGTCTGTAATGTCAGGTTTGTCTCACCCTTCCAGTGCGTCTCAAGCCTCTCATGTGTCAAGCCCCATCCCTGAACTTCCAGACCCTTCTAGTTTCATTGCCCCTTCTCCTGCCACCTCTGCGTCGTCCACGGTTAGCCAGGCCTCAGTGCTTCACACCCCCCGTTTACATCACTCTACCCCAAGCAGGCGCAGTTAAATAAATATTTTGGTTGTTAAAAAATAAATAAAAAGTTTTTTTGCCCCAATTATGTTTGGTTTATTGTGTCTTTCGCCGCCGGCAACACACACCGTGCGCCAAATAAGAAACTTCGCCACACACTTTATTTTTTGGCAACATCATATCTCAAGTAGTTATAAAAAAAAAAAGACTGCAGTTTTGTGTGTCTTTAGTATAGAGATATGAGGTGTATAAAAATGTATACTTGTATTATCTCCATAATCAATTTTTTCTACTTTGTCTGTGACTAGTGTTGCAGTCAAAAGAGAAAATGGCGGAAATACAATGCAGAACTCTACTGAACAGGTCAGGTGTCAAAAAACTCATTAGTTATGACACCTGACCTGGTGAGTAGAGAACTGCCTTGTATAACCACCATTTTCTCTTCTGTGTACATAATCTATTACACACAAATTGAAGTGACGATGGTGATCACAGACGGCATATCTATGCTCACCTGCACAGGTGTCAGAAGTAGGGAATTCATGAAGCTGTTATATGTGCATCATGAATTCATTATTTCTGACACCTGACTTGATGAGCATAGATCTCTTTAGTGTGACAGTCATTGTCTCTTCAGTCTGTGTCCAATGGATACAGCAGAACAGAATCAGGACGCAATGACGTCAACAAGCTTACCACTAAAGCAACATGGCTGCCATAACACTAGCAGTATGTGGTCAGTGTTTTATATCAGTATTTGTAAGCCAAAACAAGGAGTGGAACAATTAGAGGTAAATTATGATATTAACATAATAACTAGCACCTCTGCCTTTATCACCCACTCCTGGTTTTGGATTACAAATACTGATATTAAATACAGACCAAATACTGCTAGTTTTAGGACAGCCTTGGTTTGTAGAGGAAATACATAGGAGACACGGTCAACACAACCAAAAATAAAGTTTATTAATGAGAAATATTATTATCATTGCAGAAAATTACTGGTACAGATCGAATTACAACAGGACCTTTTACACAACATTGTCCTGCCATGACACACGTCCAATATCTGAATCAAAAAAGGCAGCAAATTGGTCCCGCATGTGACCAACTTCAGCAGTTGACCGCAGCGGGTGATGCTGGAAATCGGGCAGTGGGTGTGCAACTGGTTCATCCAGTTCAATGTTGGGTTGCTCCTTAGCCATTATATAATTGTGCAGAACCACACCGGCTTTGACCACCTCGTCGACTGTTTCCACTTTTAGATTTATGGCTGATGCAAGAATGCGCAATTTAGAGACCAGAATGCCAAAGGTACACTCTACTGTTCTTTGGGCCCTGGTCAGTCTGTAGTTAAAGATCCTTCTAGTGTGGTTCAAGTCACGACTGGAATATGGCTTCAGTAGGTTTTCACACATCTGAAAGGCCTCATCCCCAACCATAACAAATGGCATCGGTTGACCTTGAGTGTTGGGGAGAGGTTGTGGCGGGGAAAAATTGAAATTTTTGCCATACACACGGCGGCCCATATCCGAGTTCTTAAGTCTGGGAATTGTTGCCACGGCCAAAAGCTCCAATGTCCACGGCGATGAAGCGACAGTTCGCATCAGCTATTGCCATGAGCACAACAGAAAAATATTTTTTATAGTTGAAATACTCCGATCCTGTTCTGGCAGGTTTGATAATGCGGATGTGCTTTCCATCCACCACTCCTAAACAGTTGGGGAAATCACACACTCCAGAATTTTTCCGAAATTTCAAGCCACATGTCGACGATGGGTAGGGGTATAAACTCATCCCGGAGTACATTCCACAAAGCCCGGCAGGTGTCCGCAACTATTCCGGACAGGGTGGATATTCCAAGCCGTTATTGAAAGTGGAGGGATGATAAACTCTCTCCAGTTGCCAGAAATCTGTAAGAAAAAGAAACCCCCCAAAAATTACAAAGTATTCTATTTATGGTGTGGTTACGCTAAAGAAAGAAAGGAAAATACCCAAAACATACATGTCAGTAAAACACAAAATTTGGACTGTCATTGTTTTAGATTTGGAACGTACCTTAATTGTTGTGAAATTGGATTCTGGGCTCCCCCGGTGGCCACTTGTGGAATTGAACTTGTGTGCATCATCCCCTCTGTTCACCTGCTCCTATCAGGATGTGGGAGTCGCTATATAACCTTGCTCCTCTGTCAGTTTCTTGCCGGTCAACAATGTAATCAGAAGCCTTCTGTGCTTGTTCCTGCTACTAGACAACTCCCAGCTAAGTTGGACTTTTGTCCTTGTGTGTTTTTGCATTTTGTTCCTGTTCACAGCTGCTGTTTCGTTACTGTGTCTGGAAAGCTCTTGTGATCGGAAATTGCCACTCTGGTGTTATGAGTTAATGCTAGAGTCTTAAAGGAATTTCTGGATGGTGTTTTGATAGGGTTTTCTGCTGACCATGAAAGTGTCCTTTCTGTCTTCCTGCTATCTAGAAAGTGGACCTCGATTTTGCTAAACCTATTTTCATACTACGTTTGTCATTTCATCTAAAATCACCGCCAATATATGTGGGGGCCTCTGTCTGCCTTTTGGGAAAATTTCTCTAGAGGTGAGCCAGGACTGTCTTTTCCTCTGCTAGGATTAGGTAGTTCTCCGGCTGGCGCTGGGCATCTAGGGTTAAAAAACGTAGGCATGCTACCCGGCCACTTCTAGTTGTGCGGCAGGTTTAGTTCATGGTCAGTATAGTTTCCATCTTCCAAGAGCTAGTTCTCATATATGCTGGGCTACGTTCTCTCGCCATTGAGAATCATGACAGTTTGACCGGCCCAAAAAAGGGTTAAATTACTGGCTGAGAAAGGAGAGAAAAAAGAAGTCTGCTACAATTTTTTTTTTTTTTCCTCTAGTTCTGAGTGTGCTCTTAATTGAATCACTTGCTAGTCTGCCTATACTGCAGCCTTCCTCTCTTTCTCTCCTTCTAATCCTTGAATGGCTCTGTGTTCACCTGTTTCAAATGGATCTTCAGAGTGTAGCTACAGGTTTGAATAATCTCGCCACAAAGGTACAAAATTTGCAAGATTTTGTTGTTCATGCACCTATGTCTGAGCCTAGAATTCCTTTGCCTGAATTCTTCTCGGGGAATAGATCTCACTTTCAAAATTTTAAAAATAATTGCAAATTGTTTTTGTCCCTGAAGTCTCGCTCTGCCGGAGACCCTGCACAGCAGGTCAGGATTGTAATTTCCTTGCTCCGGGGCGACCCTCAAGACTGGGCTTTTGCATTGGCACCAGGGGATCCTGCGTTGCTCAATGTGGATGCGTTTTTTCTGGCCTTGGGGTTGCTTTATGAGGAACCTCATTTAGAGCTTCAGGCGGAAAAGGCCTTGATGTACTTGTCTCAGGGGCAAGATGAAGCTGAAATATACTGCCAAAAATTCCGCAAATGGTCTGTGCTTACTCAGTGGAATGAGTGCGCCCTGGCGGCGATTTTCAGAGAAGGTCTCTCTGATGCCATTAAGGATGTTATGGTGGGGTTCCCTGTGCCTGCGAGTCTGAATGAGTCCATGACGATGGCTATTCAGATCGATAGGCGTCTGCGGGAGCGCAAACCTGTGCACCATTTGGCGGTGTCTACTGAGAAAACGCCAGAAAATATGCAATGTGATAGAATTCTGTCCAGAAGCGAGCGGCAGAATTTTAGACGAAAAAATGGGTTGTGCTTCTATTGTGGTGATTCAACTCATGTTATATCAGCATGCTTTAAGCGTACTAAGAAGCCTGACAAGTCTGTTTCAATTAGCACTTTACAGTCTAAGTTTATTCTATCTGTGACCCTGATTTGTTCTTTGTCATCTATTACCGCGGACGCCTATGTCGACTCTGGCGCTGCTTTGAGTCTTATGGATTGGTCCTTTGCCAAACGCTGTGGGTATGATTTGGAGCCACTGGAGGCTCCGATACCTCTGAAAGGGATTGACTCCACCCCATTGGCTAGTAATAAACCACAATACTGGACACAAGTGACTATGCGTGTTAATCCGGATCACCAGGAGGTTATTCGCTTTCTGGTGCTGTATAATCTACATGATGTTTTGGTGCTGGGATTGCCATGGCTGCAATCTCATAACCCAGTCCTCGACTGGAGAGCTATGTCTGTGTTAAGCTGGGGATGTAAAGGAACTCATGGGGACGTACCTTTGGTTTCCATTTCATCATCTATTCCCTCTGAGATTCCTGAATTCTTGTCTGACTTTCGTGACGTTTTTGAAGAACCCAAGGTTGGTTCACTACCTCCGCACCGGGAGTGCGATTGTGCCATAGACTTGATTCCGGGTAGTAAATACCCTAAGGGTCGTTTATTTAATCTGTCTGTGCCTGAACACGCTGCTATGCGAGAATATATAAAGGAGTCCTTGGAAAAGGGACATATTCGTCCTTCGTCATCTCCCTTAGGAGCCGGTTTTTTCTTTGTGTCTAAGAAAGACGGCTCTTTGAGGCCGTGTATTGATTATCGACTTTTGAATAAAATCACGGTTAAATATCAATATCCGTTACCACTGCTTACTGATTTGTTTGCTCGTATAAAGGGGGCCAAGTGGTTCTCTAAGATTGATCTCCGTGGGGCGTATAATTTGGTGCGAATCAAGCAGGGGGATGAGTGGAAAACCGCATTTAATACGCCCGAGGGCCATTTTGAGTATTTGGTGATGCCTTTTGGTCTTTCAAATGCCCCTTCAGTCTTCCAGTCCTTTATGCATGACATTTTCCGCGATTATTTGGATAAATTTATGATTGTTTATCTGGATGATATTCTGATTTTTTCGGATGACTGGGACTCTCATGTCCAGCAGGTCAGGAGGGTTTTTCAGGTTTTGCGGTCTAATTCCTTGTGTGTGAAGGGTTCTAAGTGTGTTTTTGGGGTTCAAAAGATTTCTTTCTTGGGATACATTTTTTCCCCCTCTTCCATCGAGATGGATCCTGTCAAGGTTCAGGCTATTGGTGATTGGACGCAACCCTCTTCTCTTAACCCCTTCACCCCCAAGGGTGGTTTGCACGTTAATGACCGGGCCAATTTTTACAATTCTGACCACTGTCCCTTTATGAGGCTATAACTCTGGAACGCTTTGACGGATCTTGGCGATTCTGACATTGTTTTCTCGTGACATATTGTACTTCATGTTAAAGGTAAAATTTATTCGATATAACTTGCGTTTATTTGTGAAAAAAATGGAAATTTGGCGAAAATTTTGAAAATTTTGCAATTTTCCAACTTTGAATTTTTGTGCCCTTAAATCACAGACATATGTCACGCAAAATACTTAATAAGTAACATTTCCCACATGTCTACTTTACATCAGTACAATTTTGGAACCAAAATTTTTTTTTGTGACGGAGTTATAAGGGTTAAAAGTTGACCAGCAATTTCTCATTTTTACAAAACCATTTTTTTTTAGGGACCATATCTCATTTGAAGTCATTTTGAGGGGTCTATATGATAGAAAATACTCAAGTGTGACACCATTCTAAAAACTGCACCCCTCAAGGTGCTCAAAACCACATTCAAGAAGTTTATTAACCCTTCAGGTGTTTCACAGGAATTTTTGGAATGTTTAAATAAAAATGAACATTTAACTTTTTTTCACACAAAATTTATTTCAGCTCCAATTTGTTTTATTTTACCAAGGGTAACAGGAGAAAATGGACCCCCAAAGTTGTTGTACAATTTGTCCTGAGTACGATGATACCCCATATGTGGGTGTAAACCATTGTTTAGGCGCATGGCAGAGCTTGGAAGGGAAGGAGCGCCATTTGACTTTTCAATGCAAAATTGACTGGAATTGAGATGGGACGCCATGTTGCGTTTGGAGAGCCCCTGATGTGCCTAAACATTGAAACTCCCTACAAGTGACACCATTTTGGAAAGTAGACCCCCTAAGGAACTTATCTAGATGTGTGGTGAGCACTTTGACCCACCAAGTGCTTCACAGAAGTTTATAATGCAGAGCCGTAAAAATAAAAAATCATATTTTTTCACAAAAATGATCTTTTCGCCCCCAATTTTTTATTTTCCCAAGGGTAAGAGAAGAAATTGGACCCCAAAAAATGTTGTGCAATTTGTCCTGAGTACGCTGATACCCCATATGTGGGTGTAAACCATTGTTTGGGCGCATGGCAGAGCTTGGAAGGGAAGGAGCGCCATTTGACTTTTCAATGCAAAATTGACTGGAATTGAGATGGGACGCCATGTTGCGTTTGGAGAGCCCCTGATGTGCCTAAACATTGAAACTCCCTACAAGTGACACCATTTTGGAAAGTAGACCCCCTAAGGAACTTATCTAGATGTGTGGTGAGCACTTTGACCCACCAAGTGCTTCACAGAAGTTTATAATGCAGAGCAGTAAAAATAAAAAATCATATTTTTTCACAAAAATGATCTTTTCGCCCCCAATTTTTTATTTTCCCAAGGGTAAGAGAAGAAATTGGACCCCAAAAAATGTTGTGCAATTTGTCCTGAGTACGCTGATACCCCATATGTGGGTGTAAACCATTGTTTGGGCGCATGGCAGAGCTTGGAAGGGAAGGAGCGCCATTTGACTTTTCAATGCAAAATTGACTGGAATTGAGATGGGACGCCATGTTGCGTTTGGAGAGCCCCTGATGTGCCTAAACATTGAAACTCCCTACAAGTGACACCATTTTGGAAAGTAGACCCCCTAAGGAACTTATCTAGATGTGTGGTGAGCACTTTGACCCACCAAGTGCTTCACAGAAGTTTATAATGCAGAGCCGTAAAAATAAAAAATCATATTTTTTCACAAAAATGATCTTTTTGCCCCCAATTTTTTATTTTCCCAAGGGTAAGAGAAGAAATTGGACCCCAAAAAATGTTGTGCAATTTGTCCTGAGTACGCTGATACCCCATATGTGGGTGTAAACCATTGTTTGGGCGCATGGCAGAGCTTGGAAGGGAAGGAGCGCCATTTGACTTTTCAATGCAAAATTGACTGGAATTGAGATGGGACGCCATGTTGCGTTTGGAGAGCCCCTGATGTGCCTAAACATTGAAACTCCCTACAAGTGACACCATTTTGGAAAGTAGACCCCCTAAGGAACTTATCTAGATGTGTTTTGAGAGCTTTGAACCCCCAAGTGTTTCACTACAGATTATAACGCAGAGCCGTGAAAATATATTTTTTTTTTTTCTCAAAAATGATTTTTTAGCCCCCAGCTTTGTATTTTTACAAGGGTAACAGAATAAATTGGACCCCAAAATTTGTTTTCCAATTTGTCCTGAGTATGCTGATACCCCATATGTGGGGGGGAACCACTGTTTGGGCGCATGACAGAGCTCGGAAGGGAAGGAGCGCCATTTGGAATGCAGACTTAAATGGATTGGTCAGCAGCCGTCACGTTGCATTTGCAGAGCCCCTGATGTACCCAAACAGCACAAACCCCCCACAAGTGACCCCATATTGGAAACTAGACCTCCCAAGGAACGTATCTAGATGTGTTTTGAGAACTTTGAACCCCCAAGTGTTTCACTAAAGTTTATAGCGCAAAGCCGTGAAAATAAAAATTCTTTTTTTTTTTTCACAAAAATGATTTTTTAGCCCCCAGTTTTGTATTTTCACAAGGGTAACAGGATAAATTAGACCCCAAAAGTTGTTGTCCAATTTGTCCTGAGTACACTGATACCCCATATGTCGGGGGGAACCACTGTTTGGGCGCATGACAGAGCTCGGAAGGGAAGGAGCGCCATTTGGAATGCAGCCTTAAATGGATTGGTCTGCAGGCGTCACGTTGCATTTGCAGAGCCCCTGATGTACCCAAACAGTACAAACCCCCCACAAGTGACCCCATATTGGAAACTAGACCTCCCAAGGAACTTATCTAGATGTGTTGTGAGAACTTTGAACCCCCAAGTGTTTCACTACAGTTTATAATGCAGAGCCGTGAAAATAAAACATCTTTTTTTTCCCACAAAAATGATTTTTAGCCCCCCAAATTTTTATTTTCCTAAGGATAACAAGAGAACTTGGACCCCAGAAGTTGTTGTTCAATTTGTCCCGAGTACGCTGATAACACATATGTTGGGGTAAACCCCTTTTTGGGCGCACGGGAGAGCTCGGAAGGGAAGGAGCACTGTTTTACTTTTTCAACGCAGAATTGGCTGGAATTGAGATTGGACGCCATGTCGCGCTTGGAGAGCCCCTGATGTGCCTGGACAGTGGAAACCCCCCAATTCTACCTGAAACCCTAACCCAAACACACCCCTAACCCTAATCCCAACGGTAACCCTAACCACACCCCTAGCCCTGACACACCCATAATTCTAATCCCAACCCTAATCCAAACGTAAATGTAATCCAAACCCTAACCCTAACTTTAGCCCCAACCCTAACTTTAGCCCCAACCCTAACTTTACCTCCAACCCTAACCCTAACCCTACCCCTAACCCTAACCCTAAACGTGACTGAAATACGTGGCACTGAAATACGTGGCACTGAAATACGTGGCACTGAAATACGTGGCACTGAAATACGTGATACGTGGCACTTAAATACGTGGCACTGAAACACGTGGCACTGAAATACGTGGCACTGAAATACGTGGCACTGAAATACGTGGCACTGAAATACGTGGCACTTAAATAAGTGGCACTGAAATATGTGATATGTGGCACTGAAATACGTGGCACTGAAATACGTGGCACTGAAATACGTGGCACTGAAATACGTGGCACTGAAATACGTGGCACTGAAATACGTGGCACTTAAATAAGTGGCACTGAAATATGTGATATGTGGCACTTAAATACGTGGCACTGAAATACGTGGCACTGAAATACGTGGCACTGAAATACGTGGCACTGAAATACGTGATACGTGGCACTGAAACACGTGGCACTGAAATACGTGGCACTGAAATACGTGGCACTGAAATACGTGGCACTGAAATACGTGGCACTTAAATAAGTGGCACTGAAATATGTGATATGTGGCACTTAAATACGTGGCACTGAAATACGTGGCACTGAAATACGTGGCACTGAAATACGTGGCACTGAAATATGTGATACGTGGCACTTAAATACGTGGCACTGAAACACGTGGCACTGAAATACGTGATACGTGGCACTGAAATACGTGGCACTGAAATACGTGGCACTGAAATACGTGCAACTGAAATACGTGGTACTAAAATATGTGGCACTGAAATACGTGATACGTGGCACTGAAATACGTGGCACTGAAACACGTGGCACTGATACGTGGCACTGAAATACGTGGCACTGAAATACGTGCAACTGAAATACGTGGTACTAAAATATGTGGCACTGAAATACGTGATACGTGGCACTGAAATACATGGCACTGAAATACGTGGCACTGAAATACGTGGCACTGAAATACGTGGCACTATGACTGTCAGAAAATGTTCATTAAACGGTTAGGGGTGAGGTTAGGGGTAGAGTTAGGGTTAGGGTTTGGATCCCTTTATCACCTTGATGGTGGTGGGTGGCTTTTCAGTGTGTTTTCTGTTTTTTTTCGATAAAAATGCATGCGTTTTTAACGCAAACAAACGCATGTGCTTAAAAACGCAAGAAAATACTGCAGGTTGTAT
This sequence comes from Ranitomeya variabilis, assembly GCF_051348905.1. NCBI lineage: Eukaryota > Metazoa > Chordata > Amphibia > Anura > Dendrobatidae > Ranitomeya > Ranitomeya variabilis. The sequence goes on from NC_135236.1 coordinate 83,427,958, forward strand.
TTCTGAAAATGAACGCATGCAGAAAAAACCCGCATGCGTTTGAAAACGCGACCAAACGCGTACAAAAAAACCGCATGCGTTTTCAATGTTAAATATAGGGAAAAAACGCATGCGTTTTTTTGTGCAAAAAACGCTGCAGACAAAAACGCAAGTGTGAAACCAGCGACGCTTTTTATAGCAAAAAAGTTTTTGCGTCTCCACATTTTGAGACCTATAATTTTTCCACATTTGCTCCACAGAGTCATGTGAGGTCTTGTTTTTTGCGGGACGAGTTGACGTTTTTATTGGTAACATTTTCGGACACGTGACCGTTTTTGATCGCTTTTTATTCCGATTTTTGTGAGGCAGAATGACCAAAAACCTGCTATTCATGAATTTCTTTTGGGAGAGGCGTTTATACCGTTCCGGGTTTGGTAAAATTGATAAAGCAGTTTTATTCGTCGGGTCAGTATGATTACAGCGATATCTCATTTATATCATTTTTTTTATGTTTTGGCGCTTTTATACGATAAAAACTATTTTATAGAAAAAATAATTATTTTGGTATCGCTTTATTCTCAGGACTATAACTTTTTTATTTTTTTGCTGATGATGCTGTATGGCGGCTTGTTTTTTGCGGGACAAGATGACGTTTTCAGCGGTACCATGGATATTTATATCAGTCTTTTTGATCGCGTGTTATTCCACTTTTTGTTCGGCGGTATGGTAATAAAGCGTTGTTTTTTGCCTCGTTTTTTTTTTTTTTTTCTTACGGTGTTTACTGAAGGGGTTAACTAGTGTGGCAGTTTTATAGGTTGGGTCGTTACGGACGTGGCGATACTAAATATGTGTACTTTTATTGTTTTTTTTTTTAATTTAGATAAAGAAATGTATTTATGGGAATAATATTTATTTTTTTTTTTTCATTATTTTGGAATATTTTGTTTTATTTTTTTTTACACATTTGGAAATTTTTTTTTTTACTTTTTTACTTTGCCCCAGGGGGGGACAATACAGATCGGTGATCTGCCAGTTTGCATAGCACTCTGACAGATCACCGATCTGAGAGAAGTGCAGGCTGCTTCACAGTGCCTGCTCTGAGCAGGCTTCTGTGAAGCCACCTCCCTCCCTGCAGGACCCGGATCCGCGGCCATCTTGGATCCGGGTCTGGAGCAGGCAGGGAGGGAGGTAAGACCCTCGCAGCAACGCGATCACATCGCGTTGCTGCGGGGGGCTCAGGGAAGCCCGCAGGGAGCCCCCTCCCTGCGCGATGCTTCCCTGCACCGCCGGCACATCGCGATCATGTTTGATCGCGGTGTGCCGGGGGTTAATGTGCCGGGGGCGGTCCGTGACCGCTCCTGGCACATAGTGCCGGATGTCAGCTGCGATATGCAGCCGACACCCGGCCGCGATCGGCCGCGCTCCCCCCGTGAGCGCGGCCGATCGGCTATGACGTACTATCCCGTCGGCGGTCATACGGGCCCACCCCACCTCGACGGGATAGTACGTCAAATGTCGGGAAGGGGTTAAGAGTCTTCAGAAATTTTTGGGCTTTGCTAACTTTTATCATCGATTTATTGCTGGTTTTTCTGATGTTGTAAAACCATTGACTGATTTGACTAAGAAGGGTGCTGATGTTGCTGATTGGTCCCCTGATGCTGTGGAGGCCTTTCGGGAGCTCAAGCGCCGCTTTTCTTCCGCCCCAGTGTTGCGTCAGCCTGATGTTGCTCTTCCTTTTCAGGTTGAGGTCGACGCTTCTGAAATCGGAGCTGGGGCGGTGTTGTCGCAGAGAAGTTCCGACTGCTCCGTGATGAGACCTTGTGCTTTTTTTTCCCGTAAATTTTCGCCCGCCGAGCGGAATTATGATATTGGGAATCGGGAGCTTTTGGCCATGAAGTGGGCTTTTGAGGAGTGGCGTCACTGGCTTGAGGGGGCCAGACATCAGGTGGTGGTATTGACTGACCACAAAAATTTAATTTACCTTGAGTCTGCCAGGCGCCTGAATCCTAGACAGGCGCGCTGGTCGTTGTTTTTCTCTCGGTTTAATTTTGTGGTGTCGTACCTACCGGGTTCTAAGAATGTTAAGGCGGATGCCCTTTCTAGGAGTTTTGAGCCTGACTCCCCTGGTAATTCTGAGCCCACAGGTATCCTTAAAGATGGAGTGATATTGTCTGCCGTTTCTCCAGACCTGCGGCGGGCCTTGCAGGAGTTTCAGGCGGATAGACCTGATCGTTGCCCACCTGGTAGACTGTTTGTTCCTGATGATTGGACCAGTAGAGTCATCTCTGAGGTTCATTCTTCTGTGTTGGCAGGTCATCCTGGAATCTTTGGTACCAGGGATTTGGTGGCAAGGTCCTTCTGGTGGCCTTCCCTGTCACGAGATGCGCGAGGCTTTGTGCAGTCTTGTGACGTTTGTGCTCGGGCCAAGCCTTGTTGTTCTCGGGCTAGTGGATTGTTGTTGCCCTTGCCTATCCCGAAGAGGCCTTGGACGCACATCTCGATGGATTTTATTTCGGATCTGCCTGTTTCTCAGAAGATGTCTGTCATCTGGGTGGTGTGTGACCGTTTCTCTAAGATGGTCCATCTGGTTCCCTTGCCTAAATTGCCTTCTTCTTCCGAGTTGGTTCCTCTGTTTTTTCAAAATGTTGTTCGTTTGCATGGTATTCCTGAGAATATCGTTTCTGACAGAGGGACCCAATTCGTGTCTAGATTTTGGCGGGCATTCTGTGCTAGGATGGGCATAGATTTGTCTTTTTCGTCTGCTTTCCATCCTCAGACTAATGGCCAGACCGAGCGGACTAATCAGACCTTGGAGACATATTTGAGGTGTTTTGTGTCTGCGGATCAGGATGATTGGGTTGCTTTTTTGCCTTTGGCGGAGTTCGCCCTCAATAATCGGGCCAGCTCTGCCACCTTGGTGTCCCCGTTTTTCTGTAATTTGGGGTTTCATCCTCGATTTTCCTCCGGTCAAGTGGAATCTTCGGATTGTCCTGGAGTGGATGCTGTGGTGGAGAGGTTGCATCAGATTTGGGGGCAGGTGGTGGACAATTTGAAGTTGTCCCAGGAGAAGACTCAGCTTTTTGCCAACCGCCGTCGTCGTGTTGGTCCTCGGCTTTGTGTTGGGGACTTGGTGTGGTTGTCTTCTCGTTTTGTCCCTATGAGGGTTTCTTCTCCTAAGTTTAAGCCTCGGTTCATCGGCCCGTACAAGATATTGGAGATTCTTAACCCTGTGTCCTTCCGTTTGGACCTCCCTGCATCCTTTTCGATTCATAATGTTTTTCATCGGTCATTGTTGCGCAGGTATGAGGTACCGGTTGTGCCTTCCGTTGAGCCTCCTGCTCCGGTGTTGGTTGAGGGTGAGTTGGAGTACGTTGTGGAAAAGATCTTAGACTCTCGTGTTTCCAGACGGAGACTCCAGTATCTGGTCAAATGGAAGGGATACGGTCAGGAGGATAATTCTTGGGTCACTGCCTCTGATGTTCATGCCTCCGATCTTGTCCGTGCCTTTCATAGGGCTCATCCTGATCGCCCTGGTGGTTCTGGTGAGGGTTCGGTGCCCCCTCCTTGAGGGGGGGGTACTGTTGTGAAATTGGATTCTGGGCTCCCCCGGTGGCCACTTGTGGAATTGAACTTGTGTGCATCATCCCCTCTGTTCACCTGCTCCTATCAGGATGTGGGAGTCGCTATATAACCTTGCTCCTCTGTCAGTTTCTTGCCGGTCAACAATGTAATCAGAAGCCTTCTGTGCTTGTTCCTGCTACTAGACAACTCCCAGCTAAGTTGGACTTTTGTCCTTGTGTGTTTTTGCATTTTGTTCCTGTTCACAGCTGCTGTTTCGTTACTGTGTCTGGAAAGCTCTTGTGATCGGAAATTGCCACTCTGGTGTTATGAGTTAATGCTAGAGTCTTAAAGGAATTTCTGGATGGTGTTTTGATAGGGTTTTCTGCTGACCATGAAAGTGTCCTTTCTGTCTTCCTGCTATCTAGAAAGCGGACCTCGATTTTGCTAAACCTATTTTCATACTACGTTTGTCATTTCATCTAAAATCACCGCCAATATATGTGGGGGCCTCTGTCTGCCTTTTGGGAAAATTTCTCTAGAGGTGAGCCAGGACTGTCTTTTCCTCTGCTAGGATTAGGTAGTTCTCCGGCTGGCGCTGGGCATCTAGGGTTAAAAAACGTAGGCATGCTACCCGGCCACTTCTAGTTGTGCGGCAGGTTTAGTTCATGGTCAGTATAGTTTCCATCTTCCAAGAGCTAGTTCTCATATATGCTGGGCTATGTTCTCTCGCCATTGAGAATCATGACACTTAATGTAACCAGCAGACGTTCCTCCGGTGGAATCGCTCTACGGAGCTGGGTGTCCTGTCTCCGTATGGCTCCTTGGACACGAGCAAGCAAATCCCGGAACGAGTCTTGCGACATCCTTGTATATTGATGGAATTTCTCCGGGTTGGCATTAAGCTCGCCATACAGCGTGTGATAGGCTCCACGGCTCTCACGTAGTTCGATAATGGGGTGTCTCCAAAAACGCCTACGTTGTCTCCTTCTCCATCTTTCGCGATTTCTGTCTTGCTCCCAAGCTAAAGCACAGGCAAGAAACAGCTTGATGCTTAAATCCAGGTGGAAATAAAAGCTCTCCATGCGAAGATCCATGATGACACAGGATACAGGAGCAAAATCTGAAGATTCCAGCTGTTCAGGGGTCTATATAAAGAAATCCCATAATACACGCCCTCTGTAGTCCCATTGGCGGTGTCTGGTTATCTTGATTTTTCGCTTGTGAAATTTCTCATCATGCGCACCAAAACCGCAAACGCATGAAAAAACGCATATAAAAGCGTACAAACGCGGCGTTTTTGTAACCGCATGCGGTAACGCATGCGTCTAAAAAACGCCGTGTTTGTACGTGTTTATATGCGTTTTTTCCACCATTTGCGTATGCGGATTTAAACGCTAATGTGAAACCAGCCTTAGATGAGCACTTTATGCAATGTTTGTGTCACTTAGATAAGAAACTAACAAGTGGTGGTGGTTACAGTACATGGCACAGCTTGGAGGTTACAGTATATGACACAGCTTGATGATTATGGTATATGGCACAGCTAGACGTTTATAGTATATGGCACACATCTTGGAGGTTATTGTATAGTCACACAGCTTGGAGGTTACAGTATATGGCACAGCTTGATTATATTATATGGCACAGCTAGGCGTTTATAGTATACTAGATGGTGGCCCGATTCTAACGCATCGGGTATTCTAGAATATGTATGTAGTTTATTTATGAAGTTTTCAGAATAATGCAATTTATACACAGGAGTCATCCGGCCAGCCGCGACCAATTAGCGAAGCGTGGTTCAAATTCCGCGCCAATTCGTGGCCGGACTGCGCCTGTCGCTGATTGTTCACGCCCGGCTGCGAACAATCAGTGAAGCCAGGGCCTGCCCCACGTTTTTGAGGGCCCCGGGCGAAAGAGTCTCAGTGGGCCCCCCTCATTAACACATACCACGATTCATGATGCACAGATACAGCAGAGAAATCTAGCACAGCCAAGTAGCATACAGCCCACATAGTATATAACACAGCCCACGTAGTATATAACACAGCCCACGTAGTATATAGCACAGCCCCCGTAGTATATAGCACAGCCACGTAGTATATTGCCCAACCACGTAATATATTGCACAGCCACGGAATATATTGCACAGCCACGTAGTATATAGCACAGCCACGTAGTATATAGCACAGAGACGTAGTATATAACACAGCCCATGCAGTATATAACACAGGCCACGTAGTATAGAGCACAGCGATGTAGTACATTGCCCAGCCACGTAATATATACCACAGCCACGTAGTATATAGCAGAGATGTAGTATATAACACAGCCCATGAGGTATATAACACAGCCCACGTAGTATATTGCCCAGCCACGTAATATATTGCACAGCCACGTAATATGTAATATGAAACGTAATACGTAATATGAAAAGTATAATGTTACAGGGTATATACACTAGATTCCTTGATAGGGCGTTGATCCAGGGAACTAGTCTGATTGCCGTATGTGGGGTCGGGAAGGAATTTTTTTCCCCATGGTGGAGTTTACTCTTACCACATTTTTTTTGCCTTCCCCTGGATCAACATGTTAGGGCATGTTAGGTTAGGCTATGGGTTGAACTAGATGGACTTAAAGTCTTCCTTCAACCTTAATAACTATGTAACTATGTAACTATGTATATATTGCACAGCCACAAAATATATTGCACAGCCACGTAGTATATAGCACAGCCACGTGGTATATAGCACAGAGACGTAGTATATAACACAGCCCATGCAGTATATAACACAGGCCACGTAGTATAGAGCACAGTGATGTAGTATATTGTCCAGCCACATAATATGTACCACAGCCACATAGTATATAGCACAGAGACGTAGTATATAACACATCCCATGCAGTATCTAACACAGCCCACGTAGTATATAGCAATGTGGGCACCATATCCCTGTTAAAAAAAAGAATTAAAATAAAAAATAGTTATATACTCACCTTCTGTCAGCCCCTGGATCCAGCCCAGGCATTTACCGATGCTCCTCGCGACGCTCCGGTCCCAAGAATGCATTGCGGTCTCGCGAGATGATGACCGCTACGTCATCATCTCGCGAGACCGCAATGCATGGACCAGAGCGTCGCGAGGAGCAGCGGGAAAGGCGACGGAAGGTGAGAATATAATGATTTTTTATTTTGTTTATTATTTTTAACATTAGATCTTTTTACTATTGATGCTGCATAGGCAGCATCAATAGTAAAAAGTTGGTCACACGGGGTTAATAGCAGCGTTAACGGACTGCGTTACACCGCGGCATAATGCGGTATAACGCAGCCCTTAGCCCTGTGTGAGCGCTGACTGGAGGGGGCACTGACAGAGAGTAGGAAGGGGCAACGCGGATTTCCGTGACAGACAAACAGACAGACAGACAGACAAACAGATGGAAGTGCCCCTTAGACGATTATATATATATAGATGGCACACAGCTTGGGTGTTATAGTATAGTCACACAGCTTGGTGGTTACAGAATATGGCACCGCTTGTTGGTTATGGTATTTGGCACACAGCTTGGCAATTACAGTATATAACATACAGCTTGGAGGTTATAGTATAGTGACACATCTCGGTGGTTACAATATATGGCACACAGCTTGGATGTTATACTATAGTCACACAGCTTAGTGGTTACTGTACATGGCACACAGCTTGGAGGTTGCAATATATGGCACAGCTTGGCGGTTACGGTATACAGCGCACAGCTTGGCAGTTGAAGTATCTGGCACACAGCTAGATGGTTCTGTGTAACCCTGGAAAGCCCACCGATGCTCTCTATAGCTAGTTCCTACAAAGTTCAGTGAACACTATGCCACACATATGACTCCAAGATGCATTAAAACAGAACAGTCTTGTCAAGACTCAGTTGTCGGGTGACCCGGGACCAGGGGCTCCTTCCCTGTCCCTAACACTAGAGGGAGCCTTAGCTTGCCTATTGCCTGGGTTACATCTGTTTCATTCCCTCTCAGGGAAGAAGGGAACAACCGTGCATTGTAGAACACCAACCAGACGAACAAGGCAACACGAACAAGGGCAAATGAAAATACCAGGCATACAAATATTCACTCACATATAACAGAGGAATGCGCCGGGGAGTGGAGGATGGGGACAAACAAAAATAAGAGGAGGAAAGGGAATTATCACACTTACAAACCCAGGCAACAGTCACAGATAAAAACATCAAATTCCTTCTGATATAACCTCAAAACAACTCTCCACCCAGCCATGAAGCATAAGCTAGCTCTGACCATGTGTTTCAGTCAGGACCCAGAGGATATAGGGGAAAGGAGTGGCTAATCATGCTCAGCTGAGACCTCAGACTCTCCCAACATAGCCAATTAACCCCTGTTCTGCCGAAAGAAATTTACACAGTTTAAAAAGAAGGTGAAGTGCTTCTTTTCAGCACAGGAGCAGGAGAACACAGACGCTGTGGTCTTCTGGTTTCTCTCTGTTGTGGTAACCCCGTGACAGTACCCCCCTTCTACGAGGGACCTTTGGAACCTCAGGACCGGGTTTATCGGGGTGTGCCATGTGAAAAAATGGATAAGTCTGGCCACATTGATGTCAGATGCTGGTACCCACATCCTCTCCTCAGGACCGTATCCCCTCCAATGTACGAGATACTGAAGTGATCGACGAACTAAACAAGAATCCATGATTTTTGCTATCTGAAATTCTAAGTTTCTATCCACAATGACAGGAGATGGTGGTAACGGTGATGGTACTGAAGACGCAATGTATTTTTTGAGGAGAGATAGATGAAATACATTATGGATCCTAAATATAGGTGGCAAAGCAAGGCCGTATGCTATGAGATTGACGATGGCTACGATTTTATAAGGACCGATAAACCTGGGACCCAGTTTGAAAGATGGAACCTTCAACTTAATGTTCATAGAGGACAACCACGCCAAGTCACCAACACACAGGCCCGGTCTCACCAAACGTCTCCGATGAGCCACATTAATATTTTGACCCCATCTTCCTCAAATTATTAGTAACCCCCTGCCACACGGACGTAATAGATGAAGAAAAACATTCTTTTTCAGGTAATCCAGAAGACCGATTCTTAGAAAATTAGCTGAACTGAGGATGGAACCCCTACACCCCAAAAAACGGGGACTTTCCAGTAGAATCGTGACAAAGATTATTTACTGTGAATTTGGCTAACGGTAAGTAGGTAATCCAATCCTCCTGATTCTCAGACACAAAACACTTAACATAAGTCTGCAGATTCTGGTTAACCGATTCAGTCTGCCCATTAGACTGTGGGTGAAATGCAAAAGAGAATGACAGATGGATCACCAAACGGGTGCAAAATGCCCTCCAAAACTTGGAAACAAACTGTACTTCCTGGTCAGAAACAATATCGGTCGGGATCCCATGTAATTTTACAATTTCCCTAACGAACATTTGCACCAAGGACTTGGCGTTCGGTAAAGCTGGTAATGCAATAAAATGAGACATCTTACTGAATCTATCCACGGCCACCAAAATTACAGTATTCCCCGCCAACATGGGTAGATCCGTGATAAAATCGACCGACAAGTGAGTCCAAGGTCTACTGGGAATCTCCAATGGTTGGAGAGTCCCCAACGGATGAGTATGAGAGGTCTTAGAATGTGCACAAACACTGCAAGCGGCTACATACTCCTGGACATCCTGATGATCCCCTGGCCACCAAAAACGTCTAGTAAGATCAGTGGTGTTTTTATTACCAGGATGTCCGGCCAAGACCGAATCGTGATGTTCACTAAGCATTCTTAGGCTACTTTCACACATCAGGTTTTCGTTGTCAGGCTCAATCCAGCTAAATTTAAAAAAAACGGATCCGGCGAATGTTGCCGCCGGATCCGTTTTTTTTCCCATAGACTTGTATTAGTCCCAGATTGCACCGGATGACATTGCGTTTCGTCCGGTTTTCGCCGGATCCGGCAAATCTGCCGCTTCCGGTTTCTGGAAAAAACATCCATAGCAACGTTTTTTGTCTCCGGCGAAAAAGCCCGAAGTGCCATATCCGGCACTTCTGGCTGTTTGCTAGAATGGAAGCCTATGGGAGCTGGAAGGTGTCAGATCCGGAAAATGCCAGATTCCGGCGCCGAATTGTTTTTTTAAACTGAGCATGCTCCAAATTTTTTTTAATCCAATTTTCTGGATATGCTAGTCGGATCCGACGAAAAAAAACGGATCCGTCGCATCAGTTTTTCACAATCTGCGTCGGATCCGTTTTTTCCAACATTCGCCGGATTGTGCCTGATGCAAACAACCTGATGTGTGAAAGTAGCCTTAGATGAAAATTCACAGGAACAAACAGTTTACCAAATGGAGAGATAGCAGAGCCGTCCACCTGAGCGTCAACAACCTCATTTTCAAGATCGGAGCATATAGACGCTATAACCACCCCTTTTGGTAGAATTGATACCGGATCAAAATTATTTCCATCCCCAGGAAAAAAACAAGATAACGAATGTGCCTTAATGTTTTTGTTCCCTGGCCTATATGTGACAAAAAAGTTAAACTTGGTGAAGAACAATGCCCATCTTGCCTGTCGAGAACTCAGATGTTTTGCAGATTCCAAACATACAAGATTCTTATAGTCGGTGATCACCATAAGTGGATGAACTGCTCCCTCCAAAAAATGACACCACTCTTCAAAAGCCCACTTGATTGCCAAGAGTTCCCTGTTACCAATATCATAATTTTTCTCTGCAGACTACAGTTTTTTAGAAAAATCTGCACATGGATACCATTTACCAGGAGACACACCCTGCGACAATACAACCCCAACTCCCACTTCAGACGCGTCAATCTCGACTATAAAAGGCTGAAAGATGGTAGGCTGTATGAGGATTGGCGCAGATGAAAAACACCTCTTCAATGTATCGAATGCCTCCCTGGCTGGACTGGACCACTTGGAAAAGTCTGTCCCCTTCCTAGTCATATCCGTCAGATGTTTGGCTACTACCGAAAAGTTTTTTATGAACTTATTGTAGTAGTTGGGGAAACCTAAAAACCTTTTTAACACCTTCAAATACTCAGGACGATCCCAATCCTATACCGCCCGAACTTTTGCCAGATCTAGGCAAAAACCGGTGGATAACACATATCCTAGGAAAGGGATCTCCTCAACTGAAAACATACAATTCTCCAGTTTGAAAAATAATTTATTGTCTCTGAGTAAATGTAAGACCAGCCTGACATGTACCTGATGTGACTCAAGGCCAGGTGATTAAATTAATATGTCATCCAGATAGATTACCACAAATCTGCCTACCAGGTGACTAAAGATGTCGTTTACAAAGTGCTGAAATATGGCGGGTGCATTCGTCAACCCAAATGTCATCACCAGGTTCTCATAATGTCCCTCAGGGATATTGAATGATGTTTTACACTCATCCCCCTCTTTAATGCGAATGAGATTATACACCCCCCCCCCCCCTGATGTCCAGTTTTGAAAACCATTTTGCTCCTACAATCTGATTACAGAGGTCTGGGATGAGAGGAAGTGGATATGGATCCCACACCGGGAACAAATTGAGTTTGCGGAAATGTAGACATGAGCGTAATCCCCCATCTTTCTTCTTTATAAAGAAAAACCCCGTAGCAATGGGGGATGAGGATGCTCTGATATGATCCTTTTCCAAACGTTCTGCAATATAGTCTTTCATGGCTTGCCTCTCTAGACTACAGATATTACATACTTCTAGAAAGCTTGGCCCCAGGAAAAAGATTAACGGCGCAGTCATAAGGACGATGGGGAGGAAGTTCATTGCACCCCTGCTCCGAGAACACATCCAAAAAAAGTCAGACAGGTATTTAGGCACACACAGGGTATCCACCCTAGCTAGCCGGGTACCCAAGCTGTTTAGGCACACAATGGGTATCCACCCTAGCAAGTCGGGTATCCAAGCAGTGTCCTTGACAATACTCACTCCACTTTACCACTTCCCAAGGCTGCCAATCTACCACAGGATTGTGAAGAGTGAGCCAAGGAAGTCCAACAACCACAGGAGAGGGGAGAACCTCTAGCACATAAGTCAATAACTTCAGAGTACATGGCCCCTACCTGAAGATGTAACCCTCGGACAGCTTGAGTAAAATACCCCTGTCCCAAGGGTGTGGAGTCGATTGTGATTATGGGTATAAGTCTGGACAGTGTATGTGAATTGTGGCCCTGGACCTGGACGAACCTAGCGTTGATCAACTTAAACCCCCACCCCACTGTCCAGGAATGCAGAAATAACCAACTTATTTTTCCCAGATGGAAGGACACGTGCCCACAAAATGGCCCTTGAATGAGTTGCCACATTCAACTGCATGGGTTCCTCAGATGACTCAGACCTGATTTCCCTTGACCCCGTATTTCTCCACCCGGGTAGCCAGAGACATAGCCGCCTCAAGGGAAACTGGATATAGCCCTAAACAGAACATGTTACGGCCACTTAGTGTCTGTGGACCACCTCCATTACTAGGAGCAATACTCCTCCACCAGCCAGTCTCCCTGCTGAAGCTGACGTAGTGTGGACTCAGCCAGGGGGACTCGGTCGGGGTCATTGTATATATGACCCAGTGCCAGAAAAAAAATCCTCCACGGTATGGAGTCGCAAAGAGAGAAAATACCCATGCTTGGAGGTAGCCCTGAAGGAGCAAGATTATTATCCCTACTCGCTGCTCTTTGGTTCCTGAGGAACAAGGACTTAATCCAAAGTATAGTTTACAGGCATCCCTGAAAACAACAAACTTGTCACGTACCCCAAAGAACCTGTCAGGCAAAGCGATCCTCGGCTCCACTAAGGGTTGCCTGCCTAAGGTCTGCCACTTTCAGGCTGAGCGGCTGCCGATGCCCTGTCAGAGCAGTAATAGGATCCATAATGGATCAAAAATTGGTTTTGGTCAGAGCTAATGTCACGACTGCGTTGTCGGGTGTCCCAGGACCAGGGGCTCCTTCCCTGTCCCTACTGCTAGATGGAACCCTAGCTCGCCCTGTTCCTCGGTTTACTTCTGAAGGTGAAGGTGCCGGGGCCACGTACCTTGAATCAGCTTCTTAATCTCCCTCAGTCTGTACCCTTCCCCACCCAAGGGAGAAGGGTATTGTAGTGCATCGCAGTACACCAACCAGACTCACAAGGTAATATGAACAGGGGCAACGGAAAATACCAATCATACAAATTGTTGTGAATTTACTTTTTGGCTCCCTCTAGTGGCTACTAGGGATTTGACTCTGGGTATGTCTGTCTTTCCTTTTATTCTCACCTGGGTCGTTAGGTCAGGGGTGTTGCTATATAAGCTCCCTGGACCTTCAGTTCAATGCCTGGCAACGTTGATATCAGAGCTAATCTGTAGTGCTCTTGTCCACTGATCCTGGTTCCTGCTTCATTAAGCTAAGTCTGTTTTTTTTGCTTTTTGCAATTTGTTTTTGTTTGCTATTTTTGTCCAGCTTGTATATAATCTGTATCCTGACCTTGCTGGAAGCTCTAGGGCGGCTGGTGTTCTCCCCCCGGGCCGTTAGACGGTTCGGGGGTTCTTGAATCTCCAGCGTGGATTTTTTGATAGGGTTTTTGTTGACCATATAAGTTATCTTACTATATTCTGCTATTAGTAAGTGGGCCTCTCTTTGCTAAACCTAGTTCATCTCTGTGTTTGTCATTTCCTCTTACCTCACCGTTATTATTTGTGGGGGGCTTGTATCCTACTTTTGGGGTCTTTTCTCTGGAGGCAAGAGAGGTCTTTGTTTTCCTCTTCTAGGGGTAGTTAGCTCTCCGGCTGACGCGAGACATCTAGCGACCAACGTAGGCATGTTCCCCGGCTACTTCTAGGGTTGGCGTTAGGAGTAGATATATGGTCAATCCAGTTACCACTGCCCTATGAGCTGGATTTTTGTACTTTGCAGACTTGCTGATATCTCTGACACCCTCGCCATTGGGGTCATAACAACAAATATACACTCACATATAACAGAGGTATGCATCGGGGAGTGAGGGATGGGGCTAAACCAAAGTAGGAGATGAAAGGGAATTATCAAACTCACAAAAAAACAAGCAACTGTCGCATATAAATCCACCGACTACTCAAATAACCATCAACACCTATCCACCTAGCCATGCAGCATAAGCCACTCTGACAATGTGTGTTAGTCTGGACCCAGATTATATAGGGTATGGGAGTGGCTAACAGTGCTCAGCTGAGAGCCTTAGCTCCTGGAGCGCTCACCAAAGCAGATTAACCCCTGCACTGCCCAAAGAAATTAACACAGTTTAATAAGAAGGTGAAGCGCTTCTATTCAGTGCAGGAGAAGGAGAAATCAGAAGCTGCAGTCTTCTGGCTCCTCTCTGTCGCGGTAACCCCGTGACACCCTAGCTGCAAAGCAACAGCGATAACTATTGCCCCATATAAAGGAAAAATTCCTTTCTGACTCCAGATATGGCAATCAAAACAATTCTTTGGATCAACGCCTTATCTGCCGAACTCTACTACTCATGACCTATAATTTAATATTATTCAAGAGAGGCATTCAGGTGCTTCTTGAACTTTGACCATTAGAACATAGTGTGTCAGAGAGTCCCATAGTCTGAGGATGATGAAACATTTTTTCCATTAGACGCAGAGGTGCCCCTGGTTGTTGTTTCAGGCCTAGGTATAAAAAGATCATTACATTAAGATCCTGACTAGAAATGAGCGGAAAATTCATAGACGCCAGAATGGCTTGTGTTACTACTGTGGTGATTCTGCACATGTTATCTCAGCATGCTCTAAGCGTCTTACTAAGGTTGTTAGTCCTGTCGCTATTGGTAATTTGCAACCTAAGTTCATTCTATCTGTAACTTTGATTTGCTCACTGTCATCGTATCCTGTCATGGCGTTTGTAGATTCAGGTGCTGCCCTGAGTCTTATGGATCTGTCATTTGTCAAGCGCTGCGGTTTTGTTCTTGAGCCATTAGAAAATCCTATCCCTCTTAGGGGTATTGACGCTACGCCATTGGCAGAAAATAAACCGCAGTTTTGGACACAGGTTACCATGTGCATGACTCCTGAACATCGGGAGGTGATACGTTTTCTTGTTCTGCATAAAATGCATGATTTGGTTGTTTTGGGGTTGCCATGGTTACAGACCCATAATCCAGTCTTGGACTGGAAGGCAATGTCAGTGTCAAGTTGGGGCTGTCATGGAATTCATGGAGATTCCCTGCCCGTGTCTATTGCTACTTCTACGCCTTCGGAAGTTCCGGCGTATTTGTCTGATTATCAGGATGTCTTCAGCGAGTCTAGGTCAAGTGCATTGCCTCCTCATAGGGAATGTGACTGTGCAATAGATTTGATTCCAGGCAGTAAGTTTCCTAAGGGAAGACTGTTTAATCTGTCAGTACCTGAACATACCGCGATGCGTTCATATATCAAGGAGTCTCTTGAGAAGGGGCATATCCGTCCTTCTTCTTCCCCTCTTGGTGCAGGATTCTTTTTTGTGGCTAAAAAAGACGGATCTTTGAGGCCTTGTATTGACTATCGGCTTTTAAATAAGATCACTGTCAAATTTCAGTATCCTTTGCCGTTGTTGTCAGACTTGTTTGCCCGGATTTAAGGTGCCAAGTGGTTCACCAAGATAGACCTTCGCGGTGCGTACAACCTTGTGCGCATTAAGCAAGGAGATGAATGGAAAACCGCATTCAATACGCCCGAAGGTCATTTTGAGTACTTGGTGATGCCTTTTGGGCTCTCTAATGCACCTTCAGTTTTTCAGTCCTTTATGCATGACATTTTCCGGAAGTATCTGGATAAATTTTTGATCGTTTATCTGGATGATATTCTGTTTTTTTCTGATGATTGGGACTCGCATGTGGAGCAGGTCAGGATGGTTTTCAAGATTTTGCGTGAAAATTCTTTGTTTGTTAAAGGCTCAAAGTGTCTCTTTGGTGTACAGAAGGTTCCCTTTTTAGGGTTCATTTTTTCCCCTTCTGCTGTGGAGATGGACCCAGTCAAGGTTCGAGCTATTCATGATTGGACTCAACCCTCGTCAGTTAAGAGTCTTCAGAAGTTCTTGGGTTTTGCTAACTTCTACCGTCGTTTTATCGCTAATTTTTCTAGCGTTGTTAAACTGTTGACGGATATGACCAAGAAAGGCTCTGATGTGGCTAACTGGGCTCCTGCTGCCGTGGAGGCTTTCCAGGAGTTGAAGCGCCGGTTTACTTCAGCGCCTGTTTTGTGCCAGCCTGATGTCTCACTTCCCTTTCAGGTTGAAGTGGATGCTTCGGAGATTGGGGCAGGGGCCGTTTTGTCGCAGAGAAGCCCTGGTTGTGCTACTATGAGACCTTGTGCCTTTTTCTCTAGGAAGTTTTCGCCGGCTGAGCGAAATTATGATGTGGGCAATCGGGAGTTGTTGGCCATGAAGTGGGCATTTGAGGAGTGGCGTCATTGGCTCGAGGGTGCTAAGCATCGTGTGGTGGTCTTGACTGATCACAAAAATCTGATGTACCTCGAGTCTGCTAAACGCCTGAATCCTAGACAGGCCCGCTGGTCATTGTTTTTCTCCCGTTTTGACTTTGTGGTTTCATATTTACCAGGTTCTAAGAATGTGAAGGCCGATGCTCTGTCTAGGAGCTTTGTGCCTGATGCTCCTGGAGTCGCTGAACCTGTGGGTATTCTTAAGGAAGGAGTTATCCTGTCAGCTATTTCTCCAGATCTGCGACGTGTGTTGCAGAGATTTCAGGCTGGTAGGCCTGACTCTTGTCCACCTGACAGATTGTTTGTGTCTGCTAAATGGACCAGCAGAGTAATTTCCGAGGTTCATTCCTCTGTGTTGGCAGGGCACCCGGGAATTTTTGGCACTAGAGATCTGGTGGCCAGGTCCTTTTGGTGGCCTTCCTTGTCAAGAGATGTGCGGTCATTTGTGCAGTCCTGTGGTACTTGTGCTCGAGCTAAGCCTTGTTGTTCTCGTGCCAGCGGGTTGCTCTTGCCCTTGCCTGTCCCGAAGAGACCTTGGACACACATCTCTATGGATTTCATTTCGGATCTTCCGGTGTCTCAGGGCATGTCTGTCATCTGGGTGATATGTGATCGTTTCTCCAAGATGGTCCATCTGGTTCCTTTGCCCAAACTGCCTTCCTCTTCTGATCTGGTTCCTGTGTTCTTCCAGAACGTGGTTCGTTTGCACGGCATTCCTGAGAATATTGTGTCGGACAGAGGATCCCAGTTTGTTTCCAGGTTCTGGCGATCCTTTTGTGGTAGGATGGGCATAGATTTGTCGTTTTCGTCCGCTTTTCATCCACAGACTAACGGTCAAACGGAACGAACTAATCAGACTCTGGAGGCGTATTTGAGGTGTTTTGTCTCTTCTGATCAGGATGATTGGGTGACCTTCTTGCCGTTGGCTGAATTTGCCCTTAATAATCGGGCTAGTTCTGCCACCTTGGTTTCGCCATTTTTCTGCAACTCTGGTTTCCACCCTCGTTTTTCCTCGGGACATGTGGAGCCTTCTGACTGTCCTGGGGTGGATTCTGTGGTGGATAGGTTGCAGCGGATCTGGAATCATGTGGTTGACAACTTGAAGTTGTCACAGGAGAAGGCTCAGCGTTTTGCCAACCGCCGCCGCGGTGTGGGTCCCCGACTTCGCGTTGGGGATTTGGTATGGCTGTCTTCTCGATTTGTTCCTATGAAGGTCTCCTCTCCCAAATTTAAGCCTCGATTTATTGGTCCTTACAAGATATTGGAGATCCTTAATCCTGTATCTTTTCGCCTGGATCTTCCGGTGTCGTTTGCCATTCACAACGTATTTCATAGGTCCTTGTTGCGGCGGTACGTTGTGCCTGTGGTTCCTTCTGCTGAGCCTCCTGCTCCGGTGTTGGTTGAGGGCGAGTTGGAGTACGTGGTGGAGAAGATCTTGGACTCTCGTCTCTCCAGGCGGAGGCTTCAGTACCTGGTCAAGTGGAAGGGCTATGGTCAGGAGGATAATTCCTGGGTGGTCGCCTCTGATGTGCATGCGGCCGATTTAGTTCGTGCCTTTCACGCCGCTCATCCTGATCGCCCTGGTGGTCTTGGTGAGGGTTCGGTGACCCCTCACTAAGGGGGGGGTACTGTTGTGAATTTACTTTTTGGCTCCCTCTAGTGGCTACTAGGGATTTGACTCTGGGTATGTCTGTCTTTCCTTTTATTCTCACCTGGGTCGTTAGGTCAGGGGTGTTGCTATATAAGCTCCCTGGACCTTCAGTTCAATGCCTGGCAACGTTGATATCAGAGCTAATCTGTAGTGCTCTTGTCCACTGATCCTGGTTCCTGCTTCATTAAGCTAAGTCTGTTTTTTTTGCTTTTTGCAATTTGTTTTTGTTTGCTATTTTTGTCCAGCTTGTATATAATCTGTATCCTGACCTTGCTGGAAGCTCTAGGGCGGCTGGTGTTCTCCCCCCGGGCCGTTAGACGGTTCGGGGGTTCTTGAATCTCCAGCGTGGATTTTTTGATAGGGTTTTTGTTGACCATATAAGTTATCTTACTATATTCTGCTATTAGTAAGTGGGCCTCTCTTTGCTAAACCTAGTTCATCTCTGTGTTTGTCATTTCCTCTTACCTCACCGTTATTATTTGTGGGGGGCTTGTATCCTACTTTTGGGGTCTTTTCTCTGGAGGCAAGAAAGGTCTTTGTTTTCCTCTTCTAGGGGTAGTTAGCTCTCCGGCTGGTGCGAGACATCTAGCGACCAACGTAGGCATGTTCCCCGGCTACTTCTAGGGTTGGCGTTAGGAGTAGATATATGGTCAATCCAGTTACCACTGCCCTATGAGCTGGATTTTTGTACTTTGCAGACTTGCTGATATCTCTGAGACCCTCGCCATTGGGGTCATAACAACAAATATACACTCACATATAACAGAGGTATGCATCGGGGAGTGAGGGATGGGGCTAAACCAAAGTAGGAGATGAAAGGGAATTATCAAACTCACAAAAAAACAAGCAACTGTCACATATAAATCCACCGACTACTCAAATAACCATCAACACCTATCCACCTAGCCATGCAGCATAAGCCACTCTGACAATGTGTGTTAGTCTGGACCCAGATTATATAGGGTATGGGAGTGGCTAACAGCTGAGAGCCTTAGCTCCTGGAGCGCTCACCAAAGCAGATTAACCCCTGCACTGCCCAAAGAAATTAACACAGTTTAATAAGAAGGTGAAGCGCTTCTATTCAGTGCAGGAGAAGGAGAAATCAGAAGCTGCAGTCTTCTGGCTCCTCTCTGTCGCGGTAACCCCGTGACACCCTAGCTGCAAAGCAACAGCGATAACTATTGCCCCATATAAAGGAAAAATTCCTTTCTGACTCCAGATATGGCAATCAAAACAATTCTTTGGATCAACGCCTTATCTGCCGAACTCTACTACTCATGACCTATAATTTAATATTATTCAAGAGAGGCATTCAGGTGCTTCTTGAACTTTGACCATTAGAACATAGTGTGTCAGAGAGTCCCATAGTCTGAGGATGATGAAACATTTTTTCCATTAGACGCAGAGGTGCCCCTGGTTGTTGTTTCAGGCCTAGGTATAAAAAGATCATTACAAAGATCTCTGTACTGTTCCTTCACACATTTGTACAATGTGTACCTATGGGAGGTGGAGCTGCATATTCATCACTGTAATGAGCGGCACCACGTGACCGCTCATACAGGACAAGCTGCGGCGCGGAGAGGAAGCGTTGAGGGAGCCGGGTGAGTATTTTAATAACAGCGGCCGGGGGCACAGGGGGTGGGAGGTTGCCGGGAAGTTTATTTTAACCACAGAAAAAAAAAAGATTTTTTCATTCCTTCTCCCCAGCGAACGCTGCTGGAGAGAAGGGATGAATGGCGGCTTCAGCACCACGCTGGGGACAGCGCTTATTGCAGCGCTGTCTCCAGCACGGCACACGGACAACACACGGACAGCATCCGTGTGCGGTACGTGTTTTACACGGACCCATTGACTTTAATGGGTCCGTGTGATCCGTGCGCTCCCACGAACACTGACATGTCTCCGTGTTTTTCAAACGGACACACGGTCCGTGAAAACACGCTGACATGTGCAGAGACACATTGATTTTAATGTGTCTACGTGAGTCGGTGTCTCCGGTACGTGAGAAAACTGTCACCTCACGTACCGGAGCCACTGATGTGTGAAACCGGCCTAAATAAGGTGCAATTTTGTATTTTTAGAAGTTCTTGGGCTGAAAAGGGCCCATATATTGTTCTTGCACATGGGCCCTTTTCTGTCTGTGTCCACCTGTGGGCCTTAACCAGGTAACCATGATTGTAACTACGGTGGGTATAGGGGAACCTCAGGAGATGACCGCACTGTTATTGAAAATAAATCTCTATACAATAACCAGCACTGATATTACCGCCATGCGGTAATACCATATAGTGGTAGATACCAGTCCTGCATGACATAGAGATCACAGTACAGTTATAGATGGTGACTTACAGAGGACGTTCTTTCCGGTGGAGCCATTCACTTTTCCCATCTTTTCCACCTGGCCCAGACTGACAAACTGTGTATACTATTACTTCAACATTTTTCAGTCACGGCTCTGTGTATAGAGAGTGGCGGCTGTAACTGATGCCCCGGGACAGACTGACAGCTGGTACAGCACTATCTGCCACCCAGTAGTTAGGCTTCAATGCTTCGTAAGTGCCTACTTAATATTTAGGAGTCCCCCTATGTACAGTAATAATGGCCCCAGCATTGCTGATGAGAGCAGGAGGTCATGTGACGATTTTCTTCTATTGAGAGAAGTCAAACTTGTCTAGTCAACACGTGCAAATAGCAAATGTGGTCGCATGACCGCCTGATCACACCAGTGGTCTTGGGGTCTCATGACGGGAGGAGCACCCCATCATGATTTGGCAGTCTGTAGTCTCAGAGTGACTGCAGACAATTATCCCAAGCCTTTAATAAAAGGGAACCTGTCACCCCCCAGGACCTATTAAGGTAAAAGAGCCTCCTTCTTCAGCACTAGGGATGCATTCTGTGAAGGTGGCTCTTATATTTTTTATCCCTAATAGCGCTGAAATATTCACTTTTATAAATTGTGCCCCATACCAGTATTGAGTCCGGGAGTTTTTTTTTCTTGTCCAGCTTATACTGTGTTAGTATTTTTCCAGTCAAGTTGGATTCTCAGGAATACTGACCGCTTAGCATTCTGTCCTATCCTTTCCTATTTAGCTAGAGTGACCTCTTTTGCTAAACCCTGTTTTCTGCCTGCATGTGTCTTTCCTCTAATACTCACAGTCAATATTTGTGGGGGGCTGCCTATCCTTTGGGGTTCTGCTCTGAGGCAAGATAGGATTCCCATTTCCATCTATAGGGGTATTTAGTCCTCCGGCTGTGTCGAGGTGTCTAGGATTGTTAGGTACACCCCACGGCTACTTCTAGTTGCGGTGTCAGTTTAGGGTTTGCGGTCAGTATAGGTTCCACCTACTCCTGAGAAAGTCTCATGCTGCTCCAAGGTCACCGGATCATAACAGTATAAGCTGGACAAGAAAAAAAAAAACAATGAATAGCGCTGATCTGTAAAGCACACCGATGTGTGCTGCAGAAACAAAACCAGAACTTATCTTTGCTAATTTGGCAGCAGGGCAGGAGGAACCAAACTGAGATCCATAACTTCCCAGAACAATGGACAACTGGCATGGACTAATGAATCCAGCAACCTTACCCCAGTCAGTACTGCAATCAGCAGGGACACCTGTCCAGGATTGCAGCCCAGGGACAACTGCACTACCACCAACAACCACCGGAGGGAACCCAAGAGTAGAATTCACAACAGGAACCTATATCAAGTGATGTAAGTAGATCGCACCTGCGCACAGCGCCAGATTCCCAGCCCCGCAGTGTGAATAAATCATAACACACTGCGGGGCGGGATCTCGGCCCTCCGCTACATGCAGGCGCGATATCAGTACATCAGCTGATGTGAGTTCTAGGGCAGCGCGCACGGAGCATGCCTGAAAAATGAAAGCCCAGGCGCCGGTGATGTGAGCAAACACAGCAGGCAGCGCCCGATGGGATGGTAGACGGCTGGGAGGCGGTTATGTCCGGGGACAAAAGACGTACCCCCAGACTCAATACAGGTATGGCACGCAATTTATAAAAGTGAATATTTGAGCGTTATTAGGGATCAAAAACATAAGAGCCACCTTCACAGAATCCAGCCTTAGCGCTGCTGAAGGTGGCTGGCTCTATTACCTTAATAGGCCCTGGGGGGGTGACAGGTTCCCTTTAATAATTTAATTATAAGCAATTTATTCTTATAACATAGAATGCAGCTGGTGGTTACTGTATTGTTATACTTGTTAGGGGGCAGACAGACGGACGTATTTCTCATGTGAGGATCGCATCACAATCCTCGGACTGACCGTCGGCTCTCCTGACCTGAGGCTGACAGTTGCATAGCAATCTATCACGCTGTCACGCTTATGTCAGGAGAGGTGTCAGGGCCAGTCCGAGGATTGCAATGCCATCATCGCATAAGTTATACAGTGTCTGTCTGCGCCCTTATGTTAATACTTATCCTTGTTATAGTAATATTAACCTTCTTTGCTATGCTTGTTTAACCCCTTCATGACCTTGGGATTTTTCATTTTTCCGTGTTCGTTTTTCACTTCCCTCCCTCCCAGAGCCATAACTTTTTTATTTTTCCGTCAATTTGGCCATGTGAGGGCTTATTTTTTGCGGGACAAGTTGTACTTTTGAACGACATCATTGGTTTTACCATGTCGTGTACTAGAAAACGGGAAAAAAAATCCAAGTGCAGTGAAATTGCAAAAAAAGTGCAGTCCCACACTTGTTTTTTGTTTGGCTTTTTTGCGAGGTTCCCTAAATGCTAAAACTGACCTGCCACTGTGATTCTCCTGGTCAGTACGAGTTCATAGCAAATAGATAATGGCTGCACTCAAGTTTATTGTGCTAAAGCAAGGAAATGTGCAATACATGAAATGTGAACAGCATAATGGCTTGTGAAATTTATGAAAAAACACATGAGATTTTTAGCACAAAATTTGGCCAAATATTGTGAGCCCATTCACCAAACGTCAAGGTAATCTCAGATCGAATGGGTAACTAACCTGTCTGCCTAGTGTGAACACTTACCTATGGCTAATAAAATGGTAAAGCCTGTATTTATAGAGGAGGTTAGAACCAACTGTGTTTGGATGTAGTTAAAATCACAGCATGGTGAAGGGCGGGGCGTTCAAGTCAGAAAAAGCAATACATAGTAAATATAGAAAAACTGACTGAACAGCCATCTAGTCTGAACTGGTGCATAACCAAGAAGTCTTACATAGCAAATAGATAATGGCTGCACTCAAGTTTATTGTGCTAAAGCAAGGAAATGTGCAATACATGAAATGTGAACAGCATAATGGCTTGTGAAATTTATGAAAAAACACATGAGATTTTTAGCACAAAATTTGGCCAAATATTGTGAGCCCATTCACCAAACGTCAAGGTAATCTCAGATCGAATGGGTAACTAACCTGTCTGCCTAGTGTGAACACTTACCTATGGCTAATAAAATGGTAAAGCCTGTATTTATAGAGGAGGTTAGAACCAACTGTGTTTGGATGTAGTTAAAATCACAGCATGGTGAAGGGCGGGGCGTTCAAGTCAGAAAAAGCAATACATAGTAAATATAGAAAAACTGACTGAACAGCCATCTAGTCTGAACTGGTGCATAACCAAAAAGTCTTACATAGCAAATAGATAATGGCTGCACTCAAGTTTATTGTGCTAAAGCACAACACTTACCTATGGCTAATAAAATGGTAAAGCCGTGTTCACACTAGGCAGACAGGTTAGTTACCCATTCGATCTGAGATTACCTTGACGTTTGGTGAATGGGCTCACAATATTTGGCCAAATTTTGTGCTAAAAATCTCATGTGTTTTTTCATAAATTTCACAAGCCATTATGCTGTTCACATTTCATGTATTGCACATTTCCTTGCTTTAGCACAATAAACTTGAGTGCAGCCATTATCTATTTGCTATGTAAGACTTCTTGGTTATGCACCAGTTCAGACTAGATGGCTGTTCAGTCAGTTTTTCTATATTTACTATGTATTGCTTTTTCTGACTTGAACGCCCCGCCCTTCACCATGCTGTGATTTTAACTACATCCAAACACAGTTGGTTCTAACCTCCTCTATAAATACAGGCTTTACCATTTTATTAGCCATAGGTAAGTGTTCACACTAGGCAGACAGGTTAGTTACCCATTCGATCTGAGATTACCTTGACGTTTGGTGAATGGGCTCACAATATTTGGCCAAATTTTGTGCTAAAAATCTCATGTGTTTTTTCATAAATTTCACAAGCCATTATGCTGTTCACATTTCATGTATTGCACATTTCCTTGCTTTAGCACAATAAACTTGAGTGCAGCCATTATCTATTTGCTATGTAAGACTTCTTGGTTATGCACCAGTTCAGACTAGATGGCTGTTCAGTCAGTTTTTCTATATTTACTAAGTACGAGTTCATAGACACCTAACATGCCTAGGTTATTTTTTACCTAAGTGGTGAAAAAAAATTCCAAACTTTGCTAAAAAAAAATAAATAAATTGCGCCATTTTCAGATACTCGTAGCGTTTCCATTTTTCATGATCTGGGGTCGGTTGAGGGCTTATTTTTTGCGTGCTGAGCTGGCATTTTTAATACCATTTCGGTGCAGATACGTTCTTTTGATCGCCCGTTATTGCATTTTAATTCAATGTCACGGTGACCAAAAAAACGTAATTGTGGCGTTTCAAATTTTTTTCTCGCTAAGCCGTTTAGCGATCAGGTTAATGCTTTTTTTTTTTTATTGATAGATCGGGCGATTCTGAACCCGGCGATACCAAATATGTGTAGGTTTGATTTTTTTTTTTATTGATTTATTTTGATTGGGGCGAAAGGGGGGTGATTTAAACTTTTATATATTTTTTATTTTTTTCACATTTTTTTTTACTTTTCCCATGCTTCAATAGCCTCCATGGGAGGCTAGAAGCTGGCACAACGCGATCGCCTCTGCTACATAGCAGCGATCTGATGTTCGCTGCTATGTAGCAGAAAATCAGGTGTGCTGTGAGCGCCGACCACAGGGTGGCGCTCACAGCTACCGGCGATCAGTAACCATAGAGGTCTCAAGGACCTCTATGGTTACTATTCTGAAGCATCGCCGACCTCCAATCATGTGACGGGGTCGGCAATGCCATCATTTTCGGCCGCCCGGCTGGAAGCGCCGGTTAAATGCCGCTGTCAGCGTTTGACAGCGGCATTTAACTAGTTAATAGGCGCGGGCAGATCGCGATTCTGCCCGCGTCTATTACGGGCACATGTCAGCTGTTCAAAACAGCTGACATGTCCCAGCTTTGATGCGGGCTCACCGCCAGAGCCCGCATCAAAGCGGGGCTTCTGACCTCGGACGTACTATCCCGTTCGAGGTCAGAAAGGGGTTAAAGGGAACCTGTCACCCCCCCCCCCCCCCAGTCGTTTCAAACTTAAAGAGCCACCTTGTGCAGCAGTAATGCTGCATTCTGACAAGGTGGCTCTTTTAGTTCTGGGTGCTGTAACTGCAGAAATAATCAGTTTTATAAGTTGTCCAAAATATCTTCAGTCAACGAGGCCGGCGTTTCCCCCCTGCTTTAGACGCCACACAGCTGTCACTCACATCTTCTTGGTGCCGGGTGCTGCCTCCTCCTCACCGCTGTTTTGAAAATAGCCGGCGCCTGCGCTCTTATCCCCTGCCTGGTGCAGGCGCAGTGAGCGCTGGCCGTCTTTCCTCATATGCAGCCCAGCTGACTGCGCCTGCGCGGCCGCCCTGCCTGTGAATCCCAGCCCCGCAATGTGAATAAATCATAAGACACTGCGGGGCTGGGATTCACAGGCAGGGCGGCCGCGCAGGCGCAGTCAGCTGGGCTGCATATGAGGAAAGATGGCCAGAGCTCACTGCGCCTGCACCAGGCAGGGGAAAAGAGCGCAGGCGCCGGCTATTTTCAAAACAGTGATGAGGAGGCGGCACCAAGAAGATGTGAGTGACGGCTGTGTGGCGTCTAAAGCAGGGGGGAAACGCCGGCCTCCCTGACTGAAGACCAGGTATTTCTAACAAATTAAAAAACTGATTATTTCTCTAGTTACAGCACCCAGAACTAAAAGAGCCACCTTGTCAGAATGCAGCATTACTGCTGCACAAGGTGGCTCTTTTAGTTTGAAACGACTGGGGGGGGGGACAGGTTCCCTTTAACTAATACTTATAAAAGACCCAGCTCGCAATAATAAAAAGCCCCCGACCTCCCCATCTCCAGCCCCCAAGACAGCAGGGTATGTTTCCAAGGGGCATATTGCTTGGGTTTTTGCTGGGGATTGGACGCTGTGTACATCCGCAGCGTCGAAACCGCAGCTTCCAGATGTTACAGCATAGCGGAGGGGATTTTATGAAATCCCATCTCCACTATGCGTACATAGACGCAGGTGGCAGACCTGCGTAACCGGACATGTGGCACGTCTTTCTAGACAGCAGCATGTCTATTTATCTTGTGGAGATGCTCCGTCTCCACAAGATAAATAAAACAGTCTATGATTAGGATGCGGTGATTCCACCTGTGTTCAATGAATATATGCGGAATCACCGCGCGTACAACAGGGGGCAGCGCTTTGGGCGGGGTATCTGCTGCGTCCAAAGTGCTGCCAATACACCTCGAGGACACATACCCTCACATATGATGGAGTGAATATCTCATAACATTAAACAGTATAATAATAATCAGCCCCCCAGTGCCCCCTCACCCACGCCAGCCCTCACAATACCACCATCCTCTCATTCA
Source organism: Ranitomeya variabilis (assembly GCF_051348905.1). Taxonomy (NCBI): domain Eukaryota; kingdom Metazoa; phylum Chordata; class Amphibia; order Anura; family Dendrobatidae; genus Ranitomeya; species Ranitomeya variabilis. Next base: position 83,454,361 of record NC_135236.1, read on the forward strand.
CCCCCAGTACCCTGTCCCCCTCCCACAATACCACCATCCTCTCTCATTCACCCCCACAGTGCCCTGTCCCCTGCACACCCATAATAACCCCCATAATTTCACATTTACCCCACAGTGCCCTGTCCTCCTCTCCCACTACAGCCCCCACAATACCACAATCCTCTCACATTCACCCCCACAGTGACCATGATATGCCTAAATATAAATTCCATCCCCACTTACTGATGACGTTTTCAGGCAGACAGTGAGGAGAACCAGGAAGTGTCCAGATAGATGCACGGAGGGCACTAGGGCCCAGCGTGCCTCAGCCAAACCCAGCGTGCACACACTGCACAGCCAGAAAGTAAGGGTATGTTTCCACGTTCAGTTTTGCTTCAGGCTTTGGTCAGGATTTTATGCAGGTAAAATCCCGACCAAAACTGCACCTGAGGTCACTGGCAGGTCACCTGCGGTGTTCCTGCGTGTTTTGCTCATTGTAGCAACATGCTGCGTTCTTAAAAAACGCACCGCATGTGCGTTTTCGCGGGAAAAACGCATGCGTTTTTTCCTGCACAGTGGAGACGGGATTTCGTTAACCCTCCGTCAGGGGCAATATGTTTCATAAAGAGTTTAGGGGCATTGCGCCTGTCCGGCACAGGCTAGAAAATTGGCTATATTTTCCTTTTTTTAAAATGTCAATGCTCTAAAAGTGATCAGTTACCTTAATAGGAATGTAATAAATGAGAATACACATAATCAGGTGTAAAAAAAAAAAAGTTTAATAACCAGAAAAGTAATATGTTTCTATGTCTTGAGCATCCTCCTCACTCTCTCCTTCTTGATCTGTATCAGACACATCTGGACATTCTTCCACATCATCTTCTGAAGCAATGTCACTTTCTTCCCCTAATTCTTCTAGCTGTAAGGGGTCTGTCTCATCATCAATCAGTATATTTTGCACTTGCTCAACGTGAAGGGCATTGGACAAGTCAAATATTCTCCTCACCATTTCAGAAGAAAAGCTGAAGCAAGAGAGAGAATATGTGTTAGGGCGCAATGTGCCTGAGAAGCACAATCTTATTTCTAACAAAACCTTTTATGACAAATCCACAAATTTAGCACTAGCTATTCATAAAACAAGCTACAAAAACAATTGGGATGAATAAAAACAGCAAATTCTAATCATCAAATGTGTGACGCATTCAGGGGCAATGAGCTGGAGAAGCCAAAACACTGATATCTGATCTCCTGCAGCTCTGCAGCACAAGAGGCTTCTCAGGTTTCACACAGCTTTTAACCCCTTTCTGACATCGGACGTACTATCCCGTCGAGGTGGGGTGGGCCCGTATGACCACCGACGGGATAGTACGTCCAGCGCGATCGGCGGCGCTCACGGGGGGAGCGCGGCCGATCGCGGCCGGGTGTCAGCTGCCTATCGCAGCTGACATCCGGCACTATGTGCCAGGAGCGGTCACGGACCGCTCCCGGCACATTAACCCCCGGCACACCGCGATCAAACATGATCGCGATGTGCCGGCGGTGCAGGGAAGCATCGCGCAGGGAGGGGGCTCCCTGCGGGCTTCCCTGAGCCCCCCGCAGCAACGCGATGTGATCACGTTGCTACGAGGGTCTTACCTCCCTCCCTGCCTGCTCCAGACCCGGATCCAAGATGGCCGCGGATCCGGGTCCTGCAGGGAGGGAGGTGGCTTCACAGAAGCCTGCTCAGAGCAGGCACTGTGAAGTAGCCTGCACTTCTCTCAGATCGGTGATCTGTCAGAGTGCTATGCAAACTGGCAGATCACCGATCTGTATTGTCCCCCCCTGGGGCAAAGTAAAAAAGTTAAAAAAAAATTTTCCAAATGTGTAAAAAAAATAATAATATTCCAAAATAATGAAAAAAAATATATATATTATTCCCATAAATACATTTCTTTATCTAAATAAAAAAACCAAAACAATAAAAGTACACATATTTAGTATCGCCGCGTCCGTAACGACCCGACCTATAAAACTGGCCCACTAGTTAACCCCTTCAGTAAACACCGTAAGAAAAAAAAACAAAAAATGAGGCAAAAAACAACGCTTTATTATCATACCGCTGAACAAAAAGTGGAATAACACGCGATCAAAAAGACAGATATAAATAACCATGGTACCGCTGAAAGCGTCATCTTGTCCCGCAAATAACGAGCCGCCATACAGCATGATCAGCAAAAAAATAAAAAAGTTATAGTCCTGAGAATAAAGCGATGCAAAAATAATTATTTTTTCCATAAAATAGTTTTTATCGTATAAAAGCGCCAAAACATAAAAAAATAATATAAATGAGGTATCGCTGTAATCATACTGACCCGAAGAATAAAACTGCTTTATCAATTTTACCAAACGCGGAACAGTATAAACGCCTCTCCCAAAAGAAATTCATGAATAGCTGGTTTTTGGTAATTCTGCCTCACAAAAATCGGAATAAAAAGCGATCAAAAAATGTGACGTACCCAAAAAGTTACCAATAAAAACGTCAACTCGTCCCGCAAAAAACAAGACCTCACATGACTCTGTGGACCAAAATATGGAAAATTTATAGCTCTCAAAATGTGGTAACGCAAAAAATATTTTTTGCAATAAAAAGCGTCTTTCAGTGTGTGACGGCTGCCAATCATAAAAATCCGCTAAAAAACTCGCTATAAAAGTAAATCAAACCCCCCTTCATCACCCCCTTAGTTAGGGAAAAATAAAAAAAATGTATTTATTTCCATTTTCCCATTAGGGTTAGGGTTAGGGCTAGGGTTGGGACTAGGGTTAAGGCTACAGTTAGGGTTGGGGCTAAAGTTAGGGTTAGGGTTGGGGCTAAAGTTACGGTTAGGGTTTAGATTACATTTACGGTTGGGAATAGGGTTGGGATTAGGGTTAGGGGTGTGTCAGGGTTAGAGGTGTGGTTAGGGTTACTGTTGGGATTAGGGTTAGGGGTGTGTTTGGATTAGGGTTTCAGTTATAATTGGGGGGTTTCCACTGTTTCGGCACATCAGGGGCTCTCCAAACGCGACATGGCGTCCGATCTCAATTCCAGCCAATTCTGCGTTGAAAAAGTCAAACAGTGCTCCTTCCCTTCCGAGCTCCCCCGTGTGCCCAAACAGGGGTTTACCCCAACATATGGGGTATCAGCGTACTCAGGACAAATAGGACAACAACCTTTGGGGTCCAATTTCTCCTGTTACCCCTGGGAAAATACAAAACTGGGGGCTAAAAAATAATTTTTGTGGGAAAAAAAAGGATTTTTTATTTTCACGGCTCTGCGTTATAAACTGTAGTGAAACACTTGGGGGTTCAAAGTTCTTACAACACATCTAGATAAGTTCCTTGGGGGGTCTAGTTTCCAAAATGGGGTCACTTGTGCGGGGCTTCTACTGTTTAGGTACATTAGGGGCTCTGCAAACGCAATGTGACGCCTGCAGACCATTCCATCTAAGTCTGCATTCCAAATGGCGCTCCTTCCCTTCCGAGCCCTCCCATGCATCCAAACGGTGGTTCCCCCCACATATGGGGTATCAGCGCACTCAGGACAAATTGGACAAAAACTTTTGGGGTCCAATTTCTCCTGTTACCCTCGGGAAAATACAAAACTGGGGGCTGAAAAATAATTTTTGTGGGAAAAAATTTTTGTTTTATTTTTACGGCTCTGCATTATAAACTTCTGTGAAGCCCTTGGTGGGTCAAAGCACTCACCACACATCTAGATAAGTTCCTTAGGGGGTCTACTTTCCAACATGGTGTTACTTGTGGGGGGTTTCTACTGTTTAGGTACATTAGGGGCTCTGCAAACGCAATGTGACGCCTGCAGACCATTCCATCTAAGTCTGCATTCCAAATGGCGCTCCTTCACTTCCGAGCCCTTCCATGCGTCCAAACGGTGGTTCCCCCCCACATATGGGGTGTCAGCGCACTCAGGACAAATTGGACAACAAATTTTGGGGTCCAATTTCTCCTGCTACCCTCGGGAAAATACAAAACTGGGGGCTAAAAAAATAATTTTTGTGGGAAAAAATTTTTGTTTTATTTTTACGGCTCTGCATTATTAACTTCTGTGAAGCCCTTGGTGGGTCAAAGCGCTCAAAACACATCTAGATAAGTTCCTTAGGGGGTCTACTTTCCAAAATGGTGTCACTTGTGGGGGGTTTCAATGTTTATGCACATCAGTGGCTCTCCAAACGCAACATGGCGTCCCATCTCAATTCCTGTCAATTTTGCATTGAAAAGTCAAACGGTGCTACTTCCCTTCCGAGCTCTCCCATGCGCCCAAACAGTGGTTTACCCCCACATATGGGGTATCAGCGTACTCAGGACAAATTGTACAACAATTTTTGGGGTCCAATTTCTTCTCTTACCCTTGGGAAAATATAAAATTGGGGGTGAAAAGATAATTTTTGTGAAAAAATATGATTTTTTATTTTTACGGTTCTGCATTATAAACTTCTGTGAAGCACTTGGTGGGTCAAAGTGCTCACCACACCTCTAGATAAGTTCCTTAGGGGGTCTACTTTCCAAAATGGTGTCACTTGTGGGGGGTTTCAATGTTTAGGCACATCAGGGGCTCCCCAAACGCAACATGGCGTCCCATCTCAATTCCAGTCAATTTTGCATTGAAAAGTCAAATGGCGCTCCTTCGCTTCCGAGCTCTGTCATGCGCCCAAACAGTGGTTTACCCCCACATATGGGGTATTGGCGTACTCAGGACAAATTGTACAACAACTTTTGGGGTCCATTTTCTCCTGTTACCCTTGGTAAAATAAAACAAATTGGAGCTGAAGTAAATTTTTTGTGAAAAAAAGTTAAATGTTCATTTTTATTTAAACATTCCAAAAATTCCTGTGAAGCACCAGAAGGGTTAATAAACTTCTTGAATATGGTTTTGAGCACCTTGAGGGGTGCAGTTTTTAGAATGGTGTCACACTTGGGTATTTTCTATCATATAGACCCCTCAAAATGACTTCAAATGAGATGTGGTCCCTAAAAAAAAATGGTGTTGTAAAAATGAGAAATTGCTGGTCAACTTTTAACCCTTATAACTCCCCAACAAAAAAAAATTTTGGTTCCAAAATTGTGCTGATGTAAAGTAGACATGTGGGAAATGTTACTTATTAAGTATTTTGTGTGACATATCTCTGTGATTTAAGGGCATAAAAATTCAAAGTTGGAAAATTGCAAAATTTTCAAAATTTTTGCCAAATTTCAATTTTTTTTGCAAATAAACGCAGGTAATATCAAAGAAATTTTACCACTATCATGAAGTACAATATGTCACGAGAAAACAGTGTCAGAATCGCCAAGATCCGTTGAAGCGTTCCAGAGTTATAACCTCATAAAGGGACAGTGGTCAGAATTGTAAAAATTGGCCCGGTCATTAACGTGCAAACCACCCTTGGGGGTGAAGGGGTTAAAGTTAGGAAGGTACTGGGAGGATGGTGTTTCCCACACAAACCACTGAAAATAGAGAAATGAAACTAAGTGAGCTGCGCCTGTCAGATCAGTTGCCCCTGACGGAGGGTTAAATCCCCTCCACTATGCTGTAACATCTGGACGCAGTGTTTCCTGAACGTGGACACATACCCTTAGACTCGGCAGTGGATCTATCTCCCGGCGGGCCCCTTCAGGTGACTGGGCCCGGGGCAATGGCCCCCTCTGCGCCCCCAGTAGCTACGCTACTGGGTCTTAGGCCACATGTCCAGTAATCATCAGTTAGAACGGATCCAGCAGCAATCCGTTAACAAAAAAATTGTGCAGACCGTATAAAAAAAAAAAGGGATTACTACTGGATCTGTTTGGTTTTTTTTTAACAATGAAATCAATGTAAAACTGATCCTTTAATTAGCCATCTGTTTTTCTTTCATTTGATTAGGATCAGTTTTTTACTTACTGGATGAGTTTCAAATGTAAGAAAAGGACGGCTATTTAACAGATCCACATTTCACAGACTGTAATGTTTAAAAGGCCACTGTCACCCCCTCCAGCCGTTATAAACTAAAAGAGCCACCTTGTGCAGCAGTAATGCTGCATTCTAACAAGGTGGCTCTTTTAGTTAGTGGTGCATGTATTCCCAAAATAAAGCGTTTTATAACTTCTCCAAAATACCTGACTTTCGCCAGGGAGGCGGGTCCTCACCCCCCTGCTTGAAATGCCACACTGCCGTCACTCAAATCTCCACGCTGTTTTCGCATGAAATCCGGCACCTGCGCTGTGTAGTACTGTCTGGTGCAGGCGCAGTGAGCTCTAGCCGTCTGACGTCACAGCCAGGCTTGCAGACTGCGCCTGCATAGCTCCCAACCGTCCCTCATTGTGCGGGACTGTCCCGGTTTTGTTGCTTCGCCCCACTGTCCAGCACGGGACGCTCTGATCTCGCCCTCCCTCCCTCCTTGAAGACGATACTCACCTCACCTTGCTCCAGCGATGCCTGGTCTCGGCGTACACAGCTCGTCCTGAATGAGCGGTCACGTGGTACAGCTCATTAAGGTAATTAATATGTGCATATTCATGACCTTAATGAGCGGTATCACGTGACCGCTCACGCAGGAAGAAGGTGCTGCGCCGGGAGTCAGGACAGAGCGAGGCGGGGGATGTCGGCGCGGCCGCGCGATGTGAGACAGGTGAGTATGAGGGACAGCTGAGTATGAGGGACGGGGGACGGGGGATGAAGGAGGACATAAGCCGGCGCGCCATGCAAGATGGGAGCAGGAGCAGGAGCGGGAGCGGGGGGGTGGAGAGATAAGCCATGCATTCAGGGGGGAATATGAGCCATGCATTCAGGGGGGAGAATATGAGCCTTGCATTCAGGGGGGGGGGAATATGAGTCATGCATTCGGGGGGGGGGGGAATATGAGCCATGCATACAGGGGGGGGAATATGAGCCATGCATACAGGGGGGGAATATGAGCCATGCATACAGGGAGGGGAATATGAGCCATGCATACAGGAGGGGGAATATGAGCCATGCATACAGGGGGGGGATATGAGCCATGCATACGGGGGGGGGGGGAATATGAGCCATGCATTCAGGGGGGATATGAGCCATGCATACAGGAGGGGAATATGAGCCAAGCATTCGGGGGGGGGGGGAATATGAGCCATGCATACAGGAGGGGGAATATGAGCCATGCATACAGGAGGGGGAATATGAGCCATGCATACAGGAGGGGGAATATGAGCCATGCATACAGGAGGGGGGATATGAGCCATGTATATGGGATGGGAGGGAGATGAGCCATGCATACGGGGGGGGAATATGAGCCATGCATACAGGAGTGAGGGGGATCATGTGGGATCATTATACAGTATGGAGAACTGTGTGGCCATTATATAGTATTGAGCATCATGTGTGGTCGTTATACAGTATGGAGCATCATGTGTGGCCATTATACAGTATGGAGCATCATGTGTGGCCAATGGCCATTATAAAGTATGGAGCATCATGTGTGGTCATTATACAGTATGGAGCATCATGTGTGGCCATTATACAGTATTCAGCATCATGTGCAGCCATTATACACTATGGAGCATCATGTGTGGCCATTATACAGTATTGAGCATCATGTGTGGCCATTATACAGTATGGAGCACTGTGTGTGGCCATTATACAGTATGGAGCACTGTGAGTGGCCATTATACTGGTATGGAGCACTGTGTGTGGCCATTTTACAGTATGGAGCATCATGTGGGGTCATTATACCGTATGGAGCACTGTGTGGCCATATTTTTTTTTGTTTATAATTATTGTATATAAAACAGTGTGATCAGCAGTGCTAAATGGGTGTGGTTGGGACGTGGATATGGGTGTGACTAATTATGAATGGGTGTGGTCAGAGGCGTGGCCTAAAATCTGCAGCGGCGCGCTACGCGCGCCGCAAACTTTGTCCCTCTTTCCCATCTTCAAAAGTTGGGAGGTATGTGCCTGTGCGGCCGCCCTGGTTGCACAGGCGCAGTCTGCAAGCCTGGCTGTGACGTCAGACGGCCAGAGCTCACTGCGCCTGCACCAGACAGTACTACACAGCGCAGGCGCCGGATTTCATGCAAAAACAGCTCGGAGGGGGCGGTGCCCAGCGCCCCTGAAGATTTGAGTGACGGCAGTGTGGCGTTTCAAGCAGGGGGGTGAGGACCCGCCTCCCTGGCGAAAGACAGGTATTTTGGAGAAGTTATAAAACGCTTTATTTTGGGAATACATGCACCACTAACTAAAAGAGCCACCTTGTCAGAATGCAGCATTACTGCTGCACAAGGTGGCTCTTTTAGTTTATAACGGCTGGAGGGGGTGACAGTGGCCCTTTAAAAAAAAAACTGATCCAGATGAAATCAGCTTTTTTAAAATGGACAATGCACAACTTATTTGTCAGTGCATTACTGCTGGATCCGTTCTAACAGATGATTACTGCTAGTAGGTCTTTTGCAGTCAAGTGGGGGTTCTGATTTGCCTCTCTAGCAATCCTATGAGCAGCTCTCACTGAAATTTTGCTTAGTTTTCCAGTCATTATCTTGACCTCCACTGTTCCTGTTAACTGTCATTTCTTAATTAAATTTCAAACTGAGGAAACGGCAACTGGAAAACTCTTTGCTGTCTTCTTACATCCAATTTCATTTTCAGAGTGCTAGGCAGCTGCTTAATTGGCCTTTCCTAACGATGATAGTGAACAAGCCATAATAACCCTAACAGCTAATTAAGGTCTGAAACCTTGGTCAAAGTTATCTCAGCACACAAATCTCCAAGGTTTCCCAAACGTTTGCATCAGCCCATTTTCCTTTTTGTAATTTTTAAAATGTAAAAAATAAAAAAATATACGGCATATTTTTGCCTAAAATACAAAGGAAATGTGTCATCTTTTACTTTAGGCCTTTTAGAGATCATTTCATCTTCAACTTGCTTAACTGTTCGCAATAACAGTAATTTTGACTTGGCGTGCCCAAACTTTTACATAGCACTGTACACATCAAATTTAAGGCAGAGAGCTGTTTGTTTTTAAATCAAACTTGAGAGACAGTGCTTGGCGGTTACACATCAAAGTGAAGTCACAGTGCTAGGCGGTTACACATCAAAGTGAAGTCACAGTGCTTGGCGGTTACACATCAAAGTGAAGTCACAGTGCTAGGCGGTTACACATCAAAGTGAAGTCACAGTGATTGGCGGTCACACATCAAAGTGAATTCACAGTGCTTGGTGGTTACACATCAAAGTGAAGTCACAGTGCTTGGCGGTTACACATCAAAGTTGAGGCACACATTTCAATTGGCACAAACATTTATATATCATGAGGAAAATAATGTAGAAATTACAGTCTCTTTATGTCACAAACTTGGCAGTTACATGTCAAGGCTGAGGCACGGAGCTTGTCAGTTACACGTCAAAGATGAGGTACAGAATATGGCGGTTATTAACAGCAGAAACATTCTCATAATACAGTGTGTTATGACCCCAATGGCGAGGGTCTCAGAGGAACGTGGAAGTCTGCAGAATACAAAAATCCAGCTCATAGGGCAGTGGTAACTGGGTTGACCATATATCTACTCCTAACGCCACACTAGAAGTAGCCGGGGATCATTCCTACGTTGATTCTAGATGACACGCGCCAGCCGGAGAATCTAGCTACCCCTAGTAGAGGAAAACAAAGACCTTTCTTGCCTCCAGAGAAGGGGACCCCAAAGCTGGATAGAAGCCCCCCACAAATAATGACGGTGAGGTAAGAGGAAATGACAAACACAGAAATGAACCAGGTTTAGCACAGAGAGGCCCGCTTACTGATAGCAGAATAAAGAAAGGTAACTTATATGGTCAACAAAAACCCTATCAAAATCCACACTGGAAATTCAAGAACCCCCGAACCGTCTAACGGTCCGGGGGGAGAACACCAGCCCCCTAGAGCTTCCAGCAAAGGTCAGGATATAGATTTGGAACAAGCTGGACAAAAATACAAAACCAAAACAAATAGCAAAAAGCAAAAGGCAGACTTAGCTGATATAACTGGAACCAGGATCAGTAGACAAGAGCACAGCAGACTAGCTCTGATAACTACGTTGCCAGGCATTGAACTGAAGGTCCAGGGAGCTTATATAGCAACACCCCTAACTAACGACCCAGGTGCGGATAAAAGGAATGACAGAAAAACCAGAGTCAAAAAACTAGTAACCACTAGAGGGAGCAAAAAGCAAATTCACAACAGTACCCCCCCCTTAGTGAGGGGTCACCGAACCCTCACCACGACCACCAGGGCGATCAGGATGAGCAGCATGAAAGGCACGAACTAAATCGGCCGCATGAACATCAGAGGCGACCACCCAGGAATTATCCTCCTGACCATAGCCCTTCCACTTGACCAGGTACTGAAGCCTCCGCCTGGAGAGGCGAGAATCCAAGATCTTCTCCACCACGTACTCCAACTCGCCCTCAACCAACACCGGAGCAGGAGGCTCAGCAGAAGGAACTACAGGCACAATGTACCGCCGCAACAAGGACCTATGAAATACATTGTGAATAGCAAACGACACAGGAAGATCCAGACGAAAAGATACAGGATTAAGGATTTCCAATATCTTGTAAGGCCCAATAAAACGAGGTTTAAATTTGGGAGAGGAGACCTTCATAGGAACAAAGCGGGAAGAAAGCCACACCAAATCCCCAACGCGTAGTCGGGGACCAACACCGCGGCGGCGGTTGGCAAAGCGCTGAGCCTTCTCCTGTGACAACTTCAAGTTGTCCACCACATGACTCCAGATCCGCTGCAACCTATCCACCACAGAATCCACCCCAGGACAGTCAGAAGGCTCCACATGACCCGAAGAAAAGCGAGGATGGAAACCAGAGTTGCAGAAAAAAGGCGAAACCAAGGTGGCGGAACTAGCCCGATTATTAAGGGCAAACTCAGCCAACGGCAAGAATGTCACCCAATCGTCCTAATCAGCAGAGACAAAACACCTCAAATAAGCCTCCAAAGTCTGATTGGTTCGCTCCGTCTGTCCATTAGTCTGAGGATGGAAAGCAGACGAAAACGACAAATCAATGCCCATCCTACTACAAAAGGATCGCCAGAACCTGGAAACGAACTGGGATCCTCTGTCAGACACAATATTCTCAGGGATGCCGTGCAAACGAACCACGTTCTGGAAAAACACAGGAACCAGATCGGAAGAGGAAGGCAGCTTAGGCAAAGGAACCAAATGGACCATCTTGGAGAAGCGATCACATATCACCCAGATAACGGACATGCCCTGAGATAGCGGAAGATCAGAAATGAAATCCATGGAGATATGTGTCCAAGGTCTCTTCGGGAAACAGTTCAGGAATCGGTATTTTAGGTTCTGACCTAGGATTTCTGATAACATAGTCTTGTATGCCCTGCACACGAGTAGCCAGCTGGTCCACACTTGTAATCAAGGTCTGGACATTCATGTCTGCAGCAAGCATAGCCACTCTGAGGTAAAGGGGAAGAAGAAAGAAAAAAAAAAACAAAAACTCAGAATCTTCTTTCTTATAATCCCTCTTCTGCAATGCATTAAACATTTAATACTGGCCTGGCAAACTGTTATGACCCCAATGGCGAGGGTCTCAGAGGAACGTGGAAGTCTGCAGAATACAAAAATCCAGCTCATAGGGCAGTGGTAACTGGATTGACCATATATCTACTCCTAACGCCACACTAGAAGTAGCCGGGGATCATTCCTACGTTGATTCTAGATGACACGCGCCAGCCGGAGAATCTAGCTACCCCTAGTAGAGGAAAACAAAGACCTTTCTTGCCTCCAGAGAAGGGGACCCCAAAGCTGGATAGAAGCCCCCCACAAATAATGACGGTGAGGTAAGAGGAAATGACAAACACAGAAATGAACCAGGTTTAGCACAGAGAGGCCCGCTTACTGATAGCAGAATAAAGAAAGGTAACTTATATGGTCAACAAAAACCCTATCAAAATCCACACTGGAAATTCAAGAACCCCCGAACCGTCTAACGGTCCGGGGGGAGAACACCAGCCCCCTAGAGCTTCCAGCAAAGGTCAGGATATAGATTTGGAACAAGCTGGACAAAAATACAAAACCAAAACAAATAGCAAAAAGCAAAAGGCAGACTTAGCTGATATAACTGGAACCAGGATCAGTAGACAAGAGCACAGCAGACTAGCTCTGATAACTACGTTGCCAGGCATTGAACTGAAGGTCCAGGGAGCTTATATAG